>NC_090929.1:874239621-875542543 GCF_040938575.1 Ambystoma mexicanum
TGCAAAACAGTGCTATCACTGTCGTGCCCAAATTTCGGTGCACCTTTGATCCATAACAGCATGTGAATATGTGGTGCTCCTCTCGCTTGATATTCTTTTCTCCAGAAGAAGTGTGGCACTTCTCCAAGGGGAGGAACAGTTTTATTGCAAATAAAGTGTAGCATAGCATTGCAATGAAACGATGATTGAAATATCTTGAGACATTAACTGGATCTAGAGAGCAAAGTTCTCGAGGTGTTAACATATCTATGTTTTTGTTGCTGTTCGCTATGCGTAGGAACTCATGTAAATCTTGCCATGCATATTCTGCACAACCTTGCGGAACAAACCAAGTTGGTGGTCCAAGTTTTCTGATCATGCAACACACGTCTCCATTCCATCTGAACCAGTATTCCTTTGTACCACGCATGTTTGCAAACAAATTTGTTATACTTGATTGTAAAACCTCATCTTTTTCTTGTACTTTTTGTATTGACTGCGTAGCTGACATATTTTGAAAGTGCGTTCCAGATTTAAGAATGTGTACAACTCCATAACAGTGTTGCTAATTCACTTTCATAGAGTAGGTGGAATATGTATTCCACATTTTGTCTAAATCTGGGATCTTGTGAATACATTCGCAATGAGCGGTATTCTGATGCCCCAATCTGAGTGGGTCTATCATCGTATCTTCCACCTTTGCCAGTAGGAAATAGCAGTGGAAAAGGACGTGCGTCTATACTTTTTTCCCTAAATACTCATTGGTGATCCTTTGGTTTGTTGCATTTGGTAGGTTTCTAGTGCATCATCTATGTTTTCATTGGAATGCAATGGATGAATTGTGTAATGGTTCAAAAGAGTGGATACTGTAGCTGGATCCAGAAGTTCGAATTGTCCAGTTTCTAATGGCTCTTGAATGATTTCAGTTGTTTGCCTTAAGCTTTCATCAATATGTATTTCCTTGTAGTACTCATTGTATTTTAGATATTGCAATGCTTGTCTAACTTTCTGTAAGTCCACTAATTGTTGCCACATTTTTTTGTCCTTTGTTGGTACTCCATTTACCAAGACTATTAAAGAATGCTCTATTGAACGTTCCACTCCTAGAGTGTGTACATTTTCCGTTAGATCTAATGGCAAGTAAAGAACTTTGCCATGAATCCCTTTCACCTATTCAGAGGAAGGTAATTGTACTGTTTTTGGATAAAGGTGTATAATTGCTTGAAATGGGTGAACTGTTTGAATTATTATGCTCTCTTACAAATTGAGCTGTTGCAGGATTTTTGGTAATGGAAATAATTCCAAATTATTTGTAATAGCACGTGAAGGAGTGTGTTTTTTGTGTAATTTTGCAGTACAGTAACTGCAACATATTAGGCGTTCAGTTATTTCATATTTGTTTTCAGCTAAAAGGTACAACACTAATTCAAACCATTTAGAGTCTTCATTGTTTTCTATTTTGTATGCTTTGTCCACATTGTTTATGTTTCTTTTGTAAAACGTTCTGCGGCAACACACACACATGGTTTGGTACTTCAGCCGATGACCTTTTAAATTTTACTATTTCTTTTCTGTATGTGTGTAATAGAAGGTTGCTATGTGCAGAATTGTCGCTACTATGTTCTAAAACTGTTGCATTTTCTACGTGGCTCTCACTTCCAAAATACTTTTTCTGAATATGGTCCATTTCTTCTTGTAAGTATTTGGGTGTACCATGCAGAAGAGTGGTATTTAAATTGCCTAATTCCGAAGCTGGACTTTTTGCATAGTATATTTTATACACTACATTTCTTACATTGGAATGATGTACTGATATTCTTTTGATATCATGAAAGGTACTTTTGCAAATAGGCCCAGAAGTGCAGGCTAATGAATGTCCTTTTAGTCCTGTGTCTTTCCGCACTGCACAAATATCCATATTTTGCAGCACTTTCATTTTACTTTTGTCTTTACCTTTTACATAATGATTGAGGAACTGACGTAAAGATTTGAAAGCTTTGTTTGGAATGGCACACATTGATGTGCATGGCCATTTGTATACTGGACGGTGTGGTTCTGCTGAATCGAGAGGTAATTCTGAGTTTTCAGGAGATAGTTTTGTAAGCAGTGTTACTTGTTCCATGATGATAGTATTGCTTTACTCATACCCTCGTCCACTGCTATGGATGGCAATTGTGTTTGTTTGATTTTGTTTGTATGCTTCTTCATTAAAATATGGCTCTGGTTGTTGTGTGACTCCATTCACCACCACAAACTTGCAAGAAATTATTTTTGTCATATTCCGTTTATTGCTGGGTTTCTTTTGTAGTTTGGTACTTAGTTTTGTTAGTGCTTTCATCCTATTTAATACTAATATGAACAACTTCCTTTTGAGAAGGATTGCACTGTCCACGAGTGCTTGTAGAATTAACTTTCTATGGTACGTTTTAAGGGGTGAGGTTAATTTTGATCCTCTTCTTAGTAGATTCTGAAGGTCTCTGATGGAACTTTTTATAAAATACTTTTTTTTAATATGAGTTCTTCTTACACTATCAGGATTATTAGAAACATTGTTAGCTGTACTGGCAGTCGTTTTATTGACATTTCTGTGTTTTGTGACACTTTTTGATGGAGGAGGTACCGTTTCGGTAGTTGAGACTTCCTTTATTATGTTACCCAACTGCATTAGCTGGTTTGTACCAGGATTCTCTACAAACTCTACAACAGGTGGATGCTTACATTGGGCACCTTTATTTTTCTTTGCTCTAATTCTGCGTTCCTTTCTACGGAGTTGCTTCTTGGTAGGTATTCTTTGGTGTCTGTTGAGAAAAAATATATACTTTGGTTTGTTGTCCAATGTATGTGTGCTGTATGCATTTGTCCAAAAGTCTGATGGGGAAGCTCTTTGTTATGGTGTGTCAACTTCCATGAACTCTAACAATCATTTGGTAAGGCTATTTTACTGTTTGTATACTACTACAATGTGCTTCAGATGAGAAAACAAAGTGGCCTACTTGTGACGAGAACCATTATTAATAACTGAAATGCCCAAAACTTGCTACAGCAACTTCTTTTCACAATCAAACCTTCTAAGGCTTACCTATGTTATTTCAGTACCAAACACCCAGGGATTTGTCTGCCATTCTGCCTGTTATTCTTTGTTCAATAAATGGATATTTGTAGGTAGAATGGTTTACAAATCAATGCTTGCTTTGGTGCCCAAAATTACTAAATAACCCACGCAGCCTCTTTAAGGACTGTTACGATATAAAGGTTGTACTGTACTTACTTTTTTGAGCAAGATGATCAGGTATCTTCGGATATGTCGTCTGCAGTGTAGATGCTGTTGATTCTCATGAGAGTAGTCTTCCTCCGCAAATTAAAAAAAGAAAATCAATTACCTTGTGTGTTTGCAGCAGTGATGATACTGCAGACATTACTTGTGCTTCTTTTGTCAGAGGATTGAACTTTCATATTTCAACCCAGTGCACGTGCACATTTCACTTCACTCTGTGCAATCTTTCCATAGTACTTGCAATACGGTACTTGCAAGTCCTTCAAAATAACTAAATCTTTTAAGGGTATGGAAATGCCTTGTTCTTTACAAAGTGCACTATGCATAGAAGAGAGGTTTTTAAGTGATAGGGCAAAGTACTAGATCGGGAAACATTTTGTACTTTTTAATGAAAAGCACAATGTCGAAAAATCGGGAGACCCTCAGAAGGAAATGTCAGCACTACAATCGCGAGCGCTTACTATTCTCATACGATCACATTGCAAGTGGCATTACTGCATGCCGTACAGAGTACAGAACTATGACATTTGCACATACAAAATTGAGGTCTGCCCTAAATAGGCATGCTTGCAACTTATGTACAGGTTATGTGGAAGATAGTAAGCAGTCGTGCGATTTGTGAATGACAAATCGGCAATCTTGCACTTTAAAGGGGTAGCCTTGTTATGTATTCCCTATAGACATTTAGCGGCATCATTTTGTCTAATTTAAATCATAAGGCTTCCACATGTTCTCTGATTAAAATATACATACCAGTACTCTACACTGTTGCATGTGGACATGTATGGAGCTATACGTAGAAATTCGCAATCCTTGCACAGTAGCTTTTGAAGTAGGTGCTTTGCAATGGTATTCGACTTCCATTCAGAATCATCAACAGTAATTTTGAAGTGCGCAATGCTGATGACGGAGTTAGAATTAGCGATGTTCTATGTGATTGGTGGATGATTGTGCGACCGCTTAGTTGTGTCCAATGAGGGACTCGCTTTGGTACCGCTGTAGAAAGGGTGGAAGGACTGGGTAAGCGTTACGTGCCGCACGTAGGCAACGCTTGTCCGCTGGTAGGGCGTGTCACAACGGGTTTTTACAGCAAATCCTGCATGGAAAGGCGACTGTAGGCAGCTAATCTGATGTTCACATTACTCTTTTGTGTGGAAAGACGGTGCGCACACTGAAGATGGCAGAGGTGGAGAGGATCAGGGTTTTGATGCTTGGAGACATTTTTGTGCAAGGCTTACAACACTATGCTGAGAGTAGGCATGTGGCACACCATTTCAATGTGCGAGAAGTGGAGGTGGAGTGGAGGGCTGACACTGATGCCAATGCTGCTGCAATTCTGCAAGTTTGCAGAGACATCCGTAGAATGACCACTCATGTGGTAATTTTGCACTACGGTGCTTGCCATTTGGGATACCTGACTTCACATACTTTGTTGGCAGATTTGGCACAGTTGGTTGAAACACTCATGACCATCTTCCCAACAACGAAAGTAATTTTTTCTGCTTTGCTCCCGAGAGTACAATGGAACAACACTTATGTTTTCTGTCCAGATCAAAGCATCAGGAGGTGTATCATCAATCACAGCATGTGTGCATTTATGCTACGAGTTGGTATGTTTTTTTTCTAGCCACGATAACATTGTTCCAAGCAATGCGCATTACTTTAAAGGAGATGGTGTTGCGCTATCTTCTTTGGGAAATGCGATGTTCTTTTGGAACGCAAGGCTTGCTTTAGAGAAGGTTCTGTAATGTTTGCAAGAGTAAAGCAAGGACAAAAAATACAAATAAATACATAAAATACCAGATGTCTGTACGGTATCTGGCCAAAAATAAAAAAAAGCAGCTCTTTTCAGAGCTTACCTTAAAGGGGAAAAAGGGGAATCATACTTTAATGTACTGTCACGCTCTGATCCTGTACATGTCTGCAAACATGCCGGTAGTTAGCAGGCAGCACATATCACCACCGGGGATTCAAGGGTGGAGCCACATGTAAATGAGAATGAGCGGAGCTAGGGATTGGTCCATAAAGTTCAGCAGGTGTGTTCTTACTGACGTACTTTAGTAAGACCGTATTCTCCCTCACAGGAGACCACACAGCCATGGCTTTCCATGCTCAAAAACAGATTATCTGAATTTTGGGAGACGCATGGATACATTGGTTGAAGGTGCATGCAGAAAGCTGCAGTTTATCTACAAATCTCAGATTTCCACATGCGGAAGTGCACTGGCATGGCGTGCGTGGCATGAGATGGCTGGACTTGGTACCTCTCTGTGTTACTTTACTGCCAGAGCATCCTCCAGATATATTGATCATTCATTGTGGAGGAAACAGTTTAGGCCATGTATCTGGAATTTCTTTGCAATTTGCAATGAAGGAAGGATTCGCGAAGCTCATGGACATGTTTCCAAATTGTCAAATACTTTTTTCCCGTATTGCCTAAAGACAAATATGGCTCGCGTTCTTCTGCGTTTGGTCCACAAATGGAGAAAGCGAGACGCAATGTGATTAAGGCTGTGTGTGCATTTTTAAGAGATGTTGGCATGCACTCTTTTCACAATGAAAACATTTTGTCTCGCAGCACTTTCTTTTTCCGCAGAGATGGAGTCCACCTCACATATGCTGGCAAACAGATTTTTCTTCGCAGTGTACAAATGCATTGCAACCTCTCTTGCAATCACACTAACCTATCTGACAATCCATTTTCCCCAATCGACTGTTTTTGACCCACACAACACATCACCGAAAGGCTCTTTTCAGAGCCGCCACTTACTCCCAACGTACACTTGCACCCTCCCTTTTTTCCTCCATCACTGACCGCAAACTGTTTCAGAACTCCGTAGGGGTCTACGGCCGTCACTTCATAATTCTATTGTTATACTGAAAAAGGCGGCTCTGAAAGAGCCTTTTGTGTAATTTTCGTTGTTTTTACGTTCATTGCTTAACAGCACACGGCACACTAGGAGAAGAGGCGAAAGGAGGGTAAGGAAGGGACACCAGCCACGGGGATAAAAAGGGCAACTGAACAGAGAAAGATTTAGGGTGAGTTTTATTTAGGTAAGGAGCAGATTTTCTGGTGCTCGGTGACTGCAGCCTCAAAAGCACTTCGAAAACTCTCCCCCCTGCAGAGTACTGCGTCACAATATGTGCACACTACTGTCACCTTTGAAAGATGAGGGTCAACAGCATTGCAAATGGCTTGTGAGGCAGCTGGAGGGAGGCGCTCCCCCACAGGATTGTCTCTTGTGGTGGGAGGATCGGATACCGAGGATGCTGTGGAGGAACTCAAATGACTACGCTCTTCACATGGCACCACCTTGCGAATGTCTGCAGTGTGGAACGAAGTGAGGTGTCCCTTCGTGGTCGTTGTACCAAAACTGTACGCTCCAAATCTCCCACAACTCAACACCACCTCGCACTGGTTACACTTCACCAGGTTCGCATGTGCTTTTGGTACTTTCCCATAAACAGAAAACAACTGCCACACCCACGACTCCCGCCAAGTGCTCCTAGTGCAGAGTTCCTCCACTTCATTCACTTCCTCCTCTTCTTCCTCGATCTCTACATCCTCACCCATATATCTCTCTGCTGGACCTTGGTGAGGTGGTGGTGGTGGCGGGGAGTTTGGGGTGGTGCAGAGGCTAATGACCCAACAGCAGCAATGAAAGCGCTACCGATTATTTTCCTTTTGGTCACTACAGCAGTAAAGGCAACGCACCTCAATCTGCTGTAGCTAGAAGGACAATGAAGATGTGCTGGGGTGTATGGCCTTTTGTAGGGTTGCAGGGGTGTGCTTTGTGACCATCTTCATCCCTACAAAACGGTACATAAATTTTACACTACAAGTCCTGAGGTGGCCTATTGTTTGGGATGTGTGAAATTACATTTTTACACTCTACAATACTTTGCCTTGTGTCTACAAGTTCATTTGTATTGTTGCGGAAGCACACCAACCGTGGAAATTAGTCCCCACGCTCAGCGTATGTGCGGTCACATGACGCCCTCAACACATCCGCCCCAGTAATGAAAGACCCCTTACCAGCAAATGCAAAGTATCAAACGTGTGCATGCGCACAAGTGTCCTACGGACAGTGTCCGGGTTCTCAAACTTCTTCAAAGTGAGACACAAGTGAGACGGACAGTTAGGAACAGGCGCACTGTTTGCAATATGTACGTTTCTACTGCGCATGTGCACGCATGCCATGTTCACTGTACGGACAGTTCCAGTGTCCTTAAGACAACTCCATTTTGTTCGCCTACGAACTTGCCGGCCACCGTGCCTGTTCTATGGACGGCACCATTTTGGCTGCGCCCGATACGGATTGCTATACTGTCCTTCACACACTCCCATTTTCCTCATTTACATCCATTCCGGACAACTGGTGTGTTCTATGAAAATGTATTATCTCGTTTCCAAGCGGTACGCCGAGGTAGTATATCCTTTGGACACCCCTTTCTGTTTATGTGTGCACAATTTCAACAGATGGTGCAGTCACACATCACATCCGTCTTACTTGACATTAGACAGCACCCACATTCCATTCCTTGTGGATAGGTCAAACAGGTGTGCTGTTAGCGAACATTTTAATCAACAAAAAAAAAAGAAAATTCTACACACAAACTCTTTCTCTACAACTACTGTACAAAAACATTTCAAACACACACACACACATCATTCTAAAGAAATACCGGGGAAGCGGACACAAACAAATATGAGGGAATTAGGATTCAACACGAGCTGGTTATGAGGAGAAGATTTGCGAGGGGAAGAAGGGATGGATATTTCGTCAAAACGTCTATTTTCCTGTTCAAGGTTTGGGGAAGGTTCACTAGGGAATGGAGAAGCAGGGCAGGTGTAGGTGGGGCAAAGATCACAAACTTTTCCTCTCCACAAACTCCCGTAAACTTTGAAAATTGTCATTCAATATGTCAATTTTCTGCTCTATCCTTTTTATCCTGTCTTGTTTGTTGCCCTTTCTTCTTTTCTTTCTTGGTCTGTTCAAACAAAAAAAAAACAAATTGAATGCCTCTAAAATACTGGTCACTATTTTGCATATCCAGAGCACTCTGTACCATTATTGTCGCTGTCTTCAGACATTTCCCCATGCGGGAAATACTCCTCCAGCCACTCCAAAGTACTAGCCATTTCTGAGTCAAAACAAAAATTAATTTTCCTGCACCACATACCACAAATAAAACATCACCCATATAAAAAAATGACCTGAACTCACTATTTTGCTCTAATGTCCCTTCGTCCTACTGCATCCGTCCAATGTCGTTCCAGGCTGCCGAGTTTCTATGAAGTGATGACGCTGGAGGCATCCTTTCTTTTTTATGGTGCCTTCCACTTTATTCTACATGGTTATTAAATGTGTCTTTCTTTTCCCAGCTTCAGGTTTCCATATTTACATATGACTTCTTATAATATCTTTATGTCCTCCTCCTACGTTGCACATTTTTTGTGCAAGACAATAGTACATTTTCAGCTATCCCCCACCTCTTTGGGTAATGTTGATCCTCTCCAACCCCGTCCGCAAACAGGCGCTCAGTCCGTCCCTTTCCAATAGCAATAGGGAGGGGGTTCTGTATGTTCTATGTTAAATGTATACTAAGTACGTAGATTATACTACATCGCTCTCAAAAACACACGATTACAGTGTATGTTCTGCTCAACGACTTCATTGCCACAATTTCATGCTTAAGTTCCACCTTCCAAAAACCTATTAAATTCCCTACAAAAAAAACTCAGTTACAGACGTTACGCTGAAGTTGCCCTCCCAAAAACCAGTGAAATTCACTACAAAAAAAACTTTGTTGAGGGGACGTTATGACGTTATGGTTAGGTTGCCGTAACAAAAACCTGTACACTTCACAAAAAGTCTGTACATATATATATGTATGGCAGGGAAGGAAAAGAAAGGGGCTAAACAAGTGATGTCATTGATGTCAGCATTCACATTTGTGATGACATCTTTCATGGTATGGGTGTTAGTGTTAGCAGTGCACAGGGGTGGTGGCAGAGTTGGGGGCTTACTTTACCATAACTGGCGAATTTCAGGGGTTTTTCAGTTTTAATTTGAAGCATAAAGGGGAGGAGGACTGTTTTATTTTAGTGAAGTGTACAGGTTTTTGTTAGGGCAACTTAACCATAACGTTCCCTCGAAAAGTGTTTTTTTGTATACATATATACATATACACATATACACATACACATATATATGGCACTGCCTGCAATCTATTACCTATGTATAGCCAGCCATTTACGATTAGTCAACTTGTGTTATGTCATCGGTAGAGTTATAAACTACTCATTTTCTGTAGTGTTTCATCATACAAGCAATCTTCATTCCTAACATGAAAGGCTTCTCGATTCTTCACTACACCATCAGATTTCTACATTATCTGTGCATTTTCTTCCTTGGTCTATCTTCTTAGTGTGTCACTCATTTCTTGTGACATTATCAACCTCTCCTCTTACATCTTTACACTCCTTCTGGGATTTCCCTCAGGACACTGTCATACTTTCGGGATACATCATATAGGGTAATTTCAGTGGATATCTTGTCTCAAACGTTCTTTGCTGTATAGGTACCATTACTGGTGTTACACATGTAGCAAATTCCGGTTTCCAACATATAGGCAGAATAGGGGCGGGACTCCCTGCAGAAGTGGCTGGCTGCACACCTCCTCCAATCCCCACATCTCGTTATTCTCTCTTGAAGATGTGCTTCTTTGGGGTCCAGATTTTAACCACTCCATTAAGGGATCCTGCTGATTTTACATGATCGTCAATGCTACAGGTCATGTGGCTGCATTGTCGATGTGGACTACAGCAGATCCATCGTCCCACATACTTCCTGTGGTTACTTTGGTGTAGGAATTTCGTTCCCTCTGGTGCTAAGATGCTGGCCTCTATATACTCTTATTTCTTCATCTGTCAATTCCTTAGGTCCAAACCCTGATTCAACATTGATCATGATCTTCAATTCTACTGCTTTCTTTGCTGTCTTCTTACACTGTGTGATTATTATCGTGATCACACAAAATCCAAACATCACTATCACTAATATTACTCACAGGAATTCGAAGATATTAGCCATCCATTGCAGAACCCATGAGAAGATAGATGCGAACTAGCCGTCATCTGCAACATCTTCTGACTCATCTTCCATTTTGTTGTAAAACTTTGTTAGTATCGTTATGGCCTCTGTCAAAGTCCCATTCTAGTCATCATGAGAAGGTATGAATGTTCAAAATGATTCTCCAATTTCGGCGCAAACACTTGCATCCACTGCTGTAATCATATCAAGGACATATCCGTTCTGGAGGGTCATTAGCACTCAATTCTTCCTTGATCGCATTGAATCCGTTTATAGTAGTGTTGATCTCTGTAGAAGCTAATTGTGCCATTGTTTCTGAAACAAAGTGCTGCACTGGCCAGAGGAACAATATGCAATGGTCCTCCTTTATCATCGACCCATGTCGGCAACTTCACAATTTTCGCCCAATGGTGCTTGCATTTATTCTCTGCAGTATCTATAACTGGGTCATAATATCCTGTTAGTGCTAGCGCTTTACACACATCAAGGCATTCCGCCAATCCTTCCGGAGTCAGCACAGTTCCTTTGATTTGCAATTGATCTTTCTTTACATAGTCACATCTCTTCTTGATTCTTCCCTTGGCAATCTAACATCTTGTTTTCTTCTCTCCTGATTCCTGCTTCATTTATTCCAGGCTTTTCATATCTTATCACTAAATTATGTGTTTCCGACTTTTCTCTTGTCTTCAGGTCTTGCACATAATTATCTTCTCTTGGAGATATCTTCTCAGTCACCCATATCAAGGATGTTGTTCAACCCTGGAACTGTACTCATGTCTGGCAGAGTGTGAGATGAGTTGGGCAATTAGCTTTCTGTACTGCTACTTCTGTAGCTATGAATATCTTGGAAGTCCCCACAGAATATGATGTGAGAGCTCAAACATAGCAACTCTCCTTGGAAGTTCTCTCTCCCACCTTTTTCATGTGCTAATACCACATGTTATTAGCAAAGTGTGCTGAACTGTCAAGATGTGTTAATCCCATTATCATCTTCCTCGGTGAGTCTCCTGTATCTTCCTAACAATGGTTGCAACCCATGGAAATAACTGGGCAGAAAACACTCGAGACTTGGGCTCATCAGAAATGGGCAACTCTACATGAGTTAATGGAGTGGGGGAAATAATAGTCTTTGGCCCTCATTACGACCCTGGCGGAAAGTGACTGACCGGACCGCCACAGCGTAAATAGCGTTTCCGCCATTGCACGATGGAGCAAAGTGCGGCCCATTCCGACCCATCGGGCACGAGCACCACGGCATGGCGGAAGTGCAAAGTCCGCGATGGCAGAAATGACCCCAAAACGGCCCACACCGCCGCCGTACGGCGCCCTAGGTGCAATACCGCCACCCATCTTAGCGGACACCGCAGTGAGCGCCAACCGGAAAGTACGGTGACTGTAAATATACGGAAACGGAAGTAAAAACATGGGCCCGGAACGGGAAACATCCCGCCGTACACCTATAAAACCACAAAATCCACACAACCACTAAAAACACTACCCTGAGACACACCCCAACCCGTCATCCACCCTAGCGAAACCAAGAAAAATGGGAAAAGTAGCGAAGAAAGCGTGCGACCGCAAGCGGCAGGTCCACTTCTCCCGTGAGGAACTCACCGTGCTAACAGAGACCCTCCAGGAGAATGCCGCCGCCGTCTTCTCCACGCAAATGACCAGGACGGCACTTGCGAACAAGAAGGCCATATGGGCTCTGGTGGCACAGCGGGTAAGTGCGGTGGGGACCGCACCCCGCAACCCACAGCAATGCAGAAAGTGATGGGACGACCTGCGGATACGCGTCCGTAGCATACTTTCTGCCAACCGCAACATTGCCACAGCCACCGGGGAAGGATCGGAATCACCCATCAAGTTGACCCCCTGGGAAGAAATCTGTGCCTCCACCATTGGAATGGAGAGCATAGAGGGAGTCGGAGGGATGGAGAAAGGAGTGCAGACATCCGAAGAATCAGGTAGGTGGCCCAAATGAAACAAAGCTAAATCCACAATGTCCAATCATGTGAAGTACCATGTGTCCACATAGTGCAACAGAAACACATGTCCAGGAGAACGTCCACACACATTGGCCTGATAGCGCACTTTAAAACTCACAATAAATACATAAATAATTAAAAACCCCAAAAACACCCACTACACGTGCAGCAGGCACACCCTAACTGCAGGCTGCCAAACAACTGCACCCTCACTCCACACACAAATGAAAGCACCTCCAAGGCCCCGACCCAAATCACCCTCAGGTACCACCCCAATGCATGTGATACAATGCCATTCCAATTCCCACAGACCCATTAATAACCCTCGCCCTCCTTTACTCCACCACAGGGTCCAAACGACGAGCTTCAGGACACCCCTACCAGCACACCTGCAAAGAGGGCCAAGACCAACGGCCAAAGACCCTCCACCTCAGCTGCACGCATCAAGACACGGCAGCAGCACAAATCAGGTGGCAGCACAGAGGAGGGAACATCAACAGGCACCCCAGCAGCCAGCATGCCCACAACAGCAGCACCACAGGTCCCCCCAATGGATGCCACAGAAGGCACTGCCTCTGGTGGCAGCAGCACCATAGGTGACACCCCATTGATGGCAGCATGCTCCGACACAGAAGACGGGGATGTCAAAGTCAGATCCATCCATGACCTGTCCCAATCCCCCTGTCTGTCCCATCCCGTACAACATGAGGATATCACGCAGGGGCACCCACAAGACGACGACTGGCCATCCCCCACAAGCCCTGTGGCAGGGCAACATGAGGCGAACAGCCACTCTGTGACACCACCGCAAATGGCCATGGCCCAGCAGAGGCAACAGTCCCTCGACCAGTTTATAGTGCAACAGCAGCAACTGGCCACGCTCCTCAAGGACCATGCCGATGAATGTGGGGGCACTAAGGCAGACATAGAAACATCAACTGAGACACTTAGGGCAGAAATGGAGAGAAGTACAGAGACACTAAGGGCACAAATGGAGAGTAGCACCGAGTGCCTGAGAGTCCAAATGGAGAGTAGCACCGAGAGCCTGAGAGTCCAAATGGAGAGAAGCACCGAGAGCCTGAGGGGGGAACTGCATGCGACGTCCAAAGACGTATGTGCCGAACTTGCCGCAGTGCGCCGTGTGCTCACTGAGCTCTCACAAACCCTTAGGGACATGCATGGACGTGAGCAGGCAGAGACATCATCCGTTGCAAGTTCCGTCCAGGGCAGCCCCCAACGTAGATCTGGGAGGAACCTGCGCTCCACAGGCAGGGGTGCCCCTGATACCCGCAGAGGGGGCTTGCAATAGTGACTGCCCACTGACAATGAGCATCTTTGGACACTGGTGTTCGGGGGGGAGGTAGGAGGGTGGGGGGGTGTGTTGGGCTCACTTGGGTGGCGGGTCGATAGGGTGTTTAACATGATATCACATATGCCATAAACAATGCACGATCAACCAATGAGATGTGTGGACAATGATCTTTGTGTACTAGGCCATCATAGGCGTACAGTCCATATAGTGCATGTACCAGACACACACAGTGCCACGAGTACCGTGTCCATGTATCAGCCACCAGGCGTGAGTGCTAGAAGCATGCATCAATGAGATGCTGACGAATGTCACGGCCCTCCTGTGCCTCGCAGACTCCTTGAGGTGCTGCCACATCCCCACCCTCATCATGACCATCTTCAGGTGCTTGCAGTTCTGCGTCAGGGGGCATGGGCACATTTCTACGTACGCACATGTTGTGGAGCATGACACATGCCATGACCATCTTTGCAACCCTCTCATGGCGGTACAGGAGTGCCCCGCCAGACCTGCTGAGGCAGCGGAAACGAGTCTTCAGTAGGCCGAATGCCTGTTCAATGACTACATGGGTACGTGAGTGGGCATGGTTGTAGTCCTCCTCATGCTGGTCCCGTGGGTTCCGGACTGGTGTGAGGAGCCATCTCTTCAGTGGATATCCAGCATCACCTGTATGTGGACGACAAACGTATAATGTGGAATGCCATTGCTACGTACGCACACACCCCCCCCCCTTCCTGCCAGGTCATTGCCGAATCACATACCCCACATCATCATGCATGAAATGAGACTCACCGAGTAGCCAGGATCTGTTCCCTGCGTGTCGCTCCATGTAGCGTGGTATTGTAGAGTTCCTCAAGACCATAGAATCATGGGTTGATCCAGGGAATCGGGCACAACAATGTGTAATGATCCTGTTGGAGTCACACACCATTTGTACATTCAGAGAATGAAATTGTTTTCGGTTGCGGTACTGGGCCTCCATGGCATGTGGGACGACCAATTCCACATGGGTGCAGTCGATGGCACCAAGGCAACCCGGTATGCCGCCAAGTGCATGGAATCCCACTTTTGTGTTGGTAATTTCCTGCTCCGAGCGTGGTAGAGAGATGTAGTCGTCTGCGTGCTGCAGGAGGGCATCGAGCACTTGCAATAGTGTCCGTGAGAACAGTGGCTGAGAAATGCCATGCAACTGTCCGACTGTGTGCTGGTAGGTGCCTGTGGCCAGGAAGTGGAGTACAGACACCACCTTCAGTAGGGGTGGGATGGCGGTTGGGCTATCTATCATGCTGACAAGGTCAGCGTGTGTCATGTCCACAATGGCGGCTATGGTGTCCCGGTCCAAACGGTAGAGGGTGTGGATCTGCTCATCAGTGAGGTTGAACGGATGTGCTCGGAGGCGTGGGATTGCGGGCTGCCTGCGTGGTGGTAGTGGCTGTGCTGGCGGCCCTTGCTGGCCCTGCCTTGGCCTCCTCCTCCTCCTGCGTCTCCTCCGTGCGGCCGGTTGTAGTTGGTGTTCATCTTCTTCTTGGAGTTGGAGTACTTGCAGTGCTATCAGGTCCCCCAGGGCCAACATCGCGAGTCCTGCCGGTAGCATTTCGGAGTGGGTGTGGTTGTGGGAGGAGACTGGGTGTGCAATTTATGTGTTTTCAGGCTGTATGGCCTCCACCTGTGGTGATTCATTCCACCTGTGCAAGCTGCTCTCCCCTTTGGCCGAGCACGTCCCGCACACAACGCTGCAATTCAAGGAATGGCATCTTGCTATTGCAATCATGTATTTGTACCCGATGGCCGTGTAACATTGGTTGATATGTTCATTCGGCTATGGTCCCATTGTTTCACATACAATCTTTGCAGTCGCGAACAGACTTGTGAAGGGTCAGTGGAACGTAGTACTCGAGTAACGGTGGGCCCTCATGCATCACTGTACCGAGTTGCACCGACGGGCGGGGCGTCCCATTTGTGAGTGAAGGCAGTTGCCATTTTCACACACAGCCGCACTAGATGGATTAATTTGTGATTTCAAGCGGCCACAGATGCCTTTTCGACGTGATGTTGCAAATGAGGAATTCGAAGGGCGGCGCTTTCGGTTATCAGCTAGCGGCGAGGAGATGCCCACAGGTCTGACTGCAAATATAACGTTCTATTGTTCAATGTCCTTGAGACAGGGGCCATGGCGAGGATGCAATGATTGATATGAATAGTTTGGGATGCGCAATAGCGACGTGGGCGATGAGGCCGGACGTTCCCAAATACATGTTACTTCACAACACTGGAATTACGGGCTGGGGCACTGTGGATTTTGCAGGCTGCATAACGCACAGACTCAATGGATATTTCTAATGTTATGTGAGTAAATATTCAGGCGTTTTTATACCGGGATGAGGGAATGATGAATGGATGCATGGGCAGATGATTTGATACAGAGTTTGCCATGTACAGGGCTTCTTGGAATCTGTCCGCCTCCCCTGCGCTATGTGATGCAGGGTTGCCATAGTGGGACCATCGTCTATCTGGCCTTGTTGAGCCCTCCCTGTCTCGACGCGCCTTCAGACACTTGTGTCCATGCACGTTAACAATCCCATCAGATGGATTCTGTTTTCACAGACGCATGCACAGGTACACTCGTTTGTGATGGTGTTTACACCTCGATATAGATAGTTATGAGTCGCAAGTGGTTTTGGGTTGGTGATGATCCTTTGGAGTGGGCTAGCATGCATATGGCTGTGGATTTAGTGTGATCATTGAAGTGAGTTGTTCGAATGTAGTTCTGATGGCCATTCTGTTCTTTTTCTTTTCTTTTGGTTGACAGGTATCTCCTCCCCTTTTGCCACTGCCATCTGTATGCCACTCCTGCAGATGGCTTTTACTCCCGACACCTGCTGCTTCGTGTTAATCAGGGGAGCAGCATTACGATCTTATGGGACGATCGCCAATGGGCCACATGCCCTTATGCAGTACTAGTGGCTCGGAGCAACATTTCGGCCTTTCAGCTGGACTAGTGCCTCCCCATTGGGACGGCCCTGCGGTTCTGTGCGCTTCCATGTTGCCTTTTCGTACGTGAATGTGGATCTGTGTACCATGATGGAACAGGGCGTCACACAAGTAGTAGCTGGTCATTTCTTGCGGATGCAGCCCACAATGGTGAAATGTGTTTTGGAGTTCATGGCCTAATGGCTGTATGGGCTTGGTGATTTTGTTGTGCATTAAATTTCTATTCTGATATGGGCCGTGTAGCGTTCTTCTTTGCAAGTGATGTAGCATATTCCTATTTGGGGAGCGATGTATTGTGAGGAGATCTGCATTGGGTTCCAGCTTCGGAGTATAGTTGCGTGGTACTGTGCTGGGCGCGTTTGCCTACGAAGCCCAGTGAGGTCAGGGATGAGGGCTGCCAATATGACTGTTTGAATAATGTCATGCTCAGGGGCGGGGGATTAGGTTTTGTGTAACAGATGCCGGTCAGCCAGGTGGACTGGTGGAATGATGTGATTTTCGGAATATTGCTGGTCACAGGTGCCTGTGTTTGCGTGCGTTTCTTGGTGGGGGACTGTGGTCATGTCCATTGGAATGGCTTCTGTATTCGTTCCATCTGTGCCCTGCAGCTCCCATTGGCCCCTCTTGTGATTCTTTTGTTCGTTGGCATGCATGGGTGACTTGTACATTTCACTGGTTGCATTGTGACTTCATTGCACCTACGGGGAGTTGTACTATGTGGGCAGGGAGCGGTGTACAGGCACTCAGTGGGGCCGTTTACGGTTGATTCGCGATGCCGTACTTCTCACCATGGCGGAATGGTACTTTCCGCCGTGCTTGATGGCGTTAGGTACATGTCCGCTAGGGTCGGAATTCGCGTACCCTTGCGCCATGGTGGTATTTACGGTTTGGCATGGCGCGCGCGCGCGTACTTGGTGCAGTTAGCGTTGGCGTTCACTACGGTGTCGCTAATGGCATCGTACTTTGCGGTGACGGGTCATAGTCGCACCGAGCGCTATTCGATGGCGGTATTGCATTTCCGCCATCGTTTTTCGATTTCCGCCAGGGTCGTAATGAGGGCCTTTATCTCAAAAGGAACATCAAGATAATAAGGAATGCTAAACAGGAGGAACAGAAAGACACCAAGTACGGCATCACAAACCAACATTAATTTCAACCATTTACGATATTTCAATCTTCATTGGGCTTGCTCATTTCATAAAATCCTACCATTCTCAATATTTCTCATTTTGCCTGTGAACTGTTTTAAGGAAGGAAAAACCTTTAATCAGGCAATTCTGGTAAATCAGGTAACTGCATGATTTCCTCAACTATTGCCATAAGCAGCCTCCTAATCACATGCCATTTTTAGGATTGTGCACAAAAGTAGGTATGTCAACATTACGCCCAACAAGAGCAGGGCAAGCTGTAAAAATAAATATGAAAACAGTGAGTAAGACTATGGACATAGTAGTTTATCAGAACCATAGACTCAATCGAATAAGTATTCTGTGAGAAACAAATTGGGATAAGGTTCCTTCTTCCATTTGTCAACATTAAATTCAAAATCTAACTTGGGCATAACCACGATGTATCAACAACCTTGTAAAGTTCATTTTTAAAAGAACTCTGTGGTTTAAACTAATGTTCACGCCTGCTAGAATATCTATAAAGAGTGTCTAGTGAAAGCCACAGTCCAAGTGCAAATCTGCATTTATTAATTAACCCATTGAGTTATCGTCCTTCCTCATCATCGATCGAGTCTGCACATGCTAAAATTCTTATTCTTGCTTTGCTCCTGAATCGATTGTTGGGGGTGCAGCGGTCTCACTGGTGTCAAGTTTAACGTTTTGGTGAATCCATGCTCTTCTGCCTTGAAATTTTACTACTGTGGGAGTAATATCCTCGATGATGTAAGGTCCCACAAATCGCGGGTCATGCAACTTTCTAGTAAAATGCAGCACTGTATCTCCAGTAAACAATCCAGGTGCTGATAATTCAGAAATTCCAGAATGTTTTTCATTTGTGTTCTGAGACTGACCTCTCTGGTGCTTGAGCTGATCTGAAGTGACAGGAAATGAATTAAATGAATATTTATCATGTATGAACACTATTATCTATCAGTTTTGCAGTACTCTGGGCATCACTTCGGCTCCTCGATGGAGGAGTCAAAGGCATTCTCATTTATCTTCCTGTCACTAGCTTGTGGGGTGTGTGGTGGTGGTCCGACCCGGGCTGATTCTTAGGGCAAATAGAGCAAGGAGTAGGCAGTGTAACCATCCCTTCTTCAGTGTTAAATTAAGCTTGCCGTCTCTCAAATATACTGTTCACTTCCAGGTGATAAGCAGACGAAATCTTGTGCTAAATATTCAATACTAATCCTTTTGTTGAAATACTTCATTAACAAAATGTGGCACATTATCAGATCTCAGCACCTCACACACTCCCAATCTTGGAAAGTCTTCTCGTACTAAAAGCTTTGCTGCACAAGTGTCATGTGGGCGTGTACAAGGACCTGCTTTGATCCACTTGGAGAAGGGACACACCACCACCACCAAATACCTGTATCCATGACATACTTGAAGAATATCAACATAATCGATATCTAAATGCTGAAAAGGATCATTCAGTCGAGGAATTACTCCTATAATCTTTCACAGTGTATGCCCAGCGGTAAACTTTTCAAATATGATGCAATGTATTACATAAAATGCAACGTGTTCCAACAAGTTCAGTACAAACCAGTCTTCAGCAATTGCTACAGTGAGACTCTCCCTAGTTACGTGCATGGGGTAGTGCAGCTGTTCAAGCACTACCTTTAACAATGCTACTGGCATCGCTGGCTTCTCAGTATTGTCTTGCCTCCATAATGCTTCTGTGGGGAATAAAGAGCTCCACCTCCATCTCCATAACTCCTGCTCTTCTTGTGGTGCACTACCTTAAATCTCCATTAACTGAGCTCTTGGTAAATGATTAAATCCTTCATTCACTACCATAAACTTTTTCTCCTAAACATTTGAAGTATCAAATCTGGAAATATCTGGTGAATATGCAACCCTTTTGACCTCTACATCTTCTGCTTCATTCCCTCAAGAAATAAAGTTTGTTTGCTTAGTGTACGCCGCACATTTAACTATTGTTATGGCTACTGGGAGTTGGAGTGTCTTAATAAGCGTATCCAATAAAGATGTGTTTTGCACTGGAGTGCCGTCTGCTCAGAGGTAGCCCCTCCTTTTCAAACGTGCTAGCCCTGTGTGTACGGTTGACATCACATAGGCAGAGTCACTGTACACCAAGATTTCCTGTCCTTCATGTTTCTCGAGCGTGACAAAATGTGCTACCAATTCTGCTGCTTACGCTGAAAACTGAGACGTAGTCTTGCACTTGCTACAACCTCAAATTCACGGTTTGTCCTATACCTCACTACAGCTGCACCAGAATGCCTTTCTCCACTTGTCTGATCAATTTTCGAAGAACCATCAATAAAGAGAATCTCCCCTCTTGACAGGGAATTTTCTTTAACGCATTGTATTTCATCATAGAACTCCTCAGTTTGAGCAGTCATGCGCATGCTCACCCTCTGCCACTGGTTCAGCTACAAATGTGGCAGGGTTCACTATTCTACACTTGACATTTTAATCACTGGATTCAATATGATCACTTCATAGAGAGAAGCTCTCAGATGTCAATGTACCCTTAGGTTTCTCCAAAATGGCAAAAAAAGCATGCTCCACAAAAAGCATCATAGAACAATCCATCACAATACTTTTAGATTTCTAAATTGCGAACGCGTTGGCTGCCAATGACTGTTCACAAGATAAAAATGCCCTTTCATAACTGGGCCTAAACTCCCACTGTAATATGCCAGAGCTTTATATCCTAATGTAGTCTTCTGTGTAAGCACTGTTGTCATAACTGTCCCATTCGTACGTGAAAATAAGAAAAACTCCTAAGCATAATTGGGAATTCCTAAACCAGGAGCTGTGCAAATTGATTTCTTCAATTCTTCAAATCCTCCCTCCATTTCTTCAGTCCATTCGATTTTCTCCTTTTCTTTAAAGCCTACTACAGGGGTCTTGTGTACCAACTATAGTCAAACACCCGTGCTCTAACATATTTACATAGTCCTAAAAACGTTTGCATCTGCTTTACTGTGTGTGGTTTTGTAGTTTTCATAATCGCTTCAGCTCTTTCAGGTGTTACCTTCTTTCCCTTATGTGAGATCAACTGGCCTATATAAAGTGCTTCTTAACAGTACTGGAGCTTCGTTTTGTCTTCCTTGTATCTCTTGTCTGCTAGAATAGTTGTTTAATTTAATCAAGTCTTGTCTACACTCATCTTCTGTTGTGCTACAAATCAAAATGTCTACGCAATGCATCAGTGCTATTCAAATCAATTTTGCCTAGGTCCATCTGTAAGACTCTATTAAAGATCGATGGGGACTCAGAGTAGCCTTGAGGCAGCCTTGTGTGCTTCAGACAGATTTGACGAAAATGAAAAAGTCAAATCTTATTAATCCTTGTGCAAGGGCATTGAGAAAAATGCATTTTTCAAATCAATCACTGTGAAATATTGCGCTTCTACTAGGATACTGCATGGTATCATCGCTGGATTAGGAACTAAAAGAAACTCTGCCTCTACAATCTGGTTACTCTGTCTCATGTATGAATCCCCATGACACTCCCTTTAATTTCTTCACAGGGTACACCATGGTATTGCACGATGACTGACGGTACAGAATACCTTGCTCCATCAGTGCTGAGATAGTCTCAAACATGCCCTCATCTGCCTCTCAGGACATTGAGTCTCACTCGAAGTAAAATCGCTACTGGTTTCAGCTTTATTTTAACCTCCCCTACTCCATTTATTAGGCCTACATCATAAGGGCCTTTAGTCAATAAAACGCTTTGTACTTTCTCCAAGTCTTCATCAACAAATGCTGGACGCTACCACATTATCACCATGTGCTGTGTAATCTCGCTTCTCTATTCTGATTCAACATGTAATGCTCATAAAGAAAACCATTTCAACATCTGACGAATCATCTTTAAACATGTCATCGTCAGTGATGTCAATCAATCTTCCCCCTTCCCCAATGGCAATTACTTTTCTCCATGGCCTACCCTCATCATTTGTTCCTACAAGCATTTCCCCTCGTACTATGGCTGCTCTAGCTCTAAGGGGATGGTCTGTCCCCCACTTTGTCCATAGGTATCTGTGGTCTAAACAAAAATTAATCAGGTATCATCATAGTTCTTCACACCAAACCAGGTAGCCATGTTAATAGCATGCTTACCCCATAAAGAAAAATGTTTGGTTCCATTGGCACACCTCACAGAGCAGTCTGCACTGTAAATGCCAATATAAACTTGCCCACATTAAACAAACGCCCAGCCTCCCTCCCCATGCTCGGGCTTCGCTGCTTCTCTTGCTTCACCCACCAAGGTGGGTCCAGCCTGCGGCAGCGTGATGCCTTAAAACGGGCATTCTAACAGTCTTGAGGTTGCGTGTCTTGTCGCCATCTGCAGCAATACAATCATGCTTTGCTCCTTTAATCATATTCCATCTGGCTTGCATAGTATTCATGGTGTCAGAACCACAATCCCAGGACAATCTCACTACTGTTGCCCTCTGGGTAGGTTTGCGTCATCATTGGTATTCCTAGGTCTCCCTTGCGGGATACCCTGTTGGTCCATCCATGCTTGGGCCTCTTTTGTTGTCTTGAAGAAATACGATCTGCCCTCCTGTATCACCTTCAGTTTTGATGGGTACAGCAGCATGTAACGTATACCCGCTGCTTTAAGACATTCTTTGGTGGGGCCATAGCGTGCTCATTGTCTCGGCACCAAGATTGTATAGTCCAGGTAGATCGTTATTCTGGAGGAGTTCCTGGTTATCGTCCACCCTTCTCTAGAGAACGTCAGTATTTTCTCTGTCTTTAAAGTTCATGATCCATTCGATCATTGATCTTGGAGGGCTCCTGGTTGGGTCCGTCTGGTCAGGGCCCTATGGGCTCTTTCTACCGCAAAGCCTTGGGATAATACCCTGGCTCCAATCTCCTGGATCAGGAGATTCTCAAAATAGTTGGTAGAGTCCTGACCCTCCTCTACCACCGGCAGTCCGACAATCCAGATAATATTCATTAGAGCCCTTCTTTCTGCGTCCTCCGCCCTCTGTTCCAGGATCTTGACCCTTCGGAGCAAGTCTGACATTTGAGTCAGAGTGGTTGAGACATCAGTGGTGTTCTGCAGCACCTGTTCCGCCATGCCCACGCGGTCTGCCAGGGTCCATACTTCCTGTTAGAGGAGGCTCACATCCACCATCACTGCATCCATTTTGTTCTCCAGAGACACCATCAGGGCCATTATGGCTTCCAATATCGGGCTCTTGCCTTCCTCCAGCTGTGCTGTGCTGGATGAGGCCATGGTTTCCTCTTTTGGAGTAGGCTGGCCCTTGTATGACTTCCTGGCAAAAGTCAGAATGCTAATTTGTTTGCCCTCTGCCCCCTTCTGATTTGCCTGGAATTCCGTTTCCTTGAATGGGTTGTGTGTCCCCTTGCAGTCTTCTCCAACCTTAAAACTGCCCTGAGCAGCTTCCTACGGTGTATCTCCGTTCACTTTGGCGGGGGCTCCGCTCTCACCCCAGTCTCATCTTGTCTGAACTCCTGGCAAAGCGAGTCAGTGCTGGTTCGCTTGCCTCCACCCTCTTTAGATTTACTCAGCTCTTTGCTGGTCCATGCTGTGCCATCCTCCTACTCCTTGTACACAATCAGGCAGCCCCCAATCATCTCCTCTGTACTCACTGCTCAGGTGCCGCTATATTGCTCAGCGGGTGGGCTCCGCTCTCCCACATCCGCTTTCCTCTGTCTGCCGTTGTCGACTGATGTTTGTTCTCTGCTGGCTGTGGGCCTGCACTCCTTTTGCCTCTGGTGTGGTTCACTGTTCATCACAGGCTGGCCTTGCAACAGTCCAGTGAGCAGCGGGGCCCGGGAGGCGAGGCTTCCTCTGCCCCCTCCTCTGTTCTTCACTGTGGTGCTCTGTGAGCGAGTTGTGTTCTCCCACGTTATTCTGTCTGATTCTTAAATCGCTGTGTCCTTGCAGTCCCTACCAATCCTCCTTTTCTCACCCCGATGTATGCAGAGATCCTCTCATTATGAGCGTGTCCTGTGCCTTGGAGTACCCCTCTGAGGCCCTGCACGTAGATCTGCGAGTCCGGTGCACTGCGATCTCAGCCCCTGGATTCCTCGAACCTGCCAGTGCTTTTATTTTTTTTTAGGTCTGAGGAGCCGCTCTCCCTAGAGCACCCCTTTGCCCCAGCGGCAGGGTGGATTAGATCACTCTTTACCCAGCTTTGACTCCCTCATCAGAGGATATCACCCTCAGTGTCTGGATCCTCTGCTCCCTGCTATGCTGCTCAGCGAGCATTGTGTGCTCACTCACATCCCCCCACTGCCGCCTGCTACTGATATCTTGTGGAGCCCTTCAAGGAAACAGTTTGCCATATACAGGTCTTGTGTGATGGCTCCTCACCTATGGCAGTGGCACTCTGCAGCCGATCCTGCTGCGTAGGGGTGTTTGCTGACAGCGTGCGTGCAACTGCTTTACCAAGCCCAGCCCAGCTGTTAAGGGTTGGTGCACTGATGGAACTCTGTGGGTTATGTCTCCACTTGTAACCTCCATTCTCATCTTGCATATATCATCCCTTTATCCCAGTATTGCAAGGTTAAGCAGTCTGTCCAGCCACACTGTTACATGGAGCTGCGCTGTAGTCCTGTGTTGTGCCTCTTTGGTGGTGCGGGCCAGAGGGGAAGCGTCCTGTGCTGCTTGATGTCTTGCCTGGGTCCTCCATGCAGCGAGGGCTACGCGACCGGGACCCATGAGGGTTGGTGGCCACCTCAGGTGCTCCTCTCCCTCTCCATGTCCACATGGCAAGGGTTCTGCGTCGGGATCTCATGAGGGTCGGTGGCCGCCTCCGGTGCTCCTCTCCCTCTGTCGGGTCACCCAGGCTGGAGTCGGCCTCCCCGAAGAGAGGGGGCAAGGGTGCCCCGGATCCGCCTGCCTAACGGGGGTGGTCAGACGCACCACTCAAGGAAGAAATCAGCGGTTGATGGACCGAGAGTGCTTACCAGCAAACACAAGCCGACAGGCAGGCCCATGGGAACAGATGGGCCATTGGAGAATGCAACCAAATGGTCCAAGACAATGCGGTCATAGCCACCTGGAATGTCAGAGGACTAAACTCCTACGTCAAGAGACTAATGGTCTATGCCTGGCTGAACAGAGCAAAGTTACAAATAGCCATGCTGCAGGAAACACTTAACGGCGGAAAAGCAAAAAAAGATATCTAAGAAATGGGGAGGACAAATGTATAGCTCAACATACTCTAACTATGCCAGTGGAGTCCTCACATGGATAGCCCCAGAAGTTCCCTTCAAACTAAGAGGACAAGAGAGGGACATGGATGGCAGAATGGTGATCGTACATTGAATGTTGGAGAGCAAATAGGCGTGCCTAATAAACACATACGCCCCCAACCATGACGCAACAGAGTTCTTTAAGATGATCACACCCCAGCTAGCACCCTACAGGGGAATGTCATTAAAATGGGCAGGAGACTTCAACTGCATACTGAACCCACAGGTGGATAGATCCAACAACAAGCAGAAGAAACCAGCTCCCCTGGCCAGGGCCCTATAGAAGACTCCAGAACAGCTGTAATTGGAAGACGTCTGGAGGAAGGTACATGCCAACAACAGGGGATACACACACTATAGCCCCCCCCTGCACGGCACACACACACACGCATAGATTACTTATTTATGAGCAGGGAGTCTCTCGGGGAATTCACGGGGATGCATATTAAGGTGAGAACGCTATCCGACCATGCCCGGATAGTAGCAACATGGACATATATATACAGAAGGGCCCCAGAAGAGCCCCCATACCCACCTGGAAATTGAGGGTGGAGGCACCGACAGATGAGGTCTTTCAAGTATACATTGGAGAGACAATAGAGGATTATTATGACCACAATGTGGGGAGCGTAGACAGCACTGGCATGGTCTGGGAAGCTTTCAAGATGGGTGGACTGAGAGGATACATTCAGGCTGATCTGGGAGAAATAGAGAGAAATAGAATGGGCTGAAGCACGGGCAGGGGAGAAGGTGGAAGAACCGGAGGAGCTCACAGCACTGCGACTGCAGTGTTGCGCAATCCGGTAAAAACTTGGTAGATTAGACTATGGAAAGTATGTACAGAGACTACACTCTGAAGGAGACAAGCCTGGTTGGCTCCTAGCCTAGCTCACTAAACAAGAGAACCGGCATGAACCAATAACTGAAATCTGGGATGGGCGAGGCGAGGAAGTGAGGACCCAAGACGGAATTAATGGGGTGTTCTCATGGTTCTATGAAGAACTGTACTCCAGGAAACAGGAAGCCGAGGTGGAAGATATAACTGATGCCCTCAGGGAGATTCCCCTCACCAGGCCATTGAAGGACCAAGTGCAGGCATGAGCTGACCGCAGTGATAGCTGACGTCCCAACAGGAAAATCCCCAGAACCAGATGGGCTGCCCAGGGAATTCTATAAGAAATACAAAGACACTTTGGCCCCACAGCTGCTAGATATGTTTCAGGAGGCATTTGAGCAGGGACGACTGCCACAGAGCTCGGTCATCATACCCATATTGAAACCGGGGAAGCCACCTCTTGAGTGCAGCTCCTATACATTGATTTCTCTAATCAATCAGGACTCCAAAATACTGACCACAGCCCTAGCGAACCGACTCAAGCGGGTCATATCCATGCTGGTGCACCCAGACCAGGCGGTATATGTACCAGGGAGAAACACGACATGGAACCTGCGCAGACTCCACCACATTATTGAGAGCACAAACCAAGAACAGGGGGAGCGTGCAGTGGTGTCATTGGACGCCATTAAGACATTGGATTCAGTGAACTGGGATTGGCTCCTGCGGGCTCTCACCCATTTTGGGATAGGGGGAGAGGTTCCTGTGCTGGATCCGGCTTCTTTACAGTGATCCCAGCACAAGGGTGAAAACAGGTAGGCACATCTCACAGGGCTGGAAGATTGGCAGGAGTCCGAAGCAGGGATGTCCACTATACCCAATTCTTACATGGCTTTGGAGTCGTTTGCTATCATCCTTAGGGCAGAGTACAGGAATGCAGGAATAGAAATAGCCAGGGTGGTACAACTAATTTCAATATATGCAGACGACATAGTCCTCTATGTTGGGAACCCAAGGGAAAACATTCCAGACCTGTTAGAAGCAATGGGGGCATTCGCTAGACTGTCGGGAATCACGATCAACGAGGAGAAATCCTTGCTCTTCCCCCTGACCACTCACCGAGCTTAGGACTTACATGGACACCAAACACTTTCCGCTATTTGGGAGTGGACATACACCACAGCATTACAGCAACGTATACGACTAATACACAAGCGGCCCTGGTCAAAATAGAAAAAGCCATGCTGTTCTGGAAGACACTATGGATGATAGGGAGAGCAGCCCTCTTGGAGATGACGGTCATGCCCCGCCTATTGTATTACTTTACTAATAACCCATTTAACATTCCCAGGCCCTTCTTTAGATGGTTACAGACACACTGGCGAGGGAGTTTCTGTGGGGCGGGGGGAGGAACAGGATAGTGCTGAACACATTACAGAGAGAGATTGTGAATGGGGAGGGGGGAGGGGAATCAAGCTACCAGAATCTGAACGCTATTACCTGGTGGGACAACTCCAGTTCGTAGTTAAATGGTTCGGGGGATGACACATCTATAGATACACTGCTCTTTCATCCAGCGATACAACATTAATACTTGAGAGAGCTCCCATGGATGGACAACTACTCCCTACTCTAGTTCAACTGGGCCTGACTGGCAAGGAGAGCGTGGAAGATACTAGGGGGGGTGACCCCTACTCAAGACAAATCCCACTTGCAGGGCTAGTCGACATTTATGCAGCGTGTCTGACCACCTATCGCACGCACTAGAAAGACAATGGAGTGACAGACTGTAGACCTAAGGAAAGAGGGACAGTGGGTAGATTTTCAGACCTTGATAGATGAACATGGCGTACACAGCGGACAATTCCTATTATACAATAGTATGATACAGAGGATCAAGAGAAGGTGGAGGGTATTGCCGGGAGAAGGAGACAGTGAGGGAGTACTGGACGTGTGGTACGATGCGTCAGAGGGAGGACACGCGATATCCAAACTCTATGAACAGCTCCTGTGCAGCAATAATGAAAGGGCGCTGCCAGCAAGAACTAGATGGGAGGAGGAACTTCACAAGACCTTCACTGATCGAGTGGAGCAGGACACTACCATATGTTAAAAACAAAGTCTCCAGGAATGCGAGATTCAAGCAAACACAGCTGTACCTCTTGCATAGGGCGTACCTCGCACCCAAGAGAATGTCGTACATGGTACGCAAACAAGCCTGAAGCTGCCCACGTTGTGCGGCAGAGCAGGCGGATATGATACATATGTTCTGGTCCTGCCCAGTGATACTGGAACAGAAAGAAAGGGCAGAGACAGGAGGGATCCAAATGCAAGTGTGGTCACCGGAATCTTATCTCCTGGGGCTGTTCTCGAGGTGTGGCAAACAACGGACACATAGCGAAAATTAAAGACCTAATGTGTATTCTAGCGAAACGCTGTATTTCGATGGCGTGGAACTCGAGTACAGGGCCTTCAGCAGAAATGTGGTGGGCAGACCTGAAAAAATTGACAATAGCTGAAACATCAGTGTGGACCAGAGTGGCGCAGAGGGGAGAGGGGGAGAGTGGGGCCAAACTACTAGCATGGAACTCTCTCATATAGGATCTGTTTAATAGTATGGAATGGCAAGACACGACAGGCCCCAGTGGGCCGGAGGAGGATTGAACTTCTGCAACAATGTGAATGAGGGAATTCGGAGGGGGTGGTGGACATGCCGCCAAGGGCCTAATGCGGGGCCAGGGACGTCTAATGCGGAGCAAAATGGATAGACAAGAAGAGCGCCAAGCAGATGCGCTGAGGAGACGGAGGATAGAGTGCAGATCCCAACACAAAGGGCCAGTTGTAGTGTAATGTTTGTTGTTATTGATGATGTTTGTTATGTGTTGGAATTTCATAAAGAGTTTAAAAAAAAAAAAAAAATTCGCCCACATATATATAGTGTATCCCAGGAGTGGAGCACACAATAATTTAATCAATAAAAGAAATCATCATGTTAGGTTTTGTCATTAAGTTTCTTCCCAAAATATTAACTGGCGTCTGCCGTGAATACAACAATGGAACAAAAAACAAGGGGGGTCCTAAGAGTCCATCTGCCGGACATTAGTCCCGGTTATGAGAGACTTAACCAGAGTCTTTAGCTCACTATCTTATTTAAAACACATCAGTATTTGTCCTGCCATAGGGAAGTCCAGCACCAAAATGCTAAGCAATTCCTCTCTGAACAAGAGTACCAACAGCAACCCCAGACACATGGGTAGGGCTCTTGTAACCAGGACTAATGGCTGGCAGAGGGCCTCCCAGGACCCCCCATGTTATTTACAACTGTGGAACAGGCATATCACACTCTTCTATAGAGACTGGTAATATGTCAGTAAAAACAACTGGACTTTTAGCTCCAGAGAATCTTTGAGCATTCATGGCCTTGCCCTCTCGTATACATGACCGAGTTGCACCAGTGTCTACTAAAAACAAAAATATTTGCCTCCTATCACCACATCACCCTTGGTTCCTCTTGGGGGTCTGGTGTCACTGATCGTACTCAACACATCAAGTCACCCTGTGAGCCGTCCCATTTTGTATACATATATACCCCTGTACCTGTGAAAGGATTCCCTCCCACCACAGCGACAGCCTCTATTCTAGGTGTCAATAATTGTACTGTGTTTGCATTATCTTGCATCTGTATGGGGGCATGCTGTGAGATTGCTTGCAGTGAATTCAATGGCACCTGTTGTGAATGCTGTGGTTTATGTGCTTGTGCCCGATACACTGTCTGATCTTGGGAAAATCCTTCCCTAGTTTGTGAGCTATAAGCTGTCCCCCTCTTGTGAATTTTCCATTTTGTACATACACTTGACTTCCGCATGCACACGCAATGTGTCCTGTCATCCCACATGTCCAACATGTAGGAGGCCCTCTTCTGTCTAGTCCCCCCTGACTGAACCCTCCTTGTGCATTCTGACTCTCATTCTGTCCATTCTGAAACCCATTTTGATTATTCTGAAATCCACCCCGTCCTCGATAGCCCATGCCCCTGCGATGTACTCACTGCTTGCTGTGCTCCTGACTTCTCCGCTCTTCAATAGTGCCCCTTCTATGGCGTACTTTAATATTTTCTTCTGTACTAACTTGGCTTCCTCAATTTTCCTAGCATTGTCTCTTCCTGTTTTTCTCCTACAACAGCCGACAGTGATGTACTATAGTGAACTGTATTTCAGGCCATGGTTTTGCTTCCATTCCCAGTTGCTTCTTAAGCTGCCTCTATACCTGTTCAGGCAATACCTGACATAAAATGTGGTCAAATACTGCCACCGTCTTGCCCCATGGCTCGTGCAACATTCCAGAATATCCTGAATATAAGCAAGTGGATCCTCGTCATCTTTCATCTCACCTGTCATGATTGCACCCATGTCTGATACATTGAGATAATGCACTCTAAGAGCTCTCCAGACATCCGCCATACAATTATTAAATGCTGCTCAATCATGCACCATGTTTTGTGCCGTGACACATGAATATCCTGTATCCCTCTCGCCCAAATATCAGCCCTTTCTCAAATAATGCCTGTAAGGAGACCCTTAATATCCCCTATTGACTCATAAATCAGTTTTCCCACACCTGCCGTTAAACTGGGGAGATTGCACCTTAAATTATCCTTATCCATCTGTGGCCATGGGACATACTGTGGCATTGTTCCCCTTTTTCAAATAAGGGAAACTGTGAATCTTGATTGATAATCGGCTCCCATAGTCTTGCTATCCATAGTAGGGACAAAGGTTCCTGATCGCCTCCTTCCTGGTAATGACATTAATCTGTTTACATATGGTGGTGACTCCCGCCTTCTTGCTGTACGATCGTCCTTTAAGGTGATGTGAATATGATATAGGGTCTGGCATCCTATCTTTAGGTTGCTCTAAATCAGACCATCTCAGATCCTTGTCTGCCTGCAGGTCTCCCTAGGGGGCGCATGCACCTCCTCCCTCTTTCTCACGGAAGAATTCTCTCTTCGTCTGACATATCTAGTCCACAACTAGTATGGCACTCATCTCCTTCACCCTTATATAAGGTCAGTTTACTTAAGGACATGGCTCTATGCTCAAGACTGAATGGATTATTTTCTTTGCTTCGAGTTTGGAAGACTGGGCTTTGCTCTCTTCCCTCAGCTTCCCGATTTGCCACCTTCTCTCAAGTCTTGATAGGCTTTATCAAGATCATCTCTGATGCACCCTAGATCGAAGTTCTCCTCTAGGGTTACTCTAGATGGCCCCGACACTGCTCCTCACAATGGGAGAAACTCTTCTATACTGCTCTATTGTATTACTGGACTTGTCTCCATTTATTCCTTCTGAATGCGATCAATATCAAGTTCCTGCTGTCTCCTCTTTCATTCTAATTCTTCATCTACTTCTCTTCGCTTATTTGATTCCCATCTAACTCTTTCTTCTTCCTTTCTCATCTCTCCGTACCCCCACTCTTCTTTCTTCTTCCCTTCGTCTTTGTATTCTTTTATCTCTTACTTTCTGCGCTTCCTCCTCTTCTCTCTTCCTTGCTTGCCTATCCCGTTCTTCTACTGTTCTCGGTCTTTTGTCATACTCCCTTTGCTCCTCTGCCCTTTCTTCTTTCCATTGTTGCTCCTCTTGATACATCTGTTCACGATGTTGTCTATTCTTCCTTTTATATTCATCTTCTTTCAGTCTCCTCGCTCATTCCCTGTCTCTTATCCTGTTAAAAAAAAAAATATATATATATATATATATATATATTTAAGAAGAGCTCATTACCCGGTCCGTGATGGAGACGGGATGAAATTGACGGAATGCACTCCCAAAAACAAATAGAGAAAATCCTGATGACTCTCTATACTGAGGCAAAAAAAACCAAGTTAGTCCAGACTGACATACCTTTATTGTAAAGTCAGCATGGATACGAAAAAGGCACAGAACACAACGCGTTTCACGGTACACAGACTGCTTGATCACGTAGAAAAGTGTAAACATAGACAAGGTGACTTTATATAGACCGATACATCTCTATCCCCAGTTCTCAGTATGGAATGTCTCCAAAATAATTGACTGCTCACTCGATTCCAACGCGGCAGACATCTTAACACTTGCAAAATGCTACGCAATTCCCATAATAAATACTGTCAGACTCATTCTCAGCACTATGCATGTTTTCATTACAGTTTCTAGTTCATTAGACTGATTGCAAAACCAATGCAACCAACTACATTATGAAAGTGTGAATGCAAAGTATAAAACATTTCTCCACATTCATAAAAAACCGAACATATATCAAGCATAAAAATCTGTGCATGTCTTATGTGTTATCATGCTGCCATGTTTTTAAAAGAAATGCCCAAAATTGTACGGGCAGTGGAACTCTAAGAGCTAATGCTCAAAAATGTTGCTCTTAAGCAATATGATAAAATACCACTTGCACCGAACAACACATGAAGCTAGGCAAAACATGACAGCATGTAGAATATATATATAATCTGTTCATCTCGATTTTCCCTTTGCCTAACTTCATCAATGCTCTTCCCATCTAACTGGAGTAAGATCTGTCCTCCCATTCATTTGTTCGTTCTGTACAAACGTTACCTCGTCTGCTTTATCCATCTCTCCTTTCCATCTCTTGATCTATCTCTGTGGGTACATCAAATTGGTCACTTTTCTCTTCCCTGTATTGTAAGACCATAAAGATCTTCTCTTTCCTCTTAGTCTCCTCTGGACTATCGTCATTACTATAAGCAGGCGGTTTGTACATATCATTACTATACCCCGTTGCCGCCTTTAGCTCCTTTAACGGATACAATCCTACGTCTTCTGTGCCATGGCTTTTTACCTCAGGTGAAGCAAGGGGAGCAGAAGGCTCAACACTTTCCTCTTTGCATTGATTAAGCATCCACCTCTCAGGTATCTGTTCCTCTCTTTTTTCCTGATACATTTTCCAAAGCTCTAAAATGACCAACCTTTTCTCTAGTTTGTTTCCCGTGTACGGAGCGTGCAAGCATGTGGTCATTTCTTGCAATACTGCTTTTGACAATTAACCCCCTCGTGGCCATGGCATGAACGTCTTATCTGCAATGCCTTTCACCCATTCTGCATTGTATTGCTTGCGCTTGGCCATATGCTTCGGCAACATTTTACATAAGTGCACCAAAAGTGTAATGTCTCCCAATGTGACTTTACTAACCTCTCCTCTCACATGTTTAGACTCCTTTGGGGATCTCCTTCAGAAGAAAGTCATCCTTTTGTCTCAAAGGCTCTTTGCAGTATATATACCATTACTGGTGTTGCACATGCAGCAGTTTCCGGTTTCCAACATATAGGCAGAATAGGATCGGACTGCCTGCAGAGGCGTTCAGCTGCTCGTCTACAATAATTTGCAATTTACTACAACTCAGTGATTTCCAAGAAATCAGTATTGAATCCAATATATACAATTATTTTATGATGTCTCTGCATAGGGAATTGGGAAATCCCCCACTTCTAAAATTCGGTGAATCTCCCACATATAGGGAGACTAAACACCTCAGAGTGACAAATGTTTCTGTTATGCTATTCTCACATGCAAATCCAGAATCTGCCCAAAAGTGTCCACATATTCCATGGTTACAATCACTTTTATGGTAGAGACGGTATTGTGAAAAACAAAATGAGCAACATGGCCAGTGTAAATTACGTATTTGGTGGTTTAACTATACAACTATTTTATCACAGATATATGTGAATTAAGATATGGTATGTGGTCATTTTTATCTTCCCAAAATATTCTTTGATTTTATGCAACAAAAAAAACAGAAAATCTCACCGACACTGTTTGTCCTGAACCCCCTCGTAGAGTTTTTTTCAAAAGCGCACAATAGGTGTGTACCAGACATCCATCTTAGAATAATAATAAACCATAAAAATAATGTATATGGTTATGCTAGGTTTTCATAATATTTTTTCTCTCTGTACGAAATGTGTAATGTACTTTTTAATCCAATATATACTGGAAGTGATCATGCAAAAGAAATGTAACATTTAAAAAACATCCAGGTTACAAAAGTCTTTCAAAATGTCCTTCCTTCTTGGAAATATGCTCAGATTAAACCAATAAACAGTTGCTTCTGTGAGCACCGATACAAAGCATATTTCTGTACCATACATGGTCTTTCGTAAATCTAGGACCCACCTTAGCCCCAATCCATGCACCCCCTTGCCTCCTCTGTACAAACAATGCACCATCAGAGTTATGGGGACATTCCTGCAGGATACACTTGGTGTCAAGGGGCCTCATTTCAAGATTGGAGGTATCCATGGCACTACCCCCATACCGCATATCAGGTCCGGGTTCCCAGAATGGGAAATTACCAGCCCATTCCAACATTAGAGGACCCGGTATTTCCCCATTCGCATTTGACCCCCCACCGGGCTCAATGGGAATGGGGACCATGCTAACAACGGGCCCGTTAATAACAGGCCCGTTGTTAGCATGCTGGTCCTTTAGCAGCTCCGACTAAGGGCGCCTGGAAAAACCAGCCGCCCTTAGCGGAACCCGCTAAAGGACCTCGTAATGCGGAGGTAACAGGTTAACGCCACCAGCACCATTACCGGCGCCGTTAACCCCTTACCGCTAACCTCGGAATGAGGCCCAATGTATCGTTCTGAATACCAGGCTGGCCTCCAAGTGGTGGTTGTGTTTTCAAAGTAGAAGGAGCCAGCAGCTGCAAAACCGAAGTAGTATTCCCTCCTTCACGGTGTAGTGTTTTTCACGCACCCGAGCCTCCTAGTCTGGGGACTGCAGCCAATGGTGAGAACCAGTCATGTGACTGCAGTGGATGTGATGCACGTAAGGCGCAAATAGAGTTAGTTCCCGTTAGCCCCAGTCCTGTGTGGGTGTCTCTTTGTGCACTGCAGCAGTGCGTTAGAAAGCCAGGCCTGGAGCGAGTGCACCCTGCATGCGAAGCAACAATGGCAACATGGAGGTAAGCCCTTTGCCGGTCTGACACCAACACTGCAGCTTTCCTGGCTGCTCATGTTACCAGCTTCCCGGGCCAACATCTGAAGCCTGCTTGAGCTAATAAGACGCAGAGCCTCGCTCGCGGTGCCGCCGTAGGTGTGGGCAAGAACTGTGACATTCCTCGCCATGGCCCAGCTGCAGCCAGCCCTCACCTCAGCATGTGAGAAGGTTACCCAGCAAAGCCATCCCTTGGCACTGTGGGGACCGTGACACGGAGGGCCCACCAATCACAGGTAACCAAGACACCCCACTGAGGGGAGTGTCACTCATTGGAGGACAACAGCCAAGATCCTACACAAGCCCAGCAACATGAGCACCCAATACCCTGACCAGACCCCAGCTGCGCCTGGACCCCAGAGGCCATAAGGGAGGGATGCCTTAATGCAGCCATCAGTGCTCCCATTTGACACCTCAGACTCTGCCAGTCTGAGCCTGCAGTGATCACGGTAGATGGAAGAATTTGACGCAGGAAGACATGCGCATTATTGGACTACTCATGCTTACGGCCAGGCCTGAAGTGAGGGACATCCTTTTTGAACTCCCGGAGGACATGGAATACAAATAGGAGGATCTCAAGACCATACTGAGTGATTAATTCGCCATACACAAGAATGTTGACTATGAAAGGCAGATATTTCACACCACGAGACAGCTCCCAGGAGAGAGCACGGACAAGTTTGTAACATGGTGAAACATTGCGATTTCCACTGGTACATGAATGACGAAGCCATCAAATTGCAGGTGATTGCAGGTTTGCGAATCCATCCCTCTGAAGAAGTTGCTAAAAATGCCACTCACGCAGGCTGAAATTCTGATACTAGCAAGGAAAATCTCAGCGCTGGACCTCCAAATTTCATCCATAAGCAAGATCCACATATCACCAGGTAAAGAAGAGTCCATAGACAAGCTCATCGCACAGACACGCTACGTTGGACACCAATATGGAGAAACACCAGTGTTTCCGGTGTGGATACGATCTGCCCCACAACAATTTGTGCCCTGCTATAGGTGAAATATGTTCAGCCGGTGTGGGTGAAGTCCACTATCGCATCTTGTGCAGGAGCCCTAAGGCTTCCCAAGATAACCGGCCGAATAGAGGATTCATCGACACAAAACACCCCCCGACAATACAGGAAAGAGAAGCCCAGATATTGGGAATGGAGTTACAACAGGGAAAGGCGCTGGGCCCGGAAGACGCTGGGCCGACCAAAGCACTCGCCATCGCCCACCGCCCACCAGACAGGAAGACGGCAGATACACCACCTGCGCATGAACACCCAGTCCACGGGCGGTTCAGAGTCTCAATCACTGAACTGAGGAAGAGGGCATACCTGTAGGCCCTCGGCAAACCACCAGCCTCAGAACACAGCCCCACATTGCCCATCACCATCCAAGGGAAGGACTTTATGTTCCTCGTCGACTCTGGTGATACCATTAATGCAATGCCAGAAGAGGAGTTTCGCAAACTCGAGCAAGCCCCAAAACTACAGAAGGCTTGCATAGACATACACATATGGGACGACAAAACAACCACTCCCTTGCCTAGGGGCCTTCACCACCATGTGCCGCCACAAAGACAAGCAATACCACATAATAATCCTCTTCATTGACACCAAAGTCTCCAGAGGATGCGTTCGAAGTTTCATATTGGCCATGCACATGGGTCTCATCCACGTTCTGTACCAAATTATGGCAGCCAAATACATTTCACCTGCAGCCAAGGTAGCCACACACTTCCCCAACCTCTTCAAATGCCTGGTGAAACTGAAGGGTCGGAAGATCCGACTAAGCAGACGAGACCGTGAAATCAGTGGCACAGCACTATAAGGGAATCCCGTTCAACAGACAACAGCTGGTTGAAAAGGAGCTGGTTGCCCTTGTTGAAGAAGACATCGAGCCTGCATCAGGCCCCACCCTGTGGGTTTCCCCAGTGGATTTCTGTGCCGAAGAAAGACTCTGAAGGGCACATAGGGCTGTGTATTGACATGCACGCTCCAAACCAAGCTATCTATCAAGATTCATCGCTCAACGGTGTGAAGGTCTTTTCCTGCCTGAACCTCAATTAAGGATACCACCAAATCAAGCTAAGCGAGGAGTTGCAGTATATTACCACTTTCACCACTCACCTTGGGCTGTTCCGCAATAAGCGCTCGAACTTTGGAATATCTTTGGCTGCAGAGATATTCCAGGAAGAGCTCTGCAAAATAATAGCTCATATACCAGAATGCTTGAACTATAGTGACAATGGGCCTCATTACGACCCAGGCGGTAAGTTACCGCCTGGGCCGTGACTTTACCACCATGGCGTAAACTACGTTTACGCCATGGTGGTTGGCGGACTTACCGCCCCATTCCGACCATGGCGGGGCGGTAAGTCCCCAATCCCCATTTACCCTTCCCCATTCCCATTTTTGCCCCATAGGGCATAATGGGAGTGGAGAAGGCGTTAATTACGCCACCGTAAATTACGGTGGCGTAATTAACTCCATGGTCCCTTAGCGCCATGGATTTTAACACCTGCTAAAAGCAGGTGTTAAGTCTGCCATGGCGCTAAGGGACCTCGTACTCAGGCGGTAAGGGTCGGCGCTGTTTACGCCGCCGTAAAACCCTTACCGCCTGTATCCTCATCTTCGGTCACTCCCAGGAAACCCATAAGGCAACATTAATCAAAGCGTGTGCTGAACTCCACAAAGTCCGACTAACGCTCAATCACCCTTGAGTTTTTCGGCCACATCTTCACTGAAAAGGGCATCCATCCAGATCCGAGCACTGACGGAAACCCCTCACCCAACGAACATCACGCATGTGAGGTTGTTCCTGGGACTAGCTAGTTACTGCACCTGCTAACTGCCTGACCACCTCCACGAGCACCCTGATACGTACACTGACAAAAAAAGATCAGGCATTCACGTGGGGCGAAGCATAACAGCATTTGAGAGGATCAGGAAAGAGATCGCAACCACCATCTGCATGTTGCATTTTGACCTCAAGTGGCACACCAAAATCATGGTGGATGCCAGTCCGTTTGGGCTGGGCACCATCCTGTCCCAACATTCAGGCAGCAAACACACACAAAGAATAGTGTCCTACGCCAGAAAAAGCCTCATGGAAGCCAAACAGCGATACTCCCAGGTTGGAAAATAAGCACTAGCTGTAGTCTGGGGCGTGCAAACACTTCCACCTTTTCCTATATGTCAAACCGTTTACCATCATGGACCACCAAGCCCTCATCACCATTTATGTAAAGCCCACAGCCCAGATGCCTCCTCGAATCGCCCGGTGGGAATGCCACCTGCAAGAGTACCGACACAAAATCGTACACAAACAGGGCACAGATGAGAATCCAGCCGACTTCCTGTCTCGCCATCCACTTCCAGTTTCTCAAGCCCCCAATGACCGGGCGAACTGCTAAGTCAACAACATCATCCATCATGCGGCACCCCGAACAAAACTCATGGCAGATCTAATGAAAGACATGGCGGAGAACGCAACCCTAGCCCTCGCAGTCACTTGCATCCTCAACAGCAGGTGGAAAGCAGTTGAAGTTTCAATACAGAATAACCCAACATTGCATATACCGTTGTTCAGGGCCCTGGCCAGATCCAAGAACGAACTCTGTGTCTCTGCCAGCTCTAGCGCTCAAAGGAGATCAGGTAGTGCTACCAGTCTCTACACCAGAAGGCTATTGACAATGCACATGAACACCACAGGGGGGTTGTGTTGATCAAACGCTTGCCCAGAAGGAAAGTATGGTTCCAGGGGATGGATCGACTTATCGAGAGCACCCTGAAGGCATGCCACATCTGCCTCAGCCTACAAACCCAAACCTGCCCGTAGCCTCTGGACATGACGCCACTCCCGGAGGGTGTGTGGGAAGAAATGGCAATTGACTTCTATGGCCTACTATGGTCTGGAGAATATGTGCTGGTGGTCCTGGATGAACATTCCAGATACCCTGAGACTGCCATACTCCCATCCACGGCTGCCAATGCAGTGATCCCGACACTCAACCAGATATTCTCAGTGCATGGAGTCCCCAAAGAGGTGAAATCAGACAATGGGCCCCCAATTTAGGGGAAAATATTTTGCAGACTTTGCTGAATACATGGACTTTTACCAAAGAAAGAACACCCCTGTAGCCACAAGCAAGCGGGACCAAGGAACCTTTCATGGCTAACATAAAAAGAGCAGACAGGATAGCGAATATTACTCACATGCCTGCCGAAAAGTCACTGTGCCAGCTCCTGAAAGACTATCGTAATATGTCACATGACTCCACGGGGATATGCCCAGCTTAACAAATGTTCGGTCATCCAATGCAGTCACAACTACCCCAGAACATGCCAACCCAGGGGGATGAATTCCTAATGCCGGAAATAAGCCGGGACAATCAGGTGAAAAACAAAATGAAGGAATACGTGGATCGGAGCTGCCAGGCTCGCAAGCCAAATCTACAGGTGGGGATCATGGTATTAGTGGGGCAAACCCAGCCTCACAAAGAAGCACCACCTTTTGACCTACAACCATTGACCATCATGGGAGCAAAGGGGTCCATGATCGAAGCAGAGAAAGATGGCTGCTGAGTGACCCAGAATATCTCCTTGAGGAAGATACAGGAAATCTACCATTGGTGCACCAGCAGTGGAGCGAAGAAGATATCTGGACGAGGGATGCATTTGGATACACAGGGGATGAGGAGTCAGAAGCAGACTTACACATTGACAATGATGAGAAATGGTGGGGCCAGCCTTACTCCCCGACAGGTGCAGACCCAGTCGGATCATCCGGAAGACGCGACGATGGATCGAGCAGATGGGGTAGGACAATGTTATTTTGAGGGGAGGTGTAGTGTCCTGCACGCCTCCGAGCCAGGTGACCTGAGCCAAGGGTGAGAAACGGTCATGTGACCGCAGTTGATGTGTCACGCATAAGGTGCAAATAAAGTTAGTTCTTGTTAGCCCCAGTCCTGTGTGGGTGTCTCTGTGCTCACCGCCTCAGCGCGTTAGAAGGCTGTGCCAGGAGCGCATCCACCCTGCATGGGACGCAAGGCATGGTATCTGTTTTTTTCCCTCGTCATGTTGCTCTCAGCAATAGTTGGGGTGGATCTTGATCCTATAGTACCTGTCTATTCTGAGCAGCATAGACACACAGCACTTAAAGCCAGAAGCCTAATACACCAACATTAAGTAAAACCGTAATTAATTACTTCTCCAATGCCTGTGAAGTCTTTCCAGCCTTCCCAGATTCCTCTCCACAACTGTTTTTCCAAGCCACTTTGACAGAAAGGAGATGTGTAAAAAAAATCCTCACGCACAGTGTTTTGCCCAATCGGTTTACGTTACAGACGTATAACGAGCTCCAATTTTTTTAATTTTGTTTTTGTTACATAGACATCTTTTGGAAGGTAAGGCCTATGATATTTTCTACAAGCTGTGCAGCCTACAAAATATTGTAAGAATTCACGTTGTCTTAAAATAAGTTTACATTATTTAGATAGCCTAGTAGTGCTAATCATACTGTGGATCATTTAATGTTCAGCCTGCCACTCATTTTAGTCGTATTTGGAAGAGCTTGGGGATTAGAGCTGACTTTCGTTAGGGGCTTCAAGTAGATTTAAAATCTCAGATACTGTAAATGCACCAATGTAGAGATTATCAGACAAGTACACTTCTTTGACTTCAAGTGGATGTTAAGTGCTGGAATACAAATATGAAATGCTGAACGAAAAAGAAAGCTATCTCATCTTGCACTCTGCCTGCAGACAGCTGCAGCATTGAAGGTTTGTGTTGCAACCATGACCTTCTCTTGTGGAACCTGAATAGCAAGAAATTACTGTAGTAGCTTTAACAATCAACACACCAGATGTCACAGCATTATGAAGGTTGTGCTGCAGAAGATTTGTAAGTACAGATTGGAGCTGGCATTCAAGAAAATTAATTAATCGCTGTTAAAGCAGAAAGAACATGGAGGATATTTAACATTAGTTTTTTTTTTCAAAATAAAATTAAAGCCAAAAACGAGCATGAAGCTTTAGCCTTTTTTTCCCCTAAAAATGGTGTTCTGCTTTAATTCACGTGTAATGCTGCGCATTTTGTGCAGATGTTTAAAGTAAAGCCGATAGGGGAAGTCGTTCTGCCAAAGCAGTGGTGGTGGTTGTAGCAACAATGTGTGAAAAAAGTAGGGATCACTATCCAGAACAAGGTTGTAATTAACACGTTGACCGTATATTTTCGAATTTAATAAAATTTACTTTCAATGCCATCTGATTTTGAGGGCCATTATATATAAATCGTAAAATCTGTTCATGATCAAAAATCATCTTATTGCAGACATTATACACGCTCCTACAGTTGATTTGGAGTACTGTACTATCTTTAAAAATACACATTAATATTGTCAGCAAACATGTTTATGGGGGACCAAAGAAGCAGAATACTTGAAATCTAGGCCCCAATTACATCATGTGCAGAGGACTTCAAAACAGGGACTGCTTATGCAGACCTCGTGCACACTAATATTACATAATGGGCACAACACAAGGACCCTGCACTCAATTTTCACAAGGGCATTTTCCACACATACAAAGTCAAGCTTCATGTTCCCCTCCCTGGTTCCATGTCTGAAGACAAATTGCTAGTAGCACTGTTATGCCCTCATTTTGGAAACATTGTAGACCAACCCTGTGCTGCTTTACGATACACTTTTCTTGTCGCAGTGCGGGCGTGTGTGGCGTGAAGGGCAGCAGAGCTTCTGCAATCAGAGAGATCTGCACATTGTGACTACAAGGTGTTGGGCCTTTAACTCATGCTTTCAGAAGTCCGGGTACTTGTCGAAAGAAATTCAAATGTTCACTTTTCTGATCTGAATTCAGGTAGATATATAATGGATATTAATAACGCACTCCTTTTTCAATAGATGTTGACAACTCAAAAGAACAATTTAAATGATTTAAAGGTACAGGGGAGAAAACACGATTCTGACACAATAAATCACCAAATGTGTGCATTAAAAAAAAGTGTCCTCGATTGTTGGACACTCTTGTCCCCTGCACAACATCTATGCTGGAACTCTAGCCAGTCAAAATGTATATCAGTAGTGTCAGATCTTTAAAACTAGATTGATTCATCAAGGGATGAGATATCGTCAATGACAAGCATGTATTCAATGCATTCAGTATGATGTGACCATTTAATCAATATTCATGATAATACAATTCAATAATTACAATCAAAAAACAAATTCACAAATCAAGCAAATAAAACAGAAAGAGCTTAATGAGTTTGGGGATAAGAATTCCCTTCATCAGGAGCAAAAAACAATTCTTCAAAAAGTAAAACGATTTAGGTTCATTCATTTGTACAATTTTCAATCTCCAGATTGATCTGCAAAAGTAAATTAGAAACCTGTGTTAGTTTTTAACATTCAATGTAAATGTAGAGCTATGAAAAGATTAACAGAAACTGTCACCTTCGTTGACTGTAGTAGGAGAAATGCCCATGTGGTATAAGGTATTGCGGGGTCCCACTAGTCCCTTTTTCTCAGTATCAGTGCTTGAGAATGAAAGATCATGATCTAGCATAAAATGCAGTCACTAGTCAGTATTTTAGCATATCCAAAACATATTCATGAATGACGGTGGATGGAGTAAGAAGCACCTACCTCAGCATTCCTGTGTATGCGCACACTGCTAAATAGTTGATAATGGGAGATGTTCTGGTTCCATAAAGTGCTTGTGCATGTAGTCAACTGTCAGCTTGAACCTGTAGGATGTAGATCAAACACATCCCAACGTGTAATGAGTACACATATATTCTATCTAAATCTAAATCAAGTGACAAGGTATCAAAGAAATGGCGCTTACCCGCTGGAGGTATCTTAATGGGTTTAAAGGTGGTCCGCCTTTCCGTGGGGCATTGTTTAAACTGATAGGGTTCCCATCTGTCCAGACAGTGATCGTCCTCATTGGGACCCCTGCTCCACCCTTCCCACTCACTCTGGCTGACCTCCCTTGACCCTGCGCCCTCAGTCCAGAAATAAACCTAATTAGTCGGTGATATGCGACACAGGGATGTGTCATATATTCGTTGAACTTAATGATTATGCAGAACGCCATATTATCGACGCCTTGAAAATTATTGAACGTTCATGCAATGAACAATATACACTATTGTTTAATAGATTTGTTAGAAAGACTTCCATATTCTAAAGCCATTAATAGTGGCAGACACATACCCTAGGGACGAGCAGCATCACTCGGGCATCTGAAAAGCGTTAATTGCACCAAGCTATACCAAATTCCGCTCTTACTTCCAGGGAGATGAGAAAGAGCAAAACATTAGCCACAAACAGACCCATTTATTAAAAACTAAGATAATCCATTCAAAACGATCCAGTTTTAGGTCCAACGCGTGCTGCCTATCCACATTTCTACATCCTACTGTTGAAGAGAAACAGCAGAGTGTATAAAAAATAATCACCACTTAAAGGTGATGTTCACGTTATTCTTTGGCCGAGATACCAACATGTAGCAGAAGCATGGATTTGTGTGCACTGACCTTTACACATCTCTTATATGCCTTTCCCATCATGGATCATGGGATAAGGACCGACTTCACCAATTTGACTTCACAGGGCAGTCTTGGACATTTCGTAAATGTCTATACCACCAACACCCCACCACCTTCACCTTTCTTTCCTAGTCGTCCTTGTCTACAAGAATCTTTGTAATAGATGATGCCACTGGCTAACCCATATTTCAGGCTTTGCTGATTATTCTAATATGCGGTTACATTTAGAAAGGGCTAATATCTGTTGTAATTGTAAATTGCAATAGTTTATTTGTAAAGCGCTTCTACACAAGTGAAGTGCTTCAAAATGCTTCAAGGCAGGAAGGTAACAAGGGAAATACAGAGTCATTCTTAGGTCTTGAAGTTTCTGAATGATCTAACAAAAAATTACTAGCGTGCTAGGCCTGATGGCATTACTATTAATGAAGTGCATGACAGTAAGGAAGGCGAACGGGGAGGAGTGGAGAGAACAAAAACCATAAACTACTGTACTAGGGCAGCAACGTTTCAGATAGTGCAAGCGAATGACAGAGTGAGGTGATAGGGGGGTAGGAGAAGAACATACAGAAACAAAACTACCGTAGCAGGCCAGGCAAACTAGGGCTAGTGCATTCTAGGTAATGTAAGTGCGTGGACAGGAAGTGAAAGGTATGGGGAGGGGAACAAGTGCTCACAGTCAAGGAGTGTCCTGGGTAAAGTGCAGAGAGGTTACCCTGGACCGAATTCCAGAGATGCAGTAGTGGTGAGCAGAGTGCAGAGGCCGGGGGTCAAGTGCAAAGACTGGCGGGGTAGCCTGCAACCTGTGAGGCTCTGTAGATGCGGAGTTAGAGAAGAGAAGGAATAGAGAGGTTAGCAAGGGAGAGGGAGTGACAAAGGAAGAGAAGAGGGCGGTCTTGAGGAGCTTCCAGAACTTAAGATGATCAGGCTCAAGACGGAGAGGGGCAGGTAGATTGTTTCAGAGGGAAGAATCTGCAGAGGATAACGATCTACCCCCAAATTTATGTTTGGAAAAATTTCTCACCTGCAGACAGTTGGAAGAGGACGAGCAGAGGGCTCTAGAAGGAGGGTATTTAGGGAGAGTGTGTTGTAGATAGTGTGGGCCCCAGCCTCAAAGCCTTGTGGACTATGCAGAGGGTCTTGAACTTAACCCTTGCAGCCATGGGGAGCTAGTGGAGGGATTTAAGCACCAGAGAGATGCGGCCCCTGCACTTGAGGACAAGGATAAGTCTTGAGGTTCTATTCTGGAATAGTTGCAGAGGTCGGAGAGTAGAAGTAGGCAGTTTGAGAAAGACTTTTGCAGTAGTCCAGTCTCGAGAGGACCAGGGCTCTGCAGATGGTAAGCCTCTGGGGGAAAGGGAGAAAAGGTAGTATACCTCTGAGGAGGTTCAGCTGGTAGTGGGACTTTTTAGAGATGTCGAGATGCGAGTGGAGTAGGAGAGAGTGGAGTCAAAGATGACCCCCAGATTTTTTGCTTCACTAGTAGTTGAGGGCGCAGGGTCAAGGGAGGTCAGCCAGAGTGAGTGGTAAGTATTTTCTGTTTTCTTCTTAAATCGAAACACTGTGAAACAAAGGCCTTTCTTCAATGTCGTGTAACATTTTAGGGGGTAGAAACACTTGGGGGTCGATTCATGGAGCAAACGTGCGCCGAAAATCCCAGTGCAAGCAGGCGCAAGGTGGCGCAAGCGTGAGAAACGCAGCGCACGCGTGCGATTCAAGGAAGACGCTGCGCGTGTTTCCCGCTGTCCGTGCACCCAATCCTGCCATGGCGCACGCGGGCACACACGGCGTGCGCTACGCGCACAGCAAAAGCGCACATAGCGCGGCGCACACAACCAAAGTGGGCGGAACACGTGGAATGGGGAATAACGCGTGAAAAAGAAGGCGTAACTGGGGAAGTACTGCAGGGAACTACACGGAACGCCCATACGCACGCCAACCACCCGTATTCATGGATTCGAATACGGGAAACCTGCGCACGGCAAAAGACGCACACAGGCGTCAACGCGTCCGCCACACGAAGGCAGGCGGAAGCGTCCCCGCGCACAGAATAAAAGTGCGCGCAAACAACAAACACTTATATACAGCTACAATGAATGCCCCATTTGTCGCAGCACTGAACGTGGGACACCGAAGGAGAATAGCGAGGGCACGCATTTTCGCACCACGGACAAGCCTTTTTGGGATGCCTGACGACCAGGTCTACGGCAGGTATAGGTTTCCACCCAATATCATCCTAGGCCTGGTCAGGGAGTGGGAAGATGACCTTACATCCCCCACCCTTTGCTCCCAAGCATTGAGCCCCTTGGAGAAGGTGCTCAATGGCCTGCATTTTTTGGCCACTGGGTCATTTCAGCGGACTACTGCCATGGTGGGGGGGGTCTCACAGGCCACGCAGTCACGCTGCCTACACCAGGTACTGGCAATCATGACAGCACGCCCCTCAGTCCGCAGGCACATATACATGCCCAGAACACCCGCAGAAAGGCAGGCCGTTGTCCTGGATTTTTTCAGGGTGGCACACTTCCCCAAAGTGCTCGGTGCCAAAGATTGAACCCATGTGGCCCTACGTCCACCTAGGGCCACTGAGCACATCTACCAAAACCTCAAGCACTGGCATTCCATCAATGTACAGGTGGTATGCGATGCAAAGGGAATCATCACCTCTGTCTATGCAAACTACCCTGGCTCCACCCATGGCAGTTTCATATACAGAATGTCCGCCCTGAGCCGGGCCCTGGAAGCTGGGCAGCATGGCGACACCTGGCTCCTAGGTGAGTACAAATGCCCTTGCACATGCATGCATGTCACACACACACACAAATACACAAACCCCAATAATCACAACCATTTACACCTCCCCAGGGGACAGTGCCTACCCTCTGAGCAACCACATGACGATGCCAATCCGGAACCCCACCACACCACCCCAGGTAAGATACAACGCCGCCCATATTGCAACCAGGGCCATAGTGGAGTGCACATTCGGAGTGCTCAAGTCACGTTTCCGCTCCCTTGACCGCTCTGGCGGGCAGCTACTCTATGCACCCCCAGTAGTGTGCAGGATCATTGTGGCAGCATGTGTCCTGCATAATGTTGCAACATGGCAGGGCGTACCGGTGGACATGGTGGTGCCCCCACATCCCCAACCACAGGCACAGGCGCTGCCCATGGGAGGGGAGAGGGCACGTGGCGAGGAAGCCCGGACCCAGCTTGTGGCCACATTTTTCACCTAAACTCCCACCCCTGTGGAGTGCACACAGGCCTGGCACATACCAGGTGACAATCGATGATGACAAAGAGACAGTCAACTGTCACAACCCTACCACCCTGAAATAGTTGCCATGGAAGTGCCACATTGTCTGCATCCCTAGCTACTTAAACACAAGCCATCCTGTGTGACCAAAAGGCACACATATGACATGACATGATATGGCCTATACACAAGTATTTCAAGGTGCGATGAGACAGGGAGGGGGGAACAAGGGAAGACAGACAACGATACTACTAGGCCAGGTGTCATTCAGATTGTGCAAGTGCAGGGGTAGGGGGAAGGGAAAAGTGCAAGGGGAAGGGGAGGGGGGGAGTGCAGTACAGGGTAAGTAGACTAAAAAACAAATAAATAGGCCAGCTGGTGGCAACTGCAAAGGTAAGTGCAGACAAGTGCTGGGAAGGGGGGCTGTAGGGATAGAGAGACAGTCCCGCAGTGCAGGGGTTGCCAGGGAGGCAGTGCAAGTGGAGAGCGGCTGGGCCAGGGACCGAGGTCGGTGAGAGTGGCCCAGTTGCAGATCCAGTGCAGTTCCAGTGAAGAATTTTTCAAGGGAGAGGCAGAGAGAAAGCAGAAGCAAAGAGGAAGGTCTTGAGGTGCTTCTGGAACCGGAGATGGTTCTCCTCAAGTTCCAGTGAGGCAGGAAGGCTGTTCCAGAGGGAGGCCCCTTCCGTGGAGAGAGATCTACCCCCAGCTAGTTGCTTTGAGAAGCGGATGACCCTGACATGCAAGGTGTGAATCGCACACACCTGCAAAACAGGCCATGGCCATCACTGTTATGTCACTCAAACCCTCCCAAACCACAACATGGCAAGCAATACCCATACACCAACACAGTAACAATAAGGTACACATTGCCATGTCCAAAATGTACAGTGGCATCAGACAATGATGCCTGACATGGAATCAGATGAAATGACTGACCAACAACCTCCCACCCATAATAAGTCATTCCCAAATGCATTACAAGAGTTGTAGACGTAACATAACAATGAATGCCTGTCTACATGCACATTGTGCATTGCAAAATCAACACTGCAGCTTCTGTGTGCTGTGTCCAACTCCTGCAACACACTGCTCAGCGCACAGCACAGTGAACAGCCATTGTGTGTGATGCACACCCTGAGCATCACATCTAAGCAACAGACCACATCAAAAAGCAAATTAGGCATGTACAGGATCCATAATTGGTCACAGAACATGTGCTGCAGGGACACAGTGGGCACCAGAAGGCAAACAGTGTACACGTGGATATGGAAGGGTGGTTGTACATGTAGTGCATCAGAGTGCAAGTGTGTGGGTCAGTAAGAACATGCACTCAACATATGCATGTGCAATCAAGTGACCATCAGTGTCCTCTACACATCACATGTGAACATTCACCATGTGTACACCCCAGCATGTCAAACCACAACTATCCCCTCACACCTGAAAGGTAAACACAACACATGAACAGGCATTGATCAGCAGAACACAACATGTACATAGGATACCACCATTACAATGTCAGGGTTCCCATCACACTGCAGGGGAAGGCAACTATCAACAACAACACCCCCCTCCCTCACAAATGACCATGACCCACTGAACAACTGCACCTGGGTCATGGAGCCTTCAACCCTCAATTCCACCTGGCCACAGGATCACCTTTCCCCTTCACCATCACCATCTCCCACCTTGTGTGTAAAAAAGTGCCTGCCCCCTCAGAGTCCACCCTCATTTGCAAAATCACAAAATCCAAGCTGGAAAAACGAACCAAAACACCCTCCAGTGGATGACTTGACGTAGCAGTACCTCACAAAGGCCAAGTACTACCACAATGATGTAACAACCAAGGTAGCACAGTAAAACAATGTCACAACAGGATGTGAACCATGTGTGGTACATAACATAGAATGATGCACCATGAACGGATGTGTACTGTCACGGGTCCCGTGTACAGGCGCGGGAGTGTCACGAAACAACCACCTCCACCGTGTCCCGGGTGCCTGCAAGGTCAAACTCACACAGGCCACTGAGACCCTGGTGGGGAAGGAGGGTCAGGGATATGCAGTCGGGACAGGTGTTGGCACACTGGATAACTGGAATGAGTGGCAGGAGAGGGGAGGAGGAATGACACATGAAAGTAGGGAATGCACGAAAATGTACTACCTGCATGAACACATACACAATCCAAACAAACTTGGACATCATTGTCATGGCCTTCTGTAGTCCAGGCTTAGGAGTGGCACAAACCAACCACCCCCTCTAGGGTTTAGGCGCCTGCAAGTTTGGGGCTTGCACAGGCATCCACAACCCCAGTGGGGAAAGAGGGTTAGGGAACGTTGCTTGGATAGGTACGGGAAGCAGGAACACCGGGTAGAGGGTACAGGGTTTAAAATTGGATAGGATTCCGGGTGATTAGGGGGAAAAAAACATACCAAATTGAATTACACATTCATCCATGCATTAGTGCAACCCCAGCAAGCCTATGCAGAGCAGTATGAAAGAAAAACAACAAGACACTTAGCTCTGGTTTTGAGTGCTGGCCTCCTGCCTGCGCACTCTCAGGTCCGGTTACAGGAGCACTGCAAAGCTGCAAAGAGAGCCACAGTCAATAACCTGTACATGCCCATTACACAAAAACACACCACCAAACATGCCCCATAGCAACAAACTACTCTACAGACAGACAATCTGGTGTAGATGCTTCCTACCCATATATAACATTACCCCTGTGATGGGTCATACACAGTCAATGCAGTAAGTCAGCCACCGGTGGGTGCGTGGCAAATGGAACACCAATGTGTCACAATGCACACAACATGCAATGTTCCCTGGGTAAGCAGACAGACCCATATAGCAAGGCATGACTTCAGAACAAGTTGTGTTCCACCATGACCGAAACAAAGTTGGCAGTGCATGTATCAAAATGTACATGGAAATGAAATGCACTGCACCCGAGTATGTCCCTTGCTGTATGTCCCTGTGAGCTGCCCCTTTCCATGTCTCGGAAGGCTACATGGTTGATACAAGTGCCTCAATGGACCTTGGTGTACCAGAGGATATGTGCCACTGCCACTGCAGGTGCCCCAGACAACCTTACAATCAACAGCCATCAGTGCATCAACACATCTGAGCTGCATTGTGTGCTTCAACACCAATATTCGTCCAATCTCACCCTCAGTGCTGTGACTAAGCCTGCATGTGCAACTCGCCTGGTGCAGGCTTTGCTGTGTTGTGGCCCCCCTGTGCTGCTCACCTTGCCTGGAGTTCCTTGTAACACGTCAGCAGTTCTAGGATGTAGGTCTGCAATCCCTGTGCCTCTGCTTGTGCACACATGTGCATGTGTGCACCAACAAACATGTCCAGAATTCAGACGTCCAATGGGCCATGTCTGCTGGCAAAGGTGCTCTGGAGGCTCATCCCCCTGAAGAAAGGGCATGAAACACATGATTAATGCTTTAAAGTCAACTGTGTGTGTCTCTTCAGGCATCTCATTACTTGACCATGTCAGAGAGTTACATCAGAAATCACACCATCAGTCAGTCTTTCACATCCAAAGTGTGGAACACACTATCTACGGCATGAATTGCAACAAGCACGTGTACAGTAAAGATAAGAAACATACTACACAATGCATAGCAATGAATGTACACATTAATCATGAAACACCCCATCTAGCAAAAGCTGAACAGTGGACAATAACACCGAAATCTTCCCCACTAGGGGTGTCAACACACGTCACACAGCACCAGACATGCCACAGATATGACAGTCCAAAGCCCTTGTGTAATAGGTTGTCACACTGAACCATCCTTGCGAGCCCATGGATAAGGGAGGCAGGAGTGGCATATGTGAGTCAAGGACCCCAAGCAGCAAACACATACACAAGACAAGCCTGAAGGGCCCAGCTGGAACAGACAGTGGATGCCTTCAAAAGCCACAAAGCACCACACCATCACATGAAAGCACAATAGACAAGCAATTTTAAACTATATTAACTAATTACACTAACTATGGAAAACCTACATTACCTAATTAAACTAACTATCAAACAGAAACTTAACTAACTAAACTAAAAAGAAAAATAAAAAATGGCCACATACGACCCGGGGGGGAGGGGAGGCACCCAGGAGGGGGGAGGTACAGGGTGCTGCTCAACACCCACATGCGATGATGCTGAGCCAAAAAAAAAAACTCCATGGGCTCAACGCCTGCACAGCCCGACCTATGTGGGAGATAGATGGTCGTCCGAGTCTGGCTCATCCTGGAAAGGACGTGGCACAGTAGCCTGGCCACGCCTAGCCACAGCTTGCCCCTCATCAGCAGCAAGTCTGCCGGACAGGTGAGCCTGGTTCTGTGTGGCGATGTGACATAGGTCTGCATGCAGAACCTAACGTGATACACGTGCTTCCTCTTGCAAGGTAGCACGTGTAACACGGAGTTCCTCCTGCAAGGCCTGGCTGGACTAACGCTGCACCTCCCGGCAAGCCTGTAGCTCAGCCGAGATGGTACGCTCAAGCTGTGCAAACCTCTCCTCTGCCCGCTGCCTCTGGGACATCATAAGGACACCCAGAGTGGATTTGAGGGAAGCATACTCCTCCCTCAGGGCAGCCATGTGCGCCTCTGCGTGCGCAGCAATTGCTTGACGCAGAGACGACATTTCAACCTGGCGTGCCCTGTCTGAGGCCGCCATGCCCAGCCTGAGCGAGCGGTCCATGGACCGTGCCGCCTGCTGCTGGAGAAGCACCTGCCTAGCAGGGGGGAGCACAGATCGGGCCACACGCTCCATGCTCTCAGCGATGTTCTCCATTGCTGCCCCCTGCCGTTCTGAATTGTCAGTCATGTCTTGCTCCCACTCTGTATACTGCGGTTGCGCGCTGCGACCGCGTTGCCGGGCTTCACCCCTGCGGGACCCAAGGACCGGGGGTCGTCGCTGTGTTGGCACCGCCCGCGGCTGCATGACTACATGCCCCCGTCGACGTGATGTCCCAGGCACATCAGTGACTGGTGTGGAGGGTGACCCTGCGTCCCGATCCACCAGGGGCGGAGGAACCAAGACTGTCTGATCCCTCAGTGCAGGTGTCGCAGACAGAGGAGTGTCCACATCAGAATCACTCACCCTTGACACATGGACTTGATGCTCATCCAACTCAACATGGACGTCAGAGTCGTCATCAAGGCTGGACTCATAGGCAGCCAGAGACAAGATGGACTGTAGCACTTGGGGGTTTTCGTGGCCTACCACCCCACGACCCCCACTTGTGCCGGGTTGATGTAGTGGTAACAACCCTGTGTCTGGCATGACAACACCATCCTCCGCCTCCATTGCGTCATCACCTGAAAAATAGAGAGAAAAAAGGTCACTACACATGTCAGAAGCACACAACACACACACACCGACAGCAAACGCATCAGGCAGACATGTGACACAACATATAACCTGGCATGCATGCTGGGTCAACTTTGAATTGCTTCTGTGATCAGACCTGTTGAAAGGTGGCAGTTTCCATGGAAGTGGGTCTATGCAGTGTAGAAAATGTGTACGCCACTCACTACCTACATGTACAAGGACTCCATGGTGTGTGCCAGGAAATGTGAAGGCAGTGCAAGGTCAAATTCAGGCATCACGTGCATTGTGCATTCAATGTGTACCATATCTAGAAGCCAAGCACCCCTCCACCCCAGTACCAAAGCAGGGATTCCTAGCATGGTATGAAAAGGCTGACCATACACCTGTGTATTGACAGGCAGTGTTGGCTGGCATCAACAGCTTAATGTGATTCAAGTGACAACACTGCAAATGATGATGGGACAGTAAGCAGGACACATGATGAAAACTCTGGAGGCCGCCCACGTGTGAAGAAGACACAACAACAGTTGGACAGAGTCATTGGCCATTGAACAGGCTGAGACCTGTGAGCCACAGATTGTCAGACCCTACAGATGTGTTCAATGCAGTACTGAGCCACAGTTGACATGGGAAGGCTGATGAGATGCCATGCAATGTATGTAACCAAGGACTTGTATTACAGTGATCATCCAGTCAAGGACACATAGGGGCATGCGTGCAATGCACATGGAGCATGAATGGGCACTCATGTCCCTGCGGGACATCTGACCTAGGCACAGTAAAAGTGAGATACCCTGCATCAAGTACTAAGGCTGTACCACACGGCATATTTCTGGCAGATTCTACGCTGGAAGTTAGCATCTACACAGGACGCATGAACAAGAAAGTACACATTGGCAATATTGAAGCAGACCAGTGCAAAGGTGGAACTGGGGTGCAGAGTGGCGGAGGAAGGGCAAGGGAGCATGCCTACATGGAGTCCCTGCATGCAGGCAGAGGAGACATGCATCACGGAAGCATTGCATTACTTACACATCAGAACCATGTACAAGTCACATGTAGTGGCAATCATGCATAACACATCCCACAAGTGAAACACACACGTCCTCAACAAACACGCATCAACACTCACTGGACTGGGCATCAAAGTCCAGCATCTCTCCCACTCCTTTGACCAATTCAGGTGGTATGAACTCCGCAATGAGTGCCTCATGCGGAGTGAGCTCTTCCTCCTCTGGTGCAGGCCCACCGCCAGTCACCAGAGTCAAGTTGTAATTAGAGGCACGCTTAGCCTTAGTGCTGCGTTTGATGTCATTCCAACGCTTTTTGCACTCTTGCGCCGTGTGCACCTCATGGCCGAATGAACTGACATGTTCCGCAACATGCTTCCAGTGGGTGTCACGTTGGGCAGCCGTAGTCTGACTATTGGCACCCACTAGCATGTCATGGCTGTGGCCCCGCAAGTAGCCCACGAGGAAGTCCAGTTCCTGCTTGCAGAAAGGCTTCTTCCTTGACGTGCAGGAGGTCGTGGCTGTGTGTGGGGTCCCAGCCTGTGCTGCAGGTGCAACCTTCCTCCTCTTGGACTGTGGCGCAGACCCTGGCTGGCTAATGCCGCCCTGACCAGTATGGCCAGTGGGTTCGGTGGATTGAGCCAAGGGAGTGGCAGGTGGAGGGACGACCAAAGGCCTTACTTGTGTCAGTGGCAGCTGGGTGCCCTCTAATGGACCCTGCGCAGCAACATCAGCTGTGGCAGGGTCATTGCCCGCAATGGTCCTGGTTGGCAGATGCACAACGGGGTGTTGTTGGGTGCATCTGCCCCTGCACTTGCCAACACCCAGCTGTTCGGGGCAGCAGATGACATAACTGCCCCAGGGACACGTGTCTTGGTCTGAGCAGCCCGGCCTGACCCTATGGTTTCCCTCCTGGCCTGTTGGAGATCTACCAAGGGCTCCTCCAGTGCCAACGCAGCCTGCGCTGGCAGACCCTGAGCCTGGGTGGCGGTCTCCACAGCTGCACCTGCAGCTACCACTACCCTTGGGCCCGTGGCAGTCGATGGAACGGACTGCCGGGTCACACGGGCGCCAGTGCCAGATGCATAAGCTGCATCCCCCGGAACCACAGGGGGTGGTGGCATGACTGCACCGACACATGGCACAACATTGTGCTCAAGTGGCGCACCCCTGCCTCTTCCCCCTCTGCGGCCGCCCTGGACACCCTGGAGTCCCCCTACTCCCTGGTTACCACGGCCACATTCCCGACCACGTCCACCACGAGGAGTACGCCCAGCTGAGGCGCCCCTCACCCTTGGTGGCCTCCCAACCATGGCACAGATGTAGTAGTGCCGGCACAGATGGAGTAGTGCCAATGGGAGGTGTACACCACAATTGACCTGGGCAATTGGGGTGAAGGGGATGGGAAGCAAGATGTTAACAGCCCCCCTGCACCTGCAAGGCTGTATGTGACCCCAGTGATGTAGTGACGGGTCACGCAACGCTCAGGCACCCCTAAACTGCAGTAAAAACGTGCACGCAACCCTGCAGCCTACGTGCTTGGATTCAACCTCCCGTAGTACGAGGTGGCACCCAGTAACACGAATAACGCGTACGCATGGGACACGCAGGCTACTATGACATCGAAAATGGGTGCGATACACAGGGGCATCCGCAGTGGGAAAAGAGCGTGTGCGACTCACCGTCTGACTAGCGTGATGCAGAAAAACACGCGTAGCAAATACCCCCGCCAAAAGAAGAGATACGTCCTTGATAGCTGTGAAGTTGTGATGGTGCGCGAAACAGGAAGCAGCAACATACGTCGGTCTCCACGAAAGGCACGTACAGCGAACTGCTGGCCCCGCTCACCTTTAACCCATGCTGAGGGAAACGCCTGTGCACGTCAAGTCACTTACGCGCATGGGCCCTTTCCTCAGATTACACGCGGACGTGCAGTTTTTCACGCAGACGTGCAGTTTTTCACCCGCTTAAATGCCCATGCACGCCTGTGCGCGTCACGTCACAGGGGCGCTTGCGCCTGAAGGGCCTTCTGTCCAATGAAATTGCGTATGCGTGCAGACGTGCTTACGCGCTAAGGGTCTTTCCTCGAATTACATGCTGACGTGCAGAATTTTCACGTGCAAAATCACTCCGCATGGCCATGCGTAAGCACACGGAAGACCACGCTCCTGCCCAGAAGGCCGAATTACTGCCCCCCAGAGCCCAAAGCACGCTCCTACCTGCCATCTGCTGCTGTCTGACTGCCTGCTGCCCACGTGCCCTGCCATTTGCTGCCTGCACATCAGCCAGGGGTGCTGTTGCTGTGACCACCCCTGCTGGAACCAAAGACTCCCGACTGGGATTCCATCGCTCCACAGCCCAGCCCCAGGACCCAGTTGCCCTCCCACTCCTGCCTCTGGGGTTGTCATGTCGGGCACTGCAACATCTGGCACCACTGACAACCCCCGGCCAGAGAGGCAGAGGGGCACCAGCTTCAGTGCAAGGGAAGTTGGTGTCCTGGTGGAGGAAGTCCTGGGACAGTATGATGCCCTCTTCGTAAGTTCCCGCGCCGACAAGGAAGGACGGACTCGGATCTGGACGGACATCGTGACTGTCATCAACGCGGAGGGGTTGGTAGTCCGCGACTTCCAATATGTCAAGAAGCGCTGGGAGGACTTCAGGTCCAGGACCCTGAACAAGGCCCGGTGCTTCTTGAAGGCAGCGGATGCTAAGGGGCGCCGGGGCCACTTGTCGGAAGATCAGATGAGGGTCCTGGAACGCATATCCCCAGCGCTCCACGTCCAGGTCCTTGAGAGGCAGACCCGTCTGGAGTCGAGCGGTAAGTGTACATGCATCCTGATTGTAAGCTGTGCGTGTGGTGATGTTTCAGTAGTGTGCAGGTTGCACATCTGTTTGTATGGGGTCTAGTATGGGTGGGGGTGTACAGGGCCGTGAGGCTAACACATGCGAGGGCTGTCATGTGTGAGACATGGATGGTGCTTGTGTGTAGGCTTGCATGCCAAATGCAGTTGTGTGGGCAAACATGTTTGGATGAATGTGTATGTAAGTAGACATGTTCGTGATCTCACGCATTTATGTTGTTTTCAGCTGCATGTATCAGCACTGTGTACATGTGCATGTGTGTGTATTTGACAAGGGTGGAACAGTGTTGCAACATGGATGCATGTGACAGCGGGATGTGGAAGCCTGATTGGCAGATGTGAAATGGATGCCCATCTGAACACTGACACTTGGCAGAGGTGTACACATGCATTCAAGTGTGGTGGTGTGTGTACATGTGTAGTGCACTCCCTGTGTTTCATGTGATGTCTGGCTCACCATTGCCTGCTCATGCTGTTGTATGTGTATGGATGGTGCTGGCAGTTGCAATATGGCTGTGGTATGGCTCATGTGTGCAAGTTGAAATGACATGTGTGTTGGGGATTGGGATGGCATGTCTGAGGTTTGCCAATGCCACTCATGTACAACTGTCATGTGTGTATGTGTCCATTGTACAGTGCCCTGATGCCTGTGTTTTATTTCTCCCTGTCTGCAGCGTCAACTGATGAAGAGGGCGGAGAAGGTGCTGTGGAGCACAACGCGGGGATCCCACCACCAGCCGGAGACGCAAGGCCCGGCTCCCCTCCCAGGTTGTGATCTCGTCGGGGAGTGAGGAGTCTGGTGCCGCGTCCCAGGCCGCAGCTGCCGGGGGGAGGTCCAAGAGGCGGAGGTTGGAGTTGGACTCCTCTGCAGCAGAAGGGGCAGCTGGGACCCCACAGGGCCCAATGGGGGAAGATGGCATGGAGTCATCCAGGTTGGTGGGGGGTTTGGTGGAGGAGGCCGTGCAAGCAACAGAGACGGGGTCTGGAGGTGGGGATTCCACTGGTGCTAGTGGTGCAGTGCAGGACCAGGGACAGGAGGCAGCACAGGCTGCTGCGGAGGTGCCTGTGTGCAATCCTGTCCCTGATCCTGTCCCTGCATCATCTTGCACCAGCAGGGATGCCTACGTCTAGACCAGTTTTCAGGCAGGGGATGAGCTCACGACAACTGACCTTCCTCTGCCTGCAGACGTGGCTATCCGGGTCCGGGTTGAGCCTGTCCTTACTGGTGTGGCGTTGCGTCAACAGGCCATGCGAGGTGACCTGCAGTCTTTTCATGAGGAGACTGCACGTCATCTCGAATGGCTCATTGACCGCGTCGGCCTACTGGGACAGGTCACCCAGGCCGGATTCCTCCGTTTGATGGGGCTTGCTACGACCCCCTCCTCAACTCAACCCCCTATGCGACAGTCGTCCTCCGTGCCATCTTCCCACCCATCAGTCACCTGGGTGCCCTGTGGAGCTGCCTCTGACGGTGCAGCCAGGCTGGTGGAGGAGGCATCCCTGGCACAGTCGGGAGTCGGACGTCCAGCAGGGGTGGCCACATCAACGACTGCACCCCAGCCAGCGGAGGATGTGCAGGCAGCAGGAGGCAGTGCACGGGCAGAGGCACAGCAGCAGCAGCAACGTGGTGGGAGCCATGATGGCTCGGGGCTTTCGACATCGGAGGGGCAGGCATCGGCCAGAGGGCAGGAGGACCCAGGACAGAAAGTGTCTTCCGTGTGGCAGCGGTTGGCCCACGCCATAGATGCGGAGCGGCAGCGGGCGGAAGAGGCACGGCTCACGATGGTCAGGGCGGAGAACTCCATGCAGAGGGCCCTGAGGCGGGCCGAGTGCCTCGAGGCAATCCACAGGGGGTTGGAAGTGGACAGGTCGACGGCCCTGCGGACCCTCGGGGCCATGGAGGAGGACCGCCTCCGGGACATTGAGCAGGAGTTCGATGATGCCCTGGCCCGGGAAATCCAAAAGTGAGCCGTCGGACTAGCCCACTGCCCTTGTAAATAGTTCTGTAGTTAGTGTTAGGTTTCCTTTGGTTTTGCATTTTTTTTGGACCTTTTGGACAATGGGCCACATTTTTGTATATAGTTTTTTTTTATTAGGTAGTGTTATTAGATAGGTTTAATTTCTTCTGTTGGGATCATGGACCCTGGCTTGTTCATCTGTGCATAGTTGACTGTTGGATTTTCTTTTTTTTTTACAATTTACCCATGGAGCAATGTCTTTCAATTATAATTTTCCATTGGATTTACTTTTATGGACTGTGACTTTGGACACCATTCCTTTGGATTATGATTTTTGGTTTTGCATTATTTCATGGACATGCTGCTTTTTATTTTTTTTAATTCCCATTTCTGTTTATTTTTGATTCAATTTATGTTTCCATTAATACATATTTTTTGTTCAAACTTCAATGTGTAGTATCATCTCATTGGTTTCATGCATATCATGATATGGGTTTTGAGATTCACTGACACCCATTGGGTGTATGTGAGGGACATGTGTTCATTTCCAAACTTGTAATTGGGGTTCTATCATGTTATTGCCATTTCTAAGTGGGTGGATGCAATACTCGGGTGGGTGTTTGGCCTTTGGAGGCTGACCATAGGGGCCAGGGATCTAGATTGTGATGCCATGTTGGCTGGGGGACATGAGTGGGGGCATGCTGGCAGGTGCCCCACAGTGCTGGGGGGTGGGGGTGCAGAGGGACATGAGTTGGGGGCCTGGTGGAGGGTACCCCACAGTGCTGGGGGGTGGGGGTGCAGGGGGACATGAGTGGGGGCCTGGTGGAGAGTGCCCCACAGTGCTGGGGGGTGGGGGTGTAGGGGGACATGAGTAGGACATGAGTGGGGGCCTGCTGGCAGGTGCCCCACAGTGCTGGGGGGTGGGGGTTCAGGGGAACATGAGTTGGACATGAGTGGGGGCCTGGTGGAGAGTGCCCCACAGTGCTGGGGGGTGGGGGTGCAGGGGGACATGAGTTGGACATGAGTGGGGGCCTGCTGGCAGGTGCCCCACAGTGCTCGGGGGTGTGGGTGCAGGGGGACATGAGTTGGACATGAGTGGGGGCCTGCTGGCAGGTGCCCCACAGTGCTGGGGGGTGGGGGTGCAGGGGGACATGAGTTGGACATGAGTGGGGGCCTGCTGGCAGGTGCGCCACAGTGCTGGGGGGTGGGGGTGCAGGGGGACATGAGTTGGACATGAGTGGGGGCCTGCTGGCAGGTGCCCCACAGTGCTGGGGGGTGGGGGTGCAGGGGGACATGAGTTGGACATGAGTGGGGGCCTGGTGGAGGGTGCCCCACAGTGCTGGGGGGTGGGGGTACAGGGGAACATGAGTTGGGGCCTGGTGGAGGGTGCCCACAGTGCTGGGGGGTGGGGGTGCAGGGGGACATGAGTTGGACATGAGTGGGGGCCTGCTGGCAGGTGCGCCACAGTGCTGGGGGGTGGGGGTGCAGGGGGACATGAGTTGGACATGAGTGGGGGCCTGGTGGAGGGTGCCCCACAGTGCTGGTGGTGGGGGTGCAGGAGGACATGAGTTGGGGCCTGGTGGAGGGTGCCCCACAGTGCTGGGGGTGGGGGTGCAGGGGAACATGAGTTGGGGCCTGGAGGAGGGTGCCCCACAGTGCTGGGGGTGGGGGTGCAGGGGGATATGAGTTGGGGCCTGGTGGAGGGTGCCCCACAGTGCTGGGGTGTGGGGGTGCAGGGGGACATGAGTTGGGGCCTGGTGGAGGGTGCCCCACAGTGCTGGGGGGCGCAGGTGCAGGGGGACATGTGTGGGGGCCTGGTGGAGGGTGCCCCACAGTGCTGGGGGGTGGGGGTGCAGGGAGACATGAGTTGGGGCCTGGTGGAGGGTGCCACACAGAGCTGGGGGGTGCAGGTGCATAGGGGACATGTGTGGGGGCCTGGTGGAGGGTGCCCCACAGTGCTGGGGTGTGGGGGTGCAGGGGGACATGAGTTGGGGGCCTGGTGGAAGGTGCCCCACAGTGCTGGGGGGTGGGGGTGCTGGGGGACATGAGTGGGGGTGCAGGCTAGTCCCCCGTGGTGTGGGCTGCCTGCAGGGGCCGTGGAGGTTGTGGAGCGAACACCTGGGAGGACCCACACGGCCAATTCACGTGTAGTACTCCACAGAACCCCTGAAATACATGTACCCTGCTGATATCGCGTGTGAAACTTCCCGCGCACCCCAAGATACACGTACTCAGGACATTCGCATGTGGAACTTCCAGCGCACCCCTGAAATGCACGTACCCTGCTGAATTCACGTGTGTAAGTTTCCATGCACCCCGAAATACACGTACCCAGGACATTTGCGTGTGGAACTTCCAGCGCACACCAGTAATACAGGTACCCTGCTGAATTCACGTGTGAAACTTCCCGCGCACCCTTGATGTACACGTACCCTGATGGAATCGCGTGTGGAACTTCCCGCGCACCCCTGAAATACACGTACCCAGCTGAAATAACGTGAGGAACTTCCCGCGCACCCCAGTGATACACGTACCCTGCTTGCCGTGCTGGTACAGGGTTAGCGCAGCCCTTTTGCGCTGGATTGGGGATTTTGATGGCTTTTCCCTGCACAAGGGGCGTTCTTGGGGGCGTAACTGGCGCTGCTGCAGGGTCTCTGCGCCACGGCTGGTTTTGGTGGCTGGAATCCATGAATACGCTGTGCGCGGAAATGTATTTTAGCGCACGCGGCTGGCGCAGGGATTCGCACGTGCACACTGTGCGCCAGCCGCGTGCGCCACTTGTGCGCTGAATTCTATGAATTACCCCCTTGATGAAGTGGACAGCTTCTTATCTCCGCTCTGCCGCTAAGCCACTTATAGACCTAGTAATTTGGTCTTTAATAATAAATGCAAAAATCGATTTTTCCTTATACAGTTTCAAGCCCAAGGAGTCTAACGTGGTTGTATTGTTTGACACAAGTTTGCCTAGGCAAATGCAAAGCACACTTATACATGTATTGCTCTCGACTGTGGACTAAACCAACTATAGGTTTGAAAATTGTTTTTTCTGGACGCATGGCTATTTAGTAAAAATATTTTCTTTCCCTACACAGACATACAGGGCCTCATTACACGGATGGCGGTAGGGATTTACCGGTACCGGTAAAATACCGGTACCGGTAAATCCCTACCGCCTTACTACGAGGTCCATTTGCGGGTTGGGGGATTTAACGCCTGCTTTTTGCAGGCGTTAAAATCCAACCCGCTAAGGGACCTCGGAGCTAATTACGGCACTGCAAAATTGCAGTGCCGTAATTAGCGCCTTCCCCATTCCCATAGAGCCCTATGGGGCAGAAATGGGAATGGGGACGGGCAATGGCGGAAGGGGGATTTACTGCCCCTCCAACCTTGGAATGGGGCGGTAAATCCCCTTTCCGCCAAGGCGGTGCCGGTATTTTACCGGCATGAGCCATGGCGCTAATAGCGCCATGGCTCACCGCCTACCGGGTAATGAGGCCCACAGACTTTCTATATACATAAATGACTCGTATAAAACATTTCACATTTTTACACAGAGCGCTTTCTGTTCACTATGTGCATTAGAACTAAACTCACCCATGAAACATGGGGGAGTGTAGTCATTTGAAAATGGCTTTGAACGCGTTTTCCTTTTTCAATATTTTTAACCATGATTAAGTTGTGGAACACCAAAATGCTTTCTATCCAACAATTATATGGATTTTATCTACAGCTAAGTGTGTTAACACATTTTTTTTCCTCCCATGGATGTGAACATGGTAAACTTTCACCTTTGTATTGGATGTGCAGTGCCTCCCACAGAGCAAGTACATTTGCTGTTCCTGTTGTGATGACAGGGTCTGCAGTAGTGACCCTGTAGTTATGGTTAAAGTTCTCAACACTTAGGAACAGCAGTTTTTGGGAGGCTTATCATTTTGGTGGCGTTTGTCGAATTTTCATGAAACTTTGCAAAAAAGTATACAGCCACAAAGAGAATTGTTTTTTCAAGTTTCATTTCAATTTGTCAAGGGGGGAAGTCATAGGAGGTGGGTCCAAAAACATTTGAAATCCAAATAGATGTGAATGGAAACAAATGATGAGCGCAACTGCAGTTTTAACTGCTGGATGGATTCACACCAAACTTGCGCAAGGATTGGTGGCCTGGTTCCAAAAGCATGCTTTTGCAAATTTGGTGTTAATCCGTCCAGTAGATTTGTGGAAATGAAAACGTAGGTGAAACTAAAATAATATATCTCTGTATGGTCCGTGGACTCACTTCCCGGTTCGAAGTCTGGATGCCGATGATCCAATTGCGGGCCATGAGAAGTTTGCAGACATGACACACAGCTGCAAATTGGTTGTTTAAAAGCGTGGTGCGCATCAAAATGTTTAAAACGGTCGCCATATTGGATCCGCAGACCAGTGCTTTTTTCCGCAGACAACGTGATACAAAATTACTATGAAAAATACTTTTGGGGCTATTTTGAGGACAAGAAAGTGTCAGGGAAGGGCAGGGAGAGAAGATGGTAAAATGGAAGTGGTGTTATGATTAAAAAAAAACCCCTTGGGTTTTCGCCAAGTCTGCTGACTATTTTTACTGTCTGCCGTGGTTAAGGACCCAAAAATTACTCCTCAGGCGTATTTTATGACACAGACACAAACATGCATCCACAGACTTATTGGCATTGGGGGTGTTTTATGCAAAGTTACAAAAGTTACTATTTTTGAATTTATATTTCTGTAATGAAACTGATTGTGACTAAGATCTTTGTGTATTTGTAATACACATAGCTTTGTGGCTATGGGAATGTGTACAATGTGTGAGATATGGTTTAAGTATATTGTGGCTATGGCCAGTTTCCAGATACTTGTGGGCATGAATGTTGTGTTCCTGTAATTTATATGCAATACAAAGTGAGATGTTAATTGTTAAGGTCCGCTTCACTTTGCCGTGAAAAATAAAATTCAAACTGGAACTCATTTTGGCTGTTAAAGTGGGATTGGCTTTGGATAGATACATATTATTTGCAAATATAGTTAGTGGTTTGAAGATGGTGTTGAGTCATTTTAGATCATAGCAGAATCATGACCCACTTTATTCTGGGAGGCATCAAACAGTTAATGCCATCAGTAGAGACCATAGCATAGCCTGGATGTTTGCGCGCTCAAATGCATGTTGAAAGAAATCATTCTATTAATTAATATCTGTGCAAAGTGCAAATCCTCTACATTCTCCTTTCTATTATTGCATAGGCATAGTTAGGTGTGGTGTGGGAGGGAAGAAAGTTTTCAACTAAATATCTGTTAATGGAGAATAGTACATCTACAACCCAGAATTATAAAGAGACTGAAAGCCTTACATGCACCCCTACAACCGGAGCTGCAGAGCCATCGGAAGCAGAATCCTAGACAGGTCCTCTCACCCATCTGGATCCATGGTAAGCGCATGGTCCCCTGGGGTTACAGTGGCTTATTATTTACCTAACCGCAATCCATTACTTACATGACCTCGGCATCTTTATGTTTTCCTCCAGGAAGGAAACATTTCAGAGCCATGCCACCGCCACAGCAAATAACCGGCGGTTTTCCTTCAACAGACTCGCGTACAGCAGTACATATACAAGCAAGTGTGTTTTATGACGCTCACTAGCTGGTAAGCCCTCTCAGTCTCTGCACATTACTTTTAGAAGCACCCATTGACATCAAGGTGTTTCACTCCGCTGTATCTTGTTTGTCTGCTTTTATCCAATTAGGAGTACATGACAACATATGCCCATTAATTTGCATGTGCAGCACATGACTGATCCTATACCACTCCATGGCGGTAAGTCACACACAGTACCCTGCACCTCTTATGCATGAGAGGGATAGAAGGATTATCATTCCCGCACACAGTGTGAGGGTCAGGACACTATGATCACTCCTGAGCACTCTCCCCCTTTCACCCTTTCCCCCTCTCCTTGTTTTGTATGACATCAGGCATCAGTTTGAAAACACAAAACATTTCAACTAGCCTAGTAGTCTTGTTATAACTTTATAAATTGTATGAAGCAATACATATATACATTTTCCAGCACTATATGCATAGTAGTGAGCACTAGGCATACACTAATGGGCCCAATAGTGATCACCCCTCTCTGTTTTTTCTGTCACCTCTTGTAGGAGTAAGAAACACACCAACGGGATAAAGTAGTTACCCATAAGGGATTCAAGAGCCCTCAGATATGAGCCACTTCTACGTCCTGATGAAGATGACCTGAACAGCTATGCTTATGAAACCGGTTGACCTTTTTATCGCACGAGCTGGTCTCATGCCCTTTATGATCTATGTATATAGCAACCTGGCATAGACTGAACCAATTTAGCTAGACCTGAGCCATGTATCAGGTCTTTTACAAATCTTTCTGTGGAATTTTCTCCAGGTTTTAAAAGGACCTTATAGTTAAGGTGCCTTATATGTGTGTTGTGTTATACCAGTACGAGTTGATAGATTTTTCTAGTAGCTGGCACTGCATTGGTCAATAAAGAATTATACATTGCTCTGCACAGAGAGCTGTAGAAAAATCTAGAACTGTGCATTGTCTAATGTAAAATGGCCACATTGTTGCTGTCACTAAAAACTCGGGACTGAATTTTTAGGAATAGAAAAGTCTCCTCTATTCTACCACTTGTTAATAAGCAGTGTAACACCAGATGTCAGGGCTGGTCCGCTAAGATACAGAAAAGACTTGTTATGTGTATAGATAAATGAACCCACCTATTCAGAAAACATAGGATACATGTGGGTTCAGAACATATATATATATATATATATAAATTCCCCAGAGCATTACCTGTGAATTGAAACGTACATGAAGCAATGCAAACAAGTCAGCTTTTGCATGCACATGGCTTGACACATAGTCCTATGCTAGCAGGTCAGTATCTATTTATCAAGTGACTCTACATAGCTAACATATTCACTATCTCACACCTACAAAGGGGGGTTGGTGAATAATATATGTACTTTGAATGCTGATTGATATAACTTTCTCTGGTACCACAACTGTCTTGATGGGGGGAAAATCAAATGTTTAACCATACTTGCATTGTATAAAATGTGCTTGTGTGAAATCAGTGACATTTATACAGAGATGAATGTAAAGACGAAATTGCAGTATGTCTAGTGTTTTTTTAGAATACAGTATATTTATATGGAGATGGTTGTTTTGACATTTGATCCCTTTGTGGACTTAAAATTAGTGATATCCATGTAGGCAGTAAAAATGTCTTGTGTTTTGCTCATGTATAGATGGTAGTGATCTCCATGGTAAAGCTGGGGACCCAATTTGTTGAAATCATCTAATTCTTATAAATCCGTTTCAATTTTTGAATACCTCACTGCCTGTTTGTTGCCCTGAATTGTGTGGTTTGATGTATAGATAGGGTTATTAGTTTGGTGTGTCTGTTCTGAGTGAAACACTAGCCAAAAACATAAAATACTCCACATATCCCTACAGGAACTGAACATGAACATCCAGCTTAAAACTGGGTTCAAGGACTCCACTGTATATGGCCTCAGTAGATACGTTCACCTAGATGAGCACATTCTTAAATGACAGGTGCTTAGCCATTTTTGGCTGGGGGGATTGTAACAGAATTCCATCTGGTGAGGGCAGGATAGCATCAGCTTTTCAGAATTTTATTATAAATAAGAGTAATTCTGTTTCTGAAAGGGAGGTCTGTAATCAGACCCCTCTTTCATAATTCTCCAAGCCCTAAACATGGTGCACTCATGTGCCTTTTATGGTTAGTCTCCTGATATTACTAGCACCAGTCGCAGCAGGGCAGGTGCAAAGGTCACATGTGCATTCCTGACAGCTGCTGAAGCAAACAGTTCCATATTTGGCTTAATAGTCTGCACCTCTGATCAAAACGTAATGAGTGTGTACTCTAGTTAGCCTGGTGGATTGTTACATTTTAAATATAAGCCATATCTGGTATGCCATGGTGGCTGCTGAGGTTACACAATTATACAACCAGAGCTTTGGATGTCAATTTTGTCAGCTTGGTGAACAGTGCCTTAGCCATGACAGGGCTGAAATATATTAGCTTTCTGCCACGGATGTCTCCACAGCTGCAATGTGGGAACATGCGCTGGAATCTGCCTCTTTGATTGTCTTTAAGAAGAACAATACTTTCTTCTCAGGCCACAGTCATCTTCTCCAGGAGCTTCCCTTATAACCAATGCTTCAAAGGCAGTGCAGATAATACAAAGGAATATTCATACCAGCATGCTGATGATTTAAAGTCATTAGAGATGGGAAGTGGGTGGATTTAGAGTAGCCATGGAGGAGGTGTTAGCTAAAACAGGGCTCTGCTATCTAGGTGTCTACTAGGGCACTCTACGCTTCCTTCACCCTTCGACTTCCTGCAAAGCACTATAGGTATGATGTAGAAAGGCAAACAACCTTTGTTAAAGCAGACTTGCCATTGACCTTTCCACTGTGGTATTTTGCATTTACATGGAGAGGAAAGCCTGTCCTTAGTTGATTCATCTATGGACTCCAAAAGAAGGAGTATCCATTTGAAATTATTTTGGAAATAAAATCTATTGTAAAGTCCAGTGCTATAGCGTGCTGACAGAATATTCCAAAGCAGTTGAGAGTTCTGCCACCTAACCAAACCTTGGAAAGAGTGGGCGTGACACAGCTGTTGGAGCAAGGCCTCTCTGCTGCCTGTGCAATGAAACCATACCTTGCTCACTGGAGGTGAAGGAGCCCCCCTTAGGTGTCATTCATCTTCCTGTAGTAGATGTGCAGACCTAGGAATTCACATTATCCCCAGATTGCCTGGATTGGGTCATCCAGCAACCAGCAATCCAAAAGCAGCTTGGTTCCCTGTTTACCACCACGAGACATCACTGAGCCAGCTCGAGCGTGCTGAAATCAATTCAAGCCAATACACAACATGCTGTGCTAGCTTTGGTACTCTAATGATTTTTTGACCACTAACCTACTACTTTTAATCTGTCTTGACGGAAACTCGACTCAGGGAAGTGCATTGACATTGTGACTCAACCGCCAGCTTGCCACTGTTGAAACGTTCAACTCACTGCAACCCGCGTGCCATCTTGACATAACAGAACCATCATCTTGACCCAACTCAACACACTCTTGACCCACTGCAAGCCACTGAATTCCCTGTCTGGCACACTAACTTGACCGAGTGGATGCATGGTTTCAATCCAACTCTACTGCAGACTCAGACATTTGGGTGCATCATCTCGTACCGCCTCAAGCACCGGCTCTGCCACAGAGAGCCCAGTCTCAAAGCTGAGTTGATGCCACCTCCTCACTGTAACAAATTGCCTCGAAAGTTCTCAACAAAGGCTCAACTGCAGAAAAGCATCCAGAGGCCTGGCTCAACACTTTCGTGCACCCAAGACAGATACACGTTATTTCAATTGATCTTGTTGGTCTGTTATAAAAGACAATAGTGGCTTTTAAGCTCCTCTTTGCCTTTGAAAACATTTACTTTAACATTGACATGCATGCCGAAATAGTTTGTCTGAACACCCCTGCTTATCAACACCCACTCTTATCAACCCAAAATGCCCTTTCCTATTTGAGGCTACAATCTCTGCGTTTCTTTATTGTTTTTAATTAGTTGTGTGCATTGATTGGTTTTATTGAATTGCCTATTTTATAGAACCTTCATTGGACATTCTTTTTTAGTGCTACTATACTATAGTTGTTTGTATTGCAACTTTATCAGCTTCCACACCTCCTGAAGATATAACCTGCTTTTGATAAATGTTATCAAAAGAGTCAAAGGAAGCATACGTCAGGCTTTGCCTTTTTCAATTTTATAATTGGAACCACTGCTGGTTAAATAGTAGTGTGGACCTGATTAGGCACTTTAGCCAGTAATAATCCATGTGCTCCCACAGAACAGTAGTCATTTCATCACACCTCGGCCACCAGCTTTTACCAAGATCCTGGCCCCAATGTTAGATCTATTAAATAAGCAGGTATACATATATTCCTCTATCTAGAATATTAGTTATTTTCAGCTTCTCTTTTTTAGGCTACTAGGGGTGTAGAAACAATTTTCAGAACTCTGCAGGACTTTGCTTTCTTAAACAGTTGAAAGAAGTGCCATTCCTGCTAGGTTAAGCATTTCAGTTCATTGGTAGCCTGTTCAATAAAGTAGCAGCCAGAATATTGCTTCTAAGAGACGCACGGTCAAGGGTTCAGAAGGTTTGGCAAAACCATCTCTTCTGTCAAGGAATAGTGCAAGGGGATTTATCTGCCACAACTTAGTGGTACTGTGAGCATGGGCTCATCTCAGTCCTCTGTCATTCACCTACTCAGAAACTGATCACTGGCATCCAACCCATACAAATTGCAATTCCTTGGATTCCCTCCCCCAAGAATGAGATGAAACAGTGGTTACTTCAGGATCATCTGCACAAGGGGATTTCAATGTCCCCCTTCGGCCCTGACCAAGAAACGTCATTTAGGGTGTGGGGAAACATGGGATGCTCTCTCACTACTGGCTCTATGGTCAAAGAGTGAGGCATTTCATTCAGCAAAATTAGTACAATTTGACAGCAGTCCATAAGACACTGTTTCAGTTTACGCTGCATCTCTATGGTCAAACAGGGCTGGTCTGGATAGGCAATCAGGTAGCAAAGTCATTTCCAAACAAGGGTGCACATGATTTCAATTCCTTAGGGATTATAGCTTGTCAAATTGTTCAATGGCCGGTGTATCTTCTTCGAACAATGTCACACGTTTGGGTGCCCCACTGTGGACCTCTTTTTGTCTGAACAGGACCATCATCTTCTAACAACTGTATTATGGATTACATCTCCTCAGGCATGGAGATGAATCTGCTGTTGTTCTAAGGGCTCAGGGATGGCTTTATTATTTTCCTCAGTTCCCTTTATTCCATGTGTTCTCAAGAATGCAGTGGAAGACAAGGCAACAGTCCTGGCCAATATTCCAATCTAGCCCTGGCAGCCTTGGTTTCCCCACCTGTTACAGCTTGGGGTATGTCCCTGTCTATTTCACCTATGCTTTGGTCTCATCTGCTGCTTCAGACATGATGGGAACTCCATTTAGCAGATTGGAAGTTAAATCGTTAGAGCTCTAGTGCTTGAGATGTTCCAAAAGTGCAGCATAATTCATACAGGGTGCTTGGAAATCCTCTGCTATCCAGGCATACCAGCGATAATTGTGTGCTTGTCCAGCTTGATGCATGGAAAAAGGGTTCCTCCACTTCTGTCTGATCTATTTCAGGTCTTGGCTTTCCAGAAAGATCTGTTTATTAGATCTCTGTTCACCTATGCATGGCAATGAGTAGCTATCAAGGCTGCCAGATTTAACTGGGAGGTTCTGTTCTGGGTAGGATCTTTTGTGACCAAACTGTTCCATAGTTTGGAATTAAAAGACCCCAGTTACTCTCTTTGGATTTATTGCTGGTGCTGAGGACATTGCCAGAGGCCGATTTGAAGCTCTTGCTGATATTCTTCTTAAATTGTTATCAGTGAAGATGTCTTTTTAGTAGCCATTATTTTATGTAAACCGGTAGTGGAAATCAGGGTTTTATTATTTTACAAACCCTAATTCCATGTTTATTCTAGATAAGGCAGTCATTAGATTCTAATCCCCCTTTCAGCTAAATGTGGTATCCCCTTTTCATGAAGCTCAAGAATTGCTTCTTCCAGTCCTGGTCAGACAGTGTTTGTCATTCCCTTGTTGTAGCTAGGGCCATGCTCAATGTGAGAAACCTAAGGGTGTCTCAATCACTAATCACCAGGGATCTGTCATTCAAGTGGCCAGGACATGACCATCGCTATTAGATCCAGTTTCTGGGGGTGGAAATTGGACATCGAAGGGTGAGACGCGGTATCCCCTTCCTTGCAACACCTTTTCCCCATCCTGCCCAGAAGGATTTTCAAAAACTCTACCCCACCTTTCCCTACACAAACACTTTCTCACACCATAAGCAACAACAGACTAAAACCAGAGCTGTTTACCTGACATGTTCCAACACAAGGGTCAGGCAGAGACGGGCAATAGCCGACAACTACACACCTGTCTGCCCTTTCCCTTCCCCACAGGGATAAAAGGCAGATCAGGAGATTTTCCAGGAAGCCACGCCTCAAATGCTTTTTTCAGACATAATAAACTGTTGGTGGGTTTATCGCAGACTTCAAATGTTCACTTTGTATGCATTGCAATTGAGGGTCATATTTTGGTTATGAAGGGGCACCATCCTGATAGATTCCCAATTAACTAAGTACTATAATGAGGAAGACGGAGGGTCTAATCGCCTCAGTACTTGGTTATCTTAATTACAGCAGGACAGGGGGTCAATATGGGTTTCCCAGTATCTTGTCAGTAATTCTGGTGGGATAATGGGAAACAGAGCTACCATTAGCGATGCCCGATATCCCGATATTACAGGTGCCAGTGACGGCAGTCATTCCCCAGTCCATGGAGTCTCATAGCACTATGGGGGGGGGCTGTATTTCCAGCACCGGGAACTGCAGTGCCTGAAATACTGGCTGTTTTTTGCTGGCGGGGGCCCAATTTACCTACAGCTCTTGGCTGGAGTGAAGTCAAACACCACCGGAAAACTTGGAGTATTCCAGTCCAGAAACGTGTCAGTGTTCTGAAATACCAGCACATTTTTCTGGACCGGCATTCTCTTTATGACCCCCAAAGTCTTCCTCCTGACAGCCATTCATTCCCACCAAATCCCCACCCCGAAGGGAACAATTTCTTATGATGCAGGCTTTGTTTTGGGTGGTTCTCTGTAGTGAAGCATAGAAAATAACCCCCGCTATCTGCAGAACAGAGGACAGACTTGCTACTTGCTGAGGGTCAGTTTAACTTCTACATGTTGCTAATGGAAGGGGTGGTTTGGAAGGTCATTTCGGCATCCTACAACTCAATTAAGCACTTGGGTGCAAACTAAGACTACTGGTAAGGAAATAGGCTGTTTTGCAGCACTGAGTTTGGACAGGCTAATTGTGTTTCACTGCATATAATTTTAAACCTGGGTTTCTGAACTTTGTTATTTTCTTACTGAAGAGAAAGTGACAGATAGGTGTCTGATACTAGAGTATAGCTAACAATCCTTTAACAGTTATATCAGTGGGTAAATGTGTATCCTGTCTATAGATGTGTATATCGGCTGTAACTTACAGGTTTGTTTCAATAGTGGCTCAGCTCAGTAATTCAAACTTTCTCAATTGATAAAACACATTAGCACCCAAGATGGGGGGTGCAACCAATCAGGTTGCTTGGATTGTGGGCTTAATTTACTAATCCAAACCCGCATTCTGGGCACCCCGATGGCTGCTTCCCCCACCATCTTAACCCCATCTTCCATTCTCTACACTTCTTAATTTTCATCCCCACAGCCCCACTTACCTGATTACTGCTGTGGGGGTGCCACATCCGCTGCTCCTTTCTCTCCCTGGTGTCCCCGCTAGCCACCATGGAAATTAGTATTAGTGAGTATTTAGTTTGAATGAAAGAGACTCCTTGAGGTGTCCTATTCATTTAAATGAAATACTTTGCTCTCAGCATCCCGGGTTACCAGAGTGGCAATTATTATGTTACAGCATACATGACAAATGCTGAAAAAGAGCAATGCAGCTGAAGTATGGGCAGACTTATCAGCGGACCAAAGTCTTAGACAAAAACATGCAAGCTTTTGTCCCAAGATGCTCTCTCAGAGAGTGTGGCAGGTATGAAGCTACAGATCAGCTGACTAGTTTGCCTCTGCATGGACATTGCATTAATGTACTATGTTTAAGTCTTGGCCCAGCTACTACTAGCAATCCTGTACTGAACCCTTTGAGTAAAAATCAGTTAGCTGAAAGAGTACCTGGTTGTACAGAGATTCTCAAAACCACCTTGATTGATACCTATTGTTCAAATAGGTCTACAGAGTTGGAGAATCTTTTGTTTTTTATTTAGTAGCAGAATGCTACTCATATCGAAAAATTTAAGCAAACAGTGACAGAGGATGGTTTAAATTACAAGGATGTACTGGTTGTCTAGTAAGGCATGGAAAGCCAAGTCTCAACCACATACAACTGTCATGCCAAACTGCAGAGAAAAGAAAATTATTTTACGTTTGCCTTTTGCAGTTTTTCTCATGGCGGGCAGAGCGTGATTTTCTTGGAAGTTTTGAAAATGTTGAACAATAGTTTTTTGCAAAAAGTCTTAATAAAATAGCAAAACTTTGAACAGTACTTAGAGTTACTGGAACAAGAACTATGTCAAGAAGATCATTTGGCAGCTGAATTGGCAATAGAGACTCCAGAGGGTAGTCAAGGTTCTGCAGAAGGAAGCCAATATCTTTTAGCTGAACCGTTTATTCAAACTGATGTTGAGCTTTCCATGGAAGGAGAAAGTGCAATGCACCAGACTGATGTTGCAGATGCAAATCATGAGATTTACTAAGCGTACTTAATGCAGAGCAGAGGTGTAAGATAAGTTTATACACAGTTTACAACATGACAAGCATGAATATTCCTGTGTCAAATACACACCACTGTTGATGTATGTTAATGGACAAGCAGGACCGGGAACATCTTTCTTTAATTCATGCATTTTAAGCAAGGATATAAAATGTAACTGATGGCTCTCTGTCATGTATTGTAACTGCTACAACAGGCTTAGCAGCATTAAACATAGGGTGTGTTAGTTTACATTGATTGTTGATGCTACCAATGGAGCATGATAATAAACCTGAGTATCAGAAACTTGAATCAAGTGCAGCACAAGAAGTAGAGAAAGGCAGAAGAAAATTAAATCCCTTGATTGTAGATGAAGTATGGTGTATAACGTGATGCTATCTTTCATTCGCATACAAAAGCAAGAGGTCCTTTTGGGAGATTTGTTCCAACTAAATCCTGTAAAAGGTCAACCAGATTTCAAGATGCTGAAATCTAAGGATAGTCGAAAAACTATAGGTAGCATTGATCATTTCAACGTTTGGGATTGTTTTGAATTCCAGGAACCTACCATTGTTATGAGGCAGTCTGCAGACTTAGAGTATGCAGAAATGCTTATATAAGATGTGTATAGGTATCCTTGAGGAAAATATGAAAGCAGTCTTAAAAGGGAGAGTGATTTCAAACACGGTTCATGCAGGTTGCACTGCACCTGATGTCATGTTGAAAATATAATTTCTTGTGTTGCTTTGATGTGTACACTTGGAGAGTGTGACAAGTTCCACTCTACAATGCTGCTCCCTGAGAGGAAAGACATTGGGCCTCTATACAAGTTTGCCGGTCCAGAAACAACGGTGCTGGTAAGCTTACCGGCACATCAACTCTGCAGGCGGGTGCCGTCCCACCCGGCAGGGTCAGACTTGCCGGACAGGGCGGCACCCACTCACAGAGTTTTCACGGGAGCACCGGTACCGCTAGCAACAGTGCTGGTGCTCCTGTAACCCCATTCCCAGGGAGTCCATGGAAATGTGGACTAACAAAATTGTTGGCGGCTGACTTCTCGGAATAGCCCGGTGGCAGCGGGAAGTCAGGCGCCTGTAATCTTTTACACGTCCGGCGGCAACCCCCCGGTTGCACTGGCAGAGTTACCACCGGACTCGTAATGATGTCCATTGTAGGGATAAAATTGTGCAATATTCTAGATGGCCATTTTATGCCATTAGAGTTAGATAAAATAGCAAAGGCACAATTCATTAAATTAGTTCAATTTCTAAAACCTCAGGCCTAAAATTGGTTTATGAATATGCATCAATGCACAAGTAATGTTAAAGAGGAATTTGAATTTAGAAATTGGTCTAGTCAATGGAGCAATGGGAAGAGTGGTTGCATTTCTCACATTTACTCACAGTTCAAACATTGAACATCCTGTAAAGTTTAATCATTTAGAGAAACCTCATTTGATTTCTTGGACCTCTACACACTGCATGCTTTTTAAGGATACCTTTGTGAAAAGCGCACAATTTCCATTGCGCTTTGCATCTGCAATTACTATTCATAAATCACAAGTGTTGACTTTAGAAGCAGCACTGATTGACTTTGGTCATACATTGTTCAAAGAAGTTAATGTCATAAATCGCCCTGTCACATGTAAAAAGTATTGAATGTTTATTTTTACAAAAACACTGATGAATAGATATTGACAGATGACACGTCCTGAATTGAAGAATAAAATAGACGTGTACTGTATGCTCCTCACCTTGACCTTATACCTCTTCCAGCTAAGCTTTCAAAAAGAAAAATAAGAAACCTGTAAAGCTATATTCAAATAAAGTGGTTACTCTTAAGTCTGCAAAACAAGAGAATCTAGTAGTACTGGAAAGTCAAAAAATGAGACATACTCCCACTGTAGATTTAGTCATCAATCAGGAATTGAATGCTATTCAAATGCAGCTTTGTGCATGTTGTTTCAAATGACACCACTGATGCAAGAAATACCTTCATCCTTAGAGAAGCACCTATGTGTGGAACTTCCAATTTTTGATGTAGCTGTGGATGAAATACCATACAACACATTCAGCAATGTCAATCTGAATAGTAGCTGTTGCAAGTGGAAGAGAACATTTTTCTCATAATACAAAGGAAGATGGTCAATTTGTAATGGCTATTTTGGCTAAGTGTAAAAAACCAGAGGCCCTTAATACATGTATAAATGGCTATTTTCAAGGTGCTAGTGCATCAAACAGTTAGTGTAGATAGATATGTAAGAATTTCTTATGAGTGGAGGCATGATTGTCCACAATGTTAAAAAGAGCAAATTACTTGAGATGTTACAGAATGGTTTTTATACCTTCTGGTTCCTTTTCAGAAATGTGTGATTTTTTACAATCTTGTAACAAAAGCGTTTCAAGATATGCAAAGCAGTGACTTTGGTTGTAATTTACTTTCAACACTGCAGAGCCTAGTTTTTAATAAATACCTTTTAATAATGATTAGGAAATATAGTATAAATGGTAGGAAACATCACGTTGGTTATGAATTCTGTAAATAGTCAGGTTTCTATTTGCAACAAAAGTTTTAAAACATGCACAATTATTTTTCATGAGGGAGCATCCATTCACTGTGGACATTTCACAAAATGGGTATGTACAGAAGTAAAGTAACTGATCTGTAATTACTATATTCACACCCCAAGTTAGACTGCCAAAGGATTTAAAGAATGCATACTTAATGTTACTAGAACCATATTTTCTTTTAATATGTTGTATATTATTTGTGAATATAAACATGCACAATGGAGGTTTGAAACAGGAGATTATGTAATACGTCTTTTTTGTAAACTAAAGGATACCTATTAAATAGGTTGCAACATAAAATCAATACGAAATAGAGTTACATAATAGATTGACACGATTATATAAATTACAAAAAAACAGAATTCTGCAATCTTATACTTATGTTTTATTGCGTAAAACACTGTATATTTAAATATGTCAAGTATTCCCTATAACTACTGAGTTATACAAGTAGCTCCATGTAAATTATTGTGAGTTCTAAAGAGTGTAGATGTCGATAACTGTTTACATCTGAAATAAGTAAACAGTAAGAGGTAGAACACAAAAAGAAATTAGTTCTGACCACCGATTAGAATTTGATGAGAAACCTTTGGTATATTGTCATTTACTTCTTATGTGTATAGGTGACCAAAATAAGGATGCACACAAGCTTAAGAATGATTGTAATCAAACTAAAAGAAAATCAGCCCACTTTAAGTACTATTTGGTGGATTCTCTGAAGTACTTCAATTTCAAGTGTGCTAGTTTCTACACAAGTCTGGTAATGTGTTCTGTGATTTCACTCAGGGCTTTTTTAAAAAAAAAAAATGAAAAAAGGTATTTTAAAGAAATATGAATACAGTTTTATAGAATTGAACAAAATTGTTACTAACTTTGTATATATGTAAGAAGCCCAAAAGGACACAGATTTGAAAAGTATTTTAATTACTATTTACGGATAATTTGAATATTTGAAAGGGAACTTCTGGTTTATAAAATAAGGATTGCACACTGCATGTTGGGACCCTAATGTTGTAGAAACATGTATTTAAATGTTATTTGCACATATTTTTTTCAACTGAAAAATCAAGCTAACTAGTAGTTAAGATGTCGATTTTAGATGGTCCTTTGACCTACCCCATTTGTGGAACACTGCATAGTTTAAACATCAGTTTGTGGTGTTCCTGAAGTACTTCAAAAATCTAGTTTACCAATTGCTTCTGATCTTGAAATGGTATTGTATGATATAATCAAGCTTCTGTACCCACAGAAGTATATAAGAACAATAGCATTTTAAACAAAAAGTTTGAAAGTTGAAGCGTAGATCAGGAAATGTCATTATTAATGTTATGTGTGTGGGTGGCCAAAACATGGACAGATACAGCTTTTACAAGAAGTATTGAAATTACATTTCTAAGATACTTACTGTAGCTTGTAGTAAGTATTCATGTATTTAAACACAGAAAACTTGTTCTTGCCTAGCTATTATTTCAAATAATGTCACAACTAGACATTAAAAAGATTTACACTCAAAGTAATTGTACTATGTTGGCATGTCTATCTTTTTTATGTAAAACTGAGGACATATTTAGGTTATATGTCTGTTTCCTTATTAAGGTTGCATAACCTGTTTTATTTTAAAACAAGAAATTTAAAGAACAAAGTGTGTACAAAAATGAAACAGGCTTTGTGCATATAGTTATTAATTTCTATGATACTCTTATTGTGTATCTTTTTGTAAATAGAATGTATAGAAGTACCTTTGCAGGTTCACAATCTATTGACATTGCTGCAAATCTATTTAGAATGTGCTGATGCACAGCTGGGGAAGGGCCCTCAATCAATAAAAGGTGGCTGGAACAGCCATAGAGAATACACAATCTTTGCTTGCTACCCCAGCCACCCGAGGCCATTCCCCAGGTAGCACCATTTTTAATTTGAATCTATGGCAAGAACAGGGAATCTCTCCCTGTTGCCTCCCTACAACACCCTCACCCCAAAATCCCCTGATCATCTCTCCCACCCCCCCAATCCCCAATTACCTGTGTGATTGGAGATGTGTGCACTCCACCAGTCTCACGGCTGATGCCATACACATGGAAAAGGGAATTAGTCAATTTTCCATATGGTGGAGGCCATCTTTTTGTTTCCAAGCAGTGTGAATCTTTCAGGGGGAAAAAGCCATTTGCATCCAGATAAACCATGGGGTGTGAATTTCTTTCATCCCCTTGGCAGGGGGCTGACATGGCCAATAACAGTTTGCAGCGCTCACCGTGGCCCTCACTGCACTTGGGACAACTTTGGTGAGGTCTGGGGAGCTGTTACTGGCCATGTCAGACCCCTGCCACAGGGGTGAAAGCTACAATCATGTATAGAAAATTAATGTTTTAGCAATACTTGAAGTACATAGCACTGATGCCTTTTTAGGAAATATCATACAATGAAGTCATTACTTTTATTAGTGTTTTATATTATAGTATCTTATAAATCAAAAACAGTTGAACTGTAAAAGTAAGATTTATGCATAGAATTTAGTTAACAGAGTAGAGATTTTTTCTCTCCAATGAGAAGTTTTGTTCCTTTACTAAATGATTAATATTCACAACCTTAATTGGTGGAGTACTTGGAATACATTCAGTATTCATAAAGTACTATTATGAAAAGAAATACATCTTCCTTATATTCCTATTATGAAATATATTGCGTTGTCTTTCACAGATGTTGCGGTGACAGAGCAGACAAAATGAGGCACCCATTAAAGAAATGAGATAAGTAATTGTGAATTACACATCTTTCTTCCTATATGGTTTTGAAGTATTATGTTTCTTTAAAGTAAATAAGTTCTATTTTTAAGACTTGTATTAGTGATATTAAAGAAAATGCTGATGGTATTCTATTAAAAAACCTTGCAACTCTAGGAAAAAAACTTTAATTGCACGGGCGTTAAGGTGAGCAATACATTGTAAAAAGAACTTTAGAAATTCAAGGAAAAATCTTTAGGTGCAGCAACGTTAAGGTGAGAACTTAATGCAACAAAACACCCGAGATTCAGCTAAAGTAATCCAACTGCACCCCCTGTTGGGCAGCCTATGACCACAATGATGACATCACAGATGACATCCCTGAAGACATCACAGATAACATTGCTGGTGACATCAACTCTCTAATCACCAGTGGCCAGAGTAGAACTTCTGCACACAGACACTTTTCTTCCGGTTTATGGCTGTTCCTTCAACCACAGAGACTGTCCTTGGATATTTACTCTTAATGATGAATTAAAATGAAAATAAACACAGAAACAAGCTTAGGCAAACATGAATGTTGTAGTAGATTAGCACACCTCAGTAGTCTTGGGACCCTCCCAGGTCCAACTGGGGTCTTTCCTGTCTGACATCTTTTTCTCTACCTGTGGTGTCCCCCAGGGTTCCAACCTCTCTCCCTGGCTGTTCAACCAGTATCTGGCACTTCTCACCCACTGCATCGCTGTTCTCTGCCCCAACTTTCAGTGCTATGCGGATGATACCCAGCTCATTTTCAGGCTACCCTCGGCCTCCTCTTCTCCTTCCCTCATCTCCGACTGTCTTTCTGCTATCCAGGAATGGTGTGCCGCCAACGACCTCTGCCTGAATGCCAGTAAGACTGAGATTCTACTCATCGGCACACCCACTCCCTCCTTCCCTGCAGCTCTCTGGTCGGCCTCTTGGCCCTCTTCCTGCTCCTACCTGCAAGGCAAAAATCCTCAGGGTCATCTTCAACTCTACACTCTCCTTCTCTCCTCACATTTCTGAGAAGTCACACTACCAGCTGCACCTCCTCAGAGGTAGCCTACATTTCCTCTCCTTCCCCCAGAAGCTCACTGTCTCCAGAGCCCTGGTTCTCTCGAAGCTGGACTACTGTAACAGCCTCTATCTAAATCTGCCTGCCTCTACTCTCCGGCCTCTGCAACTCATCCAGAACATGACTGCGAGACTTGTCCTTGGCCTCAAGCCTAGGGACCGTATCTCTCCAGGACTGAAATCGCTTCACTGGCTCCCTGTGGCTGCGAGGATTAACTTCAAAACCCTCTGCATTGTCCACAAGGCCTTCTGGGGCCTGGGGCCAAATTACCTTCAACTCTCCCTTCCTAAATATCTTCCTTCTAGAGCACTTCGCTCTTCCGCCTCCAACTCCCTCAGGGTCTGCCGCTTCTCCAAGCAATGAGTTGGGGGGAGATCTCTCTCCGCAGCAGGGGCCTCCCTCTGGAACAGCCTTCCTGCTTCCCTGAAACTTGAGTAGAACCATCTCCGGTTCCGGAAGCACCTCAAAACCTTCCTCTTTGCTTCTGCTTTCTCTCTCCCTCTCCCCTGCTAAATCACTGAAACTGTACTGAATCAGCCACTGGGCCACTCACCAATCTCGGTCCTTGGCCCAGCCACTCTCCCCTGCACTGCCTTCCTGGCAACCCCTGCACTGTGGGACTGTCTCTGTATCCCTACAGCCCCCCTTCCCAGCACTTGTCTGCACTTATCTTGCACTTGCCACCAGCTGGCCCTTATTATTTATCCTGTTCATTACTAACCCTGTACTGCACTTTCCCCTCTCCCTTTCCCCCTTGCACTTTTCCCTTCCCCCCCTACCCATGCACTTGCGCGATCTGAATGACACCTGGCCTAGTAGGATCATTGTCTGTCTCCCCTTGTTCCCCCTTCCCTGCCTCGCCGCGCCTTGAAACACTTGTGTATAGGCATGTTACAAATGCCATATCATATATCAACTTGCGAAGTTTGTTGCTGGATGAATATGCTAGTCTAGTGTTAAGCAGACATGCATTTTGTAGGAAGAAACGTATGCAAAAGCAGTCTTATGAAGACATACGTTTTGTAGGTCAGAGGGCAGTCTTAAACCCATGTGAATTCTATCAACACAGAAATATGACAAAGTGTTAGATTATGTGCTCTTCATAGATTGATGCTGAATGAAACTAACATGTCTGAACCTGCTTGAGTAGCCACATGTTTCAGCAGATGATCACATTGGAGAAACCCATATAGGATGCGGGTCTGGGAGCCAATCATGGTGATCAGGAGCTGCATATATCTTCCTCTGCAGAGAAATCTGCATTCACCTCTGTCCCACTTCCAATTGGCGAGAAAAGCTAAGATTTGGGAGGATGAGGAGGTAGTTGAGAGACCATCCTTTGTGGCACAAGTAGGAGAAGCAATGACATCACCTCAGCAACAATGAGAGCAATCCAAAGATGACTAACAAGCAGCAATTCCTGAAAATATGCCCCTACAGATTTCTTTGGAAACAGGCAATTAAGAGGATGACTAAAATGATGATCTGTGCCCCGTTTCAAGATTGAGACTCAGATTCCTATTTTTTTGAGGTTAGTAGAGGAAAATTCAGCATTGAAAAAGAGGAGTTACAGAACCATTGTTACCCAGCAAGAGTATGTTTCAATTTCCTCACATACACATTGCTAGATTAAAGACAAATTGATTTTCAAATTTCCACTCTGGAAACACTGAAGTGTTTAGATCAGCACATCCTCTTGATCCCCAGATATACTCTGTGAGAATAACATATACTAGCCCTCATTGAATTACAAGTCACTGGTGCAGACCCTCAAGGAAATACCCGCCAAAAGCAGAGGAGAAAACACAGTACAAAACGTCTAAACAGCATATGCTCAGTGAGTTTTGAAGGATGCAGAGGATCACTTTGGTCTGGAGACTAAAGAGCAGTGTGATAAACAGAAGCAAAGCCAGGATTGCCTAACAGGTTGGGCCTGAACCCAATGTAGTTGGGTCTACCGCAGTGACATTAACATCTGTAAATGCCCACACAGCGCTGATAAGTGGGCATTTGTAGATTTTGGGTGGGCCTTGCCCACTCAGGCCCTACCCTCTCTACGCCTCTGGCAATAAACAAACTGGATAGACAGAGGAATATGAAGAGGTGGAAATCAGGAGGATGTGGTGGCAACAAATAGAGTCAAGGAGGGGATGGTCGAGCACCACAGGTTCGATCCCCGGGTCCGCGCTTAGAAACCTCTGGGTATTAAGCGCATTATGAATAACCCATCATAATCATAACCTATAATATATCCAGCAAACTGAAGTAATCCCACACCCATAATTATATCTGGGGATCATATCTGTTCTAGCATTAATCCCTCCACACAGACTGGTAAAGGCACAGTGGACCCAGTCTCCTCCTCCTAATCTATATGCTGTGGAACCACTCTGGCTCCTTCCTCCATCTGCTGCTCCCAAGTCACCTGCACGACACCCACCTATTGTTCTCCCCTCGGCCTTTCATTCCCAGGCAACTTCTTGGTTACCTCCCCTTAGTTCAAGTCAGTCATCACCTCCACCCAGCGAACTCGATGGTCAATGTACTTACCCACATTCTGCAGGAACTCACAGAGTGGACGCAAACACATCCTCATTGGTTGCCACAACCTCCCCTGGCACCTTACTAGTGCAAGGTCTCAGAGCCACGACCACCTCCAGGAGGACCTCAGTCTCCCTCTCATGAATGACTACCTCAACCTCTAACAATGAAATTGCTGAGAGCAGCTCGGAATATTTTCTATCTTCACTATTTGCTCCTAATAAAAGGATGTATTTCCTAGGGTATCAATGTGAACAACTCAAAAAGTGAGCAAACAGGGTGATTCACACAAGATTCATACAATGGGAAAGGGGTCTCAGAGCACAAACATTAGGGTAAATGGTTTACTGAATCACACACTGGAAGCCTCCTTGGATTCACACAAAGGTTTAGAACAGAAAACGAAAAGTGTCAGGAAATATTTGTTTAACAGATTTTCGATTGCATAAAGGGGAACATCAGAAGATAAAAGAACAAGAGGAACTGTTTTAGAAAATGTTGGGGTGACAAATGGAAATAAGAGCAAAGGCATGTTTTTATAAGGTCCTGAGAACAACAAGGGAAGATTAGAGGTGTCCTAAAAACAATTTAGGGCCTGCTAAAAGAAGATTAATTTCATGCAAAGCCAGTGACGTTTGCAAGCAGCCTTTACAATTTTTAGTAAAAAGTGATAGGGATCCCTACTGATTGTACCACTTAGTTTTGCACTATGTTTTAGGCATAGGCACCAAGCATATAATTACTAACATTGGCAGTCCCCTGCATGAAATTAGCACGGTTTGTCAAATGAGACCTCAAAAGTGAAAATGGAATACAAGGGATCAACAAACACTAAACTACAAAGAAGAACAATAAACACACACAAGGGTTCAATAAGAAAGCAGTAAATGCCAGAAACACTACAAACAAGTAAGAACATCCAACAGGCTCTCAAAAACTATCCTCAATGTTCCGAATTCACTCAAAAACGGCTATAGAACCAATAATTTATTAAAGCTGTCTTGTCCACGCCTCTCTCAAAAGCCAAACAAATCCCACAAAGAAAGCACACAGTAAGCCTGGAATTGTTTTTCGAGTTACCTCATGCATCTGATTGGCTGATCAAATTCTCCTCTCAAAAATGGTTGATAGGACTCCAGCATCACCTTGCGCTCCCGGGAGAGATTTAAACCTGGCTAAACCCCACAGGAATAGATCACGTTGCATTTGAAACCCACCTAGAAAGTGTCAACCATCCTACCTTTCAGTTTATGGGCGATCAAGAACCGCCATATGTGATCACATTTCACTAAGCAGGCTTTTCCAAATGTTGATGTAAAACTGTTGTGCAACAACTAATTTAGCGTACCCAATTTTTAGATGTCACATTTTCTATAACAGAATAGTTTTTTTATCTTATTGCCCGTTTATCCTTTTTGACTATTTGTCAAATTCCAACGTGTTTAATACAATGCCTGTGTGAAATAGACAACAGTAATGAGAAAGGTAACATCCTCTTCACATCCGACTTGCATCTTCGGCCTGTCTATTGTAGCAGACAAATTCAGGAATCGGTAATCCCAATGATACATTAAACATGTTAACATCCAAACATGATTTACCACAGTATGAAAGGTGAAATGGTTTATACCCGGGAAACAAATTGCCATAGTGCAAAAAAGATGCATTTCCAATGTGTTTTGTCACCAGGGCAAAGTTTGCCCTAGTGCTACTGCCATTCCGTATTAGCACTAGGGCAAACTTTGCCCTGGTGCAATAATGGTGTGACAATACATCTTTTTTGCCCAAGGGAAATTTTTGCCCCGCTGTGTACACCAAGACAAACTGCACTTGTTATGGTGCAATAGTTTTCTAACATGTCCAAGTGTTTTTAAAAATAGGGCAAAATTTGCCCTAGTGCTAATACCATGCAAGCTTTGCACTTGTACCAGTGCACATTTTCTGTAATGTGGCCCCAAGTGGCTTCTGGGTTCAGAATGCCCGACACATCATGTGACTTGTATGCAAATTCCCAATGAGAAGTCGCCAGAAGCTACAGTCGCCAGCAGAATAACTGAAAGAATTAACTGAAAAAGTAGAATTGTAAGGATTCTATTTTGACCTCGCCTTTGCGCTTTAAATCCTTGGGCATGGCTTTGGTATCTTCCTAATATCACAGTTTCTCTATTTCCCCTTTGTAAATTAGCAGTCAAGAAAGTTATATGTTAAAATGCTGGCATATGAATGCCAACGGCAAATAAATGCAGGTGGCATGGCTTTATTTCATACCGGGGAATGCCCCTCCTCACCCCTCTTACATCTGCTCCTCCCAAGATCTGCATCACTGCTCCTTAAGGAAGAGAAAGGGAGTGCCCTACCAGCTACATGTTTACAAGCTCTTCCACACTCCAGCTGAGTGACCTCCTGCAGTCAAAAGAAGGCCAAGACCAGACTTTTAGATTCGTTTGAGATGGGGGTAGCACAGCCTAGTTTACTGACATATTAAAATTGTGAAAAGTGGTGCCGTCTGCCGTAAACCTCAAGGGGGCAGTTTCCCTGGCCATGTTACTGTGGCAGATGACAACTACATAACAGTTTTAAACAGTTGGGTTTAACCCGTCTATCCCTTTCAGAGACAAGCAATGAAGAGCATATGACCTTTATACAAGTGTCACCCCCTTGTTGGAACAATACTCTGTGGGGGTCAGATTAATGCCACCATTACCTGTGGAGCTAGTACTTATTAATACCACAGCTAACCTCCCTCTGAGTTGGCATCTGCATATGACACATCTACCACTATGGTGGAGTAAATTATATTTGTCTAAAAGCAAAAACAGGCAATTGTGGACCACAATTGATTCAATAACAAATAGTGAATCAACACAACATTCGCTTGGTGTTCCACACTGGAACCAACAATAGATTGATTGGCCATGAATTGCACACTTTTTCTCTGGTTTTACATTTGGACAAGTATGGGCTATTGACCGGTCTCTATTGGGCCATTATTCTCTGGTATTCAAAAAGGCCTAAAAGAAAATAGATTCCTAATAAAGATTTATTTCCTTGGCCTACATAAAATAATTAGTGATAGGAAAAGACAATGATCTTTCCAGCTGGTAGGAAGATGTGATGCAAGGCTTGGAAGGCTGTAAGAGAAGGCATGAGTTGTTCTTTCTCCGGAAATCCGTTAATGACACCAAGTAGATCAAAAGAGGTGAACCCTGACAGACCCCTTTGTTTCAATCTGTTTGACTTGAGTACTCTGACCCCCTTGCCATTTCAAAAGTATTTCAAGGCACACAGTGCACCTTAGGAGATGCACATTACACTTATGGCTGTATATTTAATTGTACACTTCATCATTCAAGAGTGTGAGTGAAAGGCAGCCCTTGAGGCTCAATCTCCTTTGCAGGCACATATCTTCTGCAATAGAAGAACTCGCACAGAACCTTGCACATCCTAGACTTACTGTGCCTCTACCCAAACATCCACAGGTTGTTGTGACACTGCACATGTTCCCATTCAGTAGCAACGCCCCAGTAGCTTAATCAAAACATGTTTCCGCCTAGACAGTTTACTGGTAAGCAGTTCAGTCATGGCAGGAGCAGAGGAAATAGCACTAAAGAAAAACACAAACATGTCTGTTATGGTTGTGAACTTAAAGTACAAAAAAACAAGGTGGGGGGGTCCTGGGAGTCCCTCTGCCGGACATTTGTCCTGGTTATGAGAGACCTACCTAGAGTCTTTAGCTCTCTATCTTTCACAGTGGAGAAATAACTAAAACACATCAGTCTTTCTCCTGCCCTAGGGCAGTCCAGCACCGAAATGCTAGGCAATTCTCCTCTGAACAAGACTACCAACAGCAACCCCAGACACGTGTTTCAGTCTGGTTGGACTTCATCAGTAGTGTGAAGCTGTGCCTCTCTAAGAATATTGATCTTAAAGTTGGCACAGGTAGAGAGTAAAAGAAGAGGGCAAGTGAACTGTTGTTAGGTAAGGATCCCAATTCAATCAAATGAGATCAACTTTTGGGGTAGGTGAAGGTTTGCTGGGAAACTCATTCGACTCAACGGCATGGGGCATTATGGGGCATTATAGGAGAGTGTAAATCGGGCCAAAGCAGGAAGTTTGGTTTGGGAAAAATGTACCACACCGATTTTAGGTGTCCTATGTTGTTCCATTGTTAAAAAATGTGGTCCAATCTACCTTTTTGTTGCTCCATTTTGCCACATTCTCTTTTCCCAAGATGCTTTTCATGCCTGGTGCCTGTCCGCTTTTGCTGCCTGGGCCCAAAACTCCTGTGGCTTTCTCTTGAAGTCATCCCTTTACATGTGGTCTATCCCTTCCCACTCACCCTCTTCCAAATACTCTAGATTAGATGTACCCTTGGTCCTCTCCAATCCGACAGGCCTGCACCCTTCCTTTCTCACATTATTGCCCTGCTGACCTTTCATGGTCTCTATCAGAGCAAAGGAGAGTCTCAGACCCCAACTCCATGTCCCCATCCCTCTCTTTGCATGAGGGAAACACCTTCAACCTCCTTTCCCTTACACCCTCTACCCTACCTTTGCTTCCGCATTACTGGTTATGTGGCTGCAACTTCTGTGTTGTGAAAAAAGGGGGAGGGTATGCTATTCACGAATCAGGGCATGGCAGCAGAAACAATGTATTGAATAGGGGCACTTCCCAAGTAAACAGCGCATGTATACAGGACTGTAACCGCAAATAAAACTCCTCCAAGGGCCATTGAATATCTATTGAGTTTTAGAAATGGAAGCGAGAGAAAGGTGACAGTGGAGAGCATAGCAACTTACCTTCAGTGATAAAACGTTGTACTTTCTTAATGTACTAAAGCCTTCTTGGCCTTTGGGTCGACATTCTTTTCCATTACAAGGTAGGCACTTAATGGGCCAACACTGGTGTATTGGCAAGCTTGAGTTGTGTGCATGGCCTAGTATGTCTAGTGTCGAACTTCTTGGCCTCAATTTAGAGCTTGGCATTGGCAATAAATCGGGCTTTGGCAAACACTGTGTTCAGACTTAGACCTACAATAATGATGCCACATTCCATCACTTTCTCGTTTCTATGTGCTACATGGACGGTTTTCACATGAAAGGATGTTGTAATATGCAAAACATGTCCTCTTTACTGCATTGGCGTGACAGCGATCAGTTGGCCATTCTCATTTGGCGTTTGGGCCCACCACATGATTTATTTTGTTTGAATCTGTTTGCTGAGAGAATTCTCGCACCACCAGTATGTCCTTTTTCTTTTACTCCATCTCCCACATTCACATTTTCTTCTGACTGCTGTTGTCCTTTTCCATTTCCGGATTTTCAGGTCTTTGCCTTTGCTTTTTAGACACAGCCAACGGTTTATAGTCATAGTTTCGAATCAAAGATACAAAAAAACAAAAGTTTTGAAACAAAAGTTACGAAAACAAAAGCTGTGACACGCTATGTTTAACAAATCCGTCGACAATAGTAACGGATTGGTTTCAACTGAAATGCACTTTTACATGTTAAAAGTAGCATTTCAATGCTTTTTTCTGGTAATGTTGAAACGTTAGATGGAGCTGTCCAGTGCTGTAATTTCAGCACTGGACAGCTCCATGTAACGTTTCAAGGTTTTAGTGTATATTGGGGAAGGGGGGTTCCGCCCCCAGAACCCCCAAGCCATCCTCCCACCCCCAAACCCAAGTTTCGAAAGGCAAACTTTCGAAAACATTTTCGAAGAAATTGTCATTTGAAAGAATGGCATTTCGAAAAAAAAAAAAATCGAAAGTTTGCCTTTCAAAACCTTTGTATTCGAACAAATGACTGGACACCACAGCCCCTTGCACCTTTTCCGATTCATATCCCTTTCTAACACTAGCCATTCCAGATCACCCCTTTGACAATGCCGTTGCTTTTTGTTAGTTTAAAGTGCATTTTCTATATTTGAGCAACATTTTCATGAGAAAATGGTTGTATTTATTTATTTTATATGTTTTATTCTCATGTTGAGGTGTGAATACAGTTGTAAGGTAATTATTCCCACATCTATAACATGCCTCATACGATGTAACGTCTCTTCATAGCCTAGATGTTTCCCAATATTCATAGAAGATGAAGTGCCATCAAGGGGATAGGTTTTTTTTTTTTTTTTAATTTTTTTTTATTTTTTAAGTCAGGGACTTTTTAAATTAGTATTCTCAATGATTAGGGCGAGGCCTTTAATGGTTCCGCTCGCGCATTATAAACGATGCACAATGGCAGCTCTTTATGACTCTCTCACTTCCCTAAGCTGATAAGGGATCCTCTTACTGTCTTCTTAAAACTGCCCGATTCTAATTCACATTACCGTCTGTGATATGAAAGGCAAAGGACATAATTTATATATTTACAACCTAATTCAGAGAACAAAAATGAACTTAATGACCTCGCTTGTCACAACTTTAACATTTTCAATCGGAACTCATTTGCTTCCTCCCAGCATAAGGCTGACAACATCACATTCAGACGAGTTTATCAAAACCCAACAGAAACTATCGTCGTCGGAAATAACATTACCATGATCTGGCAGCAGTCATTTGTGCTCTCACTCACCGAGGATGCTGGCCATTACAGATAGAGAGAACTGCTGCATTGCAAATGGCAGAAAAGGGAAAGCTCGATTTGCTGTGGGGAGAAACATGTCAGGCGGTTTAATACTTCACAACAGACGTTTTTTGAAGATAGCAAATATATGTAGCTTTATTTACTGATTAGATGGATGCGTGGTTTTGTACACATGCTTGTTATGTAGCTGGAATGCATAACAAGTGTATGTTCATCGAATGTAATGTGTCGTGGACATATGCCCCGGTTCAATAGTCCGTTAACAATTCATCTCCCAAGGGATCATGTGCTGCAATGGATACTGTTCCATTGTTCATTTGTGACAATCCTTAACAACATTTTTGAGAATGGGAATTGCATCTTTGAGCAAGTGAGCGTTCATAGGAGGTGCAAACAACCTTGACTAATGCTTCATTGGCTACAACTGTGACTAGATAGGTTTATAGTAAAAGGATGAGCACCTAAGGGTTTTTGGTGGTTTTTAAATCCCCTGTGTATGTTTTTTGATATATGTGTGTGTGGGTGGCTGTGTTTTAGTGTATGTGTGTATGTGATTACACACCCTCAGTTGATCACAGCTATGGAAGTGGGGTAGTGAGGGATTGGTGGGAGTCTGGTGTGCGAAGACATTTGTATAGTTTGAGTAATCATTTTGTTCTTACAGATCACTGTTAACCAGCTTCCCATTACTTCTCTCTTGTTCCGAAGGGCAAGGCGGAATTTGTGAGGTTGGTGTCCTTTTTACCAGCTGGGTCACCTTATTTGAAGTCTGCATCATCCATCCAGGGTATACAACCCTTAGTCTAAATTGAACATGATACTTGTTTGGGCAGTAGGCAGGCTACTTTGGATGCATAATCCAAGCTCTCCGGCCTGCAAGCTTACCATGCGCTTTGGCAGGCACACCAGCAGAAGCCACACCAATTCCAGGCTGGAAGCAATTGAGAAGAGAAAAACTGACCTTTTCTGGCAACGCTTAGTGTCTCAGCAACAAGTTACCAATGCAGGCAGGACTGGTCCCATCAATCTAAGATTTTACAAGGACTTTAACACCCTACTTGTCAAAGAGCATCTTCATCTTGCCAAGCCCCGATTGCCCCACTCAACCCTACTTAACCCTACTTCTCCTGACTGGAGCTCGATACTTCTCCTGCTCTGCCTATCCATTCCAGCTCATCTGTTTCTCCCACACTTTCTTGTAAACACCTAGGAATGTCAATGTAGGCAGAACTCTGTTGCTTTTCAGCTAGTCTTGTGCTTTATATTTCCCCATACATACATAGAGTTTAATTTCTGTATAAACAGGTCAGTGAATGTCTTTCAGCAAGAGCATGATATGTTTTAAAATATTGAGCAATCACAATATCTCTGGTAGTCCTATCTGGTGAGGGGAATTGCCTACTGGTGGCTGCGCTGCAAGATATATATATAAGTCCTAACTGGTTAGTTTTGTGCTTTGTACTCTCCGAAGGGGCAGATGTGTTGAAACATATTTAAGAACAGTAAATGTGCTTAAGAAAAACATTCTGTAATACGTAACGTTGAAGGTTTTGTTCCAGTATTCATTTTTGTGAACACATTAAAAGATGGAAAAAGTGCTGAGCTACAAGTGTGGCAAGGTATAACGGTGATATCACTAGGAAGAGGAGGTGGTATATTAAATGTGGTTTTCTGTTTGAAGGCTATAGAGCAACATAATACTGTGTTGCTTGTTTCGAGTGGTACCAAATCTGCAATTAGAGAAATATTAGTCTTTGTGACTAAAACCGAATGAAGGCTGGACATGAAATACGTAATTCCCCACAATCTTGTTAAGGCTTCATATATGCCCAGTGCCAAGGCACATTTATTTTTATTTTCCTAGCACAGTCGATGTAGAAGTGGATTTGTTGTTTCTTAACTCCAATTAAAATTGCTGGGTTAAACCAGAGACCCCGTCATAACTGAGCAATATATAACCTGCAGAATAAAACACAGTTTTCATGTTTGCCAAGCTAACTTAGGCAAATAGGTAATTAAAGAGACAAACAAGTAACCACATGGCACATTTCAGGTTAAGGTCCCTATGACAAATTTTTAGCTGATAATATCCCGACCATTCAATTTTGCAAAGTTTGTGTTTGCTGTCTTATTACCGGGCCTGCATTAGCAGCCCTGTAGTTATGGTTAAGTTGCTCAACCCATAGGAAGAGCACATTTTGGGCAGCTTCTAACTTTGTTCCCCCTGGATAAATCCTCACCAAACTATACAAAAAAAATATGACCCTCTTGCAATGATTGTGCAAAATTTGTTGTGGTTTCATCAAGGAGTGGCAAAGTTATAGGGGGTGTCCCATTATTTGTGGACATCCTCAGACACAATGAAAAACAATGTTTGCTCATGCCTACAACCTCAAACCGCTGGTTGGATTTTCACAAATTTGCACCAGGTCTGGCGGCTTGGACCCGCAAACGTGATTTTGGTGTAAATCCGTTGAGTAGTTTTTTTAAAACGACCAAAAAGTAGTTACAAAATACTGATATCTGGATCCGGTCAGCAGACATGGGACGCACCGCTGATTGGATGGTGAAAAACGTGAGGTGCTTCATATTTTTGGGAACGGTTGCCATTTTGGATGCGCAGACAGCGGCTAGTGTCTGCGCATAGTGTGGTGGAGAAAATGTCTGGAACACACATTTGGGGCAATTTGGTTGTCGAATGAGGGGCTGGAATAAAAATAATATGGGGCTGTTTCTACAGGCAAAAAAAGGGTTTGCCGATGCTGCCAAATCTGCAGTCAATTTTAGTTTCTGCAGACATTACAACCACGTTTTTAGGTCACTGCACCCTTCACAGAGGATGAATATCAATTTGCATATCAGTCTTTGCCCCACCCACAAGGGCAGTCCAGCACCAAAATGCTAGGCAAATCTCCTCTGAAAAAGAGATCAACAGCCCCACCCCACACGTGTTTTGGCCAAGTCAGGCCATCATCAGTGGGATAAAGCTGATCCTCTCTAAGACACAGTGAGCAAGGGGTTCACATCTGGATTACCCTGGGTTAATTAGAGTGAAACCCCATGTTTTCCACAGTTACAAAGAATTGTGTGAGCCCCTCTACTGACAACACACATTTATTTGAATGTATAAAGCGCACAGCAGCCCTGAGACATCAAGGCACTGTTACAGAAGGCTCACTTGGATACAGAATCCTGGAAAGGATACAAAGCAGTTACACGGTCACTTTCAAAGAAAAAAAACAAAGACATTGGTATGTTTCAAGGTTACAAGGGGAATTACATAACAGTCTAGTTAAAGAGCTTTGCTTTCAATGCTTCCTGAACATGGGGAAAGGTTACTTTTCTGAAGTTGAGTGGTAGTGCATTAACACTGAGAAGCTAGCAACCCCAGCTTTGGGTGTTTGGATGAAGTGCCTAGGAGCAGGACATTGCAATAGTCCAGCTTTGCTCCAATGGTGGCCATGGCTATATTAAGGCAGCGTTTGGCTGAGAGGTACGGTTCAACTGCATTAATAATTTTAGTTGTGAATGCTGCTGATGATGAGATGGCATAAACTTGATGCTTCATTGATGGGGTGGAGTCAAGGTACACACCCAATGTTTTGACTGCAGCTGAGACTTTGATTAGTGTTCTCAGTGCTGAAATTGCTGTATTGACTGTCTAGTTTGTTCAGAATTTCCTTGTGGCCTACCAGTAGGATTTCTGTTTTGTCTCTGTTTAAACAGACCGTTTGTCGCCATCCAGGCCTGGAATCTCTTTGAGGGTGTTAAGGTCTTGCTCATCTTGCTCGAAACGGAGAGGGGGAGGAGGTTTTTCCTGTCATCCGCGTAGTTGTGAATGCTACGCCATGCCCGGCCAGGTCATTGAAGAGGGGTAAGGTTGGGGAAGTGCAAGACCCATGTGGGACTCTGCAGTGGATGGGAGATGGGGTCGCTGAGGCCTGGTCAGAGTAGTCTCATGACTCTACCATCTAAAAAGGATGCAATACATTCTCCGGCTTCCTGGGAGAAATGGGCAGCCTCTGAGGTGTCTGCAGAGGATCTTGTGGTCGACCAGATCGAAGGTGGGTGACAGATACAGGAGCAACGCTAGCTTACCTTTGTCCATTGTTTCTAATAGCTGGTTTTTGAGATCAAGCAATGCAGACTCCGTGCCATGGCGAGGATGGAATCCAGATTGCCTTTTCCCTAGGATGTTATTCAATTCTAGATGAGCCTGGATCTGCAAGTATGCAGCCGTATCTAGAATGGTTAGCAGGAAACCTATGGTGGTGATTGGCCTGTAGTTGGTGGGGGAAACCGGATCCAAGGTTGGATTTTTTAGTAACGGTCAAGCCCATGATTCCTTGAGGGAAGGAGGGACGATTCCTGAAGCAAATGAGGCCGTGATGAACATCTAGAAATGGAGCAAGTGGCTCTGCACAGTCTTTGATAAGGCTAGCTGAGCAGATGTTAACCTTGCAGAGGGATGGCGTGATGTGTTCAATGATTCATAATACTTCTGCTTCAGTTATTTCTTTGAAGGCAAAGGGCTTTTGGTCTTTGTTCAACAAACCGTCTACAGACACTGGTGCAGTGCCTTTTGGCGAGGCGTCGGGCACAGAGACTTTGGGGAGGGCATTCAATTGAGTGTGGATTTTGTTCTGTAAGGTGCTCATTTTATCAAGCATGGCATGTTGAATATTATTGCACCATGTGTCGTCTTTTACAGTTTGATGTGAGTTGGTTGGGGGTATAGTAGGTTCTTTGAAACTTGCAAACAACTCTTTAGGTTCAGATTTGGTATTAGCAATTCTAAGGTTGTAAGATGTGGCTTTAGCTACCATAGTAGCCTTCTTGTATTGATTGGCAATAGTTTCGTAGGCCTCTTGTGTGAGGTCGGTGGGGCAGTATTGTCATTTGATAAGAGCTGCGCGCTTAAGGGCTCTTAGGTCAAGTAGCTATTGGGTGAACCAAGAGTTAGAGTGTTTGATGGACTTAGTGCTTTTATCTGAAGTAGCATGATGGCATCTATGGCATCGTTAAGAGTGGCATTGTAAAGGTCTACAAGCTAGGTGGGGTTGTTAGAGAACAGTTGTTTTAGTGCTGTTTCTTCTAGGTAGGGTAGAATCCTGTTTTTAGTGAGGAGACTTGCAGATCTGGCCATGGCTGGTGACACTGGTATGGTGGGTTTAGGTGTAAATTTGATGTGATGGTAGATGGTAAGTGTAAGAGGTGGTGGTCGGACCATGGACATGGTGTATTGGAGCCGATGTCAGCTGAACAATGTGATCAGCCATCCAATCCAGTATACAACCTTTGGAATGAGTCGTATTAGTGACTCTGGATAAAGCCCATATCTAGAAGTGCTTTGGCCAAGGATTTGCCTTTCTTATCTTTTTAGTCGTTAATGTCCAGTTTAACATCTCCTAGGAGTATTGCCCTAGTGGATTTTAGATTGTCTCCGAAAAGGTGTAGGAGATTACCTTCAAAGTCAAGAAGAGGCCCGAAGGGTGGTATATGATGTCAAGTGTTGTTGTATTGTTTGGTGAGAGATATCTTGACTGATGGGGCATCAAAGTTTTACGCAGTAGCAGGCTTTATTTGTCTGGAGTCAAGTGAATCTTTGACATTGATGGGGACACTTCCTCCCTTATTGGGGGTTCTGTCTTGCCGGAATATGTTACATCCCAGGGGGAGGGCTTTGCAGATGGCTGGTCCAGAAGCTTTGTGCAGCCAAGTTTCTGTGATAGCGAGAATGTCAAGATCAAGATGAGTAATCAAGTCATGGATCTCAGTGGCATGGGCTGGGATTGACTGTGCATTGATTAGAGCACTTTGGATTTGCCAGGTGGTGAGTAGGGTAGTATTCCTGGTTTTAGTGGCATTTTGGGACCTAGTGTCCTTATGGATGCTTTGCGAGATGGTAGGACTGGTGGTGGTTGAGGGTAGGGGCAAATGGTGAGTATGCCTTCCTAGGTATTTTTTTAGTGTGTGCGAAGAATGTCCAGAGCGGGTACCTAACCGAAGATTCCTCATAGGGAGGGGCATAGGGCCGGTATGGCAATGCAACCCTACTGGGGCATCTTGTAAGTGAGGTGGAGTAGGAATTGAGTGGGGTGGCATGATCAGAACTTCAGGGGGTGTCCTTTAAGGATGTCTCGGTATAATATTTTGAAGGGCAGTAAGGAAATGTGTTGGCAGAATTGTGTTGCAGCAGGGAAGTATGAGTGCCATGCTAGTGAGCAGGATAGCCCTGCTGTGGGTGGGGGGGCAGCACCTGTTAGAGTCCAGTAGTAAAGGTCCAGTAGGGTAGTTTGCTGAGAGTATATGCTGGGTGCGTGACTAAAGGCTGCTTCCGTATAGTACAGAATTAGGGCAGTTGGTGATTTTGGTGATTATGCTTATTAGCAGTCTAGACATGTTACAATCAAGCAATTCATAGTAATGAGCTTAGCGCACAAGAAATAGCAAGTTAGGATCTCATAGCTTACAGTGGATGGTGCGGAAGCCAACAATATCATATGTTTTATTGACAATCAGCAAGTAAGGCATTGTATATGATGCTAGTTGTGCGAATTAGTGCTTGCACGAAATGCGCACAGGTTTGGTTGGCAGCAGTACGAAGAATGAAGTACAGGCAAGGAGTAAAATAGCAGTGCAGTTAATATAGGTATACCAATGCTAAGACAAATATTTGCGGTTCATGTGATGATTAGTCTTACAGTATAAAACCTGGTACCTTTGTTGTAGGCGAGAATACAGTTTATATGGCCATGCAGGGAAGCTGTGGATGTTCTTCACATGGTGCTGATCCTTTTTCGGTGCGTGCGGCAGCAAGTTCAAGGTGTGAGGGTCGGCATCTGCATGTGTGGGGGAGGTGGGGAAATGGGGCAAGAGCATGTGGGCGAATGATGTTTAGTGACAGATGCTGGTTCAGAAGGGGGGCAGCGTGTCTCGCCTGCGGCCACAGATGGCCTGGGCAGACACAGACAGGCTTGACCCTTTGTGGTGGCCCTTGTTGGGTGGACCGGCTTACACCTTCCGATGATTGCGAATCATGGACGTAATACCGATCAGCCTATCAGAGGTATTCAGTGTAGCTTAGCAACGCATACACAAACGCAGATCCACCATTTTGAAAGGCCTCCTGGTGGTGTGCAGGAAAGAGCATGGCTGTTGCTTGACGGGCCACTGCAACTAGGCAGATGGGCTGCTGGATTTGGGCAGCAGGTCGTAGGTAGGATCAGGCAGACAGTAGCACTGTTTTTGAGTCAAGCATGCTCCAACACACATGGGTCAAATACCCTGTTCAATGGATATTCTTCCACTCAGGATGGTCTTCAACCACGTTTTAGCTCACTGCACCCTTCACAGAGAAGAAATATCCATTTACATAGTCTTTTTTCCACCCACAAGGACAGTCCAGCACTGGCATGCTAGGCAAATATCCTCTGAACCAGAGTACCATCAGCAAACCCAGACTCTTGTTTCGGCCTAGTTGTGCCTCATCACAAGGTGAGGCTGAGCTCTCTAAGACAGTGAGCAAGTGGTCCTGGTCCAGATTACCCTGGGTTACTTAGGGTGAAACCCCAAGTTTTACAAAGTTACGAAGTGTGGGTGCTCTCCTGCTGAGAGCAAATGTGGGTCAAATACCTTGTTCTTTGTAATTGTTTTCACTTTGGAGGATCTACAACCACGTTTTAGCTCACTGCACCCTTCACAGAGGAGAAATATTAATGTGCATATCAGTCTTAGTTCCACCCACAAGAGCAGCATAGCATCTTTTTAATGTTGTAGTGTAGGCCTGGTTCAGTTTTTTTTTGCATTCTGGTACTTTTAGTATGAGTTGTGTAATGGGAGCAGTGGTATTAGAAGTTACAGAATCAAAAAGAAAGAAACCAAGACATGATAAGTAGCTCTCGTTTGGAATGGGTCATGTTAGCAAGTGTACATCTACTGCCAACATATTAAACTTGCGCATACCAAGTGCCACTTAAAAACATTGTACAAATCTTTATCTGCCTTTCCTTTCCATTTAGAAAAAGGTTGCATACAGTGCTGGTAAAAATATACATATGCATGTTTTTAGTTTTATGAAAATGCTTCTGAAATGAAACATTTTTAAACATACAGCATTGTAAGTAACTGCCACTTGATGTGCAACAGTGCTAAATACTGCAATACATGTCATTTAATAGAGTAGTTAAAAAAGAGAATATGCTTATTGAGAAGCTCATTACAGGGTGGCAGTAACCATGAACATATACATTTGTAAAAGAGCTGAAAAAAATACCTAAACATTATAAGCATACCTGTACTACTTCTTGTTAGATGCAGGTGTTGCATCTGAAAATAGAAATGTTGGATAGATTCACAGTAGTTTTTGATGCAGGTGTCAGAGTAACATGAGACATGTACTCAGAGTTGAGTACAACATATGAAGTGTTGAACTGAGATGACAGGGATACATTTAGAGTTTTGGGATGCGATTGGTGGATGGATTTGTGACTGAAAGCAGCCAATGAGGGAGTGTTACAAACATGTAAGTGGAAAGGGTAAAAGGGCTGCCCTGTGCTACAGCGTACGTGGACACAACAGTAGTCTGCGGATGGCACGTGCCACATCCAGGTTTTTTGAGGATGCCTGACATGGAAAGGGGACTGTGGGGATTAGTCAGTCAAACAAGTTTATTTGGATTTCAAAAATCCATCAAACACATGAAAAAGAAAAACACCACATAAATGCAATTACAGTTCATTGTCCCATGCATACTGCAATAAATCAAGAGTTACTGGGAGTGAGAATATAAACAACCATAAGGCCGCTGTTCCATCCTGAATTCTCCCTTTACGGAGGCCTGTCCGCCATGACACTTGTCCAAACTCGACCCAGAGGAATGAGGTTTGTGCCAGACAGGTGGGGAAACCTCAAAGTTGCCCTTGTGGGGCACCCAGAGTTTATATGAAAATGTGGGCTGATTAGAATCCCACTCCTCAGCAAGCTTTCAGCTCCCTAAGTATTTCCCATGACCTCGTTTGCCACTCTCCAGTACCAGAAATCCAATTCCACAATGTCACCAGACTGTTTGCCCTCGCTTTGTACTCTGCGACAACCCACCATGGAATCTCTACACAGAAGCACAACCTCTTATGGATCGTAGCCAATGTAAGCTTTTATTTAAAAGGGCATCCCTTGATTCCAATGAATCCCTAGCCAAATTTGGTACCCCAGGAAGAGGCACAGTAACAGGTCTTGGCCTGCATTGAGGTAGAGGCTTGGATGAACCCCCTCTACATCATGGGGCATATGTGCTCTCCCCCCCCGCCCTTGGTTGTGGCATTTTGAGCCCTCTCTTCGTGAAGCCCAGTCTCGCAGGAGGATGTGCCTTGCCTTGGATTAAGGCACCCTATGTGGATATCTTCTCTTAATATCCCTTGCACTGGAGTTTGTAACAATTACCGGTTCCGAGATCCCTGACAGACAATTTTAGTTTCAGGGGTTGCTGGTGGTCTCATGGTAGCCTTTTCCCAGTGGTGTTCCTTAGATGCTTCAGGGTGTCCCTTGCTCACAATTGCAGTTTTATGTTGCTCGTCCTCCCCGCCCTGCATTCACTCCCCCCGAGATTCTATAAGGGATAAAAACATCTTTCTTATAGCTGCTAATTCCAACAGCACTTGATTACACTTACAGTTGCACCCCCTGGGTATATGAGCACCTCCTGCTAGACGGTCAGTAGCCGTTTCTGCGACTGTACTAATTCCACAACATTGTGGCTTAGTGGCCCTGAGTGGAGAAAGGCGGAGATAGGAACTAGCTGAGGAACTCAATGGATCCACTGGCTCACTCCATGAGCTTCAAGAGCAGGAGGGGCCACATCCATGCCAGAGCCAGATTTGGATCCAGGTGCCAGACTGCGATCCAGAGCTGGGATAGACACTGAGCTGGAGATTACGGTTTAGGGGCTGGATTGTAGATAACTGATGGAAAAAGCTTCTGGCCTAACCAATTCCCCCTCCATACCCTCTGCCCCGGGGCGGGATTGGCCAAGTAAGGACAACATAGATGAAGGACTGGATATTAAGATGGGAGTCCGGTGCTCTACTGCCACTCCAGTGGCGAGTGGGCAAACCAGCGGACCGCCCCACCAGGCGGTATATGACACAGCAGGGACCTCCCAAAATTGACCATCCACCATTGCTGTCTTCTTCAGTTATTAGAACTTCCTTATTTGCTGTGCCCTCCCCTCCCCAATGTGATTCAAACAGACCACCCAGAGCAGCCATAATTGGTCTTCTGCAAACTCCTCCATCAGCCCCTTCATACGGGCCATCATGATCAGTTTTGCTGTTGCTTCGGTGTTGGATGGGCAGGGAGGCTGGATGGAGACACTCCCCCAGGTACGATGCCAGTGTGTGCAGAGTCCAGGGTGAGGGCCCTTGCCTTGACTGGCCCTCCCAGTTATCTCTTCCTCTTGACAATCAGGAGGTTTTGCACAGAAACATGCTTGGTGTCTTGGGAGGAGGGCTCTGGGTACGGGAGAGGTGGAGTAAAAGGCACAATTGCAGATGATGCCCTTGGTGCCGCATGGCTCTTAGGTGACCATAGAGATTTTAGCAGGGACATGACGGATTGCCCAGGGCCAAGAACCGGAGCGCAGGATGACCAACGTACCCCACTCTCCTTTGCCAATTGTCAAAGAACAGTCAACCCCAAGCACTCACTTGCTCCACATCCAACAAACTGATAGTCCTCCCACTGCAGACGGCAAACACTGCACCCTTGCCCCGCCGTGGGCTTCACCGCTGCGAAGAGTTTATGATCCTGGGGGCGTGGCCTAAGAGGCAGGAAGAAGTCTGGAGATCCGGGGAGGCCAAACGCCACGCCCTTGCCCCACCGCTGGCTGTGGGGATTAGCCAATGAGGTGTTCACAGGAAGACAGGGTAGCAGGTGTTTTGTTTGTTGTGTGCAGGGAAGATGGCTGTGGCTATTGCTGGGAGGAACATGAATGTGTAGATGGGAGATAGTTGGATGAATTGTTTGAAAGGTTATACTGAATCTTGTGGAATCTCTGTTAATGGATTGCAGGGAGTGGAAGTTTGGTGGTATACAATTTCGGGGCTAAACTGTTTGAGTTTATCATCTTTCTGTCAGAGCATGGCTCAATTCCAATTTCCAGATGATATTATTGTGCATTGTGGAGGAAATAGTTTGGGTTATGTCAGGCCAGTATCTTTGCAGTTTGCCTTAAAGGATGTTTCAAAGCTTCATGGAACTATTTCCATATGAAAAGATTATTTTTTCTGAAATAAATCCAAGGAAAATTTGTTTTGTGAACAAATTGAAGCTAGGCACCATGTGAATGAAGGTGTATGTGCTTTTTTGAATGGCTTAGGCATGACATCTTTTTCAAATGAAAATATCATGTTGGATGGTGTAAATACTTTTCGGAGCAATGCAATGAGTTTAAATAAAGATGGGAATACATTTTCTTTTGAATTTTAACAATGCTTTGAAAAGGTTCATGTAAACAACTTAAATGGGGAAATGTGGAGTAAATAGGAAAGCTGTTATTAGTAGGTGCAGGATACAAAAATTAGTGAAAAAAATTGAAATCCGATAACCTCCAGAAAAAAAGTTCTTTTAAAAAGCCACCACTGTAGATTGCATTGTTTAAATTGAGTTTAGCACCCCCCCCGTCAGTTAGATATGTCGTCTGCGGTCACAGCGGTAGTCCGCAAATGGCATTTGCCACATCTGGGTTTTTTGAGAATGCCTGGCAAGTAATGGGGACTGTGGAGGGCGCAGACAGTCGTGGATGTCCGTGGACATCAGGGGATCAGCCAATCAGTTATCCTGGGTGTGGTGCATGGTGTGCAGGAAGGCTGGGTAGCAAGAGTTATCTTTGTTGATTGCAGCGAAGATGGGTAGCTATGGCTATGGCAAAGCAGACTGTATGGATTGTGGGAGGCTCGTGGATTGAAAGGCTGAAGGTGTACTCTGAGCACTGTGGATTGTCCAACAATCTTGGATTTGATGAATTTCAAGTTTGATGGTACAGAGTTTGAGGAATCGAAAGGGCGGAATTACTCCCGTTTTGTGAGAATATGGTTAACTTAAAGCATCTGGACATCATTGTAGTGCACTGTGGAGGCAACATACCATAATTACAATGTGTAATGAAGGAAACATTTGGAAAGTTCAAGGAACTGTTCAGATATAATTTTTTTGTGGATAGCTCAGAGACAAATGTGGATGCGCTAACCTTTATTTTGTCCACAAATAGAGAAAGCAAGGTGCAATGTGAATAAAGTTGTATGTGCTTTATTTTTGCAGGATGTTGGGAGGACATCTTTTTAAAATGAAAATATTAAATTTGATATTATCAACATTTTTTGAAAAGATTGAGTTTATCTCATTGATATGGGTTATCAGATTTTTCTTGAAGACATTCAAAATGCCTTCAAGGAGCTTTTGTCAAGATACAGAATATGGATTGAAGTATTATTTAGTACTTTTTTGAAATTAAGAAAAAATATTTAAGTTGTGTTAGTTGAGTACATAAAACCAAAGTATTAAAAAATATATAAAAGCCAAAAAGAGAAAAAACAAGAGTCACCATTTTTTAACAAAAATAAGTCAAATAATTTGAATTCTCCCACCCCACACCTGGAATTTTCCAGATATCCATGGATAACGCTCTGTCCGTGGACTATGCAGGCTGCAAAGGGTCCTGTGAATTTGTTTTCAGTTCTATTATTTAACTGTGAAAGGTGGCTCCTAAGGACCTTTTTATGTTATTTGTTTTTGTATTTGTTTGGTTTTTTTAGTTTTTTTCAGGCAAGGTAAGGTGGGAGAGGGAAGGAAGGGAAGGGGCACCAATCACAGAGATGGAGGGGCAGGTGGACAGGGGAAGATGTTGGGTGGAGCTTACATTTTAGGTGGGGGCAGTGTTTCTCGTGTTCCTTGACCGTGGCCTCTAATGCACTATGAAACTGCTCCCCCCGCCAGTACAAACATATCACTGTGACCCTCAAAAGTTAAGGGTCAACAGCGTTATGTACTGCATGCAAGGCAGCTGCTGGGTTCCTCTGCCCCAAAGGAGTGTTCTTTGTGGCAAGAGGAGCAGTCAAGGAAGATGGGTTAGAGGCCATCAACCCACTTTTCCCTGAGAAAGGTATCACCTTTCCAAGAGCATCCGGGTGGTTCGATTTGGTGTGGCAGTATATGGAGGTGATCCCGTTGGAGTACAGCCCAGGTTTTCCATGACAGAGTACGCTCAGTGCATCTCACCTTGGCTGCCCGAGCCTTTGATACACCCCAAAGGGTGCAAAAAAAAATGCCACATACAGAATTCACTCCTGGCGCTGGAGATAGGGACTTCTTCTACCACATCCTCATCTTCCTCTTGATCCTCATCTGTATCTCTGACTTTTCCCCTCTCCAGGCCCTCCAGGTTGTTGTGGTGGTGGTTTTGATAGGATACGGTGCAGCATTTATAAAGGGCCTGTACACAAGTGTTTCTAGTGTTTCTATTGATGCCAGATAAGATCTCAAAGAAGGTCTCCCAAAAGCAGGTGCTCTCTCCTGGACTGCCAGATTGAGAATGGCTGAAAGTAATAGGTTGGTCCCTTCAGAGGAACCGTCGGTCATCTAAACTGTCAGCGGACAACTGAGTCAAAAATAGGCCTTGGAAAGTTGTAGAACGCCACAGTGCTCAGAATACACCTTCAGCCTTTGAATCCAAGCTATATTGAACTTGGGGAAGGGACCCTCAAGACCTGGCAGAACATTGTTGACGCAAGCAGCTTCTGGAACTGTACTGAACTTGGGATCGGGAGCCCAAGAAGAACTTAAGCAGAGAGAAGCTGAGACTTTACTTCTGAACAATATTTTGTTGGCTAAGAAAAATCCCACACCATGTTTGTATCTAGATGTGAGGGCAAGCATAGGTTTTGACACAGGCAGAATTTTGATTTGGACTTATGGACACAGACTTCCCTTAGTTTTCTTTAGGCAAGAGAGACCACTACCTTAGTTATACAGCGTGTTTGGCCTTACACTATCCTGACATTTTAAATAAACTATTCTTTGAAACTTAAGTTTTGTTGTCTGTCATCTCTCTTGATACCATGCCCATCTCACAGGACCAATAAGGAGGCCAGAGCCTTTTGAATATCCCAGGCACCGGTAGTTGCGATCAACTAGCTTAGAAGAGAAAACGCCATACTTAAGCAGACTACGGGATCTACCAGGATGGAAGAGAATTAATATGACGGATGTAGTGTCAAAGATGAAGGGCATGGCTGCGCTCGTACAGGACACTGGATTTACACAGTTCCCCTTATTACAGAAAGGGGCGAGGGCTGCGACAATATATTCCATGCCCTGAATACAAATTATTTGGTTTGTAAACTGCCAACACTGACATCAGGGGGGGGGTAAAAAGGATTTATTAATTAGAAATATTGATAGCAGGGATGGTCTTAGCTTTAGGTGACATAAAAAACATGCCTGCTACATTATTAGGGGAGCGGGGAGATGGCATTTGGATGCAGACAGGCTATCCTGGAGAGACAATACAAAATTTTGACCATGATGGAGCAGCCTTTAATAAGTGTCACACTAACATGCAGAGAGAACTTAAGAGTTCAATACCCAGACTTGTCTGACAAGAGCACTATTATGACTCGTAAAATGAGAGCAAACGATGATTCAACGGTGTATATTCAGGTAATTCAGGAAGAATGGAGGTAAGAATTGAGAGAATCTTTGGACAAAAACATAACAATCTTTTATCACATTTTATGCCATGGGCTTGCGGAGGAAGTGAAAAGACCATTGAAAAGTAGTGTGGGAATGGAAGCAAAGCCGTGGGTGGAGATTCAACTGACTTTTGTCCACCATTGCCGGATACAGCAAGAGAAAGATAGAAAGATAATTGAGGACAGGAAGGTTGAGAAATTGTGAGGAAACGAGATTAGTTCAGAAGAAACTAATGACATTCTCAATGGAAGGGGCAGTATTGACAAATGGAATGGAAGGTTTTAACACCCAAAGGGCACAGCAGACACAGGCAGCACCTTGTGGAAGATGGTTTGGATTCCAAGCTCCACAATGTGGAGGAGTGTTTAACGGGGGGCACACTAGAGTTGGGAGACAGACAGCAATGCTGGACATGTGAAAAGATGGGGCACATTACACATCAATGCAGTAGCCGGGGAGTGATGCAACAGGACTGGCCAGCAGCTGATTCAAGAGGGGGACAGCTTACCTCCCACTATATAGCGCAGAACCACCTGAATATCACACTCAAGACTGCAAGCAGTATCAGACACAAATATGCCACAAATACAACAAACACAACAGGGCATGTCAACCCAAACACAGCAAGTACTGATGCAAACACAGCAGGCTCAAATGCAGGTAAAGAAGATAAAGCAATCACCAATGAATACACAAACAGCAACACAACAGAATGTAGTAACTCCATGGAACACGAACATATTGCCACAAGTAACCACACCTAGAATAGGGGGTGTGATAGTAGTAGGAGGAAATACTTTTACTGGCACAGAACTGGACATATAACCACAATAGAAAAGCCCACAGAAAGACTTGATGTGTTCCATATTATCAGTTACACCAGACCCCCTAAAGGAACCAAGAGATGGGGTATTCTTAGGTTACAAAACATTTTCCTTTAGTAGATACATGGGCAACTTGATCCTGTTTTAGACAAGGGAAATTCCCAATGCAGGCATTGACATGGATGCACAAGGATTTTCTGGGGCGACAACTATGGTTCCTTTTATAGCCTCTTTACCTAGAATGAAAAACATAGAAAGGCTGGCTTTGGGAAGAGCAGTTCTGGCGGCGGCGACTCTTTAGGCCTATTGAATTAAATTGGTTGTTGTTAGTTAGACACTGTTTTCTAGTTGTACTCTGGTTTGTAGCGTCTTGTCTGAAAAACGGATATAGCCAGAAACCGCTAAGGTTTGTTATTAGCTTAAGGTTTCTCAAGACAGCGCCAATTAGGAGATCACTCTAAAGTGGTTTCATTTTGATTAACGCCCTTGTGCCGATACGTGTTTTGGCTGTTTTTAGCCCTTTCTCAAAACTGGGCTCAATCTAATATAAATCATAATATAATGCATTACATATGCCATTATTATATTCGCACAGGACACAAGTTAACATATTGGAGAGAGGTTTAATGAGCAAATTAAACATGAGATTATCATTTACTGACTAGTAGTGGAGTGTTGGAGTGTGATTGAGTGTTTGGTGTGTTTTCTACACTGATAGTGCTGAACAGACCCCCAGTGTCCTGGAGGAGAGAGTCTCCTGTTTTCATTTCGAGGAGGCGGTCCTAAACCACTCAAATGCTCTGGCCATAGCGGAGCATCGCAGAGTGTGATTGAGTGTTCAGTGTTGTGTGTTTTTGGGCAGAACGGGAGCCTTGATCTGACTGCTTGGAGTTATTACCTGGCCTGCCTAATACAATCATCTATGCATGCAAGTAAGTGACTGGAGAGACTGTATCACTTCTGTGAAAATGGTGGATGGTTACAGCTAGATATTTACATTACATTTCAACTTGGTTCCACTCCTGCCTTCTTTGTATCTTCATGTGGTGACTGTAGGGATGGTTCCTTTGATCCTCGTGAAAGCAAGTTACACGTTGGTTAACGTGTTAAAGGGTCCTGTGTTTAGTGGCATGCCCCACCTTTCCTACTTTAGGCAAGTATTGGCTTGCCCTACTGTCGTACTTCAACATTCAACACATTATGACCGCAAAACTACGCTTTGCATTGCTGTCTCCAAAGGTTTACGGACTATAAAAGACAAACTCCCAAGATTCTTGTTTGGAAAAAGCATAATAGGCTTTGCAAGCCTACCCATACACCTATCGCACAATCAGGGATTACTGGGTTTTTCTCTCATAACTCAACATCAAAAACATGCCACTCAACTTATCTGACAAGCAATTCTGCTAATCAGTTGCTGTCAAATGCAATCGATAACAATAATGCTTTGCTCATACTGGTTGTTAATCTAAAACGGTTTACTCTGGGCAGCAGACAACATCTAATTGAGCAAAATTGTGTGGACGATACTATAGACATTAATCTGTCCAATTCGCCTAACTTAGCTGCCCTTGCCTCCTTTTCAGGGTCTTCAGACAGTCAGGAATCTAGCTGTGATAGCAATGACTTTGTTTTCAACGAAGCTGACCTGTTTAGTTCAAACAAATACAGGAATTGTATCAATGATTTCATCTAAAAAATTGAAGCACATTCTATCTTTTTAACTTCTGTTGCAAAAGAACATGAAGCAAAGTCAATCTTTGTGCACATTTTGGAAATTGTTTCTCCACGCTCTACAAAAGTGTCTGCTCCACTTGAAGAATGCAAAGTAACACAAAAGCTAGCAAAAACACAGTAACAGTTGAGACTACGGGGACATTATTATTCCCCCTCTTACAAAAATAAAAGCTACCCTGGTATCAAATGGTAAAAATCTATCTTGGAGCAAGCAGTCACATTCCGTGGGACCCAAGGACATTGACAGGGTTGTGAGACAAAAGCAACTAGGTTTCCATCCACCTAAAACTGTTTACCTCCCTGAATACACATTAGTAGCAAACACTATGCCTGATGGCACAACTCAGTAGGCTCTCCTACATGGTCCTACTAAGAATGATGTTATACAGCTGTCTGAGGAATAAACAGATTCTGCTGGGCCTTTAGTAAAGAAAGCGGGCAACATGCTTTCTAGTCCTGCGATGCACAGTCAAACCTACCTTAATGCTGTACCAATTGCTGTCGGGCCCCATACAAAAGTGCAGCAGCATGATGAAACGCTGCAAATAGATGCATTAAGTTGGACCTTGCTTGGTCAACGAGCCACCAATTATTGACTCAAATGTCTTTAAAAATCTTGGAAAATGGAACATCCTCAAGGAGACTAATCCTACTGCAATTACTCTGTTTAACAGATCATCTTCTTGCCATTTTTCCACAAATTCCATATTTTGACTTAATTCAATCCGATATCTCCAAAATTGAACTACCGAAGTGAGGCAGCACCACAAATTGGGCACTTGTCAAATTTACCTGTCCATTGACCAAGGGGCTTCGCAAATCTCATGCTGATTTCTTCCCTTGCATGGGCCTTTCTTTGATAGCATGCAGAAAAGTCAAGAAATGAATTCCTAAAGTAAACTGGGAAGATGACACATATTCCAACGTTCAACTTGACTCGCAACATTCAGAGAGAGACCTGCTCAGAACTCTTCAAGATCAATGTGCTAAAGCTACTGAGCATGTCCAAGTAGCAGTATACTGGTTGCCTGAGTGCCCATCCAATGGGGCTAACTGACCTAAGTCCTTGAAAAAACAACATCACTGGATATTATGGAAGATTCACGGATTCAATTCCTTTTTAGTACATCCTGAGGGCAAGAACTTTTTAGAGACTGCCAATGTTTTTATTTTGCAAGAAACTTGGTGTACCAAACTAGTCTTCATTGATGGCTTTCACATTCGTATCCACAAAGCAATCCCCTCTAAAAATGGCCGAGCCACTGATGGCTTGGCTATTGGGGTTAAGTCAAATCTAAATGTGACCTCTTATCCGTATTTTCCAATTTCACCATATGTGATCATGTGCGTTTTAGGTTTGTCCAGCATTTTGTTCGATAGGATGTTATTAACTTTTACGACCGCACTGGTGGTCTCATGGCAAATTCAATTCAAGATATATTGGACATTTATGTCTGTAAGTAGTTTGAAACCTCTCCTACTGGCCGTATTGTGATGGCTGGTGACTAACAAAAGAGACTTGCACTTAGCGATCCTGTCGGGCGTATTAGGCCCCAGTTCTTAGCACAAATTAATGACCCATTTTGATTTGTTCCATATTTTCTCTTCTGGTTCACAATTATTTAACTACACTTGGACAAACGGTATTGTTAGATACCTTGTTAGATCACATATCGATTATGTGATGATGCAATCGGCTATTAAGCTTAGCTGTGGCTCGATTGCTGTGTTACATAACAGACGGACTAATCATGCGTTCCTCGGCTGGTCCATGGAAGCGAACTACCAGAATAAAAAAAATATAAAACTAGAGCTGACTTTGAATTTAAGGCAATCGCTTACATTGGTCAGCCGAGAACATTCAATTCATAAATAATGTTTTGCCTGGAGGCCAGTTGAAGCTTTGAGCTGGACCGACTGGGATCTTGGCAAAATGCTCACCACCACAATGCAACCTCTGTTAGCAAAGACTTGGAAATGTTGTTGCAATAACATCGCTAAATACAGAGCAGCTTTTGACCCCATTATAGATGGAAAGAAGAACCTGTTTCGAAAGGAACGCGCTGCTGTTAGAGCCAATCTCAGGCTGAATCAACAGGAAAACAAAAAAGCCCTTAAAATACTGACCTCTAAATATCGAAATTGGTGTAGACAGCATAAGCTTTCTACTTGAAATTAAAACTGGCATAGATTGTTTCATTGGTTAAAAATGAATAATGCAAGTAAATTCTGGACCCAATTTGACTTTAATAAAGCATTGTCCCCTAGTGAATTAAATCTAATATCTCAAGATGTTTGATTTACACATATCCAGGAACTCTACTTCACCATGGTTAAACCTGCCCTCGATACCTCAAATGACCGGTGTCATTTTACCACTACTAAAGGCCCTGACGTCACAGTATTTTCCAATTCTGATTTTCATGCAGAAAATCTTGTCAGAATAATAGGCACAACTAAAGCCTCCCATTCACCTGGCCCGGACAGGGTTCCAAATATAGTCTTTAAAGATCACCCATAATTATGGGCAACGGTACTGAGTGCTCTTTTTATACATATAGAGCAGACCGCTGGCATCCCGGGGAGTTGGCACAGATCTATATTGGTTCCAATATTCAAAAAAGGTAACTGACTAGAGCCATCCAATTATCGCCCATTAGCAATGATGGACTCTAGCAAAGGATATTTGCCATCATCATTCTAGACAAATTTACATTTTGGTTTGAGGATAGAAAACTCCTTAGCATCTACCAAAAAGGGTTTAGAAAATCTTTCAGCGCAATTACTAACATCAGTGCATTCCAATGTCTAAATGCATAATATGTATCTAAGAAAGGCCTAAATCTATTTTGCAGTTTCATGGACTTCACTAGGCCCTCAACCTACAAGACCTAACCTCTGGGCTAAGCTGAAAGAATTGGTGGTTGATCCAATTTTGCTATATTGCATCCAGCAATTATATTCCAACACTTCCCTATCCATACAGCGTAGAACAGAAGGTTATTACGCTGACTTTTGCCAAACTAACCAGGGGCCTGAAGCAAGGATGTTTGTTAGGCTCTATTCTGTTCAATGCCTATACTGCAGATTTAGAGCAAAACCACCATCAGGCTCACAACTTTTCACCCCAGATAAAGGGCACACATGCCATCTGTTTGTTGCATACCAATGACAATCATATTTGATCAAACCTTGCTTGTTGCTTTAGGGGAGTATGCAAAAGAAAACAATATGATAATAAATACATCCAAAACAAAGACAACGCATCTTGGAGGGGTCCCTTCTATCTTTAAATGTTTTAAATGGAGCATTCAGAAAACCGTGTTGAAGGGCACACAGGAAATTATCTACTTGGGCTTTCCAATTAAAACTTGTCCATCTTCTACCTATTATGAGTCTCTTATAACTGAAAACATTTGGAAAAATGGCTTTTGATAAAAAAAATGATGTCGAGCATCGTGGGGGTCACAACATCAAGGGATTTGTAGATATCTATAGAATTAACATTATTCCCTCAATTTTATGATCATTGGAAGTACTCTGGGGTTCCCACGTAGGTTGGTTAGGAAAGTTGAGGCTAGATTGCTATGCTCTATAATCAATCTCCCCAAAGCAGTACCACTCGAGGCGCTAAGGCTTGAATATGGTCTATCATCACTTTATTCTTTGTGGTGCACTCAGAGTTTTACTCTTTGCTAAAAGCTCAGACACGCTGCTGCAACTTTTGGGAGAATGATTGGGTGTCAAGGGAAAAAACCCTGTCAGAGAGGACTTAAAAACCTTTACTGCAAACCATCTAACTAATTTAGGTCTTGAACCTAGCATTTTTGATGATAGTCCTCACTATGAAAAGATAAGGTAGGACCCAGTAGTGGCACCTTGCCTCGAACATTGAAAAACTACACAATATCAAAAGATAGACAATTCTCTTATCAGAGCTTTCTAGGGAACAAATTGTGTAACTAACCAAAGCCTGCAATGCTGAACTGAAGCGTTTCATTTTGTATCTCGGACTTAACATCTTGCCTACTGAAGAATATCTAAGCACATAGCATTTCTCACCATCACCAGATCTTTGTAAGCTTTGTCAACTAAATATTGAAACAAGTCGATGTGTGCTTACTGCTTGTCCTGTCTTGACAGATTGTTATTTGAGGGCTTAGAGGGGGTATGTCAGATGTATCAATAACATCCGTGAACACCAATTCTGGTCAACACTGTTCAGGGCTCAATCAGTAGTAGTTACTGCTGCTGCTTTCTCAATATGGAATATTGTGGTAAAGAAAATTGAGTCTATGTGAGAATAACATTTCGTGAATATACTCATCATTGAATTTCTTTTATTATACTTATGGGAACAAGTTTCTCAAATTTTAAACTGTTGTTATCGTGATAAAGATATGTGCTTAATGCTTTGTAATTAAACTAAATGCACACCAAAAAAATACTGACCATGGCATAATATGTTCTACCCGAGGGATTCATTATGTAAATGTTCAAGAATTCATAACTGAATGTTATGGCCAGGAAGCACAAACTAGTGTGTTGTTAGACCCGAAGGTATTCCAATTTGGAGAACACATACTATTAGCATGGTTTCCAAGAATACAGGACAGACTATTGTGGTTACCTACAGACTTTTTGTTCCTCCCAGAATTACCCATGGATGTGTTATTTTGCACTGAGTTGATGCGGCAGGGATAAACTGGAGAACAGTGATAGATCACTCTTGATGAAGGGCATCACATGACTGACTTAGAAGATCAAGACTTGTTTACAGATGATGCCTCAGATGACTAAGTGAAATTTAACATAAGTCTTACTTGCCAGTCAAAAATTAAAAACAGAGAAACCTCAGAAAATGCCAATAGTGAAAAAGATACTGTTTCTCCAGGAAAATTTGGCACACCTACCAAGCATATTATGGACTAGAAGTCCATAAGACATTGGTCTATTGAAGGGAGTAGGGGCAGACAAAATTAAATTGAAGCTAGGAGCTATTTTACCATGAGTGAGCCAATATCCCATGGTTTTAAGAAGCTGACAAAGGCATTCATGACACCATCGCCACCTTGATGAAACAAGGAATATTAGTGCCATCAGAATAACAATGCAATATGGCTGTGTACCCAGTGAAGAAAACAGCATCAGACTCGTGGAAGTTTATCTAGAACCTATGCCCCCTGAACAATATTGGTGAAGCAGAGTTCCCCTTGGTCCCAAACCCAGCCCCTATATTGTGCAATATCCTGTTCAGTGCTATGTATGTCACCACGATCGATTTAAAGAATGACTTCATTTTTCTATTGTGGGACCAAGTGGAAACATACAATGCTATTTTAGGGCTATTTTGAGTCCCCTTCAATCTTCAACTGAGTGCTCCAGATGAACTTATGAAATGTACATCTTGACAGTATACTGATACAATGTGTAGATGACATTTTGGTGTGCAGCAGCGAGACAGAGGTACAGTGCAGGGAAAACTAAATACAGTTGATGACAGTCTTGGCATAGTAGGGGTACAAAGTAGACAAGGAGAAATCACAATATTGCCAGGAAGAAATCCTGTATATAGGTCTGTTAATATCTCAGGAAGTAAATACACGTGACCCCTGAGAGAGCAGAAGTGATTATGAAAACAGCCAGACCAAAAACAGTGAGAGAGATACAGCAATGTCTGGGCATTTGCAAGTACTGCAGGCCATGGGTCATTGACTACAGTACATATGTCAGACGACTCTTAAAAAGGACTCAAGGAAGCACAGAAAGATAATAGTAACAAAGCTTGGACAGGTAACATAATAGACACCTTAGACGAGTTAAAAATTGTAATAAGCACAGCACCCATGTAACTGATCAAGATTAAAGTGCAGAATTGTTATTACTCTTTCAAATGGAGTCATAATGACAGCAGTCCTCACACCATAAAATACCCTGGGTCTCGAACCACTAGCATTTTATAGTGGGATCCTATATCCAGTAATCTGAGGTCATTATCCATGTGAACAAGCATTGGCAGCAGCACATTTGCAATTAAAAATTATGCTAGAATCACAATGGGCTGTACAGTAAAATTATGTGTCGAGTATGCCCTGTTTGCAATCCTTGAAAAGCCTAAATGCATATTAACCCCACAGAGAGCCTCTTGTTATGAGGTAATATCAATCCAGCTATCAAAATTGTCAGGTGCAGAGTAGTGAATCCATCAAGATTCTTAGCAGAGCCAGTAAAGGAACAAAATAACATGCATAATTGCACCAAGTATAGTGAATATCTTGATGAGATACCACACGTTAAAGAAAATGCCCTAGAAGGGGGGAAAATACTCTTCATTGATGGGTCATCATCAATTGATCAAAGTACAGGTGAAAGGCACAATGGGACTGCAATGGTAAAAGCAGGACTGAATAGCAACTTTGAGACAGAGGCAAGTGAATGATTGCCTGTGTGTTTCTCTTCATAATCAGCAGAATTAGTAGCGTTAATTTTGGCAGAATTGGCAATAACAGTGCACTCTGACTCTGCCTATGACATCAACAGTTCACACAGGACTGTCATGTTGGAAGAGGCATAGCTTCATACACGTAGATAGCACACCAGTGCAACTTGCATCACTATTGCACAGGCTCAAACACCCTACAGCTCCCATCGGCCAGGGCTCTGGTGAAGTGTGCAGCCCATACTAAAAGTACAGATTTCGTTTTTTGCAGCAACAAGGCTTATTTAGAAGTGAAGATAGCAGTATTTATTTTAAATATCTGAATTTGAAACTGCTCCAAATAGACACAAAAACATGAAACATGATAATAAAAGAAGGTTTCAATACACTACCCATAGCCCAAATTACTGAGCTGCAGCGATGAGCCCCACCAGAGGAGCAAGAATTGTGGAGGCGATGGGGGGTGCTTACTGTCACCCACAGGTGGAATGTGGCAGCAGGACAGCACTGGGAAACCAATTAAGCCGCTGGGATTGAAGTAGTATAAGATCAACTGCACCACCCAGAACATACAACACATGAGTTTCTTGCAGCTTTGATCTCGGAAGAATGGTTTGTGATCAATCTGGCAGAGAATTTTGCCGACTTTAAATTGTTTAACTTGCAAGCAGTATAATGCTGGGCACATGTGATATGATAGGAGATTTATAATGCGCCTATAAACAAGTATTTCAAGTCGCGACAAGGCAGGGGGGGGAACAGAGGGAAAACAGACATCGATCCTACTAGGCCCAGTGACATTGTGATTGCGAAAATACAGGGGGGAGGAGAAGGGGAAAGTGCAGGGGGAAATGGGAGGAGGCAGTACAGTACATAGGATAACAGTCAAATAAATAAGACACTAATTAAAAGTGTGGCCACCAGGTGGTGAGTGCAAGGGTACGAGCAGACATCAGGGGTCAAGTGCTGTTGGGGGCTGTAGGCATACAGATGCAGTCCCCAAGTGCAAGGGTTGCCATGGGACAATGCAGGTGTGCATCTGGCAGGGTGGGGACCTGGGCCCGGGATTAGAGGGTAGCCAGGTAACCAGTGCAGATTTAGAATCACAATAAAGAAATAATTCAAACACTGTTTGACAGGCGCTCCAACATGAATGTTTTATTAGTCTTTTGTTGTAGAACAATGTCTGTACTGTTTATACAGAATTAGAAGGAATCATTTTTGGTTTTTTTTGCCCTCAACACGTGTTTCCCCACTTTACTTTCAGTGGTTCTTCAGGAGGTAAATGTACATATATAGCTTTTGTGAACAAGAAAAAGAAAAGGAGAAAAAGACTTTTTATAATTTTTTACAAAAATAATCGAGATATTGATAGACTGGTCAGTTAATATGATCAAACATTTCTAGAAGTTCCTTAATATTAGGAACAGACCAGGCACCTTAAATATTTTGCCTCTGATTAACCAAGATTGAACCAAATTTTTACAAGTGAATTTCTCATTCATAAACATAATTTGCCAAAGGAAAGGATTCTGAACAAGAGAGAATATATAACAAAAATGTGTCTTATTGGTTAATGTTTTCTTGTGACTTGTAGGTTATAATTAGAATGGTAAATTCCTGAGCATCTGTAGATTTGTTTTTTTTGCTGAAGTTTCTACTTCCTTTGTAGTACAGGGCAGTCCCTATTTAGTTTACAGAGAAACTTTATTTATCAAAGGATTGGGGTAAAACATCCTGATAATTCCAAAAAATATACGTGCTGAAAATAAAAGAATGGCCACTGAGGAAGATTGTTCCCAGATTTGTCTTACCTGGAATTCTCCTAGGATGAATTCTGCCGGATTTTGGTTTGTAGCTGGAACTGCTCGTTTGTGCCATCTAAGATGGCCACTTCTTGTGTGCCTGAGATGATGTCATGACGTCATCCGCAAGGTCACGTGATTAACATGACTACGCTTTTTGATGCCATTTTGGAATGGCTGTTGAAATTGTATCGATAGTCCTTGTTCAAGAAGTTACCTTTGGTAGCAATTTTATTTAAGTTATCAGTTTCCATGTGTTCAGACAGGAACTGATATTCTTCTAGCTATTGTTTGTTACTTACAAATTGGCCATGCTATACAGATTGGTATTAACTCAGGCGGCTGTCTGATTGGGCATGTTATCACGTGACTACGTCATCCACCATTGGGCGAAATTACCAAAATCGCGCTGCGGCCGCTAATGTTGATGTTAAATTCTCGTTATAGGTTTGATTATTAATCTCATTTTTCAATTTTGGAACTGCAATTGATAAAAATCTGTCTAATCAGTTTTGCTTGTGGACCATTATTTGCAGTTAGTTTTCAAACACGTTACGGTAAGTGGCATGAAAAAGATATTGGTAATGATATTGGTTAATTAACATCAATCGTTGGTATTGCTCTAATGAGCATGCTAAAGACTTTGTATCAAGCTGATCAAATTCTAACCATTTTCTGAAAAAACATCAATTTTAAAGAACATTTCTGAAGCTGTTTAGAGGGTGCTTAGTAGTTGGAAAAAATAAGCATGCATATTTGTATAAACATCTAATGTAGGAGTTTTTTTTTAAATAAAAAGTGACATAGTTCATGGTCTGCATTTAAACCTGTATTTGTGCTGTCCATATAGAAAATCCAATTAGCTTCCATTTTGTGTAGTTTTTCTCTGTTTCCTCCTCTGTTAGAGATAATGACTTATCAGGGCGATATCTTCTTGTCTGTGATTTTCTAGGAAGTGTTTACTTAGAGGGTAACGGGTATAACAAAGTTTGATTGTCCGGATATGTTCATAGACCCTTGTCTTTAATGGTCTAATAGTACTTCCTATGTATACTTTTGCACATGTGCATTTGATGGCGTAGACTATGAATTTGGAATTACAATTTAGAAAATCTTTGATTTTGTAGATTGATCTGTCTGCTTTTGAAAATTTCTTTAGACCGTTGGTTGCAAAGTTGCACATCTTGCATGTCCCGCATTTGTTAAATCCTTTCAAGTTCTCTGTTGCCCATAATTGGTGTTGCCCTTTGGTTTTTTTGTGCTCTACAAAGTGAGATGGGCACAGGATATTTTTCAGGTTTGGTGTCTTTCTGTACGTGAGGCATGGAGATTCACATGGATAAGGTCTGAAGTCTTGGTCTGTGGTTAAAATATTCCAATGTTTTTAAATAATTTTTCTCAAAGAGATTGCCTCTGTATTGTAGGTAGTTTTGAATCTGATAGTTGATGTGCTTACGTTGGGCTCCTTGTGTTTCTGTGATTTGTGACTCAGGTCTGATCTGTTTTGTTCTTGAATTGTTTTTAGCCATGGTAAGTAGGTCAATTTTATAACCTCTTGCCAAGAATTTTTTTTTGCTGTTTTCAGATATTTATGCATTTTATGATGTTCTGTGCAGTTGTGTTTGATTCTCAAAAATTCCCCATACAGGATGTTGTTTTTAATGTGAGGTGGATGGTAGCTTGCTGCATGCAGGATGCTGTTACCTGCTGTCGGTTTTGTATATAAGGTTGTATTGATTTTATTGTTACTGATGTGTAGTTCTCAATCCAAAAAAATGATTTGACACTTTCGTCCATGGTTAGTTTTAAATTGAATTGGTTGTTGTTTAGAAAATGGTGGTATTCACTAAGTGATTGCTTGTCTCCTTTCCATATGATTAGGATGTCGTCAATGAATCTACTCCAGTAGATTATCCGGTTAAATTCACTGGAAGATCAGTGTTGCCATGCATGATGCAATTCAAAAGCACCCATCTATAAATTAGCGTATGCTGGTGCAAATTTTGCCCCTATGGATGTTCCTCATTTTTGTTTAAAGAGGTCACCATTGAACAGGAAGATGTTGAGCGTAAAGTTCAGCATCTCTAATATCATTTCATTTTGGTTTTTATAGGAGATATATCTTGTTTCTAGGAATTCTCTGGTTGTTTCCATTCCCTTTTGATGTAGTATGCTGGTGTAGAGAGTGGTCACGTCAAAAGTTACTAATCTGAAGTCTTGTTCCCATTCAATTAATTCCAATTGATTAATGACATCTGTTGTGTCTTTGATAAAGGAAGCAAGGTTAGCTGCCAGAGGTTGTAGGTGTTTGTCAATATACGATAACATGGGTTCCATTAGAGAACCAATGCTATTGATTATTGGAACCCATGTTGTCGTATATTGACACTCTGTGGGAAATTATGATACTCTTTATGAATTTTTGGTAAATAAATGCTTGCTAGTATCAGATGTTGATTGTTCATGTAGTTGTATTCTTCTGTTATGAGTTGTTCATCCGGATAATGTCTATTGAGTTGATGCCATTCTGTAATAAGGTTTGCAAGTGGATTGTTGGTAAGTTTCTCATAGATTTAATTTGTCACTCAGGTGTTTTTCAGTCATTTTGATATAGTCTGCTGTGTTTAGAAATACAATGTTTCCCCCTTTGTCTGCTTGCTTTATGGTTACGGTTTCATCCTTTTGTAATTCAATTGGAGATTCTCTTTCCTTGATTGTTAGATTGTGGTGTACATTTTTAGATTTGGATGATTTGAGGTAGAGTAATCTCAGATCATCTGATAATGCTTGTTCAAATAGGTCTATTGCATTCTCACTGTCTAGATGTGGATAGAAAGTTGATTTTGGTTTCAAATTTGTTGTTTCACTGAGGTCCATGGTGATGCCCAGATCCTCCGTGAAGGTTTCCAAAGTGTGAGAATATTTTAATCTGCTGGGAGATTAAGTAAATTAACTGTTTGTAATGAATGAGCAATGGTTAGATCTGAAGGGACAGGTTCCTCTTCTGATCTGATTTGATGTTATTTAAAGCTTGTAGCAAAATATATATTATTTTAATTTAAGGTTTCTGCTGAACTTGAATAAATCTACTCTAGTTTGGAAATGATCCATGTTTGTGGGAAAAAAAGGATAGACCTTTTTTAAGAGCAGAGCATAATGTGGCTGAACATGTTTTGTTGGATAGGTTTAGAATCAGTTCTTTTTCCTTTGTTCTTTCGATCTTGTTTTGACTCTGATGGTTCGTCTTCTTCTAATGCTGCCTCTTCCTCATCTACCCCTTTCGATGAGATTCCATTTGTGGAACGATTTGTTTTGCTTTGAGGCTAGTTGGTTTTCCCTCGTCTGTGCTTGCGATATTCTTCTAAAATAAAGGAGTACAGTTTAGTTTGTGATGTTTCGTTTTCATTGGCTGTATTTGGCAGATCCTGCTCTCCTTCAATGCTTTGTTCCGTTTCTGAGGATTGTGATGACTGGGTATTTTTAGCTGTTTGTGGATTGTTTTTTTTTTTGGCCGAAGGAGTGAAACCTATTGGTTTGTTTATGAAAAGTATAGACTCTTTTAAACTTCTAGTCCATCTCATCCCGGTGAAAGGTTTGTTTTCGAATTTTGATTTCTTGCTCAAATTTGTCTAGAAATTCGTCAAGGATTTGGTAATTTTTAAAGGTGGATTCTGATTGATTGAGATCTTTAATTTTAGTTTTGATGTCATCTATTTGCTGCATTAGTTTGTCATGTTTTCTTTGTATGTTATCGATTATCCTAAACAACATTTCTTTTGAAGTGATTTGAAGAAGTCTTCCCAATCTTTTAATTCATCCAAATCGTCCTTATCAAAAGACGGAAAAATGCAAATTCTTAATCCTTTTGGGATTCTTCTCACTTGTAAATAATTTTCTAAAGTTGTGCATTCCCGCCATTTGGAAAGTTCCTTTTTTGATAAGTTTTCAAGTATTTCAAAGAGATGTTTTACGGTGTAATTCATAGATTTCAGCGCAGAGGCAGCGCACGCGAGCAGCGCAGAGAGGGAGTGTGCGCCAGCGTGCGCCAGACGTGTGCGCTAAACAGCATTCTGGCGCACCGCGTATTCATGGAATTGCCAAGCCATTTTGAACGCTGGCGCAGAGAACATCCCGCAGCGCCAGTTACGACCCAACCAACGCCCCTTGCGCAAGGAAAAACCATTGAAATCCCCAATGCAGCGCAAAGGGCCGTGCTAACCCTGGACCAGCTAACAGGGCTGCTACACTGCAATTGTGCGAGCGGGGAACGAGTATTCCTGGGGGGCGCAGGAAGTTTCACACGTGGTAGGCCTTGTGCAAGCGGGGTACATGTATTTCTGGGGTGCGCGGGAAGTTTCACACGCGATTTCACATGCAGAGTGGGGTACGTGTATCCAGTGGGGTGCGCGGAGAGTTTCACACGTGATAGGCCTTGGGCGTGCGGGGTACATGTATTCCTAGGGTGCGCCGGAAGTTTCACATGCGATTTTGCTTGCAGAGCGGGGTACGTGAATTCAGTGGGGTACGTGGGGTATTTCACACGTGAATTGGCAGTGTGGGTCCTCCCAGGTGTGCCCTCTACCCTCTCCCCAGCCCCTGCAGGCAGCCCACACCACGGGGGACTATCCTGAATCCCTGGTCATGTCCCGCAGGCAGCCCATCCACCATGGGTATGGCCCCCCCCAGCCAGCCCACATGTCATCTTGCAATAGTGATCACCAACACATGTCCCACTGCACTCCCACCCAGCATTGACGGTTATGGCCCGACTCATGTACCCCCTAACCCCCACCCAGCATTGACAGAGACCTGCCAGCAGGCCCCCTCTCATGTCCCCCTGCACCCCCTCACCCAGCATTGACGGGCACCTGTCAGAAGGCCCACACTCATGTCCCCCTGCACCCCCACCCACCCAGCATTGACGGGCACCTGCAAGCAGGCCCCGACTCATGTACCCCCCTCAACACATCATAAAGATGCAATCATGGGCCTCATGTCCACCAAAATTCCACAGCACGCCAACCCAGTCTTGAGGCAATCAAGTCCTCAATCCACCCGACACTGAAATGCCTATTTCATGACACAAACCGAAAGTCAACTATGCACATCAATACATGTCCCACACACACACACACACACACACACACACACACTGGGTGCCAGTGATTGTGTACATCCACTTTTTCACATGCAGTAACCCAATGAGCGAATACCACACATGGAAGTAAGAAATCAAAATGTATTATGAAAAAAATGAATGATCTGAAAGCATGAAAAATATTTCAAAAATGAAATGAAATGTATGTCCAAAACAGAATAAAAAAACATGAAGAATCAATCCAAAGTGATCCAAAAGAAAATTTGTCCAAACTCTCGGTCCACCAAATCAAATCCAAAGGAAACGTAAATTGTAAAATCCATTGATCCATGGTGAGTAAAAAAATCAAATTCTCTCATAAATCCACTGCTCACCTATGCAGACCGATTTCATCCAGGGTCCATGAGCCCAACGAAAGAAATTAAACCTATCAAAAAAAACTACCTAAGATAAGAACTATATACAAAAGTGTGGGGCATAGTCAAATCACCGCAAAATAAAGGAAAATGAAACCTAACACTACAAACTATATACAATGGGGGCCGGCTAGTCTGACGGCTCACTTTCCGATTTCCCGGGCCAGGGCATCATCGAACTCCTGGTCTATGTCCTGGAGGCGGGCCTCTTCCATGTCCCTGAGGTTTCGCAGGGATGATTCCATATTCAACTCCAACTCCCTGCTTATTGCCTCGAGGCATTCGCCCCACCTCAGCGCCCTGCACGTGGAGTTCTCCGCCCTGACCATTGAGAGCCATGCCTCTACCGACCGCCCTCGCTCCGCATCTATGGCATGGCCCAACCAGTGCCACACGGAAGACACTTGCGATCCAGGGTCCTCCTGCCCTCCGGCCGATGCCTGCCCCTCTGATGTTATTGGCCCCGAGACGACATCGCTCCCACCTTGAGCCTGCTGCTGCCGTGCATGTGCCCTGCCCGTTGTTGCCTGCATGTCATCCACCTGCTGGGGTCCAGTTGTTGGGGTGGCCACCCCTGATGGACCTCTGACTCCTGACTATGGCAGGGATGTGTCCTCCACCAGCCTGGCCGCTGGGTCAGGGACAGCTCCACAGGGTGCTCGGGTGACACTTGGGCAGGAAGATGGCACGGAGGATGACCGGCGCATAGGGAGTTCAGTTGAGGAGGGGGTCGGAAGAAGCTCCAGCACACGGAAGAACCCAGCACTTGTGACCCACCCAGTAGGTTGACGCGGTCTTCGAGACATTACAAATGACGTGCGCTGTCCTCATGAGAACCCTGCATGTCATTCCAAATTTCACAAACACGCAACACAACGCCACCCCACCCAGGACAGGCTCAAGCCAGTCCTGGATCACCACATCTGCAGGGAGAGGAAGGCCAGTTGTTGTGCGGCTATCCCCTCCCTGAAAACAGGTCTGGACGAAGGCATCCCTGCTGGTGCCGGATGATGCAGTCACAGGATTGGGAACATGATTACACACATGCACCTCCAAGGTGGCCTGTGCTTCCTCCTGTCCCTGCCCCTGGACTGCACCGCTGCCACCAGTGGAATCCCCCCTCCCGGCCCCGTGTGTGTGACTTCCACAGACTCCTTCTCAACCAAACCCCCCACCAACCTGGATGACTCCGTGCCTTCATCCTCCGTAGGCCCCTGTGGGGTCTCAGCTGCCCCTTCTGCTGCCGAGGATTCCACCTCTGACCTCCGCCTCTTAGACCTACCCCCGGCAGCTGCGGCCACGAGGCGGCACCAGACTCCTCACTCCCCGACGAGATGGCAACCTGGGAGGGGAGCTGGGCCTTGCCTCTCCAGCTGGCAGTGGGATCCCTGCCTGTGTGCTCCACAGCACCATCTCCGCCCTCTTCATGAGTTGATGCTGCAGACAGGGAGAGACAGAACACAGGCATCAGAGCACTGTACAATGGTCTGATACACACATGACAGTTGCAGATGAGTGGTAGTCTCAAACTTCACACATGGCATCACACTCCCCAACACACATCATTTCTAGCGACACACGCGCAAATGAACAGGAATGGTGCAGCAGCCAGCACCATCCATACACATACAACACCATGACCATCCGAAGGTTAGCCTGAAGTCACATGCAACACGGGGATTGGCAAACACATGCACACACGCCACCAGACGTACATGCATCTCTACATCTACACCACCTGTTGCAGTGAAATCTTCGACATCCATGTCACATCTGCCAATCAGCCTCCTACATGTCAGTGTGACATGCATCCATGGTGTATCACAGTGTCACACATGTCAAATACCCTCACACACATGCACACAGTGCACATACATAAAGGTGGAACCCGCACCCATGTGTCACACCCCAACCCTGCCAAGGTACATACAGATATGTAAACATGTGTGCACCCCAACATGCATTTGGCCATAATGCTTTTGTACACATACACCATTGATGTGCCTCACACATGACTGGACTCTCATGCGGCAGGCTCATGTCCCTGTACATACACATCCATCCATATGTGCAACCTGCACACACCTGCCACACCTCAACATGCAGAGCATCCAATCAGTATGCATGCACACTTATCGCTCCACTCCAGACGGGTCTGCCTCCCAAGGACCTGGAGGTGGAGCGCTGGGTGTATGCGTTCCAGGACCCTCATCTGCATGTTGGTAAGGCATGCATGCTTTGCGTTCAGGAGACGCCGGGCCTTGCTGAGGGTCCTGGACCTGAAGTCCTCCCAGCGCTTCTGGATGTGTTGCAAGTCGCGGGCTGCCACCTCCTCCACATTGATGGCAGCCACGATGTCCGTCCAGATCCTCATCCGTCCTTTATTGTCGTCGTGTGAACTTCCAAAGAGGGCATCACTATGCCCCAGGACTTGCTCCACCAGGATACCAACCTCTGCAGCACTGAAGCTGGTAGCCCTCTGCCTCTCTGGCTGGGGGTTGCCTGTGGTGCCAGATGGTGTCCGACATGGCAACCCCCGATGCAGGTGTGGGTGGGCGGGCAACTGGGTCCTGGGTCTGGGCTGTGGAGCAAGATGGTACACCAGTCAGGAGTCTTCTGTTCCAGCAGGGGTGGTCACAGCCACTGGACCCCTGCAGATGGCTGACGTGCAGGCACCAAATAGCAGGGCATGTGGCCGGCAGGCAGGCAGCAGCAGATGGCAGGAGGGAGCATGCTCAGGGCTCTGGGGGGGAGGGGGCAGTAATTCAGCCTTCTGGGCAGGAGCATGGTCTTCCGTGTGTTGTTGCATGGCCAGCTTGATACGGAGTGATTTGGCATGTGAAAAAAACAGCACGTTAGCATTTAATTCAAGGAAAGGCCCTTAGCGCGTAAGCGCACCTGTGACGATACACGCACGGGCGTTTCCCACTACACGGGTGCATGTTTATTGTACACGTGAAAAAACTGCACGTCCTGGTGTCACTGCGTGTGATTGGAGAAAAGTCCCTTAGCGCGTAGGCGCCTAAGTGACGTTGCACGTGTGGGCTGGCTTAAAAGGTACGTGTAGGACGCCATTTTCTTGTATGTGCTTTTTGTGGAGAGTGAGCAGGTGATTCTTGTACTTCTTGTCGGTTAACACGCGATTACTTCACAACGGTTCCAGTTCGTACTTCCTGTTTCCTCAGACTGCATTTGTTTGTTCTTTTGGCAATGTCATCTGCAGCCCCAAGTAGCCAGGGTGAGGAGGCTGCAGGGGCAGCTGCACCTCAATCCACCCCAGCTCTGAGTCTCCCAGCCGGGACAGTGTCGGTACAAGTCCATCACACCGACGTTGGTCCGGCCAACATCACCCTGCAGCCAATGCCTGCAGAGAGACCTTTGGTCATTGTGCCTTCGCAAACTTACAGTACCCAGTCCACCTGCGCTTCTGTCCCTACCAACCAGAGCAGCACAAGCTACTCAGGATCCACACCACCTTCCAAGAAGAAGGGTGCTCTTGCACTACAGGCTGGGACCCAGACACGGCTACACACTCCGGCACGTCAAGGAAACCTAGCTTCAATGACGCTGAACAAGATGCACTTGTGGCTTGTGTTGGCAAATAGCCGCAAAATGTTGGTGACTGCAGGGTGCAAGACAACGCCTGCACAACAAAGGGCCCACTGGCAGACCATGGCGAACCACATTAGTGCCCTTGGATTTGTGAGGGGCACTGCTGATAATTGCTACAAGCGGTGGAATGACATGAAACACAGAGCAAAGAACAAGCTGGCTTCCAATCATGCCTCTACTCTGGTGACTGGCGGTGGGTCTCCACCAGAGGACGACCAACTCATTGAACAGGAGTGTGTCACTGGAACCTTCGTCACAGAGGAACAGATCCGAGGCGTGGGAGACCTACCAGATCTTGAAGTATTGTCCGGTGAGTACCCATGCATGTGTGTGTAATCCATGTGTATGTTGCTTGGGTGATGTGTTCTGATTGAGTGCCAGGTGAGGGTGTGTAGTCATGACTGGTATGGGTCACCCATGTTGTTCCTCCAAACCATTCCCACCTTGGTTTTGGGTATGACAGTATCCCTTCTGACCACAGTTGCCCTTCAACTGTCATCTTGCAACAACATTGTTAAAAATGTTTTCCTGTTCATTCAGCCCGATTGTTTTAATCCTTGCCATTTTTACTATGCATTTTTCTGCGCTACTGCTACATATGTGACATGCTTCTGTCAGATTACACCCCACAATGGACCACATTTATTACCTTGTTATGGGAATGATTTAACCATTCAGGCTGATTGAGTAATGACCTGCACACAATCATTTTTGGGCCCTGTTTGAATGTAGAACATGACTGTTGTCTTCTGTCATGTTGAAGTGACCAACCATTGATGTATCCATCTGCCTGCCAACACTATGCAATTGAACACTGGATGTGTTGCAGCATGTGGCACATGCATATTTTGTCACACTATTTTGCACGTTTCATCTCATCTCCATCTCACATGGATGGGTGACAATACTCATTCACTAACATATGGCTGTAGTTGTCAAATGTACCATGACAATGCTACGTGACATCTGTGTAATGGCATGTGTCATGTATGTGTATTGGACATGCAACTCACAGGCTAAAGTGAGCTGCCAGTGCTATCCAGCGTGCTGCACATGTGTTGCTTTTCCATCTTGGAGTCCTCAGTGTGTGCTTTTTGCCTCCCCTTCCAACTCATTGACAGTGCATGCATGCCAGAGTTATATTCATGTGGGACATGTGCAATTTATGTACTGGATCTCTGTCTCGTCAGGCCTATGTGTGCGCTTTGGTGCTTATGCCTGTTTCCATTTGTTGTCTTTCATGTTTTTGCAGGTGATGAGGCACTTGATGCTGAGGAGGAGGGGATGGTGCACACCCAGGAGGGATCTCAGCCACAACCGGGCACCAGTGGAGGATGTAGGGTGGTGGTGGGTGAAAACCCAATCCTCCTGCGGGCCATACTGTCTACAGGTGTCTCTGGGTACACCTCCGGAGACCTCTATGAATCAGGTGCTGTATCGGGCAGTGAGACATATGTGCCATCGCAGGTGAGTTTTTCTGGCAGGGATGCTGTTCTCTCCAACCCACCTTCATCGGGGGTAGACCCCTCTATGCGGATGTCAGTGTTGGAAAGTCCGCCTTTGGCGGTTACGGATACAGTGTCACACTCCACAATATTTGCTTGTGTTCCTGGGCCAGCAGATCAAAGGAGGAATGCAGTCCTGCAGCCTCAAACAGTACCAGCACAGCAAGGTGCAGATCGCCTTGCCCCAAACGTCAACTCGGTAGCCGCGCACCACCAGGCAATACAGTGTGGGAGAACTCCATCTACAGTATTGCAGCACAATAGGGAGCATTGTGTGAAATGATGGCTCAGGCAATGGATAGGGTGGCCACTTCCATTCTCCCCCCTGAAAGGCAGGTGGAGCTCCAGCAGCATGCAACAGACTCCATTTGCCACTCATACAGGGAGGACATGTTTGCGTCCAACAGGGACCGATGGGCTGGACTGGAGGCTCTGCGTGAAGCCATATCTGTAGAGTCACAGGCCCACAGGGAAGCCCTGAGGTTAGAACACAGGTTCCTCAGATACTCTGGGTGAACTTGAGGCTTCCCAGTATTTTAGGTCAGAACAGCAGCTGGAGCAGCTCACACATTCACTCTCAGCTGAGCTCCAGGCAACCGTGCGGAGATCCGGGCATCACGCGAGGCTATGCAGGCAGAAATGCAGGCAACCCGTGAGGTGCTGCATGCAGATCTCCGTACCATCATCCTGCAGAACCAAACCTTCCAGACCCGCATGCTTTCTGACATGGAGGACCATACCAGGGCTTTGCGTGGACTGCCTCCCATATCACGGGTCCTGATGTAGCAGCAGAGGGTGAAGACAGCGACGGCAGTTCTCCCACTGTAGCATAGCCGTGCAGGCCATGAGCCCATGGAGGTATTTTTTTTTCCAACATCCACGCATGTGGGTATTGGGATGCACCCTGTGCCTCCTGGGTGTTTTTTTTTCTTTTACAGCGTGTTGCTTTGAGTGGCTCCTGTGGGCATTCACTGTGTATTCCAGCTGGGCACATGCAGGCTTGTCCTGTCTTTGTGTTACATGCTTGGTTTCCTGACACACACACACACACCCCTCCTGCGTCCCCTTTCCATGGGTTTGCAAAGGGTGTGACCATGTAACAGTAATTTACACAGTGACATTGGGCTTGTTAAGATGGATTTCCGAACTCTGTCCTGGAGGGGCAGAGGTTCAGAAGGCCAGCCTAGTTTCTTGGAACAGGGTAACCTCTGGACAAGCCAGACCAATCAGGGTAGCGATGGCGGCAGTCAAGACTAGATCTCAAGAGGGGTGAGGGTGACTGAAAGCCTGCAATGAGCACACAAAGCAAGGACGCTTACAAATTACTCCAGACAGGTTTTATATTAAAAATATAGACATTTATTACAAGGCCTTTGTAACATCGACCATAGTAAAGAATCACGGTAAAACTCCAATAAACCAACACATCACAAGCAATACAATATATATACAAGACCAAGGGGTCTAAAGAGTTAGAAACACAAAATATGCAGACCACCTAGATGGGGAGGAAAACAGGCAGTGCAAGTAATCGTTAGACCCAGTTCGACATCAGAGGCCACCTAATTAGAAGGAAGTCTGAGCCTTACGAAGAGTGGAGCCTTGTGCTCAAAAAGTACCTGCACACGCAGGGGCCAACGGGCAAAGGAGAGTCTCTTCAGGGAGATCAGGCAGTTCAGAGAGGTGAACAAAACGAACAGTTCCCAGCTACTCCAGCGCGGCCTCCACTTGTGGGCAGAAGCAGGGCGCGAGTGCAGAAAAGGGTTGCTGTTTACGACAGCGGTGGAGAGCCACAGTCTCCTGCGGGAGGGCGACCGGTTAGGGTATGGACTACTCACTGGTCCCCGATGCAGGCAGAACCAGCCTTCTCCGGTTCGTTTCGGTACTGGCAGGTTCAGATGCGATCAGCAGGATGTCTCGACGCCGTGTAGATTCTGCGACAGCAGGAGTCAGGGTCGAGGGTGTCCCACATGCAGCGAACATGCACTGGTTTGTTACCACAGCAGGGCCACTCGGCAAGCGCCTGTATTCCGGTCCCAAAGCACACATCTCACTTCAGACCTGGTTATGCCAAGTGTACGAATCGTGTGAGAGTGCCGAGGACACAGGATTAGCAGTAAGCCAGACGGCTTACGTACAGGAGTTGGTGATGTTGCCGAGAATAGTTGTTCCCACTATTCTAAAAGGGTCGAAGTGCCAGTACAGGCCTTCTCGTTCGATCAGAGGCAGAGGGGTCTCACAGGACGACAGCAGTGCAGGGTGCCAAACCTTCAGCGGGTCACCAGCGATTCCTCGACTCAGCTTCTTAGTTGCAGGATACTTGGCTCCTTATCCTTTGTTTGTGAGAACTCAGGAGATCGACATGGTAGTGATGTTTCCAGCCTCTTCTTATCCAGAGTTCCCTTCACGCCAAAACGGAGAGGACCCAATGGGAGATCTGCTCACAAAACACTCACCCCATACGTGGACCTATCACGGACCACGGTGGTCCCAGGCATTCAAGACACTCTAGACTCTCTGGCACCCAGGATGTGTATTGGGAACAGACATCCCAGCCCACATCCTGGAGGCATACACAAGGCATGGAGAAGCCCGCAAAAGCATTGTGTTTCGCTGGAAAGTGCATGACCAAATAAGGGCTGCCCCGGATTGGTTCGACCTGGGGGAAGGTGAAGGGGCAAGACGGTCAGCGGACAGGACAAAAGAACCTCGTGGCAGGGCCATTTTGGAGGCCAGGCCACCCATTTGAGCCAAACGCGGGAAGCGCGGTTAACATGGCAAAAAGGGGTTCAAAACACAAAGAAACGATAGCTGCCACCAGTCCCGTCCGTGACACTTGCACATTTCATGAAAAGTCCAGCGAGAGTTTCTAGGGCTACTGGAATGACTAGAGACCCAAGAGCGCGGTAATGTAAGTTACGGTGCACTCTTGTTTCATGTTGCTCAAAAGCTGCAACATGAGGAAAGGACTAAGGGTAACTAAGTCTCCCGGTACTGACAGTCTTAAGGGCATGTCAGTTTCCCCGTAAGAATGGAGCGAAAGCCAAGAGGAGTGCGGCGGAAGGCTGTGCTTCTCCGGCAAAGTCTAGATCAGAGTGTAAAACAGCAAAAAGTTTGGGGGTTGCCACATGGAAGGAAAATTACCTACAATCATAAAATCCTTCCTAATAGGGCTCCCATGAGTTGTGTGGGCAGTCTGTAGTCAAAACTGTGTGTACATCCCTAGTGGGGATTGTTGTTGGATTCTACAATGCATGGTGTTCTGATATGTGCTTGAGCATCCATATCTTTTTCCTTATATACATGTAGGTTCTTCATGGCTTCAGAAGGCCATCTCCTTTGCAGATGCAGTTCATGTTGTATGCAGTACATTGACACATGTGCCTGACAGCGACACTCTGCAGTTGGAAGGGGTCCATGTGCTGCCTTGGTCAGGATGTGAGACTTCCACTACTTTAATTTTTTCCTGTCTTATATTGCCACGCTTTCTACCTGTACTGATGTTTTGTGTTGCTGGTAAGTATTTGTTCATGTGTGGCGTTTCTTATTGATTGCTGAGAGTATATTGTCTGTGGACTGTTTACATTAGGAACATTGCACTTTGTGACACTTGTGTCATGTGTTGTGCATTCATTTAGTTGCTTTCACATTGCATACCATGCCATGGTGTGTTGGGTAGCTGAGATGGGGAGGGGTTGGGTGACATGGCACTATTTTGATGTGGTATTTTGCAAGGGGGTAATCTTTCCTGCTGCATGAATGTGTGTCTTTTTGTGACACAGCATTGGGTGTCTTTCAGTAAGTAGGGATGCACACAATGTAACACTTCCAGGTGAACAATCTCAGGCTGGTATGGTTGTGACAGTTGACTGTCCCTTTTGCCATCATCATTGATTTTCATCTGGTATGTGCCAGGGCTGTGTGCACTCCGCAGGGGTGTGATTTTAGGTGAATTAATTTACCACAAGCTGTGTACGGGCTGCCTCATCACATGCCCTTTCACCTCCCATGTGCAGCGGCCGTGCATGTGGTTGGGGATGTGGGGGCACCACCATGTCCACCGGCACGCGCCGGCATATTGCAACATTGTGCATGACACATGCTGCCACCATGATCCTGCACACTACTGGGGGCGCGTATAGCAGCTGCCCACCAGAGCGGTCAAGGGAGCGAAAGCGTGACTGGAGAACTCCGAATGTGCGCTCCTCTATGCCCCAGTTTGCAATATGGGCTGTGTTCTATCTTACCTCGGGTGGTGTGGTTCCGAATTGGCATCATCATGTAGGTGCTCAGAGGGTAGGCACTGTCCCCTGGGGAGGTGATAATGGTTTTCATTAGTGGGGTTTTCCCATTTCTCAGTTTCTGATATGCATGTGCAGAGGCATTTATACTCACCAATTAGCCATGTGTCTCCATGCCGCCCAGCTTCCAGGTCCCGGTTTAGGGGTGACATTCTGAAAATGAAACTATCATGGCTTGACCCTGGATAGTTGGCAAATACTGAAGTGATTATTCCCTTGGCATCACATAGGGGCTCAGTGCTTGGGAGCACAGGGTGGGTGATGTGAGGTCATCCTCCCACTCCCTGACCAGTTCTAGGATTGTGTGGTGAAAACTTGTACCTCCCCTACACTTGGTCATCAGGCATCCCAAAAAGGCTGGTCCTGGGTAAAAAAAAAAAAAAATGCGGGGTCTGGCTATCCTCCTCCTCCAGTGGTGTCCCACGACCACTGCTGCGAGGAACGGTATATTCATCGTAGCGTCTGAGCTGGTGTGTTGTTTGCGCGCACATTTATGCTGCGTGGGGCTGATTACGCCTACTTCCTGCTGGCGTGCATATTTCCGGATTAGCGCATCTTTTATGGTGCACGCCTTTCCCCCCGTTCGATTCCATGAATACGTGTTGGCGCACGTGTGGGCGTTGTGAGCATTTACCTACTGTACTTCCTCCGCAACGCCCACATTTTCACGTGTTCTCCATTCCGCGTGTTACACCCCGTGTTCTGTCCACTTTTGTTGTGTGCTGCGCTATGTGCGCTTTCCCTGTGCGCGTAGCACATGCCGTTTAATGACATGTGAGCCCCTGTGCACCAACCACGATTTTAGCGCACATCCCACGATTTACACGCGCACTGAATTCCATGAATCAAAGTGCACGGCTTTGGCACGCATGCGCTGCAATTTTCACATTTGCGCTGCAATTTTCACGCTTGCACTCCCCTTTTCGGCGCACATTTATTCCATGAATCAGCCCGTTAATGATTTGCTTTCTGTATTTTGTTTCTTCTTGTTTGGTTGGTAGTCCAGAAAAAATTTGTTTAGCTTCTTGTTCACGTGCTTTGTATTGGTCGGCCATTGTTGAAAAAGTTGAATTGATTTTGTTTAGAATAGATTGTGATCCAACTCAGCCTAATCAGGTCTCCTTTTTTCCTATCCCGTAGTAATACACAACCTGCCTTGATATGGAGTGGACCAGGCGAGTAATTGGAAATTATAATGTTGATTACTTTTGTCCTCAATCTTGTTGGTGCTGCCTACACAGGTGTTTGCTCCCAAGGCTGCAGAGAGCTTTAAACGTCACAATAATGAAAGAATTTGACAGGCGCTCCAACATGAATGTTTTATTAGTCTTTTGTTGTAGAAAAATGTCTTTACTGTTTATACAGAATTAGGAGGATTAATGTTTTGCTTTTTTTGGTCCACTCCATATCAAGGCTGGTTGTGTATTACTACAGATTTAGAATCAGCCAGGAGATCAGTAGGGGAGAGGAGGCGAGAAAGCAGAAGCAAAGAGGAAGGTTTTGAGGTGCTTCCGGAACTGGAGATGGTTATCCTCAAGTTTCAGAGAGGCACAGAGGCTGTTCCAGAGAGAGGCTCCATCAGAAGAAAGATCTACCTCCAACTCACTGCTTGGAGAAGCGGCTGGCCATTAGGAGTTGTAGGCGAATGAGCGAAGAGTTTGAGAGGGAAGATATTTAGGAAGAGAGTTGAAGCTATTGAGGTCCCATGCCCCAGAAGGCTTTGTGGACAATGCAGAGGGTTTTGAACTTTATCCTCGCTGCCACTGGTAGCCAGCGTAGAGATTTCAGTCCTGGAGAGATACGATCCCTGGGATTGAGGCCAAGGACAAGTCTTGCAGTCCTGTTTTGGATGAGTTGCAGAGAGTAGAGGCAGGCAGATTTAGAAAGAGGCTGTTGCAGTAGCCCAGCCTAGAGAGAACCAGAGCTCTGGAGACAGTGAGCCTCTGGAGGAAGGAGAGGAAAGGAAAGGAAGAATAACTCTGAGGAGGTGCAGCTGGCTGAGTAACCTCTTAGAGACATCAGTGATGTGAGGAGAGAAGAAAAGTGTGGCGTCGAAGATGACCAAGGTTTTTAGCTTCACAAGTGGGAGCAGGAAGAGGGCCAAGAGAGGCCGGCCAGAGAGCAACAGGAAAGGAGGGAGCAGGTGTGCCAATGAGGAGTATCTCGATTTTACTGGCATTAAGGCAGATATCATTGGTGGCACACCACTCCTGGATGGTGGACAGTCAGAGAAGAGAGAAGGGAGTCTGAAAATGAGTTGAGTGTCATCTGCATAACATTGAAAGTTGGGGCAGAGAGTAGCAATGTTGTGATCAAGAAGTGCCAGATATTGGTTGAATAGCCAGGGAGAGAGGTTAGACCCCTGGAGAACACCACAGGTAGAGGTAGAGGAGAGGAAGGACCCAAGTTGGACCTGGGAGGGTCGATCGGAGAGGAAGGAGGTCAGCTAAGCCAGGGCCTGATTAGTGATACCCAGGTTATCATGGAGATGCTTGAGCAGGATGGCATGGTTGATCGTGTCAAAGGCAGAAGAGAGATCAAGTAAGATGAGGATACAGGGAGTTTTGGAGTCAAGGTTGGAGAGCAAGTCTTCACGGATGATCAGGAGAGCAGTTTCCATGCTTCTGGCAGCTCTGAATCCAGACTGATGTTCGTGAAGGCAACCAACAGATTCAGTGTGAAGATTAAGCAGGGAGATGGCTTTTGTCGAGGAAAGGAGTGATGGAGATTGGACGATAGTTAGCCAGGCAGGTAGGTTCGGCAGAGGGTTTCTTAAGAAGCGGGTACACAAGGAGTGCTTCCGGGGAGAGGGGAAGACTCCAGTGGTGAAGGAGTGGTTGCAGAAATCATCCAGAGCAGGTGCCAGGGTGTCAATGTGGTCCTTAATGGTTTTGGAGGCACAGGGGTGAATCTGTTTTGACGAGACTTTCATAGATCAGACTTGTCTAGAAACCTTGTCAGAGGAGAAAAGGGGAAAGGCAGAGAAAGACGGGTAGACAGGTGACCAAAGAAGGGCCAGTGGAAGATCAGGGAGTAGAGGGATGAGGGGGAGAGGAAGAGAGAAGACCAGATGTCCTGACATTTTGAGATAAATGAGACGCCAGAGCTATGCAGAGGCCCTGGGAGGGGATAGGAGAGGTACAGACTACAGCAGGATTGTCTGGCTCCTTATAGGATTTTCAAGAGTTTGGCTGACTTGTTAGATGCCGCAGAGACGTGGACTTGGATGTGGGCTCTCTTCTTGGTGTGGACAGAGAGCAGGTATTGCCTTTGGAACAGGCGGCAGGCCAGTTTGTTAGAGGATGTACCGGAGGCACGCCATTTCCTCTCAGCCACCATGCACTTACGTTTAAGAGCGACAAGGTCAGAGTCATACCAAGAGTTGCACTTGGCTTTGGGTTTCAAGTGGATCCTCATGACAGTGAGGAGATCAACACCCTGTCCTACCAGACCCTTTCAGCATTTGCATCTCGACTATGTAGATATGCTCCAAGTTTGTAACGGCTACAGATAAATGCTATTAGTCGTGTGTCCTTTTTCCTGATGGATCAAGGCCGGTCCATGCATAAATACTGATGCCACATGTGTGACAAAGTTCCTCGTATGAGAGGTCTTCCCAAGGTGGGGAGTGTGTGAATTGCTCCAGTCTGACATTAGACCACATTTTGTAAATTAAGTCTTTGAGCACATCACAGTTCTATTCGGTACTAAGCAAACTTTCTCTTCCACTTGCCACCCACAGCAAACAGTGTTTGTGAGCACCTCTATGGCCTCCTCAAGAATTGCACCGATACATTTAAAGTGACCCTGAAAAAGGTTTGGCTCCATTGACTACCCTTACCCCTATTAACATTATGCAATCAGCCTGGCTCAGACCATCGCCTGACTCTTCACGAGCTGGTGATGGGATGCCGCATGAATGTACATCTTGCTCCTCCCACTAGAGTGCAGACTCATGCCCATAGTGTCGCAAATTAACTTGGAACTAAAATGCATAATCATTGGTCCTCTGACGATGAGTATTGCTTTCTTGTGTAAACAGCTGTGTACAACAGGGAGATCGAAGAAGACAACAAATTAATATCACAACAGTTTTAAAACCACCTGCTCTGTATGCAGTTGACCAAGTGCTCTGCCAGTGCTGCACAAGGTGCTAGCATAAGCCAAGATTTTATGGCAGTGGAGAAAGTAACACCAACAGCCATAAAACTGCAAGGAAGGAGAGCATGGCTGCATCTCAGTGATGTCAAATCCTTCAAAGGAGAGACTCCCCTGCCACAAATCTCTGAATCCGAAGATGAAGAGACGACATACGTCCGGACGAGGTCTACCACCAGAGCTAAACAGCCTTAAGAACAAGAGAGAATGTGGTTTCTTCATAAATAACAGAACGCACTTGGTGTACCTTTTCACACATTTCACCACCTTCCCCAACTAAAAAATCTCGATTAAGTTCTACACCTCGCATGGCCATTATGAGACCTAAACTAAAAAGTATAGCTGAATTGTTGTTAGGGATGGACATTCGTCCTTTTTGTCGAGATGCAAGTCATGTGGATTCCCCTGTTTTGAACAATGGACATACTTCAACTGCAGTACCCGTTTGTGTGGAAAAAAACTGTGGCAACAAAAAAAGACTTCTCAGATGGACAATAGGGCAAGTGTGATGCAGTGGATGATGCAAAAACTGGTGAGGTAAAGCATGTGTCATTGACCGTCCCTACGGTCACTTTCGCCAAGGAAAATGTGTCCCTAACAGATAGTATTTTGCTAAATGATGTGTTAACTGGTCTTGTTGTACCATCTGCTAAAGCACTTGATATGTCTGTCTCGTCTGCCAACGATATCTCCAATTCTAAATTGTCCACAATACCTAATTCTGGAGACATGGCCGTAATTGATCTTGATACAAATGCTTCAAGTTTCTCAGAACATACTATTTCTGAAAATGTATCTAGGTCCCCAATTTTATTCAAACACATTAGTGTTGCTAATTCATTGCATAAATTGTCATTTATTGCTCCAACACCTTGGAAAATCGGGGGCAATTGTTTTCCTGATGTTGGATTGGTTGAAACTCAAAATGTAAACATTAGCATTGCTCTGACCTCTATGAACACAGCTATTCTTGCTCTCGCTAAATTGTTTTAAGTGCTAGCTAACAAGGTTGATGTACATTCTAATCAGCTTAATCAGTTATTATCTGGGCAACTTACAATTTCTAATAAACTTGAAAGTCTGAGTGAACCTACCATCTTGCCCACTATTAAAAGGTCAGTAGATTCTCAGACTTCGTTTCAATCTGATGTTCCTTTGTATTGTTATCAGAGTATTCCATTCATATTAATTCCCATTATTGATCTGGCAAATGTAAACGAAGTCACAGATCATAAAAAAAAAAAAAAAAAACCAATTTTTGGTGGCATAAATACAAATGCTTTTGATGCCTCAGTGAGGCACCAATAAGGGTGCCCTCCCTAAAAAATCTAAGAACATCAAATCTGTGGCAAGACGAGCATCCCAAATTAAATCATTTGTTAAAAATCTTTCAACTCCAGCAAAAACTACTACAATTGCGTCCAAAGCCACAGCAAAAAAATATCTCCTTCAGTCACAGGCGAAGAGGGTTAAGCCTTTACCATTATCAGCTCCCTCTGTTACGGTCTACAGTCCTTTAAATGATTTGATAAGTTCTGCTGCTGATGTGTCTCGAGAAACTCAAAGGTCAAACATCCAATGGCTTTTGTTTTAAACCTCCTTTGGCCTTAGGACTTTTGAGCTCATTAGAGCGTTGTCAAGAAATAAGGCAAGCTGTGGATGAGTACATGTCTTCAAAATCTGTTTTAAAGAAGTTGTCTTTTGCACCCGCTGAATTGGTAAATATGAATGAGCCTAATGCTCCCATTGTACAGAAAGCGCAAATAACACCGGCTCAAGTTTTTGATAATACTGATTTAACACAATCTGTGATACAGTCCCAACTCCAAAACAAGATAGATGCCTCAGCATCTAATCCTGCGGCATCTAGTGAAATGGAAAAGTTGATTCAATCTACACTAACAAAGTTTTTTGAGGCCTCTGTCTTTGCTCAAAGTAATGAGTTTGGTGTCAAGCGTTCAACATCTAATGTTTTTTTAATCCATAAAAACAAAAATCTGACCGTGTGTGCAAAGCGGCCTGCAGTTCGTTCACTGTCCATTAGTTGCACGCCTTTGTCTGCAAAGCAATACAATCTGAATCGAGCCTCAGTTTTGTATATGCTCAGTGAAATTCCCAAGCTCGATAACATTGGTACCATTGACATTGAGCAAGTGAGTTTATTGACCATTCAAAACGGTCTTCTGTGAATCTTTGGATAAACTTGAGGGTCGTAGTTTATGTAATCTGTGCTGTTAAGTCTCAGCTTTTTGACCCTGGCTTTATCCTTTCGCCAAGCTCTGATTTCTCAGATTGCTTACTATCGACACAATTGGACAAGTTTTCAAAGCAACACACCAATAAAAATCAAGGCATCTCTTCACACACATGCAATTGTGACCCCAAAAATAATAAATGCTAGCATTCTATCTTTCTTGAATCCTCGGTGTCCTTGATTAGTTGGAATTCTAGAGGGAATAGGCATCTTTTGAATAATCAGGCTTTGCACTTGTTGGACCACGATGTCATCTTATTTCAAGAATCTTGCCTCACTAGCGTCCCATCGTGGAATAACTATGATGTCCTTTTGATACCTGCAGTCAAGGGTTATTCTGGGTAGCCCGCCTCCGGTTTATTAACTGCCGTTAACCAGTCCTCAAACTTAAAGGTTGAACCTTGGTTCTCTCCGAATGCCTTTCTACAGATGACTAGACTTGTTGGATACAATTTTTCATGTGCTGTTATAAATGTTTACTGGAATCCCTTGGGTGTTTCTGATGACAGGTTTCTGGAATCTGTGAACAAAGCCATCGATCTTATAATTCTCGATGGACATTCGGAATCCATCATTTTAGCTGGTGATTTTAAATCTCCATTGCTTGGGCCCAAATTGTAAATCTGAAACATATTGTCTTGCTAAGTGGACAAGCTTTGTAGAATCCAGAAGCCTGTTCATATTAAATGGTTCCTTCTCTTGGGATATCCCGCCTAAAATCATCTGGCATCGAGCCCATAGTCAGGGAATTATTGATTATATATACATGTCAACACAAGCATGTTGAATAAAGTAATATCATTTCAAGTTATTGATACAGAAGTGAGCGATCACAATGCATTAAATGCAATTTGGCTCCTTAAATCCAACATGGAACAAGAGAAACGCTGTCATCTTACGGGTTCCTACAAACTAAATACAGCTAGAAATCGATTGACGTGGACTGAGTCATCTTTAGAAGCCTTTAGGTCATGCTATCATGCTGAGTTGAAGTGTAAAGCTGCTCGGAAACACAATTCAGAGGTAGTTTATTATGATTTAATGCAACTATTTCAACCAGCTTCAATCATTCATGAACAAAAACAAACACCCCATTTGCATATTTTTGACATGAAATAAGAATCAGGAAATCCGTGGTTCAGGCTGAAAAGAGAGAAGCTTCTAAGCTCCCCGCTGATATACAATTAGCAGCCTTAACTCTTATCAAAACCAGATATAGGAATTGGTTAAGAGGGATGCAGGCCAAATTGTATAAAAATTACGGAAGTAACATGCTCAAATGATTAGCTTCTAAAAATTCTGCACAGTCATGGAACATCATCAATCAAACAACTGCAGGCCACCAGGTCGATGTTCAAACGAATGATGTGTCTGAAGAGATGTGGGTTCAGTATTACTCTAAATTATTTGCTGCACCCTCGGTAGTTCCAAACATACACAAGCCTGAGTTTCAATTGAATTTCCATCTATCTTTTGATAAAGATGACATCTTGTATTTCATCAAACAAGCAAGTCAGTCTAGAGCACCTGGTCCGGATGGGTTGTCGAACATTCAAATTAAGCAATTCCCAGACATTTGGGCAGATATACTATAGCTTATCTTTGAGAACATTAACTTATCTCAAAAAATACCCATGTCCTGGAAACAATCCATTGTTATTCCCATCTATAAGGAGGGTGATCGGGCCAATTCGGCTAGTTACAGGCCCATTTCTTTGCTTGATGTGCCTGGGAAGATTTTTTTGTCGACTAATTTTGAGAGAGTTAAATACTTTGACTAAAAATTACTTTAAAAGAGATCCTCTTCAATCTGGATTTGTCAGCGGTCTTAGAACTCTTCCAAATTTCATTGCTATTAACATGCTCAAGTCTCAGTATGCTTGCCGGAATCAATCATTATATTTTGCTTTTATTGATTTCCGGTCAGCATTTGATTCAATAAACCGTGACCTCTCATTCTACAAGTTAACACTGCTTGGTTCTCCATCATCTCTTTTGGCATTGGTGATTCATTTACATACAGAGACCTCCATGTGAGTTAGATTATCTTTAGAAGGTCTCCTGTCTTCTTCCTCCGCCACTTTTTTGGGCCTTAAACAGGGGTGTATTGTAGCATCAATACGGTTTAATTTTTTCATTTTTGATATGGGCAATTCATTCCTTGGAATAGTTGCTGATGCTATTGAATTGGGAGGCCAGCGTATACCTTGGCTGTTGTACGCTGATGATTTGGTTTTAATATCAAACTCCCAAGGGACTCCTGAATCTATTATCTGCCCTTTCTGAATATGTTGAAAAGAATCAGCTTATAGTAAATTTATATAAATCACAGATTTTGGTTTGTAGACCACAAAGGAAATTTAAAGTCAATAATGGAATTTGGTCCATCCGACAGGAATGCATGGAATCAGTTTTAGAATACAAATATTTGGGGCTTTTTATACAAAATAGCATTACTGACAATAAATATTTGATCATTCTACAGTCGAAACTTTCAACATTGATCTCACAGGCCAGAATTATTCTTTAGAAATATGGGAAATTTACTTTAAAACATTTATTAGTGTTTTATGAGCAAAAAGTAATTCCTATTCTTTATTGTGTTGAATCAAAGCTGTACACAAATGACAAAATGTGGAATAAACTCGAGGCAGGTTTTTGGAAAAAGGTTTTACATCTACCGAATTGCTCACCAATGCCCATATTACGATTTGAATTAGGCTTGACTTCGCTAGCTAGTAGAATTAAGTGGAGAATGTGTTCCTTTTTCCGTAGGTGTTTGCTTGGCGTGGAAAATAATATTCTGAGCACAGTTGCCCATTATTTGTCCTCCTCAAACCAGGCTTTTCCGTTGAAATGGTGGAATCTAGTATTGAATACATTGGTAGAAGCGTATATATCGTTACAACTTCTAATTGAAAATCCAGTCCGCGCAAAGACAAAGTACTATCGTTGGGATTGGATTCAAAACTATGATTGAAAATAAAAAGATTTTAATAACAATCACTTTGGAATCAAGCGGATGGGTCAAGTGGCAGGTTATTTGCTGAAATGTCCTTCTGGGAGTGTACGGAACACATTTTAGCGTCTTAGACTTAACTTATGGACAACTAGGGAAGTACTGGTGAGACGCAAAATTATTTCTGCTGACTTAAATTTTTGTCGGTTTTGTGAATCTCACACTGTGAGAGAAACATTACAACATTTGATAATATGTTGTCCTAATTTGAAGGTTTTGCGGGCCAAACACTTGCAAATTTGAGATTGCATGAGGAATTGGATGGAAACCAGATATTGAGCATTTTATTTAATAGTACAAAATTCTCTGTGATGAAGGCTTTGGCGCACTTTTTGGAAGTTATTTTGCCTTGTGAAATCAATTTGCAAAACTAATTCTGAATTGTGAGTATTATTTGTAAATACTCAAAGCTATTTTGTCTATTCGAGAAATGAAATGCGTAAGTTTTTAGTTTTCTCTTTTTATATTTTTTTTAGTATTTGCTCACTATCTGATTTATTTCCGTCCTCTTTGTTATTATTATTGTCCTGATGCTAATGTATTATTCTATCATTGAATGAAATTGGAAAATGCATGTTTTATAATTTTGAACAGTTGATTTAGACAGCTATATCAAAATAAAAAAAAATAAAAAGAGAGTAGCACTTGCACAAGAAGAAAAGTATAACTGCCAAATGCTTCGTCTGAAAATGGTACTTCTGACATTGTCTTATTTATTGAACATATGTCCTGCTTTAGGAGGGAGAAATATAACCCTCCCTGCTTTTATAGTGAATCCAAAAATATGTTTTATTTTTGAAAGAATTCTTCTTGATATATTAACCCAAATATTCTTGTAAACACTGACATTTTGGGGAAAGGAAAAATTACTTTCTGAAAGAGGAAACTGGAACTTTTTAATTGTGTTACTCGCTTTTGGCTCACAGATGAAATGCATGTGGTTATTTACAAAGAGTGGTCATGTTGTCAATGCTTTTAGCAAAAGATTTTACATTTTGCAGTCTTTGTTTTATTATTCTCATTGCACTAAGATAACTGGTGCTGTATAATGGATCCACACCAATGTACAGCAATATAACCCCCATTATCATGACAAATGGAATGAACACCCAAGAACTTTGTGTGGTCCCTACACAAGTCAAAAGGCTTAAAGGAATTGTGATGAATAAAATTGGACACACAGACTCGTATGTGATTGATTCCGCTGAAGTCCAAAATAATTTGAGATACCCTCACATGACCCAAGTGGGGAGAGAGACGTCTGATTAGAGCTGTTAGCTATGCTCTCTTAACCGCTATGCCATGAGCACCACGTTTTTTATAGCCAAAGAAGGTCCCAGACACACAAAGCACATTTTCCTAACTCACCTTGCACTTTGTATGACTAGAGGGCAATCCAGGGCCAGACTGCTTCGCTAATATGGGTAAACAAAGAAAATCTATATATAATATATATATAATGGGGCAGGAATAAGAATAGAAGAAAACAAAATGCTTCAGTGCAATGATAGGAAAGGGAAAGACATACCTGGATGTTGGGAAATACGCCAATTACAAATAAAGGGAAGTGTACCAATACCTGAGGGTTGGACTGAAGGGTTGGTGGTGTGCAAAGCACTAGTCCCTTGGAACAGTGGGAAGAAGTAGTGCTGAATGCAAATAAATGTTTCGACCTATGGCCTGAAATCACAAAGTTGCTCACATGGGTCAGTAATGAGGGTGGACCAATACAGATACTATCCCTGAAAAATGCTACCTCATGCTTTAAATATATTGGGACAATACATGTTATAAAGAACACTAGGTGCAAATGCATTTTTGATGTACCAGGAATGAAAACAGGAATGGCAGTACTGATGGATCACTATTGGGCTTGGAATTCAAAAGCATATATGCAACTGCTCCCCAATTGGGGAGGTCCGTATTCTATAGTACAATTAAGTACACAAGCCTGATAATACCCCAGAGAAACATACACATTGGTGATTTCCCTCAAATGAACGCACATTTAAGGAAAAGACAGTCCCTTACCCTCAAACACAGTAAGAGGAGAAATTATTTTTCGGCAAAATCAACTTAGGCCTATTATGAAATACTAGATGAGCAACATTTTCCACAGTCATCTTTCTCCCTTGATTGCAGACAGCTGCAAAAGCAAAATGGCTGTGAATAATGAAATGGGAGTTGTTGCAAACAATTAATGCAACCATGAAATGTTTTAATGACATAAGTGAGGAGCTGAGAGACATCAGGCTTAGAACCCTCGAGAACAGGCATATCCTTGATTTACTAATGGTGGCCATGAAGGGTGTTATACGTTCAAAAATAGGACCACCTTGCTGTACATAATTCCTGCCAAAGATGGAGAAAATTAGATCATAAAGGCCATAGCCACTTTAACCGAATTATACAAAAAAAAGGAGACAGATTTACCTAAAAGCGATGGCTGGTGGGATTATCTGTTCTCCTGGATACCCTCCTGGCGGCCAATGCATTTAAGATGATAATTGCATAGTAGTTTTAATACTACTAGCATTCAGCATTCTAAGAGTAGCAATACATGGGTGTAAAAAATGCAACCAAAGTAGCAGTTAGAATGGAAATAGTAATAGATTTAAATGCTCCTGCACATGAATACATCCAAACAGAGAACCTAGTCTGTGCTCATGTAAGGGGAAGCCCTATTACACCTCCAGGATCAAACTTTACTTATACCCCAGACCCACACAATGACACTGGATGCTGGGTATTCTGCAAGCCAGACAGGGAGTGCTTGTATATGACCTGGATTTTGGACAAACACAAAGCGGGCAGGCAACTTCAGGGCAGGTGACTAAAATATGGACTCAAGGTACCCTACTTGGGGGAGGGCACTAAATGGGGTGTGGTCAAGGACTCGACCCAATGGGGGAACGTTGACAGGTTGATGCATATGTTATCTATAGCTACTGTCCCTACCACACCCTACTATCGCACTGGTGACAAACATTCACTAAGGCAACCATACCGGCTTTATCTCAGGCTGGTACAGGAGGAAATGGACCTAATGTAACTAAAGTTGGGGGATGTAGACCTACTTAATCAAGTTACATCACACTTCTGTACGTCCCTGCAACCATTTTGTCACTGTGTAACCTACAATCCTCGTGTAATTGTGCTGTGTCCCTCATCTGCATCAACGTAACTCGCAAACTTGTGGGTAATGTGCAACTTGGTCTCCATCAGATCTGCGTAACCTGCACCCTGGGTGAATTTTGTTTGTTAAATATGGGGTTTACCCACCATTTCCCCTTCCTAATTTAGCTTCCTATTGCCCAAAACCTCTACCCCTTACATCCCTTTATGCAGCCACATTTTTCAATGAGTTTTTCAACCAAAAACCGGCTGCAATAAATGAAGGTTGTACCCCTGTCTGTGTATATTACATCACAACTCGGAATGCACGTTTAATGTGCATCTATTCTCAATCTCTGAATATGCAGCTCGTAGACTGTGCTGTAAATTGTGCAAATCATCTGTCTCTTTGTCACTCGTATCTTGCAAGTTAATTATGCACCCGACTGCCATCTGTTACTACGTAACTCTTAGCATCCCATGTCTGTCTCTGACTACACAGCTCGAAAACTGTTGTAAATTGTGCAACTCATCTTTGTCTGTAACTATGTAATTTGCAGCCCGCAAGTTAAATATGCCTGGTTTCCATCTGTAATCACGTAACTCGTAACCTGTGTGCAAAAGTGCAACTTCTCTCCATCTGAAACGTATGTAACTCGTATCCTGTGTATATAGGAGAAATTTGGCTCTTCCTGAATCCTTGTAACTTGCAATTTATGTGTAAACTCCCTAAATGTCTCCTCCTGTAACTAAATATCACGCAACCTGGGCTGTTATGTGCAATCTGCACCTTCTTTTAACTAAATCTCAATTATTAGCAGTCCCGGCGAGCAAAATGTTCTACTAACTAAGCTGTACCAGCGCCTAGATTCCCAAGGGTGAAGTGTACTATGCAAATTTATAAAGATAGCAAGAATAAGCAAACTCACTATTAACTGGCATAAACGCATGCAACCGACACAAAGCAAAATGCATTCACCATTAAGAAACACAGACACTAAGTTAAACATGCATTTTTGCAGGAAGAATATCGCTTGCAACCATGAAGACATGAAAAACATAACTCAAGCAATGTATCAGTTGAAATGTAACACAAACAATACTATACTTGTATATAGTTCACTCACATAGAAACACAATAGCGATTGGCAGCCCTCTTTGTTCTAATGGAAATTGCATCACACATTAAAATGAATAAATGCCTCAAGGCTCCATAGAAACTCAAATTGATGAATTCACTGAAATACAGATCCATGCAAAGCACAGACAGCGGCTGTGTGTACCTCGCCAAGGTTACAGAGACATTTGGGAGTGCAGAGAAAGTTCAGGAAGGAGAACATGATAATTGTCATGGACAAGACATACTTTTTACAAATTAATGAAAGAACAACCAGCCTTTGAATGCCAGGTGCCGACTATTTATAAGATAAAAACTCATAAGGAACGGATCATCCAAGTCCATTAGAAAAATAATGACATCATAATATGTAGGCAGGGTGAAATAATTCAGAACAGGCTCCTCTCACACCGGACCCATAATTCAGGAACAGTGTCTATTAATTAGGGCCAGACAAAGCCAAGAACCTGCTTAGACTCTCCAAATAATCTCAGAACCAAGGCACCTGGTAAGGTCAACTACACAGGGGTTACTCTGGCTCATTGCCTAGGAATAAGGGATAGTATCTTATTTAATTGAAAGGGAAAGTAGTTGCCAGGCTTCTCTCCCCTACTCCCATTTTTGGCTCATGTTTTGAAGACGTGTTAATGGCTCAAGGTTGGTAACTAAGATGCCAAACCAATAGAAACTCTTAATGCTTTGCTGCCCAGTACATGTTGCATTAACCAATCAAGTAATAAAGAAATTACATGTATTCACCATTATCAATTTAGAGGTGGTTTCAGATGGAGCCATCAGATAGGATATAACCAATGAACAGACTAACCCCTACAACCTTCTGTAATAAATCTTACTATTCTACTCGAAGGTATTACAAAGAAACCACCAAGCCCCATCAAGGTGGTATACAACTGCAATTTAAAAAACATCCATCCTTCCCACCTAGTGGGCTGTCTCAAGACATTGGGCCTCATTATGAGTATGCCAGTCTGGTAACAACGGTGCAGGTAAGCTACCGGCACTGTTACAGGACCAGCATACTCCAAGTTCTGCGAGTGGGTGCCTTTCCGCCCACCAGGTCTGAACTTACAGGCGGAACGGCACCCGCTCACAGACCTTGGCGGATTTACCAGTACTGTTGCGCACAGTGCCGGTGCATCCATCCTCCCCATTCCCATTCAGGCCAATGGGACTCGAATGGGGAGTCATTTTTCCCTGCGCCAGGCAATGGGGAATTACCAGGACCGCCGGTGCTATAATGCCCCGGTAAGTCCCCATTGACGGTGCCAGAAACAAAAAATTACTCCGGCAGCAGACGTGACATTTTTACCAGGGTCATAATGAGACCCATTATGTCCACAACAGCGGACACGGATGCTCCTGAAATCTTAAGACATTTAACAATGCCATACCTAAAATGCGTGATAAGATCGCCCCATCAAGAAGACAATGGTGAGGGAAAATTCCAATACAAGAATTGGTTTACCTTGGAATATTTTGTATTGAAAAAATAGAAAAGGAGCATGGAACAAGCTTGGTTAAAACTCCCTACTGCATTCAATAATGTCAAACAGAAAATGCTGGAGCGGGATTATAAAATCAAAATCATCAGTGTCAAGAAAAAGGTCTTCAATGAAGAAATAGTTGGGGCAAATAATGACTCAAAAAACGTTTTGAAATTCGGAAAATACTTGAAAGCCCAAATGCATTAACTCCCCCCATCTGTCCATCAGACCAGGACTGAGCTGATGTTCAGCAAGCCTTTGCGAACAAACTCAAGGCGCCCATGACAAAATTGAATATGAATTAAGTTTTAGTTTAGGTCCTCAATGTATACAATTGCCTTTGGTCGGAGATAGACATGGAAAACCAACAATTTGTTTCACGCATATTACAAATCTGAAGATGCAAAGATATGTTCTCCATGCACCCTACCTCTTGCCAAGAGAACATTATCTCAGCAAAACTCATTTCGGATAACAAAGGTATCTTTACACCACTCCTCACCAGATTGGTGAATGCCTGTGTTGACTACTGCTGAGTTCCTGAAGCCATTAAAGTAGTTAGTATCACATCTTTGGTGAGGAATACTTCCTGGATGCTAAAGACACAAATAAACCTCAGGCCAATCACTAATTCCGTCTGTTTATTAAAAATTCTGGACAAGGTCGCCACTAACCAACTACAACGCCCACTTTGAATCTTTCTCCATTTTTCATTGCAAACCATCAGGTTTTAGAGCTGATCATAGTACAGAGACTGCCATGAAAAATCTACAAACTAACATGCTTGAGATGGTGGACCCGCGGAAAACAGGTCTCCTGGTCCTCAATCTATTTGCAGTGTTCGATCTGCTGGATCACAACCACTTGATCTGATTTTGGGAATTGCGCCCCCCAATCTACCAGTTGGATCAAATCTTTTCTTTCAGATAGACAATCTTCAGTATGTTGGGAAAATGCTTCTTCCAAACAAGTTCCCATTACCTGTGGTATCACAGGATGCCTGCATCTCACCCACGCTTTTCAACCTGTACGTTAGACCCCTCTGCATTCTACTCGATACTCTAGGGATCTATTTTATGAACTATGCAGATGACAGTGGATCCTGGAACTCCGTAGGGATCATAACATCAATTCTTTGAATCTGAATTCCATCTATGGGCTCATACAGAGCTGGATGACAGAGAATCGGCTGTGCCTGAATGGAACAAATACAGAGTTCCTGCTTTTGGGCAGCTCCCAGGCAAGATCGAAACTATGGAATTAAAATTCATGTTTCAGAATAAAGGTCTGCTACATCCCAGTAGTAAGTCAAGTTAAGATATTAGGGGTATTGTTTGATTCCTCCCTCAGTGCCGAGAGTCAGTCCCACTATGTATCAAAGAATTGCCACTACTACCTGAAACTTCAGAGGAACATTACGCCTTTTATTTCTGAAGCTCTTCAATTGCTCGAGCCATTTTTCACTTGCACAATGACTACTCTAATGCTTTACTGGTGGGAGGGGCAAGTAAAAAATACACAAAGCAAATGCAGATTCTCCAGAATTATGCTGTGCGCGCGGTTAAAGGTATACATAGACGTGAGCACATCTCCGGCGACAATCACTACACTGGCTTCCCATCACTGCCCAGATCCATTTCAAGATGTCCTCTTTGGTACACAAAGGCCTGTATAGTAAGGCATCAACTTACCTGAGAGCGTGTATCTCATTGTATGAGCCTACTTTTTGTACAATTACAAAAGTAAGTTCCTTTCCGGTAATGGCAGCACAGGTTTAGAATTCACTACCAAGTTCCCTATGCTTGGACCAAAATGCTAGGACCTTTCACCTTGCCTTAAAAACTAGATTGTTCAAATAGCCTAAAAAAAAAATTCTTTTAGGATTCTGTTTACCTGTCACTATCCCTATGGCCTTTTTCTACCTACGCCTTTGCGGAATTTGTCCTGTCATGTATGAATTCTCGTGTTTTTGGGTGCCCTGATGCCTGCCGGTCAACAGCACGTTATAAGTAGATAAATATATAAATACAACTTTCTATTTGTATGCAATTCTATTAACCAATACCCTTACCCTTAGGTTTTTGGAACCAAGAATGTAGTATGACGTCAGTTATGATGGATTTCTAACATATAACCCATTGTTGTGCCTGAGAAAGGCTGACCGATCCAAGATTGTATGCTGTCCCTGCTTTATGTGGATTGTTAATAAAGCAGGTTTTGCCATTTAATTGGACTATTTCCGTTATACAGTTTGGGATTTCACGGCCTATCATTTCCGCTTACACTGGTGTTTTCCAGACCATCATTACATAAGCATATCTTTTGTGAGGTGTTGAGGTGATTCATTATTGCTGTTGCCCTGATATGGACCATTGCACGGAAAAAACTCAGTCACAGGTTTATACACAACTCCCTTCTATAACCGTCCCACAGGATGGTCATGAATTTCTGCTTTACATTCCCATCTCTGTGCTGCACCTAGTTGTACAGGGATTTCTCATGTTAGCCTGCTTTCAAGTGAGGTTGAACACAAGGGTGATCTTCTGTGGTCCATGACATCATACATACAGTATGTTCGGTGCCCCTGACAAGGGACGTCATTTGACCAAAATGCCAAGTGTAGCAGAAGTGACATATGACCCTTGACCTCTGATGACATCACATAGAGCGTTTTCATTTGCCCCCACCCAGAAGTGAGACCACGAGAAGAGATGGAACACAACCTTTCCCCCTTGCCAGAACAGGAAGTGGCACTGCATAGCATTGTTCCTAAGTACACTAGAAAAAATGGTTACGATATCACTATATTGTGATATACATTTCATACAAGAATGGATCGCCTTATGTATCATTAATATCAGCGTGTGTAGGCCCACATTACCAAATTACTGTGAATGTAAGCACTCGTCCAAGGCCAAATGAAAATAAAGTATGTATTATAGGCGCTTTATATTAAACAAAAGAACACCCAGCATGTGTTGGTATTCATTTTTGACCTCCGATGGAAGAAAGACTAAGTTGAGGTGTTTAAGAACAGACATGGCCTCATCACGAGTTTGGCCTGAACCCTTAAATGCGGTGGCAATGATATTCCTGCCGCATTTTACGGCTGGCCATATCAAGACCTAGGCGGAAAATTGCATTTTTACTTCCAGCTTTTTTGCTGATGGTAAAAATGAAGTATTTCTGGCCATTTTTCCCCATTTTCGATGCTGTTACCGCCAGCGCAATTACCTTTGCCAGTAATAGCGCTCCCCACCACCATGGACCCAATGGAGAATGAGGATTCACCACCCCCCGCAACTCATGATCCAGTGCTAATTGCACCGGACCAAGTTGCAGTAGCGCTATTAGTGTTGGGCGGTATCCCGGCGGTGTTACCGAATCAGTTACTCACCCCCTGAAGTGTGCCTGAAATAAACCATTGGATTGAATTCCAGAAAGAAATTATTTTTTATTCCTATTCTTTCTTATTTAGGGACGCTGCTCAAAGTGTTACACTTGTGGAACTCCGTTTAAGAGGCCTGAACAAAAAAGCCAGCCGCTGCAGAAACAGAGCCACGTGGGGTAGCAAGGGGGACCATAGGGGTAGCAACAAGACCTCAGCGGTCCCAATTGCGACCCATGGCAACTCCCAGATAGCCCACGGACGCTATGGCGCCCATGCATCTGGTGTGTTTTTCTCACTTATGCTAGTTCTTAGCAGTGCATCTCTGTTTTGTTTTGCAATGATTTCTGATGTGTAGGAAGACAGCTGGTAGGGGGCACAGCCTCCATTGATGCATGAGTGCATGGACCTACAAAGTAGTTCCCATCGTTGCACACCTATAACGCACAAAGATGGAAAAAGCGTTTTGAAGAATTAGTTCATTTGTTTATTGCATTTATATAGAACTTTCGCCAAAGTAGAGCAGATGTTAAAAGATGGTATAATTCACCAAAAGTTACTATGAAAATAGATTACAATTAAGGGCCCAATTCATGGACTTATTTGCGTGGGAAATAGGGGACTTGCGTGCCAAACTATGTGCAAATCCGCATTTGGCGGTTCATGTAAACAACTGCGCAGGACTTCCTTGGGACTTGTTTGAAGTTCGCACAGGCCCGGAACGTCTGCGCAAGCTGTTAAGCACCTTGCACGATACATCCCAAAGAGCGTGGGTGTAGCTTGCCCAGAGGGCTGGGAAGGGGGGAACTCAAATTGGGGAACATGTGAAAAAGTGAGCTTTACTAGGGACAGCCCGCAGGCAGTCCCTCGCACACTCACATTTGCGCGTAATTATATGTATTCATTGAAACACCAGCGCAGCCTCTCGGCATAGGAATGGCCACGCATATCCCTGGATTACTACACCACCCAAAGGCAGGTGTAAGTACACTTGTGCTTAGGGTTCGCAGCTCAGAGGTGGGTTTGCATGTCGGATTTAGGGGTGCATGTACACAATCGAGATTCTGATCTAATTTAGGGGTGCTTGTATGCAGTTTAGCGGAGTGCAGAATCAGTTTATGGGTGTTTGCATGCAGATTTTCCGAGTTCAGACCAAGTTACGTTTTCTCATATGCATGTTGTCTGGGTGCCAGCAAGTTATGGGGGTCCCCGCACAGGATCCCTGAGGTGCGGGCCTGCGTGCGGGGGACTCCACTCACTGTTTGACAGGTGTGTGTATTTGCGTCCGGTGGAGCGCCCAAAAGGTAGCTGTTCTGGGTCTATATGTTTTGCATGTGGGTATGTCGGGGCATTCCAGGCGTGTCTTGCAAATGCGGTTATTTGCGCCGTTAATTACATGAATACACGGGGTGTGCATTTTTTATTCTGTGTGCAGGCTTGCAGTGTGTCCCCCTCGGTGCACGGCCCTAACAGGATTTCTGCGCACGTTTCCATTAATCAGGCCCTAAGATTTTAAGAGGAGGTAGACGAGAGAAGAACATACTTTTTAAGTAAGGGGCAATAAATAGCCAGAGAGGACAGCGCAGACATGGATAGGCAGAGAACTCCAGTTTTCAGGTGCAAGCATGGTGAAAGGACAAAAGTGAGATTGCAAGCAGGTGGGTTTCAGGTGCAGAAAAAAAGAAATTGAGATGCTGAATAATAAGAATTTGAGTGTGAGCAAGAAGATTGAAGAAGACAGATGAAGAGGAGAAAAAACATGAATGCATTAGAAGACTGTACAAATGAAATGGAACAAAGTGCGGAATAAAACAAGAGCCAATGAAGTTCGTATGTGAGGGAGATACAGAAGAGTTTGGTGATAGATGAAAGACAAGATTAATAAAAAAAGAGAAAGAATGAGCGAAGCAAGAGGAGAAACAAGACATGTTTTTCTTGAGATGTATCTTGCAAGGTTATAACAGTGTTTCGAGTGGATGTATTGGTACTCAGACAATTTGAAAATCTCAACTTTTGACTTCGCTTTCACTAATATTTTGGCAATTGTTCAGATTTGTATATTTAACCGTTTGTTTAAAAAAAAAAATGTTTACTTGTTTATTTTTGACCAGCATACAGGAGCATATTGGAGAAATTTCAATATTTGCAATTTATTAAGCCATCTATTCACATTTCCTTAAGCTTTCCCTCCTCCCATTACCCCTTAATCGCCATCCCATTCTCGCTCCTCCAATCGTTGGACCGTATCCTTGTTCTCGGCCAGTAGGGCATTCGCCACTGAACGTGGTTTATATGTTAGTGCTGGGTAGCTCTGGTCATAGTCTATCACAGGTGACCAGATGTTTGTGAAGCGGTGCAGGAGTCCTCCGTTTGCAATATATTTAACCATTTGTATGTAGATTACTGTGTTTTGCAGTGTATAAATTACTATCTGCACAAGACTGGCTGTTTTACTTTTGCGCATGCCTGTGGATGAATCGGAGTATCTTCCACATAAAAAATATTCAAGGTTCATATTTATTTGAAACCAGTGTTTCGTGAATACGGCCCATCATTCCAATCCGTTCTGTCTGGAAGCATGGGAATTGCTCTGGACTCTGATACACAGCATCATAAGAGGGAACACACCATGAGAGTTTCCATTACAATAGCACAATTCAGATGTTGAAGAAAGTATTTTGACACATTGATGGCAACACCTTCTTGTCTTTCCATTGCTTCATGTATGCAGGCGGGAAAGGGTCAAACACTTAGCAATTGTATCTATTAGATGTTGTTCGCGTTTCACGCGGAGAATTCCAATTGTTATATGTCCTTTGCATCCATAAGATTTGCAGCCGCTTTGGAAAGCACTTCTTCAAGTTGTGTTCTGCCAAGGTTGTTCCTATTGATTAATGCAATTGCATTGTGCTGCAGCTCTCTTAGGGGAACAATAACAGAACGGGACTCGGCACTGTTCTAAAACTGGAGCACTGACGAATGCTAATGCAAGTGTCGGAAAGTCTCTGTCATGTGGGATAAAGCGCAGGCAGCGTGCCTGGCAGCATGCCAAGTCAATATTTGATGACTCTTCGATGATTCACGTTTCACATTTTGACTTTTAATGGACTTTTTAATCATTTTGCCTGCTATTGGTCTCGTCAGCCAGTAATTAAAGAGCGTGGTTTAAATTAAATGATGCTGTGTTTCAAAAAATATCTTTTTGTATGCGAAAGGTCACATAAAGGCTACTTTTGTATAGAATGTGTAGTGGTTTTCATACAGTACTTGCCTTTTGCACTTTAAATATCGGCCAGCAGACGATTCCCCCTTTGGACTAAGGAGACCTATTGTCTAGGAAACTGCATTTTGGATGATGCATTCAGCTAATAGGACTAAAGATAAACTAAGGGCACCTCTGTACACTCTCCTGCATGTTATTGACGGAGGCAAGTACACGATGACGTAAGAGGATGTTCACGGCTTTGTAAAAACTTTTTTTTTTTTGCATCGACAGGCTTCAATGTCACATCATTTGTAGTGGAGTGAAAGGACTGGCCATCTCAGAAAAGCAAGCAAAGACTGTAGCATGGATTGAATATCTGCTCCAATGACTTTTGCCTTTTGAGTTAACTTATTTTATTGTTGTTTATTCCCTTTCTTTTGTTTATTTAATTTCTTAAATCGATTGATTTAAATTGGTAAAACCAATTTTAAATTGGTTTTACCAGCTGCTTATGTGTTACCAAGTAGTGCAAAGCACGAACACTACAGGGACAAAGCTTGTGTAGGCTTGGGCGGCAGTTAGAGTCAGATTGATGGCATAGGGGAAGAGCAGCAGACGTTAATCAATGCTGGACCGATTTAGGTAATTCACTGAGGGATCAAATCTCAATAGGAATCAAGACAGAGGTTCAGCGCCCCTTGACATCCAACGCTGTTTTTCAGTTCTCCTCTATACAAGCACACGTTTCATTTACTGCAGAATTAAGATACTGTTTGGTCCAACTTTTACATAGTTATGTATTTATTTTTTTAAACAATTATATTAGTTTCAGCATAATTACCAGACATTACACCAAATCTCCTTGCATCAATATAGTTTCACAATATGTCCTCCCTCCCCAACACCCCTCCCTCCCTCCCTCCCTCCCTCCCTTCCAAGCCTCAAGACCATAAACTCTAGCTAACTCGTAATGGTACAATCTTCTCACTGTCCGAGGGGCTATCCTCTTCTGAGGAGTCCTGATCGGACCCAGATAGCGAGGCAATTCGGTGCATCCAGGCTGTTAACGTATCACCAGTCTCACCTGTGCAGTTACTCTGATCAAGTCATACTCATCTTGGAGAGGCTCATCTGACATGCAAATGACACGCCTCCAATCCTAATTACCTTCACAGTTTAGTATTTTCTGTAAGTACTCCCAAGGCTGTGATAATGTTGGCATCGGCAACAGTATCCAGTCGCTTTCATACGAATTTTGCATTTGGGTGTCTGTTGGGACATGCAACTCACTTATAATAACTCTTAGTACATTACATTATGGTCAGTTCCGTGTGTGTGCCAAGGGTAGGTTTAAGCGAGTAGCTCTAAATGTTACATTTATTGACATTTCTTCTGTTTGAATGTTGGTTTGGGTTTCTGTGGGTAGAGGTTGGCCTACAGATATGAATATGTTAACCTCCTCTATAGCGCCCAATAACGTCTGTCCTCTTGAAAGGTATTCAAACCTGTTCTCGGGAGTGATGGTTGTCTACCCAAAATGAAAAATATCAGTAGGCCCTGCTTCAGCCACCAAGCACTGATGGTTGTACACAAGATGTTACTCTACAAAAAATGAAAATGAAGACTGTTAAATGCCCTATGTACCTCTCCTCCTCCTGTTCTACCCCCTTAAAAGAACACATTTTGAAGACAAATATACAGTTATGCATTGCTCCTTATAACAAGGCTACTTTACCTGCTGTATATGACACATCAGTAAAGTCTAAAATAATCAGCCCAGAGAGGAGCCCCCAGCAGAAGGAAATTGTGTTTGGTGCATATTCCATTACAGAAATACAGCAATGGCTTATCACTCACAGTATGTTTCTCATGTGGTCTTCCGTCTACTATCTCACCAATGGCAATGCAGATCACATATAGGAGAAACAAAACCTACGGAAGAGTAAGTGTTCAAATGAATAGCTCAATAAATATGGCTGTGAGGCGTTTTACTGTCTAGAGTACGTGGTAGGATGACAATATATTTACCATTCCTGTTTATGTAGGTGAGTGGATTCACAATTGATGCTCTCTCTCACCTTTCTCCATGCGAAGTTACATTCACTTGAATGTGATTCGTGGGGCACATTCGGTTCACACAGTTAACATTTAAAAGTCTCCATAAAAATATTTGTGCTTCTGAAAGCCAACATTGCTGTAGATTCCATTGTTGCTATTTTAAAAAAAAAAAAAAACAATGGTACCATCAAATGAGGCAGTGCATTGCAGATAATAAACAGATTTGGACAAGGAAATGATCAGTTATTAGAAAGAGCAAATAGATGAGATCTGAGGTTGGATTGAACAATGCGTACAGAAGAAGAGGATTCGATGGAGAGAAGAGAGTTCCAGTGCTTAGGGGCAAGAATGCCAAAGGAAATCAAACAAGTATGCCCAGGGGCGTTTAGGAACAGAAAGCAGAAACTGACGCTGACAGTGCAACGTATGACTGGGAGAATAAAGTAATATCAATGAGGAAAGATAGAGAAGGACGAGACATGGCTACATTTAAAAACGATTGAAAGGAAATGGAAGAGAATATGAGATTCTAAGGGAAGAGCAGCCATGGAGAGCAGCTAATTGGAAATAGAAGAATGAGGAGGAATTGAAAAAAGAAAATGGATAGATGAGTTAAAGAGTTGAGGGAAGCCAGGTGAGAGGCAGGAAACCAAGTAAAAGGGCAGAACAGTAATCAAACCGAGAAAGATCAAGGAAGTAATACAACTTTTAGTAGCAAAACGGAAAGGTAGGGGAGCGCACAACAAATGCTGAGTAGAGTGTAGAGGCAGGAGCTGGCTGTTTTAGGAATATGGAGGGAGAAGGAAAGAGTGAACTCAAAGGTGACAACTAGGTGGCAAGCTGATAGAAGAAAATTGAAAAAGTGAGGGGGAAATTAAGGGTGGGAGGAGAGGATGAAACAATGGAAGAAGCGGGGAAAGAAGAGGACCTAATTCTTAGAGGGATTGAGATGAAGACAGTGAGAGAACATCCCAGATTGGATAGCAGAAAAACAGCTTGAGACAGATCGAGTAAAAAGAGTCTGGAAAGGATGATTTGGCCATCATCAGCGTAGAGATGAGATGAAAGATTTCAAGAAGCAGTACGTGCGGAGTGGAAGAGTGTAGAGCGACAAACGAGGCTAATGGATGGACTCTTGTGGGAATACATCAATGGGGGAGAGGGGCAGAGTTCTTACAGGCCCATGTGACAGAGTAGGAATGGTGTGATAGATAAAAATCAAACCATTTGAGGACAGAACCAGAAAGGCCCAAAGAGGTTAAATAAAGAACAACTGTGTGGTCGGCAGTTTGAAAACGGCAGATAGATCGAGGAGGATAAAATATTGAGAGCTTAGGATGACGGGCAAAAAGAAGATAGTTGGAGACATGCAGAAAAGCAGTCTCAGTTGAGTGAAGACAGAAACCAGTGGGGGATGAAGTGAGTGAAGAATTGAGATAAGAAGAGACCTGAGAGTAAACAGGGCACTCAAGGAGCTTGGAAGGCAAACAAGGAAGTGACATAGGATGGAAATTAGCAGGACGGAAGGGTTGAAGGTGTTTTTTTTTTTTAAAGATTGGAAGAATGAGGGCATATTTGAATGCAAAGGGAAAGAAAGAGTTGAACAGAGGTAAGGTAGGATACATGGTGAGGGAAAACATGAGGAATAAGGACAGATGGAATAGATTCTAATGCAGAAGCAGTAGGATGTGCATGAGAAAGAAGAACAGAAATGGCAAAATCTGAGAGGGGGAAAAAGAGGAGAGGGAGCAGGGAGGTAGGATCGACATATGGGGGTGAGCAGAAGCAGGTAAAAAAGAGGAGAGGAGAGAAACAACTTTAGAGGTAAAGTAATTTGCAAAATCAGTGGATGAAAGGGCCAAGAAGAGAGGGAACAGGACATTAGGGGAAAATAATTATGTGCAGAGCTGAAAGAGTTGATGGGGATGGTGGGAGAGGGATAGTTTTATGTCAGAAAAATATTTTATTTTGCTGATAACAGAGCTACATCATAGGAGTGCAATGAGGATAGAGAGATCAGAAGGGGACTGTAGCATTTTCCACTGCCATTTGGCCTTGTTGCGATTGGAATGGAGAGAGGTGAAGCTGGAGTGAGCCAGGATTTCGGGGCCTCTCAAAAGGAGTAAACGAGCATTGTGGGTGGATGTAATCAAGTGTAGACACAAGAGAAGACTGAAAGGTGTTAACAGCATTATCGAGAGGAATGAAAGAAAAAGGAGATAGATGAAAGGGAGGTATAAAGAAGAAACGGAAACAGAAGAATCAAAGGAAAAAAGATTGCAACAAGAGAAGGAAGGAGATGGAAATGAGGGCAGGGAAGATGTGGGAGGGGAAAAGGAAAAAGTTGAAGGTGATCCAAAGAATGAACTTAATGAGCAAAGACAGTCCCAAGGGAAGACCGAAGAGAAGAGAAGATACGGTCAAGACAAAAGCCTGAACATTGAGATGGGGGGGCATTTAAATGGTAGGAGTCAATGATAGTTAGGAGAGGAAATTGAGTAGAGGAAAGAAGAGGAAGATTAAAGTCACCAAGAAAGAAGAAGGGAGAGGAGTAAGGAAGGAGAAACATCATACAGAAACAAGATGATCAATAAAGCCGGTCGAAAGGGCAGCGGTCTATATATGGTAAGGAAAGAGACGGGAAATAATTTAGAAAAAGATAAAACATGGTATTGAAAGGATGGGAAAGTGGAGAGGCCAGACAGATGTAGGGCTGGGGTCTAAGGAGTTGTAAAGAATCCTAGTTTGCCCCCATGACTAAAAGGTTGGGTGGTGTGGAGGAAGTGATAAATAGGGGTATGAAGAGAGGCAGGAGTAGACCAGTCGTAACGGGGGCCCCTGCACCCTCTGCGGTGCGGGGTGCCCACCACCTATATTGACAGTGAGGCTGCATAGGAATAGAAAAGGAATCAGAGCATAGATCAACAGAAAACATTTAGGACCTCATCACAAGTCCTAAAGCAGCGATAATGGAATTAGCGCCGCCAATACCACGCTACCGGATCATGAGTTGGCGCAAATACTGCAAAATCCAAAAGTAGCCAGCGCTATTCCAGCTGGCGCTATTCCAGCTGGACACACAAGGCACAAACGCAGCCACAACACAAGTCAATGTTCTGCGCAATTAGCGTTGAGCAACCAATGCGAATACTGCCAAAAACATGGCTCAGGCTGAGGTAAATGAACACTGGTTACTGAAATTAAGCCACATGTGACCCCAATCCACCCCAGAGGGCTACATAAGGCATATCCCTACCCCAAAAACTCTTTACAACACCATGCTGCCACTAGCCACTGTGAGCTGGGACAGGAAGCTGCACATGGAGTAGAGAATCAGGACAACCAAACCAGGGTACAGGGGTAGAGCCCAAGAAAGGTGTGCACCGACCCCCAGAGTTGGGCCTTCACCCTGGACCCTAACCGACAGCCAGTTGGTCACCCTGTACCACCTTCCCAAGGAGACCATAACAGAGCTGCCCAGCACAATGAATGACATGGGGAGCATGAACAACATCCGTACAGTTGTGCCTACAATGCTTTATCTAGTGTCCGTCCTACAATTTCTTCGAACTGACATTCCAGCACTCTGGGGCCATGGCCATGATGCATGGCATGGCACAGCCCACATTCTGCACAGTGTTGGCCCAGGTGCGTGAAGCCCTCCTGTGGCAAGTGCAACGCCACATCTCACTGCCTACCACCCCAGCCCAGGTCAATGCCCTGAAGGCACGGTTCCATTGCCCAAATTCCAAATGTGATTATGACCCTGGACTGCACCCCTGTTGCACTAGTGGCCCCCCAGGCCCATAAAGCAGTTTACCAAAACTGCAAGCACTACCACTCCCTGAATGTGCAGGTGACATGCGACCCCAACCTGTGCATCACCCACTGCTGTGCTCGCTGCCCTAGTTCCACCCACAATGCCATGGTCTTCTGGAACAGCATATGGCCAGGATACATGGAGAGGCAGAGGACAACGGACCTGGATAGTGGGTGAGTAGAAAATCCAGCGCGCATGTGCAGTGAAGCACATTCTCAAGTGGGGGCATGTGAATAACTACACAAAGGACGGCATGACAAGTGAATGTGAAATATGAACTTCATCTCATCCCGAACCATCATCACTGTAAAGGCCAGGGACCATGCACATGTCAGACTTATCTGCATGGAGAAACAGGAGTGTATATAGAGTAGCAACCAGTTACACCAACATGACTACAGGTACCTCATTGAAACATACACTTACCAAATAAATGCAGACACATGGCCACATTGCCTCACACAACAACCTTGCCTGTACAACAGCCATGCACCCATGTGCTGCCAGCCCATGATGTCCACCCATTGGCACCAGATGCCCAGGAAGTGTCCATGGGGTGACCAGCATGCCATTTGCATGGTGGGAATACACAGCCACATGACAGCTATCATGTCCGCTGCACGTCACCATCAGACACCTTACGCAACATATGCTGCAAGGGAACAGGGTGCATGTGATTCACCAACAATGCATGACACGAGTGACCCTGCCTGCACAAACATAGAATAGTCACATGCTGTGAAATTAAGGTCCATGTGCAGGCATAGGTAGTCCACTGACCTGATATTGTTTAGGTCCACCCCCACACATTACACCTTGTCTAATGTCTGTGCCTCCCCCATACAGGTGACTCTGGATACCCAAAGCTGTCCTGGCTAATGACCCCTGTGCGTGATCCACAAACACTGCAGGATGTTGTCTACAACCATGCTCACAACAGGACCTGTGTGTGTATTAAGCATACCTTTGGCCTCCTGAAGGCAAGTTTTGTCTGCCTCAACTGTACTGGTGGAGCCCTTATGTATGCTCCAGGGAAAGTAGGCAAAATGATGCTCGTGTGTGCTATGCAGCACAATATCTGCTTGAGGAGAAATGTTCCACTACCCACTAACATGGACAGGCCATCCCCAGAGGATGAGGAAGCAGAGCCTGTGGCGAAGGCAATTGCATGTATTGCCAGAGATGACGTGAGGGATGATAGATTGGCACGCCGGGGACTGTTAGACAATTTCTTTTGACACTTTCACATGGCTCAAGCCATGCACAACTGCGTGACACCACCTCAAACACGACAATTACACAATCAGGAATGTCCTTGCATTGAAGTTCAATCATTTTTATGTAATGAAGTGCCTCAACTATGCCCCCTCCCACCGCCAACTCCCCATCACAGTATCCAACCACCATCCCTTCACACTATCCCCCTTACTCCCTCCCACCACCAACTCCCCATCACACTATACCCCTCCCACCACCAATTCCCCATCACACTATCCCCTTTGCCCCTCCCACCACCAACTTCCCAGCATAGCCACTCATGGCAATCATTGTCTCAGAGTCATTCACAACAGTGCCCTCTTCCCCCACTGCCAGCCCCTGGTGATTTTGGGTGCAGAAGGTGCTATGATTGACCCCTCAGCCTGCCTGGTGTGAACCCTCTGTGGGTGTGGTGAAAGTGGAAGGCACAAAGCCTGTCCCCAGGATTTTTTGGCATTGCACCTCTGTCTTGCCGGTGCAGAAACGCCTTCCATCATTTCCCTCAACCTCTGGGTGCACAGTGTCATGGAAGCCGTGTTGGCTGTTACCTCAGCCCTGTTCTGCGCGATGGTCCACACAATCCTGTGGGTAGCCCCTTGGATGAGGTCTCTAATGGCCTACAGTTGTTCAGAGCATGTGTGGCCAATTGCCTCCATCTCCCCCCGCCGGTGCTCCATGTCCTCAAGCCTCCATGACAGCATGCTACATGCCGGTGTATGCTGTGTGGGGGCAAAGGGCTCTGCACTGGCTCTGGGTTGTATTCAGGGGAGCCATATGAGGGTGTATTGATATCCGGCTGAGATGTCCGTGCATGCTGGCAGCTTGGTGGGCTCTCTGGGGAGTGTTGACACTGGCAGCGTAGTGGGCTCTCTGGGGAGTGTCGATGTTGGCAGCGTGGTGGGCTCTTTGGCCCCTTGACTGGTGGTGACACTGGGCTGGTGTCCCCCTGTGCTTCCTCAGTCACCCTGCCATTAGGTGTGGCCTCAGTGTCGGTGCCTCCAGCTCTGGGTGTGGTTGTAGTATGTCTTGCAGTGTTCCTGCTCTGTGGTGGTTGTGGCAGACTCGGGGCTTGTATGCGCTGCTCCCAGATGGACCTGCAACAACCTCCTCCTATGATAACTTTGGCAATGAGTGCCTGTAGGGGACAGAGGAAATGTAGTCCGGCACGTGTGTTGGCATGCAAGACAATTGCTATGATGCAGAGTGGGACCACACACACATAGGCATATGGGCATGGGTGGTCAGGGGATATTGCATGTGGACCTAGCATCATGGGATTGCGTGAAGCAATGTGTGTGTTGGTCTTTGGCCTGTGTATGGGGAGGGCAGGGTGTCCATGCTGGGGCAGCTTACATCTGGCATGCATGCTTGTGGTCCTTCATGCCCCCACATCCCCTCAGGTGGCACTCACATGGTGGGGGTGGAGGTGGTGTCTAAGTTCATGGCACTGTCATGGCTCTATGGAGCACTGGTGTGCAGCCAGCAAGGCTGCACTGTGGTGCAAAGTCATTGGCAGGCTGGGCACATGTCGGTTTGGGGGGCATGTACTTCCCTGTGGCTTGTCAGCCATGCCAATATGGGGAAGGCCCATTGGGCCCACACAATGCTGATGTGACTGCTGCGCAGTGCTGCAGTTGCTCACACAACTCAATCCTGCTGGCACAGGGTGCACTAGTAGGGGTGTGGTGCACATGGCATTTGTTTGGGTGACTTGCCACTCCTTCCTGCTGCTGTGACCTTCAGGGGTGCCCTTGTTTCCCTGCCCCATGGCTGCTGCAGGGGGGTGGCTGATGTGCCACCCCATCACTCTGCCCTGTTGCAATGCCCATTTCTGGGTCACCTCCTGCCTGCTGGCACCCACCTGTGCAGTGCCTGCTCCCTCTATCCTTTCGATATCCAGCACTGTATTGCATTTCTCCTCCCAGTCGGTGAGGACCAGTGGCTCCACAGTGCCTCCTCCAGTCGCCAGGGACTCCTGGCTGTGTTGGGACAGCAGTCACCGCACCCTGACCCTCTGGTCGTTCCATTGCTTGCAGAAGTCCTCTCCATCACGGGGTACACGTGCCACTACTGTCACCTTCTGGCAGATGGCATTCCAGCTGGCTGTCCTGCACTGCCCAGTGGTCTTCCACTGCCGATTGCCATAAAGTTCCTCACAGTGGGCAATGACCTCATCTGTGAGGACCACCAGCACTCTCACTAAATATGGATTTGTGCATGCGATATTCTGACATCTTGGTTCTTATCCTATCCTAGGACATTCTTGCTTCTTTCCAGGGCCGGATGGCTGCAGGAAGTGGAGATATTTAATGGATTGTGTTTTTCAAAATGGCCACCGTAATTGTTCCCACTCTGGTGGTGACGCCATTTCCAACGGGGGGGATCGCCAACGGTAGCGCTATTGGTGCCGGTTTATCAGTAGTAACCCTTATTTTGGTGCAGTTTCCGCTGGGCGCTTATAACGTTAACACTGAAGTCAGCGGTGCATTCATGCCAGGTTGTGATGCAGCACTAATTCCGCTGCACAACCCTGCCATGACGCTATTTCTGCTCAGCAGGAATTGTGCCAGATTACCACCAGACTTGTGATGAGGCCCATAGTCAGGGGTGGAATGCAGGAGACATTTGCAGGATTAGGCCACTGCGAAAATAGACAACAAAACAGAATTTTACGGATCCGAGGTCCTGACAAAACTGATAAATATATTTACGTAATTTCTTCACAAAAAGCATAGGGCTATTAGAAGGACTAGTGATTGTTAGAAAAATACTGTGCTTCAACAATAATCCATAACTGTTGCAATACCTATTTCATCTTCAGAGTGTATTGGGTACTTGCCAACTGTCAGGAAGGATTCAGAAGGTTTCACACATTCAGAAATGCTCTACATTGTGTTTGCAACTAACCATGCATATTTTGAAAGGATAAATACTTGGGAACTTTAGACAACAACTCATTGCTATATTGGTTGGAGCATATTCCATGCTGCTGGATGACACAATTAGTCTGTTGTGTAATTCGGCTAATACAATGTTTGCATTTTCATATGGAACATCTAGGAACACAACATAGGGGGTACAGTGAATAGTTTAATTCAGTTTGCATAACAAAGTGCACCCTAAAAATATTACCAGAGAAGGACTCAACAAGAATGCATATTAATTTGATATCGGACCCATGGCCCATGGGTACAACTAAAGGTGTAGTTACTGGGTAAAAAGAGGTTAATTTGAAATGCCAACAGTTCCGACACTCACAAAGGAAAAGGGTCCAGTTGAAAAACCTTTAAATCAGAGTGATGAGAGGATGTCTCCAGCACATTAGACATGATACAAGTTATCCCTTGATCACACATTCGAAAAAAGGACCTTCTTGATTAACAGGAATTTATGGTCTAAGGATGACATTACATAGTATTAGGTTGTCCTAATATGTGTCTTTAAATTGAGGTGCTGCTGCTGCTACCTGAGACTGCAAAGGTGGGGCATCCGTGGTTGTTGATAGGGGTAAAGCTGTATGAATTTGTTGTTGCCAATTTTGGCACTCAAATGTCCAATGTCCTTGTTAAAATAATTGTTTGCAATATTACTTCCTGAGGTAACTTTTTGAAAAAAGAGGTTGGGCACTAGGCCGAAACAAGCCTTGCACTTTGCTCTAACATTTGTTGAGTTGTTTGGGTAGCTGCTAGGTCATGGGAGGGTGGAGGTGAAGCCCACACCTCCTTTTGGTTAGAGTGAAAAAGGTAAGTCCCGGAAACCTTGCGCTTGATTGATTGAAACGATGGATATCTACACAGTAGTTTGATTGTAAACCCAAGTGGTTTTATTGTAGTGGTGAAGGCATAGTCTTAGTGAGTCAGCCAACACATGTTTAAACCCCTAGGGTCCTTTATAGGCTGTCGTCGTACATACATGTGTTAAAGTAGTAAATATGAAAGTTGTATGTTTGTGACATATGTACACAATAGGATGGGGATCACCCCATTTGCCATGGCAATATAGAATACATTGGAATTATACATTGTTTGCCACATGTTGTGAAACCAGAGATATCATATATTATAACCATTCATGTTTTAAGGTTCAAAAACAGAACAATTTTCAGATGTGGAAAAGGGGGAGAGCAAGATGTAGCAGTTAGTTTCGTGGGGTTTTAATAGCAAGTGCCAGTATGAATGAAAAGGTTCAGACCTTGTGTTCTGTCCTTATCTTACGTAAAAGTTAGATTGTCACTCCCAGTATTATTCTTGGGAAAGTTGACCACCTTCATAGATGGGGCAATGTTATATCCACCCTTTTTGATTCTGGGCTGGTGACTTTCCTGGATAGGCTTGGGAGAAAGTATGAAGATGCAGGGTCAATCGGGTGGAGGGAAAATGCTCTCCTATTATCCTGTGTTCCCTGGTCCACTATGTGCTTGTGTGGTGCGAGGTGTATAGGTGCGTGTGACGCCAAAGTGTAGTAGATCACTAATGGGATCTTGAACCTCCTATAGTTGCCCTCCATTGCAGTGAGCTAACATGGTGATAGTAGGTATGGTGGTGGGTTGTGGCATGTGTTGAGTTGTACTCTGTGGTGTGAATTATGATGCCTGAACAGGGCAGTGACCGTGGAGCCAAGTGGCTAAACTATAATTGGTGCCCCTAGCTTCCAGGCCCATGTCCAGTTGACCATGTTGGCCCACAGATGAGCATGGCAGTGAGAATGAGGGGTGATGGGTAGGTGGGGCAGTGTTTGCCTGGTCCAAGTGATTGTGGCGAGCGGTCCAGGGGAATCGGATCATCCAGGTGATAAGTGCTGGCGTGGCTTCTTTTTCTAGAATTCCACATGTAGAGGTCTTAGTGCATGCACTGTGTTTCGGTTGGCGATCAGGGCTTACCTTAGTGTTCGCTGCTGAGTTGCAGTCTGTTCCTGATGAGTCAACCACGACCCGGTGTCCTGGTGCACTATATTGATATGTGCGAGAGTCATTACCCGCGAGTGCATTGTGATTCTGCTAGTCCGGGCGAGTGCGCGCATGCTGTGTGTGCCTGGTCAGGAATCTCTGGGGACAGTCCACATCAGATCATGTGCATGCCTGTAGGCATTGGTTCAGTGATACCTTGAGTTTCGATTAGTGCCTGTGAACCATGGGTGCATGGAAAGAGGTTTAGTGCGGGTTGGTTGACTGTGTTGCATATGCTCCTGGGACCCAAAATTAACTATATGGATGGGCACTCGGGCAGCCATGTGTGGTCAAAATTGTTTTTTTTTTTTGGTGCCATGAATTACTAGATAAGTCCAGGGAAGGTATATTGTCCAGTCCAATTGTGATGGTGACCTGTCTGCTTAGGACGCTATCCGGTCTGGTGAGGTCAAGGACATTGGCTATGTGAAGGGGCACTCAGGCAGTCATGAGTGTTGGGTGGTGGTCCAAGGTGGCATGCAATGTTTGGTTGGTCCAGCAAAGGTATACTGAATGACCTGTTCAATTGTGTGGGTTACCCTATCTGATTGGGAAAGATATACGGGTCTGATGAGGTACAGAGGAGGTGAACCCAGGAAGTCATTGACTGGGGGCCTGCCCTGTATGGAGTGGCTGAGGTTCTGGTTGCAGGTCCAGTATCGCCAAATCATAGCAATTTGGGACATGTTGCCCATATGCATAAACCTAACTTCTAAAAATACATTAAAGTCATGATCCATGTTCAGTCCTTTCATTACGCATCTGAATCTGCAAATCATCCTTGATTCTTGTTGTCTCAGTATGCGCTCCCTGTTGCCACCCCTGGTTCCACATTTCACAGTTTGTACTCCCACAAAGAGAATCTTTCTTTTGTCATCGAGCTGATAGTTTTGTTGCCAATGGGTCACCAAAGGGAACTTCCTGTCTTGTGTGTGTATACTGTTCAAGTGTTCTCTAATCCTGATGTGGAGTTCCCTGATAGTACTCATAATATATACCTTCTCACAAATGCAAATGATAGCATGAATCACATATTTGGTTGGCAGTTAATGTGCTCTTTATTTACAAAATCTTTACAGTCCTTGAATTTGGCAATTTGAGTCTTTTCCGGATACCCACACAAGAAACATGTTCCACATTTGGTGAATCCTATTGCTTTACTTTGGCTAATTCAGTCAGTTGCAGTAATATTTTTCATAGCCATACAGGCTGGGCTAAGGATATTGCACAGGTTTGGAGCTCTGCTCAAAGAAAGGCTAGAGTAAAATGAAAGGTCTGATCTGATATCTTTGTCCATGAGTAGTAGGAACCAGTGTTTCCTCAACATTGTTTGTATTTCATAACTATTAGAATTATATCTGGTTACAAATCTAATAGTTCTGTCATAATGTTTATTTTCCTTCAGTATAAGGAGGGTCTGCCTTTCCATTGATGTAGTTTTCTCTTTCATAAGTTTAAAATTGCTCGAAGTGTAACCTGTCTTCAAAACTTTGATCAAGTAGTTCACACTGCTGTTCGAATCCCTTCTTAGTATTGCAATTGCACCTCGCTCTGATGTATTCTCCTTGTGCGATGTTGGTGATAACCGACTTTCTGTGGCAGCTGGTTGCATGTAGCATTGAGTTTACTTCAGTTGGATTGCGATAGGTTTTTGTAAGCAGTTTGTTGATAATGTCCATGATTGTTAGATCTAGGAATTCTAGTTCTGTCGAGCTTATCTATCCAGTTAATTTGATCCTGAATTATTTGTTTAAATATTGGACATATCCATCCAGTTGGTCTTGCGTTCCTTTTCAGATGAGTATTATGTCGTCGATTTAGTGATACCATTCGCCAATCTTCTGTGTGAAGACAGTATTGCTCATGGCATGCTTCTGTTTGTAAGAATTCATGAAACAGTTAGCCAGTAAGGTGGCATAGTTGTTTGTTTTGTTCACTTGTAATGCGCAGCAGACCCGAGGGTAACCGGGCGAAACAGTCAAGAAGATGCAAAGCTTAGTTTACAAGGTAGCAATGGTTACATACCAAATACAGGATACATATACAGATATCACAAGTAGTAGGCAATCATAATTTACAAGATACAGACATAGTTACAAAGTATATAGTAGGGGCAGTAAATATACAGTCCTAGTATAGTAGGGGCAGTAAAATATACAGGTGCCGGATGAACATTAGCTCCTCAACCAGGAGGGCAGAGTGAAGAGGTCCAAGGGTCAGAAGGAGTAGGGTCAAGATATGTAAATACTGGGTAGTCTGGAGATATTTGTGCACCAATGGGCTAATCATTGGTAGACTTCAGCAGGTTGATGTAGTTGGTTCTGAATTTCAGAAAGGGCTGTTCCTCATGGCTCCCATTCATATGCTCTTGGTTTGTCTATAATATTCACCATTGAACAAAAACACATTGCTAGTAAGTGAGAATTGTATTCCATGGCCATTTCTAGTTGGCCAGGATACGATGCCGATTTGCCAGAGAAAAGGTTGTCAGGCTCTCCGGCTCCAGTTGGTGTTCGATTCAGGTGTAGAGAGCCTTTAAATCTAGAGTAGTGAGTAGGAAGCCTGGTTTCCACTTGATTTCTTCTATTGTTCGGCCAAAATGGATCTGCAACCAAAGCCTTAGCCACTCCATACAGGGGAGGCCCCCAGTCAATGACTCACTGGTTCCACCCCCTCCATACCTCACAAGACCCAGATCTTTTTCCCAATCAGACACGGTCAGCCACACAATTAAACGGGTAATTATACCTTTGCTGGACCAAACAAACATTGCATGCCACCATGGACCACCACCCAAAACTCATGACTGCATGAGCGCCTCGCCATATAGCTAATGATCTTGACCTCACCAAACTGGATAGTATCCTAAGCAGACAGGTCACCCTCACCATTGGACTAGACAACATACCTTCCCTGGATTTACCTAGTAATTCATGCCACCAAGAACCCCCCAGTTTTGACCACACATAGCTGCCTGAGCGACCATCCATATAATTAATTTCAGGTCCCGCCCGATCAGGAGCATATGCACCCCTGTCAACCAACCCGCCCTAAACCTCTATCCATGCACCCATGGCTCAAAGGCACTAATCAAAACACAAGGTATCACTGAACCAACACTACAGGCATGAGCATGCCCTAAGGAGGACTGTCCCTGCAGAGATGCCTGACCAGGCACAACACATGCGCACACTCACTTGCACTAGCTGAATCATAATGCATGCGCTCACGGGTAGTGACACTCGCACATATCAATATATAGTGCACAAGGATGCCAGGACGCAATGGTATCATCAGGAGCAGGTACAGACTGCAACTCAGCACCAAACACTAAGGTAAACCCTGATGGCCCACACACTGCCATCCCCATCCCTGCTGGCAACCAAAGCATGTGTATGCACTACCACCTCTACATGTGGAATTCTTGAAAAAGAAGCCACACCAGCACTTATCACCTGGACGATCTAGTTCCCCTGGGCCGCTCTCCACAATCACTTGGACCAGCACCACCACCCCCACCTACCCATCATCCTTACATCTCATGGCCATGGATGTCCGTGGGCCAACACAGTCACCTGGACATGGGTCTGGAAGCTAGGGGCAAGAGTACAACTCAACACATGCCACAACCCACCACCATACCAACAATCACCATGTTAGCTCACTGCAATTGAGGGCTAATCGGGGACATTCAAGATCTCATCCGTGATCTATACTTCAGCGTCACAAGCACCTATACACCTCGCACCACTCCAGCACATGGTGGACCAGGGAACATGGAATAGGAAAGAATTTTCCCTCCACCGATTGACCCTACATCTGCATACTTTCTCCCCAGCCTATCCAGGACATCCAGCAGCCCAGAATCAAAAATGGTGGATATTACATTGCCCCACCTATTAAGGAAGCCAACTAGCCCAAGGATCACACTAGACATGACAATCTAACTTTTAGGTCAGGCATGGACAGAACCCAAGGTATGAATCTTTTCATTCATACTGGCAATTGCTATTAAAACCCCTAGATACTAACCTCTACAACTCCCCCCCCCCCTTTCCCTTATCCACATCTGAAAATGGTTTTGTTTTTTAACCTTAAAACATGGATGATTATACTATATCATCTTTGGTTTCGCAACATGTGAAAAAAATGTATGACTAATTTATTCTATGTTGCTAGGGCAAACGGGGCCATCCCTATCCTATTGTACACATATGTCACAAATATCCAAATAACACAATCACCACTTAAACACATGTATGTACAATGACAGCCTTGAAAAGGACCCAAGGGGTCGAAACACGTGTCGGCTGACTCACTTGGACTATGGTCCCGATTCAAAGAAATGTTTTTTTAATGGTGCTATCCCATAGGAAAACACCCTGTGAATCAGGCCCTATATGTCTTCACCACTACAATCAAACCACTTGGGTTTACAATTAAACTGTTGTGTAGATATCCATCATTTCAATCAAACAAGTGCAAATTACCCGGAACTTACCTTTTATACATTTTGAAAACCACTCATGCCAGTTTTTACCCACACTCTCTGGTGCCCATTTCCCATCAATGAGCTTCCAATTACATTTGAGACCCTGCCTCTTCCCTGATAGCTTTGTGGGCCATTAACTTTGCTGCATTGATTGTGCACTTTTGTGCATGCTAGGCAGTGATTCACATCTATCAATAGTTCCTTGTTGGGGGTAATTTGCCATCTTGCTAAAATAATTTTCAATTGCTACTGCATTTTCAATTGTAGAGATTTATCAAATGCTGCCGCAAATGCCTCCTATATGGACTCTTTGGGCTACTTGATGCCCAAGTATCGGGCAAAGACTACATTTTTATTTATTTATAACATGTTCACAGCCATTGCTGGGTTTACAAATACAAACATTGTTACAACACTCTAACACACATTCTTCATCAATTAAAATTTACTCACAAAAAATATTCTCTGATAACTTCTTTAAAATTGTTAAAATTGTCTTATAAAATTTCATCATATGATATATCAAGTTCATATTGTTTAATTCCATCAGTCTTAGCCATATTTGTTCTATCTCCTCAGATAGGCTTGAATTCATATTTTAGGAGATATTTCGCACAAAGTTGCCCTAGGCTTTCACAATAGCATATCATATGTTTAGCCGTCTCAATTTTATCCATTCCACACAATCTGCATAGCCCTTTGCTCGTCTCATAGCCCATTTTTGCAACAAGAATCTTCATCGTGTCACATCTATTAAACTTAAACATTAGGTATTGTCTTACTGTGGCTGCAGTGGGGAAAGCATACTGGTGTTTAGGTTTCACAGTTGCCTGAGACCAGTGTTCCAAAAATAAACCACTAGTCGACTTTGTGGCCAAGGTAATCATCATGTTCCTTTGCATAGCAGTATATCAACTCTTGTAATAATTTTTTAATCTTGACTTGCTTTGAAAGTAGCCAAATATCTGCATTACCCTTGGCCCATTTCACATACACCGTATACAGCCTATTCAAAGTTTTAAAGTGCTTGTTGTAATATTCCTTGCAAAAATTTCTCATCAATTCTACCACAAATGTATTAGTATTCAACGTACACAATTTCACATGTAGCATTGCTGATTTATATTCCAATATATCTTTAGCATATCTAAAATCACCTAATAAAATGTATTCACAAGAGACTGCCGTCGGTAATCTAAAATATATTTTTAAATTTTTCCTTCCAATTTACACATTTCATTCACAAACTTACTCGCCCATACCTCGGCTTCATAAAGTAAACTAGCTATTATTTTGCTGGCGTAAAGTAACAGGATTGTATTCACTGATATTCCTTCTTGTTTACCAATAAATTTACTGATTGCACCTGTATTTTTTAGGCATAGGATTTTAATTGCCATCCACTGATATTTCCACGACAGCTTTGAGTCTATTATCACCACCAGATAACCATAGCATTCAACTTTCTCAAGCATCTCTGAATTCACCACCCGCTTAAAGTTATTAGATCGACTTTGTTTCGTATTTCCCAGAAAGGCCATCACTTTTGTTTTTGCTTTATTTATTGTTAGCCTGTTCTTTCCTGAGAATTGAGTCAGACAATTTAGCCTGTTTTGTAGCCCTGATGGCATGTAGTCCAGCAGGACCAAATCATCGGCATATCCTAGCCATGGGAGATATATCCTAACCATCTTCACTGCATCCACCATTCTCTCATCCATCTCATTCTTGCAGTCGGCCAAGTAGAGATTAAACAACGTGGCTGCTAATCTGCAGCCTTGCTTCACTCCACATACTCTGGGAATTGCCTCAGATAGTCGTCCTTCTCTATCCAATCGTACTCTAACTGAGGTGTCAGAGTATAACAATTGAATCATATGTAATAGCCCAGCTGGTATCCCCCATTTCTTCAATTTGCTCCATAATTGCTCTTACCACTGTATCAAACGCAGCTGAGAAATCAATACACACCAAATACACTGGTAGATTGCGCACATTCCAGGTATACTCAACTGCTGACACTAAATTATATTATGAATGGTTGAGGATTTCGCTCGAAAACCCACTTGGTAGATTGGCAGAATCTTATTTCCCTCCATCCATACATTTAGATCTAACAGAACTTTCAAAAATATTTTTGCCGGAACATCCAGCATTGCCAGCATTCTGTAGTTACTAGGATCTTTCCATTCGCACTTTTTATGTATTGGCAATATAATACTGTCATGCCACGATTTTGGAATCATCCTGTTCTTACCAATCCATACAAATAGTATATTAAGTGCTTTTGCCCATACTTCAGGTGCCAGGTGTAGTAGAGCATTACACGTCCCATCAGGGCCAGTAGCTCTCGGGGTAGGTAATTTGTCTATCAAGGTTACCACAGATGTTTCAGTATGGTTGCTTACCCATTGTACCCGGTCTACCTTCAGTCTTTCCTTTTTACCCATCTCGGATCCAAGAAAGTTTTTTACATGTATGATCCAATCTTTTTCAGCCACGCTATTAATCGTTAGGGTTTGTTTTTTCCCCCTCATTTATTGCCTTCCACATGCACTGCTGATCATTGCTCCTGTCTTGTGCTGCAATATTTAGCCAGAATTCGCTTGATTTGTTTTTTTGTGAGTTCATATCCACTTCCTATGTTGTTTCTTTGCACATTTGATCTGATTAGTGGCATCATTCTTCCCTGAATGGGCTACTCTAAAGCTTTCCTAGGAGCACTTTTAGCATTGTTGATTTAATTATCGTACGAATTATGTTTGCCGTGGGAAAGATTCAATTTTTCACTGTTGCTGGAATACTTCCATTTTTGGGAGGAGGCTTCTTTGATCTTATTCAGTACCTTTTCATATTTCCCAATTATTTCACTATTGGTGGCCACTTGTCTATTATCAATCATACCCCAGAATTTTTGTAGTTATGACTGCACTAGTATTAATTTTTTCCAGTTTCGTAGGATTCCAGCTGATCCGATTTGCTGCATTATTTGCTTCTATGTTTCCACTCATATGGTACTCTGCCTCCACGAGTGTGTTCCAGCATCACATTGTGGCAGATGGTCACTTTCCAGACTGCTTCCTATTGCCATATCTATAATTAAGCTATTGGCCTTTTTATTTACAATAATGTATTCAATTGTTGTTAGAATGCCCCCTCCTACTCTCGTAGCACCACATTTAGCATCTCCTTTAGTATGACCATTAAGCATAGTCAATTGTTGACCAACAATCAACTTACTCCAGGGTTTGCCATATTTGTTCGAGCATCCCATTTCAATTGGGCCGGAGCCACACTCCCCACTCATTTGATCTTCTGGCAAGACTATCTTTGCATTAAAATCATCTGCAGTTATAATGGGGAGATCAGCATTACATTCTACTATGATTTGTGTTAGTTTCTCCACATTTGCTTCGTTCTGAATCCCATTTGGGGGGTTATATATATATATATATATATATATATATATATTCATGAGGAGCAGACTCAGGAATCGGGGCGTATTAGTTTTAACAATCACCCCTAACATCATATCATTGGACCATCCAGTTTTAACACCGGTCCACAGATGTTTAACGGCTGTTAGTAGTCCACCTTTCGGGCTTCCTCTAGGTCCTTTGGATGCCAAACTTTGTATGGAGCACCATCCATCTACATCACATGTTTCATATAACCATGTCTCCTGCAGTGTGACTATACAAAAGCAATCCATATGCGCTAACAGTCAACCTTTTTTCATAATGCAAGTTACCTCTAGTGTTCCATGATATCATCATATTGACATCATCAGGAACTTTGTTCTAGTCTTGGCATACATTCTATTGGCAACCATTGCCAGTAGCCAATCTGTTCTAGTTAGCTGATGGTCACATCGTGATCCCTTGTGTTATAATGCTTTCTAGGAGGCCTTCCAATAATAGCATCAGCTTGTCTCGGCAACTCTTTTCCTCCACTTTGCTGTTTTGGTGATTCAATTTCTATCGGACTTCCATCTATACTTAATTTTCTCGAATTTTCAGCCCTTTTAACTCCAGTTTCTAATCTCTGATTCTTCACCTTACGCATAGAAGTTTCCTTGCATGTAACTCCTAATTTGGGGAAGTGATCATGATGGCTTAATATAAGCTATACACCACACATTAGTGGTAACTAAATTTGGGGTTACTAATTGGTCAACTATATAGAAGTCACTTGATTTCACCGTCCGCAACGTGACCACCATCGCACATAGTTCCGTATACAATGTCTATCCAGTATCTCAATTGTCCCAGATTGGTCTATTTGAAGCTGCAGTGCCCTGACAAAATTTAGCAGATCTTTCTTATAGGTCGGCTCAGACGCCTCGTCACTGGTGTTTTCTCTAAATCGTACTGCTTTTATGGTCTGTGATTCCTGCTTCTCACCCTCCAGGTGTACTTCTGGTTCAGCGTGGGGGACTTCAAGTCCATGCTCTAACAGATTCATATTCATATTTTAAGTTACCTTTCACTGTTTTTCAGAATGTGTCATTATACCTTTTTTCCATTATTCTGTAGGCACATTTAAACAATGTACAGACCTGGCCTGACATGTTCTTGGTTCCCGACTCCTTCCTGCCCCCAGACTTCATCTGCCATCTTGCTTATGGAAATACGGTCATCAAGTAAGCCCAATAAAAACCAAATTTTACAAGCATCCTCCTCTGAAACTCCACCAAGGTTGCAAAAGGTTTCTTACCTCTCAGTCAGGGCTGGGGGGGGCCAGAGTTCAGTGGTCAAGAGCAGATGTTTGTGTTAGCTGGGCGTTGCAATCAGACATTTAGATTTAGTAGAAACAGGCAACCAGGTCAGCTTTATTTCATTGCTATGCAGGACAGAAATCAGTCACACTCACCCCATCTGACAAAGTAGCTCTCCCCACTTAGATGAAACATAACATAAGCAGTTCACCTGCAAGAGAAACTACTACATACATTCTAGGATTTGAACAGTAAATCACATTCCAGTGTGATTCTCAGTTTCTGTCCTGAAAAATGTTGCTATTTTAAGAGAATCCAGTCTTTCACACACCCCAATCTATCTAACGCAATGGTACACAACATGTGGCCCCTGTGCCGAATGCTGCCCTAAAGGGACATTTTTTATGGCCCTCAAGTCACATGAGCTTAATGATGAAGCATTGCCTGGCCTACTGTCAGATAGGCATTCAGTAGTAATGTCATTAAAATGTATCACGTGTTACAGCCCAAAAAAGTAATAAAAGGCATACCTTAAAACCCATGTTTTTTAACTCGAATGTGTGCACCGATGCCCTTACTACCCACTGATTCTCATGGATAGTTTGGTCCACTCTATGGGACTTGTGGGGATTTGTGTGGTACATTCGGCCCTTCTGGGTTTGCCATCACCTTGTATTCCAGAATCATCGGTCACATGCAACAACATAAATAAACTTAAAGGGTACCTGTTATAAATCTATGGTCCTTCAGGTGAGTATATGTAAATAACGAAAAAATGACCAACAAATAAATTATAACAGGCTGCGAGGCGCCTTGACACACTTGTGTAGAGGCGCGTTACAAATGCCATATCATATCAATGTATAGTCAAAGAATGTTTACCAATACAAAATATTCATTTCATTAAACAGTTCAAATTAATCAAAAAGATCACAAACCCAATTTGGGTCAAAGAACATCATATATATTATTTCATGCCCATGCTATTTGTTATACGTTTGCAAAACGACGAGAGATCAGAGTGAGGATAAGTGAACATCGATCATGCATATGCAACAATGCAAGCGACATGCCTTTGGTCAAACATTTCAAGAAAAATGGACAAAGATACCGATATTAAATGGTTTGTTTTACAAACCATTAAACACAGAAGCAGAGGAGGCGACATGGCCAAGGCAATACATAAACTCTAGCAGCGCTGGATTTACTCTTTAAATACAGTCCGGCAGGGCTTGAATATTTGTGTCGAGTGAAATGCCTTAATGATTAAATAAGTGGGGGAAATATGGATAATGACTTCATCATGGTCCTCAGAGGAAATATAAAAAAACAGTCATTCCCTAACGAATTAAGGTGTGTATCACCTATGGCAAACAAGAGGGTATAGTGTTGAATGCACCCTGGAACTTTACAACTGACTGGAAACTAATGCGGGTAGCTGGATGTTCTACACTACATCTCCCACAATGCTCCGTTGCATGTGGTAAATTTGCTTGAGAGAATTCTGAGTATCTGGAAATTGTTACATAAGGGAAGTAAAAGTCTAGCAGATTCTCCACACCCTATACCAAATACAGCACAGGTAGACAAGAAACACTGATTCTGACACAGCCAGGAGAACAGAACGATAGGATTCTCTCCTCTTTCTATGTTCATAATAGAACATATGTGGAAACAAGCAGTGCGCAAATCCATCGGGACAGTTGCGAGCATGAAACAGGAACCATACGAGGCAAATTATTATTCCAAATAAGACGGTAAGTGTGATTTTGAGAGCATCCACAGCAGGGGCCCACAATGCAACCCGTGAGTGTGGACAAGGGGAGAACTCACTAACTGAAATCGAAATGTTTGACATAGACGTGTGACTTTAGGGGTGGGAGACACTGATAAGCACACCATCATGCCACGAGATGGCTGGGCATTACTCTATTCTTTGCTATGTTATTGATCATGACACTATACTTGGCAATGTGCAATGGAGTAACCGGCCACATGTGTCATTTTAGGAATATTCTGCTGAGAGCAGTGTCCTCACAGGAATTGAACAGACACTAATACGTGTTGCTGAGAAGACATCTCCTTTCACTTTGCACGAGATACACCTTGCAAATCCCAACAAAGTAAGTTTGGCTGTGGCCACTAAGAGATACATGTGACGCAAATTAGTCGTCAACATGCATTTATGCGGGTTTCTCCTATCTCATCAGGATGGGATACTAGTACCTTCATCAACACCGCAAACACGCTCCACAGAAGTGGGATGGGACTTTGGCCGCATCAAAAAGAAATATGACTCGAACTCAGTAAGTAGCCTTCTCTTTAAAAATATGGATAATTTAATGCACAAGAAATTAGCTAAAAATAAGACATTGCGTTTGTTTCTTCCTACTGTGTAGGAGTTGGTACAGTGTAACGCGATCACGTGACAATCCGCTGGAGAACATACCCATTGTCTATTGCATCACCATTGGAAACTGCATCCTGGGTGTACCTGACTAGGTAACAATTCGACTGTTTACCTTTTTGCCTACATTAAGTGTATATTAATTTGAGATGACATGGATGCCAAAAATTGTAATTAGTTTATTATATTTGCAGATCACAAGGCGCATTCCATCCATCATAGAGGAAAACCTCTATTCATTGTCCTCCGTCATGGGGAAGGTTGGTTGAATAATTGGGGAAAGATGATCTGCACCTACTAAAATACAACCGAAACACGTGTCGACAAACTGTCACCCTCTATATAGAGATTGAGGGATACATCTGTAAAATACATGAGTCGATATCTAGGAAATGTCTTTATGAACATTGTCCATGGGTAGACTAGACACCCGTATGAATGTATAAGTGTTGGTATGAATATGGTACGTATGAGTTGAGAATGAACATTTGAATGGAAAAGAACTATACATTGGTTTTGTGATCTTTGAGGATTAATTTGAACTGTTTAATGAAATTAACATTTTGTATTGGTAAAAATTCTTTGACTATACATATACAGCATCCTGTTACCATTGATCTATTGGTCATTTTTTTGTTATTTTCACATGCTACAACACACGTTCACATACAGCTCTATGAAGTGCTACGCCTTCTTTTATGGCTTTAGAAGCAGAGCCTCACTCTGGAGGGTGCTGTTTTCTAATGGCAGAGCTTTATGGAGTCTAAATTCTATGTGTCAAATCAGAGGGCTTGTGCTCCTGGCATTTCCATTGCATTTAAACATGGATACCAGTATTCATTCGCAGCAGTAGACAGAACATTTCATATATTCAGAATGGAATCTCATTAAAATGTATTTTTACATATGTAAACAAAATGTTCATATACCCATGTGAAGACATGACTACTCAGCTCAGAAAGAGTGCATGGATGAGTAGTGGATAAACCACCTACTACGCCCTTCCACTTCTACTGTCATGCACTCAATGTCCCAGAACGCACTGGTCCAGCACCCACAACATCAGAACACGCACACATGCAGATCTCACCTCTTTCCATTGCAGCAGCAGAGGGAACTTCTGCCGGCTTCTCTACGAGTGGCTTACACTCCCAAAAGGCTCCACAAGGTCCACACTGTCTCAGGCGACTATGCCCGTTTTTGCATTGGCAGATACCATGGCTCCTGTCACCACGCATGCCGAGACGTTGCATTGCCATGGATACACGGATCACTAAACGTCACGTGACACAGAAGGTGCGGTCACGTGTTGTGGTTTCATTGGCAATCCCATAAACGGCCGAATCTCATTCCATTCTGTGCTTCACATCTGTTCACAATGCGTTTGGCGTCTTGCTTTGAACCTCGTCTTGCCTTGGAGAATTCGTGACCACGGATACGTTTACTGGACTGCTTACTGCCTTACCCTTTGTTTTGGTGTTTGTACTCTAACTTTTCTGGATTACCTCGACTTTGGCCTTTGTTTCACGGACTACTTTTGGATTACGATTTTTGCTTTGTTGCTTTTGGTTGACTACCTGGCTCTTCGCCCCTGCTCCTCAGATCTTGGAATCCTCTATCAGTTGTGCAACATTCCATCTTGACAGGGGCATCCAGTGAGTGTTCCATCTGCCTGGAGCTGTTGCCACAGATTGTCCTTGCTGCTGCTGCTCTTTCACTCACTGAGGGTACGGGATACATGGTCCCGGGAAACTATCTAACTACCATAATTCTGGGTTCCCATTAGTGCTCTCCCCCTGCATCAATTTGGTAAGATGTCCACTTTGATACTTCCATTCAAATAGTAGAACAAGTTACTTTCTTACCTGGAAATGTTCTTTCGATGGGATGGTCTGACGACATATTCCATATCTATGACAGGTAATGTCCACAGCTGTGCTCCTTCAGAAAATCTTCGGCGTCTGCGTCCTGCGTCGATGACGTCGATGCGCCGTCCCAGAGGACCTCCTCCGACGGCCAACGACACCCGATGTCATAAGTAGGACGCGCGACGCCTACAGCCTCAGTTGTAGTTTTTCCCCCAGAACGTGTGCCACCAGTTTTCTGCCAGTCAGACACACAAGGCCTTGCAGAACGCATGCTGCAATCGCAAAAGAAATTCTGCAGCGGGGAAGGTAGGGAGGGAGCAATATGGAATACGTCGGACAATCCCATCGAAAGAACGTTACCAGGTAAGAAAGTAACTTGTTCATCGAGGGGATTGGGTCCTCCAACGTATTCCATATCTATGACAGACTCCCAAAGCAGTACCAAGCAAGGAGGTGGGAAAAGAATTTAGAACACAAATTTAGCATGCCCAATCAAATTGCGGAATAAAGGACTGCCTTGCCAAAGGCCAGATCCTGCCCTCTGATGGAATCGAGGGAGTAGTGACGTACAAAAGTATGTACTGAAGCCCAGGTGGCTGCATCACAGACATGACAAATAGGAACAATCCTCTGCAGGGCAGTAGACGCAGCCACTCCCCTGCTAGAATGGGCCAGCAAGCCAGCCGGAGGGTCCTTACCCACCAAGCGGTAACACTCGGAGATAGCTAAAATAATCCAACAAGACAGTCTGTTTCGTCACAGCTTGTCCCAAACGGTTTCCAGCGTAACCAATGAAAAATTGATCGTCCACTCTGACCCGGGACATGCACGAAATATAAAAGCTCAACGCTCTCCTAGGATCAAGCCTCTGGAGCCTCTCCTCTTCCTTACCAGGATGTGGAGGATAGAACGCCGGAAGAATAACCTTCTGGCTCAAATGAAATTCCAAAACCACCTTCAGAAGAAAAGAAGGACAAACTCTAAGGACAACCCTGTCCTTATGAAACACAGTGAAGGGTGGCTTAACTGAAAGTGCCTGTAACTCACTCACTCTGCGAGGGGAAGTAACCGCAACCAAAAACAGTTTTCAGAGTCAACAGTCTCAAAAGGGCAAGAACGCAAAGGCTCAAACGGAGAACCCATAAGAAACTTAAGAACAAGGTTCAAATCCCAACCGGAAAAAGGTGACGGAGGGAACACATTAGTGAGCCCTTTCAAAAACTGAGAAATTAAAGGAATCTTTAAATAGGAACATTCTTCAGACGAGCGCTTAAATATGGACAGCGCCGCAAGGTAACCTTTAATGGTCCCCATTTGCAAGCCCCTGTGGGTCAAGGAAAGCAAAAAAGACAGAACCATGGGAATGTCACATTCAAAAGGATCCACATTCTTAACTCTGCACCAGTCGCAGAAATGTATCAAATGGCAACGGTACAGAGACTTTGTTGCCGGCCACCTGGCCGACAGCAACACCTCCATCACGTCTTCAGAGAGGTCCCAAACCTTATACCTCAACCTTTCAGAAGCGAAGCGTGAAGGCTGAGGGATCTGACCTCTGGACGGAGAACCTGACCCCCCTCCCGTGAGAGCAGATCGTCTCAGTAGGGAAGATGACTTGGAGGGCAAATGGACAAGTCGAGAAGGTCCGGGTACCACGTCCTCCGGGCCCACGCCGGAGCAATGAGGATCATCCGGGAACCGAACCTCCGTAACCTCCGCAGTACTTGCGGGATGACGGGGACTGGAGGAAATGCGTACAGCAGTGGGAATGACCACTCAACCACAAACGCGTCTCCTAAGGCTCCTTTTGGAGGAAATTCCTGCGAGCATAACCTTTCGCACTTCCGGTTGACACTGGAGGCGAAGAGATCCACTTGAGGGGTCCCCCAAAGGGCAAAGATCTCCAGGAGAATCTCCTGAGCCAGCTCCCACTCGTGAGAGACCGTGCTCTGCCTGCTCAGAGCGTCCACCCTCTCGTCGTCGTCTCCGGCCAGATGAACAGCCGAGATCGAAACTTCCTGCTGGATGGCCCAGAACTCGAGTTGCATCGCCTTCCTGCACTGAGGAAGTGACCCTGCCCCCCCCCCCTTTCTGTTGAGGTAGTGCATGGCCACCGTGTTGTCCGTTAGAATCAGGGCACTCTTCCCTCGCACAGTCGGCAGAAAAGCCTTCAGGGCAAGCCTGACGGCCCTCAGCTCCAACAGATTGATATGGAGTCTGGACACCGACAGAGACCAACGACTGCTGACTGTCAACTCGTTGGCATGAGCTCCCCATCCCGTGAGGGATGCGTCCATCATGATCATCACCTCAAGCCACGGCAACCAAAATGGGGCCCCCTTCATCAGATTGCCTTCGACGACCCACCACAGAAGGTCCTGGGCAACCGAGGGCGGCACCTGAACAGGGTCCGACAACCTGCCGGAGGACTGAGACCACTGGAGCTTGAGTGCCCACTGCAAAGATCTCATCCGCAGATGAGCCTCTGGCACCAGAAGAATGCAGGATGCCATGAGGCCGAGCAGTCTCAAGAACTCGGACGCTGGGAGATTCTGGGCAAGTCGAAACTTATGCACCATCTGCTGAATCTGAAGAGCCCTCATCTGGGGAGGAAAACACTGCCCCAGGGATGTGTCGAGCACTGCTCCGATGTACTGGAGCCGCTGTGTTGGTGTCAAATGGGACTTCTTTAAATTGAGGGAGAAGCCCAGCTTGTGAAGGGAGTGGCAGGAGACGGACAGATGATCCAGGACTTGCTCGGGAGAGCTCCCCCTGATCAACCAATCGTCCAGGAAGGGGTAGACGTGAATCCTCCCTTTCCTGAGATGCGCTGCCACCACCACCATGAGCTTGGTGAAAACTCTCGGAGCGGAGGTCAATCCGAACGGCAGGACCCGAAACTGAAATTGCGAGTCGCCAACCACGAACCTCAGGTACTTCTTGTGCTTGGGATGGATCGGCACATGGAAGTAAGCGTCCTTAAGGTCGAGAGACACCAACCAGTCCTGAAGTTGAAGGGCCTGGAGGACGAGAGAGTAACCATCTTGAACTTGTCCTTCCTGAGGAGTTTGTTCAAACCGCGCAAGTCCATGATGGGTCTCAATCCCCCGTCTTTCTTCGAGATCAAAAAATAAGGGGAATACCATCCCTTGTTCCTCTCCGCTACAGGCACCAGTTCTATGGCGCCTTTCTCCAGCAGGGCTTGAATTTCCTGCGCAAGGAGCGGATCCGGACTCTTCAAAGAGGTTCCCAGGTGGATTGTCGTGAGGCCTCTGTCGAAAGGGAAGACAGTAGCCGTGGGTTATGATCTCCAGAACCCACACATCTGAAGTAATGGCTCACCACTCTACAAGATGCTGCGCCAGCCTTCCCCCCAACCGCCGAACCATGGGACCTGGCCTCATGACTGAGTGGTAGCAGCTGCGGCGTTGCCTGAGGGCAAAGAGGCAACTGCCCGAGCGGCCTTGGCACCTCGAGTACCCTGGTTTCCACCTCTGGCACTCTTACGGTGGCCTCTTTGACTGCTAGCTCCTCTCGCTTTACTGAAGGATGAGTAATAATGAAAGGAACCTCCCCCCCATTGCTGTCCCCTAGGACAAAAAGGCAGAGATTGTCGAACTGCAGTGCCCAACAACTTTGCTGCAACTTTGGAGGTCTGCAACCTCTCAAGGCTCTCGTCAGCCTTGTTGCCAAAAAGATGTTCACCGTCAAAGGGCATGTTGAGGAGCCGGGACTGCACATCAGGAGCGAACCGAGACTTCCGCAACCACGCAAACCTGCGTATTACGGTGCTCACCGCCATGGACCGGCTGACACAATCTGCCATGTCCAAACCCGACTGAATGGCCTCGCACATGGCATCCTTGCCATCCTGAACCATAGCAAGGAAACCCTCCCGTTCGTCCCATTCGGCAAAATGTTCAGCCGCTAATGCAGCACAGTTCCACAGAGTGTGTGAAACGAGACAAGACGCATATGGTGTTGGCTGCCTGAAGTGGCATACCCCCTGAAGAGAACACTTTCTTCGCCCAGCAGTCAAAACATTTGTCGTCCCTATCTGGAGGGATGGTAGGATACAACGCCTGCTTTGCCGTGGCCGTAGCCGCCTGCACCACCAAACTCTCCGGAGTTTCCAGGGCTTAGACACCCGACCTACCGACAGCTTCTTCTTGCGTTCCCGCAAGGCCTTTGCTGTGAGCGACTGGCAGTCAGTCGTCCGTATCGTGGGCCTCCCCGAGGCACCAGAGGCAGGCGTTGTGCGAGTCTGTGACCGACATCTTGGACCCACAGTCCCCGCATTTCTTGAAGCCCGGACGCGGGGTTGAAGACGAAGTAGACATCGCCACGAACAGGTTTTCACAAAAAAAACGAACAGGTTCAACGAACCGAGAAGAAAACAGCAAACTCCAAAGAGTCGAGGCGTACCGAGATTCACGAAGCAAACACATTCGCGGAAAAAACGGAACTGAGGCTATGGGGGTCGTGCTTCCTACTTATCACATCGGGTGACGTCAGCCGTCGGAGGTCGTCCTTGGGGAGGGCGCATCAATGCAGGATGCAGACGTCGAAGATTTTCCGAAGCAGCACAGCTGTGGACATTACCTGTCATAGATATGGAATATGTCGGAGGACCCAATCCCTCAAACTATTGCTATTGTTTCGATTGTATCAAGTGCCCAATTGCTAGTTTTCCTCGCAGTTACTGGGGGTTCCGGTGTTCCTGCCACCCGTGGCCCTAAACATTGAACAGCGAGTTGCTAGTATCTCCCTGTTCAGTATTTAGGGATGGAGGTTTACCTAATCCATGCGACTATCAAGTCTTGACATCTACATACCAACAGTGATCCCAATAAAAAACATGAAACAGGCAGAGTAAAGAAATACACCAAAGGTAGGTTATGTTCATAAGAAAGGTGTGAACGTGATAAAACTAGCAGCAAAACAGGAATAGTAGAAGAGTCCAAAATAAAGGAATGTCTAATCAATGCTTTATACAAATATATTCACTTTAATTGAACACAACAACATGCAAGATAAATAAGTATAAAAACACTAGCAAAAACCGACCCCTGTCGAAAGGACACAGGGTAGGTAATTTTTCATGTGCATTTCATTTCCTGTGAGTTTACCTGGCATATGCAGGAGCCCTCCAGTGATGAACCTGAGTGCATGTGCAATTTGGAAAGAGTGCAAGTCTTGATCCAACATCAGTTGCCCCCAATATTCCCTGGGGATGGATAGGGAACAGAGCTTGCCTCTGGCTCTCTGGCTGAGAGGATTGGAAAGGACTGCTCTTCCAACAAGGCACACATGAATCCTTTTCTTCGAGTAAGTCAAAAATAAATCAAAGAACAGCGAGTCCCCTTCCTCATACAGGCAAATGGCCACACAGGATTAAACAAAAGCAAGCTTACTTTAAAGATCCCAATCCCTACTAAGATAACAAGAGACATTACATTTCTGACAACATATCTCAAGTGGTGTGCTGTGCAGAACATGTACCAGACTGAAAGAAATAAAGAGGTCCACTGAAAATCAAGATTGAAGAATCCTTTTTCCCTTTAGGTACTGCTCTTTATTTGCTGCCACACCCTTCTAAAGTCTGCAGCTTTAAAGGCACTTCGATATGCAACACCCTGGTATGAGGCTGGCTCTTTTGTTTACGGTGTGCCATTTGAAACTCAGTTCCCAGGAATACCCTGATTTGTTGTTCCTGGGCTAGAGAGAGGTGTTAACTGACCTTATAAAGGATCAAAGAGAAGCACATCATTCATGCCCATTGTCCTGCTGGCAGAGAAGGATGTCTGACTTGAATACACACATCCCTTTTCCAACTTGCCTTGGCTCACAGTGTTCAGATGTGTAGGCTAAAAAGGAGATGTGGTTTAGAAAGTTATATGAACTACCAGCCACCATACCAAACTTAAGTATGGTTTGTATTTCAATTTTACCATGCCACACTTTGATTGAATTACACAAATAATGTTATTTATTAAAAATAGAAATGTAGGGTTTTTCCTTAAAAGATGGCAATTTCTCATAGTCCTAGACTGATTTGGCATACAACAAATCTTACAATAGTCATGTGTGACTATGGTTGCTCAAGCATAATGCTTGGCCTGCAAGATTGATATGCAACTAAGATTGTTTTGGCATACTTGTCAGCCTGCAGACTTCACATGTGCCTAAATGCTCTGGCACACTCCACTACCCATGAAACGCAGGTGTCCGTTTCACTTCATTGAAATACTGTCTACAAAATTCCAGTGTGCCCAAGCCTCCTTATGGTTAACTCCCCCACGGACAACATTTCTTTGTGCTACACATTGCTCTTGTATACTCAACCTTCTTTGAACCTTTGTGCTCTTCAGACCTTTGAAAAAACCTCCTTGCATATTCAAATCATGTGTGCCGAAAACGGTGTCACCCTTATTATCCGCCTAATAAATTCACATTTGCCTGAGACTGATTTGATCTAGTCCACCATACAAACTGGACTCAGGCTAAAATTTCTTTGGTGTATTCTACCACTTGCAAAATGTGCATGCTCCTAAGACTGCTTTGCCATACACAACTACATTCAACATTTGGAATTGTCTAACAGAGTTTTGCATTCTTCTCAGGCTACACAATTCATGTGTGCCTAAATTCACTTTGGTGTACTGCCCAACCTCCAAAATTCATGTGTGTCTAGGGCTTTTTTCAAGTACACATATAGCTACAACGTCTGGTGTGCCTAAGATTCTTTGTGGTATTCCCCAACCAACAGAATTCACATCTGACTACAACAGCTTTGGTGTATTCCCAAATTTCATGTTTCACTTATGACCAAAACTGCTTTGACAAACCCCTCTGCCTACAGAGTTCATGTGAGCCCAAGGCTGTTTTGGCTACTACTCCAGCTACAAAGTTCAAGTCTGCCTAAGTCTGCATTGGTGTTCTTCTTGCCCCCAAAGTCGCGTGTATTTAAGACGGATTGGGATTATTAACAATGCAACAAAATGTACATGCACCCAATATTGCATTGGCATATATCCCCACCTATAAACTTAGTGTCTATGATTGATCTGGCATAAGCCTCCATCTTCTAAATTAAGCTATGCCTTAGACTGCTATAGCTTACTCATTGCCTGCAATATACGCGTGTGCCTAGACCTGCTCGGACATACCTCACTTTTGATACATTCAGGTGTTCCTAACATTGTTTAGACATATTACCTCAACTTCAGAATTCACTTGTGCCCAAGTCTGCTTTAGCAAAATCCTCCGCCTACAAAATTCACATGTGCCTAACACTGAATTTGTGTATTTCTGCACCTGAGAAAGTACCATGTGCCCAAGTCTGTTTTGGCATACTCCCCACTTCAAAATTCAAGTGGGTTTAAGAATGTTTCGTTGTTTTCCCTCACCTCCAAAATTAAAGTGTTACTAAGGCTTCTTTGCCGTAGTCCCCACCAACAAAATACAAGTTGTGCTTCAGACGTCTTGTGCGTTTGCATCCTACTGGGAAATTCATGTTTGATTTAGACCAGGGATGCACAAACCTTAAAGTGCTCAAGCTGAATGCTTGTTTGAGCCTTCATAGTGGCGGCACACAAATGGAATTAAGCCAATGTCAATAAAAGTCAGATTCGTTTTACACACGTGTCAAATAGGCGCCATCCAATTCAAACAAGAAGGTCACTATGGTTTGAAATGGGCAAACGGTTTTTGAATAATAGACAAAATGATTCAAATCAACTAATGGGGGCATTTAATAAAAAATGAAATAGCATGCAGGGGACCATCAACAGCAATAGCATTTTTGCCACTTTTAGCACACCACCAAATTCCAGATTTGCTGCTAGAGTGTAAGAGATTCTTGCGGTCAAGTTCTGGAGGTATATCCTCATCTTTAATGCCAAGAAGTGGAGTAATTACTGGAGGCAGTAATACCACTGTTCAATTTCCTCCAAAATCCTCAGGGAGTCCTATTAATACAATGGCAGTAATTCCACCAGACGGAAAAGAAGTATTGTTAACAAGTTTGTATTTCCACCAGAAATACTACCAAACTCATACTGAGCCCAGTGAACCTGCACTTGCTTTAGGCTTTCTTTCTATAAAAATAAATACTTCTTTTCTCATCTCACTCACCTATGAAATTACGTGACTGTTTTGGCACATTCCCCACCTACAATATTAACTGGTCCATTTTTTCAGCGATGACACTCCAACACTTCCACAATTCAAACGTTTTTAAGATCACGTTGCCCTACCCCAATACGATGCCTTAAAATGTTGCATTTGCCTACGACAGCCATAGCATTCCTCTGTCTCCAAAATGTGCGTGTTCATAAATCTGCTTTGGCATACACCACTGCCTCCGAAATGCATGTGTCTGGGACCGATTAGACATACTGGCACAACTACACAATTCATTTGTGCTTAAACATATTTTTGCACGTTTCTAACAGCAAAATACACATGTGCATAAAACTGCATTGGTGTATGCCCCAACCCTACATAATGCACATTTGCCTATGACTGCTTTGGAATAGGACCGAACCTACAAAATTCATCTGTTCCCAAGACTGCTTTCTTGTACCCCTCATACAAACGTCATGTGTACATAAAACACGTTGTCATACATATATTGCTGCAAAATTCAGGTGTGCATATGACCGCTACGGTGGCATGCTATACCTCCTACAAATTTCATGAGGGCCTGTGAGGAATTCGACCATCACAACGGGGAGTGTGCACTGGCTTGGGTTTTTTGATTATTTGATAAGTGAAAATTAATGATGAGGGAGCAACCTCCCAGGTCTGTGTGAGGCCATTCTGCACACAGTTCATTTGCTTCCCGCACAAAACGCATAGTCACATGTACTACGGGAAGACTGCCTATAGGGGCCGTCTTCCCCTGCCATATTCAGCTGGAAAGTGAAAGCAGGGCATCTCAAGTAGTGGGGAGGCACACCTTCCTCTGGCATGGACAGCCTCATTTAAATATCAAAGGCTCCATGGATCTGCCTTCCCTTTGCACTCTGCCTGGTGGCAGTGCATACTAATGAGATAATTGAATCAAACTTGAAGGGGCTTGGTTGCCGGAAGAGACGACAGGAAGGCTGGAACAACACCCCTTTAGTATGCAATGTTTCATCTTGAAGCTGTTTCACACCTCTGCATGAAAGGCAGTGAATGGCCTGTCTGGGTCCAGCAGTTACTGCAGGTGTCCCTGCAGAGCAGACCCCTTTCAGGGGGGATACATTGTAAAGACCGGTGGTTGAGCAATAAGCAGAATACGGGTAACTACCGTTAAGCAGTTCTGTGTGGAGATCCCCCCCCCCCCCACCTGGGCAACCTGTAGAAGATACAAGCCCAGTCCATATATTGTTCCCAATAGACTTTCCAATAGTTCAGCAACCCCAAAATACCTGGTGTAGCGTTCCTCGTCGGGGAAATCGACCACCCTTCTTGAGTGTCCTCCCTTTCAGGCAGGAGTCACAGGTCGAACGTCTGACGAAGTACAGGCCGAGCTACGATGGTGAAGTGGCCGCGTCGTTCCTGGCGGTGCTCGTTGACGGGGAAGCGTAAACGTCCTGCAAGGAAGAGGCATGCGGGGCACCTCGGTGTCAATAGTTCTGGACCGCAAAGAGTTTGAAGAACTGTGGCCCAGCAAGGGCGTCGAGTCGTCAGCGTCTGTGGTCTTTGGGTGGCTGGAAAACCACTGGTGGATGCTCCTCGGCGTGTCGATGGTCAGGCCTTCTGCAGCAGGATACGGCAGTGACGATGCGGCCGAGAGCGTCCTTGGATCAATGAAATTCTTAGGCAATGGGAGCACGGCGGCTCCAGTCGGCGGCGGACAACAGTCCGGGTGCTTCTCTTTGGAGTTCCGCAGCAGTCCCCGTATTGGGTCGGCAGCTTGTCGAAGGTCTGTCCACCAGGGGGCTAAGGCAAAGATCAGCTGTGCACGATAGTCCCACGTAGCTCGGGAAGGGGGTGCCTTACCAGTTCCTCTCTGGGTCAGTTCTTGAAGCACAGCAGCTTTCAGATTGTGAAGGAAAGCAACAGCAATTCTTCTCATCCAGCAGGGCTCCAGGTTAAGCTTTGTTTACTCCAGTTACTTGTCGTAGTGGACTTCAGCTTCTGAACACGATTCCTAGCAGTGAGAGGTCCCCAGATATACTGTTGATCTCCCATTCATTCCGCTGGGTCACACTCGAGTATCCAATCACGACTACGGGCATACATGCAGGCAGCCAATCAGGCACACAAGGTATTCAGGCCATTCACTTCTCTCCAGACACGAACAAGTTATGTGTATTGGGACAAGTACTGAGCCATTCAACACTCCAAGCTGCATTCATACCGGTTTCGGGCAGGGCTGTCTCAACCATTGTGTCAACCACCAGATACTAGACAGCCACAACATATAATGTATATTCGTCACACACTCCTTTCACCCAGTTCCCACCCATAGGCGTACCCACAACATACGGTTGTTGAGAAGGCTCCAGCCAGTCTGATCGGCACTTACCCACACTACCATGTACGGAACTTCCACCCAACAGCCAGTCAGGGGGAAGGGACAGAGGCAGGGCTTCCCGGGACTTCGGGAAGATCAAGGTAACAGGTGATGGAAGGCAAGCAGCCATGGGGGTCATTTTGTCTCCATCAGGAATCCACTGATTCCAATGACAGGGCCTGGGCATCCCAAAATGGAGGATGCTCAGGTCACCAGTCATTTCAGCACGGAGCTGCCACCAGCCCGTACCCTGCTCTGTGGGTCACACGCAGGTGCCCAAAACATACACTAGGGGCACAGGGTTGCACCCCTACCCATGGGTGTCATAAGGGTATCCCATGGGTCTGTTCAGCAAACCAAAACAGGTGCACCACCAGGAGTCCCACATGAACTCCTGCGCGGAAAACACGAGAGAATACACGATAAAAAGCAGTAAAGGACAAGGATACAGAGGCCCTGTCCCTCCGATGCATTTCCAGCATCACAGTCACCCCCCCTTCCAGACTGAGGTGGAGGGTGCCTAATCTCCCACGGGATAGACACCCTCATCCAGACGGTCAACATACCTTCTGGAAAGGCCATCTGCATTATTGTGACTCTTCCCTGGTCTGCGCTCAATGGTGAAGTCTAGTGCTTGCAGACTAATGGACCACCTGAGCAGTTTCGGGTTTTCACCCTTCATCTGCATAAGCCACTTCAGGGGCTTATGATCGATTTGGACCATGAAGGTAGACCCAGTAATGACCAAAATAGGTGACTTTCCGCTGAGCTATCTGGCACTTGGTGGCCTTGATAGTGAGGTTAGCACTTTTAACGCCTGCAACACTTTATACATATGAGTCAAATGCTCTTCCCAGGTGGAACTGTAGACGGCAATGTAGTCTAAGTAAGCCACACAAAAAGGCTCCCAGCCCACCGAGCGCATGGTTGACTAATCTGTGGAAAGTGGCAGGGGCGTTCTTTAGCCCGAAAGGCATGACCCTAAACTGGTAGTGTCCCTCTGGTGTTGAGAACGCCGTCTTTTCCTTGGCATGGTCCGTCAGAGCTATTTGCCAATAGCCTGAGGTAAGGTCGAAGGTGCTCACAAATTTGGCAGCACCTATGGTGTCCATGAGCTCATCAGCCCGGGGCAAAGGGTGCGCATCAGTTTTGGTGACGGCATTGACTCCTCGGTAGTCCACACAGAACCTACAATCCTTGGTACCTGCCTGGGAACTTGCCTTGGGGACAAGGACCACAGGACTGGACCAGGGACTGGTTGAGGGTTCAATAACACCCAGATCCAACATCTTGGCGACCTCAGCCTGGATGTGGTTCTTGACGGTATCTGACATACGGTAGCACCTGCTTTTGACAGGCACACTGTCACCAGTGTCAAACTCGTGCCTACACCACGGTGTAACGCCTGGTGTCAGTGAGAACGGAGGCGTACTGCCGGAGCAAAGTCCTGCAGGCCTTCTGCTGCTCTGTCTTCAGATCGGGAGAAAGATGTACTCCCTCCACTGAGCCATCCTGAGGGTTGCTATGCAGAAAATCAGGAAGGGGCTCACGCTCATTCTCCTCTTGCCCGGAAGCTAGCAAGAGAAATGAGACTTCGGCCCGCCTGTGGAAAGGCTTGAGCCTGTTAACATCTGAGGGGCTACCCCAGAGGATCCCATGTCAACCAGATAATTGACCTCGGCCATCTTGGGGATTATCTGGCAGGGTCCAGTCCACTTATCTGCCAAAGCCTGAGGCTTGGTAGGCTCCATCACATGGACCTCCTGTCCCGGAGTCCAATCCACGTGCGATGCTTTAAGGTCATGCCAGTACTTATTCAATTCCTGGCTGGCCTTAATATTTGCGGTTGCTTGACCCATCATCTGTGCCATCCTCCGTCTGAGGCCTAACACATAGTCCCCCACTTGCTTGGCGGGACCTGGAGGGGTGGCCTCCCAACCTTCTCGGATCAAGGAGAGGTGCCCCCTCACAGGGTGCCCAAAGAGTAACCCAAAGGGGCTGAAACAAACACCCTCTTGAGGTACCTCTCTGTAAGCAAAAAGCAGGCATGGCAGGAGAAGATCCCACTTCTTCCTGAGGGGCTCTTCCAAAGCACCTAACATGCCCTTGAGAGTTTTGTTAAATCTCTCACCCAAACCGTTGGTCTGGGGTAGTAAGAGGTGGAGAACTTATAGGTTACCCCGCACTCTTTCCACATGGTTTTCATGTAACTTGACATGAAGTTGGATCGACTACCAGAGACAACCTCCTTAGGGAATCCAACATGGGTGAAAATGCCCAGGAGAGCCCTGGCAACCACCTTGGCCGTAACCGTCTGAAGGGGTATAGCCTCTGGGTACCTGGTGACAGATCTACCAAGACTAGGATGAACCGATGTCCACCCGACGTGGGAGGGTCAAGGGGACCGACTATGTCAATGCCAACCCTCTCAAATGGTGTGCCAACCACTGGCAATAGTTGCAGTGGGGCGATGACTCTACCTCCAGTCTTGCCAGACAACTGACAAGTTGGGCAGGTCCTGCAGTGGGACTCCACTTCTACTCCCATCCATGGCCAGTAGAAATGGGCAGAGAGCCTCTGCTTAGTCTTCTTGGTACCAAGATGACCAGCCAAGGACACCTCATGCACGAACTGCAACAGGAAGGGCCTGTAAACCTGGGGTAACACCAACCTCTTGAGGGCACCAGGTTCAGGCTTAGTGGGCTCACTAACAAGGAGCTCACCCTCCCAATAAATCCGAAATGTCCTAGGCACTTCTCCTTGTGCCTGGGAAAGGGCCTGTGTCCTCAGACCCTCGAGAGAGTGGCACTCTGTCCCTTACAGAGGTCTGCCCGGGAGGGTCCCCCTTCAGCCAACAAGCATTGAAGGTCGGTATGATCCTCTGGGTTAAGAGCCTCTCCCACAGGAAAGTCTTCTGGCTCGTCTCCCACAGGAGTTGAAACAGGATTTACCATTGGTCCCATCCCCTCCGGAGCATGGACCCCAATGGGTGCTGTCGGAACAGCGGGAGGAGTAGGGGCTCCCTCCACAGAGGCGGCCTTCTTACTCCTCCGTTTCTTTCGTGCCTTGGGTTTCCCCGTTGGCAAGTGTACCGGGCTCACAGCCAGACCCTGTGTGACCTGTGATCGGGTGACTACCACAGCAGCCATGGGTAGACCATCCGTGATCATCCGCAATTTGACCAAATCATTTCCCAATAAAATGTTTGCAGGCACGTTGTCCTGAACCAGGACTGGAAGCTTTGCTGTCTTGTCTCCAATTGTAATGTTGACTAAGGCAACAGGCAATAATTTGGGAGGCCCACCAGCTAACCTGGTGGTTCTCAGAGGGGCATCTACATAGTCCTCCGGCTTGAGAAGGGTCCTGTCCATCACTGTCATGCTTGCCCCAGTGTGTCTAGAACCAGTAGAAGGCTAGCTATTCAAGAGGACACATCTCAAAAACCTACAAGTGTTTTGCGGGATAGTAGCCAGTACTTCTGCATACTGGTCCCAGGCCCCAAGGGACACTAAGGAAATCTCTACGGGAGCACCAAAGGTGATCCCGGTAGAGGAGATGAGGACGGTGGCCTCCAACTAAGGTACCGAGTGGGGATAGATCAGGCTGACAGCCTGGACTCCAAGTGCCTTACCTTTACACTTGAGGTCATCCCTTCGGTGATCCAGAGCCCCACAATCCCAACATGTGCCGGGCGTGCGGGATACAGTACTGGAACCACTGGGACCCTCCTTTGCAGCAGGCGGACCACTACTCGTACTCCCACCCACAACAGACTTATCCCCACTAGGTTTTTGTGTCTTTGGAGAGGAACGTTTTGGTTTACCCGACTGCGATTGCTTTTGGGACTCCTCAGCTTTCTGAGAGGCCCCCTTTTCTTTGTCCTTGTCCTTCCCACTGGAGTCCTTAGGGGACACCCGGTGGGAGACCCACTTGTCAGCCAACCTAGGCAGCTTAAATGGGTCCAAAATGTTCTGGTCAGCAACATACTGACGCAGCTCTGGTGAACATGTTTCCGAAAAATGCTCAAAAAACAAGAGGTGAGACAATTCAAACGTTTTCACTTTGTAACCATCAATCCACCCCATCATGTTCATGTGCGCGGCACTTACCCAGTCAACCCAAGACACATTCTCTCGTTTCTTAAAATCCCTGAACCGTTTAAGATATTGGGTAGGCGTTTTGCCCAACTTGGCGATTAAGGCAGACTTCATGCAATCATACAGACCCCTTTCTTCCACACTCAGCTTCAGAATACAGTCATATCCAGTTTGAGGCACTCTGCTTAACAAACACTTAGCCCAATCTCTCTTATCAACATTGTGAATTGCACAAGCCATTTCAAACGCTTCAATCCATTGGAGTATTTCAGAACCCTCCGCATACACACCAACCAAATCTTTCTTAAACTTGGTAGCTGAGGACCTGACACTCAATTGGTTTTGCTGAAGTCTCCACTCGCGCTTTCTCTAGCTGGATTTGCCGACATTCAGTGGCCTTGTCTTTGAGTTCAAGATCCCGGTTCTTGAGTTCCACTGGCTGTGCCAACTCCTCTCTCTTAAACTCAGCATCTAGTTCCAACTTGCGATATTCAAAGGCTAACTTCATCCTCAATAACTGAAGCTCTAAAGAATTGCTGGGGTTCGGAACAGAGGCGGCAGGAATGGTGACATTCCTAGAATCAGTTTCGGGGAAGACCCCCGGGGTAGAGTCCTCATTGGTTGCATCCCCCCCTTCTAGAGTTTCACAATCGATGTGGTAGTCCACCAGGGCAACTATCAGCTCAGCCCTAGACTTATCCACAAAGTCTAATTCCCTGGCTTCACAAGCACTCTGGAGAGCCTCTAAGCTCATCCGAGTCAATTTACCATTCACAATAGATTTCATTGCTTGTAATGCAGTTATCTTGTATACGACTAAACCTTAATTTAACAAAGTGCAGATATCCTTCATAAGTGGCACGGTTATACAGTAAAGACCGGAGTGGGGATCTGCACTTCCGCTCTCTATATGTTAGAGGGGAGGCACAGAGACCCCTGCCAAGATGCTCTATAATTGGTAGTTGTGGTTGAGCAATCAAGGCCTAGCTTCTCTTGAGGTGATGCAAGCTGATTCTTAAGTACAGTGTAGTCCCCAAGCACCCACGAAGGAATGTCCACACACTATCGGTTAAAACAGTCTTTATATAATTAACATTCAAAGTCATATACACGATCACGATAACTCACTTTGTACTCCGAGAAACAATGGTAAATATGTACAATTCTAAAGTGGTACAACTAACGTTATTAGATCTTATTAAAGTGCATACGGTCAGAATGACACAGATCAAAATAAAGACGAAAACCAGCAGTAGAGTCAGGAAGGAAAGCAAGATGGTTGAGCAATAGGCAGAATACTGGTAACTACCGTTAAACAAAGTTCTGTGTGGCGTCCCCCCCCACCTGGGCAACCTGTAGAAGAAAGATACAAGCCCAGTCCATATATTGTTCCCACTAGACTTTCCAATAGTTCAGCAACCCCAAAGTACCTGGCGTTGTAGCGTTCCTCGTCGGGGAAATCGACAACCCTTCTTGAGTGTCCTCCCTTTCAGGCAGAACAGGTCGAGCTACGACGGTGAAGTGGCCGCATCGTTCCTAGCGGTGATCATTGACGGGGAAGCATAAATGTCCTGCAAGGAAGAGGCTTGCGGGGCAGCTCGGTGTCAATCGTTCTGGACCGCAAAGAGTGAAGAACTGTGGCCCAGCAAGGGCGTCGAGTCGTCGGCGTCTCTGTGGTCTTTGGGTGGTGGGAAACCCACCTGTGGATGCTGCTCGGCACATCGACGGTCAGGCCTTCTCCAGCAGGATACGGCAGCGACGATGCGGACGAGAGCATCCTTGGAGGCATCCCAAAATGGAGGACGCTCAGGGCACCAGTCATTTCAGCACGGAGCTGCCACCAGTCCGTACCCTGCTCTGTGGGTCACACACAGATGCCCAAAAACATACAGTAGGGGCACAGTGTTGCACCCCTACCCATGGGTGCCATAAGGGTATCCCATGGGTCTGTTCACCAAACCAAAAGAGAGCTGCACCGCCAGGAGTCCCACATGAATTCCTGTATGGAAAACACAACAGAACACACAATAAAAAACAGTAAAGGACAAGGATACGGAGGCCATGTCCCTCCGATGCATTTCCAGCATCAGACATGAAGTCTGTGCCCAGCACATACTTCAAGAGAAGCCTATGTTTTAATTAAGAGTCACTGAGGGCTCAGTTAACCCGAGAGACACTTTGATCTACAAAAGGCAGGGAGATAAATGGGATTTAGGTATATGTTGCCACCCCCATGCCTGTCCTGTTGCAGAGCACTCTGGTCCTGACCTCATGCATAACAGAAGATTGTTGGTGGGGACCAAGGATTGGTTAATTAAGGTAGCCTTAGCCTGCAATCAATCACTGGGGTCCATTTGGCTTTAAAAGAAGACTGAAACTCGCACTTAGCAGATCTGAAGACTTTGAAAGGAGTAAGGACTCATTTTGGATCCAAGCTGAAGGTACAGTCTACCGTACATCTTCCACCAGTGACGGAAGGCCAGGAGTTCCAAGAGGGAAGCAAGATCCCTCCCCTAAAAATCTCCCAGGGAACAGAGGGAAATGCCCGACTCAGAGGACCCATACAGCAGCTTGGGAACCAGTACCCATCCAGCACACAGTGTGCCCTGCTAGGTTCTGCCAGTAAGCTTCCTGGGTGGTAAGTGCCGGGGAGTCTCTCGACAAAGGACAAGGCCGTTGGCTGCAATCACTCCTGATCTTTGGGCTGTCCTTGAAAGGACACAAGCCCTGCAAAGAAGCTAGAATGAGTGCAGCACAAGAATTGAGCAGCACTCGACAAGCATTCCAGATGCACTAGACACAATGATTCTGGCCCCGCGCTGCCATGCCAGCCTGCAGATGTCCATCCAGCCTTGCTTGCCGAACTGCCTGCCGCTTGGTACCCGCAGCTGTCTCCCGCCACTAACTCTGTCTCAAGGGCTTCAAAGCGCCCTGGAACTGCCTGGATACTGTCAGACCCCAAGAACTTCTTCTGCAGCAGGTACATTGTGTTTCTGCCCTCCTGGTCCTTCTCCAAAGGCCCCTAGAGACAGTTATTACCCTTTGCCCCATCGGTGCTGGAACCGAATAACCTTGAACAGTAAGACTGATTACTTAACCAACTACCCTCTTGCCAGCATCCAGAGTGCATCCCTTTCCTTCGTGAAACTGTCTGTGTTCCTTTACAGGGTGGGTTGTATTTTGTAGCTTGCTAAAACTGTTATAGTGATAATAGATATTTTTATACAACCATGACTGGGCAGTACCTTTTATCATTGGGTAATAATTGGATTTTCACTGTGTTGCAACTAACCAACGATCCACGAACATGCAGAGCTAAGCCTGCCATTCCGTCCACATTCCCAAAATTGTACAAGGAGGTCTTATGATTCACTTGTGTTCCAATCTGTTCGGATCCTTTCTGGTGTACTAGTGGTGTGGGGTTGATTGATAGTTTAGAAACAGATATTCATCTGTGGACCACTGGTGCCCCAGAAGTTGATTTCTCACAGGGCCTAGGCCTACTCTGCTGCAATCAATTAAATTATAAAATGCACATTTGCCCAACACTGCTTTGGCATATTCTCTCACCCACAAAATTCATATGTGCCTTCGATTGCTTGTGTGCACTGCCTCACTTACAAAATTCATGTGTGGATAAGAATGCTCAACTACCCCCTTTCCTACAGAATTCATGTGTGCCCTAGACTGATTTAGCATACCCTACACCTACAAAATGAACATGGGGTTCTCTATGCTTTGGCCTTGTCTTTTGATGTGCTCTCTCAACCACAAATCATTTACCCCTAGCACCCATATACATTTTGCATCAAAATCCTTAACTCTACCTTGGCCGCTTTTCGATTTTAAAAACGCGATCTTCACTATAACTAATTATCTTACCCACTTAACTCCAAAGATTCAAGCATAAGTGTCCAGCTCTCCCTTTTATTGCTTTTGCAACTTCGAAAGCTAATAAAAAATGTTCCTGAGTTTCTACCCAACTCTTATTTAGATGCACGGTCAAACCCAGTAAAACTTCAATAAAACTCCACCTAGAATTTGGGAAAAAACAAAGACTGTACTGGGTCAACACCATGGACATTCTTCGGGATTGAGTTTTGAGTCTCACATAAACTGCCCCGCCCATGATTACACAATGAATATACGTATGGTAGTTTGAGTGTCATTTTCTAACACACCTATCATCAGCTATAATCGTGATAATGGTATGCCTATTTAATAACGAGAATGCTTTATTTTTTTTTACTATTTATGAACTTTATATGCAGATATTGCATTTTGAAGACCCTGCACGCTGGGACCTATTCTTTAAATAGACACTTGAGGACGATATCAATGCAGACGCAATACAATATTTTATGAATTGAGATTTTCAAGCACGTCAATATTAGGTGATAAGATATTCTAGCTCAACTGTTAACGTTGTGTCATTGTTACAATGTACGAGTGTCCGAATCTAATTGTACACATTCATATATGTGCCTTACAAAAAAATGCAGCGAGCACATATTTGAAATTATAATACCTCATTTTCGGACTTGTGAAAAAAATGCAGCAGTGCATGAAGCATTTAAGTTATCTTGTTGCCACTTTGAGAAATGTCCTTGTAATGCAGTAATATGTCAGAGCTAAACAAGGGTAATTGAGCAAATCAATGTTTATTAAAATTTGATTGAGAACATGAATAACGAAGACTCATCAAGAATCCTTACTCAGGATTTAATGAGGCAAGGGCTCACAAGGTTTTCCTCAAAGTCAGGTATGAAATGCTCATGAAAGGAGAGTAGCTTTTTTCTAAAGACAAGGACACGTTATGCATGTGATGTTGATGAATGATTTATGACACTGCTCCAACTTCTTCCTCAAATTATGTTTATTTTCATATTCATGTGTTCAGAAGATGGATAAAGGTGTTGCAGAAGAAATTCTAGTTCCATGGTTACTCTTTTGCAGTTCTGTTACCAAAGAGCGTGTTTGAGATACACAACACTGGAAAGACAAGCATCCTTGTTATCACAAACATGCAGTTTACGTTTAGAAAAAAGGTCTCTTATACATATAATTGCAGAAGAATTTGGAATGTGATTTGTATTAGGAGTGGGAGTGGGCATCTATAAAAAAAAGTGTTTGCAACTTTACCACCATTGACTTCAATGGAAACCCAGATGTTTGCTATGGCTTGAACCTTGTACGGACCACTGACCTTTGGAGAAAAGTAAAGTATTGCTGCTTTTTTGCACTTGCTCAACTTACCTGTTTTGGGGCACTGCTCTGAATTTATGTTTACCAGTGTACAATTCCTGTGTTTACTGTAACATTTATTTTTTCCCTAGTAACATATTTGGTACCTTTTTTATGCGCCTAGAACTGGCTGGATGCAGCGGACTGTATAGTACCACTGTTATTGTACTGAATTGGACATTTATTTCTTACATCATAATGTCATTTTAAAAGTATATACTCAAAATGTCAGTGCTATTTGATTCATTTCCCTGCCCTTTGGCCAGTTCCATATGTTAATATCCCCGCAAAAATATTACGCCATACATCGTATTTTTGCTGCGATATTAACCTGTTGAACACCCCCAGACACCCCTGCAACCCCCATATTATTTTAAAAGGGAGCAGGGGACACCCCTGTAGCCCCCGATCCCATTTACCCCAAAAATTATCCCCACTAATAATAACGCCTATGGCTGTTCCCGATGACCATATATATGGCGATATTATTGGTGGGGATAATATTACCCGATACCCTTTGGTTATCTTCTACCTTGTTCTTCCACACTTCTCACTTTAGTAATTGTAACAGAAGTCATTCACTTTGGAGAAATCCACCTTAGACTAAGCAAAGGTTAAAGCAAGTGTATCCTGACCGGATACGGGGTGGTGGGGGGTAGGTGGGGGCTTGGGCTCTCTTGTCCAAATCCACATTCCAGCCAATGGATTCTGTTGCAGGGAAAAGATGTGAGGCCAGAGGGTGTCCGTGTGTGTGCAGCCTTTATTATTTCGAGTAGTGCAGATCCTTGCCATTTGTGGGTTGGAGCAGCCCCAAGCCCGAATTTATGGGTCCTGCAAATGTTCATCAGATCATCGACTGGCGCCAAGACACTGAGGAAGAGAAGCACCAAGCTGAAGACCCTAAAGATTGCTACTTGCCAAAACCTAGACCCAGTGAAACCTTGCTCAGCTTACGATGATGCAAGAATGCACATATGGGTGCTTAAAACATTGGACTGGTGTGACCAACCAGTCCGGTCTCCTGCATGAAAGGCCATCCTTTGGAATCCTTTGGAAGTAACCCAGAACAAATCCTGTGGCTGCCCAACTTTGCAATATGCTACCACGGTTATTGGTCCCCATCCTGAGTTGGGCATTAGAACTCGGCAGGTTATCTATTTATGACTTTTTTGCCGCAATATCTAGGTGAGTTCAGAGTGGAGATTAACCCGCTTCTGTGGCCATAAAGTTGTTTTTTGGTTGTATTTGTAAAACCACGGGCCCTTTGAATATTTTCTTTCCCCGCTCCAACTTCCTGATTGTACCTGATTCGCCTGCCCTCCCACCCGACCCCTTCTCCGATTGGTCAGATCAAGAGCCTTAACCAACCCTTCCAGGGCAGCCCTCTGCCCGTGCAGCCCTGCGGCTAAGGGCTCAAGGCAAAGGGCGGCTCCTGCAGAGGCGGCTCCAGACAGTATCCGCAGGAGATTCCAGTAGCCTGCCACCATCCATCTGCAACCAAAAGTGAATGAAACATTTTCTCTGCTGCCCACCAGTGTCCATTATTGCACTTAGCCCTAAACATCCGTGCTATGAGCCCCTGCCTCTCCCTCCCCGCTCCCAGGTTCTCTGTCCCGCCTCCCGACCCTCCCACCATGTTACCCCGTTCATTACTGACCCTCCCAGGGCAGCCCTCTACCCGTGCAGCCCTGTAACAAAGGGACCAAGACAAAGGGCAGCTCCAACTAGGTGGTATAGTTGAATTTAGAAAGTGTGCATAATATCTGTTATAATTGAACTTCGAAAGTGTGTTTAATATCTGTTATAGTTGAATTTAGAAAGTGTGCATATTAGCGTTATAATAGCGGTATAGTTGAACTTAGAAAGTGTGCCTAACAGACTTACTGTGGTATAGCTGAATCGAGAGCGTGTCCAATAGCATTACTGTGGTATAGTTGAATTTAAAAAGTGTGCCTATCATCATCCTTGTACCAAAGTTAAATCTAGAAGGTGTGCCTAATTAGCGTCACTGTACTAAAGTTGAATCTACAAAGTGCACTTAATAGCGTCACTGTGGTATAGTTGAATTTAGAAAGTGTGCCTAATATCACTGTGCTAAAATTGAACCTAGAAAGTGTGCCTTATTAGCATCATTGTTTTATAGTTTAATCTTGTTATTACAACCAAGCCCTAACTGAGCCCAACCCATGAGTCCATCCGGCCCAGCTAGGTCCAGTGAAAGAGCCTCACTCTGGCGTGCCTCACTCCCCCCTCACCACACCCCCCCCCCCGACTCCCTTACCCACCCATCCCAAACCATCCCACCCTCCACCACACTCTCACCCCCCTCCCCCCATCCAACCATCAAGCCAGATGAGCCCAATGGCGCGCCAACCATCCAAAGACCCCTGTCCCTCCCATCCCTTCCAATTCACCATCCCCCCGGCATGCCTGCACCCCTTGCCCCAGCAACAAAACACCCACCCCATCCCACCACCAGCACACCTGCGCCCCCTGCCCCACCAACAAAACACCCACCCAACCTCCCAGACCAACCTCGTCCCATCACCACCCCCTGCCCTATCCTCGAGTCAACTCCATCCATCAACCTCCACCAACCTCATCCCTTCCCCTCCCTAAAAACTGCACGGCTCGCCCTGGCAAGAACAGAAGCTGCATCCCCATTGCCCTCCGAACCCCCCACCCACCCACAGCAACTGAATTAAAAAACCTGAAAAAAATAAAACAGACGTGGTCTCCCTCAATCTCACACTAAGCCTCACCACCCCGTCCCATCCCACAACCTCAATCTCTCAATTTCCACCATCACCACCCTGCCCCCCATCCTCGCCCTGCCTCGAACCCCTCTCCCTTGAATTATCAACTACACCTAGAGCACCTAACCCCCTACGCCTCACCCTTCAATCCCCAGCCCCAAATCCATCTGAGCACCCTTTCACATCCATCCAACCCAGTCCTCCCTACACCCACCTCATCCTCCACCCACGTTCTCTTTCCATCCACCATTGACAAACCCGTCTGTCGCACCTCCCATTTTCCATTCACTCCCAACCTCCCCCAACCCCTGCCACCTCACCAAGCCACTCGCCCACTCCTCCCTACCACCCCCACAACATCCACCCATGCCGAAGAAAGATGCATCCTTTTTAATGCCCAATCTGTAGCAAAAAACAGACAGCATCTTTGACCTTACCTCACACAAACCAGACCTAGTCTATCAATGAAACCTGGTTCTCCAACGTCTTTGGCCCTATTATCCATGAAGCCTTCCCCCCGAACTACTCCCTCATCCCACTCAACTGACCATCTGGAGGAGGAGCAGCAATTTTTTTCAAGTCACACTTCTCCACCTCAATCATTGACTACCAGACAATCATCCATTCTGCGAATCACTTCTCGTCAAACTATGCCTCCCCCCCAATGTTCTCCCACACCTTCCTAATCATCTACAGAACCCCTGGCTATGACAGACAATTCAAGCAACCTCTGTGATTTGATAGCCACCATCCAAATAAACCATCCCGCCCTAACTCTTCTAGGAGACTTCAATATCTGGCTGGACATTCCCACCAACCCCATGACCCACTCACTGGTCGACTGCCTAGATGCGCTTAACCTCCACCTTCACTTGAACGGCCCATCTCTCTCAAAAGGACACTCCATGAATGCCATCTTCAGCTCCACATGACCAGATACATCTACCCCCCCCCCCCCCAACACCTGTGATCTGGTGTGATCACTTCATTGTGCCTTTCACCATTCGCTCAACTGCCCCCTCCCCATACTTAAACCAGAACCCCCAAATCAACGCAAATGCTGGAAGAAACGAAAAATCCTTCCTGACCTAGCTGATGCGCTGCTTCGAACCCCAACCCCTCCTCAACCACCCCACGAAATGAACCCTTAACCACAGATTCCTTTGACTCGTGGCTCAATTCCTTATTAATCCCGCTCACTCCCACGTGCCAATCCTCCGCTCCCCATGGCCCTTATCCCAGATGGTTTACATCTGAACTGAAGACTACAAAATCCCTCGAACGTAAATGGTGGAAAGATAAAACCAATCTGAATAGATCCACCCTGCCCAGAACCATTGCCACTACAAATCAGAAATCCAAAAGCAAAAAAAGTCCTCTACAACTCTCAAATTCTCAACTGTGAAAACCCCAGCAAGGAACTCCTTTCATTTCTGAATTTACCAAACCAACCTGTCCCACTACCCAATCAACCCCATCCCAGTCACTCTGCGACTCGGTCTCTCCACTTCCACACCGCTGCTCTCGACAGAACAAATTGTCTCAAACTGGCACTCATGTTCCCTCGACGTAATCCACCCGCTCCATCAGTCACCCCACCGCCTGCCACAGCAACTACAACGCAACCCACCTTCGACTTGTTCACACCAATATCAAGAGACCAATTTCTCAAACTTCTCTCTGCCCGGAAACCATCTGGCTCCCCCCCCTAGACCCCTGCCCCACCTCAATCCTCAAAGAAATATTCTCATCCACCTGCGCAGGAGAGTGTGCAAGAACCATCATAAATGTCTCCCTCTCAGGAGTCTTCCGACGCCTACAAAACTGCTCATGTGAAGCCTCTACTAAAAAAAAACCTTGACCCCAAAAACTACTTCCCCATCTCAAACACCAGGTTCCTGGCTACTCATCGATCGAACCGCATACTCCCAACTGTATGCCTTTGTCAAATCCAACAATCTCCTAGACCCTGCACAATCAAGCTTCAGACCTCGACACGGAACCAAAACCACCCTGACCTCAATCTGGAACGACCTTTAGATCAACGCTGACTCTGCAGGATGTGCAGCACTAATCCTTCTTGACCTCTCCGCCGACTTCGACAATCAACCACGCAATCGTCCACGATCGCCACCACTCGCTAGGAATCCATGGAAATGCTCTGAAGTGGATAGCATCCTTCCTCAACAATAGGAAACAAATAACCCTCCTCTCCACCTTTTCATCCGCTGCCCAACCAGTCAATACCGGAGTTCGGCAAGGAGCATGCCTATCAGCCCTCCCGTTCAATCTCTATATATCCACCCTCCCAGGAATAATCCACCCGCACAATATCCTGTTCTATATCTACGCCGATGACACCCAATTAATCCTAAAAATCCTCAATTCAAAACCCAACTGTCAACCCGACCTTGCAGCCTGCCTCCTTGACATTGATCGCTGGATGACCAAAAACCACCTCCTCTTAAACCCCACTAAAACTGAAATCATGATGTGCGGCAACACCAAACTTCTCCCCCAACCTCTACCATGGCCATCATCCTTGGGCACTTCACCCACCACCTCGACCACAGTAAGAAACCTTGGATTCACTCTCGACTCTGTCCTAACCCTCTCTCCCGAAATCAACACCGTCTCAAAATCCTGCCATTACCACCTCAAAATTTTAAGACGCATATTTCCATACCCCTCCTTTCCCAACAGACTCGCCACTGTCCAAGCCATTGTAATGTTGAGATTTGACTATGCCAACTCCCTCTACCTCGGGGTCCAAGCATATCACCTCAAACTACAAAGAGCACAAAATGCTAGAGCCAAACCGCTTCTAACACTTGGCCCTAGAGGCCACAGCTCTCAGAACTCTCCACTGGCTCCCAGTTGGACGAAGGGTGTCTTTCAAAACTTTATGCATCTCGCACCGAGCAGTGCATAAAACCGGTCTCCTATACCTACAGGACGAGCTTGAACCCTGCCACCCACCGCACACTCTAAGATCCAGCTCTGTCCTCCTTTTAGTGTTATCAAACACCCACTCAATCAGGTTAGGAGGATCAGCATGCTCAGCCATAGCCCCCACTCTATAGAACTTGCTTCCACCCCACATTTGACACACCAAAGACTACATGTCTTTCCGCAAATTACCGAAAACGTGGCTCTTCCCTTAAAGAATCGACACTTAGAGCAAATGAAAGGAACAGCCACAATAAACAGAACTCCAAAGGGAGTTGATGGAACAGATAAAGACTAAAACTGATAGTGTACCTAAAACGGATTGACTGAGTGAAACAGCTGCAGTAAGTAAAATGGATGGAATAGATGTAACAAATGAAACAGATGGAACCGATTGAGTGGACGAAACAGATGAAGAGAATGGAACGGATTGAATGGACTGAACAGATCAAGAGGATCAACCGGATAGTTGATGAACCAGATAAAGTGAATTGAACTGATGGAGCAGTTGGAAAAAATTAATTGGGTGGAACAGATGAGGGCTTGGAACGGATGGAGCAGTTGGAGCGGTTGGAACGGATGGAGCGGTTGGAACGGATGGAGCAGACAGAGCAGTTGGAACGGAGGGAACTGTTACTGATGATACCGATAACCACCATATCACACTACTACGCTTACTCTCTCCTATACACCATCATTCAACTAGAACACCGCTATACCATTACACATTCGGCCTAGCTGTTCTCATACTAACATGACCCCATGAACACCTCATCATCCTATTAAAACACAGCTAACTGAGCACATTCCGGCTAGCTTAGGCATCTCCTCAGGCCTAACGCAACCAGAACTCAGTCTGGATGTCCACCCTCCAGACTGAACACATCCAACCGATTTCCTCAGCACCACACCTACCGCTAAGAAACAGCTCATACTACAACCAAACCGCTGCACAAATATCCGGTGCACCCACGCACCATACAACACCCTGTCTCTACTGACTCCAACTACGGTTCCATAGGGCGTTCAACCTACCAGCGCTTTGAGGTCATACCAATGACACATAAGGCACTATTTAAATGCCAAGTAACATAACATAAAATCATCCCTCCTGCTGGAACTGCTCTGATGCATGAAGACAGGCATGTCTGGAGCCGAGTCGTCTTCATTGCCATGCACATCACCTACTAACCTCAGAGCAAGGTAAATTTCACTCCACCCATCTCTGATGTGTCCTGGTGTTCTCCTTTCATTGTGGTACTAGCTGTGACCACTATCCTGAAGTGCCTGGGAAATCCTGCTGGAAGATCTTCGGAGCCATCCATTCGGAGCACGGTCCACCATTTAGTTAGATCCAATCACAAGGCTGTCTTCAGCCACTTCACTCGCAGCCTCTGGAGCCCCTCCATCTGGACCAATGGCAGAAGTGTGACTGCCTACCTGTGTTCTCGCCCCCTCCCGCAATAGGCGTGCTATGGGCATACAATCCACTCCCTAACTCTTCCTTGCATGGTTGTGAATGCAGGAGTTCTGGACAGAAATCCCCCCAGGTGGTAACCCCTAGTTTGGTGGGATTGGGAGAGTACTACTGGAAAATCACCAAGTACTTTATTCTGGAACCTTGTCCAACATTTTGACTTTGCCAAAGTTTGTTCTAAGGAAATATCTAAGACGTCCTACACCCCACACAGATATCTTCCTGAAACTATCTCTGTTTAGGTACTGGCAATTTACCTTGTAGGGAAGGACTGCTAACGCTATAGGGGGCATATAATGGAAACGCAAGCTATATGGCTACTATCTTATTGCACTTTTGTCTCCCTTTACTGCCTACAGTTTTTCCAGTTTCATTGATTTGAACTGTTATTGTGTTTCAATGTAAGGTGTGGGTGATCTCTTATTGAGACCACCAACTGTGCACATTAGATATGTAGATAGTTAAACACACTATCACTTGATTTACTTACTTTACCTGCTTAGAGTTCAGGCCTAACATATCTGTGTATTTGTGTGCCCCTGTGTTGCTAGTCTTATTTCAGTACTCTACGTTTGGTTAACAGTATTACTACACCACCCCATAGTCCCTGAAGTTACCTACGGTGACCTGTAAGTACTTACCATAGGGCTAGTTTTGAAAATCCTCATCACAATCTAACCAAGAATAAAAATGGAAGGACAAGCCCAAACACAAAAGCATATACCCATCTTACATCCACGAAATAATCCATGTATAAAGCCAGATTGCGTAGCAGAAACAATGAACACTTCAGTTTTGAGGAAGACCAATTTCCCATAAAAGAACAAACAGCAGGGGCACATTGTCAAAGCCAGTAATTAATTGTACTTCAGTATGATAGGTAAGTAAGCGTAGCATTGCATTGTGCTAGAGAGAGCATCCACATGAGGTGAACACAACTAAAAACAATACTTGTGTAATGTTCGCTTACATTATTTAGGCCACAACTATTAAAGAATTGGGGGGCAAGACAAAGCACTGATCAACAGTATGTTTATCTCACACACCAACCCCCAAAGTAACTGGACTCTTATTTATTTTTTTGCAATGGGAGAGGACTACCATCGTGTTGCTTTGTTCATAATGACTTTGAACCAGCAGGTTTGAAATCAACGATTTCGCACACACATTTGTCCTTAGCCACCGAAAATTGACTTTAGCCAGCCTGACTGGGCCACCTACATGTGTGTAGAGAGGATAACATAAGTAACTCTCATAGACCACAACTTACTGGTCAGCACACACATTATGTGCTGGAGATGGTGGCACAGCAATCCTGCTTCCCACGTGATCACAGAGGTATGATTTATTGAGCTGGGCGGATTATCTTTCACATGGCAGAGAACGTGATAAAAAATAATAGTCGCAACCTGCCAGCAGTCCTTCACAAAGAGCAGATTCACAATTGTAGGGTGACTAGATAATCAAAATAAAAAACCAGATAATCAAAATACAAAACGAGGGCCATACATAAACACTGTACAACCGCCTCATTCCGCAAGTACCACCCCATTCCCCTGCAAGCAGTTGGGGGATTCCGACGGAAAATAATTTCCTTTTGTAGCACTACTCCTCGATATAAATTGTACAGATTTGGCTGTGAATTTTGTTATAAACAAGAGTGTTTGCTCAGGTTGCTATTATATGGCTTCCAGGAGGGCTTCTGTGTATCTGCACATTTCAAAGCCAGTCTCGGGGGTGTGCTGTGTCCCTCCCAAGTGTGTTGCCCCTTTAAGGGAATTTGTCCCCTCCCATGTGTACTGCCCTTTTAATGTGGGCCATGACTCATGGCCCAAGCAAATAAAAGGAGCCCCTGCAGGCACGTGCAACAGAACGGCTGCAGACTCCCAAAGAGGAATGACTGAGTCCGTCCCTCATTCATGTAGGCCTGCAGGCCCACACTGTGTGAGCACGGGCCCGCAGGCCGTGATGCCATGGGCCCCCTCTTGCCAGGACGGTGGCAGAGGTCTGCATGGTTCATGGTATGGGCCACCTTGACCCCCAACAAAGAGAGGGTGTTCCCTGGCATCAATCCATGGTACTGATGTACCCTAGAACCCTGGGGCCTGCTGCATGTCCCCAGCAGCCCCCCCACACACACAATAGGTGGCTCAATCAGTTAATGCATGCAGTTGCTGCCTGAACGATTGCTGGCTTAAGTGACAGTGTGAAGTTGTGAAACCATCAGACTGTTTATTTGATTTATAAATGTAACGTCCAATGGTTAATCTCTCCCTGCACTCGTCAGTGATCAACCCCTTTGCACACAACCCGGAAGGGGGTTTTCAAATAATAAAACTCCAGGGAAGAGGGCCCAATTATGGGAGCGTCCTGGAAAAAAGGGAGACTGCACGCAGGACCATGGAAAGTGAGGACCAACATTTGGCATGTCTAGCATTCAGTTCTGACCCCCATCTTAGAACTCATTTAGTGATTAGGGGCAGAGCAATGGTATATGTTCATAAAAGAAAACCGTGTCTGAAAAAAGTATTATGCGACTGCACCATTGTTAACAGTGTTCCTCGCCCACACTACATCACATAAATTACCACTGGTGACAAATGCTTTCTCTGTCATCTGTGTGTAGATGGTAATCAGTCTGAAAAAACAACAAGGGGCACTTTCTCATGTCACAGTGCTGCTTTAGCCTTCTAAAAGTGCTTTTTAAGAGTAAAGGAATAGATCAGATTAAATATACTAGGTACTAGGAGTGTCATTCTCTTGGTTATTAAAAGGCAATCATACGTTGCACTTTGTACTGTAAATATTTGATGTGTGTCCTGCAGTGTTCATACTCAGATTCATACAGGCATATTGCTGGGCATTCACCCCAGCACCCCTTACCTGCCTCCCTCCTGTAAGTTATTAATGGTTGCATATGCCACATTGTATAGGAGGTATGACACTGTATGGTGGGACAATCATTTCCAAACGAACCAAATATGAGAGAGATATGGTTTCACCTCTCCAACTGTAGGTACACATCTATGACAACGCACCCATTTATGGACAGGTCTCCTCTCCCAAGTGAGTTACCACCACACCTTCACAGGTGTCCTATAAGGCAAGGAACAAAGCTATAAGTCAAAGACGACAGAAGATTGTCGGAAGCCACCAGCTAGTTAGCAGTTTTCAGTGGTGTTGCTTGACGATCCATGTTACACGCTGCAGGCATTGTGAGGTTCTTTCCTCTAGCCTGTCAGTGCGGGTTTGCTGCGCCAGAGTCAGAAAGCATGCAGCATTTTTTATTTAGGATTTATAAAGCACCCAGCGGCCGGAGGCATCATGGCGCTGTTACAGGATATTCAGCTTAATACATGTTATCAACTTTTCAGAAGCAGTAATACAGATTGCAACAGATATTTCATAGGCAGTAGTACAGGTTAAAATGAGTGCTCAGGGTGTTCCAGGGTTACAGAGGAACGCTATAGGAGGCAGTACTGTATGGCAATTGGTCTAGTTAAATAGCTTTGTTTTTAGCAACTTCCTAAATACTGTGAGGGATTCTTTGTTTAAACTGAGCGGAAGCGCATTCCAGGCTTTTGGGGCTAAGACTTCAAAACTGGTGCTGCCAGCTTTAGCTCTGTTCCTGCTCAAGTGGGCCGTCTTGTGGTGATGATCCCCTTTGGGGGGCTGCTGGCAAGAGGTGTGTAGTGCAAGGCCTAAAGCCGAGGAGTGGCCGTGTTGCTAAGGGGGAAGCACTCCTGCATTCTGTGGGTGAGGCAATAACTTTACGCTGCAATTCATTATCTGCAGTGGACTATCTGAAATAGTCTGAAAATAAGTAGGGGTTAACTGTGGGCCTAAAGTGCCTTTGAGCTCCCTTCTCCCCCTCAAGTTAACATGTGGCAAGATGCTTATTGCTATAAACTTGCCATTGCCTCCCTCTCCAGTAAGCCGTGGAAGGCTCGTTGGTGTCCAGTCAAATGGTCGAAAATAAAAGATCGAATGACCATTTGATCGACAGTCAAATGATCGGAAAAAAAGGTCACATTTATTATTTATTTAGTTATATTTTTTTTTAGTTTTGGTTGGTTAAAAAATATTTTTAATAAAGAAAAAGGGGGGGTTGGGGGAACCCCCCCATAAAAAAAAAAGACCATTTTTCGACCATTTGACTGTCCATCAAATGGCATTCCATCCTTTGGTTTTCGACCAAATGACTGGTAACCAGGCTGGTTATGTGTATCCCACAAGGGAAAGGAGTGCCAACCCGGTCTGCTGTGAATGATTGAATAACACAGGGCAACAAGGTGATGGGGTTGCACTTGTCATCTTTGCGACCAAAGTAGCAAAAAACAAAAAAACACCAAAAACTGGCCAAACTCTGCCCCGGCTCGATCGAGGGGAATAATAGGTTGTGTAGTTTTCCCAGTGGACACCCTGCAGGGGGCAGGTTCTGTGATGGAGGGAAGCACTTTAACGTCATCACCCAATACAGAGAAATTCAAATCTATTATTGAAGTGGACTCCTCAATTGGCGAGGGGGAGGAATTCGGAAATGGGTTACAGTTCTTGTTTTTATACACCTTCCCCCAGGAATCACTGAGTAGTACATAGTTATGCATCTCCTGGTCCCATTTTCGTTGGAAAGCTCCTACAGATGAAAGACTGGTAGGAATTAACCAGGTTTTGCGTATTATGCTATGCTTGTATGAGAACTTAAGTGAAGGTTAAAAAACGTATTTTAGATTTTAGAATCACTCTTATCCAAAATGGAAAGTATTGATGGGTGCATGAGCGAAGCAGTGATTGACGAGGTTAAAGGCAAGGCCTCTTTGGGGCCCATCGTACCGTTGACCCTGAACACAACTTGCCCAGGGGAAATGGTGAAAGTAGGAAATACTTCTTTTCCGGTCCAGAACACTAACATGTTGTAAAGGCGAAAACTGTTCTTTTAAGAAAGTGGTTACAGGTTCTGGAGACTCATGCAAGTGGTACACCTGTAATTCAGCTGGAAGAGGGGCAATTTTCATCTCTAATGTCCTTGGACTATCTACAATGAGTCAGCTTCAGAGTGACTCAGAGGCAGAGATGTCTTGTTTTGAATTGAAGAACTACATTTGCAACCCATACCTCCAGAAACAGGATGAAAAGCGTAAAAAATAGTTCCCAACACACCAACAAATCGAAGAACTGTAATGATAATAGGACTAACATATGTACTTCCAAACAATTTATCAGTGTTTTGCTAAAACAACCTATTGTGAGGGAGTTTTTGGCCAACGGTACCCAGGTAGATGTGTGGCCTGGGAAATATATTCAAATATAAGTCAGTTATTATTCCCAGGGTCCTTGCCCTCCCAGTGGATATAGTTCAGCGCAGGTACTCCGAGCAGGGGAAGCTTCAAACTACACCTTATGAGCATCAAGTGGTGGGTCCTCAGGATCGGGGCCCAAACAAGGCAGTGGCTCATGGAGAAACTTTGCTTGTTCTATCGGGTGGTTGGAAAGTAGGAGTGGGTATTAATTGGCAGAGTGGCAGAGATGATAATCACTTGGGGGTGGGAATGAGCAAAAGTGCAATGGTGGGTGGAGGCGGTAGTATAGGGCTGGGGAGAAACACCTCATTGGTGAAACAAGGGGCTTTTGCCCTTTTTATTCCCTTCCCCAGAAGAGTTTGAACACATCAGGTGCAGCTGTAAGTGGGATGGGATCTGAACCCAGCCCAAAAGAGGTCTATGAGAGGGCGAAGAAAAGATGGTTATAATCAGAAAAATCAGTCAGTCCCCTCTCTAAGCATTTTACGCCCAGAATGAAGAACTATTGACAAGCTGTTGAAGACTAAAATAGGTCCTATTAATATTGATGAGCCTTATAGGGAAAACAAACCACATGGGCCAAGGTCAATGGAAGGCATAAAAAACCAAGGTGTGAATGCTGCCTCAGGTGACCTGTGGCCAAAAATCAGTAATAAACCGGCTGTTATCACAAAGTATGTTCCTACGTATTGCTTATAGAAAGTGTTCTCCAATCACTTTTCGGAAATTCCTAGCTTGGCAAGAATCTCATCGACAGATAACCAGAGATGATTGTGTTGATCATACTCACACTGAGCGTGCTATAGTTGTGTTGGGTTCAATGTTTATTTTGGATGCTATCCTGAAAGAGATATCTTAAGAGTGTGTGGTTTTGATGTAAATCAATATGAGGGGGAGTCCACCATAATGACTGGTGGGTCGAATCCAGCAAAGGACCATTCAGCTCAGTCTATAATCTCACTCATAAAACAAAAAATCGCATAATCAGAACAAAATGACTGGTCGTGGTTGCTGAATGCGACGATTGGGAACCAAACATGAGAACACAAATCCTATGGATAAACACAATTGATTTGGCTCTCTTGGAATACTAGGCATGGGGCTCTACTCTCACCCCAGGAAGTGGCGGTTAAGTTGTGAAGTAATATAATTACATTACAGAACATGTGGTTGATAAATCAGCCATCTTTTAAAGGTTATGTTCTTCCCCAGGCTGCAAAGAAGGGGCAACTTGGACTTACGCTGGTTAAAAATTTAAACTCTGTTACGGTTGTGAGGATAATATAGTTTTTTGGGAGAGCTGGCTGTACATATGAAAGCCGCTTACGGCGCTGGGATCAATTGACTTGCTAATTATCAATGTATACTGGCATGAACGGTTGAGGATCTTAGATTACACATTAAAACGCATAGAGGACGCTGTGTCTACATTGATCATTGATATTTCTGCTGATCACGTGAAACTATATGGAGACCTTTAGTCAGACTGCACCAATGTAGAGACATGGGAATACATGTGTGAGAAGGGAACATGGTGTGGTAACAAGCAGGGTAATGGGGAGCAATGGGTTTGGAGTTTAAGTCAACTTGGGCTATTGTTTTTAAATGATCTGGGTTTTGTTCCTCCTAATGTGTCAGTGAGCGACAAATGGGGGTTCAAATACCACCATTGATTATATTTTTCCAGGACATTGAGATGTCCCATTTTGTTTCGAATTTCACCTCATAGAGACCATGCGATTTTGTAAGCCCACTTTGATATCACTTTGGGTTGTTGGGGGCACGCTCCACAATGGCACTGCTCAAGAGATTTAGTTTCCAATTGTGAGGGAAACCGCATTTTTTGGAATGTGGGTTGGGAGGGTGAATGCCCTTTTGGCATTCTATTTAAGTACGACTTCGGATGAATGGAAATATTTGACCTTCAATCCAACATATTTTGATCAATTTCTTGATGTATTACTGGAAGGTGGGTGGGTCTAAAGAAAAGAATGCTCCAACGCAGAAGAACAGGCCACACTCACACCTATAACTCTGAACTAGTAGTTCAGAAAAAGATGAGGCAGAAGATTCATAATTTGAAGAAGCTGTCATTTATTTCACTAGAGGGTAGATTGGTGGGGTTGAAGCTTGTCCGTCAGCAGTATAAACAACTGGTTGCAGCAGTAAAGAGCCAATAGGGCACAAGTAAATGCTGAGGCCATGTTACTCTGTTTGAGCGAAAAAGGATGCAAGAACAATTTGGCGTTTGATTAATGCCGTGGATTCATCCCAGCCAGCGTCCCAGATAAACAGGGTTACTGAAGCAAGCTGGATATCACATTTCAGGTGCATTTTTGCTGAGTCCCCAGTGGAGATACTCGATTATTCAACTCATGTAAAGACCGTTGAACTCTTGAAAGAGGATTTCAGTTTTGAGATATTACAGGGAATCATCGTTTCCAGGGTTCTGGACCCAATGGTATAACTATTTGTTTAAACGGTATTTGGTGAGTTGGGTTGAAGTTTTATCATCCCTTTTTGTGAACATTTTGTTCCTGGTCGGTTGCGTTAGTTGTCCCGATTTATAAAAAAGGAGATTGTTCAAGCCTGTTCAGTTACAGACCAATTTCGGTTCTAGATGCAGACAGGGCCAGGGGTAGCGGAAGTGACATCACACAACCCTTGACCTCTGATGACATCACAGAAGTGATGTTATTTGACCCCACCCCAAAGTGACATCACAGGAAGCAACGGAACACAACCTTTTACCCCATGATAAAACAGGAAGTGGCATCACATAGCATTATTTCTGAGTACACTACGAAAAATATGGTTAACATATCACTGTAAAGTGATATACATTTCATACAAGAATGGATCACTGTATCGTTAATATCAGTGTGTATAGGCCCATACTTCCAAATCACTGAATGCAAGCAGACATCCAAGGCCAAATGATAATGAAGTGTTATTATATAGCACTAATGCTTGAACTTTTCATATAGAACAAATATACATACAATATCACCCAACCTGTTTTGGTACTCATTTATCAACCTCATCAGGATGAAAGGCTGAGTTGACCTTGCTGGGAGTCGAACCTGCAGAACACAGACATTGCCGCAGCCTGCGTTCAACCCACTGAGCTATCTTACAGGCTATAGCCATCAGAAAACCAGCCACTCCAAAAACTAAGCCACATGCTGCTGGCCACAGCCCATGATCCTCAATGTAAAAAAAAAAAAAGTTTTGGGGACATTCTTTTTAGGGGTAGCAAGGGAGACCTCAAGGGTTGCATCTGCACCCCCGTCGGCCCCTAAATGTCGTCCATGGATGCAGACAGGAAGTTGTTTGCAGCTGTCTTGCTGTCTCATCGAGAGTCATGGGTGGAGTCGACAGGAAGGATCGAGAAATGGCAAATTGGCTTCAGCCAGAATATGGGTACAGCATTGAATGGTTTAGTAATTAAAAGTTTGATGGGGCAGAATGTACGAAGGTTGTGGCTTCACTGGACCTATCCATTGCATTTGACACAGTTGATGAGGGATGCTATGGAGCAAGCTGCATGCCTGGGGCATTCCACCTGGCCTAATAAATTTAATAGCATTGCACACTGATACTTACATGCAAGTGCGCTTTTATCATGCTGGGTACCCATCTAGAAAAATTAAGTTGTCGAGGGACATCAAGCAGGGGTGTGTGTTTTAACCCTCCTCCTATTAAGCCTCCATCTCACTGACATTGAGCAACATCTGTCGCCTACAGCCCTGGTATCACCAAAGAGAGGGGATTTGCACTTGAGATGGCTGGCATATGCCAACTATTCTCTTGTTTGATGCCACAGCAGTTGGCCTCCAGAGACTGAAACGCATTTGTGAAATTTGTGGATGGTCTGTCTGAGGGTCGACCCAGAGAAGACATTATGCATCTCAATAAATCTAGAAAAAGGAGTACATTTTGTTGGCTTGGTTGGAAAGGCCAGAATGTCTAGTGTGCAAGCAATTACCTATTTACGTTTTGTGATAAATGCATGCCCTTCCATGGTGAAATTTTTACCAATGGTTTAAAACCCATGCAGCTGATATGGCGAAGACAAAATATACAAATGAATAGGTCCAATGAAGCTAAGCTCATAGCAAATACTCCCCAAAAAGTTTAGTCGACTTCTGCATATACAAAGAAGGAATCACTGTTCAGTATAGTATTGTAGAGATGAATCTCACTTTTATATATTAACGCTGTGTGAATCAGAGTAAAAATCAACAATTCAGAAAAAGACATTCAAAATGGTTTGCTGAGACAGAATAACAAAACAAAATACATTCAACACACACTATACCAAAACATTTTGGAATAAACTCCAAAACAGTGTGTAACAAAAACCCAAAGATAATTAGGATTTATCAAGAGATTCACATAATATCGTGTGCATATTCAAAAATACATTATAAAAACATGTAGAACCATTGTAAAGAACACAGATCATGCTGCTTGTGTAAACAGCATAACTCTGCTGTAGGTTAAGGGAGTGGTGCGTCTACACCAGGTGTTTCAGCCGTTTTTCGGTGGGCTAGCTGTGCCTCATCTTTAACACAGCCTTCATCAGGACGGAGTTGTGTAGAGTGACGTCTATGCTGCAGGGAAGGGAGACTGGTCAGGGAGGAGTATGAGCAAAAAATTATTTGAACTGACTAAATCATACTGTGTGATCAATTCAAAATCAAAAAACATTGCTTACCTATGAGTAAATGAATTTCACAGGCAAAGTGCTAGAGATGCGTGCGCCGCAAGGGCTCGTCTCTGTATAATCCTGTCGCACAAGACAGAACAAAAGAAAAAACAAAGGAGAAAAAACAGGGAATTGAGATTAATCAAGTTCCCTCGCTATCGTGTCCGCAAAACATGTAAAAATACATAAAAGCGGAGTGTCTTACCTCTCAATGGAGGTATCCAAGTTGAAAAACCAGGCCCAGCGTGGTGTCACAGCAAACAACCACGGTTTGTACAGCTAGAGAAAAGAAAAAAAAAAACTCGGTGTGAGTGTTGGAAACAACCTGTCTCGCAGAATTTACGGAGTAAATATGACCGTGGTAGCAGGGGTTACCTCTGCAAGTGCCAGAGAGCGCAGCCTCTACGCAGCAATGTAAGTGCTGGCCCTCCTCTGCTGCTGAGTCAGACGAGAGCTCGGGGGCCTGGCTTCAAAGCGTTAGTAACGCTGTTGCTAGGACCCCGGGGGTATTTATACGGCAGCCATTTTGGTAAAGCGCCAGAATGACATCCTTGGAATCATTCTTGTTCTAGAGCATTACCATTGGTCCGATTGTCTGTCTCTCCCAAGTTGTAGCCTCCCTCCATTATGACCTCATCCCCCAAGGTCTTCCAGGTTGTAGACTCCCTCCATTATGACCTCATCACCCAAGGTTGGATAGGCTTCTTGCTAGAGGTCTGGTCCTGGCTCTGTTCGATCTTCCTTTTCACCGCCTTGTCACAAATCCTCCCCCTTAAGCCCTTGTGATTGGGAAGGGCATGCAATCTGGATAAGTAATCAGCTTGAGCCATTTTTCTGCCCGGCTGAAGGATCGTGTGGAAAGAGTATGGTTGTAGCGAGAGAAACCATCTTAAGACACAGGGATTTGTATCCTTATTCCTGGACAGCCAGACCAAGGGAGCGTGGTCCGTAACCAGATTAAATGTTCTTCCCAATAGATAGTACTTTAGAGTTTCTACAGCCCATTTCACTGCCAGGCACTCTTTCGATGGTTGCGCAATTAATTTCATGAGGTAATAGCTTTCTGCTGATTAACAAGACGGGCCTTTCTTCTTCTCCCTTACTCTGGAAGAGTACAGCGCCTAATCCTGAACCAGAGGCATCTCTATGTAGGTAAAAAGATTTCTCGAAATCCTGTACACCTTAGAATGGCCTTATCCGATAAGGCACTCTTACAAATGCCTCTTCGGTTTCTGTATTCCTCCATTCTCTCTTACATGGTGCATTGGCTTTCAGAAGGTTTGTCAGGGTGGCAGCGATTGTCGAGAAGTGTGGGATGAATCGCCTGTAGTATCCCACGAAGCCCAGAAAGGCTCTGACCTGTTTAGTCGTTACAGGGAACTGTAGTTTACTGATGGCCTCTACTTTCTCTTGTTGAGGACGGATTTCTCCTCGACCGACATAGTAACCAAGGTATTTGGTATGTGTGTTGGCCAAATGGGTCTTTTTGGGATTGACATGTAAGCCGGCTTCCTTTAGGGTTTGTAATATCGCCTTTAAATGTTTTAAGTGATCCGGCCAACTTTTACTGTATACCACTGTCGTCTAGATATGCTCCGATGTATTCTTCATGGCCCTTTATCAAATAGTTCATTAGCCTCTGGAATGTGGCTGGGGCACCAAGTAGCCCGAAGGGTAACACTAAACTGGAACAATCCGGCCGGGGATGCAAAAGCCATTTTCTCCTAGTCAGCATGGAACAGTGGTATCTGCCAATACCCCTTTGTCAGGTCAATTGTCGACAGGTACTCCGCTTTGCCCAGCTTCTCTAACAGATCGTCAATTCTGGGCATAGGGTATGCATCGAATTTTGAAATTTCATTTAACCTAAAATTCATAAAGAAGCGAGTGCTCCATCTGGTTTAGGGACCATTACTAATGGTGAACACCACTCACTGTGAGATGGTTATATTACCTTCAGGTGTAGCATCTCTTCTATTTCTTTATTAACTGCTTGTAGCCTGGCCTCCGGGATCATATATGGTCTCAGCCTCACCTTTGTACCTGGGGATGTTTGTATGTGGTGACATGTCAATGATGTTCTACCTGGGACTGAAGAAAAAATCCCTGTGTAACGATTGATTAGGTGTCTCAGTTCTTTCTTTTGACGTGGGCCAAGGTCTGGGTTGACCTTCAGGGCTTCTTTTCCTAGGTGGTCTCCCGCTGAGGGTAGACATTCTGGAGCTATTTGGTCATGCTCAGTATTAATATCCAAAGTTTCCTTAACGGCGTGACCCCCTAGCTTTAGTAGAGGCTTTGATGGGATCTCTTCGGTCTTGAACACCCCTATTGTGGCCACCGGCTCCTTCCATTCCTTTAAAAGATGATTGATGTGGTATGTTTGAAAGGGAATTCTATTCCCAGGTTGATGGACTCGGTAAGTAACAGAGCCCAAAACTTCTTTTATCTGGTATGGACCCTTCCAAGACGCTAGCATCTTATTTTCTGTAGTAGGGAGTAGCACGAGGACTTGGTCCCCCACCTGGAAGGTACGTAACTTTGTTGTTTGGTTGTAATAACGCACTTGTTTGACCTGAGCCTGTTGTAGATGCGACTGTGCCACCTCCTGCAATTTCTCCACTCTGGACTTCAGCTGAGCCGCATATTCGGTCAACGACACTTATGTACTTGGCTGCTCCTCCCAACTCTCCTTTAGGATATCCACAACAGTCCTTACTGGTCTGCCGAATAGCAACTCGAAAGGAGCGAAGCCCGTAGATGATTGAGGGGTATTTCTCAGCGTCATCAAGATCCATGGTATTAGTCGGTCCCAATTCCTCTCTCCTGGCAGGATGGTTTTCCGCAGCATTTGCTTTATCGTCTGGTTGCATCTTTCGACAAGTCCATCCGTCTCGGGATGATATACTGCTGTCCTGATTTGCTTAATACATAGGGTGTCGCATACTTGCTTTAATACACTGAACAAAGTTAGTGCTTCGATCCGTGATTATTTCTTTGGGGATCCCCAACTCTGGCGATGAAAGGAACGAAGACGTTGCATATTTGTGGAGTATTCGCAGAACGCAAGGGAAAGGCCTCTGAGTACCTGGTGGCATAATCTACTATTACTAATAAGTATTTGTGGCCCCGATTTGAAGGGTCCAGAAGTCCGACTATGTCCATCCCTATACATTGAAAGGTTTCCAATATCAACGGCATGGTTTGGAGGAGTGCCTTTAGCATTTTGGGATTGTTCTTTTGCCACTGGCATGCAGGTGAGTTGAGGCCCCATTTTCCTCATGTCCCCCTTCCACCCTGTTGTTGCAGCCTCTGCCTTGAAGATGTATGTTTTTTTCTTCTCCTTTTTTTTGTATTTTGTGCTCCTGTGCTTGTCTTTCTCCCCCTCTTCTGCCAGCTTTTCCCTGTGTCTTTCTTCCCTCCCTATAGCGCTCCCCCCATTGGCCGCTGACCTCGCTTTGTGAGCGTTTAGTGCGTGAGTAAACCCACCTGCACCTCATTTACCATCCTGGAGCGCAGGTGGGTTGAGGCCCCATTTTTCTCATGTCCCCATTCCACCCTTTGTTGCAGCCTCTGCCTTGCAGATGTACGTTTCTTTTCTTCCTTGTTTTTTTGTATTTTGTGCTCCTGCGCTTGTCTTTCTCCCCCTCTTCTGCCATCTTTTCCCTGTGTCTTTCTTCCCTCCCTATAGCCCTCCCCCCATTGGCAGCTGACCTCGCTCTGCGAGCGTTTAGTACCTTAGCAAACCCACCTACACCCCATTTACCATCGTGGAGTGCAGGTGAGTTGAGGCCCCATTTTCCTCATGTCCCCATTCCACCACGTTGTTGCAGCCTCTGCCTTGCAGATGTACGTTTCTTTTCTTCCTCGTTTTTTTGTATTTTGTGCTCCTGCGCTTGTCTTTCTCCCCCTCCTCTGCCCGCTTTTCCCTGTGTCTTTCTTCCCTCCTTATAGCCTTCCCCCCATTGGCCGCCGACCTCGCTCTGCGAGCGTTTAGTGCGTGAGTAAACCCACCTGCACCTCATTTACCATCCTGGGGCGCAGGTAGTTGAGGCCCCATTTTCCTCATGTCCCCATTCCACCACGTTGTTGCAGCCTCTGCCTTGCAGATGTACGTTTCTTTTCTTCCTCGTTTTTTTGTATTTTGTGCTCCTGTGCTTGTCTTTCTCCCCCTCCTCTGCCCGCTTTTCCCTGTGTCTTTCTTCCCTCCCTATAGCCCTCCCCCATTGGCCGCCGACCTCGCTCTGCAAGCGTTTAGTGCGTGAGTAAACCCACCTGCACCTCATTTACCATCCTGGAGCGCAGGTGGGTTGAGGCCCCATTTTCCTCATGTCCCCCTTCCACACCGTTGTTGCAGCCTCTGCCTTGCAGATGTAGGTTTCTTTTCTTCTTCGTTTTTTGTATTTTGTGCTCCTGCGCTTGTCTTTCTCCCCCTCCTCTGCCCGCTCTTCACTGAGTCTTTCTTCCCTCCCTATAGCCCTCCCCCCATTGGCCACCGACCTCGCTCTGCGAGCGTTTAGTACCTTAGCAAACCCACCTGCACCCCATTTACCATCCTGGAGTGCAGGTGAGTTGAGACCCCATTTTCCTCAATTGATGTGTGTGATTTGATGTAGTGACCCAGGCCAAGGTAAGGAGTCTCCCGACCCCCTCCTCCCCAAACCCTGCAATGTAATATTGCATAGGTGCCTAAAAGCACCATAGCGCACTCTGCGCATGGTCCCTCTCCCCAGCCCACCCGCTTCCTGGTTCCCCTGTGCCCGCCTCCCCACTGTCCCGATTGGTCCATAGAAAAAAAATAAATTAAAAAAAAATAAAATAACGAGGCCGTGGCGAGGGTCTGCAGCCGGCGTCCCCGCCATTTGCAGTGACCCAGGCCAAGGTAAGGAGTCTCCCGACCCCCTCCTCCCCAAACCCTGCAATGTAATATTGCATAGGTGCCTAAAAGCACCATAGCGCACTCGGCGCATGGTCCCTCTCCCCAGCCCACCCGCTTCCTGGTTCCCCTGTACCCACCTCCCAACACGCCCACTCCAACCGGACTGGTCCCCATACACCACTTCAAGGACATCCAAGGGCAGCCCTCTGCCGGGCAGCCCTGCGGCGAAGGACCCCAAGGCTAAGGACGGCCCCAAGATGTGTCTGCAGGTGTCCGCAGGGGACGCCAAGGAAGCCAGCAGCCAACAGACACCAACAAAAACCGTGAGTGTGGTATGGGTGGGGAATAGAGCAATCACTCTACCCCAGAAAACCCCTGCCACTCTATCTTACCTACCAAGAACATAGACTGCCATAATACTTACATGTCCACTCTTTATAGAATTGTGATTGTTAACACATCCACTCTTTATAGAGCTTTAAATGTTAGCATGTCCACTCTTAGATAGAAGCGCCAAATGTGATTGTTAGCATGTGCCACACTTGCATGGAATTCTCAAGCTTAGCCCGCATCGCATCTAGATAGAAATACGATGGTTAGCATATGCCACACTTAGATGGAACTTCTGAAGTTTAGTCTGTGCCAAATCTAGACAGAAATATGACTGTTAGCATATGCCACAGTTAGATGGAATTTCAGAAATGTGATTGTTAGCATATGCCACACTTAGATGGGATTTCAGAAATGTGACTGTTAGCATATGCCACACTTAGATGGGATTTCAGAAATGTGACTGTTAGCATATGCCACACTTAGATGGGATTTCAGAAATGTGACTGTTAGCATATGCCACACCTAGATGGAACTTCTCAAGTTTAGTCTGCGCCAAATCTAGACAGAAATATGACTGTTAGCATAAGCCACAGTTAGATGGAATTTCAGAAATGTGATTGTTAGCATATGCCACACTTAGATGGAATTTCAGAAATGTGACTGTTAGCATATGCCACACTTAGATGGGATTTCAGAAATGTGACTGTTAGCATATGCCACACCTAGATGGAATTTCTCAAGTTTAGTCTGCGCCAAATCTAGACAGAAATGTGATTGTTAACATGTGCCACACTTGCATGGAATTCTCAAGCTTAGCCCGCGTCGCATCTAGATAGAAATACGATGGTTAGCATATGCCACACTTAGATGGAATTTCTCAAGTTTAGTTGGCGCCAAATCTAGACAGAAATGTGACTGTTAGCATATGCCACAGTTAGATGGAATTTCAGAAATGTGATTGTTGGCATATGCCACACTTAGATGGGATTTCAGAAATGTGACTTTTAGCATATGCCACACCTAGATGGAATTTCTCAAGTTTAGTCTGCGCCAAATCTAGACAGAAATGTGACTGTTAGCATATGCCACAGTTAGATGGAATTTCAGAAATGTGACTGTTAGCATATGCCACACTTAGATGGAATTTCAGAAATGTGACTGTTAGCATATGCCACACTTAGATGGGATTTCAGAAATGTGACTGTTAGCATATGCCACACCTAGATGGAATTTCTCAAGTTTAGTCTGCGCCAAATCTAGACAGAAATGTGACTGTTAGCATATGCCACACTTAGATGGAATTTCAGAAATGTGACTGTTAGCATATGCCACACCTAGATGGAATTCTCAAGCTTAGTTTGCGCCAAATCTAGGCAGTAACATGATTGTTGGCATGTGCCACACTTAGACGGAATTCTCAAACTTAGTCCGCGTTGCATCTAAATAGAAATATGATTGTTAGCAAATACCACACCTAGATAGAATTTCAGAAATGTGACTATTAGCATATGTGACTCTTAGCATGCACCACACTTAGAATTATGAACCTAGCTTGCGCGGCATCTAGATAGAAATGTGACTGTTAGCATGTACCGGACCTAGATGGAATCCCACAAATGCAAGGACAGCAATGCCAACTAACCAACCAACTAACAATTCCATCCCTCTGCATACACCTCTCAAACTATAACCAAACACAACCACAAGCCTTAAACGCAGCAATCCGCACAAACTTCACAACAATGCAACAACAAACCAAACCACACATAGACTTGCACAACAGCACACGATTACTACGGACCATAAAACACCCCAAGCCCAGCCGACGGACCCACCGGGCTGAGGCTGCCAACAGCACATCACTGCTCTCTTGCACTTTTCCAGCTTATTCCTACTAACCCACCCCCCCTCCTCCCCTTTTCAGAGCCGCCAGAGCGCCAGGGGACCACTTCGGTGGTGATAGTGCGCGGTACAAATGACCTTTAACATTAACATTAACACTCAGGACAACGCTGGCAAAAGCGTACCACCTGGCCATAAATCCCTGGCCAGTAGAATCTCGCCAAGATCTTCTGAGTGGTCTTCTCCACCTGAGGTGTCCCTCTCCCACTTGAAGATGAGCCACTTCTAATACAGTCTGATAGTATTTGATAGGGAACAGAAGTTGTCGTTTGGTTGCTTTTTCTGTAGATTCTGTAAGGCGATAATATAGGCCGCTCTCTTTCACAAAGCATGGCATTCTTCCATTCAGTTTGTCAACCACTGAGGCTCTTGCATGTTTCAAGATTGGGTCTAGCTCTTGTGCCATGCGAAAGCTGTCCCCCTGTTCATCAATCCTCCAATCTATCACCACCGGACACATTTTTCTCTATGCAGCCCCTTTTTTCTAGCCTCATGGTAGACTTACTCTTCTTCAACTTAGGCTTTCCGGCATTTAAGTCTTGGTCATAAAAGGGGGCTTCTTTCAGCCAGTGGTTTTCCAATTTGTGGATATGGCGGGGAAGATCTGGGACATCAGAGCCAATCAAAAGCGATTCAGGCAACGTTGGCATCACAGCAGCTTTTGCAGCCATTTGCTCACCTGCTAACTTTATCTTGATTTTCTTAAGTGGGTATATTTTAACATCCCTGTGAACACATCGGATGGGTATATTTTCATTTGAACTTCTCACCTCTCTTACCAGTTCCGGTTGGACTGCTGTCTGTAGACTTCCAGAGTCCAACAAGGCATTGGTTGGCCGACCTTCCACCTCAGCCTCACAAATGGATAAGTGATCTTGTGACTTGGGGTTGAACTGCATGGATCTACCTCCTTTCCTCCAGCTCTTTGAAAACTTCCGATGTCCATTGGCTCTGACTTGATATTCTTTGGACATAACCTTGCCAAGTGCCCCCATTCTCCACATTCAAAACACTGGGGGCCCCGCAGCGGGGAGCTTGGGGTTTGGGAAGAGAAGGTTGATCCAGGAGTTTCATGGTTAGGTCAGGGTCTTGACGGGTCCCAGTCTGTTCTGCAGAACATCGAATTTGGCCAGCGTGGATTGTTGGCCTGTCTAGAGCCTATGTTATTAGGGACTCTGACAGCCCTAACTTGAGGATGATAGGAGGCCAATCTCCCCTGTACCGCTTTCTGGTAGGCAGAAGCTATGCCCACTGCTTCGAGTAGGGTGGGTTTATGGTGTTGTCGCACCCATCTCTGCATTGGAGGAGGAAGGGCCTCCACGAATTGCTCAAGGACCACCTTATCTGCCATCTCATGCACAGTAGCAGAAGTGGTTTGCAACCACTTGTCCCCAATTTCCTTGATTCTGTAAAACAACTGTCGGGGGGTTTCCCCGGGCAACAGCTTGGTATCTCTGAACTTGATCCTGTAGGCTTCATTGTGGCCCATTCTCTCTAGGACGGCCAGTTTCATCTCAGGGTATGTAGTGTCTCCTATGGGGTTAGCGGCCTGGTATGCGCTCTGCATTTCCCCCATCATAAGGGGAGCAATATAGTGCGTCCACCTCTCGACTGGCCATGGAGCGTTTCGGGCTACCCTTTCAAAGTTAACAAAAATGGGCAGGATCTTCCCCTGGGGAGTATTTCTGGAACACTGACGCAGGTACTTGTGGCTGGGCTCTAACTACGGTAGCTTCTAGCAGCAGAGCCTGTTGCATTTGAATAGCTTGCTGGAAAGCTTGCCGGTCAGCCTGGGTTTGCTGGCTCTGTATCTGAAGGGCTTGTTGCAGCAGTTGTTGTCCCTCCGTTAGTGACTTTATCAACTCTCCCATTGTGTTTATTGATCCCACCGCTGCCACCAAATGTAGGTATTTGGAAATAAGACCAGCCTTCAACACTTTAGACCCACTGACTTATTTGCAGAAACAACAAGCTTCTTTAATTCTGGGGAAAACGGGGGACAACATGCCATTTGCTTTTCTTTCTCAAAAAGGTGAAGATACTGTTCACAAATCATTCTGTTGAGGCTAACCCTGTTCGGGAGTCTTCTCCAGGAGATGAGACTCTATTGCCTTTTATTCTCTGGAAACTGTTTTCCTAGCGTTCATTCATCATCAATTCCTTAAAGTCTCGTATTGTCTCTCAAGCCTCCCTATTCATTTCTCTATAGGTCTCCAGAGATGGTGTCTCCAGCTCACACCCTCACTGGTGTTGGTTGTACTCCAGCCTCCTTGGCCCAGCGCCTCCCCTTGTTGGGAAGGCTTCCTGGACAACTGTTAACACGGTCCCCTGCCTCTCTGTTCATTTAGTCTTCCTCTCATTCACTCAACGCTCACCTTTATTTCCGGATGACAGAGGCCTCCAGCTGGGTCTCAAGTGCCGTTAGGGCCGTCAGCAGCAACTCTCTCTCTGCTAACTTCTTCTTTGGGGATAAATGTCTTAGTAAGTCTCTATAAATGGGTTATTACAGGATAGGGCACAAAGGGTGCAACTTGGACTACTGTTTCCTTATGGTTGGATGTCAATAGGCCCACTCATAGGCCACTTCCCCAGGCCCTGGGCCCTACTCCAACTCTTCTCTCCAAGTCAAAAGACAGAGACCTGTATCAGTATGACATCCTTGGATTCTTTCTTGTTCCACAGCATTACCATTGGTCCAATTGTCTGTCTCTCCCAGGTTGTAGCCTCCCTCCATTATGAGCTCATCCCCCAAGGTCTCCCAGGTTGTAGCCTCCCTCCATTATGAGCTCATCCCCCAAGGTCTCCCAGGTTGTAGCCTCCCTCCATTATGAGCTCATCCCCCAAGGTCTGATTGGCTTCTTGCTAGAGGTCTGGTCCTGGCTCTGATCTTCCTTTTTACCGCCTTGTCACAAGGTCATATATCCCAGTTTCACCATTAAAGCATCAGAGAAACTCCTTTCCACAACATAACAACCTGTTTCCAGGCACCTTACAGGAAATCATAGTTTGCACACGAAATATGGAAAACAAAGCAAGAGAAATTATGCATCCCAGGACACAAATCATTTAGCCAAGGTCAACCATGAGCGTGTAATTCCTGTATGAGTAACGGTTTATGCTAATTGGAAGTAAGTAGGACTGGGTATCGGAAGGTTTTTAAGTAATCTTGGTCAATATGAAAATTGGCAGAGAGCAATTTCTAAGGAGCAAGGTGCCTGAGCTATTCCCCCCCCCCATCAGCCAGGGGTAAACTTAATAAGAATTTTTAAAAACTTGTCTGCACTATGTTCGTGCAGTTTTGGTCGAATTCGGCCAATTAATATACACAAATACATATTACCCACTTATACCTGTGTGCAGAGCGGAGCGGCGAGCGGAGCTAGAGGCGAGGTAGAGGCAATCATCAGCAGTCTCTCTACCCTCTCTATTCTTACAGCAGTGGGTGGACCCACTTATACCTGTGTGCAGAGCGGAGCGGCGAGCGGAGCTAGAGGCGAGGTAGAGGCAGTCATCGGCAGTCTCTCTACCCTCTCTATTCTTACAGCAGTGGGTGGACCCACTTATACCTGTGTGCAGAGCGGAGCGGCAAGCGGAGCTAGAGGCGAGGTAGAGGCAGTCATCGGCAGTCTCTCTACCCTCTCTATTCTTACAGCAGTGGGTGGACCCACTTATACCTGTGTGCAGAGCGGAGCGGCGAGCGGAGCTAGAGGCGAGGTAGAGGCAGTCATCTGCAGTCTCTCTACCCTCTCTATTCTTACAGCAGTGGGTGGACCCACTTATACCTGTGTGCAGAGCGGAGCGGCGAGCGGAGCTAGAGGCGAGATAGAGGCAGTCATCGGCAGTCCACGGTCATGTCTGCGGTTCACGACCCGCCGCCACCAACAGTGAAACACCTCGCTTCCAGTGAAAAATTTACCACCTCTACACTTCAAGACTCGCAAGTTTTGCAAAAAGTGCTTTTAGAATCCACACCAGAGCAAAGACTCCTTAGAAGCAATTTTAAAATCCCTGATGTGACGACGATGGCAAAGCCACCTGGTACGAAACCAAAAGTCTCAAGGATTATTACGCTGACTCCGGTGGCTAGTGGAACCCCTGGCAGCACCACGCTACCTCGGGAAACACGCTTTGACTTTGACTTTGTCTTGGAAAACCCCTATAGCGGTAGTAACCACCCACCTCGCCTTTTCCCGGGGTCTTTAACGGACCGGGTTGGCAGCACTACAAAGGCTACCAAAGCTACCAGAGCAGACGATTCTCTACCAAATCCACCTAATCCTCGGCTCGACATAAAAAATCAAGAGGCATTTACCTTGGAGGCCCGCGCAACACCGACTGAGAGGAGCGGCGACGGGGACGGCTGTGTGGCTCCGTCGGACCGCCGGGCCGTGGGTCATCGTGTGTCCTCCTTGCTGTCTCCCTCGGTGGGCCCTGTTTTCCCCTCCCCTTCCCGTGCCGACGCTCAGTCTGTCCAGCCTCCCCGCCTGGCTACGGCGAGAGATGCGGTCTCTACGGCGGTCGGAGGACCGCCGGGGCCTGCACCTGTGCTCGCGGGCTGGGTGATCGGCCGGGAGGGGGCGGAGCATGAGGGTTCCCAGTCAGGCGACGGAGGGAATGCCGGGAGCGAGACCACGGACACAGGGGCACAGACGCGAGGAAGACTGCGGACGCCTTCGCCCCCTGGCGGCTCCCCGCCTCCAGCAGCGGCAGCACTCGCTATAGCTGGCGAGCAAATGATCGATTTAACAGACCCCAGTAAGAATCCGAAAAAAACTATGGAAATGTACGACATGCATCGGTCTCCGGTTTCAATTCTAGCCCAAATTCATGCCACCAATGAATCATCCCCTACAAAGACCCAACAGAATGAAAATAAGGTTAACACTCATTCAGGTCCCAAGAATCCTTCGGTGCATGGTACTTTCAGACCCCTCAATGCCAATGCTGCGATGGAACACATTGAGGAAATAGTGGAAGAACTGTCCCCGGAACTTATAACACCGAAACCAATCGCCAAGACATCATATCGTGAGGACCAATCTAAAAAAACAACAAACCTTAAAAAGAAATATAAAAAAAAAGATGCAGGAAAAAAAGGCTTGCCCCGTCCCCTGCTATCATCAGCGTTAAAAGATTTCTTTAAAAAACAATGCAAAAGAAAATTGGACGAAGTCAACGAACTATCAGATGCAGAAATTTTGGAAGCAATACAAGACCTTCCCCCGGCCACTAAAGCAAGAAAAACTTCCTTGTTTGTCAAAAAAACAACGGATCCTCTAGATACCACCAAAAAAGATCTACACTTAGACAACTCCCAAAATAAAAAAACTACTTCTGCAAAATCCAAAGTAGGAATTATTCAAACAAACGCAAATGCAAGCACCCAAAATCCCATTTTAAATCTAGGGAAACCAGCGGAACTACAACTACTAATGTCGACTAATTTAGGGCAAATGGAGGTATTAAAAAACACCAAAGCTTCTATATCTTTGAATGAAAAAGATCAAACTGGTGGTTTACCCCCCCAACCCACTGACCGATCTCCGGAAAAAAATCTCGACTATGGAAAGGCTCCTCCCTCTTGTCGAGATCTATCCAATCAACATCTTTTGGAGCCACAATCAGAGTCACAGCCGTCGAGAGAGAAACAAACACAAAAAAACCAAGATCAATTTACGCAAACTGACGAATGTATATCCTCTTCGGAACAACTTTCATCCCTATCCCCACGTCCTCGCTCACCACCAAGGAATAGGAGGCTTAGCGAAATAACTCCCCCTAACTCAAAGGACTCTCCCTCAAAAAAAAAACGATCTAGCAACCATTATGTCGGCGATTACAATATCTTTGGCTCCCTTTGGGAAGCTCTACGAAAATATAAATGATTCACTAAAAGACAGCACTACGGTGTCGGCAATGATGCACACAAAATTGATTTTCATAGAAGGATTTATCACCGCCTTGGAGCAAACTAACAAGATTCATAGAGAAACCTGGGATTCTAAGTTATCAATCTTGGAAGAAAAATTGAGGTTGCTACAAGCTACAAATCCCGGAAAAAGTCCTCTGGCTGAGAAAGAAGGTTCGATTTCACCGCAAATACATCTTACAAAAATAGCCCCGCTTTTTGTTAACGAAAAATCCGATTTTTCTCTCAGAAAAGCTAACCCACCCAAAACAGTGCCGGCAAAAACAAATCCGAAAAAAAAGTCATCTTTATCTTGCTCCCAACCTCTCCTGAAGTTAACAAAAACCTCATCACCAGACTGTTCCGAGAGCCACATTGAATCCACAACAGAGCAAACATCACTCGCCAAGGAACCCCCCAAACAGACCAAAACCAAAACAATAGACAAAGAAATGGAATACGAAAAGGGTCTCACTGACCTAGTCCAGCCCATTCAATCGCCTCGCTCCGTTGAGGAGTTCATCTGTCAAAGTTCATTGATAGACGTTTCTCAGCATGATGACTCATTAGAAATCTTTGAACCGGATACTACGAAGGGAGAATCCAACAGCCATCCCGATAAAACCAGATCTCCACCAAAAAAGGAAGAAAGAAACTTACCTACACTTAGCCATGCTGGTAAAGGTGAAATGGATGTAAAACAGGTGGGGGATTTGAGTATTGATCAGTTGTATGAAAAATTAAAATCTACCAGCTCTTCCGTCTCAAACAGATCCCGCCCGAACAAGGAAAAACTGGCCAAATCTATACATCAACAGGAAACCCTTGCAAGAGCCAATGAAAAGACTCTAGACTCAGTGCGGCTCTTCAAGATTGAACAAAAATCAGCTGAGGATTACTATACGATCTTGAACAGGAGAACCGTCCTTAAAATTTTGAAAATGGTCGACATACTAAACTCATTGAAATCTGATGATTTCGTCCTCATTGAGCCGTACCATAGAAATAACCAAGCAAAGGCTTACCTCCACATCAGGAACTCAGCTCTTCTAGCTGTCCCACAAGAGGCTTACGCAAAGGTGGCACAAGAAGGTTTTATCCTTTCGGAGATTACGCCTCAAAAAACCATCAAGAGCCAGTTGGAAAACACTGAAACGCCGGCAGCAAAAATAAAAACATAGATATAAATCACAGACGGAGGATCTTTATAGATCGAAAAGACGGGAACGCACACCGTCCCGCTGGGAAAAACCAGCTACCCACGAATCTAGAACGTCGAGGCTAGCACAATCAAGATCCGCCCATTCAAGGCATTATTGATACATAAATGAAGGAAAGGCGGACAGAAAAGATCTAAAATATTGGAACGATCACAGAAGATCAACCCCACCACCAGATATAGCGCGCCGACGAAACCAACGACCTGCTTCCCCAGCAGACATTCCACGAGTTAAACAAGATGCCGACCAGTCTGCTTCACATCGGCACGGTACACCCATAAAGGATACGTGGTCTTGGCTGCGCAATGCCTTTAATCCGGGACATAAGAAATAGCAGCAAATAAGGGAAGTCTCTCAGTTCCATCGGCGACCCGACCTCACAAACCAAGATCAAATAAATGACAGAATATCTATAGCGTCCTGGAATACGAGAGGCCATACGCACCTTACTAAGATCGGTAGCTATAATCTGGGAACCCATGATATCATCTGCCTTCAGGAAACGTGGCTCTTGAACAAACCGGCACTTGACGGCTACACGATTGCGATCTCGCTGGCGCTACAGGGCCCCTTTGGCAGACCGTCCTCGGGCCTCCTAACAGCCATCCGGTCTGGATCCAATCTTCAACTTCTTAAGATAATTGCAGCTACCTATGCCTTTTTGGGAGTGCTTGTAAGAATAACCCACGGAAACGACGCTGAGATTTGGGCAATTGTCAATACATACTGGAACCCTCAAAGAATGTCCACTGATAAATTTTGTGATGAAGCCACAAAGATCATCAACGGAATTATGATAGAACATAAAACCTCTAACATCCTCATCTGTGGTGATCTGAACTGCAATTGCCAAAAAGAATCTGAGTCAACGCCTGCAGCTAAAAGAGGTTCGAAGTGGCTCGACCTAATGAACTCTAAAAATCTACGCAATGCGGCGAACTCGACAAACCATTCCATAATTCCTACTTGGGAGCGGGAACAATCGTCAGCAATTCTTTGTTGCAGAAAATATTGATGCAAGTATTACGACCTTTGAAGTAATCAGAACGGAAAAAAGCGATCACAACCTGCTACATCTTATATGTAGAACGAAGAGAGGAGTCCAGCAATTTTACACGACAAAACTTGAATCAAACGCCCAACGCTCTTGTTTGCGTATGACGGCAAACGACGTCAAATATCTGAGCAAGGAATATGAAGCACTCATTAGAGATACCGAAGCAAATGAAGAAACATCTAAGAGTAGCTACATTCCGTTACTTTTGCAATTTAAAAAACCTGGGAAAAAAGTGACCAACAGACCTGAAAATGTAAACCACACTTATAACAGGGCCTTAGTGCTTAGACGGCGTAATCTAAGGAAATTAAAAAAAGAGGCATCGATGATGAACTCTATTAACATATGGGAGGCATACCAAACAGAGCTCAGATCCTATAGACAGTGGCTTAGAAGCAATAGAGCTTTACTCTATCAAGCCGATGCAGAACGCATGATGACAACTATGGCCAACAAAAGATCAAGGGAATTTTGGAAACTGATTAACGACATGAATCACCATCCGAACTGGTTAATGATAAACGCTGTGCCGGAAGAAAGATGGTTCAAACATTTCTACAAACTGTTTGATTACCCTCCTTCTGATATTGAGAGGGTACACCGGCCATTTAAATCTAAAGCCAACTGGGTGGACCTATCCGATATAGATGACATAAAGGCAATTATCACGAAATTGAAACCTTCACGGGCCCCGGGACCGGACGGGCTGGCAAACATCGATCTGAAGCAACATCCAGAAGAATGGGCAGCAGCCCTGAGCCTGATTTTCAATCACTGCATGGAACGAAGGATAATCCCCACCTCCTGGACGCGAGCTATTATCGTTCCGATATTCAAAAAGGGTATGAGGGAAGATCCCTCTAACTACCGCCCAATTGCCTTACTGGACGTTATTGGAAATGTCTTCGTCACTTGTTTGTTGAAACATTTTCGGATCTGGACAACAACATCTACGGCCATGGACATACTGCAAACAGGTTTCCAAAAAAATGCCAGCACTGCAGTTAACTTAATGATTCTTAACATCTTAAAAGAAAAAGTTCTACGAGGTTCGCCGAAAATCTACCTTGCATTTGTTGACCTGTCCCAAGCTTTTGACAGAGTAGACAGAGACAAACGGTGGGTTAAGCTAAACAAGTGGAACTGCCCCAGCCAGATTCTCGATCCCATCAGGGCTTTGCACACGGATACTGAAATATTGGTTAGGCTAAACAACAATGGCCTACTCTCCAACCCAATAACTTCAAACCGAGGAGTCAAACAAGGATGTCCTTTGGCTCCAGCCCTCTTTATCTCCTTTCTTGGAGACTTTCAAACAACACAAAATTCTATCAGATCGTTTCCTCCAAAAATAGGAAATACTACGATTCCGAGACTCTTGTACGCAGATGATCTTATTATTCTAGATCAGACGAAGGTGGGTCTCCAACGTCAACTTGCAAAAATATATGGGAAAAAACAACCTGGAGATAAATAACAATAAAACGAAAATTCTGATCCTCCAAAAGCAAGGACGTAAGAAAAAAGATTTGTCAAAGTGGGTGTTGAACCAATCACAAATTGAAGTAGTATCCTCATTTAAATATTTGGGAATAACCATTGACAGCTCAAAAAAATCTCTCAGTATGCAAAAAATTCTGTGGACCAAAACCAAAAACTTAACAGCCCAATTACTTGCAGTGGACAGAAAGTACGGTAAATTCAGTCTTCTCCCTGCAATTCAATTCTAGAGGTCCAAAATAGTCCCAGCATTGACATAAGGTATGGACGCGAACCTCTCCATTCCAGCGACCCTTTGGGTTAAGCTAGAAGGCTTTATTTGGAGAACAACTCTAGGTCTGCCCAAATCAACAGCTATGGTGCTGATAAGACGTGAACTCGGGCTGCTCTCTTTGGAGGCGGTTGTTGCACAGTCCGCGATTCAGCTTTATAGAAAACTGCAGAACAAAGACAGCTTGGAAATATACAAAGTGATCTCTGAAGCAATATCAAAGGGAACTAACAAATCCCTCATCGATTGGGCAGAGAAACAAAAGCATACGCTACAAGAAATAGCCTGCTCAGAAGAGGAGCTAATTCAGAACCCAATGCGAATAAAATCAAAAATGGAATGGCTAGATTGGATAAGGACAAATGACAGCGCAACTGCGAATAAATTACTAGCCCATCTGCCGCCAATCTGCAACAAATTAAAACAACCAATGGAGTATTGTTGAAATACCCGAACAAATGTCATATGAGAACCCTACTTAAAGCCCGCATAAATGTTCTGCCGACACAAGAAGTCTTGGCAATTCGGTTTGTATCGAAAGAAAAATCTTGTAGACTCTGTAAAGATCCTAAAACAACAGAAACCATTAAACATCTTTTGATGGCGTGTCCAGCTATTGATCACGAAAGAAAAGCTTTCCTTGGACACATAGTCAAATCACCTTCCTATGTTATTGACTATAATACATGGTGGAACCGTCTGATTACGGGTGCTAAAACAAGCTGGTTAATAGCTGCATCCACACTAATAGATATAGCTTTGGAGAAAATTCGGCTAAAACAAGAAACTGAAACTGAAACTGTTTGACCCTCTTGTCGTTGCAGTTTGAACATTTCCTTAGACATAGGAGATTGGCTGACTAAATTCTGTAGTAGTTGACTAACTAAGAAAGAATGTTCCTGTTCGACTTTTGTAAAAATCTAATTTTGATTACATACAAATAATAAAAAAAAAAAATTAAACAAAAATACATATGCGTTTGTGGGGGTAGGAGAGTAGAGGTGGGGCGTAATAAAGGTGGGATATGGGGGAGCCCCTATGAAAAAAAGTCAAGCTCTTGAGGACCAAACCCCACAAAGTGCAGACTTTAAAAAATAATTCTATGAAAATACATCAAACACTTCAGTGTCCAATTGGCACAAAGTAGGTGTTATTTGCCATTAGCACCCTGGAAGGTGCCATCAACTAATAAGAATGCTCTGAACGCAGGCTGTGTTCACCAAGGAAATCCCGCATTCCGAGTATTTTCATTGTTGTCGGGCTCTTCCCTTCCCCGCTCCCCCATCACCATTTGGCACCCATGTAGTTTTCCTGCATGGCTGTTGTGTTCCTCCTGGACAGATGTGTCAGTGGGAGGAAGTGAATGCAGGGGCCTGCGGGCCGAGGCCCCGCTGCGCAGCACCAGCCAAATGAGACACGGACATCTGTGTATCGTGGAGTGCCTGGAACTGCTATCGCGTAGCAGGGGCGGGGCTTTTATTAGAAGTACCTTACGTCACCATGGCATACATAACATTCCTCCTTTTTTTAAAACAAAAAATTAACATAGTATATGCCAAACTGTGATCAAACAGTGTTCTCATGCCACTATGTGCTGGGGTTCTACCACTCGTAGGGCCTCATTACGAGGTTGGAGGCAAGTCACTTTTCTTACCGGCATGGTGCAAATACCGTGTCCATGTAGGTAAGAGCTCGCTAATACAGAGCTATTACGACTTCGCGGGCATGAGCTTTGCGCCATGCCGGGCAAGGACATTACCGGCATCCCGCTAAAGACCCGAAAATGCCTCTTAGCAGCATCATGGAAAGCACAGATAGCACTACCGGCATCAATGGATACGGCATTAGCTGGCACTATTAGCAGACACCGATATTAGTGGTGCCTGCTAATAGCGATGCCTGCTAAAAGGCGGAACTGGAAATAACGTCATTACACCTGAACGGGAAAGTGCGCGTCAGCCATCTTTAAAAATCAAATCACAATCCATTGCAATCCCATGGCTACAGGCACTGAAATACAAAACTGAGATCCCAGCCTGTCAGAAAATGACACAGTCCACCCTCAAAGGCACACCTCGTCTGCGCAAACAACGCTTCTGCGACAAGGAGCTAATCATGCTGGTTGACACCCTTGCCCAGCATGCAGATGTGGTGTTCAGCACAGACCTGCGCCATGCAACACAAATGATGAAGAAACAGATCTGGGAGGAGGTGGGCCAGAAGGTGTCCGCGGTGGAGACAACCACATGCAACACGAGAATGCCGGAAAAGATGGGACGACCTGCGGCTGCGTTTCCGAAACATACTGTCAGCAGGCCCAGGCAACAGGAAGCAAACCATCCACGCCCATCAAGCTAGCACGGTGGGAGGTAACGCGCTGCTCCCTGTTACACATGGCGGCCAAAGAAGGGTTCAGGCGTGCTGAGACAGGAGTAACATCGGCTGATGAAGGTGAGTGAGCATTGGCACTACACAAACGTGAACACACAACCAACACAAATCCAATGGCTGAGCCCAAATGGCAAGTTGATGACAGCAAATACATTGCCCATCACCACCCGCCTAATGACTGCCCTACAGAAATGCCACACCCCTGTCACAGACACACTCAACCAACCCCACTGACACAAACCACCAGCGTCCAATTCCAAACACAAGTAACACCAGCATGCAGAGACGCATGCAGCACTGCAGAGAAGCAGGCCCCACCAGTGTCACATCCCACTGCATGGTGCATACAGCTCCACCACCAGGTGTACACCAGAGCCCTGAAGACATCACATGTAACGCACACCATGAGGCATGTACACCACACGCAATCCACTACACACCCGTAATCCAACAAGCAAAATGCATGCACAACATGGATGTGCTAGAAGGACGCACAGACACTGTACCACACACCCCAACACCTGTAAGCACCATGTCTGCCCCTCCAACATGCAGACAGCAATGCACAGGACCCAGAATGTACCTAGACCAATATATGCCGGATGTCCCTACACCCATGACTCATGCCCTGCCTCTCCATCCCACACAGGGACAGTATCAGACAGGGATGACAGGCCCACCACAGAAACAAAGCCAACAGCACCAGGCAGAGGCAGAGGGGAAGATGGCACCAGGCCTTCCAGCCACAGCAGTCTGGTAAACCGGTGTCGCAGGCCATAGGACCTGTGGAGCATCCACCTCCGACACAAGGGAATGAGCACTGGCCTGGGAAATCGGCTGCCATCACTGCACACCTACCACAAGGCACACCAGTTCCCAATCCCACAGACCAAACGGCCCCTGAACCACTGCAGCCAGCACATGTGGACGAGGAGGGTACAGCAACGTCCAGCAATGGTGATGCACCTCAGTCACCGGCCACTAGTAACCCAGGGGAGGTGGCCCAATCTACAAGAGATACTGCAGAGGATGTCGAACAGGACGAGGCTGACAAGGCGGTGCAATGCATGTCGGAGGACACTGAGGGGGTCACCATCCATGGGGCACACACCACAGCACTCCCTGGGACATGGGTTGTGTGGTGATAGCTCCGGGGAGGAGATGGCTGGAGCCGTATTCAGCCCTCAATTCAGTCCATCTGCAACTATCATGCGACCACCAGCCATCAAGGACATGCGTGACCTAGAGGCCCGCATCACCCGCATGGAGGAGCGTTAGCAGTCCATGGACGACATGTTGCGACAATTCATCGCAGTAGGGGAAGCCACATGCCAGGCCCACTGTGACAGCACACAGGCACTCACTCGTTCTATGAACCGTGTTGCTAAGCGGGTGTGCCAAGGCATGGAATCAGTCACCCAGGCACTCACATTTGGCTGCCCCCATGACAATGCCCTGCAACACCTGCCGAGTCACGACCCCCACCATCCATGAGCAGTACTGCTGTAAGCTAAGCTCAGTCCAGTGCGTAGGTCGCTATGCACCATGCACCGGCCAGGAGAGCCACAGCCTCCATGCGAAAGGGGCCGACTGTAGCCGGACAGACCTGCGGGATGGAGGCTGTTAGAACTCGTGATGTGTGCCGGGACGTGGGTGTGTGGGGGAGTTGTGGAATGGGGTGTGTTTGGGGGGTGGTGGGGTTAGAGGGATGAGTGGTGAAGGGTGGTGGGAGGGGCAGTGGTGGGTAGAAACTGTTGCATCGTGGGTGGGCTGTTCATCAATGTAAATAGTTTTACCGATCATTACATTCCATTTTGATACAAATGACTGGACATTGCTTATTAAGTGTGTCAGGATTCAATGCCAAACAGTGTACACTCCCCAAAGTCCCCCAAACCAAGTGCACAGCGAGCGTGATTTGATGCACCCTCTTCATCAGTGTACGATACATAAATGTCCATCACTGATTGGTGGACTGCACGTCCCTCATGGGCATTGGCACATGGCTGATTTACTACTCTTATCCTTCATCATCCCCATCTTCACCCGGTGGTTGCTGTTAAATGTCAGGTGGCAGGGGTAAGTTCCACCGGATCCACGTTGATCAGTATAGCACAGACGATGGTGATCTTGTCCACCTTCTCAGGCCCATAAAGGAGTGCTCCACCATACCAGCTGAGGCACCGGAAACGTACCTTCAACAGGCCAAAGGTCTGCTCGATCAGAACACGGGTGTGGATATGCACCCCATTGCACTCCTCTTCGTGCCTGGTCTGCGGGATCCAAATAGGGGTGAGGAGCCAGGGATTCAAGGTATAGCCACAATCACCTGCATGGGGGGCACAATGAGGTATGTGTGACTCAATTTGTGGCATTACACCTGTAGTAATCACCGTCATGGCTGCAGCTATTTGGTGTACATGCACAGGTCCCTGGATGTATGCATACAGGTACATTTGTCCCAATGTGTGCTGGACAATGGTCCACAGGTGTGGAGTGTGCAGTCCACATGTTTCAGGGTGTTCCCTTGCATGCTCTTGCAGATGTCCTGTATTGTGCTTTTCTACCTTCATGTGCACTAGGCATACTCACTGCATGTTGCTGGATTGTGTTGCAGAGGGTATGCTCAGTTGATGTGCAGTGGACGCGTTGAGGGATGTGGCCTTCTTCTACGTATGGCATATCGTCATTGGTGTGAACCATTGGTCTGATGTAAGGCACTGTTGGGTCTGGTTCAGGTCGGAAAATGTAGGGTCACAGTGTTATGCTGTATGTGATGTCTCCACTCACCCACCAATCACACCCAGGTGGAGTATTCACCCCCCAACTGCACTGCCATGGGCCTGTCAGGCGACTTACTGGGCAGACAGGCACGTCGTCCAGCATGTCGCTCCATGTGGTGGGTTAATAAGGAATTCCGCAGCAGCATGGCATCATGTGTGGATCCGGGATATCGGGCACGACAATGTGTGTTGATCTTGCTGGAGTCACATTCCATTTGCACATCGATGGAGTGGTATTGCTTGCGAATGCGGTACGCCAATTCCATGGCATGCGGGACCACCAACTCCATGTGGGTGCAGTCGAGGGCACCAATACAATTTGGCATGGCTGCCAGTGCATGGGAGCCAAATTTTGTATCGATCTCCTGGGGAGTCCGTGTTAGGGATATGTAGTCCCTTGTGTGCTTTTTGAGGGCATCCAGCACTTGGTAAAGCATGCAAGGGAATGAGGGTTGTGATACGCAATGCATGTGCCCCACTGTGTGCTGGTAGGTGCCTGTGGCAAGGAAGTGGGGCACCAACACTACCTTCAGTAAAGGGGGGATGGCGGTGCGTATTTCAATTAGGCTGACAATGTCGTTGTGTATCATGTCCACGATGGTGGCAATGCTGTCCCGGTCCAGATGGTTCAGAGTGTGGATCTGCTCCGGGGTTAGGTTGAAAGGACTGGCTCTTATCCAAGGTATTGGGGCTGCCTGCGTGGTGCTGCTGGCTGCACTGGTGGGGCATGCTGGGCCTGTCTCACCCTCCTCCTGCGTCGTCTCTGTGGTGCCCGCTGTTGCTGCTGGTGTTGCAATGCAAGCATGTCCTCCAGCTACAGTATTGCTACTACTATTGGAATCATCTTGGTGGGGGGAAGGTGTGTGGGTGTGCTCTTTTGTACTGGCCCAGAATACATTGCCTCCACCTGTGCTGATTGTGTGTGCATCTGTGGCAGTTGGGAGCACTGCACATTGCTTTTTACGGTTGGTTCGAGATGCCGTTATTACCGGCATGCCAGTATGCTCTATTAATGCCTTCATGATGCCGGTATTTGCTTGTCCGCCTAACTTGCGATTTACTCCTTTTAGCCGCATGCCTCTATTTCCGGTCTGATGGGCCGTGTGCCCGCGCCCAAGCCGCTATTAGAGGCACCGTTATTTACGGTGCCGCTAATATCTGGTTGGCAGGTCAGAATGGCCCAGAGCAGTTAGCAATGCCGGTAATCTTACCGGCATCGTTGTTCCCTTAACTCCAACCTCGTAATGACCCCCATAGTCTTAGTCTTAGTCTTTCTGCAAGTTTTGGTGAAGTTCTTAAAGCATAGCACCCATCTCTGGGGGCTGTCTCCTGACTCATTTATTTGTGGCTCACCTTAGTTGTCCGGATATGTCTTCTCTGGGTCGCTTGGCAGCTTGTCCATTCCACCGTTCACGGTTGCTTCGCCCTCACGATGACAGTACTCGTCCTCGATCTGCAAGTTTGTCTCTTCCGAGGGTTGCTGGTCTCCATCGGTCCACAGTTGTCGTGGCACTTTCTTGAACCATTAGGCATTCCTGGTGACCTGTTTGTGCCCCCTTGTGGCTGTTATCATGGTCCCACATCTTTGGATTATGGTGCATGGGGCAGAGTCGTACTGGGTGTCCAGCTTCGACTTGGAAGGGTTTCGTACCATTATTACATGGTCACTGACTCAGTGTTTGGACTTCCTGGCGTGTTTCTTGAAGCTCATGCGTTCATTCGCCACAGTTCTCTGGTAAGTGCGCGCACTGTCGTATGTGTCTGTACCCCTACTTGGGTGTAGTTCATTAACAATCTGTATAGGTCCACCCTCCAGGGGCTTGAATTTGATCGGGATGGGCGTAGTACCTTATTAGAGGTGCGCATGAATCTCTCAAAATCTCCGTTGGCCTGTGGCCATCTCTGCGTTATATGACGGTATTGAATGTTGAGGTTGTCTAGGTATTTTCTGAATTCTTCTCCTTGGAACGGTGGCCCATTGTCACTCCGGATACTTCGCGGAAGGCCATGGGTGGCGAATCTCTTTGCAAGAATCGGTATTACCATCTCTGCTGCTGTGGATGATCCGATTTCAACCTCAGTGTATCTTGAGTGGTCATCAACGACTACTAATAGGTAGGTACCCTCCTGGATTTTGTAAAATTCAATGCTAATGGTGTCCCATCTTGAGGACCCTCGCTCTGCCGGCAGAATTGGTTCAGAATTTGGCAGTGCGCTTGTGATTTGACATGGGAGGCATGTTGTGATAAGTTGTTCCACTTGGTCGTCAATGTGTGGGAACCATACGCGGTGTCTGATTCTGGCTTTGGTCCTTACTATGCCTTGGTGACCTTCGTGCAACAGTGCTATGATTCTGTCCTGTAAGCTTGCGGGGATGACCATTTGAGTCCCTCTTAGTACGAGTCCTTCCTTGGTGACAGACAGGTCTTGCCTTACCGTGAACATGCCGGCGAGGATCTCTCTGGCCTCGGTTGTTCGATTATGTACGTTCCTGTAACGCTCACCTGGTTCCCCCGGAGGCGCTGGTCTTGATCTGGCGAGGATACTGTCTTCAGTGTTAGGCGCAGGGTTCGTTTTGCTCCCGGACTGGGCCCCCTTCCCACCGACAGTTTAAGCTGAAGAGTGAGATGTCTGCAAGGGTAAACCAAGGTATTAGTGTTTGGAAGATTCGGAAAGTTCCTACCCCCTCTCGCCCTTTCTTTCCCCGTGGAACTGGGTTGATATTGCGCTTACCTTATATAGGTAAATGCCGGGCTCTCCATCCTGCGTCTTGTGCAGGGGCGCTGGATCCAGTTGCTTCACTGGATGCGAGCTCTGCCTCTTGATAGCAGAGGATTTGCTGAGAGCGAAGACGCCGTTAATGCACGAGCGTGCCTTGTAAGTATTAAAGTTCCTTTTGCATTGTTCTCTTCTCCTTCAAAAGTCTTAAGTCTGTAAGGCCTATGTCTTTCCTTTTTCAGATGCTGTGACGATGAAGATTATCCTTTTAATGGCACGTAAGTAGAAAGACTGCACTAGCGCTGGAGAATGCTCCGTAATGTCTCTTTTGTCTTTGCAGGTGCTGATGTGCAGCGCGAACAGATTGAAAGCGATGGGTAAGCAGTCTTGTAACTAAGCGTTACTAACCGATGTATCTTGCCTTGCAGGTGCCGGAATGCAGCGCGAGCTGAGTTGGAACAGGCGTAACACAGGTAAGCAGAACTTGTAGTTGAATATTACTGACCGATGTTCTTTCTCTTTGCAGATGTCGGATGCCGGAAGAGAAAGGCAGAAAAAGGCGCCTTGGATGTTGCCGTTGGATTAGGTAAGTAGATTTGCTGCCTTTACTTTAGCCTAACCTGTGCCTTTGTTTTGCAGGAGCTGCAGAAGACTGAAGAAGACTGAAGATTGGATTCCAGCAGGTTATTTCGTGTTCACAGGATCTGGAGCTGGAGGTTTCCTGGAGCTGACACGGTGAGCGTCCTGCTGCAGATGCAGAATAACGCGAAGCACGTGAAACCAATCGGGTGTGGTTTAAATAGCCTTCTGTAGTGATTAGGCGTCTCCTTCCACGGCCCCACCCAGGTAAGAAAAGAGTTCCAGATTTCTAGAAGAGTTCCTGTGTTCTGCTTCCAGGGAGTGGCTCCTGCTCCACCCAGACAGAAAAAGTAGTTCCAGGCAGAGAAGGATCAGGAGACCAGTTAGCTGGTAAGTAAGCAGCATGGTCTGCTACAGGTAGGTCCACCAAGCACTCTTATCTAATATGAGCCCGGCGCTTCCTGTGCCGGGACCAGTTACCATCATGAGCCTGGCGCCACTGGCGCCAGGACAAGGTCCAGAGGGTCCCTATAGGGACTGGCTGGTTCCTGGGATCAGAGTCATGGGCCTGCTTCCAAGGTCGTGGGGCAAGTCCTGACCCCTTGGAAGCAGGGATCATGACAGCACCCCCCCTCAAGGCCCCTCCCAAAGTTGACTTCTCCAGAGGTCTTGGTTTGTTAGGAAATGTCCGATGAAATTTCTTGATTAGTCGGGGTGCGTGTACATGTTCTGCAGGTTCCCAAGATCTTTCTTGGGGGCCGTAGCCTTTCCAGTCAATCAGGTAGTGTAGTTTTGATTTGGAGATCTTGGAATCTAGGATATTTTTGATTTAAAACTCAAGTTCTCCGTCAACTAGGATAGGTTCAGGAGATTTAGTCAATCGGGTTTCCGGTTGAACTGGTTTTAGTAGTGAAACATGGAAGACTGGGTGCATTTTCATGCGAGGGGGTAAACCCAACTTGACCGCTACTGGATTTATTATGGCAGTAACAGAGTAGGGTCCCAGGTATCTTGGGTTAAAGGTGCGTGGTCCCTTTAGGGGTAAATATTTGGTAGATAACCAGACTTGATCTCCAATTTGGTATTGAGGGGCTTCCTTTCGATGTTGATCTGCCCCTTTCTTGTATTGTTCCTTGGCCCTTTGAAGGTGGCTAGTAGCTTCCTTGAAGGCTTGGGTGATGGTTAAATGTAGGTGGTCAACTGCTGGTGTTCCAAGATCCTGAGGTGGATCCAGGTTAGAGGTTCGAGGATGATTACCATACAAAAGAAAAAACGGGGTCTTTCCGGTTCCAGAGTGGACTGAGTTATTGTAAGCGTACTCGGCTATCCAAAGGATGTCCTTCCAAGTTCCTCCTGTCTGTTGCAGCATGCAGCGTAGGTACTGTTCCAAAGTCTGATTGGTCCTTTCGGTCTGACCATCGGTTTGTGGGTGGTGACTGGTGGAAAGCCTCACATCAATTTGAGCTAACCGACAGCAACTCCGCCAGAAGTGGGAAATGAATTGACTTCCTCTGTCTGAGATTAAAACTGAAGGAAAGCCGTGCAACCGAACAATGTTTTCAAGAAATTCTCGAGCCAGGATTGCTGCTGACGGTAACCCCTTTAGTGGGATGAAATGTGCCATTTTTGAAAATAAGTCTACAATTACCAGGATTGTATTGTATCCGGAACAGGGAGGTAAATCGGTGATAAAGTCCATGGAAAGGGTATGCCAGGGATGAGGTGGGATTTCAAGTGGTTGTAAGAGGCCTGCTGGTTTTTCCTTAGGACTCTTGTTCTGGGCGCACACTCCACAGGACATGACAAAGTTTCTGATGTCTTTTCTCCAAGATGGCCACCAAAAGTGACGCTTGACCTTTTCCGAGGTCTTGGCCATACCCGGGTGTCCTTCCATTAAGGAGTCGTGATAACAAGAGATTACTTGATTTTGTAAGCTGGTACAGGGTAGATAAAGTCGTTCCTTGAAGTATAATAAGTCGTTCTTTACTGTGAAGTCTTCCCCCCGAAGCTGCCATTTTTGTATGTCCGTTGGAGTTACAAGTTGTTTAACCTGGGTTTCAATTTCTTCAATGGATTGCATGCTGATCAAACCCAGGATTCTTTGTTCAGGAATAATAGGTACGAGCTCAGGGTTAACCATGTGTTCCTCTACTCCGATTCGAGAGAGGGCATCCGCTTTACCATTCTTATTGCCTGGTCGGTAGGTGATTATAAAATCAAATTCGGCAAAAAATAATGCCCAGCGAAGTTGTCTGGAGGATTGAGCTTTGGCTGATTTAAGATACTGTAGATTACGATGGTCAGTAATGACAGTGACTGTGTGTCGGGCTCCTAAGAGATAATGTCGCCAGGCCTTAAAGGCGGACTTAATAGCCAACAGTTCCTTGTCGGTAATGGTGTAATTGATTTCTGGGGCTGATAATTTACGAGACCAAAACGCCACGGGGTGCAACTGGTTGGTTTCTGGATCTCTTTGTGAAAGCACTGCTCCCATAGCAAGGCTGGAGGCATCGGCCTCGACGATGTAAGGTAGTTCCGGGCGGGGATGTTTTAAAATCGGGGCTGAGGTAAATTTAGTCTTTAGCTCCTGAAAGGCTTGTTCTGCCTCGGTAGACCATTCAAGATGTTTGTTTTTTCTGAGGAGAGCTGTAATGGGTTGGACTACCCGAGAAAAGTCTGGAATAAACCTGCGATAGAAGTTGGCGAAGCCCAACATACTTTGAACCCCTTTTACAGATGATGGTGAGGGCCACTTGATTATTGCATCTACTTTCCTCGAGTCCATGTGAACTCCGTTAGGTGACAAAATAAATCCCAGAAATTCGACCTCCGTAACATGAAAGACGCACTTCTCTAATTTTGCAAAAAGTTTGTGTTTGCGGAGCCTCTCCAGTACTGCGGTTACATGTTTTGAGTGTTCTGCCTCAGATGACGAAGAAACCAGAATGTCGTCAATGTATACAACTACACACACATCAATGAGTTCACGGAGCACGTCATTCATAAAGAACTGGAATGCGGCCGGTGCGTTACACAACCCGAAGGGCATCACTTGATACTCGAACAGTCCATACTTGGTACGAAAGGCTGTCTTCCATTCATCGCCCTCCTTTATTCGCACCAAATGGTAGGCTCCTCTGAGGTCTAACTTAGTATATATGCAGGCGTTTTTGACTTGGTCAAGTAGTTCTGGGATCAATGGCAATGGATACCTGTTCTTAATTGTAATCTGGTTCAGGGCACGGTAGTCTATACACGTTCTTAAGTCTCCCTCCTTTTTTGGCACGAAGAACAGAGCTGAGGAGGCCGGGGACTTCGAAGGACGGATGAATCCTTTAGCCAGGTACTGGTCCAAATATTGCCTTAGGTGGAGATTTTCAGGTTCAGTAAGGGCGTAAATCCGACTGCACGGAGGAGTGGATCCGGGAATCAGGTCTATCTGACAGTCGTATGATCTGTGAGGAGGCAAAGAATTCGCTTGGTCTTTCCGAAAGACATCTTCGAATTCCTGGTATTCAGGAGGCAGTTGCAGACTCTCAGAAACACTTGCAGCTAGTTTGGTGGAGAGCTGAGGGTAGCAGGTAGAAGCGCATTCTGGAAACCGTATTGTCTTTGCTCGCCAATCAATTTGAGGATTGTGTTTCTCCAACCAAGGAACTCCCAAGATGACTTGAAACTGAGGGGCCTTGATCACATCAAACACGATCTTCTCTTGATGCCCATCTTGGCTTACTAACGTTACTTCCATGGTGGTGTGAGTTACGGGTCCGGAAGCTATTTCCGTCCCATCCACGGTGGTAATGACGTCTTTCACCGTCTTTGGACAAAGAGACAGATTCATCCTGGCGGCCAGCTCACAGTCCAAGTAATTCCCGATTGCGCCACTGTCAATGTATGCTTTAATGGCATGCATACGATTAGGTTGTTCAGGACTCACGAGGACCATGGGCATGATAAAATGCGAGGTCAAAGAACTGGTTTTAACGCTCGGCAAGCGGACCTCTACACTTGCCGGGCGAGGTCGTTTCCCGGCTCAGAATTCTCGGTACCTTTATCAGACGCCCCTACTATCTTCTTCTTGGGCTTCACTGGACAATCTCGAAGAAAGTGCCCTGAGTTTCCGCAATAGAGGCATAATTGCAGTTGTCTCCTCCTTTCCCTCTCCTTTTGGGTTAAAGGTCCTTTTACACCCCCTATTTGCATGGGTTCCACGGAATCAGTTCCTTTCGTAGAACTTTGTGGCCTTGAAAAAAGTCGGGTTTCAAATCTGGATCGATCGGCTTTCCGATTCTGAAGTCGATGATCCAATTGCACTACCAGATCGATATATTCGGAACAGTCTTGTGGAGGATTTACCACTTGAGCCAGAACGTCTTTTAATTCCCCACGCAGACCTCTGTAAAACAGTGTGATCCTCTTATCCTCCGGCCATCTGGTTTCCACCACTAGTCTGTTAAATGATGCAATATAAGTCAGAAGATCTTGATTGCCCTGTCGTAGCGAAAGAAGTTCATTGTCCAAGGCCTGTCCCTGATAGTGCCTTGCGAACAGTTTCTCCATACTGGCTTGGAAGTCCTGGAAGTTATGGAGAATGGGGTCATCTTGAGACACTAAAGGAACAGACCAATCTGCGGCACTGCCACTGAGATAAGAAAGCACGAAGGCCACTTTAGCCTGGTCCGTTGGAAAAGCGGCGGGTCTGCACAAAAAGTGCAAGCGACATTGATTGAAGAACACAGCAAACCTTTTTGAATCACCTGAAAAGCGTTCGGGCGGAGCCAAAGGTATATTTCCTGGTAGATTGATTTGTATTGGATTCGAGGAAGCTGGAGGAGCGTGGCCCCCACTTGGGGTTGGTAGAGGAATTTGTCCTGCTTGGGCTTGCAGCAATTGTCTAGCCAAATCGTCTGTTCGCTCTTTGGAGACCACTAACTCCCTCCTTAGGGCATTTGTTTCCTGACGTGCAGCGTGTACTTCCGCCCTCAACTCCCCGAGTAATTGAGCCAACTGGTCTGTGTCTGAGGTTTCCATTGCACCTGGGCGGGAATTTTGTGGTAAGGCTTCGCGTTCTGTAACTCTCACCTGGTTCCCCCGGAGGCGCCGGTCTTGATCTGGGGAGGATACTGTCTTCAGTGTTAGGCGCAGGGTTCGTTTTGCTCCCGGACTGGGCCCCCTTCCCACCGACAGTTTAAGCTGAAGAGTGAGATGTCTGCAAGGGTAAACCAAGGTATTAGTGTTTGGAAGATTCGGAAAGTTCCTACCCCCTCTCGCCCTTTCTTTCCCCGTGGAACTGGGTTGATATTGCGCTTACCTTATATAGGTAAATGCCGGGCTCTCCATCCTGCGTCTTGTGCAGGGGCGCTGGATCCAGTTGCTTCACTGGATGCGAACTCTGCCTCTTGATAGCAGAGGATTTGCTGAGAGTGAAGACGCCGTTAATGCACGAGCGTGCCTTGTAAGTATTAAAGTTCCTTTTGCATTGTTCTCTTCTCCTTCAAAAGTCTTAAGTCTGTAAGGCCTATGTCTTTCCTTTTTCAGATGCTGTGACGATGAAGATTATCCTTTTAATGGCACGTAAGTAGAAAGACTGCACTAGCGCTGGAGAATGCTCCGTAATGTCTCTTTTGTCTTTGCAGGTGCTGATGTGCAGCGCGAACAGATTGAAAGCGATGGGTAAGCAGTCTTGTAACTAAGCGTTACTAACCGATGTATCTTGCCTTGCAGGTGCCGGAATGCAGCGCGAGCTGAGTTGGAACAGGCGTAACACAGGTAAGCAGAACTTGTAGTTGAATATTACTGACCGATGTTCTTTCTCTTTGCAGATGTCGGATGCCGGAAGAGAAAGGCAGAAAAAGGCGCCTTGGATGTTGCCGTTGGATTAGGTAAGTAGATTTGCTGCCTTTACTTTAGCCTAACCTGTGCCTTTGTTTTGCAGGAGCTGCAGAAGACTGAAGAAGACTGAAGATTGGATTCCAGCAGGTTATTTCGTGTTCACAGGATCTGGAGCTGGAGGTTTCCTGGAGCTGACACGGTGAGCGTCCTGCTGCAGATGCAGAATAACGCGAAGCACGTGAAACCAATCGGGTGTGGTTTAAATAGCCTTCTGTAGTGATTAGGCGTCTCCTTCCACGGCCCCACCCAGGTAAGAAAAGAGTTCCAGATTTCTAGAAGAGTTCCTGTGTTCTGCTTCCAGGGAGTGGCTCCTGCTCCACCCAGACAGAAAAAGTAGTTCCAGGCAGAGAAGGATCAGGAGACCAGTTAGCTGGTAAGTAAGCAGCATGGTCTGCTACAGGTAGGTCCACCAAGCACTCTTATCTAATATGAGCCCGGCGCTTCCTGTGCCGGGACCAGTTACCATCATGAGCCTGGCGCCACTGGCGCCAGGACAAGGTCCAGAGGGTCCCTATAGGGACTGGCTGGTTCCTGGGATCAGAGTCATGGGCCTGCTTCCAAGGTCGTGGGGCAAGTCCTGACCCCTTGGAAGCAGGGATCATGACAGTTCCGAAGGAAAGATTTCCATTCGCCAGAGATGGGTCCTTGACCAGGTCACAACATGGGTCAGCTTGGGTAGCCTCCACGATGTCTGTGTGAGTACTGTTGCTCCATCGGTGGCAAGGTGCGGGACGCATATGCGATTGGCATCGATTCTCCAGTGTGAGTCATTTAGACTAAGATCGCTCCAAGGCCAACAGGGCTGGTGTCGATGTGTAGTTCGGTCAACAGTGTGGGATCATAGTATACACTTTTTTGGTACCGAAGGGACATCTCTTCAGAGCAGCAGCTCTCTGCTCGCGACACACACGCAATGCAAAATCTATAAACATCCATTCAGTGGATACCAGTTGATTTTAGGACGGCCTGGGCTCGCTTTGAATCCAACAGAGGTTCGGCACATATACGTTCTAATCAGGATGTTCTTAGAGATCCCATGAATCAAATGTGGGTCATCAATACATGATCTGCAGAAATTTAATTTGTCGAAGACACATTTAATGTGTGAAGACGGAAAAATCTCCTGACTCCTTTTGACCCACACTGGCCCTGATGCTTGCACCTTCAGATTTGGAGCACTTTAGAATTACGAAGTGCCACATTGAATGTTTAAGAGAAAGTGATGGATCATATATGTCCTCCTGAAGAAAGTTCTAAAAGAAATTAAAGGAACTGAAACATGTCGAGGCATAACACCAGTAGATACATAGGTTTGTATATTTGGGTATTTACTGACCACACATTTTCCTTTCTTGTATTGGGCACACCAAGGTGTTAACAAGATTTGTGTTCTAGTCTAGGGAAAGACTAGTTATGAACTGTTACAATTCAATTGTGAGCATTTCGCTCTGTGTCACTTGCACTTTATTTGCTACTAGGTTTTAGAATGTAGAAGATGTTTTTTCAATGATTACTAATAAAATTTACATTTTGTGATAATAGATTGGTGCAGTTGATTATATCCTCTCTACTTTTGCATTTTGGGATTGTAGTATGCCACAGTGGTGTCAGCCGAGAGTGACGCTTTGATTTGTTCGAATGCTTCCTGGCAGTTGGGGCTCCAGACCCATTTTGTGTTGGCCATGGCAAGTTCCCTCAGTGGCTCGGACATGGTCGCCAGGTTGAGGATGAATCTCCCACAGTATGTTGCCATCCCCAAAAAACTTTGTATCTCGGTGGGTGTGGTCGGGGGAGAGGCAGCACGGATGTCTGCCACTTTTTGAGAGTCAGCTGAGACTCCTGCGCTGTTGAACACATACCCAAACAAAGATCTGCTCCTTCAAGAATTCACACTTGTCCTTGTGATAGTGAGGCCTGCACTCTAGCTTGCTGAGTAGCATATCGAGGTGACGTACGTGCTCTTTCCTGTCGTGGATAAGAACGTCATCACTGATGTTGAGTACCCAGGGATGCCATGTATCACCTCCTGGATTGCCTGCTGGAAAACTTCGGCCATCGAGGAAATTGCAAAGCTGAGCAATTTGTACCTGCGTAGGCCTAGGTGCGTGGAGAAAGTTGTAATGTACCTGGAGTCCTGGTGGATTTTCAGTTGGTGGTTTCCAGCGTTGAGGTCAACTTTGGAGAAGAATTTTGATCCGGTGAGGTCAGTTATGATTTCATCGAGTGTTGGGGTCAAGTGTTGCTCCCGCTTGATAGCTGCATTGGGGAGGCGCATGTCAATGCATATTCTCACCTTTCTAGGTTGTTTTGGTTTCTTGGTCACGACCATGGGTGTTGGTCCTGTTACTTCTTCAATGATGCCTGCTTTCTCGAGTGCCCGCAGTTCCTTCCCGACTTGGTCTCTTATGTGAAATGGTGTTCCTCTGTGGCGCACTGCTCGAGGTTGTACGGATTCATCGATGTGGAGTTTGATGGGTTTCCCTTTCAGACATCCGATGACTTGGAAGACGCTTGGGTACTTGTCAACGAGGCTGGTGAGGTCTGTTGTACGTCACGTCATAGATGAAACTTATGAGTCCCAGGTCTTCTGCCACATCTCGGCTCAGTAGGCCTTCGATGCCTGCATTTACGACATTTTTGACTGCAGTGTTTTGTCACCTCTGCTAAGTGCTATTCGAAAGAATCCTATTATCGGCAGTGGAGTCTCGCACCCATAGGCGAGTAGCAACGTGTCTGTCTTTCAGGACTGGTGGGGGTGAAGTTTTTTGAACATGGTCATTGGCATGACGTTAACTGACGCCCCATGTATCGTTATCTGAGTTTCTTGGCCTTAAGTGGCTACTTGCCATCTCCGTCCTCTGTCTTTTCATGGGCGTTGTGCCTTTGTGGTCGAGTGCTGAGTGTAAGTATACCTTACTTCCCCATTTCCATTGTCCCTTTTCTGCTTCCTTTTGTGAGTCGCCACCGTTGTCATCCTCTTCATTGGTAGACGAGTTGGTGGTTTCAACACGGCGGCAACTGGCTTGTTTTTTTTCTTCACGGCGCTTTTATCTTGCTGTGTTTGGGGGTGTTGGGGTGGCCCCGATCTGCAGACCCTTGCATAGTGATAATTTCGGCCACATGCCCCGCACATCGTGCCTTGAGCTGGGCAATTTCGTCTTCCATGGCGAGATCCTCTGCACCAACCACATTCAGTGGGTCCTGGAATTCTCGACTACCACTAGGGAGAGGTTCGTGCCATTGGGCTCATCTCTCGGCTGTTGGCAGTTTGTGATTTGTGCCATCGTCGATGCCGGTTGAAGTTTCTGCAGGGTCGTTCTCATGTGCGCCGCTCTGGCATGCGATAGCTCCCTCTGGCGTCCGTATTCAAGGATCCTCGCTAGTGAGATGCCCTTCTCGCTTAGCACCATCCTGCATAGTTTTTCCAAGTGTATTCCGTTGATAATTTGTCATCGGATTTCTTTTTCAACGTCGTCAAATTCGCATGACATTGCAAGTTTCCTGAGCTTTGTGTGGTATGCGTAAAGTGTCTCGTCTTCCAGCTGGATGGTGGTGCAGAAAATGAACGTTTCATAGTCCGGGTTTAGTTGAGGCATGAGATGGGCTGCGAGCATCTTTGGTTAGCTGGTAGACGTCTGAGCCATCTGCAATTACAAGCGAGTTGAATATGCGCAGAACTTCGTCACTCACATTGAGTAGGAGGTGCAACTTCATTTTCCTAGGCATGGTGACATCCTTGCAGTCCATGGCCATCTAAAATTTTTGGATCCACAGCTGCCACCAGGGACCAACTGAGGAGGGATCGGTGTATGGGTCAAATGAGCCGAATGCGATCCTCGTCCCTCCCTGCGATCGCTTGTCTGGCGTTGTTGGTGATGGGGTGGCTTCAATTCTAGAAGGCATGCCGGGACTAGGAGTGGGCAGGCCTGTTACCATTGTACGTGGATGTGAGGGCCAATTTGGGCAAGCGTGTGCCGAGTCCCCCTCACCTTATTAGACAGCAGATGGCCTTGCCAATGTGTCCTGGCAGCTAAGATGATGGTTGTTTGGCTCCAGTCTTGGGTAGCAGGAGAAGAAAAGAAAAACACATGGCCTCTGCTGTGTCTTCTTGTGGTGGCTGTCAGTGTTTCAGAATGGCAATTCCGTATGTGGTAGGCCCCTGATGTTTGATGAGGGAGAAATAAAAAAATAAAAACATTTCTGGTGGGGATGGGCCCCCCACCGTGACCCCAAAAATGTGCCCGAACCGAGGGCTTGATTAAGTGGACATTGCGTGTGTCGCGCGATCCCGTCCTCTCGTCGCCAGTGATGTGTTCCTCCCCAAACGATGCGTCAGCAGAAGGAAGAGAATGCAGGGGCCTGCGGGCCGAGGCCCCGCTGCGCAGCACCAGCCAATTGAGACGCGTACACCTGTGGATCGTGGAGGGCCCGGAACTGCCCGCGGGGGCGGGGCTTTTATTAGAAGTGCCTTAACGTCACCACGTGGCGGGACGTAAGGCGTACATAACAGCTACTAATGGTGTCACTTTTTCCAAAAGTGAAACAAAAGTAAAACATACCTATGTGGTGCGTCTCTGCTCCAGCAGTGCTGCTCTTCGGGAAGTTCATTGTCTATGTTGATGTCACAGTCATCAACATGGAAAATGGACTTCCCTGACAGCACTGCCAGATCCGATCTGCAAAAAAGATATTTTTTTTTTCTTTAAAATAAAAAGAAAAAAAACACCATTAGCACCTGCTAGGGAGAATTCTCATTCAATGGCTAATTTCCCTTACCTAGTGAGTCCCTCAGCAGCTTTGCTGGATTTCTGGAGTTTACTTTTTTCCACTTGGTAAGAGTGAGCTTTTCCCCCACTCTTACCTGTGTTTTGCAATGTGCATCTCATCTGTTTTTGTGATTTTGGACTCTGGAGCACACCACTTCAGTAGTCCCACTTTTGTGTGTTACACAGCACCTTCAGTGCAGTGACACAGGGTTGTCTTTTAGGCTTCCCACCGACTCCATTTCTGGTACTGACTACTGTCCCCCAGAAAAGGGTAAAGTTGCCATTAACTTTACATAGTCAAACCACCCCAGATCCAGTACACCCCATCTTACACAGAGTATTGGAAAGGGTTAATCCTTAGCCCTTTTTATCTGTACCTCCTAGAGCAATGTTTTGCTCTTTTAACATTTAGACTTGGCTGGTGGCAGTGGTATCTACCCTAACTTTTCTACCGCAATTATACTATATAAACGTGGTATTGTTTTAGGCTATATTAGCCTCGAACATAAACCCGCTTGACCAAATACGCTTTCTTTTGGCTCCGGTCAGGTTTATTCGCCATTTCTTTTTGTTAGAGTCCTTCTTGTGTTTTACTTTGCGCGGCAAACCAGGTTTGATTATTTGTTCACCGTCGTTTTGCGGGCTTCTGCCAAGAAGCCCTCCTCTAGGCACCTGGGTGTCTAGGTGGGCTGAATGTGAGGGAGGGGTGTAGTCACCCCCTGCACAGGGTATCTTAGGAAACCCAAGTCGCACTTTGCCATGATTGGCTGAGGTGGTTGTCCGGGCTGGACAACCCCCCTGCTGCATGATTGACAGCCAGGCTGTGTGAATGGGGGATTTTCACATAAAAGGCAGGACTCTTGGGCTGGAAGTCAGAGTCGCCACTGGAACTACAAGGAACTGAAGAGAAGCAGAGAAGAAGACGGCTGCTGCAACTAACCTGTCCCGGTGAAGCCTTTCTGCAGTCCTGAGGTATCTACCCTTCGATGACCAGAGAAGATCCAGTCCGGAGTCTTCTTCCCTGGAGCCTGGTGGGGTCAACCAGCTCATCTTACACAGCCAGAGGATCCTCTTCATGGTCGAAACAGCTGCACACTGCTGTAGTGGTCCGGATAGCCATCTGAAGAGCCTCTCCTGTTTCGCTGCTGGCCTCATCCCCGAGTGGTGCAGACCCCTCCAGAGGTGGTCCTTCTCGTCTCCCTGACCGAAGCACTAGGAACCGTGGGTTTGCAGGAAACTACCAGGAACAACTGCTGTGGCACCAGCTTCTTCATTGAATAAGTTACTGTGTTCTGCTTTGAGGAACGAGGGTGAATCCCTTTTCTCCTCATCCAAGGCTTGCCCTTGTCTTTCGTCCTTATAACTTTTGCTTCCTCTGTTGAAAATATCCAAGTACTCCTGGCAACGTTGAATCTTGAACTGTCTGACTGTGTGATCCTCGACAACAGGAACCCGGTCCAACTTGACACTGGCTCCGACCTATTGATTTTTGGATTTCTGTCAGCGAGTGTTCTCTGATTCTGTCTGCCTTGACAAATGTATTGCCTATGGTTTTTGCCCCCAACTCGCTCTGGGTAACTCAGGTGCTAAGTGTGTTTTTGCCCCGGTAACATTTCTTTCCGCGGATACGCGCATCTTTCGTAAGACCGAACTGTCATGCCTGTCAAAAAGTGATCGCATATGTATTCCCGGTAACGTCTTTTGTTTCACAACACTGGTCCGTTAAAACATAGGGTACTTATTTTTTACGTGAAACCTTGAGACAGTGTTTGCTTGAGTCACAGTAATTGTGGTCCCTTTGTGTAATCTCTGCTACTGTTCATATAGTCGAGATAAGCCTGGCTGCACTGCTACTGCCACCACTTTAACACAGTACTACAAGCTTGCACCAAAGGTGAACTTTTATTTCCACTTGTAGTCGTAATTGTGTATGAGTGCTAATGGTGATATTAACCACAGCGGCAGGCCGATCCTATTGGTAACGTCCCGCCGCCCAAGTTATGGGCCTTCGGCCCACTGCATCGGTTACTATCACCTCAATATAATGGTGTTCAATTTATTGAGAGGAATGATGGGATGACCCTACCTACCCATCCAAGATTCATATCTGTGTGTCCAGCAAACTGAATACAGATGTTTGCAGTAAGTAGGTCACTCAATGAGCCAAGTAGAATTGGTATTTTAAACAAGTTAAGAATAATTTCAAATGTGTTCACCCATACGTAGTTAAAGAGCCAGACAATGTGCAAATCTGTTCCCTTGAGCGTGTTTGAACCATTGCAGCATTCTAGTTTTCTTTTTATTTTAATAACTGGAACGAGACTATTCTTGAACATAGAATAACATGGGGAAGTGTGCGCTAATTGTTTCTAAGGGGCCGGCCGTGATGCCTTCTCTTAGGGCATCATATTGCTATAGGCCCACTGGGGAATCCACTGGGGAATCCACAGAGTCTCATTCTGCTCATGGGAGCGATTCCTCTAGATAGAATGGCCGCTTCTGCTGGTTTGGGTATTCCCCGGGATTCCGAATCATGGTTTCTCGGTTTTCCGCTTTAGGATCTCGGAATGCGTGCAGAGAACCATCATTTCTCAACTCGGCGCAATCGCGACGGTAACGCTGTCAGCACACTCCTAATGACTGACTGTCGGGCAGCAGCTTGTCAGCAAGCAATACGTCAACTAGGATAACTGGAAGCTGATGTTTAAAAAAATAAAGTGGAAAGCGATTATCCATATTTATTACCGGTATCCTTTAAGAACAAAAGGAGACTGTTAATGAATATTCGTGTGGCATACATATGCGTAGATTGATGGCAGAAACACTATATATAACTGACTTGCCTTTATAACAAAATGAAACTATGTATCCCTTAAAACGCTGCACTTGCTCATTCTCTATGGCAAATTGTTTGCCGTTTGATCCCATTCTCTTTTCAGGTCTCGCTAAAATCTGGGAGGACGTCAGTTTACAGTTTAGATGTGAAAATGCTGCTTTTGCCGGTGCTCTTCTGCTTGAATAAATATTGCTCTTGAATATGTTACCATTATGTTTTCCCAAGTGCTGCGAAATAGATTGTGTTTACTCCAGCATACACTGGCTTTTTGCAAAATTACATTTTCGTGGTTGATGCATGGGAAATAAGTCTGGCAACAGCAGCAGAATATGAAAGCTGAAAGAGCCGACACTCGATCTAACATTAAAAAATATTAGCCTTCGAAAATGTCCGATAATTATATTTATTGTCTGGGTAAAATAAGATGAAGTCTGGAGGCGCTGTTCCATTTTGTTGCATGGAAGACATTCAGCTGCAAAATATCCATGTTGTGACATCTGCTCTACAGTATGTCGTCACTTGAAAGAAGTGGCCATCGTGTATTACATTATCTTACGTGCCTTTAACACTACAACAAACATTGACCTGGATCAAATAGGGTCTGATTCATGAGAAAAAAAAATGGTGCAAAGTCTTTGGGGCTGATGCATGGAATTATTTGCGCCGAAAATCGGGATTTGCGGGCAGAATGGCACACAAATCCCTATTTTCGGCGAAAATAATTCCATGAATCAGCCCCTTTGTGTGTACTCTGCTAGGATTGTGCTGCTCAATCGTACACTGGGAGAAGAGCTAAGGGGAACACGCTCGCCTTTGAGGCAAGACCATACAGATCACACGTTCTACGGGTCCTTCGATCCATTAGAAACCTCTGGGTATTAAGCCCTTATAAATAACCAAATACAATTACTCTGAGTCACACTGATTCACAAAGAAATGGCAGCCCAAATCACAACCACATATTGGCTTTCCCCAAAGAATACACCCATACAACATTCCAAATATACAGAGACTAAGTTGCCCTCCCAACACTGCTATGACCAGCATGCAGCATGTAAATGGCATCACAAATAGCACATCTTACACCAGAGAACACAAACCCAAGGGCACATCTGGAACTATCCGAGCTGGTGGCAACACACCATTCAGCCACTATATCACTGTTAATCCCACAGCGGTCAACCACAATACCGGTAAACTACTGCCATCATATTTACCCAACAGCTCACACTTAGGATGAAAATGCCACCTTATCAAAACAGTGGATGACTTTAAAGACTGGAGAGGGGTATCTGTACTCCTGCTCTCTATATGGCAGAGTAGAAGCACAGAGCAGGCAGAATAGTACTCTGATACTAAGTCACAGTTCTGTGCGAGGATCCCCCTAACTGGGCAAACTTTAAATAAGATAATAAACAAGCCCAGTCCATAGATTGCTTTTCAGAGTCTTATCTACTTCTAAAATTGTTCTCCCACCCAAATGTACCTGGTTAAGTAGAGTTCGACGTCGGGTCGTCAACGGATCCTTCTTGAGTGAATTCCCTTTAAGGCAGGAGCCATAGATCTTTGAGATCCCTTGAAGAAAAGGGTGAATGATGGCATCGAGGCAGCAGCTTCGGTCCTGGTGGTTCTCGTCGTGGATGTCCTGCGAAGATGAGGCATGCAGTGCACCTCGACGATGACAGTTGCCGCAAAGAGTCAATGAAGAGCTTTGGCCCAGCAAGGGCGTTGGGTCATCAGCGTCTTTGTGGTCTTCGTGTGGCAGGAAACCCACAGGCGGACTCTCCTTGGTTCGTCAGCAAACTTGACTTTCTCCGGCCGGACAAAGTGGTCGACAGAGATGAGCAAGAGAGTCCTTGATTCAAAGTGTTCTTAGGCAATGGTGCATTGCGGCTCCGGTCGTCGGCAGCACGGCGTCAAGCTTTCCCCACTTCTGGGTAACACGGCTTCGACGGGCCTCCAGCGGTTACGGCAATCCTCCAAACCCTGGTCGACGACGATCTCGCAGTACGGGTGCTACGCTTCGAGATTCCTCGGCGGTCCCAGTCTCCGGTCGGCAGCCTTTCGAAGGCTGGCTTTCAGGGCGTTTTGGCGAAAGTTATCGGTCTGCACAATGTTCTCTTGTAGCTCAGGAAGAGGTCTCCTAGCCAGGCCCTCTCTCGTATCAGTCCTCGACAAACTAGACAGCTTTCAGATTGGGTCGAAGTAAATATAACAGCAAGTCTTCTTCCAGCTGGGCTTCAAGGATATGCAGCAAGTTTCAACTTCAGCTTCTGAACAATTTCCATCAGTGAGAGGTCCCCAGATATACTGTTTGGTCTCTCATTCACTCTGCTGGGTCACACTCAGGCAACCAATCATTCAGAAGGGCATTCATGCACAGTGCATTCAGGTCATTCTTTTCCCTTCAGACACTCCCAACAAGGAATGTGGATTGGGACAAGCAACCAGCCATTCAGCACTCCACACTGCATTCATACCAGTTTCAGGCAGGGCTGTCTCAGTTTTTGTGTCACATACCAGAAACCAGACAACCATAACATGAAATGCATATTTGTCACACACTCCATTCACCCAGGTCCCATCCCAAGGGTGTACCCACAACATACATTCACTGGGAAGGCACCAGCCAGTCTGGCCTGGACTTCTCCACAATACCGTATATGGAACGTCCACCCGACTGTCAGTCAGGGGAAGGGATAGAGTCACGCCTTCCCAGGACTTTGGGAAAACAAGGTAACCGGCAATAGAAAGCAAGAGGCCACAGGGGCCATCTTGTCTTCTATCAGGAATCAACTGAGTCCAATGGCAGGGCATGGGTATCTCAAAATGGGGGATACTCAGAGCACCTGTCAAATTCAGCATGGAGCTGCCACCAGCCCATACCCTGCTCTGTAGGCCACACACAAGAGCCCAAAAACATATCCTATGGGTACAAGTTTGTACCCCCACCCATGGGTAACATAAGGCTATTGCAAGGGTGTGTTCACCACAACCAAAAAGAGGAAGTGCTGCACTGCCAGGAGTCCCAAATTGACTCCTGTGCAGAAAATAACAGAACCACCATGATTAAAGGACTACAGTACAAGACATGGAGGCCCTGTCCCTCCGATGCATTTCCAGCATCACAATGACCATACATGTGGCATGGCAGTGCGATACCTTAAGACCACACACCCCATCCCTGCCATATGTAACAGCCATTACTGTTCCCTATTTAAATGTCCCTCCTTTCTTATTAGTTCTATTAACACTTCTTGCAGTCTGCTGCACATCACCACATTGTCCACAGATGAACGCTACCCTTCTCTGTCTTGTAGATATCTGTCTAATTTATTCACCCTGCCTTTTGACCCTCTCTCTAAGATAGTCGAATCTGGGTGTTTTGCATTTGTGGTATGTTTGAAATCTAGAGCAAACGAAAGAGGTGATGGATGGAAGGTTTAGAATGAAGTTTAACCTCTGTCATAGCTCTGGGCAACCTTCCAGACAATCGTTCTCAACCCTCCAAGACATTACAGAAAGAGCAAGACCATTTGCAAATCAGTCTTTGTCCCACCTCAAAAGGGGCACTCCAGACCAAACTGCTTGGTCAGATCCCTTCTGCATGAGACCAAAATCATCCAAAACTTTTTTTCAGCCTCGTTGCAACTCCAGTGAGGAGTAGCTTGCTTCTCTAGGCCCTTCCAGCAGGCACAGACCATAGACAGGGCCTGCTAGGACTTTTTCTATCCCTCTAGGAAAGTTGTATCTTGGTGATACTGCAGCCTTTCCTTGTCACTTGCTTCTATCCCTCTGGTCATCAAGCACTCCCTTACACACTCCCTTCTCATAGTGCAAGTGAACCTGTCCACCTTCACTTTGCACATTTTAACTCCCTCCCTCCCTCTTGAGCTTCCCCCTTCCTCTGCATCCTGCACTCCTCTTCCCCCCCGTTCCCATCACTTCTGTTACTGCACTTGCAAACTCCGAATTGTCTCTCGATCTAGAGAGAACATCGTCTTCCCTACCTTCACTTCCTCTCCTCCCTTTCTCCCCTCATCTCTGTTAATCCACTTGCACGATCCGAATATCTCTAGACCTAGTAGGATCGCTTTTGTTTAATTTTTCTCCCCTCACCCCCCTCCCTTCTGTATAGGCGCATTATAAATACCCAATAAATACAAAAAAAAAAAACTTACACCCCAACAACAACCCTGTGCATGCGATCAGCAGGGCATGCACCAGCTTATACGACTGACAAAATCACTGCAGTGATGCTGTCATACCCAGACATGTGGGACATGCATATTTGAGTGGACCATGCCATTCCCAGAATCACCAAACTACATCTTGAGGGGCCCCAGTATCTGGTGAAAAATGCATTCAACAGACATTTCCATGTGACAAGCCCCCAAACGCGGTGGCACCAATGTGTATTTGGTGAAGATGTTAATGTTAAAGGATATTTGTACCATGCACTATCACCACCTGAGTGGTCCCATGGTGCTCTGTCATCTCTGAAAAGGGGAGGGGGTTAGGTAGTGGGCATGAGCAGGAAAAGTGCAAGAGAGCAGTTATGTGCTGTTGGCAGCCTCAGCCCGGTTAACACCGCTGGGGTTGGGGTGCTTTCCAGTCAGTAGCCATCATGTGCTGTTGTATGTGTGGTTTGTTTTGTTGCTCAAGTAGTGAAGTTTGTGTGGTTTCTTGTGCTATAGGAATGTGGTTGTGTTTGGTTAGAGTTTGAGAGGTGTATGCAGTGGGGTAAAATTTGTTAGCGGGTTGGTTATTGGCATCGCTGTCTAGAAGTGATGTGCTAAATGTCCACATCCTTTCTAGATGTGGCACGTGAATATCTCTGCATTTCTATCTAGATCCTGTACTGGCTGATATTCACAATACTCTATATATGATGTCCACCAATATTCAAAACTGTATCCAAATGTGGCACTGGCCCACCTCCGAAAATCCTGTCCATTTGTGAAGCAAGCTAGTATTCACAATTCTATCTAAATCTGGCCTTGATAGTATTCCCAATGCAGACTAGATGTGTCACTGGCTAACAACCGCTAGTCTATCTGGATGTGGCACTGGCCGACATTCACAATCTTATCTAGGTGTGGCACATGCTAACATTTGCAATTCTGTATAAGTGTGGTGCTTGCTATCGTTCACAATTCTGTATGGGTTAGGTCAGAGGCTAATATTCACAATTCTATCTAAATGTGGTTCTTGCTAGCATTCCTAATTCTAAGTGTGGCACTTGTTGAAATTCATAACCTATGTAGATGCGACTCAGGCTAATGTTCACAATTCCATCTGAGTGTTCGACATGCTAACAATCACATTTCTATCTAGATGCGATGCAGGCTAATGTTAAAGATTCCATCGAAGTGTGGCACATGTTGACATTAACAATTCCATATGAGTGTGGCACTTGCTAATATTCATAATGCTAGCTAGAAGTGACTCAGGCTAATGTTCACAATTCCATCAAAGTGTAGCACTTGTTATCATTCACAATTTCATCTAAGCGTGGCATTTGCTATTATTCATAATCCTATCTAGATACGACTCAGGCTAATGTTCACAATTCCATCTAGGTGTGGCATATGCTAACAATTACGAGTCCAGTTAAGTGTGGCACATGCTAACATTCACAATTCCATCTAAGTGTGGCACTTTCTATCATTCATAACCCTATCTGGAAGCGACTCAGGCTAATGTTCACAGTTCCATCTAAGTTTGGGTCATGCTATCATTCACAATTTCATCTAAGTGTGGCACTTTCTATCATTCATAACCCTATCTGGATGCGACTCAGGCTAATGTTCACAGTTCCATCTAAGTTTGGGTCATGCTATCATTCACAATTTCATCTAAGTGTGGCGCATGCTAAAATTCACATTTCTATCTAGATTCGACCGAGGCTAATGTTTACAATTCCATCTAGGTGTGGCATATGCTAACAATTGCGATTCTATTAAAGTGTGGCACATGCTGATATTCACAGTCCTATCTACATGCGAGGCAGGCTAATATTCACAACTCTAATGTGGTACTTACTAACCCTCGAAATTCTATGTAAGTTTGGCACTTGCTAACATGCACAAATATGTCTAGATGCGACCCAGGTCAATATTACAATCCTGTCTCAAATATATGTAGGCTCATGGTCACAGTTCTATCCAAGTGTGAGTGTTGTCAGTGATGTTTGCCTGGCAGGATATGTTTTTGGTAAGGTAATGTAGAGTGGCAGGCCTTTCTGGAGTAGAGTGATTGCTTTACTTCCCATCCATACCAGTGAGCCTGTTATCACATGACCAAGCACACATACAAACAACCCCTTGTTTAGGTGTTACAATGCCACTCTAGAGATGGCCAGATACCTGTTGCTAACACAGCCAACACATTTTTCTGACGTGCACCCGATTACCCAAAAGGTAATCTCTTAGTCAAGATAGGAGAACCCCAATTTAGCCCAGTATCAGAGGTGCATTGCTTAGTAAGAACAAAAAATGATCCTCTTGGGGATTTCTTTTTTAGAATAAATATACTGTATACATAAGTGCCTAAAATCAAGTTGCAGTATTTTATCCATACATACTTAGTAATTGCTAAACTGCAATGGTGTATTTAGACAGCTGGCTTGTTTCATAGAAAATTAAAATATTCCATTCAAAGGTATGAGCAAAGGCGTTAGTAGTCTGTACTGTTTGCAGAGCATTCCGGTGGTGTCAGAGCTGCTACTTTGTTTGAACTCTGTCATGTCCCACCTCCAGCTCTATTTAATCACTTCCATGTCTCAGTAGCGGCAGCAAAGGCGAGCAAGGAACAAGTTACTTACCTGTAACTTGTTTTCCAGCATGGGTCTGGCATGGATTCACATGCTCATGAATATTCCCCGTCAGGCTGGGAATCCTCGGTAAAGAAAAACATCAGTTTAGTTTCTGAACTGTCTTTCTACTAATAACCAATCACTGGTCTCTGGGTCATACTGCCCCCAGCCAATGACTGCCCTCTACTTAAGCCCGTCCTCTGGGAGCCATCTTTTGGCAGCCATATTCAGATTTGGTAGCACGTAAAGTGGCACTAGGACCAAGAGAAAAGCCACAGAGGGGTAGGCGGGAGGGTACGCATGTGAATCCATGCCAGACCAATGCTGGAGAACAACAGTTACAGGTAATTAACTTGTTCCCTTCTCTAGCATGTGGTCTGGCATGGATTAACATGCTCATGAATACAAGAATACACAGCAGTACACACATGCACAACCACGGAAGGTGGCAAGGTTCAACATTAAGCATTTAAAAAACTCAACATTAAGCATCTCTTACCTCCACACCAGGCTCACCTTCAGGCGAACAGGTTGCGCAGCACTGCCTGGCCAACTCTGGACTCCTCCCTGTAATCCCGGTCTACACAGTAGAATCTCATGAATGTGTGCGTCGACCTCCACATAGCAGCCCTGCAGATGTCCAGCAGGGGTACACCAGACAAGAACGCCATTGTAGCAGTGATCGCTCTGGTCGAATGGGCTCTCGGATGGCCGGGCAAGGGTCAGTTTGCCAACCAGTGATGGTGCATAATGCAGCCAGAGAGCCACCTGGAAATGGAAGCCTTCGAGAGGGTCTTCCCTTGGTATACAGGTCCAAAGTTCACAAACAGCTGTGATGTCTTCCGATGACTCTTTGCACGGTCCACGTAGAACTTCTGCGCTCTAGCCACATCCAGCGATTGCAAAGTCCTCTCAGCCGGCGCCGAAAAGAAACGGGTAACTCCAAGGGCTCGTTGAGATGGAAGTCCGACGGCACCTTCAGCATGAAGGAGGGGTGCGTCCTCAGCACCACCCTCGACTTGTGGAATGTCAGGTATGGAGGTTTACAGGAGAGGGCCTGATCTCTACCACACATCGTGCGGAGGTGATGGCCACAAGAAAAGCTGTCTTCCATGAAAGGAACTTCAACAGTGCTGAATGCAGAGGCTCGAATGGCGGCCCCCATGAACCTGGTCAGCACTACGTTCAGCTCCCACGCCGGGGCCCAGAGCCTTCACTGGCGGGCACGATCGGTACAGTCCTTTCATGAACTCCTTCACCAGGCGATGAGACCATAGGGATGACCGCCCCAGAATTCTGGTGTAGCGGGAGATAGCCGCCTGATGGATCTTGATGGAGGAATTTGCCATCCCCACCTTGGCCAGAGATGGCAAGTACAGCAGCACTTGAGGGACCATAATCCACAGAGGGTTAATCTTCTGTGCACAGCACCAGACAGAGAACCTCTTCCATTTGGGTCCATAGCACGAGAGTCGAGGATGCCCTGGCCTTTGCAAGCACCTCCTTGCAGCCCGCAGGGATATTGTATCCTCCAAACTCTAGTGCTGCAGTAGCCAGACCTGCAGGTTCATCGACCTCGGGTTGTGGTGGAGGATGGTGCCTCCTTACCTGGCAAGAAGATCCGCGTCCGTCGGCAGTTTTACTGGGGGGGTTGGGGGGAGGGGGACGCTGACATGTCCAGAAGGTCCGGGAACCAAATCTGCCTCAGACAGGCAGGTGCGATGAGGATCATCTTGCACCGGGACCGTCTGAGTTGATGAGTCGCAGCAGCAATGTCAATGGTGGGAACGCATACAGGAACAGGCCGTCCCAGGGGAATGAGAAGGCATCGCCCATGCTCCCTAGCTGGGGAAACCTGCTGTCGAGCCTCCGGCTCTTGGCGTTCGTTGCCATCGCAAATGGGCCGATCTGGGGATTGCCCCATCGTCGGAATAGGAGATCCACTTGATCCTGCCGCAGCTCCCACTCGTGGCACGAGCACAGCTCCCTGCTGAGTGAGTCGGCAATGGTATTCTTGATTCCTGCCAGATGGAAGGATACCAGAAACGGCCCACTGCCACCGATCCTGCGCTTATTTGGATAGGGCTGGGGATCTGGTAACCCCCTACTTCCGGATGTAGAACATTGTGGTGGTGTTGTCAGTGAAGACCCTTACCACCTTGCCCTTGAGGGACGGAAGGAACCACCTGAGGGCCCAGAACTCCACTCAGAGCTCTAGGACATTGATGTGTAGTGACCTCTCCTCCGGGAGCCAAAGGCCTCTGGTGTGGAGAACTCGTTGTGCGCTCCCTATCCCTCCAGGGAGGCGTCCGTTGTCACTGTTTCCTGATGTGCCGGGGTCTGGAAGTCCATGCCCCACCACCAGATCGCCTGGCGGAAAATCTCGTCGAGTGAGATCCTGTCTTCGAAGCTGCTTGCCGCTTGCATCCAACGGTCGTCGAACTCCTGCACTGGTCGCATCCGCAGTCTGCATAGGTGCACGAGGTAAATGCACGAGGACATCATGTCGAGTAGGCACTTGATGGACCTCACCCTGGCCACGTCCATGGTCAACAGCTGTTGTACCTTGCTCAGGATGGCCTTCGTCCTTTCCTCCGATGGTGAAGCCAATCGCGCCACTGTGTCGAGCCTGGCTCCCAGGAACAGGGAGACTTGTGCCGGTACCAAGTGGGATCTCGCAAAGTTGATCGAGAATCCCAGATCCGTGAGCAGTTGGACGGTCTTCGCTGTGTGATGGACGGCAAGTTCTCTTGACTTTGCTCGGATGAGCCAATCATCCACGTAGGGGTAGACGTGGATCTGCTACAGGCACAGCCATGCCACCACTGGTGCCAGGCACTTGGTGAATACCCTGGACGCCGACTTCAATCCAAAAGGAAGGCCCTTGAACTGATAGTGTCACCTTTGGACCACAAATTGCAGGAATTTGCGATGTCCCTTTAGAATGGGGATGTGGAAGTAGGCATCCTCCAAGTCCAGCGACGATAGGAAGTTGCCTTCCTCCAGCTGTCCCAGCACGTGCTGGAGGGTGACCATCCGGAACTTCTGGGACTATATTTACTTGTTTAGACGACGAAGGTCCAGGATGAGTCGCCAACCGCCAATCTTTTTCACGCTGAGGAAGTACCATGAGTACACTCGGGAGCCCTGGAGCTTCTTTGGGACGAGTTCAATGGCTCCCTTTCTTAGCATCACCCGTACTTCCAGCAGCCCAGCGGCAGTTAAGGGACGTGGTTTTCCTTCCTCGCCATGGGTGGAATATGGGGACACCTCTTAAAATTCCAGAGTGTGCCTGCGGGCCAGGGCATCCAGCACACAACAGCCGGTGGAGATGGACTCCCACATGCTGATGAATTTCGCCAGCCGGCCTCCCACCAGGTGCTTAGGTGGGGGCCCGATGCCACGGACGGTTCAATCCTGACTTCTACTGCCTTCACTGTTCTTTCTGCTTGTTGCTCCCATGTTGTCATCCTGCTGCGTAGTGCTTCCTAAAACCCTTTGCCAACATCCGATTCCAAGATTGAAAAAGTCAAATCTTGCTGTTTTTGCTTTGTGCTAAAAAGTCATAGCTTGCTGCCCATTAAGAAATTCTCTATTTTGCTTGTATACCATTTCTTCTCTGTAACTTTACAGCCCAGTGACCTCACCACTCTTCTCTCACACCTACCTGCCTTAGCCCCCCAGTATCTCCATCCTCTTCTTACTTCCACCCCAATGGCGCTTTCTGTTTCTCCTATCTTCTCCAACTGCTTCTCTATTGACTATCCTTCCCTTCTCACCAAGTCTGGTAGGTCTTCCTATCACCGACACCTGCTCCAATGTTTCCGCCAGGCAGACCCTTACCGACATCCTCTTTGTCCTTCCTTCGCCAGATCTATTAACTCCTAACTGGTCTCTGTGCTCTACCCTATCTCCTCTTCTCCCATTAATGGTGGCACTTGCTGGGAAGTTCTCATGGCTTCCTTCGACTCCACTAAAGTTATCATTAATGTCTACATAAATGGCACTGTCATGGTCCAAGGCCCTCAGGCCAATCTCCTCCTCTTTGATAGGTGCTTCCCTCGCCTCATCAATTTCCTCTCATCTCCTGCTGTCCCCTCCTCTCCCCCCTTGGCTACCTTGCCCTCTCTCTCCTCCTCCTCCTCCTCCTCCTCCTCTGCCCCTCCTAGGGCTCTTTCTCCTCCGCAGGGTGTACCTCTGATCTGTACCCCTCCCCGGAAGGTCTTTAAGGCTGGCAACCTTCTTCATATTGTCTCACTCAACTCTCACTCTGCCGTCAAACACTCCTCTGACATCTGACACCTCCTGAAGAACTAGACCTTGTGTTCTTGGTCTTACTAAGACATGGTTCACGGCCAGCTCTGTTACGAGCTTTGACACTCCTCCCTGATGGCTACAAGACCCTCTCAGCACCCAGATCCTCCCGGTCCGGTGGGGGGGGGGGGTAGCCCTGATCTTTCCCAAGTGGATCCTGCCTCCATCATTCCCACTCAGAACTACTTCTCTTTTGAATGCCTTGTCTGTAGGCTTTCTCTCTCGCCAACCCATTCTCTTACTGTGGTTACCATCTACCGGCCTCCTGGTCAAATTACCTCATTTCTCTCTGAGTGGGCAGACCTCTCCTCCTCCCTCCTGGCATCTACCACTCAAAGCCTCCTCCTCCTCCTCAGTGACCTAAATATACATTTTGACTCCTTGCTCCTCCTCTGTACTCTTCCGTGACCTTTGCAACTCCCTCTCCCTGTCCATCCTCCCCTCTGGCCTGACTCAATCTACAGGGCACACACTGGATGTCTTGATCTCTCTGACCTCCCCCTCTCGATCCCTCGGACCACTCCCCTCTCCTGGAGCGATCACTCCCTCCTCATCTCATCTCTCCCTCTCTTCTCCCCAAGCCAAGCCTACCCCAACACTGCCACCTACCTTCTCGGACATCCGCCCATGAAGCGTGTGTCAGTTAAGGCTTTTGCTGCCACTTTCTCCCCCCCCCTCCACCTTTGGCTGTCTCTCATCCTGATACAGCCCGCTCTCTGCTCTACTCTTCAATTTCTTATACGCTTGATGTTCTTGCCCCTGTCATGAGGATCCGTTTGAAGTCCAAAGCCAAGTGCAATTCCTGGTATGACTCTTACCTAGCTACACTTCAACGTAAGTGTAGGGCAGCTGAGAGGAAATGGAGGACTTCCTGTTCATCCTCTGACAAACTGGCCTGTCGCCTGCTACAAAGGCAATACCGACTCTCTGTCCTCACCAAGAAGAGAGTCCACATTCAAGCTCGTGTCTCTGCGGCATCTAAGAACTCGACTGAACTCTTTAAAATCTGCAAGGAGCTGGCCAACCCTACTGCAGTCTCTACCCCTGCTGTTGCTCCCAATGCCCTTGCCTCTCACTTCATTTCAAAAACCCAGGACATCCTGTCCACCCTCTCCACCCACACTCCTCCTCCTCCCTTCTCCATCTGCTTGCTGACCCTCCTTTAGCCACCCTCCCACCATCCTTCTTGTCCTTTCCTCTTTTCACCCCTGACGAGGTTGCTAGACAAGTCCAATCTATGAAAGCCTCTTCAAAACAGGTTCATGCCTGTTCCTCTAAAACCATCAAAGACCACATTGACACCCTCGCTCCGGCCTTTGCTGATTTTGCAACCACTCCTTTGCCTCTGGATTCTTCCCCTCCCCTCTGAAGCACTCCTTTGTGCATCTTCTTCCCAAGAAACCCACAGATGATCCTTCTTGTCCAGCTAACTATCACCCGATTTCCATTACTCCCTTTCTTGGCAAACTCCTGGAAAAGTTGGCCATCTATCCGCTTAACCTTCATTCCAATTCTGTTGGCTGTCCCCATGACCACCAGTCTGGCTCCAGAGCTGCCAGAAGCATGGAAACTGCTCTCCTAAACATCTGTGAAGATCTGCTCATAAACCTTGACTCTAACATTCCCTCTGTCCTCATCCTTCTCGATCTCTCTTCTGCCTTCGACACAGTCAACCATACCATCCTGCCCAACCACTTCCGTGAAAACCTGGGCATCACTGATCAGGCTCTGGTCTGGCTGACCTCTTTCCTCTCAGATCGACCCTCCCAGGTCCAACTTGGGTCCTTCCTTTCATCTATCTTCCTCTCTACCTGTGGTGTTCCCCAGGGGTCTAACCTCTCACCCTGGCTTTTCAACCAATACCTGGCAACTCTCGCCCACTGCATTGCCATTTTCTGCTCATATTTCCAGTGCTACGCTGACGTTTCAGGCTGCCCTCTGCCACCTCCTCTCCCTCTATCATCTCTGATTGCCTAACTGCCATTCAAGATTGGTGTGCCGCCAATGATCTTTGTCTGAATGCCAGCAAGACGGAGATCCTCATTGGCACACCTTCACCATCCTTTCCCCTCACTCTCTGGCCAGCCTCCCTTGGCCCTCCTCCTACCCCCACCTGCGAGGCTAAGAACCTCTGGGTCATCTTTGACTCCACCCTTTCCTTCTCCGCCCACATCTCTAAGGTCTCTAAAAAGTCAAATTTCCGACTGCACCTCCTCAGAGGTACTCTGCCTTTCCTCCCCTTCCCCCAGAAGCTCAAGGTATCTCAAGCTCTGGTTCTTTCTAGCTTGGACTATTGTAACAGACGCTTTCTAAATCTACCTGCCTCTACACTCCGCCCTCTGCAACTAATCCAGAACAGGATTGCAAGACTTGTCCTTGGCCTTAAGCCCTGGGATCGTATCTCTCCAGCTCTGAAATCTCTCAACTGGCTCCCAGTGGATGCGAGGATTACATTCAAAACCCTCTGCATTGTCCACAAGGCTTTCAGGGGCCTGGGTCCAAAATACCTTCAGCTATCCCTCCGCAAATACCTCCCCTCTGGAGCTCTTCGCTCCTCTACCTCCAACTCACTCAGGGTCCGTCATTTTTCTAAGAAACGAGCTGGGGGTAGATCAGTCTTCAGCTAGGGCCTCCCTCTGGAAGAGCCTCCGTGCCACTCTAAAACTTGAGGAGAATCCTCTCCCGTTCCGGAAGCACCTCAAGATCTTCCTCTTTTCTTCTGCCTTCGCTTCCCCTCTCCCCTGCTGATCTGTTCTCTCTTGGCATTGTGCACCTGGCCACCCTCTGTCTTTTGAGCCCAGGTACCTGCTCATCCTGACACCCACCCTCACTGCCTCCGGGCCACCCCTTGCACTGGAGTCTGTATCTGTACCCATACAGCCCCCCCTTTTTCTTCCTGCACTTATCGGGCCTACACTGTCTGCTGCCTTAAACCTAGCACTTGCAAATTGCTGGCTGCATTACCACTGTTTGTTGCCTTTATTATTTATTTATTGTTATTTATCTGTTTCTCCTCTGCTTCGCACTTTCCACCTCTCCCCCCTTCCATGCACTTTTCCTCTCCCCCCTCTCCCATGCACTTGCGCGTTCTCAATGTCAGTGGGCCTAGTAAGATCGCTGTTGTGTTCTCCCCTGTTCCCCTCTTGCCTTGTCGCGCTCTGAAACACTTGTGTATGAGCGCGATAGAAATAAAATATCAATCAATCAAGTTTCATCGTGGCCTTGCAGCCTTGGCCTCCTTGGCGACGATGGGATTCTCCTGACTTGCTGTGTCCTCTGTAGGCCTTCTGCGAGGAGGAGCAGGCCGCTTGGCAGAATGAGGAACCGCCGCCGTATCCTTTGGAGACACCTTGCTTGCCTCCGGAGTTCCGAAAGGACGGCCATGTTGAACACCCAAGGCCCGGGCCGTCTCGGTGTGTCCGCCTTGATGGCCTGTAGTGATTCACCCACTGTCTTGCCGAACAGGTTGTTCCCGTTGAAGGGCATGCCCAGAATACTGGTCTGCACGTCCTGGCGGAAATCGGTGGCCTTGAGCCAACCGCGCCGGCGAAAGCGAACGCCGTTGCCCATCTGATGAAAGCCAGTGTCTGCGATGTCCGTGGCCACCGTAATGGCATGGTCCGACGCCACTGCCTTCCTGTAGGATTTCCAGGGCCTCAGCCCTCTTGTCCAAGCAGAAGTCCAGCAAGGGAGTGATCTTGAACCACAGCACCCTGTCGTAGCATGCCATGATCGTGAGGGCGTTGGCTGCTTTAATTGTCATTGCCGCCGATGAGATGACCCGCCGTCCCATGGCGTCCAGCTTCTTCCCCTCACCATCCAGAGGGGATGTCAAAGCCGTCGCCCCCGCCGCGTTCTTCTTGGCCGACGCGACCACCACTGAATCCGGGGACGGCTGTGCCATAAGGCACGTAGGGGCGGAGTCCGGGACCCGGTACTACTTCTCGTACCGGTCTCTTAGCAGGAGCCATGGACGGGTTCTTTAAGAGCGCCAGCCCCTCATCACAGATGTCATCTAGTAACAGGACTCAGAGGACAGTCTTCCTCTTGGCTTCCCGCTGTTGGTAGAGAAAACCTTCCTTCTGTTCTTTGGGGCAGATCTGGAAAAGCTTAGATGCCCTGGCGATCATGGTGTGGAAAGAGCCTATCTCGTCAGGGGGGAAGAGAGGGAAGGCCCGGGGAGGTGGTGAAGGGAGGTCCATTCCGTCACCTCTGTCGTCCATCCCAGTCTCATCCCTCGGAGGCGGGGATGGGTTGTGAAGGCTGGTGGGGGAAGAGGGGGAGGAGGATGGACTTGTCTCTGCTTGTTGGGAAGGCTCCCCGATGGACCAGGCCCCGCTGGGTCCTCTGTGGGGTGTAAGGGCATCCTTGTCCTTTATCTCCATGCACAGGTCTGTATAGCCATCAAGATAGCTCCTGAATTGTCCTGTGGTACGGGCACCGGGTGCAACGGTACTGACGGTTGGGGCGTGGATTCCTCCGCGGTCATATCTTCCTCATCAGCTCCCCGTTGCTCTCCTCGTTGGGATCCTTCCTGTGGGCCCTGGATTCCTCAAACTTCCTGTGCAGGATCCTTTGGACGCTCATCCTCAGAGGTGGTATCCATGTCTGTTATGGCTACCGTGCCCCCTCTTTCTCCTGCTGGGGTTTCACGGGGGTCTTCTCGATCGGCAAAAAAGATGATTCCCTCCGGGGTGGCAGGGAAACTCTAGCCCCTGAAGTCATCTCCACTGGGGAAGCCTCCGTAGGTTTTGCCTTGGCCGCCATGACTCCCTCAATCGAGGCCTTAGCTGGGTGAATCAGGGCCTTCACGACCTTGGGCGTGCCTGAGGCCTTAACCTTAGGGGGAGGGTCACCGCCTCACTCCCCCTCGGCTGTCTCCGTCGGGATCGACCGGGGCTTCTTGCGAAGCTTACCTGGGTTTTCAGACTTCCTCTTCACCGGACCAGAGCATTGGCTCATGGTTGATGGCATCTGTGATAATGCGCCCTGCCTGGCAGCCGAGGAGCCCGACCAATCGGCACTCCCGGTGCCCGCAAACTCACCGTGCGTTGCCTTTTGTTGGGCCCCCGTTGCCAGAGCGCCCTCAAAGGTCTTAAAAGAAAGCTCGGATTTCTTCTCACCTGCTGCTGGGCTCTTCCCCCTCCAGCCAGTTGGTGAGTCGAATACAACGATCCTTCATTTTCCGTTCGGACATATTCTTACAAAATGCACAGTCCTTCTCCACGTGCAATTTGTCATTGTGACGGCAGTAGAGGCACTGAGAGTGCTCATCCTCCTTGAAGACGTTCTGAAGTCTGCATCCAGGGCAGCTCCTCAACAGCTCGGATCCAACAGGCGTCATGCTTCCTTTGTCCTGGGCCATGTCCACGTGGGGTAGGCCTCAAAGATCTTCTGGAATCCTCAGAGAAGTGTAAAACACGACGAAAAGATGCCCTTGAGGGGCGTAGAAAATTCCGAAAATGGATCCCCGTTGATCAGAAGTAGAGTCGGTGGAGCTTGAGGCTCGATTGACCGAAAATATAAGAGTAAACTCTTCAAAAACGCAAAACGCAGTAAAAGCTTGGGAGCTACAGCACAAGGACTCCCAACACTCGAACGTGCGGTAAAAATCTGAAGATGGCTGCCAGAGGAGGGGCTTAGGTAGAGGGCAGTCATTGGCTGGGGGCAGTAGGACCCAGAGACCAGCAATTGGTTATTAGTAGGAAGACAGTTCAGAAATGAAACAGATTTTTTCTTTACCGAGGATTCCCAGCCTGACAACAGGGAATATTCATGAGCATGTGAATCCATGCCAGACCCCATGCTGGAGAAATTTATCAGTCTGTAGTCCACAGGCAGCGGGAACTAATTGAACATCTACGAGGCACGAGTGGTGAGTATACTGCTAAGTGTTCCTATTTTTTAATACGTTTTATCGACTTCTCACAAACCTGCATGAAATTGTTGTTTATATCCCCCAAAAACGATCTATGACTTATGGTGTGGGGCAAAGGGCAGAGTTATCTTAAATGTCTCCTTGTTAGATGCCTCAGTGGCCATGAGTTTGGCTATCGAAATTACACTGCCAATTTCTCTAGTTTAGGTGAAATGGTCCTGTATTTTGTTAATGGCTGCTTCTTGTGAAAGCGATGCTGCTAATGAGACTGGCCAAAAATCCAAGAAGAAGATACCAATATCTATCACTACTTACTTGACCACCATAAAGGAAAACAGTGGCAGAGTCACAAGTTCCATGTACAGCAGGAATTTGTAGCAAACTACTCACAGCAATCAATATTCAATTCTCTAAGCCATCTACAGTCCCAGAGTTATTGGCGGTATCAGAAGTACTGGAGGAAGAGTAAGGGAAGGGGACTTTATTTCTCGGAAGCCGTTGACTAAGTCTGATTCTTCTAATACAACCTATGAGTCTACTCCAGCTGCTAACAAACAGAATAGCTGGTCCGCAATGATTAGACAAGCAGACCAATCGAGTGTCACAAGAGCCAGGTCTGAGTAACTCAATCAAGTTCTTTGTGCTATGTTGTCATTGGTTGAAATTTTACAGCATGATGTTAAAACCTTACTTGACCCTATATCGGCTAAAACTAGTATTGCACATGTGAACCCTTGAGGATCTTCACAAAGGCTGTGTCCCAATACAACTCCCCCCGCCTCAACAGAAGATGTTTGTATGGTTAGTAATGTGGCGAAATACACCGTGATAAATGACCAGACTGCGGAGATAAGTGTACCATGGATGGGAATAGAGGTGGATGGTGTTAGAGCGGGAGAAAAATGGGTCTGGTAATGATCGAAAATATGCAGCAAATCTTTCCACAAAAGTGAACACAAAAAACAGCAGTTGAAGACCAAATATAAGAATTTATTGAAAACATTGAATGCAAGTACTAGGCAGTTCTTCAACTCTTTGATTACTCCTGCTAAAGATCTTATGACCAATAAGATTGTGGCAAGTGACCCGAATCGGGTTGCTACCCATGGGGGTATTGGCCACGAAATCCACACTTCTGATGTGGTGGTAGAGAGGAATGGGGAATTTAATCCAAAGAACAAGCCGAGGATAGTAATAAAATAATCTGCTGCACAAACCTACTCATATTGGGACAGAGACTGCAATTTTTTGGACTCTCAGCAAGTGGGGACTCGGAGAATTAAAGGGGGTCGGCAAACCGCAACACGGGAGGTGGAAGTATTCCGGTGGAACCAAATTGGAAATGGCGAAAACGGTGCAATTGGGCCCCCAGGTCATCACCCTTCCTAAAAGGGATGAACCGAGAGCAAATGTTTTTTTTTAAAAAAAGAAAAAAAAGAATGTGCATGATATTGAGGAAGATGCTACATTAATAGGGAATTCATAACAGAACAGGTTTGGGCTAAAGTCATTCGCTGGGCTCTCTGGTCAAACAAAACATGAAAACATGAAGGTAGGCTCTTTATCGGCCCACAAGTCCAACATTCTACACAGGTAGTAAGTATATTGCTCGTTAAGGGGAGCTAGGGGCTCTGATCTCTGGGTGAGGGAAATGAATGTAACCAGAGGTAACGCATCAATGGCTAAAAGGCCAGTCGTGGGATATAATAAAAATACCCTCTAGTCAAAAAAATAAGTGGTTGGAAGTTTAAGGTGACATGCCTATTACCAGAGAATAGATCCATGGTATTTAATCGAGCAGGCATATTTTCTCTCTTGGGGGAAATTCCCTCAGAGCTCTTGACAAAGAACTTGGAACATGTAGATTTTTTTTATCCGACAAGAACGGATTTTGGCATCGATTGTTTTTCGAAATATGTGTTTGACCTCATTTTGAAAGAGTGTTGCCTTTATGCCAATATGGATATGGCATTTCACCTATGGATCAAAGTGCTGTATTTGGTGGTGCTGGTAAGCAGGATAATAATGGGGATTTAAGAAAATCATTTGAAGATGCTTTTGAGTAGGGATTTTAATGAGTACAACGTGTTATCTGAGAGCTGCAGCTAGACAGATGAATGAGGTAGAGGATTGGTCCTGGGATGCCCGTTCTCTTGATGGGTAGCGCATTTTCCACTATCCTTAGCAGCCAGACTGCTTTGCGAGTTCATTCATGGAATAGCTGTGGTAACTTTCATCTTTTTACTAATGAAGTAGTGGGAAAATTATTGCGAGAATATCTTGTTATCTTTATCCAAGAAACTTGGCTCACCGAAGTGCCAGTATTTGATGGGTAGATCATGGTATTTCAGGAAGCCGAAAAGGGGGCGACAGGATGGCCCTCTGGTTCACTGCTTACTTTGATTGAAACTACATCTGGAATCGAGATAGCCCAACAAAATAAGGCGGGGAAAGGCATTTTAGCTGTTCAGGCTTTGATCTGTCTGAATGGAGTAAAAATGAAAATGATGTTATTGAATATTTACTGGCATCAGTTACTCTGTAGCCTTGACTATACCCTGAAACGGTTGACTGCATTTATTTCGGGCTGTGCTTCTGAAATAGAGTACAGTTATCTCGGATGGGAACTTAAACTCGAACTGTTTGGCCTAAGTGCGGATGAAACCTTGATGGGTAGGAATAACATACTAAAAGTAAGCAAGGAATCAAGTGGGAAATTATGTTACATATTTCCCATTAATGGACTGATTTATTCTGATCGACCGTTTGGGCATCCGATACTACTGTGTGAACTATATGAATTTGTAATGCTAGTCGCAGGAGTCATCCTCACTTTTTGCACCATGTATTTGTTTTAGGCCTCAATGACCTCCTATATTTAATGTACAGCTATTTACCCTGATGATGGACAGCATATCCAAAATGCATTGGCGGTTTAGCATTTTGGCATAGGCTGCTGCAAAGTGGTCGTTTTGATAATACAGTATGGCCCAGCCTCAACCACAGTTTCTATGTCATCTTTGCTAACCATTACTTAAGCTATAAGCACCGAGCCGCAAGGGGCATGACGAACTCAGGTAAATCCCTGAGGCCCATAGTTACAGGCCCGAGCGAGGTCCTGGTGGTAGCCGGGTCACCTGGAATCAACAAAGTTCCCATACTGAATGAAAAAGTTGCAGTAGTGATGGCCTCTACTTCTCTAGATTGGAAGTTGAACACTTAATGTGAACAGCTTTGTGTTGTTCCTTGATGATATCCTTAAAGGAGTAGAGACAAAGACAACACTCTCTCAAGAAACATTGCCATCAATATGACAAGTGAGTGAAAGTAGAAAAGTGCCATTTAAGTGCTAGTATTCAGGCCATAAACATTAGATTTGGATATAAACAAAGCTCGAGATGGTCAGAAATTAGAAAGTTAAGGCAAGCATATCGTAATTTGAGTTGCTTGCATCGTGCCTTTCTATTACAAAGTGATGCAGAAGTTATGTTCGGTTTATTATGTAAAAGCAACACTCCATTATTTTGGCATATTAACAATATTGGTAGGCATAACGCTTATATGCAACTAAATCTGAAAGGAGAAACACAATGGTTTGGGTATTTTGAATCAATCTTTGGTCAGATGCATGAGGTGGAAAAGAATATCACGTTGGTGGATAATGAAAAAGATGACTGGCACCTGGATATTAGTGAGGACTATTTGCTATTAGCCAGGAGATTAGCAGTTCTCTGGCACATGGGCCCAATAGGTTGGCCAATGTAGTCCTTAAGGATGACTCCGCTGTGGAAGTGGGAGGCAGGGCCAAAATGGGGGAGGCCATGTGGGAGACTCCAGTCAGAGCCACGGTTTTGGACCAGGGAGTCAACAGACCCAGTGAGGATGCGTTATGTTTGCAGATGGACTGGGTCCCCCCCCTCTGGTAATAACAGGCAGGCTACACTTAAAAGTGGGAACACAATGAAGGCACCAAAATCTTTGTAGAAACCAGGAACAGACTTATTACAGGAAGAGGAGTAAACACATTGCCAGCAGGATAAATAAGTCACACTGGACTAGCTAGGCACACAAACTGACATGTAACAGGACCTGGGGAGTACCCCTGGATGCGAGGGGGGCACAAAGGCGAAAGGGATAGGTTTGAGAAGGTGGGCTGGTAGAGAGGGGATGAATGAGAGAGATGCCGGCAGGGGGACAGCCACGCAGGGGGACAGCCACGCAGGGGGACAGCCACGCAAGGGGACAGCCACGCAAGGGGACAGCCACGCAGGGAAGCAGAGAGGGACAGAGATGCACTCCATTGCAAATAAAAGGGTACATAGAAATTGCCATTTCCACACCGCATTCTGGGCATCCATTCTTACAAGCAAATCATGGACTCAGAATGTAGCTGTTTCTTGGTACAGTACCTTTCTTATGCCCAAGGGGAATAGTAACAATCCTAGGAATTACCAGATGGTATCTATCAGATGCTGACAGCAAAGTCTTTGCAGCCTTGAGGCCACAGCATCTAGAGGCTTGGGCGGTGGGTTCGAGACATTCAAAGGTGGCAGACCGGGTCTTGAAAAAAACAGTGCTACACTGAATGTTCTGCTATTTGGAATTGCTCAGAAATTTGAGTGGTAGGGTTAGTGCAACTTATGTAGCAATTATCAATCTAACCTCAGCGTTCGACAAAGTTAATAGAAACTTTTTATGGCAATAATTGGCTAGATGGAATATCTGTAGGTTTACTGTGTTTATTAATTGCCCTACACTACGGATCAAATATTCAGGTTAGAATGAATCACAATGGAGAGTTGTCTGTAAAGTTCCAACATTCGCAGGAGTTAAACAGGGAAGCATTCTCCCTCCCTGTCTTTTTAATTTGTATGTCTCTGATGTGGGAGTGACTAGCTAAATCGACCTGTGTATTGCCTAAGCTGAACCATCAGAAGCTTACATGGATCCCCTAAGCGGATGACTTCCTGTTATTTGACGTGACTCCCCTGGGGATACAAAGACATATTAATGATTTTGGGACCTATATGCAAAGAAACTCATTGTCCATTAATACTGACAAAATGAAGGTGATCAGTTCACCAGATGAAACTTAAATCACTGGTATGGTGGAGTGGAACACAAAAACTGGAGACAGTGAATGACTTCATTTATTTGGGCTTCCCAATGTTTGGTAGTCCTAATAAAGTTGACATGAGTATCATTTAAACAAATCCTCTGGCAAACCATATTAGTAGGGTGGATGGAAAGTACAGCAAATTCTCCATCCTACCGGCCCTCAAATCACATGAAGGCAAAATTGTACCTAAATTAATCTATGGTATTGAACTAAACAAGTACATTTTACATTTCTTGCCAGTAATCGAGGCATGTGTCTGGAGCAGGATTCTTAGACTACCAACATTGTTTCCCATTGCTTCTATTAAATTTGAATTGGGTATTCGATCCTTAAGATGCAGGGGGATAGGGAACTTCTTTAATTTACTGCATAACATTATGAATGTCGAGTTAGCCACTCTCTATTGGGATCTAAATTAAATGATGAACTGCGGACAGAATAGCAGCTCTTGTTGAGTGAAGTCTTAACATGTTATATGATGTTTTGTTACGTGAAAATGGGCCCAGTCGTGAAGAGCTTCAGTTTAGACCAGACAATACTAAAAAGCATCTGGGAATATTTGACTGGATTCAAACCACTGAAAAATCAATAGCTATGCCTCCTTGTCTCATCTTGCAAGATCACATAAGAAAATGTGAATTGTAGCTCCCTTTTTATCTATTTTCCCTAGTCGGTTGGCAAGGAGTGATTTTTTGAGATTGCAGTGGAATTTAATTTCAAGTCCAATTAAAGATTCTGCAGAGTGGAGAATATGCTAGAAACACCCAAAAATACAGTGCTTAATGCCCCATGCATCAATCCAGCCGACAAAAATATTTTTAGCACTTTTTCATAGGTTGAACTGGATTGATTTGGAATACTTGTGGGACAGATGTTTGGGAGGGGTTGTAACCTGATATGATTGCTGCGATATGTTTTCTGAGATCACTGCACTTATCTGAATGGCTTTATGAATAGCAATAGAATATCTTCCTGGTTAAGAATAGGATTTAACTGATTTGTAATATTTGGAATATTTTCTTAATGAAATTCTTTGAAGTTGCTTGCTAATGAATTGTTGAACTGATTAATATGAATTTAAATTAGATTTGAGAAATTTTTAAATATGAAATTATATTGCCATTTTTATTACGTTTTAAAGAAATTTGTTTTTTTCTATATTGGAAAAGGTAGGTTTACTATGTTGACTGAAATATACATTTTATTAACCGGATAAATACATTAAACGAAAAATCCAATTGAAATGAGGCGTATCACTTTTCAATCTGTGTAGCTCAAAATACATTAAAAGTACAATAAAACACATTCCTATCATATCCTTGAGGTTGAGAAGCATCTCGTAAGGGGGAAGTGAAACAAGATCTGGGGGGGAATACCCGTTCTTAGTATACAACACGTATAATATGGCTGCGTGAAAAAAAGAAAATGTGTCCTGAAGACAGAATCTATGGAAAATACGAGAGAGAATTTGTTTGTATTGTATTTGTAAATCACAAATTCCAGAAACGTATGTTTAGTGTTGATACACTTTGTTTCTTAAACAAGAGGGGAATATTACATCTAATATATATAACCAACTGTGGGTATATGTGAAGGTCGGGTTTAAGAACACGGCAAAATGTGTTGGAATGCATACTTATTGAAATGAAATTAATTGTGTTCATTAGAGAAAAACACAGCACCTTTTTGTGAACCAATGGGTTTTTTATAAATGTAGTTTGATCTTTTCATGATTGTATTTTATAAACTTGATAGACATTAAAATATGTATATTTTTTGAAGTACCTTGTGTGCCTAATTGGAAAGGGTGGATTGTGTGTGTGTCTGGCAGAAGCCATAGGCAGTTCTACAACCTAAAGGGAGGAAGCCGTTTTAATGGGGTTTATAGTGTTTGATATAGTTTAGTCCTTTCCCATACGGCCCCTAAAAAGAGGACAATACAGCTCTGTTTAGCTGATACAATACAGATACATAACAGAGTGCTTTACAGAGGTAACAGAACAGATATACAGCAGGGGCTAGGATACAGAGGGCCACAGAGAAGAGGAACAGCTGTACCAGGCAGAGGGGAGCGTCAGGCAGCATCTAGCGAGTGGAGTGAGGGATTATGTGTTAGTCTAGGTGTTGAGGAGGAAAGATTCCTTGAAGAGATGGGTCTTGAGTTTGGTTCTGAAATTTAGGAGTAAGAGGGAGTCTGGTGCAGATGGGGAGGAGGCTCCATAGTCATGGGGCATAGGCAGTGAAGGCCTATTTTCTGGTTCTTTCCTTTTTACAGCCACAGATTTCAAGTCTGCACATGTCCTGGCTTCTGGTGGTGTGCTGTCGGACAGAGATGCTGAGTTTCTCTGAGAAGTAGTTGGTTGACTTGAGCTGCCTTATAGATGCAGCAACACTTGATGGTGATTTGTGCATGGAGTGGGAGCCAATGAAGGTTGATGAGGGCCTGGGTGATGTGGTCTCATTTGCCTAGACCCTTGATGAGGTGTGTAGCCAGATGTAGGACTTCTTAGGGGCAAAAGGAAGGACGATGGCAGGCCTTCGAGGAGTGCATTGTCCCCATCCAGGTGGAATAGGGCCTGTTCTTCAATGGTGGATCGAAAGCTGTCTGGAGGGAGGAAGAGCTTGACTTTAAGCAGGAGGGAGAGCTGATACCAAGCTGTTTGAATTTTCTTAGGTATGTGTGTCTTGAAGTAGAGGTGTTTGTTGATGTAGAACCCGAGGGACTTGGTGCATAAAGTGATCTCGGGTGTGAAGCCCTTAGATTTCATGGTTGAAAGCCACGTCTGTATGTCTGGATGTTTGGTGGTGTTGGTGTGGAGTAGGATCTGTCTGGTCTTGGAAGAATTGAGCTTCAAGTATGCACCGGTCACTATTTTTACAATACACATGAATGCCTGTAAACATTCAGGCTTGATTGAGCTATGATGTCACTGAAGACCGACAAAAAAATATCATGATTGAGCCATCACACATGAATTCTCTACACATAGAAGTGGTGCACCAATTCAATATATGAGAAACAATGGCCACCATAACCATCAAAAAATCATAGCAGACCTAGTCCATGATGCGCTAAAATATGCTAAAGAATGTGAAAGAAATCCAGAGCCAAGCCCATGGCAAAACATGACGAGGCACCACCAAATAGTGTGATTGATGCACTTATTTTTGAGATGGCAAAGGCTACCCTCCATGGAAATGTGCACCACACAATGAACAATCAATCTCTGGTACAGATTACCCTATGCAAAGATGATCTGTTGGGGATAGAAGCACCTATCCTGCCACCGTCCTGGAACAACTGCCTGACCAGCAGTCTTTCCTCATCACAGCCTCACTGGATGTGACCATGTCTACATCTATATGAACCACCTTCACCAGGGACAAAAGTCCATACAGGTGGGGGAAAGGCAGGACAACACATGAGAAGCCAGATCAAAGGCCATGCATGGAGACCACACTTAAAGTAGCCTTGGTTATGAAGTGGGAGTGGATGAGGAGGGTATCAACGGTGTCTGCGGAAAGAAACCACCCCAGCCAAGTTATGCTGTCAGGTCGGTAAAGAGTATGAACAGCTCTATGTGATGGTCAGTAACCACAGCATCAGAGAGCATTAATTCTCACAAAACAACCACTAGTAATAGCACAACTGTCACCTGCAGGGTCTCATCAGGCAATGAGGCAAAGTATCTCTTGTTGGAGTCATAAGACCAGAAGACTATGAAGCACAGGTGTCAGTGACTAGAGCATGCACACATCCCCTCATCCCCTGTACAACCTCCTGTCTCATGACCATCTCTGTAGCATGTCTATTCTCCCCAGATCCTCAACCAGACCTAGAGGTCATCCATTCAAAGTCCTCCTCCACACCCAACCCTAACTTGTCAAATGAGGTCGCCAGGCTCTCCGTCTCCTCTGTAGCCTTGGAGGCGATCTCCTAGCCCTCTGCAGCTGAGGCGTCCACAACAATAAAAGCCTCAACATCTTCACCCTCACACCGGACACCAACCCCAAACATGTGCCCCTCCATGGACATTGATTGCATGGAGATTGGCTGGATTCTACATCCCCTTCTGGAGTTATTGTCCATGGTGTATCACCACACCTCCAATGATAGTCCCTCTGCAGCCAATCATTACACAGCAAAAACAGACTACAGATAAAGAAGGAATCCCAGTTTGCAGTTAAAGAGTTAATAACAGTGCTGTCCATCTAGTTCTGGCGGGGTGGGGGGGTTAATCAACAAAATACAATGAGGTATTGATTGAGTCGCTAATCATCAGCATACATAAAATAAATGTACACAATTAAAATTTCAAGGCACTGGTGTAGGTATTACAGCAGCCTGTAGAGGTGAAATGGCTATGTTCCAAACACAGAGTTGTCGGTTTAATCAACACAGTAGAATGAGGTTCAGAGAGGTTTAGAACTCAGTGGCCATGTTAATGATTAGTACTCTATTAATCTTACACCTGTGTGGTACTATACAGGTTACAGTCTCAACATGTTTTTGTTCTTTTCTATCAAATAGTTGAACATTCTTCAGGAGGTTTCACCCAAATAATTTCCTATTGCTGTAATAGTACCGATCACTCGGTTCTCGTGATGCTTGTGAAAGTTATTGATCTGTCAATATGAAAACAAATGAAATAGTGTAAGTTTTTATTGGGTTTTTTTCTATTATGGTTCTTACATTGAACAATGAACTTAAGCAAACAGGTAATTAATTGCCTGGACTTGTTCTGTGGGGGTGCACAACACTGTTTGGAGTTGTTGGAGGACTTCAGAGTGGTCCTGTTCCTTGCCCACAGCAAAACAAAGCATACACAGATGCTGTTGTGGTCACCTATCTAGTACTACATGTATCCACCAATCTCTGGGGGTGAGTCAAACATCTGTGCAGTAGATTCAATCTTACCAACCTGCTGCTTTTATTAGATGATTATGCCTCCAGGGGCTTGATCCCGGGGAACGTGAAGGCCGGATCTGTGCTCCGTCCTTGGTGCCTTCTTATAACATTATCACTCGATTGAGGTGAGCCTTAATAGAGAAATATGGGGTACAGTGTCTTGATAGTATTGTGGTATATACTGTACTAGACTGCCAGGATGGTTAATCACGGGCAACAGTGAAAATCACCTTTAGTAGGTCTGGGTACACGCATAGTTCAGTTGTCTCGTTCTAGACCTGCTCCTCCTGCCACTGTATGGTCAACTTGTTCAGCTTTGCCTGTAACGGGTCGATGCTGTAAAAGTAAGTTTCATCACTAGTATGGTGTCTGAGCCCTATCTGGTTTGTATGTGCTGGAGAGCTTCTTTTACACACAAGGCAGCGATCGTTACCTTTAAATAGTCCATTTCCCCATTTTGTTTGGCTCTTAGTTGCGTAGATCAGCTGTGGGAGGAGTCCATACGGCTACCGCGGAATGGAGAACACAGCTAGATTTGATATATTAAGGCACATGATTCAATGCAAAAAGGCATGTGTGGGATGGAGAACACGCCTACATTCAAAATATTAAGAAAGGCACACAATGCAATGTAAATTGGGGTTGTGGGATGGAGAACACTAAATTCAAAATATTAAGAAAGACACACAATGCAATACAAAATGGAGGATGTGGGATAGAGCACATCTAGATGATAAATATTAAGAAAAGACAAAATGCAATCCAACATGGAGGTGGAAAAACATGTAGATTAAAAATATTAAGAAAAGCAAACAATGCAATGCATGGGGGATGGAGAACATGCCTAGATTTGAAATATTAAGGAAGGCACAATGCAAAATCGAGAGTGTGGGATGGAGAACACCTTGATTCGAAATATTTAGTAAGGCACAGAAGGCATTGCAAAATGGAGGTGAGAAAATGGGGCTAGATCCGAAATATTAAGAAAGGCACACAATGCAAAGTAAATTGGGTGGTGTGGGATGGAGACTAGATTGGAATGTTGAGAAGCACAATGCAAAGTGGTTCAGGGGTAGGATGGAGAACACAAGATTTGAAATATTAAACAATTCAATCCAAAATGGAGGTGGAAAAACATGTGTTCTGCATCCAACATCCCATTTTGCATTTTGTGACTTACATAATATTAAAAAGGCACACAATGCAATAAACATAGGGGGGGAGAACTTGCCTAGATTCTAATTATTAATAAAGGCACAAAATGAAAAATGGGATGGTGGATGGAGAACACACCAAGATTTGAAATCAGGGCACACAATGCAAGGCACACTGGGTGGTGTGGGATGGGGAACACCCCCAGATTCGAAAAAGTTAGTAAGGCACACAATGCAATGCAAAATAGAGGTGAAAAAAGACCTAGATTCAAAATATTAAGAAAGGCACAATTCAAAATGGAGGTGGAAAAACACCTACATTTGAAATAATAAAGCAATACAATGCAAAATGGCAGGGGGTGGGATGGAGAACACACCTAGATTCAAAATATTGATAAAGGCACACAACACAATGCAAAATGGGGGGTGGCAAGAACACGCCTAAAGTCTAAATATTAAAGTCACAAAATGCAAAATGGGATGTTGGATGCAGAACACAACTAAATTAGAATTAAGAAATACAATGCAATGTAAAATGGGGGTTGGGATGGGGAATACCTACATTCCAAATATTAAGGCACACAATGCAAATTTAGGGGTGTGGGATGGAGAACACCTAGATTCAAAATATTAAGAAAGTCACACAATGCAAAGAAAAATGGGGGATGTGGGATGAAGAACACACCTAGAGCCGGAATATTAACCAAGGTACACAATACAATGCAAAATGGGTCAGGGGGGGGGGGGAACATACCTTTATTTGAAATATTAAGGCAGGCATGCAATGCAAAATTGGTTGTGTGGGATGGAGGACAGATTTAAATTATTAAGAAAGTCACAATTGATTTAGTCCAACAGCTGGGAGGAGAGGGCAGGAGCCTTCTCTTCCCAACCCTCCTGCTACTGCACTATACAGATGAGCCCCAACAGCATCCCATCCACAGCAGAGTGAGATAGCGAGCTCCGACGGGAGTCAGGATCGCTAATATTTTTATTTGTAATTTCACCCCTGTGTAGATGAGTACTCCATCAGCACAAAAGAAGCATTTCAGCTTCTGAAACGACACAGCCGGTGTCGCACCTACCCATTCTGCAATAGTAACTAGGTTAAAGGCCGTGCCAGGCAATTACATGCAATCATGAAGCATCTTTGATTTCAGTGCCTCAGCTCCTGATGGCTGCCCGCTGCTTCTTCCACCCACCAGCTGAACCGGGAGGTGGAAGCCGGTCTTTCAGAGAAGGGCAGCGAAAAAGGGCTAGTCTGTGCCTGTCTAGGCCTGTCGTGCCGTCTTCAAATATCCATTCATCTAAGACGTTCACTGTAAGTACTCCATCAATCTCCACATGGTTGTACTCTCAACAACTCCCATCTGCTCCAGGGAACCAACGCCCTGATAGTTTAATCACCAGCACGGTACCAACATCTGCTTGGCCTCCCTTCCAGCTTAAAACACTCCAGCCACCTATATTAACTGTATTAAGAAGTCCTGCAACTTTCCCATTGGCATGCTACATTTCCTACCCTACACTTTTGTACATATACACTGACTTCGGCATACATATCAGTTCTTAGTGCCAATTTATAAGCCTTGTGTACTCTATGCTTACACCATACGACTAGGGTTTGCATCACCTTCGTCCTTTGACTAAGATACTGGTGTCCGTCCTGCGTAAAAGGTAGTATGATATACACTCAACGATATAGAAAGCAGTTTATACCACTCGACGAGTAGCTACCTAATTATGCCTAAATAATATGACTAACACCACTCATTTGTCCAATATGATCTTAATACTGTCAATAGAATTTGCTTGTGCTTAATGCTTAATACTGCATTTGTGACCCTTCTATCCAATAGCCATTGTATCATGTGTGTTAAGCCTAGTATTGTACCGGCCCACACATTCTGCTTATATTGTTGCATCTCACTGCCCATGACTGCGCTACGCAATCATCAATGTACCAAGTACAATTATTCTAAGCCAGCCGACTATATCAGGTGAGCTTTGCCGCACTAATTGACTGAACTAGCCTATCATGTCTTGGGCATTCTGCCTTATTGCCAGCATCTTGTACTTGTTATACCAGGTGTACTCTGCGGCATTGCCAGTCCACTGATCTAGACCATCATGTGTCGTGCATGTTGCCTTATTGCTAGCATGTTGAACTAGCTGATCCTGCCTGACTCTGCACTTTGCCATGATTAACTGAAGCAGCTTATACAGTTAGAATGTATTTAAACTACATATTTTACCCTCCAATTCATCTATAGAAAATAATTCTTCCAGCTAATTACCATATAGAACAGACCCTAAGTGCACCAGGAAGGTCACTGTCCTTTATACACTTTTATGGTACGCCACACTGGCATTCGGTCTATTGAATAGTATTACTAATCATTCTACCCTCCGGCACCCTACCTTATGACGACAAGTAACATTGCAGCTATAATGGGTACTACATTCACCCCACCGATATCTAAGCAGAACCAGAATCATACTTTAACTAGAAATCCTACAGGGATTAGGACAGACAAGATATCACTATCCAACCATCATTACCCCCGTAACCGAGACCAACAATGACCACCATCTAACCTAAATCAGGACTTACTAAAAACTCGCCAAATATTCACTGGAAACATCAGACTCTGCTCCAGACTCACCAAACTGTACGAACCACATGCCAGCTCCTTGAGAACATGTATAAGCCTTAGGAGAGCTCACCCACTTAAACAACATCACTGCCAATAATAACAGCCCAATTACTACACCCCTACCCAAGACTTATGATACTACCCTCAAAAACATCAGCAAAATAAACGCCCTACTGTGATACAGGACAAAGAAACCAGTAATTGCACTTCACCCAATCCATTGTTAGGCAACCCAGCTCCTAACCTCAAGGGAGCCTTAATAAACACTAGATCTCGAGTGGCTCATGCCATTGAGCTAGCAGACTTAATCCAGGAGGAAAATTATGACTTTCTAGCCATTACAAAATCATGCGTCATGCAGCTGCAGGCCCTGCGCCCTCATGCTCGCAGTACCTGATAATCATACCATTCATAGAGTAGACAGAACTGAGGCTCGGGAGTAGGTATTGTCCTTAAAGCCAAGTCTAACATCGCCATGAGACTACCCTTTCACTTTAAATCCTGTGAATATCTCATCGACAAATTACCCATCTCCAACTCCCAACCATTCTATCTGAAAATCTAAAAAACACCTTGCAAGTACTCTTACTAGGTGGCTTAAATTTGGGATTTAATGACCTCAATGACCAGCACGCTACAGCCATCTCCATTGTTCCTACAGAACTTGGGCTTACCCAAAGAGTGATGTCTCCTACACACTACAAAGGGAGAACACTTGATTGGGTGGCTGATCATAACTGTAGTGCCTCCATCACTTCCATCACCCCAGAGTTATGGGCAGACAATCTCTCAGCATTCACAATTGCAGCTAAGATTCCCATAAATAAAAATAACCCATCTGCTCCTCCCACTCTAACGAGGAACAAAAAAAACATCACAGCAGATAAGCTCTTACCCTTAGTATTACCAACTATCAACGCACTACCAGCTACAACAGATCCCATCATCCTGGTCAATGAATATAACAAAACTATGACGGAAGATTTAGATACCATTGCCCCCTTAAAAATGAGTAAAAGCAAACCCAGAGCAACCAGACAGTCACAATACATCTCATTTACCGACCACCAGGTCCTACTTCAACTTTCGCTGAGGACATCTGTCACTCCTTACCAACAATGCTAAACCCAACTCGCAAAGTATAATACTTTGAGACCTTTACCTTGGCTTTAATGACCCAACAGACACCAATGCCAATGATTTAGCAAGTACGCTCTCAGATCTAGGTTATACCCACCGCATTCACGAACCAACTCACATCAAGGGCAGAACCTTAGATTGGCTTGCTGACCTTAACTGCAGTATTAGTTTGACCACCATTACACCATGTATCTGGTCGGACCATCATAAAATAACAGTAACTATTAGTGCCACTCCTCACTGTCCCACTGTTAATTCTGCACCAGCGACCCTCACTCGCAATAAGAAAATCACCACAGATACACTGCTCCCTCTCATTCTTCCTATTTCAATAATGCTCTTCATTCTGCAGACCCTACAGTCTTAGTGGACACCTATAACCAGGCTATCCTGCAAGCATTAAATATCATTCCCCCATTAAAAATGCGCAAAGCCAAACCACGTTCCCCTCTCAACTCCTGGTACACACCACAACTGAGAGAACTACGCAAAACTAAAAGAAATGCAGAAACACGTTGGAAACACTTGCAAACACCCAGTACCAAAACCACCTTGACCATAGCTTCTTCTGACTACAAAGAAGCCATCATTCAAGCTAAAAAAAAATAACTACAACAAACGTATCATTCTCGCTGAATCAAATACAAAAGAACTGTTCAAGATACTTAAAGAACTCAAATCTCCCATTGCCCCTACGGATAACTATCATTGATGCCACTTGGTGTACGAACATTCAGAAGGCACTATTGGATAAAATATTGATGCTCCAAACCAAAATCAACTAAAAAAAAAAAAAATACTTCTGCTAAATAACCTTGATCACAAGACACCCACCACCAATAAGACTAGCCCTGAGCCAGCTATCAAACCATTTTGCTTCTCCCCATTAGACACTTGGGAAGTGGTAAATATCAGGAAACTAAAACCTTCCAATTGTCAAGGTGACTCCTGCCCCTCTCCAATTATTAAAGCGGCCGCGCATGACCTCGCCCCTTTCATCACCAGCCTTATCAATGCCTCTTTCAAATCAGGAATGATACCTGACAATCTAAAAGATGCCTGGGTCATCCCACTCCTCAAAAAGCCTTCACTTGACCCTAGTAACCCCTCTAATTACAGACCAATCACGACAGTGCCTTTTCTATTAAAAATTCTGGACCGAGCCGCCTATCTACAAATTCAAGCATATCTTGAAACCAACAACCTCTTGGGCCTTAAGCAATCTGGTTTCCGCCCTAGACATGGCACAGAAATGGCATTGATCGACCTTGTAACACAAATGCATGATATAAAATACAAGGGCAAATTAGCACTCCTATTACTACTCAACCTATCAGCGGCTTTCGACCTCGTCAACCATCAAATACTATGTCAACACCTAAAATCAGCAGCACACTTCTCAGACTCTGCTACCTCGTGGATTAAGTCTTTCCTTGCCAACAGAACTATGAGAGTTTTCTCAGCCTCAGCTGAACCATCTCCAGTACCCTGTGGGGTCCCTCAGGGATCTTGCGTATCCCCTACGCTTTATAATGTCTTCACTAAGACATTATTCGATATTCTGGACTACATGGGTGTCTCGTATACTAACTATGCCGACGATACCCAGATATTAATCCCAATCTCAGGAAATCACGTCGAAGACTCCAAAGTCCTTAACAGAATTTACTCAGTAATCCAAGCCTGGATGGCGCACCATGGACTTTGCTTAAACGATGAGAAAACTGAGATACTAATACTTGCCTCCCGCACTAGACTGAACAAACTAGACCCCCTCATTTAAATCCTTCATTATTGATGGCAACACCATCACAGCTTCTAACAATACTAAAACTGTTGGTATTTACCTCGATGACACCTTATCCTTCAACAGACAAACTAACATTGTGATTGCAGCATCTGCTTACACTTGCAAGGTTATCACTGCTTGTAGGCCTTTCCTGACATCACCCAACTGCATTACCCTTGCCAGAACGTTAGTTATGTCCAAAATTGATTACTGCAACTCATTTTTCTTAGGGATGTTAAGCGATATTCAATCAACACTACAGCTAAGTCAATGCCTAGTCTGGGATGCTGAGGAAAACCCTTATTGATGTATTTTTATGTCCAGTTCAGTACTCTGGATGACAACCCTTGTATAACACCCCCCTCTTAAAATCCCCCTGAGCCAAGAAGTAGGTTAGTTTTGCAAATTCAAAAGGTTTATTTGGACAATTCAACAATATATATCTATCACACTTTATAAATAAATTGATAACTGATATCACACTTCAGAATATGACCGTGATGAACAATGGATAATGTTACAGGGGTACACTGATTTGGTTACTTAGGAGTAGTATAGAGGATGAGGTAGCTGAAAATGCTTGGTTTCAAGGAAATGCAAGGTGGAATAAATGCAGTACAGAAAATAAACTGATATGGTTTCACAAGAGATAATATGTTCACTTTTCCCCTGGTGGCAATTCACCCCCCCCCCCTATATGCAATGCAAGGAGATGGAAGTAACACACACAGTCTTCAGGAATACAATCAAATACAATATGGAACTCGGTTCCCCCACAGCAAGCTTAGAGGAAACAGGTAGAAGTTTGAAACACAGGCCCAAAATGCTTTTAAATGTGATGGCAATGGATGGGAAAATGTGCTAACTGATTTTAATTCCCTCTAGAGATTCAGGGTGAGTGAGAGATGCTGGTTGGTATTAGTTCAGGCTCACTTTAGCAATGCTCTATGAGTTATAACCAGGTTACAAACGGATTTTAACAAAGGAAAGAATGGAGCTGCTATTTTGACAAGTGGAGAAATTGAGCCAAAATCGCAAATCGCGCTAAATTTCGCGAGTGCGTAAATCGCGATTGCGGAACAAGCATAGGTTTGTTGGAAAGCCTAGAATCACAGCTTTAAAATGAAAGTTAAATCACATTCCTAGGACAAACGGTTCCGGAGATACAGACGATTTAATAAAGGTAGATTTTCGGATTTAAAGTAAAACTCAAAATGACAGGTGACAGTTTGCAGCGTTAGGATGAAAGGTGACAGTTTGCAGCGTTAGGATGACAGATGACAGTTTGCAGAGTTAGGATGACAGATGACAGTTTGCAGCGTTAGGATGACAGATGACAGCTCGCAGCTTTAAAAATGACAGATGACACGATTTCTAGGAGGCAGTTCTACTTAGTTAAAATAATCTAATTCAAGCTATTTTAACCTAAGAGATTGGTTCTGCACAGTTCTGCTAGGTACTCACAATATAAATTTGAACTAGGCCTCATCACGGATCTGGTCAACACGTCCGACGGCGGTTCTGTCTGCTCGGCGGGTCAATCAGGCACCGGTTCTGCTCACAGCGATCCGGATCTCTGGTTCTGCTCACAGCGGTCTGGGTCATCTCTGCTCTGCTGGTCTAGCCTCTCTGGATACAGCGGCCTCTGGTTCTGGATACTGCTCTGCTTTCCGGTCCGGATCAAGTGTATTCTGGATGTAACACTGCTTTCTGGGTACTGGCAAAAGTTCTTGGCAAAAGAATTCAGACAGCTCGCCCGGCTGTGGAATAGTTTGCAAATGATTTTAAGGATGCTGAGGCCTGCTGAGAAGAGTTCTCAGTTTATGGGTTTAGGCCCTTGCTTTAAGTTCTGAAGTAAATTTCTGGTCTCTGAAGATTGATAGATGTGAAGTCTGGAGTCTCCAGGCAGAGCGTCCACAGAAAATGGAATTGAATGTCTCTACCTGTCCCAGCAGTCTCTTTTTATGTGTTTTGGAAGTGGGTGTGTTCGTGGCATAACTGAGCCTGCCCCTCTCTACTTGTCATTGGCCCAATTCTCCCATCTCCCATGATTGGGGGAAGGAAATGGATTGTCATTATGATGAGGTCTGTTTATGGGTCAGAGGATCCTCCCCTGGTCAATTTGCCCACAAATCTATATTTGATTCAAATATATATTTCCCAGATACACAATTTGTTGAAATTACATGTACAAATTATATATTCCTTATGGTCCATGCTTGTCCGCCTCTGATCTTCCTGGGGGCTTGCATTCAAAAATGACAACATTTTGCGCTTTTTGACTGGTTTACCAATATCGGACATTTACCAAAAACTACACACATGTGCGCAAGGAGTATGGACATTAATTGATGAAGTGTCAGATTTTTAACATGCAGACATTTGGAGTAAGACCCTATTTTCCGCTAGGAACTCCCCAGCATACACCACAGGGTCCTAACACCTCTTAAAACGTGCACAGAAAAATCACAAGAATAATGATATTACTTATATAATTCTGACAAGTCCGTACTATGAATTATCTATCTTTTTAACTTATGCCCTGGTCAAAAAGGGGTGTGACTTCCCACATCACATGGTGGAAGAACTGGTTTATCCACTTCCCCCAGGCTCAGCTGGCTCTCACAGGCACTTCTCCCAAGAGGAAGCCACTTTACGCCCCCCCCCCAATATAACATTTGCCTGAGTCCATTGTTCTGTTTCCTGCAGTCCCCAGGTAATTCAATCAGAGAGGTGTCACCTCCTTTTTGTGGGGGCAGCAGAATGCAGCCAGGCCTGGGAACACAGCTGTTGATCCAGTTTCAACTCCTGTCGGGGGTAGTTGTCAGGCAGAATTCAGCTAAATGTCACTTTAGTTCCCAGTTTAAATCAAACTTACAATTTTTACCTCTACATTAAATAATTACTTCAAGTCATTTCAGAATATAGTTTTACATTGTATCCACCTCTTAGCAAGTCTTTCCTTGGTCTGGTTTGGGTTCCTCTGTTCAGTTTTACACAAAAGTCTGGTGGTTTTAAAACGCCGGCTTTCTGATAGTGGTGAGTACCGGTATTGCAACCATTTTTGAGATTAAGAAAATAAATTCCCCACAGTTCTGAGTTGCTTTTTGGCAATCAGCATTGCCATCCCCAATGGTTTCAGGCTACTGTGTGTAGCCCAATGGTGGTTTTAGACAGTGCCCTGCTGTGCTCACAACATAGGCAAAAATGGGTGGCAGCCTATTCTTCATGTTTTCCCTGTGCACTCTCTGGGGAGTTCTGGCCATCATGATGTTTTCCATGCCAGTACTGCACAGTTTTATGGTAGGGCTTGGATGCATGGGTAAAAACATCCCACAGGGACTAGCCTTAGAAACATGAACAAATTACAAGTGATGCAGAACAACGCTATTAGGGCTGCACTACATCCCGAGGAAGTCACACATCTGACACAAGACGTAATCTGAACTGGCTTTCTGTCAAACACAGAATCACCCTTAAAACTCTAGCCTTAACACACAAAGCTAGAGCCCACATTGCCCCGGCTTACCTCTCCAACAGGCTCCTGCCACATACCACCTCAAGACCACTAAGATCGGCCCAAGCCAACACTGTTGATTCCTATATTTAAGCTTCAGAATTCAGGGAGGTTCTAGCATTACTGTCCAGGCAGCAAAGCTCTGGAACACGCTCCAGACACCCATTTGATCTGAACCTTCCTTCCACCTCTTCAAAAGAAAAGCCAAACTTTGGTTGCACGACCTTGACCTTCCACTAGTATGACCGCTTCCGCGGTTATACCTTCTGTACTTGATTGCATTCATTATTGTGTCCTGCATACAATGTTGTAACCGTCTTAAATGCGTAACTACCATTTTATGTATCTGGATTGCTTTAAGAGCTGTAATAGCTGTAAATTATGCGCCCAGCTGCCCCTGGGCCAGGAGCACTTTACAAATATAAAATACAAACACAAATACAGAGCACACTTGAACTCTTGGTTTACCCCGCACCTCAAGCACTGAGCAGAAAAAAGAAAATGTAAAGTTATCAGGAGGCACTTACCTTCTGATGAAAACCGATCTAACCTTATCCATATTTCATCCACTTATAAGAAAGAAATACTTCTCACTAAGCAGGAAACCTACAACAAGAGGATCCTCCATTTAGCTCCAGCACAAAGGAACTCATTGCAATTCTGAAAGAGCTTGAGGCCCCTATCCCCGTACCAGGCAACTGCATCAAAAACAAAACCTGGTGCTCCAATATACAGATGGCTTTAACCGATAAAGTAACCAAGCTATCCACCAGGGGGCGCTGAGAATCCACCAGGGGGCGCTGAGATGTTCTAAAGCATCTCCGTCGTCTCCCCAGCAGGGCGCTAATCGAGGGACCTGACCCCCCCCCCCGACACCCCCGGAGCGGGACATACACACCCCCCCAGTACGAAGGTGCAGAGCATCCCCAGCTCAAACCCGAGCCTCGGGGGTGCAACGGAGCCGGAGTTACAGCCCCGCGAATCTAGAGGGCGCGAAGCCCCTCCCCCCTGCGGCTCTGTGGCTCCGCGGTTCGCAGCGTCGAGCCCGGGCCCAGGGAAGGCCTACAGAGACCCAGGCGACCGAGGCCGCGGACACCCGCCTCGGCCTGACGACTGTCGGCGGCGGCGCAACGGCCTGAGAGGAGGTCACAGGAGCCGGAGAAGGAGGCACTGCAGCAGATCGTGGAGCACTCCCAACGGGGAGGCAAGAACGAAACAGCACCCCAGGAGTGCGCGGACTCCTACGAGCCAGTGCGGGGCGCACAAACAAGACCCTACCCCAGGCCGATTGACGCGGGAGAGGCCCCCCGAGGTAAGGAGGCCCAACCCGGGGCTGGGCACCCGCCGGGGGAATCAAGTCTCACTGGGGGGAAGAAGGAGAGAAACCAGGCGTAGCCCACACAAGCCCCGGAAGCACCCCGAGTCGGAGTGGTGCGCTGGGCCCAACTGAGAGCATCTACCCCCCGCAAGCGCTGCATAAAGACGGTCCGAGGGGCCCGGGATCCCTTCCCCGCCCCCTCCCCGGCTAGCTACATCACCCCAGGCCACGGCCCAAACTGCAGCGAACTACAAGGGGAAAATCTGAGAAGGGGAGACTCCCACCCACACTAAGGGACTTGTCAGAGGCGCCGATCCCCCCATAACCGAACCCCCGCCCTCGGCCCCAGGCCAAACAGGGGTCCCCCCCTCCCCCACGATGCAAAGGGGCTAACCAGGCCCCGCTGGCCACGATCTCCTGGTGGCGGCCCCCAGGGAGCAAGTGAGCCCAAAGAAGGCCTATGAACTGGAGGGAATCGCTACAGAGGTTCCGGCGCCCGCTCCCAGAGTCCCCCACAGCCCCTGGAATGGCGGCCCAAACGCAACAAGAAGCAACAGATGCAAACGTGGTCTCCAAGGGAATGGCGGCCCTTCTTGATGAAATTAGAAGATTCCGCGCAGATATTACCCATAGACTGGCCACCCTAGACAAAAAGGTGGGACAATCTAGATGACAGGGTGCAGGCATTGGAGAATAATAATACCTCGAATGGCATCTTCGAGACGCAATTTGACATGCGCCTATCGGAACTGGAGAGAAGAGAAGAGAAATGTTCTCTAAAAATGGATGATTTGGAAAATAGGGAACGGCGCTGCAACCTACGCTTCTTAGGCTTCCCGGAACAAGATGGCGAAACCCAGGCAGACATTGTCAAGGCCGTTAATGCGGTTGTGAGAGTGCTCTTTGACGGGGCCAATACCGACGAGCCCACTATTGACAGGGCCCACAGAGCGGGGGCAGCCTCCAGAGGCCCCAGGTCCGTCCTAGTCCGCTTCCACTACTTCTCAGAGAAAAGCAGGATCCTTGAGCTTGCTCGCAAGAAGGGCCCGGTGGAATGGGAAGGGGCCCAGATCTCGGTATATCAAGACTTATCGGCCTTCACCCTGGCGAGACGCCGCCTTTGTTCCCCTCTGACAAAAATGCTCCAAGCCAAGGGAGTTCGATACAGGTGGGGGTATCCTTTTTCACTTTCTTTTGAGTTCGAGGGATATAAATATGCCCTGGTCACCGAGGATGACATCCATAGAGTGAAGGGTGAACTCCTAGATGGCTCGGGTTTGGAACCAGGGGACCACGATCGGGAGCGCACCCCGAAGGGCCCAAAAGGGAACAAGGCTCCGAAGGAGAGGCGCAGAGTACGAGGCCAAAGGAAATTCAGGAGAGTGGCCCCAACGTCGCCGGACCTTCAGAATGGCTGAAACGATCCATTGGTGTCCGACGAATAATTCATTCAAGAACGTTGCAAGGGGAGGGCGTTGTTATGATTCACATTTTGTATTGTTCCCGAAGAAGGGGGGGGGGGCTCATAAGGGTGTTTATGAAGAGGTAACGAGCCCGGAGGAGGGAGACATGGTTGGCCGGTTGTGTGACTTTGGGACGATGCCTCGACACAACCAGGCGATCTGGGGGGAGGGGGTTGGGGGGAGAGAAGAGGGGAAGTTGGGTAGTTGGGGAAATAGTTATAGTACGCCAAGGCTCGGGGACTTGACCACACAATTTGAGAACTACGACACTTGCATCCTTGAAATTGGAGCTATGAGCTTCAAATCGCGTCCCAATGGATGATTCACTCCAATCCTTGTCAGTGGGGTCTTTAAATGTACGGGGGCTCAACTCACCCACCAAGAGGTCGCTACCTATGCGTGAATTTAAGAGGATGAGTCTACAACTCCTCTTTGTGCAGGAGACCCACTGGGTTCGGGGGAAGGAGCCCAAACTCAAGGCCAAAAACATACAACAGGTGTTCTCTGCCTCTACCCAGACTAAGAAGAGGGGAGTGGCTCTACTGGTGTCCCCCGGGGCTCACTTTGGGTTTAAAGCGTCTAAGGCTGACCCTGAGGGCCGGTACCTCATGGTAAAGGGGGACGTGCGGGGACGTTTGTTCACCTTGGTCTGCATATACGCCCCAAACGAGTCACAAGACACTTTCTGGGAAAGTATGAAGGCGACAATAGTGGCTTTTGCGGAAGGCACCCTCCTGGTGGGTGGGGATTTTAATATGGTGCTGTTCCCCGAGAGGGATAGGAAATCCGTGAACCCTTGCCCTAACTCCCGTCTTCACAAAAAAATGGCATCAACCTTTCAGAAAGTGAATGAGGAATTGGGGTTGTGCGACACGAGTATACCCAAGGAAGGTCTAAACCCCGGCTTCACTTTTTACTCAAAACCCCACAATGTTTTCTCGCGAATAGATTACATTCTGGTGGACTCATCCATGCAGGGGGAGGTCGCCGGTGCAGGGGTGGAAACCGTCCCCTGGACGGACCATGATATGGTTAAGATTAGGATTGGCCTCCCCCCTGCCCCGGCGGTCGGTTCCCGTTGGAGTTGTAACGACCTCCTCCTGCATGACAAGGAGACACGCCGAACCCTCCTGACAGCCATAGAAGACTATTTCTCCCTCAACGACAACGGGGAGGTGGGCACCATGGGAGTGTGGGAGGCGTTTAAGGCAACTATCAGAGGTACCCTGATTGGCATTGGTGCGGGAAAAAAAAGGGAGAGGGAACGGGAAGAGAAAGATCTGAAAACCAAGATAGAGGCCATACAACCGGGTGGTAAACTGAAAACACAGATGTTTCCCGGGCAGTGGGAGGAACTGCAGAGGCTGCGCACCAGGCTGGCCGACCTGCAAGTAGGGCAAATGGAAAGGAAGCTCTCATTTTTTAAACAAAAATATATGGAAAAAGGGGAAAAGGCTGATAAGATTCTGGCCTGGAGACTCCGCAAACTTAGGAATAGCAGGAGAGTGAACTCAATCCGCTCTGCGGATGGTAATTCTACTGCAAGGGATTCCAAGATAGCGGAACAATTTAGGCTTTATTATGAACAATTATATTGCTCAGAATACAAGGGAGATGGGTTGGACATTGATAGGTTTCTAGATTCCCTCCCTGTCCCGGGCCTGTTACCAGACACAGACGACACCCTGGAAACCCCCATTTCCCCGGAAGAAGTAATCGACACAATCACCTCCTTAAAGAGCGGCACTGCCCCGGGAGATGATGGCTTCTCAGTTAAATTTTATAAGACCTATAGATCCACGCTCGCCCCCTTTCTGGCCAAGATGTTCAACTTTGCACTTAGCCACGGGTCTCTCCCGCCCACGATGATGTCGGCCCTAATAGTGGTCTTACCTAAAGAGGGCAAAGACCCAGCCCTATGCCAATCATATCGCCCCATTTCGCTCCTAAACACTGATGTTAAAATACTGGCCAAACTTCTGGCGAACAGATTGGCAAAACCCCTTCCTACCCTGGTACATGGGGATCAATTGGGTTTCATCCCGGGGCGTCAAGGGTCAGATAACATAAGAAAAACCCTCGACCTTATGCACGAGGCATCCGAACAGGGAGTGGAGGGATACCTCCTCTCACTCGACTCAGAAAAAGCCTTCGACCGCGTCGAATGGCCTTACATGATCAAGGTTCTTCGGAAGATGGGATTGGGAGTTAATTTTTGCGGGTGGGTCGCAGCACTGTAACAACTCGCCCTCGGCGAGAGTACTGGTTAACGGGGGTACATCTGAGCCTTTTTCTCTTTCCAGGGGCACCCGGCAAGGATGTCCCCTGTCGCCCCTCTTATATGCCCTGGCCATGGAACCCCTCGCCATTGCGGTTAGGAACGACCCGGAAGTCATGGGAATACGGTGTGGCGAGTGTGAATTTAAGCTCTCCCTATTCGCAGACGACATACTTGGTTACCTGACCAACATTCAACAATCCCTACCGAGACTGATTGATCTCATACACTCTTTTGGCTCCTTTTCGGGGCTGAGAATAAACACATCCAAATCGAGCATCATGCCCATGGGCCCGGGGGAACAAGATATCGGGAACAACCCCGACATTCAGGGGGTTAGAATCGAGCGAGAATCCACAAGATATTTGGGCACCACCATCCCCAGAGACCTGTCAAAACTATACCAGTGCAATTTCCCCGGAATCCTCGCCCAGGTCAGTAGCGATCTCAAAAGATGGGCTTCCCTTACACTCTCCTGGCTCGGACGCATGGTTACAGTTAAGATGAATATCCTACCACGCCTCCTTTATCTCTTTTCTGCACTCCCCATTGTGGTTCCCGAGGCCTTTTTTGAGGTGTTCCAATCCCGTGTCCTACACTTCATCTGGAATGGCAAAAGACCCAGGATCAAAGCGTCCACCCTGACTCTCCCAAAATCCCATGGTGGCTTTGGACTCCCCGATTTTAGGCTTTACTACAAAGCAGCCCAGCTTAGGGTGTTGCTGGAGCACATGCGGGACGACATGCGTACGTACTGGGCGTATGTCGAAGATACCCACGCTCACCCAAAAAAGGTCAGAGACTACCTCTGGGCCTCCCCCAGGTCTCTCCCCCCACAGCTCAGAACACATCCCACTTTAGCTGTCCTTTGGGCGCTGTGGAAACCCAGTAAAGCCAACAAAATGTTATCTACATGGCCTTCTCCGCTGTCATCGCTCTGGGGCCCGCCCATCGACTTGGACATGAGGGGCTTCCGGGACACCCAGGCCTTGTCCGACATGGGCCTGGAAAGAGTCTCCCAGCTTTTACGAGAAGAGGGCTTCATTGAACACGCCAACCTAGCGGAGGCTCTGGTGGATAGGCCCCCATCAGTTTTCGAATTCCTGCGGTTGAAAGGGATACTTACCCAACCACGGTGGTCCGGGCTGCTCAGTCGCCCCCTCACCCCATTCGAACTTATTTTGGCCAAAAGTACATCACGTAAGGGCTCGCTGTCTAGGTTCTACAATGTACTGATTACATCGGACCTGGAGGGCAGACAACCCTTCAAGCACATATGGGAGGAGAGGATGGGAATGTCACTGGATGATCACACCTGGAGGGCGGTCTTTGGGTGCATCTTCACAAGCTCCCTATACACAGCAGCTATGGAACATAACTTTAAAATCCTTCACTCATGGCATCGCCCCCCGGCCTTGTTGTCTAAAATGTTCCGGGACGTCTCCCCTTTCTGCCCTAGAGGGTGCCACCAACGGGGAACTTGGTTTCATATGTGGTGGAGCTGCCCGCCCATACAAGTTTACTGGACGGAACTACTTAGCTGGATCAAAGATATAGAGGGTTATGGTCCATCATTGCACCCGCTGGAAATTCTATTGGGCTCCCCCTTGCCCGAGTCTGAGGTGAATGCCTTCCCCAAGGTCATTGGCGCCATGTTGCGGGCAGGGAGGTTGGCGCTCGCGCAAAAATGGAAGAGTGCCCTGGCTCCCTCTAAAGAGGAATGGCTCTGCAAACTCAGGGTGATTTTCAGCTACGATAAACTCACCGCAATAGCAAATGATACTATGTCTGATTTTATCCAAGATTGGACAGCAGTGCTGCTGCACGATGACTGTATTTCAATGCGATTATAATGGGGCAATTGAATAAATGTGTGCATTGCATAGGCCCCCACACTCCTCAGAGGTTTGGTTTTACCCTGGCCTAACCGCTCCGTGGTTTTACCCCACTGTTTCAAGGATCACTTTATACTAATGTGTGCTATGCAAGTGTTCTCCCTTAAGCTTAAAGTATTAGCATCGTCTCTGAACCTGGCAGGTTAATTGTTGGGGGGGAGGGGTCGGGAAGGGGTAAGAGGGGTTGGGAGTTTGGTTAGCGGGGGGGGGAAACTTTTCAGAAAATGTTACTGACAATATGACTCTCATCTTGTTCTACTTCTTTTTGCTACTTGGATAGGCCGTATGGCCCTCCCTGTTGTGTATGTTGTCAATAAACAAAAAGTTTTAAAAAAAAGTAACCAAGCTGCAAGTTAAGATTACGGACAAAAAAGCAAATCTCCCCAATATCGACACCGGCTAGAATCCCTATGCCATCCCATAAACCAGCACAATGCTTTAACTTTACCAGAGTCATTTCTGGAGGTGGAAAAAATGATCCTCTGCCTCAAACCTTCGAATTGCCAGTGAGATAAATGCCCAGCCCAAATTATTAAAGATGCCACAAGAGACCTGGCACCCTTTATAGCCAAGTTAATTAATGCTTTATTCTCTACTGGCACCATCCCTAGCAACCTAAAGGAGTCCTGTGTATCCCCCCCCTCCACAATAAACAGATATTAGATCCTACCATTTCCACCAACTACAGTCCAATTTTTTTAGTTAAAATTCTGGACAGAGCTCAACCATCTCCTTGGAATATGACAATCGGGCTTCAGGCCCCAACACGGGACCACACCGTGCTAATTGACCTAAAGGCCCAAATAAGCTCAGAGACGAGGAAAAAAACTGCCATACTACTACTGGTGATCTCTCAGCCACGCTCAATTTGGTGGACCAAAGAGTCCTTTACAATCACCTGGACTCAGCAGCTCACTTCTACCACAAGGCCATAATCTGGATCCAATCCTTCCTGAGTAACAGAACTATGAGGGTCTTCTTGCCACCAGCAGCAGCAGACCCTATTCCGATTACATGTGGAGTCCACAGTGTTCCTGTGTATCACCCACAATTTACAATATATTTACTAAGCCCCTTTTCAATGATCTGGACCATCTTGGTATCACCTACACTAACTATGCAGATGATACCCAGATTCTCATACCACTTACTGGGGATTACGACAAGGATTTGGCCTTGGCAAATAAAATCTCTCATCAGCCAGGCATGGATGGCTATCCATGGTCAATGCCTGAATTATGGCAAAACTGAACTTATCATTCTGGGAACTATCAATCTTAATGAATTCAGCCACAAATACACTGCCTTTAACATTGATGGCAACACCATTAAAGTTGCTTAAGAGGTAAAAACCTTAGGTTTTTACCTCAACACTAACCTCACCTTTTACAAACAGTTCAATTCCATGGCGTCGGTCTCTGCTTACACATGCAAGCTTATTAGAGCATGTAAACCGTTCCTTTCCAAGAATAGCTGCACCACTCTGGCTAGAGCCCTGATTTTGTCGAGATTGGACTATTGTAACTCCCTATACTTGGGCGTTAATAAGTACATCAACAAAATCCAAATTCTCCAGAATAATGCCCTTAGAGCGGCACTAGGCATAGCTAGAAGAACAAGTTACTTTCTTACCTGGTAACGTTCTTTCGATGGGATGGTCCGACGACGTATTCCATATCTATGACATGTAATCAGCACAGCTGTGCTGATTACATGTCATAGATATGGAATACGTCGGAGGACCCAATCCCCTCGAAAAACACATATCTGAGGCAAGAAAGCAGAATAAAACTTTCTACCAGTGACCATATTCTGCTCAAAACTCTCTCACTAACTTGCAAGTGCCTCAACAATTCAGTCTCCAGTTGTCCAACTAGGAATGTAAATACAAACTGCCTAGTGGTACCTATTTTCAAACTGACTAAGTTGGATGGAGCAGTTTCCCAGTTAAAGCTGCTCAGACTTGGAACTCCCTCCCTGAGGGCGGACTAAACATATCTGAACCTCAGACATAGCATTAACTGGGTTAGGGAAAAGGTCTGCATCCTGTACTGTAAATAGTTACTAAGCTTAATTGATGCTAAACTTCAACCCTGTCTATTATGTAATGTTGCATTGACTATGCTGACTATGTATATAACTCAAATAGCTAACTGATGCTACCTTTTCTGTAATGCTTGCCTTATCCTTGCAATTGTGTAACACTATGCCGAAAGTATTCATGTATCCTTTGCACCCTGATGCCGCCGGGTCCGTGTGCATTACAAATAAATAAGCAAAATTGAGGTGGAAAAACACCTAGATTCCAACTATTAAGACACACAATGCAATGCAAAATGGGGGGCAGGGTGGTTTGATGGAGAACACACCTAGATTCCAAATATTAACCAAAGCGCACACTGCAATGCAAATTGGGGGGTGTGGGATAGAGAACAGACCTAGATTCAAAATATTAATAAAGGCACACCATGTGTTAACTCCTTGCTCCTCCTCCCCTGTGCATAGGCTCTCTCCCTCCTCCTCCTGTGTTACTGGATTCAGAGCTGCTTGCAGGTAAACGGTGTCTAGATGTGTAGTCCTTTTCTTTCTTTTGAAGGAGGTTCCTACCTCGAGTGAAAGCCACAGTGGCTGCCTGTAAAATGTCAGCCCCGTGGCTCCCTTCCCGAAGGAGGAGAGCAGGGAAAAAGCCCAGTGTGCACAAAAATCCCAGAGGTTGTAGCACCTTGTTGTCAGAGGCTGTGTTCCAAGCTGTCCTTGGGCCATGAAGGTAGGTATAATGGCTCCGCTGGAATGTGGCTGTTCATCCTTATGGATGTACGTTCTGGAGTACGAGTTGATGGCAGGAAGGAGGACGGGCACAAGAGGCAGAGCAATGGTAAAGAACCTACGCTGATGAGAGTATGGCAGGAAGCAGTTTTCCTAACAGCTGGGAGCCGGCAAGGTAGCCGGAGGTAAAGGGAGACGAGACGGGTCTCAGAGGGCAAAAAAGTAAAAAAGGAAAGTCCAAGCCCACAAAGGTCAGGAGGAGAACAAATGCAAACAGAAAAGGGAGAGTGCAGAGGAAAATAGAAGCAATGCCAGTGCGGACGAACCACATGTGAGGGCAAAACGGAGTGGTCCGAAAGAGGGGAAAAGGGAAACCAGCTGAGGCACGAGAGCCAAGAACAAGAGAGCAAGGAAAGCGTTCCAGCAATGGAACGGAAAGGAAATGAGTGTATGACCGCAAAGAGAGCTAGCAGCAGCAGTTGCAACGCGCCAACCTCCCGGCGCCGACAGCCATGATGGAAAAAGACTAAACCTACAAGTTGCAACCGGAGAAATAACGTGGCAGGGCGATCAATGGCGACCCAATCTTCACCTATTCCATATGTGCCAAGAGCCTGTGCGCATGAAACAATGCAACATCGGGTAGTGGAATGGAGAACACACCTAGATTCCAAATATTGATAGAGGCACACAATGCAATGCAGAATGGAGGTTGGAAAACTGGCCTAGATCTGAAATTATGAAATGCATCCAATGCAAAATGGTTTGGGGTCGGGATGGCGAACACAAGATTTGAAATATTAAGCATTGCCCAAATTGCAAAATGGGGGTGGGATGGAGAACACGGGTAGGTTTGAAAAAAGAAAGGCACAATGCAACATGGGGTGTGTGGGCTGGAGAACACCTTGATTTGAAATATTAAGACAGGAACAATGCAAAATGGGGAACACACCTAGATTCAAAACATTAGGCAAGGCACACAATGCAATCCAAAATGGAAGTAAAAAACATACCTAGACTTGAAATATCAAGAAAGGCACACAAAGAAAAATGGAGGTCGGAAAACTGGTGTCGTTCCAAAATATTATTAATAAAGGCACATAATGCAATGCAAAATGGGGGGATAACATCTAAAGTCTAAATATTAAAGTCACGAAATGCAAAATCTGATGGTGGGTGGAGAACACAACTAAATTTGAAGACTATGCAATGTAAAATGGGGAGTGGGATGGAGAACACCTAGATTTGAAATGTTAAGCAAAATAAAGCTAATAAATGGTTTGAAAACACATCTAGATTTCAATTACTACCAAAGGCGCACAAAGCAATGCAAACTGGAGGTGGGAAAACGGGCCTCGATCCAAAATATTATTAAAGGCACAATGCAATGCGACATTGGGGTGGGATGGAGAACACACCTAGATTCAAAATATTAAAAAAGTCACAGAAGGCAATGCAAAATGGGTCGAAAAAACAGGATTAGCCGTAATTTTAAGAAATGCAATGCAACATTGGGGGTGTAGGATGGAGAATACACCTTCATTCTAAATATTGATAAAGGCACACAATGCAATGCAAAATGGGGGTGTGGGATGGAGAACACCGAGATTTGAAATATTAAGAATGCAATCATGGGGGTTTGGGTTGGAGAACAAACCTACATTACAAATATTAAGGCACACAATGCAAAGCAAAATGGGGGGCTGGTATTGAGAACACCTATATCCTAAATATTAAAAAGGCATGCAATGCAAAATCAAGGGTGTGGGATGGAGAACACCCCAAGATTTGAAATATTGATAAAAGCACATAATGCAATATGAGGGCATTGGGATGGAGAACACACCTAAATTATTAACATTAAGAAAGGCACACAATGCAATGCAAAATGGAGTGTGGTATGGAGAACACCCCTAGATTCGAAATATTGAGAGAATGCAAAATGGGGGTGAGGAATAACTAGACTTGTAATATTAAGTTATGAAATCCAAATTGGGATGGTGGATGGAGAAAACTACATTTGAATTAAGAAAGGCAATGCAATGTAAAATGGGGAACACACCTAGATTCAAAATATTAAGAAGAGCATACTGGGGTTGTGGGGTTGAACAGCTAGATCCAAAATATTAACCAATGTACACAATGCAATGCAAAATGGTGGGGGAGAGAACATACCTGTATTTGAAATATTAAGACAGGCTTGCAATGCAAAAGTGGTTGTGTGGGATGGAGAACACAGATTTAAATTATTAAGAAAGGCACAATTGGTGGAAAAACACAGATTCCAATTATTAAGGCATGCAATGCAAAATGGGGGGGTGGGATGGCGAACACCTAGATTCAAAATATTAATGAAGGCACATAAGGCAATGCAAAATGGGGGTTGAGGCTTGGAGAACAAACCTAGATTCAAAATATTAAGAAAGGCACACAATGCAATACTGGCCTAGATCCAAAACATTATGAAATGCACAACGCAATGCAGAGTGGGGTGGGATGGAGAACACCTAGATTTATAATTTTGAGAAGCACGAAATGCAAAATGGTTCTGGGGTGGCTGGAGAACACTAGATATGAAATATTAAGCAATGTCCACAATGCAATGCAAAATTTTGGTGGAAAAACATACCTAGAAAAGCATTATTAAGAAAGACACAGCAAAATGAAACATGAGGGGGGGAATGGAGAACACACCAGTCACGAAATGCAAAATGGGTTGGTGGATGGAGAACACGCCTAGATTCTTAATATTAAGGAAGGCACAATGCAAAATTGGGGTGTAGGATGGAGAAAACAGGTTAAAATTTTGAGGAAGACACACAATACAACAAAAAATGGAGGTGGGGTTTTTGATGGAGCACACACCTGGATTTGAAACATTTAAGAATGGCACACCATGCAAAATGGCGTGTCTGGGATGGATAACACCTAGATTTGAAATTTTGATAAAGGCACACAATACAATGCAAAATGGGGGCTTTGGGATGGAGAACGCACCTAGTTTCGAAGAAAGTCACACAATGCAATGCAAAATGGGGGAGTGGAAGAAAACACCTAGATTCTAAATATTCAGAAAGTCACGAAATGCAAAATGGGATGGTGGATGGAGAACACAACTAAATTTGAATTCATAAATACAACACAATGTAAAGTGGGGTGGGCTGGGGAACACACTTAGATTCAAAATATTAAGAAAGCCACACAATGCAATGCAAAATGGGGGGTGTGGGATGGAGAACACCTAGATTTGAAATATTAATGAAGGCACATAAGGCAATGCAAAATGGGAGTTGTGGGTTGGAGAACAAACCTAGATTCAAAATATTAAGACAGCCAGACACTGCAATGCAACACAGGGGCGGGGGGAGACATCTAGAACTGAAAAATTAAAGGATCAGTGCAAAATGGAGGTGGAAAAACATTCCTAGATTTGAAATATTAAGGCACACAAAGCAATGAAAAATGGGGGTACGGGGTGGGATGGAGAACACCCCTAGATTCAAAATATTAGGAACGTCACAATCCAAAATGGCATTGTGGGATGGAGAACACCTACATTTGAAATATTTAGCAAGGCACACAATGCAAAGCAGAATTGAGGTGGAAAAACACCTAAATTTGAAATTTTAAGACAGGCACACAATGCAATGAAAAACAGGGTGTGGGGATGAAGGAACAAACCTAGATTTGAAATATTAACAAAGGCACACAATGCAAAATGGTGGTGGGATGGATAATACACCTTGATCCTAAACATTAAGAAAGGCACAATGCGATGCAAAATGGGGGGTATGGAAAACCTAGATATGAAATATTAAGGCAGGCCCACAATGCAAAGCAAAATGGAGGTGTGGGATGGAGAACACAACCAGATAAATATTAACGGCACACAATGCAAAATTGGGGGTGTGAGATGGAGAGAACACAGATTCAAAATATTGATAGGCACACAATGCAAAATGGAGGTCGGAAAACGGTCCTAGATCCGAAATATTATGAAATCCAGGCCATACAATGCAAAATGGCTGATCGGGGTGGGATGGAGAGCACACCTAGATTTGAAATATTAGGAGAAGAGCACAATGCAAAATGGCTCGGGGTGGGATGGAGAACACCTACATTTGAAATATTAATAAAGGCACAATGCAAAATGGGGGGGGAGAACACACCTAAAGTCTGAACATTAAGAGTCACTTAATGCAAAATGGGATGGTGGATGGAAAACACCTAGATTCGAAATATGGAGAAAAGCATAATGGGGGGTGTGGGATGAAGAAAACACCTAGATCCGTAACATTAACCAAGGTACACAATGCAAAATGGTGGGGGGAGAACATACCTGTATTTGAAATATTAAGACAGGCATGCAATGCAAAATTGGTTGTGTGGGATGGAGAACACAGATTTAAATTAAGGCACATAATGCAAAGCAAAATGCAGTGTGGGATGGAGAACACACCTACATTAAAAATATTGATTAAGGCACAGTGCAAAACTGGCCTAGATCTGAAATATTATGAAATGCACACAGCACAAAATGGGGTGGGATGGAGAACAGTAGATCTGAAATATTAAGCAATGTCCACAATGCAATTGAAAATGGGAGTGGGATGGAGAAAACACCTAGATTTGAATAAAGAAAGGCACACAATGCAAAATGAGGTGTGGGATGGGGAACACCTAGATTTGAAATATTAAGAAAGGAACAATGCAAAATAGGGTGTGTGGGATGGAGTACACAGCTAGATTCAAAACATTAAGCAAGGCACACAATACAATGAAACATCGGGTGGGGGAGAATGGAGAACATGACAGTCGCGAAATGCAAAATGTGATGGTGGATGGAGAACATGCCTAGATTCGAAATTTTAGGGAAGGCACACAATAAAAAAAATGGAGGAGGGGTGTTTTGATGTATTACACAACTAGATTTGAAGCATTAAGAATGGCACACCATGCAAAATGGCGTGTCTGGGATGGATAACGTATATTCAAAATGTTGATAAAGGCACACAATACAGTGCAAAATGGGGGCTGAGGTGAGAACATGCCTAGATTCTAAATATTAAGTCACAAAATGCAAAATAGGATGGTGGATGGAGAACACAACTAAATTTGAATTCATAAATAAAATGCAATGTAAATTGGGGGTGGGCTGGGGACGACCTAGATTCAAATTAATAAAGGCACACAATGCAAAATAGGAGGTGTGGGATGGAGAACACAGCTAGAACCGAGAAATTAAGAAAGGCACAGTGAAAAATGAAGGTGGAAAAACATTCCTCGATTTGAAATATTAAGTAAGGCACACAAAGCAATGAAAAATGTGCACAGGGGGTGGGATGGAGAACACCAGTAGATTCTATATATTAAGGAAGTAATGCAATGCAAAATAGGGGTTGTTGGATGGCGAACACACCTAGATTTGAAATATTGCGAAGGGCACAGTGCAATGCAAAATGGGGTGTGGGATGGAGAACGCACCTAGATTTGATCCAAGAACGGTACACAAAGCAAAATGGGGGTTGTGGGTTGGAGAACACACCTAGATACTAAATATTGATAAAAGCAAACAATGCATTGCAAAATGGGGGGCTGGGATGGAGAACACCTAATTTAAAACTATTAAGAAAGGAACACAATGAAATGCGAAATTGGAGGTAAAAACACATCTAGATTCAACATATTAATAAAGGCACAATGCAATGCAAAATGGTGGCTTTGGGATGGAGAATGTACATATATTCGTTTTAAATAAGGCACACAATGCAATGCAAAATGGTGTGATGTCAGATGAACACACCTAGATTTGAAATTTTATGCAAGGCACACAATGCATTGCAAAATGTGGGGTGCGCGATGGAGAACACACCTGGATTCTTAATAAGAAAGGCACACCATGCAAAATGGGGGTGCAGGAGAACACCTAGATTCGTAATATTAATAAAGTCACAAAATGCAATGCAAAATGGAGGTGGAAACACACCTAGATTCAAAATATTAAGCTACACAATGCACAATGGGGGTGTGGAACTGAGAAAACACTGATTCGGAATATTAAGCAAGGCACACAATGCAATGCAAAATTGACGTGGAAACCTTAAATTCGAAATATTAAGAAATGCAAAAGGGAGGTGGAGAAACATACCTACATTTCAAATATGGCACAATGCAATGCAAAATGGTGGGTGTGGGATGAGAACACTCCTAGATCTGAAATATTAATAAAAGGCACACAATGCAATGAAAAATGGAGGTGGAGAAATACCTAGATTTGAAATATTATGAAAGGTACGCAGTGCAAAATGGGGTTTAGGATAGAAAACACCTAGATTTGCAATATTAACAAAGGCACATGATACAATGCAAAATGGGGCTGTGGGATGAAGAACACACCTAGATATAAATATTCAGAAAGGCACGCAATGCAAAATGGGAGGTGTGGGATGGAGAACAGATCTAAATTCAAAATATTCAGAAAGGCACACAATTCAATGCAGAAAGTTGTTGGTGGGCTGGAGAACACACAGATTTCAAATATTAACAAAGGCATGCAATGCAAAATAGGTTGTGTGGACTGGAGAACACACCTGGATTGAAATTATTAAGAAAGGCCCAGGGCAAAATTGAGGTGGAAGAACACCTAGTTTCAAATTAAGGTATGCAATGCAAAATGGGGGGTGGGATGGAGAACACACCTAGATTCAAAATATTGATAAAGGCACACAATGCAAAATGGGGGGGGATGAGGGACACGCCTAGATTCTAAATATTAAGAAAGTCACGAAACGCAAAATGGGATGGTGGATAGAGAACACCTAAATTTAAATTAACAATGTGAAATGGGGTTGGGACGGGGAACACCTAGATTCTTCAAAATATTAAAGGCACACAATGAGGGTGTGGGTTGGAGAACACACCTAGATTGCAAATATGAAAGGAACAAGGCAAAATGGGGGTTGGGATGGAGAACACCTACATTCGAAATATTAACAAAGGCACAAAATGCAATGCAAAATAGGGGCTTTGGGATGGAGAAGGCACCTAGATTTGAATTACGATAGGCACACAATGCAATGCAAAATGGGGATGTGGGATGGAGAACACACCTAGATTCAAAACATTAAGCAAGGCACAAAGAGCAATGCAAAATGAAGGTGAGAAAACGTGCTTCGATCCAAAATATTAAAGGCACACAATGCAATGCAAAATGGATGTGGAAAAACACCTATATTCAAAATATTAATAAGGCACGCAATGCAAAATGGAGGTCGAAAAATGGGCAAAGATCCGAAGTCACTTAATACAAAATGGGATGGTGGATGGAAGGCACAATGCAAAATCGGGGGTGTGGAATGAAGAACACCTAGTTTTGAAATAAGACAATGAAATCCTGGGAGTGGGGGTTGGAGAACACCTAGATTTGAAACATTAAGCAAGGCACACACCAATGCAAAATGGAGCTGGGAAAACTGGCCTTGATCCAAAATATTATGAAATGCATGCAACGCAAAATGGCGGGTGGGGGGTTGGATGGAGACCACCTATATTTGAAATGTTAATCTAAGCACACAATGCAATGCAAAATGGGGATGGTGGGATGGAGAACAATCCTAAATTCAAAAAGAAAGGCACACAATGCAAAATAGGGCGTGGGATGGGGAACACCTAGATTTTAAATATTTAAGAAAGGAACACAATAAAATCCAAAATGGAGGTGGAAAAACACCTAGATATGAAATATTGAGAGGCACACAAAGCAAAATGGAGGTGGACAAACGTAGATGCAAAATCATAAGAAAGGCACACAATGAAATGAGTAGCTTTATTAAAGGCTAGCAACCTCGAACAGAACTTCCTCTCTCACACGGTCAGAGGATGACCACACATATTCATACACAAAGGAGAAAGGGTACACCAACCCATTTACAAAATTACCAAATTCACTGACCTATACTAGACTAGGTAAGTGGTTGCAGGCCTCCCTATACTTCTAGTCTGGAAAAAATAGACTAAGTAGTATCGCTGTGGATCCAAAGTCTTTAAAGCTTTTTTTAATAATAAAGAGGAAGTAGTAATAAAAATTTCAAACCCAACAATACACACATGATGAAAACATAATAAACAAATGACCACACTAACTTTGACAGAAGTTAAACAACCAAAAAACAAAGTACAATTAATACACTCATTGAGTATATCACTCAAATGACAGAAAATCCCAACATGTTTCAGTTCTTCCATGCTGTTATTGCATGGACTTTCTTCAGGGGAGAAGATACATATTTTCTTAATAATCACCATGCATTCCAGGGCCACATGTAGGTTTTCCAAACACGAAGCAAGAATGGCTCCTAAAACAACAAACAAAATGGGGGCCATCAACACACACCACTACCCAGTGCCTTGTACCGTCAGTGTCATGCTCAGAACGTAGCATCAGTAAACTATCCCTGTACCCCCAATACAAATTGGAGTACCAGGATTAAGTTAAAGGATGGTATGTCCACTTAGACCAACCAAAATATCAAACAATATATCTCTTATTGAGTATTTGTAGTGCTAATGCCTTCATTGTATATACAAATAGCTTCAAAGTTCCTCTGTCAACTTTGTATTTAATTCATGGAAGCTCTTGAATAGCTGGAAGTCTCAATTAGACCTACAAGCAAGCACAGAACAACTAGGTCAGTCGTCTGTGTAAAAGTATAACCAAACAAAAAGTATAGAGGCAGACACATCCACGACCGACACATTGCCCAAATCTCATAGCCACCAACAGTATAGCCTGAAGAAATTCGAAAAACAAACTCAATAGGCTGCTCATCTGATCCATATAGAGAGGGGTGGTGGGGGGAACACCAGTGGCTCACAATATTTAGGGGTCAGAAAAACCCACCACCAATAACTCATTAGGATCACCCTGTTGAATACAGTCACCAAAGTATCATGCAGAGGCTGAGCACTACCGCCAGAGGGGGCTTCTGCAATTTAGAACATTCAACACAACGGCATGTCTGTATATCGTATTAGAGTTTTCTCAGAATGTAACTGGAATAGACACAAGGAAAGCTGCGACAACTTACCCAAAAGGTAAAAAAATCACAATGTACATAATGACCACGCTTCATACCAAAATTCCAAAAGGCACACCACAATGAGTTCTGTAAACGTACCTGCACGGCAGTGTCATATCACCGAAGTTAGACCACGCGGGGCTTCAGAAAGTCCTTTGAGTATGAATACACAATGAAACATGGGGGGTGGAGAATGGAGAACATGCATAGATCCAAAATATTAAAAAAGGCACACAATGCAATGTACACTGGGTGGGATGGGGAACAAACCTAGATTCAAAATGTTAAGGCATGCAATGCAAAATGGGAGGTGGGTGTGGGATGGAGAACAAATCTAGATTTAGAATGTTGAGAAGCACAATGCAAAATGGTTCTGGGGTGGGATGGAGCACACAAGATTTGAAATATTAACCAAGGCACACAATGCAATGCTTAATGCGGGTTGCGGGAAGGATGACAAGCCTAAATTTAAAATATTAAGAAAGGCACACAATGCAATGCAAAATGTGGGGTGTGGGATGGATAACTCCTAGATTTGAAATATTAAAAAGGCACACAATGCAATGAAACGTATGGGGGAGAACATGCCTAAATTCAAATTATTAATAAAGGCACGAAATGCATAATGGGATGGTGGATGGAGAACACGCCTAGATTCCAAATATTGATCAGGGCACATAATGCAATGCACACTGGGTGGTGTGGGATGGGGAACACACCTAGATTCAAAAAAAATAGTAAGGCACACAATGGAATGCAAAATACATGTGGAAAAACACATTCAAAATATTAAGTAAGGCATACAATGCAAAATGGCAGGGGGTGGGATGGAGAACACCTAGATTCGAAATATTGATAAAGGCACACAACGCAATGCAAAATGGGGGGGGGGTGAGAAGACGTCTAAAGTCTAAATAGTAACAAAGTCACAAAATTCAAAATGGGATGGTGGATGGAGAACACAACAAAATTAGAAGACAATTCAATGTAAAATGGGGGTTGGGCTCGGGAACACACTTAGATGCAAAATATTAAGGCACACAATGCAAATTGGAGGGTGTGTGACTGAGAGCACCTAGATTCAAATTATTAAGAAAGTCACAATGCAAAGCAAAATGGGGGTGTGGGATGAAGAACACACCTGGATCCGAAATGTTAACCAAGGTACACAATACAATGCAAAATGGGGGGAGAACATACCTTTATTTGAAATATTAAGACCGGCATGCAATGCAAAATTGGTTGCGTGGGATGGAGAACACAGATTCAAATTTTATTAAGAAAGGCACAATGCATTTAGTCCAACAGTTGGGAGGAGAGGGCAGTACACAGAGGAGCCCCAACAGCATCCCATCCACAGCAGGGTGAGATAGCGAGCTCCGGCGGGAGTCAGGATCTCAACTGTTTTTATTTGTGTAATTTCCCACCTGTGTAGATGAGCACTCCGTCATCACAAACTAAGTGTTCCTGCTTCTGCAACGACACAGCCGGTGCGCACCTACCCATTCCGCAAGGCGCCTAACTAGTAACGTGGTTAATGGCCATGCCAGGCAATTACATGCAATCATGAAGCATCTTTGATTTCAGCGCCGCAGCGACAGCCACCCACCAGCTGAACTGGGAAGCGGAACCCAGCCTTTCGACACACAAGTATCGGTCTAGGCCGGTCATGCCGCCTGCAAGGATCCGTTCAACTAAGACGCTCACTGTAAGTACTCTATCAATCTCCACATGATTGTACTTACAACAACTCCCATCTGCTCCAGGAAACCAACACCCTGATAGTTTAATCACCAGCACGGCGCCACCCGCTACTTGGCCTCCATACCAGCTTGAAACTCTCCAGCCGCATATAATAACTGTATTAAGAAGTCCTGCAACTTTCACATTGGCATGCCACATTGCCTACAGTTTTGTTCATATACACCGACTTCGGCATATGTATCAGTTCTTAGTGCCAACTTATAAGCCTTGTGTAGTTTATGCTTACACCATATGACTAGGGTTTGCATCACCTTTGTCCTTTGACCAACGTTATACTGGTGTCCTTCCTGCGTAAAAGGCAATACAATATACGCTCAATGATATACAAAGCAGTTGTAACCACTCGACTTATTATGCCTATATAATATGCCTAGCACCGCTGATATTTGTCCAATATGATCTTAATACTGACACTGTCAGAATAGAAATTGCTTATGCTTAATACTTCATTTGTGACCCTTCTATCCAACAGACATTGTATCATATGTGTTACGCCTAGTATTGTACCGGGCCACACGTTCTGCTTATATTGGTGCTTCTCACTGCCTGTGACTGTACTTGGTAAATTGATGATTGCGTAGCGCAATTATTCTAAACCAGCCCACTATATCAGGTGCACTTTGCTGCACTGCTAATTGACTGAACTAGCCTATGTCTCGTGCATTCTGCCTTATTGCCAGCATCTTGTACTATTTATACCAGGTATATTCTGAGGCATTGCTAGTCGACTAGTCGACTGATCTAGACCATCATGTCTAGTGCATGTTACCTTATTGCTAGCATGTTGAACTAGCCTATCCTGCCTGACTGTGCACTTTGCTGCAATTAACTGAAGCAGCTTATACTGTTGGAATGTATTTAAACGACATATCTTACCCTCTGATTCATCTATAGAACATAATTCTTCCAGCTAATTACCATATAGAAACAGACCCCAAGTGCACTATGTATTGTCACTGTCCTTTATACACTTCTGGTAGGCCACACTGGCATTAGGTCTATTGACTAGTATTACTAATCATTCTACCCTACCAGCAACCTACCTTACCACGACAAGTAACATTGCATCTATAATGGGTACTACATGCACTCCACCAATATCTAAGCAGAACCAGAATCATAACTAATACTTTAACTAGAAATCCTGCAGGGACGAGGATACAGAAGATATCCCTATCAGGCGATCATTATCCCAGTAACCGAGACCAACAACGACCATCTTAACCTCAATCTCACTCAGGACTTACTCAAAACAAATAAACCTTGCCATATATCCACTAGAAACAGCAGACTGCGCTCCAGACTCATCAAACTGTACAAACCTCTTGCCAGCTCCTTGATAACCAATATAAGCCTTAGGAGAGAACACCCACTTAAACAACATCACTGTCAATAACAACAGCCCAATTACTACACCCCTACCCAAGACTTATGATACTACCCTCAAAAACATCAGCAAAATAAACGCCCTACTGTGATACGGGACGAAGAAACAAGTAATTGCACTTCACCCAATCCATTGTCAGGCAACCCTGTTCCTGCCAACAGCCTTAAAAAACGCAAGATCACTAGTGGCTCATGCCATGCAGATAGCATACTTAATCCAGGAGGAACATTATGACTTTCTAGCCATTACATACAAATTATACCATTCTCAGAGAAGACAGAACTGAGGCTCGGGGAAGAGGTATTGCCCTTATAGCTTAGCCATTAGACTAGCCCCTTCATTTGACTAAATCCTGTGAATCCCTCACTTCCAAATAACCCATCTCCAACTCCCAAACGCTCACTATTCATCACATTTACAGACCTCCAGGCCCCATTGGTACATTTAAGGAGGACATCTCAACCATTCTAACAGACAATCTAAAAAATACATTGCAATTACTCTTACTAGGAGACTTACATTTTGGATTTAATTAACTCATTGAACAGCACCCTACAGCCTTCTCCAATGTTCTTACAGAATTTGGATTACCCAAAAAGTGACGTCCCCTACACACTCAAAGGGAGAACACTTGATTGGGTGGCTGATCTTAACTGTAGTGCCTCCATCACTGCTATCACCCCACAGTTATGGGCAGACCATCTCAGGATTAACAATTGCAGCTGGGGGCGTGGTTGAGCAGCCATGGAGTAGGACATGCTTTCCGTGTAGCTCCGGAGGATCTGACAGATGATCCGTGAAAACTACCTTTTAAAGTGCGCCATTGGTTCCAGAATTGATCACATGCACAGGAATGTATGCTCTGCTCATTGTATAAAGATCGTGAAAATCGTAAGCGGGAGTCTGGAGGAATTGCTCGACGAACAACGGCGGCTGTTCGGTCCATTGTCACACAAGATGGCCGACAAAGGAAACGAAACTAGGGCACCCGAAGAGGACAAATAGAGGCGTCGGCCACGGGGAAGGAACGACAATGGCGAAGTGAAGTGAAGACGGAGAAAAACCCCTGTGGGCCTTGGGTCGCGAAGGCTTGGGTGCTGGCCTGGACGGCAGGGGCCCGAAGGCAGCAGAGGTGTGAAAATGCAGGCCACACCACGAGAAGCACGAGAAACGCTCGCTCTGCATTGATGAGCAACTAGCAGCGGTGAGAGGAGGTGGATGTCGCGACTGCCTGGAGATCATGGTTGGGGAGACACTCTGACGTTGGATCGTAATAGGGAGACCGAACGAAGGCCGGAAAATGGCGGCGCGAGGGGCCGTGGATTAGAATAAGAAACAACCCACAATGGATATTTTCACGAAAACACAACAGTCTCCTGCGGCCATCGCAACCAAAGGCCCGATGGCACAGGTGGAGGGCGCCACAGCAGCTGATAATCATCAGATTTTAGAAGCCATTACGGAGCTGAAGGAATCTTGGGGGGTTGCAATGTTGGACCGACGCACTTCCCTGGAGGCTAAAATTGAAGCAGTGGTCATCAAAGTCTCCCTGCTGAGACAAGATGTCAGGGGGCTGGCGGAACGCACAAGCAGCCTGGAGGGTGCGGTGAAATCTAACACAGACACCAGCACCAAAAATGCAAAGGAGATCCATGTCCTTAAGCAACAGGTGGCCAACTTGGAGTCTTGAGCAGAAGAAGCAGAAGGGAGAGTGAGGAGAAACAAAATTCGCGTGGTGGGTTTGCCGGAAGGTGAGGAGGGCCAGGACCCGAATGATTACATTGAGAACTTACTCCTACAAGGAATCGGGGCCGGCACACTCTCGCAGGAATTTGTGGGGGAGCGCGCACATAGACCCCTCATGAGGAAGCCGAGACCAGGGGCCCCTCCACGAGCGATAATCGCCAAAATACTAAACTACAAAGACCGCGAGAAAATACTGGAGTATTTTCGGAAAGGCGGAACAATTGAGCGGGCCTCGAGCACCATCACGGCATACCCGGATTATACTATGCTGGTCCAAAGGCAGCAGAACAGCTATGTAACCATCAAAAGGAGGCTGCGGGCGGCCGGGATAAAATATATGCTGCTGTACCCTGCAAAATTGAAGGTCGTGCATAAGAACAAAATGCATTTTTTTGAAACTCCGGAAGAAGCAACAACATGGCTGGATCTGCAGGGCTGCCCGGATCAAGACACGGAAGAGACAAGATGGACGCGATAAGTGACTCAGATACGGTATGCATACTGTTATGTCGGCGAGCGAACATCCAAGGGCGCCTAGGCGAAGGTTAAGAACGATGGGCCTGACTGTAGGAGGCTGATATTCGATAACATATTGCTGATTGTGAGAGACTTGATGGACTGGAATACAGTGGCGGTTACATATATTTAAACTGTATGGCAATGTGTGGTTATTCGATGTGCTATTGGAGCGGCAGGGTGGGAGCACCCTACCCCCCAAATTATAGTTGTAGTAGGTTGGCCACTAGGGCTGTCTCACCCTGCGGAGCTTCGAGTACAGGCGAAAGCCGGAAAGAGCTAGATGCGGGGGAGCCTGAGATCCAGGGATGGAGCTGGGCAACAGTTGGGGGGGTGTTGGGGAAGGGATGGGAGGCGGGGGGAGAGGGAGCGGGAAGTTTGGTGTGTTTTTGGTTAAAGGGGATTTAGAATGGGAATGCAAGCCTATATAGATTGGAACTCAAAGTTAAACTACACCTGGAGGGGAGGGAATGGGATCATACCAGGCCATGGGGGACCTTAAAATACTCACATGGAATGTGCGGGGGCTTAATAGCTATTTAAAAAGGAACAAGGTTATGCTGTATCTGCGCAGGTAGAAAATAGATATTGCATTGCAAGAAACCCACCTTACACTTGAGAGGATGGACATGATTGCCGGAAAGTGGAAGGGGGTGTTGGTGGGCTCATCGTACTCGGCCTACTTATATGGGTGGCGCCACATGTCCCATTTCAGCGGTTGCAAGTGGTGGCTGAGACAGACGGGAGGATGGTTATGCTGAAGGGATTGGTAGAGAACAGGGAGATAAGTATTGTTAACACGTACGCCCCGAACCAGAACACAGCGGCATACATTAGGACACTGAGTGCGAACCTGAGCGTGTGTGTGGGAAGTGCAGTGATCTGGGGAGGGGACTTCACTGCGTATTGAACCCGAGGGTGGATAGATCGGACGGGAAATTGGATAGGCTGGCCCCTGCAGCCAGGGCGCTACAGACACTGCTTGATGACTTTGGGTTGGAAAATGCATGGAGAGTGTGGCACCCTGGGGAAAGGCAATATTCACATTGTTCTGCCCCACAGCAGTTATCAACGAGGCTGGACTATGTCTTCGCATCACCTGAAATGATAGCGGAGATTGCACACAGAGTATAGGGCCAGGGTCCTCTCGGACCACTCGCCCCTGATTCTTGCGTGGCAATACTGGCCCCCAAGGGTGAGGATCCCGACATGGCGCCTACGAGCGGAGGCGTTGCGAGACCCCTTCTTTAGAGAGGATTTGCGGGAGGAGATAGTAAACTATTTTGAAACCAATACTGGAAGTGTGGACTCGGCGGGGACACTATGGGAGGCCTTTAAAGTTGTCCTGAGGGGGGCGGCCATGGCGAAATCCAAGGGCCTACAGGGTGGGGTTTCAGCTGAACTGAGGGAGACGGAAGCAAAATTGGAAGAGGCCTTAAAAGCCGGTGATGATACAGCGGAGAAGCTAGATTTGATAATTAAACTACAGCAAAAATGTGCGGAATACTGGGAGAGGTTGTGTAACCTTAATTATAAAAAGTACATAGAGAGACAGCATGTGGGAGGTGATAAACCGGGGAGACTTGGTGTGGTTATATAAGAGTGAGACCCCCCCAGAGCCACAATTAGAACTATAGAGAAGGAAGATGGTAGCGTAGAGAACACCCAGGAGGGAGTTAATCAAGCGTTTGTGGATTATAATAAAGTGTTATACGGGGAAGATGGGGAAAGTAGCCGTGTAATGATAGAGGAAACGCTTGATGATATGGGGAACCCAGATTACCCTGGAAGAACTGGGGGAGGTGGTGAGGCAGTTGCCTACTAGTAAGACCCCGGGGACAGATGGGCTCCCAAGCGAATTTTATAAGGTATATATAGAAGAGGTCCTCCCCCCGCTGCTAGAAATGATAAACGAAGCGTTTGAGACGGGCTGCTTACCGGATTCACTGAGAGAAGCTGTCATAGTACCTCTCCCTAAACCTAATAAACCTGGGCGTAGCTGTGGTTCCTTTAGACCTGTGTCAATGCTGAACCAAGACGGCAAGATATTAACTGCTGTCTTGGCGAATAGACTGAAGAGGGTCATTAGCAAGTTAATACATCCGGATCAAACGGGCTATGTCCCCCATATAAACATCACCAATAATCATATGCAACTCCAGAGGATCATTGAGTTTGGCAGAGGAAGTGATGAGGAAATGGCAATTGTGTCCTTGGATGCGATCAAGGCCTTGGACTCCGACAAGTGGCCGTGGCTGCTGGCGGCCCTGAAACACTACGGGTTAGGGCCTGGCTATGTAAGGCGGGCGAAGATTTTGTATAGTGAACCGCTGGCTAGAGTGAAGACGGGATCTGTGATATCAGAGAGGTGGCAGCTTAGAAGGGGTACTAGACAAGGATGCCCGTGGTCTACTATGCTCTACATACTGGCCCTGGAACCTCTCGCAATCTATTTGAGGCAACAATATGACACCATAGGCATCGAGGTGAACGGGGAGCGGCATTTGATCCCCCTATATGCAGACGACATGCTGCTGTATGTGCGGTTTCCAGAGGAAAACCTCCAGTACATTTTGGAAGTGTTCGGAAGATGCGCTGTGCTATCCGGCATAGTGGTGAACCCCCAGAAGTCTAGCCTGTGCCCTTTGGGGGGGTATATAGGGGTTCCAGCGGAGAGGTTACCAGTTTTACAGGTACCGTGGGCGGTTAGTACTTTTCGGTACCTGGGGATAGACATATATCACACCGTTGAGGAGGAGCATAGGTGTAACACAGAAGTTGCAATCCAAAAAATTGAGAAATGCATGCGGTTTTGGGCAAAGCTGCCTTTGGCGATGATGGGGCGGGGAGCGATGCTAAAAATGGTGGTCCTGCCGAGGCTCCTACATTACTTCGGGAATATACCGTACCTGATTCCTAAAGGGTTCTTCACCAAACTGAATAGCATGTGTAGGGACTCTGTGGCATGGCACGCGAAACAGTGGCGTTATGGAAGCTTCAAAACTTCCATGACAAAGGGGGAATAAAGCTGCCCAACTATGAGGCGTACTGTGTGGCGAGCCAGTTGCAGTATGTTGCCAAATGGCTCTCTGATGAAGAGACCTCTGAACTTAGGCTGTTTGGGCTTGATTGTGCACCTTTTTATTTGAAAGAAGTTATGTGGGCACCCAGGGCGGAAATGGTGGGGCGCCCTATAATGATGCTACTAGGGTGGAAGGTGTGGCGCAGGGCATGTCAAATGATGGGGGACCCATCCCCATGCTCACCGCAGATACCATTGGTTGTATTGACAGGGGCAGACGCTCAGCTGTGACTGATACTCCGGACCCACTGGGAACTGGCTGGGGTGGCAACGATGGGGGATATTTGGCAGGGGGCTCTAGTGTTACATTTGAGGGGCTGCGGGAAGAAGCTGGGCTGCACAAAGGCCAATACATTACGTATCACAGAATGATACAGAGGATTAAGAGAACATGGCCTGAAACTGTGTTGGAGGAAGAATTGGACGCCACCATAGACGTGATATGATATAGCTGAGGAGGGTCATGAGATTTCCAGACTGTGAGATGTTGATGTCCAAAGTGGGGAAGGTCGTCACCAGTTGAGACTGGACTGGGAAACAGAGGTTGGGGCCCAAATGGGAGATGGGATGTGGGAACGGGTGCAAGGGTATCATAAGAAGGTGTCTAGAAACGCGAGGCTGAAACAGATACAGCTGTACATAACATACAGGGCTTATATGACGCCTTGGAGGATATCGAGGTTCGAAAATGCAGGTCGGCAAGCATGCCCCAAGTGTGACAAAGAGAATGCGGGCATGGTGCATATGTTCTGGTCATGCCCGATCATAGAGAGGTTCCGGAGGGGAGTAAAAGAGAAACTAGAAGAAGGGTCAAGATAGTAGTGGATACGGTGTGGGCCTGTCTGCTGGGGGTGTTCCCCAGACCATAGAAGCTCAGGCATGTGAGCAAACTAAGGGACCTGGCTTATGTGCATGCAAAAAGAAGGATTGACATGGGATGGAAGTCATGCCATGTGTCGAAGATAGAGGTGTGGTGGAAAAACTTGCAAAAATGGGCAGAAGCCGAAACCATGGCATGGCAAGAAGTGTGTAGCAATCGGGGGGGGAGTGGAGGAGGAGAATGAGTCCCTGATGGCGTGGAAATCACTGATAGCCGGACTGTTTGGGTCATTAGACGACCCGACTGAGCCTGTGGAGGAGGAGACCGAACCACAGGATGTGGAAATTGTGAAGGTTTAACGCAATAGACTCGCATGGGGGTGGGTTAGAGGGAGTAGTGGTTAGGAATTGAGAAAAGTGTAATGAAACTGTTGGAACATGCACTGTTTGTTTGGTTTTTGTTGTTTGTTTGTAAAATTTAATAAAAACTTTAAAAAAAAAACAATTGCAGCTAAGATTGCCATAAATAAAACTAACCCATCTGCTCCTCTCACTCTAGCGAGGAACAAAAAAAACATCACAGCAGATACGCTCTTACCCCCTTAGTATTACCAACTCTCCATGCACTACCAGCTACAACAGGTCCCATCATCTTGGTCAATGAATATAACGAAACTATGACGGAAGCTTTAGATACCATTGCCCCCTTAAAAATTAGTAAAAGCAAACCCAGAGCACACTTGAATTCTTGGTTCACCATGCACCTCAAAGCACTGAGCGGAAAAAAGATGAAGTTATCTGGAGGCACTTACCTTCTGATGAAAACCGACCTAACCTTATCAACATTTCATCCACTTATAAGAAAGGCATACTTCTCATTAAGCAGGAAACCTACAAGAGGATCCTCTAAACTAACTCGAGCACAAAAGGAACTAATTGCGATTCTGAAAGAGCTTGAGGCCCCGATCCCCGTACCAGACAACTGCATCAAAAACAAAACCTGATACTCTAATATACAGATGGCTTTAACCGATAAAGTAACCAAGCTGCAGGTTAAGATTGCTGACAAAAAAGCAAATCTTCCCCAATATCGACACACCGGCTAGAATCCCTATGCCATCGAATAAACCAGCACAACACTTTAACTTTACCAGAGTCATTTCTGGAGGTTGAAAAAATGATCCTCTCCCTCAAACCTTCAAATTGCAAATTCCCAGGGAGATAAATGCCCAGCCCAAATTATTATAGATGCCACAAGAGACCTGGCACCCTTTATAAATAAGCACATTAATTCTTCATTCCTTACTGGCACCAGCCCTAGCAACCTTAAGGAGTCCTGGGTACTTCTTCCCCCCCTCCCCTCTTCAAAAACAGATATTAGATCCCACCAACTACAGTCCCATCACAACAGTGCAATTTTCACTTACAATTCTGGACAGAGTGGCCTACCTCCCGATACAAGAGTATTCAGGAGCCCAACCATCTCCTTGTAACACAACAATCAGGCTTCAGGCCCAAACATGGGACCAAAACCGTGCTAATTGACCTAAAGGCCTAAATAGACGAGCTAAGAGACAAGGGAAAAACGGCCTTACTACTTCTGCTTGATCTCTCGGCCGCATTCGATTTGGTGGACCACAAGGTCCTTTGCAATCACCTGGAATCAACAGCTCACTGCTCTCACAAGGCCATAATCTGGATCCAAACCTTCCTGAGTAACAGAACTATGAGGGTCTTCTTGCCATCAGCAGCAGCAGACCCTATTCCGATTACATGTGGAGTGTCAGTGTTCCTGTGTCTCACCCACAATGTACAACATATTTACTTAGCCCCTTTTCAATGATCTGGACCATCTTGGTATCACCTTTACTAAATATGCAGATGATACCCAGATTCTCATACCACTTACTAGGGATTATGACAAGGATTTGGCCTTGGTAAATAAAATCCATCTCATCATCCAGGCATGGATGGCTATCCATGGTCTATGCCTGAATTATGACAAAACAACTTATCACTCTGGGAACTATATCAATCTTAATAAATTCAGCCACAAATACACTGCCTTTAACATTGATGGCAACACCATTAAAGTTGCTAAAGAGGTAAAAAAAATCTTAGGTTTTTACCTTAACGCTGCCCTCACCTTTGACAAACAGGTCAATTCCATGGCCTCCGCATCTGCATACACATACAAGCTTATTAGAGCAGGTAAACCATTCCTTTCTAAGGATATCTGCACCACTCTGGCTAGAGCCCTGATTTTGTCTAGATTGGACTATTTTAAATCCCTATTCTTAGGCGCTAATAAGTACATCAAACAAAATCCAAATTCTCCAGAATTTTGCCCTTAGAGTGGCACTAGGCATAGCTAGAAAAGAACACATTTGAAGCAAGAAGACAGAATATCTACCAGTGACAATACTCTGCTCAAAAATGCCTCACTAACTCACAAGTGCGTCAATAATGCTAAACCTCGCTATCTCATGAAAATAATCAATAGAAAAGTCTCCATTCCAACTAGGATTGTAAATACAAACTGCCAAGTGGTACCTAGGTTCAAACTGACTAAAGTTGGAGGGAGCAGTTTCCCAGTTAAAGCTGCTCAGACTTGGAACTCACTCCCCCTCCCTGAGGGCGGACCACACATCTGAACTTCAGACATATCATTAACTGGCAAATGACCACTAAACATGCCCAGTTATTGTCAGAGTGTCTGCATCCTGTACTGTCAATAGTTACTACTACTACTAAGCTGAATTGATGCTAAACTTCAACTCTGTATATTATGTAATCTTGCATTGATTACCCTGACTGTATATTATACTCTGTATTATGTGATATTGTATTGACTATGCGGACTATGTATATAACTCAAATAGCTGACTATTGCTACTTTTTCTGTAATGCTTGCCTTAATCCTTGCAATTGTGTAACACTATGCCGAAAGTATTCATGTATCCTCTGCGCCCTGATACTCCCTAGTCTGGTGCACATTACAAATAAACAAGCAAAGCTGAGGTGGAAAAACTCCTAGATTCCAAATAGTAAGACACATAATGCAATGCAAAATGGTGTCGTGGGATGGAGAACATACCTAGATTCAAAATATGAATAAAGGCACACAATGTGTTAACTCCTTGCTCCTCCTCCCCTGTGCATAGGCTCTCCCTCCTCACCTTTTTCACTGGATTCGGAGCTGCTTGAAGGTAAATGGCGTGTAGATGTGTAATTCTTTTCTTTCTTTGGAAGTAGGTTCCTACCTCAAGAGGAAGACAGTGAAAGGCTGTAAAATGTCAACCCCTGGCTCCCTTGCTGAAGGAGTACAGGAGCGGGGAAAAAGCCCAGTGGGCACAAAAAACCCCAGAGGTTTAGCACCTTGTTGTCAGAGGCTGCGTTCCAAGCTGTCCTTAGGCCACGAAGGTAGGTATAATGGCTCCAGTGGAATGTGGCTGTTCTTCCTTATGGACGTACATTCTGGAGTACGAGTTGATGGTAGGAAGGAGGACAGGCACAAGAGGCAGAGCAACAATAAAGAACCTCCGCTGACTAGAGTAGGGAATCAGGCAGACTTCCCAACAGCTGCGGTAGCAGGAGGCTAAGGAAGACGAGACGGGTCTTCGAGGGCAAAAAAGTAAAAAGGAAAGACGAAGCTGCAAAGTTCGGGAGGAGAACAGATGGAAAAGGGAGAGTGCAGAGGAAAATAGAAGCAATGGCAGTGCGGACGAACCGCATATGAGAGCGAAACAGAGGTCTGAAAGAGGGGAAAGGGAAACCAGCTGAAGCACGAGAGCCAAGAACAAGAGGAGAGAGCAAGGAAAGGGTACCAGCAATGGAACGGAAAGGAAAACAAGTGTATGACCGCAAAGAGGGAGCTAGAAGCAGCAGTTGCAACGCGCCGACCTCCCGGCAGTGGCAGACATGATGGAAAAAGACTGGACCTACACGTTGGAACCAGAAAAAAACATGGAAGGATAATCCAAGGCGACCCAACCTTCACCTACTCCATATGTGCCAACAGCCTGTGCGCATGACAATGCAACATTGGGGGTGTGGAATGAACACCTAGATTCAAAATATTGATAGAGCCACACAAGACACTGCAGAATGTAGGTTGGAAAACTGGCTTAGATCCGAAATTAAGAAGCGCATGCAATGCAAAATGGAGTGTGGGGTGGGATGGAGTACACACCTAGATTCAAAACATTAAGCAAGGCACACAATGCAATTGAAACATACTAGATTTGAAATATTAAGACAAAGCAAAATGGAGGTGGGAAAACAGATGTTGATCCAAAATATTAATAAAGGTAAACAATGCAATGCAAAATGGGGGGATAACACACCTAAACTCTAAATATTAAAAAAGTCACGAAATGCAAAATTGGATGGTGGATGGAGAACACAACTAAATTTTGATTTAGACAATTCAATGTAAAATGGGGGGGATGGAGAACACCTAGATTTGAAATGTTAAGCAAAAATGCAAATATATGGTTCAGGGGTGGGATGAGAACAAGATTTGAAATATTAATATAGGCACACAATGCAAAATGGGGCGTGGAAAGGAGAATACCTGGATATAAAATATTAGGAAAGGCACACAAAGCAAAATGGAGGTGGATAAAAAGACCTAGATTCAAAATGTTAAGAAAGGCACACTTAATGAAACATGGGGGGGGGTTGCAGAAAATGCCTAGAATTGAATTATTAATGTAGTCACGAAATGCAAATTGGGATGGTGGAGGAGAACGCTCCTAGATTCGAAATATTAATAAAGACACACAATGCAAAATCAGTGCTGTGGGATGAGAACACACCTAGATTCGAAATATTAAGATAGAGAATGCAAAATGGGGGTGAGGAAGAACACCTACAGAACACAACTTAATTTGAATTAAGGAAAACTATGCAATGTAAAAAGGGGTGCGATGGGGAACACCTCGATTTGAAATATTAAGAAATGCACGGAAAGCAAATCAAAATGGGATGTGTGGGGTGGAGGACACACCTAAATTCAAAATATTTAGAAAGGCACACAATGCAATGCGAAATGAAGGTGGAAAAAGACCTGGATTTGAAATATTAAGAAAGGCACATAATGCAAAATGGGGTTGTGTGATGGAGAACACACCTAGATTTGAATTAAGGAAAGGCACAATGCTAAATTGTGGTGAAAAAGCACACAGATTCCAAACATTAAGGCACACAATGCAAAACAGAATGGGGTGTGGGATGGAAAACACCTAGATTCATAATATTGATAAAAGGCACACAATGCAATGCAGAATGGAGGTCGGAAAACTGGCCTAGACCCTAAATATTATGAAATGCAAGTATCGCAATGCAAATTGGCAGGTAGGGGTGGGATGGAGAACACACCTAGATTTCAAATGTTGAGAAGCACAAAATGCAAAATGGTTTGGGTGGTGGGATGGTGAACAATTTCAAAATATTGATGAAGGCACACAAGGCAATGCAAAATGGAGGTGGGGAAAAAAGGGCCTATATCTGAAAAATTAACAAAGGCACACAATAGAATGCAACATGGCAGGGGGTGGGATGGAGAACACACCTAGATTCAAAATATTAAATGCACACAATGGGGGTGTGGGTTGGAGAACACACATAGATTGGAAATATTAATAAAGGCACACAATGCAAAAAAGGAGGTATGGGATGGGGGTGTGGGTTGGAGAACACACCTAGATCCAAAATATTGATAAAGGCACACAATGCAATGCACATTGGAGGTCGGAAAACGGGCCTAGATCCGAAATATTATGAAATGCACAACGCAATGCAAAATGGCAGGTGGGATGGAGAACACACCTAGATTTGCAATATTAAGGAACACAATGCAATCCAAAATGGAGGTGGAAAAACACCAAGATTCAAAATATTATAAAGGCACACAATGCAATGCCCACTGGATCGTGTCGGATGGGGACCACACCTAGATATGAAATATTAATAAAGGCGCAATGTAAAATGGCAGTGGGTGGAATGGAGACCACACCTACATTCAAAATATTGATCAAGGCACACATGGCAATGCAAAATGGTGGGGGGAGAACATACCTGTATTTGAAATATTAAGACTGGCATGCAATGCAAAATTGGTTGTGTGGGATGGAGAACAGATTTAAATTATTAAGAAAGCCACAATGCAAAATTGATGTGGAAAGACACCTAGATTCTGAATATTAAGGCATGCAATGCAAAATGGGGGGGGGTGGGATGGAGAACACCTTGACTCACAATATTATAAAGGCACACAATGCAATGAAACATGGGGGCGGGGAATGAATTATTAATAAAGGCACAAAATGCAAAATGGGATGGTGGATGGAGACACTCCTAGATTTGAAATATTGATCAAGGCAACTAATGAAAGGGAGGTGGGAAAACTAGCCTAGATCCGAAATATGAAATTCACGCAACACAATGCAAAATGGAGAGTGGGATGGAGAACACCTAGATTTGAAATTTTGGGAAGAACAAATCGCAAAATGGTTCAGGGGTGGAAAGGTGAACACTAGATTTGAAATATTAAGCGATGTCCACAATGCAATGTAAAATGGGGGGTGGGATGGAGAACACACCTAGATTTCAAATATTAATAAAGGAACAATGCAAAATGGGGTGCGTGATGGAGTACACACCTAGATTCACAACATTAAGCAAGGAACACAATGCAATCCAAAATGGAGGTGGAAAAACATACCTAGAAATGCAATATTAAGAAAGGCACAAAGCAAAATTGAGGTGGAAAAACACCTAGATTCAAAATATTAAGGAAGGCACAATGCAATGAAACATAGGGGTGGAGGGAATGGAGAACATGCCAGTCACGAAATGCAAAATGGGATGAGGAACATGCCTAGATTGGAAATATTAAGAAAGGCACACAATGCAAAGCAAAATGGAGGTGCGAAAACGGGCCTAGATCTGAATTAAGAAAGGCACGCAATGCAAAATGGAGGTGTGGGATGGAGAACACACCTAGATTTAAAATTTGACAGAAGGCACAATACAACGAAAAATTGAGGTGGGGGTTTTTGATGGAGAACACAGCTAGATTTGAAACATTAAGAAAGGCACACTATGCAAAATGGTGTGTGGGGGATGAATAATGCCTAGATTCGAAATGTTGATAAAGGCACACAATGCAATGCAAAATGGGGGATTTGGGATGGAGAACACCTATATTCTAAATGTTAAGAAAGCACACAATGCAAATGGAAATGGAGAAACAGCTAGAATCAAGTATTCAGGCACACAATGACATGGGGGTGTGGAGAACACACCTAGATTCAAAATGTTAAGCATTGCACACAATGCAATGCAAGGGGGGGTGTGAAGAACACCTACATTCAAAATATTAAGAAAGGCACACAATGCAATGCAAAGGGTTTTGGAGAAACATAGCTAGAATCCAAATATTAAGGCACCCAATGCAATGCAAAATGGGGGCTTTGGGAGGGAGAAAGCACCTACATTCGAATTACGAAAGGCCCCCAATGCAATGCAAAATCGGGGGTGTAGGATGGAGAACACACCTAGATCTGAAATATTAAGAAAGGCACACAATGCAAAGCAAAATCGGGGGTGGGATGGAGAACACCTAGATCCGAAATATTAAAGCACGCAATACAAAGTAACATGGGGGTGGGATGGAGTACACACCTATATTTAAAATATTGATAAAGGCACACAATGCAATATGGAGGTCAGAAAACGGGCCTAGATCTGAAATATTATGAAATGCATGCAATGCAATGCAAAATGGTGCGTGGGATGGAGTATACACCTAGATTCAAAATATTGATAAAGACAAAATGGACTGCAAAATGGGGGATTGGGATGTTCGAACACCTAGATTTGTAATATTAATGGCACACAATGCAAAGCAAAATGAGGGGTGGACAACACACTTAGATTCAAAATATAATATTGAAAAAAGCACACAATGGAATGCAGAATTGAGGTGGAAAACACCTATGCATAACAGGGTGTGGGGGATGGAGAACAGACCTAGATTTGAAATATTAAGAAAGGCACACAATGCAAAATGGGGGGTGGCATGGGGAACACAGATACATTTTAATTAAAGACACAATTCAATGTAAAATGGGCTGTGGAACACCTAGATTCGAAATATTAAGGCACATTGGATAATCAGGGGTGTGGCATGGAGAACACACCTAGATTCAAAATAGAATATTGAAAAGGGCACAATACAAAATAGGTGGAAAAACAAATAGATTTGAAATATTAAGAAAGGCACAAAATGCAATGTAAAATGGGGGGGTGGGATGGAGAACGAAGTGAGATTTGAAATATTAAGGCAGGCACACGATGCAATTCAAAATGGGCCTGTGGGATGGAACACACCTAGATTTGAAATATTAAGACAATGCAATCAAAAATTGGGGTGTGGGGATGAACACTACACCTAAAATGTAAATATTAAGAAAGGCAGAGTGCAATGCAAAATGGGGGGTGGGATGGAGAACACACCGAAATCCGAAATATTAATAAAGGCACCATACATTGCAAAATGGGGGTGTGGGTTGGAGAACACCTAGATTTGAAATATTAGAAGAGCACAATGCAAAATGGTTTGGGGTGGGATGGAGAACACCAAGATTTGAAGTATTAAGCAAGGCACACAATGCAATTCAAAATGGGTGTGTGGATGGAGAACAAAACTAGATTTTAAATTTGCGGCTGTGGGATGAAGAACACACCTAGATATGAAAAATTAAGAATGCAATCCAAAATGGGGGTGTGGGATGAACACCTAGATTTTCAATATTAAGAAAGGCACATAACGCAATGCAGAATTGAGGTGGATAAACAGATTTGAAATGTTAAGAAAGGCATGCAATGCAAAATGGGTGGTTTAGGATGGAGAACACGCATAGATTAAAAATATTAAGAAAGGCACCCAATGCCATGCAAAATGGTTGTGTGCGCTCGAGAACACAACTCGATATTAAATATTATGAAAGGCACACAATGCAATGCACAATGGGGGGTGGGATGAATAACACTTAGATTTCAAATATTAACCAAGGCGCACAGTGCAATGCAGAATTGGGGTGGAAAAACGTACCTACATTTGAAATGTTAAAGGCTTGCAATGAAAAATGGGGGCAGAGGCTGGGATGGTGAACACACCTAGATTCAAAATATTAAGGCCCACAATGGAATGCAAAGTGGGGTGGTGAAGACACCTAGATTCAAACTATTAAGAAAGGCACAATGCATGCAGAATTGAGGGGGAAAAACATACCTATAAAATATTAAGAATGCAAAATGGTGGGGGTGGGATGGATAACACCTATATACAAAATAATAAGGGCATAAAATGCAGCGCAAAATAGGAGGTGTGGGATAGAGAGAACAGCTAGAACCGAGATAAAAAGGCACAATGCAGAATGGAGGTGGAAAACACCTAGATTATAAATATTAAGAAATGCACGCAATGAAATGCAAAATTGGGTGTGTGGGGTGGAGAACAAAGATTTGAAATATGAAGAAAGGCATACCATGCAATGCAAAATGGAGGTGGAAAAACACCTAGATTTGAAAATATGAAGAAAGGCATACAATGCACAATGGGTGGTGTGGGATGGAGAACACCTAGATTCGAAATGTTAAGAAAGGCACATCATTCAATGAAAAATGGGGGCGAGAGTGGGCTGGAGAACGCCTAGATTCAAAATATTTGGAAAAGCACAATTCAAAAAGGGGGGGTTTGGATCGAGTACACACCTGTATTCAAAATATTGATAAAGGCACAATGCAATGTTAAAGGTATTTGTACCATGCACAGTCACCATCAGAGTTGGTCCCCAGGCACTCTGGCGGATCTGTAAACGAGAAGGTGGGATAGGTTAGTAAGGTGAATAGGGAGTAGGATAGTGAGAGGAGTGGTGTTCTGTTGCCAGCTTCGACTCGGTATACACCAGGTGCTGAGCTTTGGTTCAAGTATCGGATCGATGTCAGTCCTTGCTGTTGGTGTGGCTCATGGGTTGGTGTGGTGAAGTGCGTGTGGGTTGTTGTGCGAGAGATGGTTGTGTGAGTTTTTGAGTGAGATAAGTATGCAGAGATTGAGCTTTTTTGGTTAGTGGGTTATATGAAATTTACCATGCTAACATTCACAATTCTGTCTAAGTGTGGCACTTGCTAACCTTCACAATCTCATCTAGATGCGACTCTGGCTAATGTTCACAATTCTATCTAAGTGTGGGACATGCTAACATTCCCAGTTCTATTTAAGTGTCGCACTTGGTAATCTTTGTAAATTCATATAAATGTGGCACCTGCTAACATTCACAATCCCATCTGATTGAGACGCAGGCTATTATTCACAATTCTAACTGTGGCACATGCTAACATTCAAATTACATCTAAGAGTGGCATATGCTAACATTAAAATTCCACCCAAGTGTGGCAGATACTAACATTCACAGTCCCATCTAGGTGTGGCACAGGCCAGTGTTCACAATTCTAGGTGTGGCACATGCTAACATTCAGATTCATTTTGCAACATCTGATACATCCAATATAATATATGCAATCAAGTGTCCCTGTGGATTGTACTACGTGGGACAATGAAAAGAAAAGCAAAACTGCGTTGGAATTAACACAGATCTTGCATACACAACAAGAACACAAACTCCGCAGTCGCAATACACTGCACAGACAAGAGACAATTTGGCACAAATTCGATTCCTTGTACTAGAAGTAATTTACAAAAGCCAGCCACATGAGACAATACAGAAAAAACTTGACAGAAGAGAATGCTTTCAGATTGAACATTTAGGGACCCTTTCCCCAAAAGGACTCAATGAAGAAATCAATTGGGCATGTTATCTTGAACTGTTTATGATTTGCAATCTCTCCCCTCATAATTACCAGTAGTGTTTTTCTACTCTCCTAACATTACTAGCATCACATACATATACGTGCCATATCCTTCACAACCACATATCCATGTCGTGAACATTAATACTATTGTAATAATGACATCCACATATTGTTAGGCTACTTCATTTCTTTCCTTCTACACTACTTCCTTTCTTGTTACAAGCGAGGTACCCTGCATAGTACCCTTCTAGCATTGTGCACATGTGAGAAACAGTACGTGCCGCCTCTTGGAAACGAAACATACTTACCGTTACCCGCTTTTCCAAACAAGCCGAGGCCTCTGCTCATCTTTATTCTTTTTGTTATCTCTAATAGGCTATATACAACAAAAGGGTAACGATGTGTTTAAATGCATGCGCGTAATGTTTACATCCAGTCCATCGAAACTTACATGCAATGAGTTACATGTGTGGAGCTGCAACAGACTCTAGTTTAACAAGCTCATACATACCGAGCGACATTAAGCAACTTGAATATTCACATCTAACATTTCTTTACCGTTAATTGACCGTATATAAACAGTAGGATCCGCTTTCCTGTTACCATGGGTATACGGGACGCGAGGCGCCGGAGCGGCAGCGCGCACGCTACCGCGCCATGACGCCTCACGGGATCATCATGACAACTGACAATAAGGTACCATTATGGCCGCGACGCGTGCGACTGCAAGCAGCACCCATTTACGAGCGCACACTGCAGCGTTTCGGTAAGGGTTACGATTCATTTTATAGAATCACACACGATGGAGCAGAGTGAAGCAATCGCAAACTGTTACACTTTTACAGCCCAGACATATGAAGCAGCAGCATCCACACAGAACGCAAGGTAATATGGCGTTCTAGCATGTTAATGCAGTTTCAGAACCTGAACTCTGGTATATACTTAGCACTGTACACATAATCACGCGTTCTCGTTTTTCTTTACTAATTTTTTGGAACGTTGGGGAATACAGAGATAAGATTATGAACAGAAAGGTACATTTAATTTCATAAAATGTTTGTTGACCATCCTCCGTTTTAAAGTGTTGAAATTTAAAGAATTATATCATTTGCTTTTCTCCTATTTTTACCACAAACTTATGGTCACCCCTATATGGTCACTAATGGTATGTACCTGCTACAAAATGTCAATCTGTTCCATGATGTACATTCACTGTGGATATTTCTGACTTTGTCATCTATTGAATATTTTGGTGTAGTTAAGGCCCTGAAGGAGTATATCTCCGAAATGCATAGGCATACGATTATAACCACGCTCAGGCTTAGGAATTGCTTCCTGGAATAATAACTTTCTTTGAAAGAAACTTGTGAAAATCTAACAAATTAAACACAATATTTGGTTTAACCGGCAAGGAGTGTCGAATTATCAATGAACTATAGCTAAACTTCATTATAAACCTGTTTTGAAAAGGACACAGCTCACATTGAGCCCTTGAGAGCACCGGACTTAGATGGATAGGATTATCCAGCTTCTTCTTGGACACAATTCTAGGTTGTGTAACATACTAACATTTACAGTCCTATCTAGATGCGGTGCAGGCCAGTGTTCACAATTCCATCTAAGTGTGGCACACGCTAACATTCAGATTCCATCTAAGTGTGGCAGATGCGAACATTCACAATCCTATCTAGATGCGGCGCAGGCTAATGTTCACAATTCTAAGTGTGGCACACTAACATTCAAATTCCATCTAAGCAGGGGTGTTGCTAGCTCTGGAAAGGATCCGGGGCTAGGCTAATGTTGCGACGGTCGGGTCTCAGGGCTAGCTAATCTTTTGGTTGTATCCCCTGAGCTTCGATACGGGGCTACAACCAAAAGACCAGGGGCTATTGCCCCCTAAGTCCCCCCCCCTAGCAACGCCTCTGCATCCAGGTGTGGCGGAAGCTAATATTCAAATTCCATCTAGGTATGGCAGATTCTAATATTCAAATTCCATAAAAGTGTGGCAGATGCCAACATTCACAATCCTATCTAGATGCGGCACAGGCCAGTCTTCACAATTCTAGGTGTGGGGCCTCCTAACATTCACAAAGATGTTTATATGCGACACAAGGCAGCCTATACAATCCTGTCATGCATAAACTCTGGCTGGTGGTCACAAATCTAAGTAAGTGACTTGAGTGATGTTTGCCTGACAGTCCATGTTGGGAAGGTAAGGTAGAGTGGCAGGGCTTTCTGGAGTTGAGTAATTGCTCTACACTCCACCCATGCTACACTTAGGTGGCTGAAGGCTGGTCGCTGGCTTCACTGCGCAGAGCCGCCACTGCAGGAGCCGCTTTGCCTCGGGACCCTTAGCTGCAGAGACTGCACGGGCAGAGCGCTGCCATGAGGTGGTCAGTTAAGACCCAAGCCACACGGACGCAAGCTCCAATCAGAGCAGGGGGTGGGAAGGGAGGCTGGAGGGATCGGAGAACAGGAAGACGGTGCAGGGAGGGTAAAACAGGCAAAAGGGAGCCCGAAGGGCATGGGTTCTTATACATTAAAGAGGACAAAATGGGTAAGAGAAGCAAGGCTCCTTCCAAACGCTCACCTGGCTTCTTGATGTTAAAATAATTGGGGGGGGGGTGGATAACACACCTAGATTCAATATATTGATAGAGGCACACCATGCAATGCAAAATGGGGGGTGAGATGGAGAGAACACCTATATTCAAAAAATTTAAAAAGGCACAATGCAATGCAGAATGGGTGTGTGATTGAGAACACCTAGATTCAAATTATTAAGAAAGGCACACAATGCAATGCAAAATGAGGGGTTTAGGATGGAGAACACCTAGAATTGAAATATTAAGAAAGGCACAAAATTCAATGCAAAATGGAGGGGTGGAGAATACCTAGATTCGAAATATAAGGAACGGCACACTGCAAAATGGGGGGGGTGAGATGGATAACACCTACATTTGAAATTTTAATAAAGGCACACAATAAACAATGGAGTGTGGGGGATGGAATACACCTAGATTCGAAATATTAAGAAAGGCACACCATGCAATGCAAAATGGGGCGCTGGTATGGAGAACACCTAAAACAAAATATTAAGAAAATCACGCAATGCAAAATGGGGGGTGAGGGATGGAGAACACACCTATATTCAAAACATTAAGAAAGGCGCACACAATGCAATGTAAAATGGAGGTCAGAAAACTGGCCTAGATCTGAAATATTATGAAAAGCACGCCATGAAAAAAGGCAGGTGGAATGGGATGGAGAAAATACCTAGATTTAAAATATCAGGAGAAGCACACAATGCAAGGCACACAATGCAATGCAAAATGGGGGTTTTTGGATGAGAACAACCCTAGATTCAAAATTTTAAGAAAGGCATGCAATGCAAAATGGGATGTGGGATGGAGTACACAGCTATATTCGAAATTTAAGAAAGGCACAATGAAAAATGGGGTGTGGGGGATGGAATACACCTAGATTTGAAATATTGAGAAAGGCAGATAACAAGGGGGGTCCTGGGAGACTCTCTGCCAGACATGAGTCCTGGTTACAAGAGCCTTACCCAGAGTCTTTAGCTCACTATCTTTCACAGAGAAGAAATATCCCAAACATATCAGTCTTTGTCCTGCCCTGGGGCAGTCCAGCACCAAAATGCTAGGCAATTCTCCTCTGAACAAGAGTACCAACAGCAACCCCAGACACGTGTTTCGGTCTGGTTGAACCTCATCAGTAGGGTGTAGCTGTGCCTCTCTAAGAATAGTGAGCAAGGGGTCCACGTCTGGATTCCCCTAGTAACTTAGGGTGAAACCCAAAGTTACTTGAAATATGCAGATAACAAGGGGGTTCCTGGGAGACTCTCTGCCAGACATGAGCCCTGGTTAAAAAGAGCCTTACCCAGAGTCTTTAGCTCACTATCTTTCACAGAGAAGAAATATCCCAAACATATCAGTCTTTGTCCTACCCTGGGGCAGTCCAGCACCAAAATGCTAGGCAATTCTCCTCTGAACAAGAGTACCAACAGCAACCCCAGACACGTGTTTCGGTATGGTGGTACTCTGGTGGTACTCTTTTTCAGAGGAGAATTGCCTGGCTTTTCGGTGCTGGGCTGCCCTATGGCAGGACAAAGACTGATATGTTTAGGATATTTCTTCTCTGTGAAAGATATTGAGCTAAAGACTCTGGGTAAGTCTCTCGCAACCAGGACTAATGTCTGGCAGAGAGACTCCCCGGACTCCCCCCTTGTTAATTTGCATATTGAGAAAGGCACAATGCAATGCAAAATCAGGGGTGGAGAACACGCCTAGATTCAAAATTTCAAGAAAGGCACACAATGCAAAATAGGGGGTGAGGGATGGAGAACAACTATATTCAAAACATTAAGAAAGGCACACAATGCAATGCAGAATTGAGAGGCATAATGCAAAATGTGTTTGGGGGGTGTGGGATGGAGTACACACCTAGATTCAAAATATTGATAAAGCAACAATGCAATGCAAAATGGGGGGGTGGAGAACATATATGGATTCTAAATATTTATTAAGGCACACAATGTAAAATGGGGGTGTGGGATGGAGAACACACCTAGATTCAATATATTTATGAAAGGCACAAAATGCAATGTAAAATGGGGGTGAGGCAGAGAACACCTAGATTTGAGATGCAAAATGGGCGGTGAGATGGAGAACACCTATATTCGAAATATAAGGAACGGCAGAGTGCAAAATGGGTGTGTGGATGGAGAACACCTACATTTGAAATTTTAATGAAGGCACACAACAATGAAAAATGGGGTGTGTGGGATGGAAAACACCTATATTCGAAATATTAAGCAAGGCACAGAATGAAATTCAAAATGTGGGTGTGGGATGGAGAACATACCTAGATTCGAAATTTTTATAAAGTCGCACAACAATGAAAAATAGGGTGTGTGGGATGACATCTAGAGTCTAAATATTATTAAAGCCACACCATGCTATGCAAAATGGGGGGGTGGATGACACCTAGATTTGAAATTTAAAGGAAGACACTCGATGCAATGCAAAAAGGAGGTGGAAAAACACAGATTTGAAAATTAAGAAAGGCACACAATGGGGTGAGTGGGATGAGAACACACCTACATTTGAAATATTAAGAACGGTACACAATGCAATGGAAAGGGGGTGAACACACCTAGATTCAAATTATTAATAAAGGCGCAATGCAGAATGGGTGTGGGATTGAGAACACCTAGATTTGAATTAAGAAAGGCACAATGCAATGCAAAATGAGGGGTGGGGCAGTGGCCAGAGGCCACGGGGGTGGGACAGTGGCCAGGGGGAGGGGCAGTGGCCAGAGGCCTGGGGAGGAGGGCAGAAGGCAGTGGCCAGGGGCCTGGGGAGGAGGGCGAGAGGCACAGTGGCCAGGGGCCTGGGGAGGAGGGCGAGAGGCACAGTGGCCAGGGGCCTGGGGAGGAGGGCGAGAGGCACAGTGGCCAGGGGAGGAGGGCGAGAGGCACAGTGGCCAGGGGCCAGGGGAGGAGGGCGAGAGGCACAGTGGCCAGGGGCCGGGGAGGAGGGCGAGAGGCACAGTGGCCAGGGGCCAGGGGAGGGGGGCGAGAGGCACAGTGGCCAGGGGAGGGGGGCGAGAGGCACAGTGGCCAGGGGAGGGGGGCGAGAGGCACAGTGGCCAGGGGCCAGGGGAGGGGGGCGAGAGGCACAGTGGCCAGGGGCCAGGGGAGGGGGGCGAGAGGCACAGTGGCCAGGGGCCAGGGGAGGGGGGCGAGAGGCACAGAGGCCAGGGGCCAGGGGAGGGGGGCGAGAGGCACAGAGGCCTGGGGGGCGAGAGGCACAGAGGCCTAGGGGGCGAGAGGCACAGAGGCCTGGGGGGCGAGAGGCACAGAGGCACAGAGGCCTGGGGGGTGAGAGGCACAGAGGCACAGAGGCCTGGGGGGGTGAGAGGCACAGAGGCACAGAGACCTGGGGGGTGAGAGGCACAGAGACCTGGGGGGTGAGAGGCACAGAGGCACAGAGACCTGGGGGGTGTGAGGCACAGTGGCCAGAGGCCTGGGTGGAGAGGCACAGTGGCCAGAGGCCTGGGTGGAGAGGCACAGTGGCCAGGGGGAAAGCACAATCTGTGCCTGTCCGTGCACGGGCCATGCATGGTGGCATGCCGATACTGAGAACCTCATGGCAACTGCTAGCCTGGAGCGCAGCATCCTGCTTTCCCCAAACACTAGATGGCCAGTCGGTTTTGACAAATCCTCTAAATGAAAGCTATGCCGGCAGTGGTTCTACAATGTGGGTTGCTTAACACCTGCTCACTGGTGGCTCACTCCATGGAATGCCATGACCTAGTGGTGAGCCATCAGCCTGATCTCCTGTTCCTGACAGAGACCTGGCTGTCTGAGACATCTGGCCCCTCAATTGTTCAGGGCTTGCCTTCCAACTATGTGTTGGTACACATTGATCGTATGGCAATCCATCCTGGTGGGGGAGTGGCTATCATACACAAGGCCAAATATAAAGTTGTTTGCACTGTGCCAAAGCACTCCCTTAAAACTGAGTGTCCATGACTTGTATTTCCTCCTCCCCCACCAAGACACTCACCATTCTGGTGGTGTATCGGCCCCCTGGGGCCGATAGCCTTTTCTGTGTGGAATTTCCAGCACTAGTGTTGGAACTCTACATCAAATATCTAAGCTTTTCGATTGTTGGTGATTTTAATCTCCCAGCGGCAAACGCAACTAACCGGTCCGGTAGCCAACTTCTTTGCCCCATTGTCTGACCTTGCGCTCCCTCAGTTGATTTTGGAGCAGACCCATTTACGGGGCAATATTCTGTACCTTGTCTTTGCCCCCAGGCTGTCCACTATTGTATCTCCCCCTCTGCCCGGTAGTGTGGTCTGACCACTTTTTGGTTTCTTTTTCAATTTTTTCAGTCAGACTCTAACCTGCCCCCTCTTAAACCAGCTAATCCTAAACGTAGCTGGTATAAGGTGTCTAACGATGATTTAGTGTCCGCTCTTCTGTCACAGTGCAGTCAGGATGTTGCTTGTTCCAAGACGACACTGTAAGCTTCATTAACTGCAGTCGCTGACATGCTGGCTCCCCTTAGGCCCTGCAAACAAAAAAATATTCCTCCGAGCTCTGGTTCTCTGATGAATTTAGGGCAGGAAAATTGTTATGCAGACGAGCGGAGAGAAAGTGCCGAGTAAGCTACTCTACCTATGCAAAATCCGCTTTCCGCCATTCCTTGACAGCATACCACATAGTGATTATTAATGCCAAGAAAGCATTTTTGGCCATAAAGTAGAAAACGCTGTTAATCAATGAAAGGCTCTGTTTGAGCTGGGCCAATCCCCATCTACACCTAAGGTGAGCCTTCATGCACTGACCTCACAGGATCTTTGCGACTCGCTCTCCTTCTTCCAGACCAAGATTGAGGCTATTAGCAAAAACATTTGTGGTGGGGCGAGACAGCCAGCAACTGACTTTACTCTTGGGGTCTCACTTCTACCCAATGCTAATCGGGGGGGAGGCAAAATGGCCAGAGACATGGGGGGGTCGAGGCACAGGGGCCAGAGGCCCTGGGGGATCCCGGCACAGGGGCCAGAGGCCCTGGGGGATCCCGGCACAGGGGCCAGAGGCCCTGGGGGATCCCGGCACAGGGGCCATAGGCCCTGGGGGGATCCTGGCACAGGGGCCAGAGGCCCTGGGGGGATCCCGGCACAGGGGCCAGAGGCCCTGGGGGGATCCCGGCACAGGGGCCAGAGGCCGTGGGGGGATCCCGGCACAGGGGCCAGAGGCCCTGGGGGGCCGAGGCAGAGTGGTCAGAGGCCCTGGGTGGCCGAGGCAGAGTGGTCAGAGGCCCTTGGGGGGCCGAGGCAGAGTGGTCAGAGGCCCTTGGGGGGCCGAGGCAGAGTGGTCAGAGGCCCTGGGGCGCCAAGGCAGAGTGGTCAGAGGCCCTGGGGCGCCAAGGCAGAGTGGTCAGAGGCCCTGGGGCGCCAAGGCAGAGTGGTCAGAGGCCCTGGGGCGCCGGGGCAGAGTGGTTAGAGGCCCTGGGGCGCCGGGGCAGAGTGGTCAGAGGCCCTGGGGCGCCGGGGCAGAGTGGTCAGAGGCCCTGGGGCGCCGGGGCAGAGTGGTCAGAGGCCCTGGGGCGCCGAGGCAGAGTGGTCAGAGGCCCTGGGGCGCCGAGGCAGAGTGGTCAGAGGCCCTGGGGCGCCGAGGCAGAGTGGTCAGAGGCCCTGGGGGGCTGAGTGTTAGGGAGAATTCTCATTCTATAGCTAATTTCCCTCACCTAGTGAGTCCCCCAGCAGCGTTGCTGCATTTCTGGAGTTTACTTTTCCCACTTGGTAAGAGTGTGAGCCTTTTTCCCACTCTTACATGTGTTTTGCCATGTGTATTCCTACTTTGTGTGATCGTGGGCTCTGGAGTACAGCACTCCCTGAACCCCACTTTTTTGTGTGTTATACACCTTCAGTGCAGTGACACCGTTGTCTTTGAGACTTCCCACTGACTCCATTTTTCTGGGGCTGACTACTGTCCCCCAGAAAACAGGTAAAGTTGCCATTTACTTTACAGTCATTTAAAACTACAGACCCAGTACACCCCATCTTTCATTGAGTACTGGAAATGATTAACTCCTATCCCTTTTTGTCTGTGCCTCTGAGCTTTGTTTTGCTCTTAACATTTAGACTTGTCTGGTGGCAGTGGTATCTACCCTAACTTTTCTATCACGATTATACTATATAAACATGACACAGTTCCATGCTATTATAATCGCCTCAAACATAATCCCGCCTGACCAAATACTCTTTCATTTGGCTCCAGTCCGGTTTATTCGCCATTTCTTTTTGTTAAAGTCCTTCTTGTGTTTTACTTTGTATGGCAAACCAGGGTTGCCTTCTTTGTTCACTGCCTTTTGGCGGGCTTCTCCCAAGAAGCCCTCTTTTTGGCGCTTGTGTGTCTAGGTGGGCTGAATGTGAGGGAGCGGTGTAGTCACCCCCTGACAGGGTATCCTTGGAAACCCAAGTCGCACTTTGTTGTGATTAGCCGGGGTGGTTGTCCGGGCCAGACAACCCCCCTGCTGTGTGATTGACAGCCAAGCTGTGTGAATGGGGGATTTTCGCATAAAAAGCAGGACTCTTGGGCTGGAAGTCAGTCGCCACTGGAACTGCAAGCAACCAAAGAGAAGCGGAGAAGACGGCTGCTGCAACTACCGAGTCCCGGTGAAGCCCTGATGCAGTCCTGAACTATCTACCCTTCAACGACAAGAGAAGATCCAGTCCGGAGTCGTCTTCCACAGGCAGAGGATCCTCTTGGTCGAAATCGCTGCACACAGCTGTAGTGGTCCGGATAGCCACTTGAAGAGCCTCTCCTGTTTTAAATGAGCACACCTTTTATTCACGGTTGCTTTTGCTGCTGCTGGCTTCATCCCTGGGTAGTTCAGATCGCTCCAGACGTCGTCCTCGTGTCCACGACTGAAGCCACAGGAACCGTGAATCTGCACAAACTACCAGGAACTGCAGTAGCACCAGCTCTTCTTCACTTTGAATAAGGTACTGTGTCCAACCTCGAGGAACTGGGGTGAACCCCTTTCTCCTCACTAAAGGCTTGTTCCTCATCTTCCTTCCCTCTTATAACTTTTGCTTCCTCTTTTGACAATATTTAAGTACTGCTGGCAAACTCGAATCGCGAACCGTGTGATCCTCGACAACAGGAACCCTGTTCCACTTGACACTGGCGCAGGTCTATTGACTTTTATTCACTTGTAGGAAAGTGTCCTCTGATTCCATCTGCCTTGACAAAAGTATTGCCTATGATTTTTACCCCTGATTCTCTTGTTTTGATTCATGTGCTAAGTGTGGTTTAACTCCAGTAACATTCCTACCCGCAGGTAAGCGTAATTTTAAGACCGAGCTGTCATTACTGTCAAAAAGTGTTCGCATCTGTACCCCCGGTAGCGTCTTTGTCACAACACCGGTCCGTCACATCCAAAAGGTACTTACCTTGAATTGTGCTACACAGTGAATTGGTTGTGTGTAGTGTATTTTACGTGTGATTTTAAATTAATGGACGTGAAGTGTTTTGTGAACAGATGATCGAGAAATAAATGTACTTTTACTTTAACCAAAAACCTTGAGTCAGTGTTTGCTTGAGTCACAGTAATTGTAGCCCTTTGTGTAATCTAGTACTGCTCATTTGCTCTTGAGATAAGTCTGGCTGCTCCGCTACTCCTACCACTTTAACAGTGTAGTACAGTTTTATACCAAAGGTGAACTTGTAGTCTTATTTGTGTGTAGTGTTCCCCAAGGGCACTGCACGGGATTCTGCCTAACACCGAGGCACAGTGGTCAGAGGCCTGGGGGGGCGAGGCACAGTGGCCAGAGGCATCTAGATATGAAATATTAAGAAAGGCACACAAAGCAAAATGGAGGTGGAAAAACACACCTAGATTTAAATATTAATAAAGGCACAAAATGCAATGAAACATGGGGTGGGGGAAATTGAGAACACCTAGATTTGAATTATTAATAAAATCACGAAATGCAAAATGGGATGTTGGATGGCGAACATGCCTAGATTCAAAATATTAAGGAAGGCACAATGAAAAATCGGGGGTGTGGGATGGAGAACACACCTAGGCTCAAAATATTGATAAAGGCACACAATGCAATGCAAAATGGGGGGTGGGATGAAAAACGCACCTAGATTTGAAATGGTAATCAAGGCACACAATGCAATGCAAAATGGGGAGGGATGGAGAACACCTAGATTTGAAATATTAAGAAAGGCACACAAGGCAATCCAAAAAAGGGGGTGGAATGGAGAACACTTAGATTATAAATATTAAGGAAGGCACACAATGCAATGAAAAAAAGGGGTGCAGGATGGAGAACACACCTAGGTTCAAAATATTGATAAAGGCACACAATGCAATGCAAAATGGGGGGTGGGATGAAAAACGCACCTAGATTTGAAATGGTAATCAAGGCACACAATGCAATATGGCAGGGGTTGGGATGGAGAACACCTACATTCAAAATATTGAAGGTGCACAATGCAAAATCGGGGGTGTGGGATGGAGACCACCTAGATTCTAAATATTAACAAAGGCACACAATGCAATGCAAAATGCGGCGTGGGATGGAGAATGCCTAGATTTGAAATATTAAGGAACACAAGGCAATCCAAAATGGAGGTGGAAAAACACCAATATTCGAAACATTAATAAAGGCACAAAATGGGGTGTGTGATGGAAAACACCCATTTTTGAAATAATAAAACACTGCAATCCTGGGGATGTGGTTTGGAGAACACACAGATTTGAAACATTAAGCAAGGCACAACGCAATGCAAAATGGGGCTGGTAAAACTGCCCTCGATCCGAAATATTAAGAAAGGTGTACAATGCAATGCAAAATGGGTGGGAGATATAAAGAACACCTAGATTTTAAATATTAAGAAAGGCACACAATGCAATGCAAAATGGGGAGGGATGCAGAACACACCTTGATTCTAAATATTAATAAAGGCACCCAATGCAAAATGGGGGCTTTGGTATGAGAACACATCGGGATTCGAAGAAAGGCACCCAATGCAATGCAAAAAGGGGTGGGATGGAGAATACACCTGGATTATAAATATTAAGAAAGGCATGCAATGCAAAATGGGGGGTGAGGGAGAACACCTAGGTTCGTAATATTAAGTCACAAAATGCAATGCAAAATGGAGGTCGAAAAACACACCTAGATTCGAAATATTAAAAAAGGCACGCAATGCAAAATGGGGTGGTTGGGATGGAGAACAGACCTATCACAATATTAAGAAACACACAATCCAATGCAAAATGGGGGTGTGGTATGGAGAACACACCTAGATTCGAAATATTAAGACAATGCAATGCACCAAGGGGGGGTGTAGGATCCAGAAACAACCTAGATTTAAATATTAAGGAAGCCACACAATGGACTGCACAATGGGGAGGTGGGATCCTGAACACACCTAGATTTGTAATGTTAAGGCACACAATGCAATGCAAAATGGGGGGTAAGGCAGAACACCTAGATTCGAAATATTAAGGCAGGCACACAATGCAAAATAGGGTTGTGGGATGGAGATCACCTAGTTTCAAAATATTAAGAAAAGCACACGATTCAAAATTGAGGTCTAAACACACCTAGATTCAAATTATTAATATAGGCACACAATGCAAAGAAACATGGGGGTGGGGGGAAATAGAGAACATACCTAGATTCAAATTAATAAAGTCACGAAATGCAAAATGGGATAGTGGATGGAGAACATGACTAGATTCGAAATATTGATGAAGGCAAACAATGCAATGCTAAATGGGGGGGTGGGATGAAGCACTTCTAGATTTAAAATAGTAATAAAGGCACACAATGCAATATGGCAATATGACAGGGGGTGGGAAGGAGAACACACCTAGATTCAAAATATTAAGGCATGCAATGCAAAATGGGAGATGTTGGACGGAGAACACCTAGATTCGAAATATTAACAAAGGCACGCAATACAATGCAAAATGGGGGTGGAGTGGAGAACTAGATTCAAATTATTAAGAAAAGGACACAATGAAATGCAAAATGGGAGGTGTGGCATGGAGAACACACCTACATTTGAAATATTAAGACAATGCAACCCAAAATGGGGGCGTGGGATGGAGAACAACCCTAGATTCAAAATATAGATTCAAAATATTAAGAAAGGCACACAATGCAAAATGGGGGGTGTGGGATGGAGAACGTCTAGATTTGAAATATTAACAAACGAACAAGGCAATCCAAAATGGAGGTGGAAAAACACCTTGATTCAAAATATTAAGGCATGAAATGAAACATGGGGTGATGGAGAATACCTCTAGACTAAGTCACTAAATGCAAAATGGGATGTGGATGGAGAACATGCCTACATTCGAAATATTTAGTTAGGTACACAATGCAATGCAAAATAGAGGTGGAAAAACACCTTGATTCAAAATATTAAGAGAGGCACACAATTCAAAATGGAGGTGGCAAACCACTTTGATTTGAAACAATAAAGGCACAATGTAATGGAAAATGGGGGGTGGGATGGAGAACACCTAGATTTGAATAAAGGCATACAATGCAAAATGACAGGGGGTGGAATGGAGAACACACCTAGATTTGAAATATCAAGGCACACAATTCAATGCAAAAAGGCGTGTGTGGGAGGGAAAACACCTAGATTTGAATTACTCAAAGCATGCAATGCAAAATGAGGCAGGGGAACATAGCTGGATTTTAAATATTAAGACAGGAATGCAATGCAAAATTGGTTTTGTGGGATGGAGAACACACCTAGATTCGAAATATTAAGAAAGGAACAATGCAAAATGGGGGGTGGGATGGAGAGCACACCTACGTTTGAAATATTAACAAAGGCACACAATGCAAAATGAGGTGTGGGATGGAGAACACAACTAGATTAAAATATTAATAAAGGCACACAATGCATAGAAAAATGGGGATGTGGGATTGAGCACACCTAGATTTGAAATATTAAGAAAGGAACAATGCAAAATGGGGGGTGGGATGGAGAGCACACCTACGTTTGAAATATTAACAAATGCACACAATGCAAAATGAGGTGTGGGATGGGGAACACAACTAGATTAAAATATTAATAAAGGCACACAATGCATAGAAAAATGGGGATGTCGGATTGAGCACACCTAGATTTGAAATATTAAGAAAGGAACACAATGCAAAATGGGGATGGGAAAACTGGCCTTGATCCAAAATATTAAGAAAGGCACAAAATGCAATGCAAAATGGATTGTGTGGGATGGAAAACCCAACTAGATTTGAAATGTAAAGAAAGTCACGCAATGCAAAATGGAGATCGAAAAAAGGGCCTAGGTCCGAAGTAACAAAACTATCCTTTATCCGAAATATTATGAAGTGTACGCAACGCAATGCAAAATGGCATTTGGGGGGGGGGGGTGGATGGAGAACACACCGAGATTTAAAATGTTAAGCGAAGCAAACAATGCAAAATGGGGGTGGTGGGACAGATAACTATCCTAAATTCAAAAAGAAAGGCACACAATGCAATGCAAAATGGAGGTGGGAAAACTGCCAAGATATATAATATTAAGAAAGACAAGCAATGTACACTGGGTGGTGTGGGATAGGGAACACGCCTAGATTTGAAACATTAATCAAAAGGCACACAATGCAAAATGTCAGGGGGTGGGATGGAGAACAAATTTATATTTGGAATGTTGAGAAGCACAAAGCAAAATGGTTCTGGGGTGGGATGGAGAACAACCCTAAATTCAAAATATTAAGAAAGGCACGCAATGTAAAATGGGGGTGGGGATGGAGAACACGTCCAGATTCGAAATATTAAAAAGGCACACAATGCAATGAAACATGGATTGAGAACATGCCTAGATTTGAATTATTAATAAAGGCACAAAAAGAAAAATGGGATGGTGGATGGAGAACACGCCTAGATTCGAAACATTGATCAGGGCACACAATGAAATGCACACTGGGTGGTGTGAGATGGGGAACACACCTAGATTCTAAAACATTAGTAAGGCACGCAATGCAATGCAAAATAGAGGTGGAAAAATACCTAGATTCAAAATATTAAGGCATGCAATGCAAAATGGGAGGAGTTGGATGGAAAACACCTAGATTCAAAATATAGATAAAGGCACACAACACAATGCAAAATGGGGGGGGAGAACACACCTAGAGTCTAAATATTAACAGTAACGAAATGCAAAATGGGATGGTGGATGGAGAACACAACTAAATTAGAATTAACAATGACAATGCAATGTAAAATGGCGGTTGGGATGGGGAACACATCTAGATTCAAAATATTAAGAAAGTCACAATGCAAAGCAAAATGGGGGGTGTGGGATAAAGCACACCTAGATCCGAAATATTAACCAAGGTACACAATACAATGCAAAATGGAGGGGAGAACATACCTTTATTTGAAATATTAAGATCAGCATGCAATGCAAAATTGGTTGTGTGGGATGGAGACCAGATTCAAATTATTAAGAAAGACTCAATGCATTTAGTCCAACAGCCAGGTGGAGCAGGCAGGAGCCTTCTCTCCCCAATCCTCCTACTACTGCACTATACGCAGGAGCCCCAACAGCATCCCATCCACAGCAGGGTGCGATAGCGAGCTCGGAGTCAGGATCTCTACTATTTTATTTGTGCAATTTCACCCCTCTGTAGATGAACACTCCAACAAAAAGAATTCCAGCTTCTGAAACACCACAAAGCCGGTATCAAAGCTACCCATTCCGCAAGGTGCCATTATTAGTAACGTGGTTAATGGCAGCGCCAGGCAATTACATGCAATCGTAAAGCATCTTTGATTTCAGTGCCACAGCTCCTGATGGCTGCCCGCTGCTACTTCCACCCACCAGCTGAACCCGGGAGGCGGAAGCTGGCCTTTCAGTGAAGGGCCGCGGAAAAGGGCCTGTCTGCAAGCATCCCTTCAACTAAGACGCTCAATGTAAGTACTCGATCAATCTCCACATGATTGTACTTACAACAACTCCCATCTACTCCAGGGAACGGACACCCTGATAGTTTAATCACCAGCACGGCGCCACCCGCTTCTTGGCCTCCCTACCAGCTTAAAATACTCCAGCCGCATATATTAACTGTAATAAGAAGTCCTGCAACTTTCCCATTGGCATGCCACATTGCCTACAGTTTTGTTCATATACACTGACTTCGGCATATCAGTTCTAAGTGCCAACTTATAAGCCTTGTGTACTCTCTGCTTACACCATACTAGGTTTGCATTACCTTTTTCCTTTGACTAATGTTATACTGGTGTCCTTCCTGCGTAAAAGGCAGTACGATATACGCTCAACGATATACAAAGCAGTTGTGACCACACGACGAGTAGCTACCGTGCTCACTTATTATGCCTATATAATATGCCTAGCATCGCTCATGTTTGTCCAGTATGATCTTAAAACTGACACTGTCAGAATAGAAATTCCTCGTGCTTAATGCTTAATACTGCATTTGTGACCCATCAATCCAATAGACATTTTATCATATGCGTTATGGCTAGTATTGTACCGGCCCACACGTTCTGCTTCTATTGTTGCAACTCACTGCACATGACTGCGCTACGCAATCAATGTACCAAGTACAATTATTCATAAACCAGCCGACTATATCAGGTGCACTTTGCCGCACTCTAGTTGACTAACCTAGTCTATCATGTCTCGTGCATTCTGCCCTATTGCCAGCATCCTGTACTAGTTATATCAGGTGTACTCTGCCGCACTGCTAGTTGACTGATCTAGACCATCATGTCTCGTGCATGTTGCCTTATTGCTAGCATGTTGAACTAGACTATCGTGCCTGACTCTGCGCTTTGCTGCGTTTACTGAAGCAGCTTATACTGTTAGAATGTATTTAAACTACATATTTTACCCTCCGATTAATCTATAGAACATAATTCTTCCAGCTTATTACCATATAGAAACAGACCCTACGTGCACTATGTATGTCACTGTCCTTTATACACTTTTAATGGTACGCCACAATGGCATTAGGTCTATTGACTAGTATTAGTAAACATTCTACCCTACCGGCACCCTACCTTACCATGACAACATTGCAGCTATAATGGGTACTACATTCACCCCACCAATATCTAAGCAGAACCAGAATCATAACATTAGTACTTTAACTAGAAATCATACAGGGACTAGGATAAAGATGATATCACTATCCGACAATTATCCCAGTTACTGAGACCAACAACGAGCACCATTTAACCTCAATCTCACTCAGGACTTGCTAAAAACTAAAACCTTGCCATATATCCACTAGAAACATCAGACTCCGTTCCAGACTCACCAAACTGTACGAACCTCTTGCCAGCTCCTTGATAACCAATATAAGCCTCAGGAGAGAAGGCCCACTCAAACACAACACTGAATAAAACAGTCCAATTACTACACCCTACCCATGACGTATGATCCTACCCTAAAAAACCATCAGCAAAATAAACACCCTACTGTGATACGGGGCGTGCAAACAAGTAATTGCACTTCACATCTATTGTCAGGCAACCCTGTTACTGACCTCACGGGAGCCTTAATAAAGGTTAGATCTCTAGTGGCTCATACCACAGAAATAGCTGACGTAATCCAGAAGCAAAATTAACCCAAATAACCCAACTCCAACACCCAAACGTTCACTATTCATGAATAGTGAATACCTCCAGGCCCCATTGGTACATTTGAGGACATCTCAACCATTTTATCTGAAAATCTAAAAAACACCTCTCAAGTACTCTTATTAGGAGACTTCAATTTAGGATTGAATTACCTCAAGGACCAGCACACTACAGCCATCTCCAATGTTCTTACGGAACTTTGTCTTACCCAAAGGGTGATGTCCCCTACACACGACAAAGGGAGAACACTTGATTGGGTGGCTGATCTGTAGTGCCTCCATCACTGATATCACCCCACAGTTATGGACAGACCACCATCTCTCGGCATTCACCATTGCAGCTAAAATTCCCATAAATAAAAATAACCCATCTGTTCCTCCCACTCCAACGAGGAACAAAAAAACATCACAGCAGATAAGCTCTTACCCTTAGTATTCCCAACTCTCAACGCACTACCAGCTACGACACATCCTACCATTTTGGTCAATGAATATAACAAAACTATGACGGAAGCTTTAGATACCATTGCCCCCTTAAAAATGAGTAAAAGCAAACCCAGGGCACACTTGAACTCTTGGTTCACCACGCACCACAAAGCAATGAGCGGAAAATAAAAAATATGAAGTTATCTGGAGGCACTTACCTTCTGATGAAAACCGATCTAACCTTATCAATATTTCATCCACTGATCAGAAAAATACTTCTCACTAAGCAGGAAACCTACAACAAGAGGATCCTCCAAGCTAACCCAAGCACAAAGGAACTCGTTGCAATTCTGAAAGCTTGAGGCACCGATCCCTGTACCATACAACTGCATCAAAAACAAAACCTGTTGCTCCAATATACAGATGGCTTTAACAGATAAAGTAACCAAGCTGCAGGTTAAGATTGCCTACAAAAAGCAAATCTCCCCAATATCGACACAATGGCTAAAATCCCTACACCATCCCAAAAACCAGCATACCGCTTTAACTTTACGAGAGTCTCATTTCTGGAGGTGGAAACAATGATCCTCTCCCTCAAACCTTCAAATTGCCAGGGAGATAAATGTCCAACCCAAATTATTAAAGATGCCGCAAGAGACCTGGCACCCTTTGTAACTAAGCTAATTCTTCATTCCCTACTGGCACCATCCCTAGGAACCTAAAGAGTCCTGGGTACTCTCCCCCCCCCCTCAAATAACAGATATTAGATCCTACCATTCCCACCAACTACATTCCCATCACAACAGTGCAATATTTACTTAGAATTCTGGACAGAGTGGCATATCTCCAGATACAAGAGCATCTGGAGCGCAACCATCTCCTTGGAACACAACAATCAGGCTTCAGGCACCAAAACGAGACCAAAACCATGCTAATTGACCTAAAGGCCCAAATAGACAAGCTCAGAGACCAGGGAAAAATGGCCTTACTACTTCTGCTTGATCTCTCGGCCGCATTCTATTTGGTGGACCACAAGGTCCTTTGTAATCACCTGGACTCAGCAGCTCACTTCTCTCACGAGGCCATAATCTATATCCAAATCTTCCCGAGTAACAGAACTATGAGGGTCTTCTTGCCATCCGCAGCAGACCCTATTCCGATTACATGTGGAGTGCCACAGGGTTCCTGTGTCTCACCCACAGTGTACAACATTTACTAAGCCCCTTTTCGATGATCTGGTCCATCTCGGTATCACCTACACTAACTATGCAGATGATACCCAGATTCTCATACCACTTACTGGTGATTGCGACAAGGATTTGGCCTTGGTAAATAAAATCTAGCTCCAGGCATGGATGGCTTATCAATGGTCTTTGCCTGAAGTACGACAAAACTGAACATATTCTGGGAACTACTTTCAATCGTAATAAATTCAGCCACAAATAGACTGCCTTTAACATTGATGGCAACACCATTAAAGTTGCTAAAGAGGTAAAACCCTTAGATTTTTACCTTGACGCCACCCCCACCTTTGACAAACAGGTCAATTCCATGGCCTCGGCACCTGCATACACATACAAGCTTATTAGAGCAGGTAAACTGTTCCTTTCTAAGAATAGCTGCACCACTATGGCTAGAGGCCTGTTTTTGTCGAGATTGGACTATTGTAACTCCCTATACTTAGGTGCTAATAAGTACATCTACAAAATCCAAATTCTCCAGAACAATGCCCTTAGAGCGGCACTAGGCATAGCTAGAAAAGAGCACATATCTGAGGCAAGAAGACAGAATAACTGTCTTTCTACCAGTGACAATATTTTGCTCAAAACTGCCTCACTAACTCACAAGTGCCTCAACAATGCTGCACCTCGCTATCACATGGAAAGAATCAATAGAAAAGTCTCCAGTCGTCCAACTAGGATTGTAAATAAAAACTACTTAGTGGTACCTAGGTTCAAACTGAACTGAGGGAGCAGTTTCCCAGTTAAAGCTGCTCAGACTTGGAACTCCCTCCCCCCTCCCTGAGGGCGGACAAAACATCTGAATCTCAGACATAACATTAACTGGCTTAGGGAAAATGACCACTGAACGTAGCCAGTTATTGTCTGAGTGTCTGCATTCTGTACTGTAAATAGCTACTACTAAGCTTAATTGATGCTAAACTTCAACCCTGTACATTATGTAATGTTGCATTGATTACCCTGATTGTATAGTATACTGTATATTATGTAATGTATTGACTATGCTGATTGTATGTATAACACTCAAATAGCTCACTGATGCTACCTTTTCTGTAATGCTTGCCTTCTCCTTGTAATTGTGTAACACTATGCCGAAAGTAATCATGTATCCTCAGCGCCCTGATACCCCCGGGTCTGGCGCGCATTAAAATAAATAAAAAAGCAAAATTGAGGTGGAAAAACACCTAGATTCCAAATATCAATAAAGGCACACAATGTGTTAACCCCTTGCTCCTCCTCCTCCTCACCTGTGTCACTGGATTTGGAGCTGCTTGCAGGTAAACGGCATCTAGCTGTGTAGTCCTTTTCTTTCTTTTGAAGTAGGTTCCTACCTCAAGAGGAAGCCACAGTGGCTGCCTGTAAAATTTCAGCCCTGTGACTCGCTTCCCGAAGTGAGAGTGAGGAAAAAGCCCAGTGGGCACAAAAAACCCAGAGGTTGTAGCATCTTGTTGGAGGCTGCGTTCCAAGCAGTCCTTGGGCCACAAAGGTGGGTATAATGGCTCTGGTGGACTGTGGCTGTTCTTCCTTATGGACGTACGTTCTGGAGTACGAGTTGATGGCAGGAAGGAGGACAGGCAAAAGAGGCAGAGCAACAGTAAAGAACATCCGCTGACTAGAGTAGGTAAGGAGGCAGTCTCCCAACAGCTTTGAGCCGGCAAGGTAGCAGGAGGCGAAGGTAGAAGAGATGGGTCTGACGGCGAAAAAGTAAAAAGGAAAGACCAAGCTGCAAAGTTCCGGAGGAGAAAAGATGAAAAAGGAAAAGGGAGAGGGAGAGTGCAGAGGAAAATGGAAGCAAAGCCAGTGCGGACAAACTACATGTGAGAGCGAAACGGAGAGGTCTGAAAGAGGGGAAAGGAAAACCAGCTGAGGCACGAGAGCCAAGAACAAGAGGGGAGAGAGCAAGGAAAACATTCCGGCAATGGAAAGGAAAATGAGCGCATGACTGCAAAGAGCTAGCAGCAGCGGTTGCAACACACCGACCGCCGTGAGAGGAGCAGCCAAGAACCTCGCGGCAGCCATGATGGAAAAAGACTAGACCTACACATTGCAACTGGAGAAAAATGTTGAGGAACGATCAATGGCGACCCAACCTCCATCTATTCCATATGCGCCAAGAGCCCGTGCGCATGACAGTATGCCCCCTCCGGTGCCCTGGCTTACCAGGATGGGCCCTATGGAATTTATCCCCCAAGGCAGGTGTATGCATGAAGGAAGCGGGTACCCACGAGTCCCCCGACTGAGGGTACCCCCTCCAGCTTACTAGATATTCCAGACGACTCAGATAATAGCACGAGTCACAGATCTGTGTGACTTCAAATTTGGCTTCAGAGTTATTGTGGGCATGACCGATGCCAGCAGTCCCTCTACTAGCCACATCTGGTCCATAGGGCTTGAGAAGAAGAGTGAAAGGCAGGATGAATACAGTGCACAGCTGGAGGTAGTGCAAGTCTGAACGTTACAGGAATTTTTGCAGAAATAGTGAAAGGGCCCAGGAAGCGAGGAGAGAATATTGAAGGATGCACCCAATGGGGCTGGAACATGGTAGAAAGCCAGACCTTTGAACCAACCTTCCATAATCTTAGTCAATGTAGCTTCTGTGGCCGGCACGTTGGTTGGCCCAGAGTGTGCAGGAAAAATGCTGCGGGATGGAGGCCATAGTTGCAATAGAATGGTGAGAGACCAGTGGAGGAATGTTTGGCGTTATTATATGCAAATTCTGCGGTAGGAAGCAGAACCATCCAGTCGTTCTGCTACACATTGATATAGCAACAGAGATACTTGTCAAATGTAGCGTTGAGTCTGTCTAGCTGTTCGTCTGGGGGTGGAACCCCGATGACAATGCCCTTTTGATACCCAACAGCTGACATAGTGCTTTCCAAAAGTTAGAAGTGTACTGGCTTCCTCGGTCAAAGAGAATCTTATCTGGAAGTTTGTGAATCCTGAATATGTCCCAAACGAATACCTCCACCATGAATGCAGCAGTAGGATTCCAGGTAGGGGAGAAAAGTGAGCCATCTTGGTTAGGGAGTCTACCGTTACCATAACACAAGTACAGGAATCAGAAGCAGGTGGGTCAACAATAAAATCAGTGGTAATATGGCTCCATGGGCGAGGTGGCAGTGGCCCTTGCTCTAAGAGACCTATGGGTTTACCTGGGATGTTTTTGCTCTTGGCACAGACTGGACAGGAGCCGATGTACTTCTTGACATCACTGATAAGGTTTGGCCAATAGAAGGAGCGTTGAATGAGGTCAAGAGTGCCAGACTGGCCCCTATGTCGACGGTTCTATTGTCATGACATCCCTCCAAGACCATACGACGTAGAGAGTGTCTGGGCAGGTACAGGCAGTGGCCTCGAAACATGAGACCAACTTTCCTTAAGGTCGTCCACCCTCTCCTGGGGTAAGGCAGTTGGCACAGTAGCCTCCTTGAGTTGTTGTAGGAAGCCTTCCAAATGAGCGATGACCCTATTCCTGGGGAAGAAAGGATCCGGTAGGAGGTTGGTAGATCGGTCGGAAGAATACTTGCGGGAGAGAGTGTCTGCCACAGTCTTCTGGCTTCCTGGCAGGTAGGTTATATGAAAGTCAAACAGTAGAAATGTGCCCACCGAGCCTGTCGGGAATTGAAGCATTCCATGGATTGTAAGACTTGGAGAGTCTTATGGTAATTTCTTATTAAGAAGGGATGCGCTCCAACTTGTAGGAAATGGCGCCACTCTTCACAAGCTACCTTCCTTGATCAGGCTGGCATGAGAATGGAGCAGAACAGAAGAGGTTATTGAGATGTTTGAAGTGGTCTTCAGCAGATGTAGACCACTGAAACCGACGTGAAGTTTTTTTGAGGAGAGGTAATGGGTAGTACTACCTCCGAAAACCACGGTATAAAATGGCGGTAAAAATTCAAACCCAAAAAACGCTGTACCTCCTTAACAGAAGAGGGGGCAGGCTACTCAAGGATGGCTGATGCCTTTTTTGATCCATCCCAATGCCTTGATCCGAGAGGATGCATCCAAAATACTGGATAGACGAGGTCTGGAAAGTGCATTTCTATGGTTTGGCAAGAAGGTGATTGGCTTGTAGGCGGTCGAATACTTCCTTCAGATGCGAGTTATGTTCTTGTGGTGAAGACGAGAATACCAGTAGATCATCAAGGTAAACAATCGCACTTATGAATACGAGATCCGAGAAAACCCTGTCCATAAAGCGTTGGAATATCGCTGGAGGGTTGACTAGGCCAAAAGGCATCACCCTGTACTCCAAGACCAAAAGGAGTACACAATGCTGTTTTCCACTTGTCCCCAGAGCGGATAAGGAGGAGATGGTAGGCACTCCTGAGTTTCAATTTTGTGAACATCGTGGCTCCCGGGACAGCTTCTATGATGTCCGATATAAGGGGAATGGGATATCGGTCTCGTATTGTAACCTTATTGAGACCCCCTATAGTCTATGCAAGGTCTTTGCTCTTTTGGGAGCCCATTTGGGAAGAATAGAGATGCCTCTCTGGGAGATTTTGAGAGTTGGACGAGGCCGTTTGGGAGATTGGCATCCAGGTAATGACAGAGCAGTCTTCTCAGTTTGTGACAGAGAGAACATTCTACCGAACGGCACTAAAGCATGGGGTACCAGATGGATTGCGCCGTCCTCTGGATGATGTGTTGGTAAAGCAACCAGTACTTGCTCAGCAAATACTTCCTGGTATTCAGCCAGATCGTTGGTTAAAGCATGTACTGCCATGGTATGTTCAATGGAGCCAGCTGAGGTATGTGCTTCCGCATAGGCCACGGAAGGGACACAATGTTTGCAGAAATGATAATCCAAACACAACTGGTTCTTGGCCCATTCAATTCATGGATGTTTCCTGAGCCAGGAGATGCCCAAGATAATGGGAAAATGTGCAGCCCGAATGATGTCAAATTGGATGGATTCCGTATGTTGCATGATGGTAAATTGCAAACTCTCAGTAGTCTGTTATGGGACCCGACGTGAGGGGACTCCCATATACCCCTTCAACCTTTTGTCCTTCCTTGCGCTCCAACCTCCTGAGGCCTATCTCCTTTGCCCAGATGGTATCTATGAAGTTACCTGCGGCCCCACAGTCCATGAGCGCTAGGGTGTCCATAGGTTTCTGGTTGACCCACAGATGAACAGTTACCAACATAATTTGAGAGTCCTCCTGAATGTTGGTGGATGACACTGAAATGGAAACATTGGGACTAGGACTTGAACAATACCCTCAGAAACCCGTCCCTCCTAGGACCGAGGGTGTCCCGAACGGCGCAGTGGTACTTCTGGGCAGTCCCGTAGTAGGTCAGAGCCACAATATGCGCACACCCCCTTCTCTCTGCACCTTCTTTCCTTCAGGGTTAGCGGTGTGTGAGCCACTCTGATTTGCATAGATTCTTCCCGTGACATCGATGGTGAGGAGGTGGAAAATGATGGTGGACCACTGTAGGTATAGCTTCCCTGGTGTCCCCCTTTGTTGCGTCTTTCCTGTAACCAAAACTCCATCTGTGTCACTGGATTCGGAGCCACTTGCAGGTAAACAGCATCTAGATGTGTAGTCCTTTTCTTTCTTTTGAAGTATGTTCCTACCTCGGGAGAAAGCCACAGTGGCTGCTTGTAAAATGGCAGCCACAGTGGCTCCCTTCCCGAAGGAAGAGTGGGGAAAAAGCCCAGTGGCCACAAAAAGCCCAGAAGTTGTAGCGCCTTGTTGTCAGAGTCTGCGTTCCAAGCTGTCCTTGGGCCACAAAGGTAGGTATAATGGCTCTGATGGAATGTGGCTGTTCTTCCTTATGGATGCACGTTCGGGAGTACGAGTTGATGGCAGGAAGGAGGACGGGCACAAGAGGCAGAGCAACAGTAAAGAAGCAGCAGCTGTTGCAATGCGCCAACCTCGCGGCGGCAGCAGCCACGATGGAAAAAGACTAGACTTACACGTGGCAACCGGTGAAAAATGTGGGGACGGACGATCAATGGCGACCCAACCTTCACCTATTCCAAATGTGCCAAAAGCCTGTGCGCATGACAATGCAACATCGGGGGTGTGGTATGGAGAACACACCTAGATTCAAAATATTGATAGAGGCACACAATGCAAAATGGTTCGGGGTGGGATGGAGAACACACCTAGATTTGAAAAAGAAAGGCACACAATGCAAAATGGTTCGGGGGTGGGATGGAAAACACACCTAGATTTGAAAAAGAAAGGCACACAATGCAAAATAGGGTGTGTGGAATGGGGAACACGCCTAAATTTGAAATCTTAAGAAAGGAACCCAATGAAATCCAAAATGGAGGTGAAAACATACCTAGATTTGAAGTGTTAAGAAAGGCAGACAAAGCAAAATGAAGGTGGGAAAACGGGTGTCGATCTGAAATATTAATAAAGGCAAACAATGAAATGCAAAATGGGGGGATAACACACCTAAAGTCTAAATATTAAGAAAGTCACGAAATGCAAAACCGGATGGTGGATGGAGAACACCTAAATTTGAATTAAGACAACGCAATGTAAAATTGGGGTGGGATGGAGAACCCTTCGATTTGAAATGTTAAGTGAAACAATGCAAATAAATGGTTCGGGGGTGGTATGGAGAAGATTTGAAATATTAATCAAGGCGCACAATGTAATGCAAAATGGGGGGTGGGATGGAGAACACATGTAGATTTGAAAAAAACCACACAATGTAATCCAAAATGGGTGTGTGGAATTGAGAACACCTATATTTGAAATATTAAGAAAGGAACACAATGCAAAATGGAGGTGGAAAAACACACCTAGAATCAAAATGTTAAGAAAGGCACACTGCAATGAAAGATGGGGGTTAATGCAGAAAATGTCTAGATTTGAATTATTAATGAAGTCACAAAATGCAAAATGGGATGGTGGATGGAGAACACGCCTAGATTCGAAATATTAAGGCACACAAAGCAATGCATACTGGGTGGTGTGGGGTGGGGAACACACCTAGATTCACAATAAAAGCACACAGTGCAATGCAAAACGGGGGTGGTATGGAGAACACCTAGATTTGAAATAATAAATGTACACAATGCAAAATGGCAGGGTTTCGGATGGAGAACACAGCTAGGTTCAAAATATTAAAGCATGCATTGCAAAATGGGACGTGTTGGATGGCAAACACCTAGATTCGAAATATTAAGAAAGGCACACAATGCAAAATCGGGGGGCATACCTATATTTGAAAGATTAAGACAGGCATGCAATGCAAAATTGGTTATGTGGGATCGAGAACACGCCTAGATTCAAAATATTGATAAAGGGACAATGCAATGCAAATTGGAGGTCGGAAAACGGGCCTAGATCCAAAATATTATGAAACGCACAACGCAATGCAAAATGACGGGTAGGTGTGGGATGAAGAGCACACCTCAATTGGAATCATTAAAGAACACAATGCAATCCAAAATGGAGGTGGAAATAGACCTAGATTTGAAATATTAAGAAAGGTACAAAGCAAAATTGAGGTGGAAAAACACACCTACATTCAAATTATAAAGGCACACAATGCAATGAAACATGGGGGCGGGGCGAATTGAGAACATGCCTAGATTCACATTAATAAAGGCACAAAATGCAAAATGGGATGGTGGTTGGAGAACAAGCCTAGATTTGAAATATTGATCAAAACACACAATGCAAAAGGGAGGTGGGAAAATGGGCCTAGATTCGGAATTTTAAGGAAGGCACGCAATACAACGAACAATGAAGGTGGGGGGGTTTTGATGGAGAACACACCTAGACTTGAAACATTAAGGCAGGCACACCATGCAAAATGGCGTGTGTGGGATGGATAACACATAGATTTGAAATGTTTGTTTGTTTGTTTGTTTGTTTGGAATTTATTGTGCGCACCAGACCCTGGAGTATAAGGGCGCAAAAGTAAGAATATATACAGCTTAGAGCATAAGTTACAGGTTACAGTTACAAGTTACAGACATTAGCGGTTACAGAAATTACCAGTTACAGATGCAAGTTTTTCAATTGGCAGTTGCTGTCGTTAGCCAGTTAATTACAATTTGCCTGAATTTGGAGAATGAGTGTTCTAGCCTCGCAGTAGTGGGTAATTCGTTCCACAGTTGAGCAGCTTTGACTGGGAAGCTAGCTCCGCCTATGGTGGTCAGTTTAAAGCGTGGTACTTGTAGGCGATTGGTGTAAGCAAGTCTGGTTTGTCTTGTGGGGTGTGTTCTGGTGAATCTGTCCTTAAGGTATTGTGGGGCTTTGTTGTGTAGGGATTTGTATGTGAGAGATGCAGTTTTGAGTCTGATTTTCTCGTGGGTGGAGAGCCATTTGTGTTTCCTTCTTATTGCTGTAATGTGTTCTCTCCTGGGGACGTTCAATGCCGCTCGGAGGGCCTTGTTTTGCTGTATCTGTATTTTGTTTATGATAGATTTATTGGCTCCTATGTACAGTGCGTTACAATAATCAAGTTTAGAAATGATGAGGGCTCTGGCTAATGTTAGACAGCTGTGCTGGGAAAGGAATTGTTTTCCTGCTCTAATGAGCTTACATGTGTAGGCTGTCGAGGAAGCTAGGGAGTTTACCTGTTTGGAAAATGATAGGGTAGAATCAAGGTATATCCCTAATGTTTTAACTTCTTTGGCAACTTGTATGCAGTTCCCATCTATGATAAAGGAAGAGTAGTTTGTGCTTAGTTTTTTGATGAGGGGTGCGGTGCCTAGGATAAGAAGCTCAGTTTTATCGTCGTTCAGGCATAGGCCATGGGTTGCCATCCATGCCTGAACGATGCTGTATATTTTGTTCACCATTGCTAGATCTTTTTCGTAAACCCCTGTGAGTGGGAGGAGGATCTGGGTATCGTCAGCGTAGTTGGTATACGTGATACCCAGAAGGTCCAAATCATCAAACAGGGGCTTAGTGAATATGTTATATAGCGTTGGTGAAACGCATGATCCCTGTGGCACACCGCAGGTAATAGGGATGGGGTCTGCAGCTGCTATAGGTGAGAAAACCCTCATGGTGCGATCACTGAGGAAGGATTGTATCCATGCTATAGCCTCAGTGGAGAAGTGTGCTGCTGAATCTAGGTGGTTACATAGGATTTTATGGTCCACTAAATCAAAAGCGGCCGATAGGTCTAGTAGTAGGAGGAGTGCTGGTTTACCAGAATCTCTTACTTTGTCTATTTGGGCTTTCAGGTCAATCAATGCAGTTTCTGTGCCGTGAAGAGGGCGGAAGCCAGATTGTCGGGAGCCTAGTAGTTGATTTTGTTCCAGGAAACTCTGGATTTGTATATATGCCACCTTATCCAGTATCTTCAGAAGGAATGGTACCGTAGTAATAGGTCTATAGTTAGTGGGTATGGTGGGGTCTAGAGTAGCCTTTTTTAAGAGTGGGAGCACCCAGGACTCTTTTAAGTTACTGGGGATAATGCCTGTGGTAAAGGAGGCATTAATTAACTTGGTGATAAATGGTGCTAGATCTCGTGCGGCATCTTTGATGAGTTGTGCTGGACATGAGTCTCCTTTGCAGTTGGACGGTTTTAGACCGAGTATTACTTTCTCTACTTCTAGTATGGAGACTTTGGAGAAGTGGAATTGCGTAGTGGGTTTGGAGTTAGGAAATGTCTTGATAGGCGGTAATCTATTGGGTGCTAGGGTCTCACGTTTTAGTTCTATTTTCTTTTGGAGGTTTCGGACTTTGTTAGAGAGGGCTTGCTGGATTTCGGAGCACCACTTTTTATCTTTAAGACAGTTGTCTTGAGGTGTTATTGGGTTTTCCAGTTCTCTGAGTATGGCGAACAGTTCTTTAGTACTTGATTTGGCTTGTGTGATTCTGTTATTGTAGGTCTCTTGTTTAGCTAAGATGATTTCTTTTTTGTAATGAGAAGAGATTTTAGCTAATTTCAGTTTATTTTCTGGGCTGGGGTTAATTTTCCATGTATTTTCCCATTTCCTTTTTTCTAATCTCAGATTTTTTAAGAGAGGGGTGAACCAGTTGTTCAAGTGGTTCTTTGGCTTGCTATTTCTGAGCTTGAGTGGTGCGATGTTGTCAAGAGTTATGTTCATGATATTGTTAAATTCTTCCACTAGGCTATTAGGGTTGAGGCTGTCAGGTAGAGCGTCCAAAGTGGGCATGATGCCGGGGAGTAGTTTGTCTAATGTCATGTTTTTTTTGTTTCTGGTAAGTGCAGGAGGTGCACATGGTTGTTGCAGTTTAGGGGTGGCAGTGTCCAAGGAGAATGAGATTAGATGGTGGTCTGACCAGATTTGGGGTGAGATGGTGAGAGTGTCTATATTGCAGTTGTGGTCAGCAATCCAATCAAGGGTTCTCCCTTTGGTATGGGTGGGCTCAAGCACTCTTTGTGTGTAGCCCAGTTCTGTTAGTGTGTTGGAGGCTGCTGTGGCTTGTAAGTCGTTGATATCATTAAAGCCAATATTAAGGTCGCCTAATAATATTGATTGAGTAGTATCTTTAAGGTTTTCTGATAGGATGGTAGTTAAGTCTTCTATGAAGTTCTTGATTGGACCTGGAGGTCTGTATATCAAGTGAATGTTAAGGGTTTGTGAGTTAGCTGTAGGTGTCTTGGTGGACATTATCTCACAGGATTCAATGATTGGTGAGGGGGTGAGTCTCATCTGGAGTTTAGTTTTGACGATGATGGCTAGTCCTCCACCTCGAGCTCCGCACCTATCCGATCTGAGGATAGTGTAATTATTGGGCACAGCTAGGGATAGTGCTGGGCCTGATGCCTCATGCAGCCAAGTTTCTGTGATTGCTAGGAAGTCGTAGTCTTCTGTCAGGATAACTTCCGATATTTCTATGGCGTGGGCGACTAAGGATCTAGCGTTTATTAAGGCTCCTTTGAGTTTAGGTGTGCGGTTACGATGTGTAGCAGTATTTTCTGCAGCATTGGGAGTGGCAGTTGTTTCTTTATTGGTTTGGTAGTTGTTGAGCTTAACGTGGTTATGGGTGAATGGTTTGTGAGTGGGATCCTTTTTGGTTCGAGTAGTGTTAGTTTCGTATTTGATGAGCGGATCAAAGATTCTGGGTAGTCTTGCTCGTAATCTTAGGTTTCTGTCAGCTATGTTATATTGTGTAGTGGAATGTTGTATTGTAGTTGCTATAAGAGGCGACATGGTGAGATGTTCCCATGGGGCGAGTGAGGCGGCCAGGTATACTAGGTAGGTTAGTATAAGGAGCATTGTGTAGTGTGTGAGCGTCCCGTATCTGGGTAGATGGCTAGAGTTTAGTTGGTGTAGTGCAGGCAGAGTAACTGCTAAGTCTGCTATGCTGTTATCTAGAGAATGGGGTCAGGCACATAGTGTTAAGTTACAGTAATCATAGGGCTCGTACAGATGGCAGTGTGGTGAATATATGACCGTTGGCAACACAATTACTGTGGACAATGAGCGATCAGGGGCACAACACAATTACTGTGGACAATGAGCGATCAGGGGCACAACACAATTACTGAGGTCAGTGAGCGACCAAAGGGCACAACACAATTACTGAGGTCAGTGAGCGACCAAAGGGCACAACACAATTACTGTGGTCAGTGAGCGACCAAAGGGCACAACACAATTACTGTGGTCAGTGAGCGACCAAAGGGCACAACACAATTACTGAGGTCAATGAGCGACTATAGGGCACAACACAATTACTGTGGTCAGTGAGCGACCAGAGGGCACAACACAATTACTGAGGTCAATGAGCGCCAAAGGATACAACATGATTACAGCGGCACTAGTAGGCGGGGCGCGATATGTTGCACGAGAACAGTAGCAATAGGCTGATGCACATGAGTAACAAATGGTTAGCAAGAGTAAAATCTCCAAGTTGTGTGTATATACTAGCAGTAGGCAGTAGACATTCACATGCGGAACGTGAGGTAGACTAAGCAACTAAGGGTGTTATGCTTTACTCACATTGGGTTGAGTCCAGAAAGTGCAAGTAGAAAGTACTGTTTCCTCCTTGGTATCCAGAGGCTGTCCCACGGTTGGAATAGGCCCTTTCAGTGGGTCTGTCAGGAGGCCTTCTATCTAAGAGCAGTATAGGCTCTATATTGGGTTCCCCAGTGCAGCAGAGTCTTTGGTGGGAATGTGGATTAGGTGTTGCGCTCACATGCGCTAAACAGGGGCAAAACAGGGCCTTTGTACGGCCTTCGTACAAGGCCGGCGCATCCGCCTGCCGGCGGATGCAGGAAGCAAATTAAGGGCCGGATCGAGGCTCAGCCTCGCTGTGGTGCCGCGTCGCGCCCGGCATGGGCGGGTCAGGCGTGCAGGCGGGACACGGTCAGGCAGGCCGTGTAGTGCGGAAGGGCTGCACTTGCTCCGAGTGCTGCCTGCTGATCCTGCTTGTGGCTGCAGGAGAGATGTTGATAAAGGCACACACATTGCAATGCAAAATGGGGGCTTTGGGATGGAGAACACAACTAGATTTTTAGAAAGGCACAATGCAATGCAAAATGGGGAGTGGAATGGACAACACCTAGATTCAAAATATTGATAAATGCACACAATGCAATGAAAAATGGGGGTTGGTGGGAGAACACGCCTAGATTCTAAATATTAAGAAAGTCACGAAATGCAAAATGGGATGGTGGATGGAGAACACAACAAAATTTTAATTCATAAATACAACTCAATGTAAAGTGGGGTGGGATGGGGAACACACCTAAATTCTAAATATTAAACGCAAACAATGCAATGCAAAATGGGTGTGGGATTGAGAACAAAGATTTATTCGAAATATTAATAAAGTCACACATTGCAATGCAAAATAGGAGGTGTGCGATGAAAACATGTCTAAATTCAAAATATTAAGAAAGCCACACAATGTAAAATGGGGGTTGTGGGATGGAGAACACAGCTAGATTCTAAATATTACGAAAGCCAGACACTGCAATGCAACACAGCGGTGTGGGTTGGAGAACACATTCGATTTGAAATATTAATAAAGGCACACAGTGCAAAATGGAGGTGAAAAACACCTAGATTCGAAATATTAAGGCAAACAATGCAATGCACAATTGGTGTGGCATGGGGAACACCTAGATTTGCAACATTAATAAAAGCACACAATGCAATGCAAAATGGGGGTGGTATGGAGAACACACCTAGATTTGAAATATTAAGAAAAGTACACAATGCAACATTGAAATGGGAAAACAGGCCTCAATCCGAAATATTAATAAAGGCACACAATGCAATGCAACATTGGTGGTGGGATTGAGAACACCTAGATTCAAAATATTAAGAAAGGCACACAATGCAATGCAAAATCAGGGATGTGGGTTGGAGAACAGATTCAAAATATTGATAAAGGCACAATGCAAAATGGAGGTCGGAAAACGGGCATAAATCCAAAATATGAAATGCACGCAACGCAATATGGCTGGTGGGGGTGGATGGAGAGAACAAGATTTGAAATATTAAGCAAGCCACACAATGCAATGCAAATGGGAGGTGGAGAAACAAAGCTGGTTTTGAAATATTAAGGCATGCTCCACTCTTTGAAGAACAATTGCTGGCTTTTATTGGAAACTCTTGTAAACCTCATTCACCTACCATTATACTGGGAGATATTAACCTCTGGGCTGATAATTCCTTGGATGTTTTGTCCATTTCCCTAGCTGATTCTTTATCCTTCACTAAGCATGTCAAAGCCCCCACTGGCAACATGCTGGATTGGGTAATAGCTAAAAATGTTCCCATTAATAACATTGATGTAAGTCCATGTATCTGGTCAGATCATTTTTCTGTAAGCTTTCAGACAAACCATAATCATATTATGGGTAAAAACAATCAGCCAATTTCGCCTGTCATGTCAAGGAATATACGCAAAATCACTCAAGATGCCTTTCGTACTACGGTCATACCTCTATTACCATCTTTAGAGATGACCATGCCACTTGGAGACTTTGAAGCTAACATAAGATCTGCAGTTGATGCTGCAATGGAAATATTAGCCCCACTTAAACCCTCTAACAAAAAAGGGGAAAAAATGCTCCTTATATTCCATTTTCAGTCGAAATCACTGAGGCTCGTTCCAAAAAACGTCAATTGGAACGACAATGGCATAAACAACCATCTGAGTCTAATCATACCTCTTATAAGCAGGCTCTCCTACATTATAAGTCACTTATTCGCTCCACTAAAGAATTGCACCTCAATTCTAGGATTTCTAAAGCTAAATCTAGCTCTAAAGAGCTTTTTGTTATCCTCCAGGAGCTTAAAGGTTGTACCACCACTTTGTTGCCTTCGGCGGACAGCGCATGGTGTCAAAACATCCATAATAGCTTCACTAATAAAACTAACTCACCAAAATAACACCACCACTCAGGTCAAACTATTGACTAATACCACATCCATTCTAGATAACATGGATTCTCCTAATGGTTCTTCTGTTTTTACTTTTAAACCTGTTTCAACAGAAGAAGTTATTGACATTGTCTGTAAACTCAAACCTACCTCTTGCAAGGGAGATGTCTTCCCAGCCTCCTTATTTAAAGATCATATCCTTACTCTTGCCCCATGGATCACTACCTTTGTTAATTGATCTTTTCAGGAATCCTATGTCCCTGAGAACATAAAAGAAGCATAGGTTACTCCTCTGCTTACGAAGGAAAATCTGGATCCTGCAGAGGTGGGAAATTATCGCCCAATTACCAATGTTCCCTTTATGTTGAAAATCCTAGACAAAATTGCGTACTGCCAATACCAAACCTTTATCGAGGAACACGACATACTAGCCTCACAACAATCTGGGTTTCGTCCCAATCATGGGACTGAGACTGCACTTTTAGATTTAAAATCTTACATTGCTGGTCTTGTTGACAAAGTCATACTGCCCTGTTATTATTCCATCTATCCGCCGCGTTCAATCTAGTCGATCATCAACTACTGGTTTGAAGCCTCTGTCTGGTTCAAATCAGGCTTGGGCCCACGGAACATGAGTTACTAAGGATAATGTTCATTCTATGGCTTCCTTACTATTATGTGGTGTTCCACAGGGATCATGTATTTCGCCTCTACTCTTTAACATTTACTCTTGTCTTCTATGTGCCCTTTTGTCAGCCATGGGCATTTATTTCGCCAATTACGCTGACAACGCGCAGATTTTTATCAAACTCACTGGTGAGTATTTAAAAGATGCAGAGTACATCAACTCCATCTTTGCTGAAATTCAGAAGTGGATGGCGCTAAACTCTCTAGCCCTCAACAATGCCAAAACATAGCTGTTGATCCTAGGTACCCAGCAGAGACTAAAGAAACTTGACACAAAATATGGCAATCTTTTGATTGGTCAACATGTTATCTCTGTATCTAAATCTGTAAAAACTTTGGGAGTCTATTTTGACCCTCAGTTATCCTTCACTCGTCAGGCCAATTACCTTAAATCCTCTGATCACTATTATATACAGCTTTTATGGCAGATTCATCCTCATCTGTCTAAAAAGAACCTTGCCTTGATCGCAGCTGCAATTGTAAATTGCAAGCTGGATTATTGTAATAGTCTAATGATTGGTACCTCGCAGGCCAAACTTAAAGCCTTGCAGATTATACAGAATAGTGCAGTACATGCTGTAATGGGCCTTAAGTGCAATATGCACATCTCTGACACTAGGCACAGTCTTCACTGGCTGCCAGTGAAACAGCGCTTACACCATAAAAGTTTAACCATCGTCTGTAAATGCCTATACGGTCAAGGTCCATCCTACCTTACTACTAGGATTAAAAAGAAACCAGTCACCCGTTCTTTGCGCTCAAGTAGCAATACAGTCTTGGTTCAACCTCCATCTACCCTGAAAAGATTTGGGGGTAGTAGCTTTGACTCTTGGGCACCAGCTCTTTGGAATGTACGCCCCAAATATCTTGCTAATAGTGATTCTTTGCCTATCTTCAAGAAGCAATTAAAGACCTTCCTGTTTGACAAAGGTTAGGACTCATCTGTTCTCTTAGCACAGCTCTTTGGTGAGGTTTGGTTTCTCAAGTCTGTTTCTATGTTTTTCCTGTTTGACATTGTTTTCGGTTGTCTGACTTCTCTTTTCCTTTTGTGTGCGCCCTGAGGCCTTTGGGTTAGTGGCGCAATACAAGAACGCAGATAGATTCAAAATATGAAGAGTCACAAAACAATGAAAGCGGGGGTGTGTGGGATGGAGAACATGCCTAGATTCGAAATTTTAAGGAAGGCACACAATGAAATGCAAAAGGTAGGTGGAGAAACCTAGCTGGATTTGAAATTTTAAGGCACACAATGCAATGCAGAATTGAGGTGGAAAAACATTTGTAGATTTGAATTATTAATTGAGGCACATGAAGCAATGAAAAATGGGGGCGGGGGATGGAGAACACCCCTAGATTCGAAATATTAAGTCACAAAATGCAAATTGGGATGGAGAACACACAGATTCTAAATATTAAGGCACAATGTAATGAAAAATGGAGGTGTGAAAATAGGCCTAGATTCGAACTATTGAGAGAGGCACGCAATGCAATGCAAACTGGTGGTATGGGGTGGAGAACACACCTAGATTAGAAATATTAAGAAGGGCACAGTGCAATGCAAAATGGGGTGTGGGATGGTGAACGCACCTAGATTTGAAATATTGATTGGAGCAAACAATGCAAAATGGGAAGCTGGGATAGAGAAAACCTAAATTCGAAATATTAAGGTACACAATTCAAAATGGAGGTGGAAAAACAGACCTAGATTCAAAATAGTAAAGAAGGCACACAATGCAATGAAAAATGTGGGGTGTGGGATGGAGAACACATTGCGGGAGAACACCTAGATTTGTAATATTAAGAAAGTCACAAAATTCAATGCAAAATGGAGGTGGAAAAACACCTAGATTCGAAATATTAAGGTACACAATGCAAAATGGGGGGGTGTGAAACTGAGAAAACAGATTCGGAAAATTAAGCAAGGCACACAATGCAACAATACAAAATGGAGGTGGAACACAAATTCGAAATATTAAGAAAGGCACAATGCAAAATGGGGGGTGACACCTAGATATGAAATATTAAGAGGCACCCAATGCAATACAAAATGGAGGTGGAACACCTAAATTTGAAATAGTAAGAAAGGCACAATGCAAAATGGGGGTGCGATGGAGAACACACCCAGATACGAAATATTGATAAAGGCATGCAATGTACTGCAAAATGGGGGAGGGGTACAGGAATGGAGAACACCTAGATTCAAAATATAATATGGAAAAAGGCACACAATGCAATGCAGAATTAAGGTGGAAAAACACATGCAAAACGGGGTGTGTGGGATGGAGAACACATTTAAAATATTAAGAAAGGCACACAATGCAAAATGGGGGATGGATTGGGGAACAGCTACATTTAAATTAAGAAAGAATGCAATGTAAAATGGGGGTGGGGTGGGATGGGGGAACACCTAGATTTGAAAAAAGGGCACAATGAAAAATCGGGGGTGTGGCATGGAGAACAATCCTAGATTGAAAATAGAATATTGAAAAAGGGATGCAATGCAAAATGGAGGTGGAAAACTACTTTGATTTGAATTAAGAAAGGCACACGATGCAATGCAAAATGGAGCTTTGGGATGGAGAACACACCTAGATTCGAATTAAGGCACATAATGCAATCGAAAATGGGTGTGTGGGATGAATAACACACCTAGATATAAATATTAAGAAAGGCACGCAATGCAATGTGAAATGTGTTGTGTGGACAGAGAACACCTGGATTCGAATTATTAAGAAAGGCACAATGCAAAATTGAAGTGGAAAAACACACCTAGATTAAAAAAATTATGAAAGGCACAATGCAAAGCAAAATAGGGGGTGTGGGATGGAGAACACACCTAGATTCGAACTAATTAAGGCACACCATGAAATTCAAAATCAGGGGGTGGGATGGAGAACACACCTAAATTTGAAATATTAAGTAAGGCCGCAATGCAAAGCAACATAGGATGTGTGGGATGTAGAACACTACTAGATCTGAAATGTTAAAGCACACAATGCAAAGCGGGGTGGGATGGAGTACACATCTAAATTCAAAATATTGATAGACATGGACTGCAAAATGGGGTGGTGGGATGTTCAAACAGCTAGATTTGTAATGTTATTAAAGGTAAAAATGCAACGCAAAATGGGGGGTGGATAACACCTAGATTCAAAATATAATATTGAAAAAGGCACACAATGGAATGCAGAATTGAGGTGGAAAAACACCTATGCAAAACAGGGTGTGGGGGATGGAGAACGCACCTAGATTTGAAATATTAAGAAAGGCACAATGGAACAGCTAAATTTGAAGAAAGACAATGTAATGTAAAAATGGGTGGTGGAATGGGGAACACACCTAGATTTTAAATATTAACAAAGGCACAATGAATAATTGGGGGTGTGGCATGGAGAACACACCAGATTCAAAATAGAATATTGAATAAGGCACAACATGGAGGTGGAAAAACACAGATTCGAAATATTAATAAAGGCACAAAATGTAATCCAAAATGGGGGGATGGGATTGAGAATAAATCGAGACGTGAAATATTAAGAAACGCACACGATGCAATGCAAAATGGGACTGTGGGATGAAGAACACACCTAGATTTGAAATATTAAGAAAGGCACACAATGCAAAACGGGGGTGGGATGGAGAACGCACCTATTAAAAAATATTACAGAAGGCACGGAATGCAAAATGGGGGTGTGGGATGGAGAACACACCTAGATTCCAAATATTGATAAAGGCACAATGCAAAATGGAGGTCGGAAAAAATGGGCCTAGATCCAAAATATTATGAAATGCATGCAACGCAAAATGGTGGGTGGGATGGAGAACACACTTAGAGCGGAAATATTAAGGCACAGAAGGCAATGCGCAAAAGGGGTCAAAAAACAGGATTAGATCTGAAACTAAGAAATGCACGCAATGCAATGCAAAATGGGGGTAAGGGATGGAGAACAAATCTAGATTTTAAATATTAAGAAAGGCACACAATGCAGTGCAACATGGGCGGTGTGAGATGGAGAACAGACCTAGATGCAAAATCTTCAGAAAGGCACACAATTCAATGCAGAAAGACATGTGTGGGATGAGAACACACCTAGATTTCAAATATTAACCAAGGCACACAATGCAATGCAAAATGGGGGGACACATCTGAAATATTAAAAACGTATTCAATACAAAATGGGTTGTGTGGAAAGGAGAACACCTAGATTTGAATTAAGAAAGGCAAAATTGAGGTAGAACACCACCTAGATTTGAAATGTTAACGCAGGCACACAATGCAAAATGGGGGTGTTGCTAGGCCATAAAGACCACATATGGAAACTAAGGCACAATAACCATATACTATAATGACACGTCAGACGAGAGTTTCGTTTTCCAAACAAGTCTGGTTTTATTCAGAGTTTCTCAGTCGGCTAACTGGGTCTCAACGCCTCACAACGTGTGTTCCCAGACACCGTGAGATGCGAGAGCAAACAGCGCTGAAGCAGCAATATATATACATCATACATTCTTTTGTTAAGGCAATTCGACCCCGCCCTCATGTCATACAGGCTAGGGTTCAGTGATTTACAATTATGACAAGTCTTCATTCAGTCTAAACAGTTATTTCTAGAAAAAGCAGCAGAGACAGCTTTCTGTTATGGGGAACATGGAGCTCTGGCTCGGTAAGGATATCTTGTTCTTATCAGAGAAACATTCCTTACTACATTATCTGTATTACGGCTCATGAGGTAAGGGTCAGATAGTTCTGAAGCAGAAAATACCATTCTCCGTGAAGGAGCCCGGCTAGGAGAATATAATTCATGTTTTAACTGCCTTTTACAACAGTGCTTGCAAGACAAACCGGCACCTGGACTACTGATTAGATGCGGCTTCTGCTCGACTTCAAGGACTTTGTGAGAGAGGAAAACAAATGTATTTCTGCACAGTTCGACATTCCTGTCTGCGTTAGCATTTCAGCGTTCAGGCCGTGGTCTCGCACTGTGTGCGAATCTAAAGCATAGAATATATTTGCAAAGCGTTTAACAGAAAAGAAAAAACAAATGGCCGACATTTCACAAAATGGACGGCCTTTGGTTACATTCACAATTCTTGGATTGCGATGTTTGTCACATAATGCGATTTGCTTCTGGCCAACATACTATACGTATCATTCGACTATGGGATTACAGTGTGGGATGGAGAACACCTAGATTTGAAAAAAGAAAGGCATGCAATGCAAAATGGGGTGTGTGGGATGGGGAACACACCTAGATTTGAAATATTAAGGCAGGCACACAATGCAATACAAAATGGAGGTGGGAAAACAGATTCAAATTATTAAAATAGGAACTCAATGCAATGAAACCTGCGGGTGGGGGGAAATGGAGAACAAACTTAGATACAAAATATTAATAAAGTCACAAAATGCAAAATGGGATGGTAGATGGAGAAACCCCTAGATTCAAAATATTAAGGAAAGCACAATGCAAAATCGGGGTGTGGGATGGAGAACACACCTAGATTTGAAATAGTTATAAAGGCACAATGCAATATGGCAGGGAGTGGGAAGGAGAACACCTAGATTCAAAATATTAAAGGCACACAACAATAGGGGCGTGGGTTGGAGAATACATCTAGATTCTACATATTCTGTGGAAATCGTGGACAACTCCATAGTCTGAGATGATTAAAAGAAGGTATAAAAAGGAAATAAACAAGTTACAGGTAGTATGAAACCAGTTAGTATCTGGAGCCTCTGAGGCTGAATACGCCTGTGAGAAATGATTATGAGAACAAATGAGTTAATTTTGAGATATGTATCATTTATATTTAAAGACCTTTAGAACAGGGGAGGTTGTAGCACAATTCCGAAGAAACAAAGATAGATCACATTTTGTGTAACCAAGTAACGAGTTAACAATAATATTGGGATTAGAGAAATGAACCTTAGCAAATGTTATAAAAACGCAATGAAGTCACTGGAGGTAGAAGAAATGTAAAAACAAATAAGGCGTACACTAAGATAGACGAGACTCTAGGAAGTTGACGAGCTGCAGCGGGTAGAAGGAATGAACGCGGGAAGAAAACATGGGCATTGAGGCTTGCATCGGAAGCAATATCCAGACGAAGATAGGAATGCAGAAGGGCAACGCCGGGGACGTTTAAGACTAAACAGAAGTCATACCTGGGAAGATGAATACGAACGTGAAAGTGGAAGGTGTAGAGTACAGCAGCCCACCCTGTGGATGAACTTGAAACAGAGATATATAACAAAGGTAAGAGACCAACTAACAGACGCAGATAGAGAAAGAAGGCCAGGTAAACATACAAGAATTAACTGAAATTAGACTTGTTTTCGATTCCACAGAATGCTGTAATACTTTGTGATAAAGCTGAAGACTCGTAGAAAGCTCGATGAAATTTAAAACATAACAAAACTGATGTGGAATGCAACTTTCTCAATATATCCATGGAAGTAACCATTGATATAAATAAAATATATTGAGGTGAGAATAAAATAAATGAATTCAAAGGATTAAATCCGGTCATGAGTTTGAGAAAAGACAATTGCAGTGCACAATTAACCCCTTAAAGAAATGAAGGGAGAGAGGAGTTTGACATAACGGTAGAAATGTTTGTACCACTATTGTTAGAGGTGTGCAGATAAAGAGGCAATAGATGGGAGTGGAGATTGAACGGAGAGAAGAAACTATCCCTTAAAGACCTTAAGAACAGTGGCTTTAATGACTGGGGGGCCCAACCAGAAAATATTACAAAGGTATATATGAAAATACAAAGAATAACGGAATATGAGTTGTGAAATCTGAATGGAATATTAGAGAGAGCTTTGGGAATATGATGTAACTAGTTCCCCCACAAGATGAAAAGAATGCAAGATAGACATGAGAAACAAGAGGGGATTGAATACATCCCATCTGGCATACAAATGAAATGTATTAAATGTGTAGAGGTTGAACTACATAGGAAGACAGGTTACTAAATGAATGGTCTTTTCTAACTTTTTCACAGACCACCATCCGGAGTCAGAACCTAGAGTTGAAAAGAGAAGGGACAGAAAAAGAAGCTTAGATCCCTCATGAAAATATATGACAAGCAAAAAGTGGAGACATATGATTATTGTAGTGTTTTCCCCCTGATGAATTTCAAAGTGAATTGTATGAATGTAGATTTGAGGAATGAAACATGTCGGGTGTATGTTTGATGAGAGAGTGGATGGTTAAGTAAAAAACTACCATAAGAGTGATTTTGAGACTATCAGTTGATTCTGTAATTCATAACAGACACGGATAGTATTGTGATTGAAAACTTTGGTTAAGAAAAAACGAATTATTACACAACAGAGGGTCCATGAGAAAGCTTGTCAGAGAGTGTTTTGGTAATAAGAATTTGAGAAAAGGTGATTTTAGATGTTGATGACCTTTTGACTATGCATTTTATAATCAGAAAATAAAATTGATATTTTTGATATACAAATTGTAGTAGTATGTATGAATGTAATGAAATGAAAACAATCTAGGTTCAACACTGGGTGAGGCTGAGAAAATAAGGGACCCCTTACACATATATTACAAAGATGTCGGATGTGTGCAAAATAGGGCTGTTGTGAGGTGGTCCAAAACAAAAATATTTGCTTTTCCCTCTAGTCTTAGTGTTGTGATATGGAGAACCCACCTACATTTGAAATATTAAGATAATGCTATCCAAAATGGGGACGTGGGATGGAGAACACACCTAGATTCAAAATATTGATAAAGGCACCCAATGCAATGCAAAATGGGGGCTTTGGGATAGAGAAAGCACCTAGATTCGAATTACGAAAGGCACACATTGCAATGCAAAATGGGGGATGTTGCATGTAGAACACTTTAGACTAAATATTTATAAAGGCACACAATGCATAGCAAAATGGGGGATGTTGCATGTAGAACACTTTAGACTAAATATTTATAAAGGCACACAATGCATAGCAAAATGGGGATGTGGGATTTAACATATAGATTTGAAATATTAAGAAAGGAGCACAATGCAAAATGTGGTGTGTGGGATGGAGAACACACCTGGATTCAAAACATTAAGCAAGGCACAACATGCAATGCAAAATGGGGTGTGTGGGTTGGAAGACAATGCAAAATCCAGGGTGTGGAATGAGAACACCTAGTTTTCAAATAATAAGACAATGAAATCCTGGGGGTGTGGGCTGGAAACACAGATTTGAAACATTAAGCCACCCAATGCAATGCAAAATGGAGGTTGGAAAACCGGCCTTGATCCGAAATATTATGAAATGCACGCAACAGTGTAAAATGGCGGGTGGGGGTTGGATGGAGAACACATCTAGATTTGAAATGTTAAGTACACAATGCAATGCAAAAAGGGGAGGGTGGGATGGAGAACAATCCTAAATTCAAAAAGAAAGACACACAATGCAATGCAAAATGGGGGTGGGATGGATAACACCTAGATTTGAAATATTAAAAAAGGAACACAATGCAATCCAAAATGGAGGGGGAAAAACACGTAGATTCAAAGTAAATAAGGCACACAATGCAATGAAACATGGGGGGAGAATGGAGAACATGCCTAGATTTGAAATATTGATCAAAGCACAAAATGCAATGCAAAATGGAGGTGGGAAAACGGGCCTAGATCTGAAATATTAAGAAAGGCACACAATACAATGTACACTGGGTGGTGTGGGATAGGGAACATGCCTATAATCGAAATAATAAAAGGCAAATGCAAAATGGGAGGCAGTGGGATGGAGAACACCTAGATTCAAAATATTAAGGCATGCAATGCAAAATGTTTTGGGGGGATGGATAAAACAAGATTTGAAATATTAATCCAGGCACACAATGCAATGCAAAATGCGGGTTGTGGGATGGAGAACAACCCTAAATTCAAAATATTAATAAAGGCACACAATGTGTTAACTCCTTGCTCCTCCCCAGCGTATAGGCGCTCTCCCTCACCTGTGTCACTGGATTCGGAGCTGATTGAAGGTAAACGGTGTCTAGATGTGTAGTCCTTTTCTTTCTTTTGAAGGAGGTTCCTACCTCGAGAGGAAGCCACAGTGGCCGCCTGTAAAATGTCAGCCCCGTGGCTACCTTCCCAAAGGAGGATGGGAGCGGGAAAAAAGCCCAGTGGGCACAAAAAACCCAGAGGTTGTAGAGCCTTGTTGTTGGAGGCTGTGTTCCAAGCTGTCCTTGGGGCACAAAGGTAGGTATAATGGCTCTGCTGAAATGTGGCTGTTCTTCCTTTTGGATGTACGTTCTGGAGTACAAGTTGATGGCAGGAAGGCGGCCAGGCACAAGAGGCAGAGCAACGGTAAAGAACCTCCACTGACTAGAGTAGGGAAGGAGGCAGTCTTCCCAACAGCTGCGAGCCAGCAAGATAGCAGGAGGCGAAGGGAGAAGAGACGGTCTCCAATGGTGAAAAAGTAAAAAAGAAAGGAAAGACCAAGCTGCAAAGTTCTGGAGGAGAACAGATGAAAAAGGAAAAGGGAGAGTGCAGAGGAAAATCGAAGCAATACCAGTGCGGATGAACTGCACGTGAGGGAAACAGAGGTCCAAAAGAGGGGAAAGGGAAACCAGGTGAGGCACGAGAGCCAAGAACAAGAGGGGAGAGAGCAAGGAAAGTGTTCCGGCAATCGAATGGAAAGGAAAATGAGCGTATGACCACAAAGAGCTAGCAGCAGTGGTTGCAATGCGCCGACCGCAGGGAGAGAAGCACCCAAGAATCTCCCGGTGGCGGCAGCCATGATGCAAAAGACTAGACCTACATGTTGCAACCCGAGAAAAACGGCGAGGGACGATCAATGGTAACCCTACCTATTCGATATGCGCCAAGAGCATGTGTGCATGACAGTATGCCCCTTCCGGTGCTGGGCCCTATGGAATTTACCCACCAAGGCAGGTCTATGCACGAAGGAAGCAGGTTCCCACGAGTCCTCCGACCGAGGGTACCCTCTCTCCAGCTGACTAGATATTCCAGCCGACCCCGATAATAGCATGAGTCACAGATCTGTGCGACTTCAAATTTGGCTTCAGAGTCATTGTGGGCATCAAGGACTGCGGGCATCTCTCTACTAGCCACATCTGGTCCATAGGGATTAAGAGTGAAAGACAGGATGAACACAGTGCACAGCCAGGGGTAATGCAAGTTTGAAAGTCACAGGATTGATTTTTGCAGAAATAGTGAACGGGCCCAGGTAGCGAGGAGATCTTTTTGAAGGATGCACCCAACGGGGCTGGAACTTGGTAAAAAGTCAGACATTTGAACCAACCTTCCAGTTAGGGCAAGCTCTGCTGTGATGATCAGCTTGTTTTTTGGAGCACTTGATTGGCCTCCAGACTGAGCTTGGCATACTGATGAGCTTCCATAATCTTAGTCAATGTAGCTTCTATGGCCGGCATGTTGGTTGGCCCAAAGTGTGCAGGAAAAATGCTGCGGGGTGGAGGCCATAGTTACAATAGAATGGCGAGAGACCAGTTGCGGAATGTTTGGCATTATTGTATGTAAATTCTGCGGTAGGAAGCAGAACCACCCAGTCGTTCTGCTGCTGATTGATATAGCAACAGAGATACTGATCAAGTGTAGCGTTGAGTCTCTGGCTGTTCGTCTGGAGTTGGAATCCCAATGCAAATGACCTGTTGATACCCAACAGCTGACATAGCACTTACCAAAAATTAGAAGTGTACTGGCTTCCTCGGTCAGAGAGACTTTTATCCGGAGGTTCGTGAATCCTGAATATGTCCCGAATTAATACCTCTGCCATGACTGCAACAGTAGGAATTCCAGGTAGGGGAGAAAAGTGAGCCATCGTGGTTAGGGAGTCTACCATTACCATGACACAAGTACAGGAATTGGAAGCAGGTGGGTCAACAATAAAATCAGTGGTAATATGCCTCCATGGGCGAGGTTGCAGTGGCCCTTGCTCTCAGAGACCCATGGGTTTACCTGGGATGTTTTTGCTCTTGGCACAGACTGGACAGGTGTCAACGGACTTCTTGACATCACTGCTAAGGTTTGGGCAATAGAAGCAGTGTTGGAGGAGGTCAAGAGTGCCAGACCGGCCCCCATGCCCGACGGTTCTGTTGTCATGACATCCCTCCAAGACCATACGCCGTAGAGAGTCTGTGGGCAGGTACAGGCAGTGGCCTCGAAACTTGAGACTGTCTTTCCTTAAGGTCGTCCACCATCTCCTGGGGTAAGGCAGTTGGGACAGTACCCCTCTTGACTTGTAGGAACCATTCCAAATGAGCGATGATCCTATTCCTGGGGAAGAAAGGATCCGGAGGGAGGTTGGTAGATCGGTCTGAAGAATACTTGTGGGAGAGTATGTCTGCCACAGTGTTCTGGCTTCCTGGCAGGTAGGTTATATGAAAGTCAAACAGAGTAGAAATGTGCCCACCAAGCCTGTCGGGAATTGACGCATTCCATGGATTGTAAGACTTGGAGTCTTATGGTCAGTTCTTATTAAGAAGGGATGTGCTCTGCCTTGTAGAGATGGCGCCACTCTTCACAAGCTACCTTCATAGCTAAAAGTTCCTTCTCCAAAACAGTCATTGCGTTGGTTTACCGACTGGGTTCTGGACAGGTAGGCAATGGGATGTTCTATGCCTTGATCATCTTGCAGTATGACCGCATCAATGGCAGCTGCAGAGGCATCAAAATCGACAATAAAGGGCCGTCCTTGATCAGGCTGGTGTAAAATGGGAGCAGAAGAGTAAAGGTTCTTGGTGTTTGAAGCTGCCTTCAGCAGATGTAGACCACTGAAACCGACCTGAAGTTATTTTGAGAAGAGAGGTAATGGGTAGTTCTACCTCTGAAAACCGTGGTAAAAACGGCGGAAAGAAATTGCCAAACCCAAAAACCGCTGCACCTCCTTAACAGAAGAGGGGGCTGGCCACTCGAGGATGGCCGAGGCCTATTTTGATCCATCCGAATGCCTTGATCCGAGGGTGATGTACCCCAAATACTGGATAGAGGTCTAGAAAATGCATTTCTCCGGTTTGGCAAGAAGGCGATTGGCTTGTAGGCGGTTGAGTACTTCCTTCAGATGGGAGGGAGGTATGTTCTTGTGGTGAAGACGAGAATACCAGGATATTGTCTAGGCAATCACACTTATGAATATGAGATCCGAGAAAACCCTGTCCATAAAGCGTTGGAATATCGCTGGAGCGTTTACTAGGCCAAAAGGCATCACCCTGTACTCAGAGACCAAAAGGAGTGCGGAATGCTGTTTTCCACTAGTCCCCAGAGCGGATCCGGAGGAGGGTAGGCACTCCTGAGATCCAATTTTGTGAACATCTTGGCTCCCTGCACAGCTTCTATGACGTCTAAGGGGCATGGGATAGCGGTCTCATATTGTCACCCTTTTGAGACCCCTATAGTCTAAGGTATAAGCTCGAGTCCCGTTTGAGAATCAAGAATAGAGATGCCCCTGCAAGAGATTGATGGTTAGACGAGGCTGTTTGGGAGATTGGCATCCAGGTAATAACGTAGAGAAGTCTTCTCAGTTTGTGACGGAACATTCTACCGAATGGCAGTAAAGCATGGGGTAGCAGCTCTATTGCGCAGTCCTCTGGATGATGTGGTGGTAAAGCAACCGGCACTTGTTCAGCAAATACTTTCTGGCATTCAGCCAGATCGTTGGGTAAAGCATGTACCGCCATGGTTTGTTTTGGAGCCAGCTGAGGAATGTGCTTCCGCATAGGCCGCGGAAGCATATGAAATGCAAAATGGAGGGTGTGGGATGGAGCACACCTAGATTCAACAGTTTGATAAAGGCACAACACAATGCAGAATGGAGGTCGGAAAACTGGCTTAGACCCGAAATATTACAAAATGCAAGTAACGCAATGCAAATTGGCAGGTGGGGGTGGGATGGCGAACACCTAGATTTGAAATGTTGAGAAGCACAAAATGCAAAATGGTTCGGGGGGTGGGATGGAGAACAGTTTCAAAATATTGATAAAGGCAAACAAGGCAATGCAAAATGGAGGTGGGAAAAAAGGTCTACATCCGAAATATTAAGAATGCCAGACACTGCAATGCAACACGGGGTGTGGGTTGGAGAACACACATACGTTTGAAATATTAATAAAGGCATGCAATGCAAAATAGGAGGTGTGGGATGGAGAACACAGCTAGAACCAAAAAGTTAAGGCACACAGCAAAATGGAGGTGGAAAAACACCTAGATTCAGAATATTAAGGCCAACAATGCAATGCACAATTGGTGTGGGATGGAGAACACACCTAGATTCCAAGGATTTAGAAAGGTACAATAAAACATGCGAGGTGTGGCATGGAAAACATTTGAAATTTTATGAAAAGCACACAATGCAATATGGAATGGGTGGGATGGAGAACGCATCTAGATGCAAAATAGTAGGAACGGCACAATGCAAAATGGGGGTGTGGGATGGAAAACACCTACATTTGAAATATTTAGCAAGGCACCCAATGCAAATCAGAATTGAGGTGGAAAGACACCTAGATTTAAAATATTACGGCGTAAAATGCAATGAAAAATGGGGGATGTGGGATGAAGGAACAAACCTAGATTTGAAATATTAAAGGCACAATGCAAAATGGTGGTGGATGGATAATACATCTCGATTCTAAATATTAAGAAAGGCAAACAATGCAATGCAAAATGGGGGTGTGGTATGGAGAATACACCTCAATTCTAAATATTAAGAAAGATGCCATGCAGAATTGAGGAGGAAAAACACGTAGATTTGAATTAAGAAAGGCACACAATGCAATTAAAAATTGGGGCAGGGTGGCAAACAGCTATATTCAAAATATTAAGGCAGGCACACAATGCAATGCAAAATGGGGGTGGGATGGAGAATACACCTCGACTAAATATTAAGGCACATAATGTGGGGTGTGTGTGATGGAGAAACATACCTACATTCGAAATATTAAGAAAGGCACACAATGCAATAACAAATGGGAGCAGGGTGGAGAACAAACCTAGATGCGAAATATTAAGAACGGCACTCAATGCATTGCAAAATGGGGGTGTGGGATGGAGACCACCTAGATTCAAAATATTGATAAAGGCACACAATGCAAAATGGCTGGTGGGGATGGGATGGAGAGCAAACCTAGATGTGTAATATTAGAAGCGCACAATGCAAAAAGGCTTGTGGTGGGATTGAGAACCCAAGATTTAAAATATTAAGCAAGCGACACAATGTAACGGAAAAGTGGGAAGAGAACACACCTAGATTTAAAATATATTGAAAAAGGCGCACAATGCAATGCAGAATTAAGGTGCAAATACATGTATGCAAAACGGGGTGTGTGGGATGGTTAAAACATTCCAAATATTAAAAAATGCACACAATGCAAAATGGGGGTGGCATGGGGAACAGCAACATTTAAATTAAGCAAGACAATGCAATGTAAAAAGGGGGGTGGGATGGGGAACACCTAGATTTGAAAAAAGGGCACAATGAAAAATCGAGGTGTGGCATGGAGAAAACACCTTTGATTCAAAATAGAAAATTGAAAAAGGCACACAATGCAATACAAAATAGGAAAACAGGCCTAGATCCGAAATAATAAAGGCACACAATGCAATGAAAAATAGAGGTGGAAAAATACCTAGATTCAAATTATTAAGAAAGGCACGCAATGCAAAATGGGGTGTGGGACGGAGAACACACCTAGACTTGATATATGAAGATAATGCAATCCAAAATGGGGGTGTGGGATCAAGAATACACCTAGCTATAAATATTAAGAAAGGCACGCAATCCAACGCAAAATGGGAGGTGTGGGATGGAGAACAGACCTAAATTCAAATATTCATAAAGGCACACAATTCAATGCAGAAAGGCGTTGGTCGGATTGAGAACACCTAGATTTCAAATATTAACAAAAGGCTTACAATGCAAAATGGGGGGAGAACACACCTAGATAAAAAATATTGATAAAGGCACACAATTCAAAATGGGGGGGAGAACACGCCTAGATTCTAAATATCAAGAAAGTCACAAAAACGCAAAATGAGATGGTGGCTAGAGAACACAACTACATTTAAATTAAGAACGACAATGTGAAATGGGGGTGGGATGAACACACCTAGTTTCAAAATATTAAGGTACACAATGCAATGCAAAATGGGGGTGTGGGATGGAGAATGCACCGAGATAAGAAAAGCACACAATGGAAAGCAAAATAGGGGGTGTGTGATGGAGAACACAATGCAAAATGTGTGGGCTGGGATGGAGAACACACCAAAATCCGAAATATTAATAAAGGCACACAATGCAAAATGGGGGTGTAGGTTGGAGAAAACCTAGATTTCAAATATTAAAGGCACAATGCAGTGCAAAATGGGAGGTGTGAGACGGAGAACAGACCTAGATTCAAAATATTCAGAAAGGCACACAATTCAATGCAGAAAGACTTGTGAGGGATGAGAACACACCTAGATTCATAATATTGATAAAAACAATGCAAATGAAACAGCACACAATGCAATAGGGAGGCATAGCTAGATTCCAAATATTAAGGCACACAATGACATGCGGGGGTGGGGGGTGTACAACGCACCTAGATTTTTAAGAAAGGCACACAAAACAATGAAAAATGGGTGTGGTATGGAGAACACTTAGATTTGAAATATTAAGAAAGGCACACCATGCAATGCAAAATGGGGGCTGGGACAGAGAACACTCCTAGAGTCAAAATATTGATAAAATCACACAATGCAAAATCGAGGTCGGAAAACAGGCCTAGACCTGAAATATTATGAAATGCACGCAACGCAATCCAAAATTTTGGTTGGGATGGAGAAAACAGATTTGAAATATTAGGAGAAGCACACTGCAAAATGGTTAGGGGGTGGGATGGAGAACACAAGATCTGAAATATTAAGCAAGGCACACAATACAATACAAAATGGGGGTGGGATGGAGAACAAATCTATATTTTAAATATGCCGAAGTGGGATGAAGAACACACCTAGATTTGAAATATTAAAACAATGCAACCAAAATGGGGGTGTGGGATGAAGAACACCTAGATTTGAAATATTAAGGCATGCAATGCAGAATTGAGGTGGATAAACAGATTTGAAATATTAAGAAAGGAACACAATGCAAAATGGGTGGTTTAGGATGGAGAACACAGATTCAAAATATGTAGAAAGGCACACAATGCAAAATGAGGGGTGTGAGATGGAAAATACACCTAGATTCAAAATATTGATAAAGGCACAAAATGCAAAATGGGGGGGGGGTGGAGAACTCACCTACATTCGAAATTTTAAGGCGCAATGCAAAATGAGGGCTTTAGGATGGAGAACACTTACATTCGAAATATTAAGAAAGGCACTCAAAGCCATGGAAAATGGGTGTGCGCGCTCGGGAACACTAGATATGAAATATTACGAAAAGCAATTCAAAATGGGTGTGTGAGATGGAGAAAACCTAGATTTGAAATATTACGAAAGGCACAGAAGGCAATGCAAAATGGGTCAAAAATGAGATTAGATCAGACATTTTAAGAAATGCACGCAATGCAATGCAAAATGGGGGTGTAGGATGGAGAATACACCTTGATTCTAAATATTGATAAAGGCACACAATGCAATGCAAAATTGTGGGGTAGAGGCACAGTGGCCAGAGGCCCGGGGGGTAGAGGTACAGTGGCCAGAGGCACAGTGACCAGAGGCCCAGGGGGGTAGAGGCCCAGGGGGGTAGAGGCCCAGGGGTAGAGGCCCAGGGGGGTAGAGGCCCAGTGGCCAGAGGCCCAGTGGCCAGAGGCCCAGGGGGGTAGAGGCCCAGGGGGGTAGAGGCACAGTGGCCAGAGGCCCAGGGGGGTAGAGGCACAGTGGCCAGAGGCCCAGGGGGGTAGAGGCACAGTGGCCAGAGGCCCAGGGGAGTAGAGGCACAGTGGCCAGAGGCCCAGGGGGGTAGAGGCACAGTTGCCAGAGGCCCGGGGGGGTAGAGGCACAGTGGCCAGAGGCCCGGGGGGGTAGAGGCACAGTGGCCAGAGGCCCGGGGGGGATGAGGCACAGTGGCCAGAGGCCCGGGGGGATGAGGCACAGTGGCCAGAGGCCCGGGGGGGGTAGAGGCACAGTGGCCAGAGGCACAGTGGCCAGAGGCCCGGGGGGGTAGAGGCACAGTGGCCAGAAGTCCGGGGGGCTAGAGGCACAGTGGCCAGAGGCACAGTGGCCAGAGGCCCGGGGGGGTGGAGGCACAGTGGCCAGAGGCACAGTGGCCAGAGGCCCGGGGGGGTGGAGGCACAGTGGCCAGAGGCACAGTGGCCAGAGGCCCGGGGGGGTGGAGGCACAGTGGCCAGAGGCACAGTGGCCAGAGGCCCGGGGGGGGTGGAGGCACAGTGGCAAGAGGCACAGTGGCCAGAGGCACAGTGGCCAGAGGCCCGGGGGGCAGAAGCACAGTGGCCAGAGGCCCGGGGGGGCAGAAGCACAGTGGCCAGAGGCCCGGGGGGGCAGAAGCACAGTGGCCAGAGGCCCGGGGGGGGCAGAAGCACAGTGGCCAGAGGCCCGGGGGGGGCAGAAGCACAGTGGCCAGAGGCCCGGGGGGGGCAGAAGCACAGTGGCCAGAGGCCCGGGGGGGGGCAGAAGCACAGTGGCCAGAGGCCCGGGGGGGGCAGAAGCACAGTGGCCAGAGGCCCGGGGGGGCAGAAGCACAGTGGCCAGAGGCCCGGGGGGGCAGAAGCACAGTGGCCAGAGGCCCGGGGGGGGCAGAAGCACAGTGGCCAGAGGCCAGGGGGGGCAGAAGCACAGTGACCAGAGGCCCGGGGGGGCAGAAGCACAGTGGCCAGAGGCCCAGGGGGGGCAGAAGCACAGAGGCCCGGGGGGGCAGAAGCACAGTGGCCAGAGGCCCAGGGGGGACAGAAGCACAGTGGCCAGAGGCCCAGGGGGACAGAAGCACAGTGGCCAGAGGCCCGGGGGGACAGAAGCACAGTGGCCAGAGGCCCGGGGGGGGGGCAGAAGCACAGTGGCCAGAGGCCCGGGGAGGGCAGAAGCACAGTGGCCAGAGGCCCGGGGGGGGGCAGAAGCACAGTGGCCAGAGGCCCGGGGGGGGGCAGAAGCACAGTGGCCAGAGGCACGGGGGGGCAGAAGCACAGTGGCCAGAGGCACGGGGGGGCAGAAGCACAGTGGCCAGAGGCACGGGGGCACAGTGGCCAGAGGCACGGGGGGCAGAAGCACAGTGGCCAGAGGCACGGGGGGCAGAAGCACAGTGGCCAGAGGCCCGGGGGGCAGAGGCACAGTGGCCAGAGGCCCGGGGGGCAGAGGCACAGTGGCCAGAGGCCCGGGGGGCAGAGGCCCGTGGGGGTAGAGGGACAGTGGCCAGAGGCACAGTATCCAGAAGCCCAGGGGGGTAGAGGCACAGTGGCCAGAGGCACAGTATCCAGAGGCCCGGGGGGTAGAGGCACAGTGGCCAGAGGCCCAGGGGAGTTAGAGGCACAGTGGCCAGAGGCCCGGGGGGGGCAGAGGCACAGTGGCCAGAGGCACAGTGGCCAGAGGCACAGTGGCCAGAGGCCCGGGGGGGTAGAGGGACAGTGGCCAGAGGCACAGTATCCAGAGGCCCGGGGGGGTAGAGGCACAGTGGCCAGAGGCCCAGGGGGGGTTAGAGGCACAGTGGCCAGAGGCCCAGGGGGTAGAGGGACAGTGGCCAGAGGCACAGTATCCAGAAGCCCGGGGGGGTAGAGGCACAGTGGCCAGAGGCACAGTATCCAGAGGCCAGGGGGAGTAGAGGCACAGTGGCCAGAGGCCCAGGGGGGTTAGAGGCACAGTGGCCAGAGGCCCGGGGGGCAGAGGCACAGTGGCCAGAGGCCCGGGGGGCAGAGGCACAGTGGCCAGAGGCCCGGGGGGGTAGAGGGACAGTGGCCAGAGGCACAGTATCCAGAGGCCCGGGGGGGTAGAGGCACAGTGGCCAGAGGCCCAGGGGGGTTAGAGGCACAGTGGCCAGAGGCCCAGGGGGGGTAGAGACACAGTGGCCAGAGGCCCAGGGGGGTTAGAGGCACAGTGGCCAGAGGCCCAGGGGGGTTAGAGAGGCAGTGGCCAGAGGCCCAGGGGGGTTAGAGAGGCAGTGGCCAGAGGCCCAGGGGGGTTAGAGAGGCAGTGGCCAGAGGCCCAGGGGGGTTAGAGAGGCAGTGGCCAGAGGCCCAGGGGGGTTAGAGGCAGTGGCCAGAGACCCAGGGGGGTTAGAGGCACAGTGGCCAGAGGCCCAGGGGGGTTAGAGGCACAGTGGCCAGAGGCCCAGGGGGGTTAGAGGCACAGTGGCCAGAGGCCCAAGGGGGTTAGAGGCACAGGGGTTAGAGGCCCAGGGGGGTTAGAGGCCCAGGGGGGGTTAGAGGCCCAGGGGGGGTTAGAGGCCCAGGGGGGGTTAGAGGCCCAGTGGCCAGAGGCCCGGGGGGATAGAGGCACAGTGGCCAGAGGCCCGGGGGGATAGAGGCACAGTGGCCAGAGGCCGGGGGGCAGTGGCCCGGGGGGCAGAGGCACAGTGGCCAGAGGCCCGGGGGGGTAGAGGCACAGTGGCCAGAGGCACAGTGGCCAGAGTCCCGGGGGGGTAGAGGCACAGTGGCCAGATGCCCGGGGGTAGAGGCACAGTGGCCAGAGGCACAGTGGGCAGAGGCCCGGGGGGGTAGAGGGACAGTGGCCAGAAGCACAGTATCCAGAAGCCCGGGGGGGTAGAGGCACAGTGGCCAGAGGCACAGTATCCATCGGCCCGGGGGGTAGAGGCACAGTGGCCAGAGGCCCAGGGGGGTAAGAGGCACAGTGGCCAGAGGCCAGGGGGGCAGAGGCACAGTGGCCAGAGGCACAGTGGCCAGAGGCCCGGGGGGCAGAGGCACAGTGGCCAGAGGCACAGTATCCAGAGGCCCGGGGGGTAGAGGCACAGTGGCCAGAGGCCCAAGGGGGTTAGAGGCACAGTGGCCAGAGGCACAGTGGCCAGAGGCCTGGGGGTTAGAGGCACAGTGGCCAGAGGCCCAGGGGGGTTAGAGGCACAGTGGCCAGAGGCCAGGGGGGCAGAGGCACAGTGGCCAGAGGCACAGTGGCCAGAGGCCCGGGGGGCAGAGGCACAGTGGCCAGAGGCACAGTATCCAGAGGCCCGGGGGGTAGAGGCACAGTGGCCAGAGGCCCAAGGGGGTTAGAGGCACAGTGGCCAGAGGCACAGTGGCCAGAGGCCCAGGGGGATTAGAGGCACAGTGGCCAGAGGCCTAGGGGGGTTAGAGGCACAGTGGCCAGAGGCCTAGGGGGGTTAGAGGCACAGTGGCCAGAGGCCCAGGGGGGTTAGAGGCACAGTGGCCAGAGGCCCAGGGGGGTTAGAGGCACAGTGGCCAGAGGCCCAGGGGGGTTAGAGGCACAGTGGCCAGAGGCCCAGGGGGGTTAGAGGCACTGTGGCCAGAGGCCCAGGGGGGGTTAGAGGCACAGTGGCCAGAGGCCCAGGGGGGTTAGAGGCACAGTGGCCAGAGGCCCAGGGGGGTTAGAGGCACAGTGGCCAGAGGCCCAGGGGGGTTAGAGGCACAGTGGCCAGAGGCCCAGGGGGGTTAGAGGCACAGTGGCCAGAGGCCCAGGGGGGTTAGAGGCACAGTGGCCAGAAGCCCAGGGGGGTTAGAGGCCCAGAGGGGTTAGAGGCACAGTGGCCAGAGGCCCAGTGGCCAGAGGCCCGGGGGGTAGAGGCACAGTGGCCAGAGGCACAGTGGCCAGAGGCCTGGGGGGGTAGAGGCACAGTGGCCAGAGGCCCAGGGGGGTTAGAGGCACAGTGGCCAGAGGCACAGTGGCCAGAGTCCCGGGGGGGTAGAGGCACAGTATCCAGATGCCCGGGGGTAGAGGCACAGTGGCCAGAGGCACAGTGGCCAGAGTCCCGGGGGGGGTAGAGGCACAGTATCCAGATGCCCGGGGGTAGAGGCACAGTGGCCCGAGGCACAGTGGGCAGAGGCCCGGGGGGGTAGAGGGACAGTGGCCAGAGGCACAGTATCCAAAAGCCCGGCGGGTAGAGGCACAGTGGCCAGAGGCACAGTATCCAGAGGCCCGGGGGGTAGAGGCACAGTTACCAGAGGCCCAGGGGGGTTAGAGGCACAGTGGCCAGAGGCCCGGGGGTCAGAGGCACAGTGGCCAGAGGCACAGTGGCCAGAGGCCTGGGGGGGCAGAGGCACAGTGGCCAGAGGCACAGTGGCCAGAGGCCCGGGGGGGTAGAGGCACAGTGGCCAGAGGCACAGTATCCAGAGGCCCAGTGGGTAGAGGCACAGTGGCCAGAGGCCCAGGGGGGTTAGAGGCACAGTGGCCAGAGGCACAGTGGCCAGAAGCCTGGGGGGGTTAGAGGCACAGTGGCCAGAGGCACAGTATCCAGAAGCACGGGGGGGTAGAGGCACAGTGGCCAGAGGCACAGTATCCAGAGTCCCGGGGGGGTAGAGGCACAGTGGCCAGAGGCCCAGGGGGGTTAGAGGCACAGTGGCCATAGGCCCGGGGGGGGTTAGAGGCACAGTGGCCAGAGGCCCGGGGGGGGTTAGAGGCACAGTGGCCAGAGGCCCGGGGGGGGTTAGAGGCACAGTGGCCAGCGGCCCGGGGGGCAGAGGCACAGTGGCCAGAGGCACAGTGGCCAGAGGCCCGGGGGGGTAGAGGGACAGTGGCCAGAGGCACAGTATCCAGAGGCCCGGGGGGTAGAGGCCCAGGGGGGTAGAGGCCCAGGGGGGTAGAGGCCCAGGGGGGTAGAGGCACAGTGGCCAGAAGCCTGGGGGGCTAGAGGCACAGTGGCCAGAGGCCCGGGGGGCTAGAGGCACAGTGGCCAGAGGCACAGTGGCCAGAGGCCCGGGGGGGTGGAGGCACAGTGGCCAGAGGCACATGGGGGCAGAAGCACAGTGGCCAGGGGCCTGGGGGGGCAGAAGCACAGTGGCCAGAGGCCTGGGGGGGCAGAGCACAGTGGCCAGAGGCCTGGGGGGGCAGAAGCATAGTGGCCAGAGGCCTGGGGGGGCAGAAGCACAGTGGCCAGAGGCCTGGGGGGGGCAGAAGCACAGTGGCCAGAGGCCTGGGGGGGCAGAAGCACAGTGGCCAGAGGCCTGGGGGGGGCAGAAGCACAGTGGCCAGAGGCCTGGGGGGGGCAGAAGCACAGTGGCCAGAGGCCTGGGGGGCAGAAGCACAGTGGCCAGAGGCATGGGGGCAGAGGCACAGTGGCCAGAGGCCCGGGGGGGCAGAGGCACAGTGGCCAGAGGCACAGTGGCCAGAGGCCCGGGGGGGTAGAGGGACAGTGGCCAGAGGCACAGTATCCAGAAGCCCGGGGGGTAGAGGCACAGTGGCCAGAGGCACAGTATGCAGAGGCCGGGTGGTAGAGGCACAGTGGCCAGAGGCCCGGGGCGGCAGAGGCACAGTGGCCAGAGGCACAGTGACCAGAGGCCCGGGGGTAGAGGGACAGTGGCCAGAGGCACAGTATCCAGAAGCCCGGGGGAAGAGGCACAGTGGCCAGAGGCACAGTATCCAGACGCCGGGTGGTAGAGGCACAGTGGCCAGAGGCCCAGGGAGGTTAGAGGCACAGTGGCCAGAGGCCCGGGGCGGCAGAGGCACAGTGACCAGAGTCCCGGGGTTAGAGGCACAGTGGCCAGAGGCCCAGGGGGGTTAGAGGCACAGTGGCCAGAGGCCCAAGGGGGTTAGAGGCACAGTGGCCAGAGGCCCAGGGGGGTTAGAGGCACAGTGGCCAGAGGCCCAGGGGGGGCAGTGGCCCGGGGGGGCAGAGGCACAGTGGCCAGAGGCCCGGGGTGGTAGAGGCACAGTGGCCAGAGTCCCGGGGGGGTAGAGGCACAGTATCCAGATGCCCGGGGGGGAAGAGGCACAGTGGCCAGAGGCCAGGGGGGTTAGAGGCACAGTGGCCAGAGGCCAAGGGGGGTTAGAGGCACAGTGGCCAGAGGCCAAGGGGGGTTAGAGGCACAGTGGCCAGAGGCCAAGGGGGGTTAGAGGCACAGTGGCAAGAGGCCAAGGGGGGTTAGAGGCACAGTGGCCAGAGGCCCAGGGGGGTTAGAGGCACAGTGGCCAGAGGCCCAGTGGACTTAGAGGCCCAGGGGGGTTAGAGGCACAGTGGCCAGAGGCCGGGGGGCAGTGGCCCGGGGGGGCAGAGGCACAGTGGCCAGAGGCCCGGGGTGGTAGAGGCACAGTGGCAAGAGTCCCGGGGGGGTAGAGGCACAGTATCCAGATGCCCGGGGGGGGAAGAGGCACAGTGGCCAGAGGCCAGGGGGGTTAGAGGCACAGTGGCCAGAGGCCCGGGGGGGTGTAGAGGCACATTGGCCAGAGGCCCGGGGAGGTTAGAGGCACAGTGGACAGAGGCCCGGGGGGTAGAGGCACAGTGGCCAGAGGCCCGGGGGGGTAGAGGCACAGTGGCCAGAGGCCCGGGGGTGGTAGAGGCACAGTGGCCAGAGGCCCAGGGGGGGTTAGAGGCACAGTGGCCAGAGGCCCAGGGGGGTTAGAGGCACAGCGGCCAGAGGGCCAGGGGGGGTTAGAGGCACAGTGGCCAAGCCCCGGGGGGGGGTAGGGGCACAGTGGCCAGAGGCCCCGGGGGGGGTAGAGGCACAGTGGCCAGAGGCCCTGGGGGGGGTAGAGGCCAGGGGGATAGAGGCACAGTGGCCAGAGGCCCGGGGGGGTAGAGGCCCGGGGGGGTAGAGGCACAATGGCCAGAGGCCCGGGGTAGAGGCACAGTGGCCAGAGGCCCGGGGGGGTAGAGGCACAGTGGCCAGAGGCACAGTGGCCAGAGGCCTGGGGGGGTAGAGGCCTGGGGGGGTAGAGGCCCGGGCGGGCAGAGGCACAGTGGCCAGAGGCACAGGGGGTAGGTGGCCCAGGGGGGTTAGAGGCCCAGGGGGGTTAGAGGCACAGTGGCCAGAGGCCCAGGGGGGGTAGAGGCACATTGGCCAGAGGCCCGGGGGGGGTAGAGGCACAGTGGCCAGAGGCCCAGGGGGGGTAGAGGCACAGTGGCCAGAGGCCCAGGGGGGGTAGAGGCACAGTGGCCAGAGGCCCAGGGGGGGTAGAGGCACAGTGGCCAGAGGCCCAGGGGGGGTAGAGGCACAGTGGCCAGAGGCCCAGGGGGGTAGAGGCACAGTGGCCAGAGGCCCAGGGGGGGTAGAGGCACAGTGGCCAGAGGCCCAGGGGGGGTAGAGGCACAGTGGCCAGAGGCCCAGGGGGGTAGAGGCACAGTGGCCAGAGGCCCGGGCGGGGGGTAGAGGCACAGTGGCCAGAGGCCCAGGGGGGGTAGAGGCACAGTGGCCAGAGGCCCAGGGGGGGTAGAGGCACAGTGGCCAGAGGCCCAGGGGGGTAGAGGCACAGTGGCCAGAGGCCCAGGGGGGGTAGAGGCACAGTGGCCAGAGGCCCAGGGGGGGTAGAGGCACAGTGGCCAGAGGCCCAGGGGGGATAGAGGCACAGTGGCCAGAGGCCCAGGGGGGGGTAGAGGCACAGTGGCCAGAGGCCAGGGGGGCAGAGGCCAGGGGGGGCAGAGGCCCGGGGGGGCAGAGGTCCGGGGGGCAGAGGCACAGTGGCCAGAGGCCCGGGGGGGTAGAGGCACTGTGGCCAGAGGCACAGTGGCCAGAGGCCCAGGGGGGGGCAGAGGCCCAGGGGGGGCAGAAGCAGGTGGGGCAGAGGCGCGGGGGGCAGAAGCACAGTGGCCAGAGACACAGTGGCCAGAAGCCCGGGGGGGGTAGAGGCACAGTGACCAGAGGCCCGGGGGGGTAGAGGCACAGTGGCCAGAGGCCCGGGGGGGGGAGAGGCACAGTGGCCAGAGGCCCGGGGGTGGTAGAGGCACAGTGGCCAGAGGCCCAGGGGGGGTTAGAGGCACAGTGGCCAGAGGCCCAGGGGGGTTAGAGGCACAGTGGCCAGAGGCCCAGGGGGGGTTAGAGGCACAGTGGCCAGAGGCCCTGGGGGGGCAGAGGCCTGGGGGGGCAGAGGCCTGGGGGGGGGCAGAGGCACAGTGGCCAGAGGCGCAGGGTGGCAGAAGCAGGGAGGGCAGAGGCGTGGGGGCAGAAGCACAGTGGCCAGAGGCCCAGGGGGGTTAGAGGCACAGTGGCCAGAGGCCCAGGGGGGGCAAAGGCACAGTGGCCAGAGGCCCAGGGGGGGCAGAGGCACAGTGGCCAGAGGCCCAGGGGGGGCAGAGGCACAGTGGCCAGAGGCCCAGGGGGGGCAGAGGCACAGTGGCCAGAGGCCCAGGGGGGGCAGAGGCACAGTGGCCAGAGGCCCAGGGGGTGCAGAGGCACAGTGGCCAGAGGCCCAGGGGGTGGTAGAGGCACAGAGTGGCCAGAGGCCCAGGGGTTGGTAGAGGCACAGATTGGCCAGAGGCCCAGGGGGGTTAGAGGCACAGTGGCCAGAGGCCCAGGGGGTTAGAGGCACAGTGGCCAGAGGCCCAGGGGGGTTAGAGGCACAGTGGCCAGAGGCCCAGGGGGTTAGAGGCACAGTGGCCAGAGGCCCAGGGGGGTTAGAGGCACAGTGGCCAGAGGCCCAGGGGGGTTAGAGGCACAGTGGCCAGAGGCCCGGGGGGGGGTTAGAGGCACAGTGGCCAGAGGCCCGGGGGGGGGGTTTAGAGGCACAGTGGCCAGAGGCCCGGGGGGGTTAGAGGCACAGGGGCCCGAGGCCCGGGGGGGTTAGAGGCACAGTGGCCAGAGGCCCAGGGGGGTTAGAGGCACAGTGGCCAGAGGCCCAGGGGGGTTAGAGGCACAGTGGCCAGAGGCCCAGGGGCTTAGAGGCACAGTGGCCAGAGGCCCAGGGGGGTTAGAGGCACAGTGGCCAGAGGCCCGGGGGGGGGGGGGTAGAGGCACAGTGGCCAGAGGCCCGGGGGGGTTAGAGGCACAGGGGCCCGAGGCCCGGGGGGGTTAGAGGCACAGTGGCCCGAGGCCCGGGGGGGTTAGAGGCACAGTGGCCCGAGGCCCGGGGGGGTTAGAGGCACAGTGGCCAGAGGCCCGGGGGGGTTAGAGGCACAGTGGCCAGAGGCCCGGGGGGGTTAGAGGCACAGTCGCCAGAGGCCCGGGGGGGTTAGAGGCACAGTGGCCAGAGTCCCGGGGGGTAGAGGCACAGTGGCCAGAGTCCCAGAGGGGGCAGAGGGGGGAGAGGCACAGTGGCCAGAGGCCCAGGGGGGCCAGAGGCACAGTGGCCAGAGGCCCAGGGGGGGCAGAGGCACAGTGGCCAGAGGCCCAGGGGGGGGCAGAGGCACAGTGGCCAGAGGCCCAGGGGGGGGCAGAGGCACAGTGGCCAGAGGCCCAGGGGGGGGAGAGGCACAGTGGCCAGAGGCCCGGGGGGCAGAGGCACAGTGGCCAGAGGCACAGTGGCCAGAGGCCCAGGGGGGCAGAGGCACAGTGGCCAGAGGCCCGGGGGGGGGCAGAGGCACAGTGGCCAGAGGCCCAGGGGGGGCAGAGGCACAGTGGCCAGAGGCCCGGGGGGGCAAAGGCACAAGGGCCAGAGGCCCGGGGGGGCAAAGGCACAGTGGCCAGAGGCCCGGGGGGGCAAAGGCACAGTGGCCAGAGGCCCGGGGGGGCAAAGGCACAGTGGCCAGAGGCCCGGGGGGGGCAAAGGCACAGTGGCCAGAGGCACGGGGGGGCAGAGGCACAGTGGCCAGAGGCCCGGGGGGGGCAGAGGCACAGTGGCCAGAGGCCCGGGGGGGCAGAGGCACAGTGGCCAGAGGCCCGGGGGGGGCAGAGGCACAGTGGCCAGAGGCCCGGGGGGGGCAGAGGCACAGTGGCCAGAGGCACGGGGGGCAGAGGCACAGTGGCCAGAGGCCCGGGGGGGCAGAGGCACAGTGGCCAGAGGCCCGGGGGGAGGCAGAGGCACAGTGGCCAGAGGCCCGGGGGGCAGAGGCACAGTGGCTAGAGGCCCGGGGGGGCAGAGGCACAGTGGCCAGAGGCCTGGGGGGGGCAGAGGCACAGTGGCCAGAGGCCCGGGGGGGCAGAGGCACAGTGGCCAGAGTCCCGGGGGGGGCAGAGGCACAGTGGCCAGAGGCCCGGGGGGGCAGAGGCACAGTGGCCAGAGGCCCAGGGGGGCAGAGGCACAGTGGCCAGAGGCCCGGGGGGGCAGAGGCACAGTGGCTAGAGGCCCGGGGGGGCAGAGGCACAGGGGCCCTGGGGGGTAGAGGCACAGTGGCCAGAGGCCTGGGGGGCAGAGGCACAGTGGCCAGAGGCCCAGGGGGGCAGAGGCACAGTGGCCAGAGGCCCAGGGGGGCAGAGGCACAGTGGCCAGAGGCCCAGGGGGGCAGAGGCACAGTGGCCAGAGGCCCAGGGGGGCAGAGGCACAGTGGCCAGAGGCCCAGGGGGGCAGAGGCACAGTGGCCAGAGGCCCAGGGGGGCAGAGGCACAGTGGCCAGAGGCCCAGGGGGGCAGAGGCACAGTGGCCAGAGGCCCAGGGGGGCAGAGGCACAGTGGCCAGAGGCCTGGGGGTAGAGGCACAGTGGCCAGAGGCCCGGGGGGGTGAGGCACAGTGGCCAGGGGCCCAGGGGGTGAGGCACAGTGGCCAGGGGCCCAGGGGGGTGAGGCACAGTGACCAAGGGCCCAGGGGGTGAGGCACAGTGGCCAGAGGCAGAGTGGCCAAGGGGCCCAGGGGGGTGAGGCACAGTGGCCAGAGGCACAGTGGCCATGGACCCGGGGGGTGAGGCACAGTGGTCAGATGCAGTGGCCAGGGACCCGGGGGGTGAGGCACAGTGTCCAGAGGCACAGTGGCCAGGGTCCAGGGGGTGAGGCACAGTGGCCAGAGGCAGTGGCCAGGGGCCCGGGGGGGTGGGGGCACAGTGGCCAGAGGCACAGTGGCCAGGGGCTTGGGGGGGTGGGGCACAGTGGCCAGAGGCACAGTGGCCAGGGGCCCGGGGGTGTGAGGCACAGTGGCCAGAGGCACAGTGGCCAGGGGCCTGGGGGGGCAGAGGCACAGTGGCCAGAGGCCCAGGGGGGCAGAGGCACAGTGGCCAGAGGCCCAGGGGGGCAGAGGCACAGTGGCCAGAGGCCCAGGGGGGCAGAGGCACAGTGGCCAGAGGCCTGGGGGTAGAGGCACAGTGGCCAGAGGCCCAGGGGGTAGAGGCACAGTGGCCAGAGGCCCAGGGGGTAGAGGCACAGTGGCCAGAGGCCCGGGGGGTAGAGGCACAGTGGCCAGAGGCACAGTATGCAGAGGCCGGGTGGTAGAGGCACAGTGGCCAGAGGCCCGGGGCGGCAGAGGCACAGTGGCCAGAGGCACAGTGACCAGAGGCCCGGGGGTAGAGGGACAGTGGCCAGAGGCACAGTATCCAGAAGCCCGGGGGAAGAGGCACAGTGGCCAGAGGCACAGTATCCAGACGCCGGGTGGTAGAGGCACAGTGGCCAGAGGCCCAGGGAGGTTAGAGGCACAGTGGCCAGAGGCCCGGGGCGGCAGAGGCACAGTGACCAGAGTCCCGGGGTTAGAGGCACAGTGGCCAGAGGCCCAGGGGGGTTAGAGGCACAGTGGCCAGAGGCCCAAGGGGGTTAGAGGCACAGTGGCCAGAGGCCCAGGGGGGTTAGAGGCACAGTGGCCAGAGGCCCAGGGGGGGCAGTGGCCCGGGGGGGCAGAGGCACAGTGGCCAGAGGCCCGGGGTGGTAGAGGCACAGTGGCCAGAGTCCCGGGGGGGTAGAGGCACAGTATCCAGATGCCCGGGGGGGAAGAGGCACAGTGGCCAGAGGCCAGGGGGGTTAGAGGCACAGTGGCCAGAGGCCAAGGGGGGTTAGAGGCACAGTGGCCAGAGGCCAAGGGGAGTTAGAGGCACAGTGGCCAGAGGCCAAGGGGGGTTAGAGGCACAGTGGCCAGAGGCCAAGGGGGGTTAGAGGCACAGTGGCAAGAGGCCAAGGGGGGTTAGAGGCACAGTGGCCAGAGGCCCAGGGGGTTAGAGGCACAGTGGCCAGAGGCCCAGTGGACTTAGAGGCCCAGGGGGGTTAGAGGCACAGTGGCCAGAGGCCGGGGGGCAGTGGCCCGGGGGGGCAGAGGCACAGTGACCAGAGGCCCGGGGTGGTAGAGGCACAGTGGCCAGAGTCCCGGGGGGGTAGAGGCACAGTATCCAGATGCCCGGGGGGGGAAGAGGCACAGTGGCCAGAGGCCAGGGGGGTTAGAGGCACAGTGGCCAGAGGCCCGGGGGGGTGTAGAGGCACATTGGCCAGAGGCCCGGGGAGGTTAGAGGCACAGTGGACAGAGGCCCGGGGGGGTAGAGGCACAGTGGCCAGAGGCCCGGGGGGGGTAGAGGCACAGTGGCCAGAGGCCCGGGGGTGGTAGAGGCACAGTGGCCAGAGGCCCAGGGGGGGTTAGAGGCACAGTGGCCAGAGGCCCAGGGGGGGTTAGAGGCACAGTGGCCAGAGGCCCAGGGGGGGTTAGAGGCACAGTGGCCAGAGGCCCCGGGGGGGGTAGAGGCACAGTGGCCAGAGGCCCCGGGGGGGGTAGAGGCACAGTGGCCAGAGGCCCTGGGGGGGGTAGAGGCCCAGGGGGATAGAGGCACAGTGGCCAGAGGCCCGGGGGGGTAGAGGCCCGGGGGGGTAGAGGCACAGTGGCCAGAGGCCCGGGGGGTAGAGGCACAGTGGCCAGAGGCCCGGGGGGTAGAGGCACAGTGGCCAGAGGCACAGTGGCCAGAGGCCTGGGGGGGTAGAGGCCTGGGGGGGTAGAGGCCCGGGCGGGCAGAGGCACAGTGGCCAGAGGCACAGGGGGGTTAGAGGCCCAGGGGGGTTAGAGGCCCAGGGGGGTTAGAGGCACAGTGGCCAGAGGCCCAGGGGGGGTAGAGGCACATTGGCCAGAGGCCCAGGGGGGGTAGAGGCACATTGGCCAGAGGCCCAGGGGGGGTAGAGGCACAGTGGCCAGAGGCCCAGGGGGGGTAGAGGCAGAGTGGCCAGAGGCCCAGGGGGGGGTAGAGGCACAGTGGCCAGAGGCCCAGGGGGGGGTAGAGGCACAGTGGCCAGAGGCCCAGGGGGGGTAGAGGCACAGTGGCCAGAGGCCCAGGGGGGGTAGAGGCACAGTGGCCAGAGGCCCAGGGGGGTAGAGGCACAGTGGCCAGAGGCCCGGGCGGGGGGTAGAGGCACAGTGGCCAGAGGCCCAGGGGGGGTAGAGGCACAGTGGCCAGAGGCCCAGGGGGGGTAGAGGCACAGTGGCCAGAGGCCCAGGGGGGTAGAGGCACAGTGGCCAGAGGCCCAGGGGGGGTAGAGGCACAGTGGCCAGAGGCCCAGGGGGGGTAGAGGCACAGTGGCCAGAGGCCCAGGGGGATAGAGGCACAGTGGCCAGAGGCCCAGGGGGGGGTAGAGGCACAGTGGCCAGAGGCCAGGGGGGGCAGAGGCCCGGGGGGGCAGAGGCCCGGGGGGGCAGAGGCCCGGGGGGGCAGAGGCCCGGGGGGGCAGAGGTCCGGGGGGCAGAGGCACAGTGGCCAGAGGCCCGGGGGGTAGAGGCACTGTGGCCAGAGGCACAGTGGCCAGAGGCCCAGGGGGGGGCAGAGGCCCAGGGGGGGCAGAAGCAGGTGGGGCAGAGGCGCGGGGGGGCAGAAGCACAGTGGCCAGAGACACAGTGGCCAGAAGCCCGGGGGGGGTAGAGGCACAGTGACCAGAGGCCCGGGGGGGTAGAGGCACAGTGGCCAGAGGCCCGGGGGCAGAGGCCCGGGGGGGCAGAGGCCTGGGGGGGGCAGAGGCCTGCGGGGGGCAGAGGCACAGTGGCCAGAGGCGCAGGGTGGCAGAAGCAGGGAGGGCAGAGGCGCGGGGGCAGAAGCACAGTGGCCAGAGGCCCAGGGGGGTTAGAGGCACAGTGGCCAGAGGCCCAGGGGGGGCAAAGGCACAGTGGCCAGAGGCCCAGGGGGGGCAAAGGCACAGTGGCCAGAGGCCCAGGGGGGTTAGAGGCACAGTGGCCAGAGGCCCAGGGGGGTTAGAGGCACAGTGGCCAGAGGCCCAGGGGGCTTAGAGGCACAGTGGCCAGAGGCCCAGGGGGGTTAGAGGCACAGTGGCCAGAGGCCCGGGGGGGGGTTAGAGGCACAGTGGCCAGAGGCCCGGGGGGGTTAGAGGCACAGGGGCCCGAGGCCCGGGGGGGTTAGAGGCACAGTGGCCCGAGGCCCGGGGGGGTTAGAGGCACAGTGGCCCGAGGCCCGGGGGGGTTAGAGGCACAGTGGCCAGAGGCCCGGGGGGGTTAGAGGCACAGTGGCCAGAGGCCCGGGGGGGTTAGAGGCACAGTCGCCAGAGTCCCGGGGGGTAGAGGCACAGTGGCCAGAGTCCCAGGGGGGGCAGAGGGGGGAGAGGCACAGTGGCCAGAGGCCCAGGGGGGGCAGAGGGGAGAGAGGCACAGTGGCCAGAGGCCCAGGGGGGTGAGAGGCACAGTGGCCAGAGGCCCAGGGGGGCCAGAGGCACAGTGGCCAGAGGCCCAGGGGGGGCAGAGGCACAGTGGCCAGAGGCCCAGGGGGGGCAGAGGCACAGTGGCCAGAGGCCCAGGGGGGGCAGAGGCACAGTGGCCAGAGGCCCAGGGGGGGGCAGAGGCACAGTGGCCAGAGGCCCAGGGGGGGGAGAGGCACAGTGGCCAGAGGCCCGGGGGGCAGAGGCACAGTGGCCAGAGGCCCAGGGGGGGCAGAGGCACAGTGGCCAGAGGCCCGGGGGGGGGCAGAGGCACAGTGGCCAGAGGCCCAGGGGGGGCAGAGGCACAGTGGCCAGAGGCCCGGGGGGGCAAAGGCACAGTGGCCAGAGGCCCGGGGGGGCAAAGGCACAGTGGCCAGAGGCCCGGGGGGGCAAAGGCACAGTGGCCAGAGGCCCGGGGGGGCAAAGGCACAGTGGCCAGAGGCCCGGGGGGGGCAAAGGCACAGTGGCCAGAGGCCCGGGGGGGGGCAGAGGCACAGTGGCCAGAGGCCCGGGGGGGGCAGAGGCACAGTGGCCAGAGGCCCGGGGGGGGCAGAGGCACAGTGGCCAGAGGCCCGGGGGGGGCAGAGGCACAGTGGCCAGAGGCCCGGGGGGGCAGAGGCACAGTGGCCAGAGGCCCGGGGGGGCAGAGGCACAGTGGCCAGAGGCACGGGGGGGCAGAGGCACAGTGGCCAGAGGCCCGGGGGGGCAGAGGCACAGTGGCCAGAGGCCCAGGGGGGCAGAAGCACAGTGGCCAGAGGCCCGGGGGGAGGCAGAGGCACAGTGGCCAGAGGCCCGGGGGGGCAGAGGCACAGTGGCTAGAGGCCCGGGGGGGCAGAGGCACAGTGGCCAGAGGCCTGGGGGGGGCAGAGGCACAGTGGCCAGAGGCCCGGGGGGGCAGAGGCACAGTGGCCAGAGGCCCGGGGGGGGCAGAGGCACAGTGGCCAGAGGCCCGGGGGGGGCAGAGGCACAGTGGCCAGAGGCCCGGGGGGGGCAGAGGCACAGTGGCCAGAGGCCCGGGGGGGCAGAGGCACAGTGGCTAGAGGCCTGGGGGGGCAGAGGCACAGGGGCCCTGGGGGGTAGAGGCACAGTGGCCAGAGGCCTGGGGGGCAGAGGCACAGTGGCCAGAGGCCCAGGGGGGCAGAGGCACAGTGGCCAGAGGCCCAGGGGGGCAGAGGCACAGTGGCCAGAGGCCCAGGGGGGCAGAGGCACAGTGGCCAGAGGCCCAGGGGGGCAGAGGCACAGTGGCCAGAGGCCCAGGGGGGCAGAGGCACAGTGGCCAGAGGCCTGGGGGTAGAGGCACAGTGGCCAGAGGCCCAGGGGGTAGAGGCACAGTGGCCAGAGGCCCGGGGGGGTGAGGCACAGTGGCCAGGGGCCCAGGGGGTGAGGCACAGTGGCCAGGGGCCCAGGGGGGTGAGGCACAGTGACCAAGGGCCCAGGGGGTGAGGCACAGTGGCCAGAGGCACAGTGGCCAAGGGGCCCAGGGGGGTGAGGCACAGTGGCCAGAGGCACAGTGGCCATGGACCCGGGGGGTGAGGCACAGTGGTCAGATGCAGTGGCCAGGGACCCGGGGGGGTGAGGCACAGTGTCCAGAGGCACAGTGGCCAGGGGCCAGGGGGTGAGGCACAGTGGCCAGAGGCAGTGGCCAGGGACCCGGGGGGGTGGGGGCACAGTGGCCAGAGGCACAGTGGCCAGGGGCTTGGGGGGGTGGGGCACAGTGGCCAGAGGCACAGTGGCCAGGGGCCCGGGGGTGTGAGGCACAGTGGCCAGAGGCACAGTGGCCAGGGGCCTGGGGGGGCAGAGGCACAGTGGCCAGAGGCCCAGGGGGGCAGAGGCACAGTGGCCAGAGGCCCAGGGGGGCAGAGGCACAGTGGCCAGAGGCCCAGGGGGGCAGAGGCACAGTGGCCAGAGGCCCAGGGGGGCAGAGGCACAGTGGCCAGAGGCCCAGGGGGGCAGAGGCACAGTGGCCAGAGGCCTGGGGGTAGAGGCACAGTGGCCAGAGGCCCAGGGGGTAGAGGCACAGTGGCCAGAGGCCCAGGGGGTAGAGGCACAGTGGCCAGAGGCCCAGGGGGTAGAGGCACAGTCGGTAGGGGCCGGGGGGGTGAGGCACAGTGGCCAAGGGCCCGGGGGGGATGAGGCACAGTGGCCAGAGGCACAGTGGCCAAGGGGCCCAGGGGGGTGAGGCACAGTGGCCAGAGGCACAGTGGCCATGGACCCGGGGGGTGAGGCACAGTGGTCAGATGCAGTGGCCAGGGACCCGGGGGGGTGAGGCACAGTGTCCAGAGGCACAGTGGCCAGGGGCCAGGGGGTGAGGCACAGTGGCCAGAGGCACAGTGGCCAGGGGCCCGGGGGGGTGGGGTACAGTGGCCAGAGGCACAGTGGCCAGGGGCCCGGGGGGGTGGGGTACAGTGGCCAGAGGCACAGTGGCCAGGGGCCCGGGGGGGTGGGGCACAGTGGCCAGAGGCACAGTGGCCAGGGGCCCGGGGGGGTGAGGCACAGTGGCCAGAGGCACTGTGGCCAGGGGCCTGGGGGGGTGAGGCACAGTGGCCAGAGGCACAGGGGGGTGAGGCACAGTGGCCAGAGGCACAGGGGGGTGAGGCACAGTGGCCAGAGGCCCGGGGGGCAGAGGCACAGTGGCCAGAGGCCCGGGGGGGGGCAGAGGCACAGTGGCCAGAGGCCCGGGGGGGCAGAGGCACAGTGGCCAGAGGCCCGGGGGGGCAGAGGCACAGTGGCCAGAGGCCCGGGGGGGCAGAGGCACAGTGGCCAGAGGCCCAGGGGGGGCAGAGGCACAGTGGCCAGAGGCCCGGGGGGGGCAGAGGCACAGTGGCCAGAGGCCCGGGGGGGGCAGAGGCACAGTGGCCAGAGGCCCGGGGGGGGCAGAGGCACAGTGGCCAGAGGCCCGGGGGGGCAGAGGCACAGTGGCCAGAGGCCCGGGGGAGCAGAGGCACAGTGGCCAGAGGCCCGGGGGGGCAGAGGCACAGTGGCCAGAGGCCCGCGGGGGGCAGAAGCACAGTGGCCAGAGGCCCGGGGGGGGCAGAGGCACAGTGGCCAGAGGCCCGGGGGGGCAGAGGCACAGTGGCCAGAGGCCCGGGGGGGCAGAGGCACAGGGGCCCTGGGGGGTAGAGGCACAGTGGCCAGAGGCCCAGGGGGGCAGAGGCACAGTGGCCAGAGGCCCAGGGGGGCAGAGGCACAGTGGCCAGAGGCCCAGGGGGGCAGAGGCACAGTGGCCAGAGGCCCAGGGGGGCAGAGGCACAGTGGCCAGAGGCCCAGGGGGGCAGAGGCACAGTGGCCAGAGGCCCAGGGGGGCAGAGGCACAGTGGCCAGAGGCCCAGGGGGGCAGAGGCACAGTGGCCAGAGGCCCAGGGGGGCAGAGGCACAGTGGCCAGAGGCCCAGGGGGGCAGAGGCACAGTGGCCAGAGGCCCAGGGGGGCAGAGGCACAGTGGCCAGAGGCCCAGGGGGGCAGAGGCACAGTGGCCAGAGGCCCAGGGGGGCAGAGGCACAGTGGCCAGAGGCCCAGGGGGGCAGAGGCACAGTGGCCAGGGGCCCGGGGGGTAGAGGCACAGTGGCCAGGGGCCCGGGGGGGTGAGGCACAGTGGCCAGAGGCACAGTGGCCAAGGGCCCAGGGGGGTGAGGCACAGTGGCCAGAGGCACAGTGGCCAAGGGACCCAGGGGGGTGAGGCACAGTGGCCAGAGGCACAGTGGCCATGGACCCGGGGGGTGAGGCACAGTGGTCAGATGCAGTGGCCAGGGACCCGGGGGGGGTGAGGCACAGTGTCCAGTGGCACAGTGGTTAGGGGCCTGGGGGCTAAGGTACAGTGGCCAGAGGCACAGTGGCCATGAGCCGGGGGGTGAGGCACAGTGGCCAGAGGCAGTGGCCAGGGGCCCGGGGGGGTGGGGCACAGTGGCCAGAGGCACAGTGGCCAGGGGCCCGGGGGGGTGGGGCACAGTGGCCAGAGGCACAGTGGCCAGGGGCCCGGGGGGGTGAGGCACAGTGGCCAGAGGCACTGTGGCCAGGGGCCTGGGGGGGTGAGGCACAGTGGCCAGAGGCACCGGGGGGTGAGGCACAATGGCCAGAGGCACAGGGGGGTGAGGCACAGTGGCCAGAGGCACAGTGTGGTGAGGCACAGTGGCCAGAGGCACAGGGGGGTGAGGCACAGTGGCCAGAGGCACAGGGGGGTGAGGCACAGTGGCCAGAGGCACAATGGCCTGGGGGGGTAGAGGCACAGTGGCCAGAGGCCTGGTGGGGCAGGAGGCACATTGGCCAGAGGCCTGGGGGGGCAGGAGGCACAGTGGCCAGAGGCCTGGGGGGGCAGGAGGCACAGTGGCCAGAGGTCCTGGGGGGGCAGGAGGCACAGTGGCCAGAGGTCTTGGGGGGGCAGTTGGCACAGTGGCCAGAGGTCTTGGGGGGGGCAGGAGGCGCAGTGGCCAGAGGTCTTGGGGGGGGGAGGAGGCACAGTGGCCAGAGGCCTTGGGGAGGGAGGAGGCACAGTGGATGTTTACTAGCTGTTTCTGACAACATACATCGTTCCAGCAGATCCTAAAGGTCAATATTGGTCGGTAATTCATAGGGTCACATCTAACCCCCTTTTTAAATATCAAAATTACCACTGATTGCTTGTGACTTATTAATGTTTATTGAAAATGCTAAAACTTTAGGCAAGTGTCTTCTTTTGAATCTGAAAGGAATTTCTATATCCCATGGAATGAGGTATGTGCGCTATAAGAACAGTATCAAAGTTCAACAGATGAGGGCCTTCATGATGCATGTTTGTTGAGTGTAATTGTTAACCTTGTTCCATTGCAGCGTCCCTTTGATCGCATAATATTGCACAATAGCATAATAACAGCACCTACCTTCAGTTTTAGCTCATGGAGGAAGCATTCATCCTACTGCGTTTCGCTCTTTGAAGACTGCAATGTTGTGCCGGTAATTAACTGTTCAGTGACACTGGAACCGCTGTGCCCTGTGTGAAGATAAGTGCCAGTGGAAATAACTATTATTCTGAACATTTGCGATAGTGGAAGGTGACAGCATAGAAACTTGCTTTGTTAAAGTGATAGCTGTCGTTGAAGTGGAAGGACACAGAGGTGCACTTTGCCATTTGGACAGCAGAGGGCAACTTTAACACTGATGAATTGCATCAGCGGCGTACGGAAACATACCTAAGAGATATATATATATATTAATCAGCCACGGTAGTGGCTGTGTAGTTATGGTTAATTTGCTAATCCCATTGGAAGAGCACTTTTTGAGCACTTTTCATCCCCCTGGACGAATCCTCACCAAAATTTGCAAAAAAAGTATATGGCCCACTCAGAATTGTTTTCCACATTTTAGTGAGGTTTGGTTCACGGGGGGCAAAGTTATAGGGGGGTCTCAAAATGTCTTTCCCATAGACATATTGGAAAAAAAACTGCGCACCTCTACAGCTCAAACAGCTGGACGGATTTCCACCAAATTTGCCGCTTTGTTTGTTTTTATTCATATAGCGCACAACAGCCCATAGGCATTGTGGCACTTGTTACATGAACATGCTTAGTTACAGAAAATATCAATTCGACAAGGTGGCAGGCGCGGCAGCTTTGTCCCGAAAGCGTGGTTTTGTTAATTTGGTGTAAATTCGTCCAGTAGTTTTTTTTATAAACGGCCAAAACTTGAGGCAATAAAAAAATGTGTGATATCTATGTCGACTCACCGAACAATTCCCTGTTCGCTCCGCGGACAGGACACGATTGGATAATCGGCTTGCGTCAAGTCCGCAGACACGCGTCGTGTTCGCTGATTGGCTGGTATGAAGGGTGAGGTGCGTCACATTGTTTTGATGCACCCGCCATCTTGGATCCGCCGACAGCGTGGCGGCGAACAGAGGCAAAATGCAATTTTGGGGAGTGTTGGTGTGCAGAAGTTCTTGGGGAGGGTTGGGGAGTAGGGTGGGTCAAATACTGTTTTTGTTTAGGTGGCAGTTGCCCCTGATGTATTCATCATGTCCGCAGTCGTGGCGGTTGTCCGTGAATATAATCAATGCACTACTAGCTATTTTACTTTAGTATGATGTTGGTTTGGGGTTGTTAGTAGAGGATTGATTGTAATTAATATCCTCTATAAGCAGCCCACATAGCACTGTCAAAATTTTTGGTATTATACTGCAGTGGCTGTGGCCAGGGCCTAGATTCTTGGGTGCATGGCCGAAGGCGGTAGGCCATGCACCCAAGACTGTAAGCCATGGACAACCACTGCAGCATAACACACCCATAGAATCAAACACCCATCAAATATCCAGAACGCAAATGTTTGTGTACTGTTTCATTTGTAGAGTTTGTATGTGAAGTTTTGGCTAGGCTATGCAGTTAAGATTGTAGAGTCTGTAATAGGATTACGTTATAAGATACCTTTGGAAGTAAATATTTTGGATTGTGGTTTATGATTGTGTACATTTTCTTTGAGATCTAATGGTAAATAACCTACTTTGCCACGAATGCCTTTCACTAATTTAGAGGGAGGAAATGTTGCTGTTTTTGTTGAAGGCGTGCTGAGAGCGCTGCCGCGAACAGAGGCAAAATGCAATTTTGAGGTGTGTGTTGGTGTTCAGAAGTGCTTGGGGAGTGTTGGGGAGCAGATGGGTCAAATACTGTATTTATTTAGGTGTCAGGTGCCCCTTATGTGTTTGCCATGTCCGCGGTCGTAGCGGTTGTCCGTGGATATAATCAATGCACTACTGGCTATTTCACTTTAGTATGATGTTGGTTTTGGGTTGTTAGTAGAGGATTGATTGTAATTTATATCCCCTATAAGGAGCCCACATACCATAGTAAAAATGTTTGGTATTATAGGTGTGTTATGCAACACACATGGTTTGATACTTCAGCGGAGGTACTTTTAAACTTTAATATTTCTTTTTTCTATTTGTTTAATAGAAGGTTATTTGTACAGTAGTTTGTATTTTGTGGTAAAGCTAATGCATTTTTTAAGTGGCTTTCACTTCCAAAATATTTTTTCTGGATATGCTATTTCTTCGAGTAGTTTGACTGTACCATGTAGAAGTTTAAATTGACTAGTGCTAAAGCAGGACTTTTAGCATAGTAGAGTTTGTGGACCAGATTTTTATAGTTGCATGATGTATTATTTTGATATGATGGAAGGGGGTTTTGCATATAGGTCCTGAAATGCAGGCTAATGAATGTGCTTGTAGTCCTGTGTATTTGCACACTGGACAGGCATCCATATTCTGTAGTAGTTTCATTTTGATTTTGTCTTTGTTTTTTACATACTGATTGAAGAAGTGGTTAAAGATGTGAAAGATTGTTTGCCAATGTTACACATTGATGTGTAGGGCCATTTGTAGACTGGACATTTTGGTTTATTAGAATGGAGAGGTGATACTAGTTTTTTGGGGATATTTTTGTGAGCAGAGTTTCTTGTTTCATAATGGTGTTATGTTTTTCATACCCTCGTCCACTGCTATGTATGGCAATTGGGTTTGTTTGCTTTTGTTTATATGCTTCTTCATGAAAATATGGTTCTGTGGTTGTGGTGTGACTCCATTCACCTCCACAGGTATTTAAGGAGTTATTTTTGTTGATATTCAGTTTATTGAGAAGTGGTTTTTGTAATTTGGTAGTTAGTTTTGTTAGTGGTTACATTCTGTTTAAAATAAATAACTTCCTTTTCAGAAGAATTGCACTGCTTGAGAACTTTTAGGATGACTTTTCTATTGGTAGGTTTGAAGGGTTGTCCATGATTTCTCTCCTGTTTTTATAAGGTTCTGAAGGAGTCTGTGGCAGAACATTTTTTGTAAAATATATTTTTTTGGTATGGTTAGTTGCTACTATATCAAGATGTATAGGTGCAGCGTTGGTAGGAGTGGTAATTGAAGTCTTGTTTATCACTTTTAGTTTTGTTTTACATTTTGATAGAGGAGAGAAAGTTTCTGTAGTGGAAGCTTGTTTTGTTTCGCCCAATGACTATTAGCTGTTTTGTTTGAACTTTTTGTACAAAATCTGTTAGAGATGGATGAATATTTTGGACACTTATTTTGATTTGCTTTACTTCTGTGTTGCTTTCTATGGATGTGCTTTTTGGTAGGCATTCTTTGGAGTTTGTTGGAGAAAAAAGAGTGGGTTGGGTTGTCATGCAGCGTATGCATGCTTTGTACATGTGCGAGTATGATGGTAAGGATGATTGTGGAGGTGTGCGATTGTGCAATGGACAGCTATATTAAGTTGGGAAGGTTATTCTTGTATTTGTGTGTTAGTATAATGGGCTTGAGATGACAATATAAAGTATGCAACTGGTAAGGGGAAGCAGTAATACATATAATGGGAAAGGGCTAATACACTGTTCTACAACAGTAAAAAGCTAGTATGTTTGAGTAAGAGTTAGAAAATTAAGTATTGTACTTTTTTGCATAGAAAGAGTAGGTTTCTTCAAAGTAGTTCGTACTTTAGACGCTGCTGCTTTTCAGGAGAGTTGTCTTCACGGCAATTGTAAAAGAGAAGTTAGTGAATATGTGTATAGCACTTTTGTTAATGTAGACATTTTTGTTTTTGTAGTAGTGTTTTCTTACAACTGAGCGTAGTATGCATATGCACTTTCCTTTGTCTGTTTGCATCTTGTATATTTTATTTAGAATCTGTTGAATATGTTTTACAACTGAGTATAATAGTGAACATATAGAGCACACTTGCTTTTTAATTTTATGTTATTGGATGGTAAGAGGTGGAAGAAATATGCATTTTTTGCTATTTTTACAGGGTAAATGGCAGAGATTGTACAGAGAAGCATGCAATGTATGCATATGTGAACGTGTGGGAATAAAGGAGTAGGATTTCATATAGAGGCAGTGGTGTTTGAGCTGGGAGCCTTTGCAATTATATTGTCTGTGTGTGCTTCAATGAACATGCATGTACTCATCCTGCTGTGTGTAATTTTATAACACTGGATAGTCTTTCATAATTATACTGTTATTTCTCCCATCTTTTAATATGAAATAAAAAATATTTAGATAGCTGTGTGAGAAAACAAATTTGGAGATGAGAGGTTTGCAATTGATATATCATACCCGATGGGATAAATTAAGGTCATTGTACAGTTTATACAGGGTAAGTGGAAGTTATAAGGTATTCTTAGAAGAGCTGTACATGTACTGTGTAGAAAATATTCATGTCAGTCTGTGTTCATGCACATCCACATGCATGAATCTGCAAGTATTTTTCAGTCCAGTTTTACAGTAGTTGTTGCTGTAGGTCTGTTGCAGTGACCGCGGAATTGTACTGAGAGTGATCAATAGTACATCTAAAGTGCTGATGTGTGATGATAGAGTTAGATGTAGAGTTCTTGGATGTGATTGGTGGATGATTGTGTGACTAACAGTAGCCAATGAGGAAATGGTGAAGAGAGTGAAGTGGAAAGGGTAGAAGGGCTGCCCCAGTGTTACACGCTCTTCAAACATTGTGGGTGTCCGTGGGCAGAGTGTGCTACATCTGGGGTTTCTCAGCAAATGCAACATGAAAGGGGACTGTAGGGATGAGCCAATCAGATGTTGAGATTGTGGTTTGTGTTGAAAGAGGCTGTGTGTAGTGAAGATGGTAGAGGGAGAAAATCAGGGTGTTGATGGTTGGAGATATGTTTGTGCATGTTTTGGAGTGGTATGCTAAATGTAGGAATGTGGCAAACAATTTTGATTTTAAAGGAGTGGAGCCCTGGTTTTAATGTGCAGGGAATTTGTCACGTTTGTGGAGATATGGGCAGGGTAAACATTGCACAAGTAGTTTTGCACTGTGGTGCTTTGTATTACGGGTATGTCAGTGCCCCTATTTTGTTGGAAGATTTTGAATATTTGGTTCAGGCAGTAATGAATAAATATAGGACAATAGTTTTGTTTTTTGTGCTCAGCAGGTGGAAAGAAGATGTAGGGTGCGGTTTATTGAGGTAGATGGCAGAACTTCTCATTCGCTGTTTTACATTAATGTTGGTATCATTATATTTGACCCATTCACAAATCTTTTCTATATATGCAGTGTAATGACGTGTATTGGTTGTGGCTGCTGCGTTGTAGAATATACCTAATGGTGTGATTTTTTTTTTTACCAAGTGATAGTTTACCATTTGTAAATCCAGTTAGCTTGCAGTTGTTTCTGGTACCATTTGCATTCTAACGTGAAAGCATTACTATGATGTATTTAATATGTGTCTGTATTTGTAAGGTGGTAAGACGCCCACACCGTTAATTTTGCTAGTGACCGAAAGTGGGATAGTACAAACACGTGTGCAAATTATAGGCCATTAATATATAAGTGTGGTCATTGAGGTCCGGACAGCGGCGTGGCCGGAGGGGGTTGTAGCAGGGTTTGTTTGATCATTCTCATATGACCCCTTTGTCAGGGCTCGAAACTTGCTCCTTTAAAAAATGTTTACGTGAGTTGCCGTGTGAAGAGGAGATGCGATGAGGTGACAAGTGGTGTGGACTGACTGTGGGAGTCGAGTGCAAAGTTCTTCAGAGGAACAAAATCTGTACAAATGTCATCCGCATTGGTGAATAGTAGAAAACAATTCATGTGTTTTTCAAAAATATTTGTAATGCCACTGTGGTGTGAAGCGTTATCGGCTCCCATTCTGAGTGAAGGTCAGCGCCGTTGAATTGGTTTCCTAGCTGAGCAAACCCACACATGGTACACAGTATAAGGTTCAATTGTTTTTTTACCTTGAAACAAAGGGAGGATTGTGAACGGAATGCATGAAGGGAGGGATGTAAGACTTTCAAATATGATAATGTTCACCATTCAAAAATGTGTCAAGGAACATGTAATTTAATTTTATGAAAATTGGTTGAAGTGAACAGAGTGTCTGTTTTACTGCTATAGAATGGAAATGCCGAATATTATGCAAGTTTTACTTTGGACGATTTTACACAAACTAGTCAAATTATCATTCGGTGAAATTATTGGTGGGGTACATTGTATTTTATGTGGTGTGGTATTTTGCAATTTCATGCAATTACAACTTGTGTGTGTAGTTTGTTTTGTCATGGGCACATGGGCATTGCAGCATCAAAATGAGTGTAGTTCAGTAGTGGGTTCCCCAGGTTCACAAACACGTAATTGAATGCTAATATTTCGTTAAAATTCTGTGCATGTGTTCTTGGTTTTATTTTGCTCTGATTGCAGTGTCAGCCTTAGCATCCCATTTCGAGCTGACCAAACTCCGTAGCAGTAACTTGTACAGCAAACTGAAGAGTACTTTGGACGTTTTGTTTGAGTTATCATTGTTTGACATCAATGTTTATCAATAGTTGTAACAGGGGCCCAAATTAATGGTTAAGATGATAAACTGTAATAAGATTGGTTACTGAGACATTTCTGTTATCCTTTTTTAAACCGCTACAACTTGACTTTCTGCGATTGTCATGGATTCCAGATACCAACTGACAGTTTTTTCAAACCGTCAGCTACAGATACACGTGAGTGGATGGATCAAAGTGATGCTTTTTTTGGGATGAACACAGGCCCATATGCCCGTACGCCATACCAGAGATAAGGAGCAACTATCGTTTATGGTGGCCTGGCGCTAAGTTCATGGCAAAGTCTTGCAATTCACAGTGCGTCCAATGCGTTCTTATATCAAAAGGAACACCGCGTGACTCCCGATAAACATTTGTGTAACGAAGAAAACAATTACCTATTTTCTTGCATATGTAAATCTGATGTTCTCGGAGCGTTTATGATGTAATAAAAGTACTTCACAAATTGTACAGTTTTGCCATTTCCTTTAAAAATATGGTTTCATATTCAACATTGGGACGCGCTGTGTTGTGAGATGTGTGTTGATATTCCGGGTTCTGTGTCAAGTAACGTTACCACGTAGGTGATTGGGTGCGTTTTACTACGCTATATAGTAATATTCTGGCGATAGGTGGAGCATATCACTAGGTTTGGTGATGTTAGCCTCAGGGACGGGGCATATGAATTAGTGCTGCCAGGGCAGTCCACCTTGGGCAATGTGGGAACGGATAAGATTATCACAAGATGGCCGCGCACTACTGCCTGATTTTGCATGTGTAAAAAAGAGGAAAATTACAGTAAGGTGCATAGGAAATGTTTGTACGATCGATCAATGTATGCTTAGAAGTACATGCCCGAACACTTGGGATAATAAAATTTATGAGTGCACTATTTTAATAGATCAATTTTTTGCTGCATTCGTTGCAGATGATTTTCTAAGGTCCGTTTCTGTATTATTATTAATGTCTGTATGGTGTGTTTAAAAAAATAAATTGGAAAGTACTCAAAGGAATGGGTAATTTGTTTATATAAAGTGTGTTGTCTTACACCTGATTGTAGCTCAGGCAGGAAGCATCATTGGCACCCCTCCCTTCATCAAAAATGACATCACTTGGGTGCAGATGAGCACAGACACTCTTACTATAGTATTTTGGCGGCGTGATTCAGGGAGGGCTATGTTTAGAATTAATGAACTAATTACACCTGCATGATCTTCCCTGCAGAAAATTCACACCATATAATGCATTATTCACCAACATAAATATGCTATCCATTCTCTTGAAAATTGGTTATACAAAGAGGCATGTTAGTATGACTTCAATTCTACAGTTCACTATACAAATGTGGATCTTGCACCAACTAAATGTAAGGTTAGTACGATGGAGAGAGGTAAAAGGTATGGATTAATCACTGCTTGGCAATACTGTGATACAAGCGTCAACGCAGGTGTTTGATGGGTCCAATGTCCACATACCTCCAATGCGCAGACATTTACAAAAGGAATACCACCGAGTTGTCGGTTGAGGGGGTGCACACTGTGAGCCTACTTAGCAGACTTCTGCTAAGAGGTTGTATACAACTGACTATGCTGGCATTTTCAAACACGACAAAGGAGGATTTTTGTGCTATAAAGGAAGTTGTTTCAATGCATTAATACACACGTTTCTAATCACTGTATCTGTAACTAGTCTGTCAAACATTGGTTTCAGTCCGACATACTTCACGCTACATTTAATGATTGTCTTCCTATCCTGCTGTTCGGTCAGTGCACTTTTGAGTCTTGCTTGCATTTCCAAACTCCCTGCCACTACTTGATGTCCAAGTGCATAGCTGCCATGTGAGCCACTAAGCCATTCCTGGATTTTCTCGTTGCATGATTGGATTTGTAGTTTCATGTTTCCCTTGCTAAGTATGGGCCTACAAATTCCAGCATGTAAAGTCAAAAGCAAGAACAGGCTCAGGTTATCGGGCATATGGGACCACTTGACAGCTGTGCAAGTGTTCATCAAAAACTCATGCTCCTGGCAGGTTTTGCGACTGGTCTTCACACTCTGCTATGCCCAGTCGTGTGCTTTTAAATGCTCCTGTAGCAGATGTGTTACCACATGTGGGTTTATAGGTAAACTAAAGCATGTGTGCGCCCTATATTAAGAAGACTGTCCCTTATTTCTGAGAACACCTCATGGTGCCCACAGTAGTGAGACGTTCAGCAAATGGTTATTTTCTTAAGTCCTATCAGTTTAAAATCAGGTTCTTAGGGTTTTCAATTCCAGTTGTACATGCATGATAGTACATATTCTAGAAGGCTCAGATCTAAGTTAAGTGCTACGAGACGAGTGACTAGGCAGGTTCAACCTGACGGGGACCCAGTCCTGCTCCCCAGACACGTGTGGTCTGGCGCTACAACCCAAGTCTCCCCACAGCATTTTACTCCTATGCCACAGGAATCCCTGGGTTTCTGAAGTTTCTGAAGGTTCAGCATAGGCGCCAGAGTTTTGAAGTGCATCAATCGCACGTTTGTCTGAGAATATGTGTGTGTGTTACTATCCTTGTGGGGACTTGGTATTAAAAAAAAAAACACACGCTGTGGGGACTTCATTTCACTGTGGGGACCTAAACCCAAGTCCCCACATGGTAATGCCTTCCAAATGACAAAACAACTTAAGAGATGTGTGGCAATTTTTATGACTTTTGAAAAAATTGCCTTGTGGGGACCGGTGTTTATTTTGGTGTGTTGATTTCTTTCTCAGCTCTGCCCCCACATGCTGGGTGTGGTATTGCATTGAACACACGGACAGGAATTTAAACACTTCATAAATTAGATGCCCTACATGCTTACGCAGCAGACAGCAGATTCATGGAACCATTTATCCACCATTTATCCACAAAGTCAATTGTGTTTTTAATGGCCTGAATCCTTTGCTCTTTGCTTTTAAATTTAAAATAATGAAAATACGATTTTTGTGTGCATTTTGTAGGTTTACAGAATTGAATATAATCAATACTCAATGTAAGTCTTCCCTCTTTGCACAACACTTCCAGATTCAGTTTAAGCATTGGCTACTTTTGTAACAACCCAATCAAAATGTTACTTTACTTCCTTATTTTTCTATAATTTTGTTGAAGTCCCCCCCACAGGGGTGGTGTGTGATAATATGGAATTCCATACTGTGGAGACAACATTGTGTGCACTGATGCCATCTTGTCTATAGTCTGAAATGTGAATTAATTCAATGTTGGCTTCAAGTTTTGTCTGATTATACAAGAATATTCACAGGATTAATGTTTAATTGATACTTATTTGGTCTCATTACAAGTTTGGCAGTAATAGAATTGCTGCCACTTTAACCTGCTGATATAAGGGTTACTGAAATTGGACGCTAATTCCTCTGGTGGAATTAGCCCAGAAGAAATGAGCGCTGGAAGAATAAGCAACGAAAACCAGTGAAAATTCCACGGGGCTAAAACTGCTGGCAGAATTGTTTCTAAACATTGGGAAAGGATAGTCTCCACAAGGCAGATTCCCACATATAGTCCCCACAGCATCGCGTGAAGACTTCAATATCACAGTAACTGGTCCAGCTATATCGCTACTTCTACATCAGATACCACACAGCATCTCTGCAGGGACTTCATTGGCACAATCCTCTCAACACTGTTGTATATTATTTTCAGATTGACATTTTATACAGTAGTGCATTACTGTTGGTGGTGGGAGAGAGGGATTTCTTTCCATTCAGCAGGTATTGTTGAAAGAGCCACATGTTTTGTGTTTTACAAAACTGGGAACAGAACTGCAGAGCTGTAGGAACTATGCCACCACCCTCATCACACACTATCTGTCAGGACATAAGCATCTCCAACAACACACGCTATCTCTGTGTGGCGACATTAATAGCACAATCATCACACTCTCTCTTTAAATACTTTACTGTCTCCCTCTCCCCCTCCACTCATGTTGGGACTTAAGCATTTCTAACATCACATATCTATGGTCAATTAAGCAGCTCTTCTGGATATTAATTTCATGTATCATAACATCCATGTGGGGACTTCAACACTGCTATATTCTCACACTCTCTGTGGGGACTTCAATGGCAAGATCCTCAAACATTACCTCTTTAAGGGTTATACACATCCTTCATCACAATCTACAATGTGACTTACAAATCTTCCAACACCACCACCATCTCTGCAGAAACTCCAATGTCACAGTTCACACACCATCTCTGTGGGGACTTCAATAGCAAAATTATCACACATTATCCCCGCAAAACACCTTTTTTGAGTATCAAACACTTCTAATACCACACATAATATCAACAGTCAAACATTTCTTTTGGATAATTGTACTCTTTACTGATCACACACCATCCTTGTGGGAACTTCAGCACCACCATTTTCAGACACCATCTCTGTGGGGACTTTAATGCCATTATCAAACACTATGGGCCTCATTACAAGGGTGGCGCTCCCGTAATGAAGGGTGCCGGTACGGGACCGCCTATTACGAGGTTCCCTTTCTGGGACCCGGACGAGACATCTGGTAAAACCACACGTCTTTTCCGGAACCAGCGAGGGGAAGAGGGAGGTAATAACGTGCCATTCGTAATGTGCCCATTATTACCTCCCTCCCCATTGGGGATCGGTTCCTTCAAGGAGGAATTACCGGGTCCTCCAATGTTGGAATGACCTGTTATTCCTCATTGAAGGAACCCGGTAATGGAGCCCGGTTTGGAGGCAGCCATGGTGCTAATAGCACCAAGGCTACCTCCAAACTCGTAATGAGGCCCCATGTCTGTGGGTACTTCAACTGCATGATCACCACACATCACCTCTAAGGACTATACCATGCCCTTCATCGCACTCACTATGCTGTGACTCAAACATCTCCAACTACACCATCTGTGTCGGGACTCCAATGTACCAACCACAGACCTCTGTGGGGACTTCAATAGCACAATCCTCACTCACCCCCTCTCTTGAAACTTAATGCATTCTAATAGCACACAAAATATCTATGGTCACTTCAACTTTTTTGTTTGATATTATCACTCTTCACTGATTCATCATACACCATCTATGTGGGGACTTTAACACCTCTATATTCACACTCCATCTCTGTGGGGACTTTAATGTCATTAGTATGCACCATCCATACAGGGACTTTAGTCCCACTATCATACACCAGCCCTATGAGGACATTAAATCAACTTCATCACTGTCTGTGGGCACTTCAACCACCTCCCTAGTCAATATCCACCCATGGTGGGACTTACAACATTTCTAACATCATACATAATATCTACAGCCACTTTAACATGTCTTTTGGATATTAATTTAACTCGGCACACTCATCAAACACCATCCAAATGGGGACTTCAACACTGCAATATTCTCACACTATCTCTGTGGGGACGTCAATGGCATGACTATCAAACACCATCACTATAAGGACTAAACAAAACCTTAATCAAAATCTATGTTGTGACTTAAAAATAGATCTCTCAACAACTACACCATCTATGTGGGAACTTCAATGTCACAGTTCACACACCATCTCTGTGGGGACTTCAATAGCACCATCTTCAAATATTATCACCAAGAGGACTTCGCATCCTCCTCCCTACTAAACACCTATTTTGGGTATCAAACATTTCTAATAACACACATAATATCTACAGTCAGTTAAACATCTCTTTTGGATGTTGATGTTCCTCTTCATTCTCATCACACACCATCCATGTGGGGACATCAGAAGCACTATTGTCAAACACCATCTCCGTGGGGACTTTAATGCCATTAAAATTAACACACACTGTCTCTGGGGACTTCAATATCACAATCCTCGCACATCAACTCTAGGACTTTTCAATCTCCCACCTCACTCGCCCCCTCTGTTGAAAAACAATTCTAATATGGCTCAAAAGATCTATGGTCACTTAAACATTTTTGTTTGATCTTAACATCAGTCTTCACTGACTGTCATCATACACCATCTATGTGGGGACTTTAACACCTCTATATTCACATTCCATCTCTGTGGGGATTTTAATGTCATTAGTACACACCATCTCTGTGGGCACTTGACCACCCTTATAAACAGACATTGTTGCTGTGGAGACTATCATGATATCCAAACACCATCTGTGGGGTTTTCAACCTCATTTTTATCACACACCATGTCTAAGGAGAGTTTAACAGCATTATGATCACACACCATCTCTGTGGGGACTTATTCACCATCATCACACACAATCTCTGAGCTTAAAGCTGTTATAATCACACTATGGGACTTCAATATCAGTTTCACACTCAATACATGAACTGAAAGGTGGTCTTCCGTAGTGTCCCTTTTGAATTTTGGTAGTTTTATTGCATGCAATATTTTTAGAAAACTGGTGAGGACTGGTCTTAGTGGGTTAGAGGGGTATCATATGCAAAACCAGCATTGTTTATGTGTGGAGGACAGAGACTACCTGAGTCCTCAATGCCAGGATGATTGTGTGGTTTGTGACAGTGGCACTTGGATTTATCTTTCATCCAGACGGGGGAGCCCAAAATCTATTAAATGACAGCACTGTAATGCTTGATTTGCCACTGCCTTAGGAGGTGAGTCAAATAAATAGAGATGAGAGCTTTGGCAAGTCTGCATCAGGTTAATTTGGTATTAATAGACATAAGGCGGCCATGCGTGGGGTGGAATGCATGTGTGTAGTGTAAGAAGGTAGAAGGAGGGGTACATCATTTTAGATGGGGAAGGGGAGATGATTTATTAGGACAACCACTGGGGAGTTGAATACTAGACTCAAATATTACAGTCCCCATTTTTTTACCTCTGTGTGGCTCCTAGGTGGACTTTAACAATATTCTTATCACACACCATCTCAGAGGGGGACTAAAACTCACTGAAATTACTCACCAACTATGTGGGGACTTTAGTGTTATCATCATCACATACCATCTTTGTGGGGACCTCAACATCTTAGAAATGACACATCTCTGTGCAGACTTTAGTGTCATCATAATCACATGCCAAACCTTATTTTGTACTTGGACATTTTAAGTATTTTATTTAGATTTCTATAGCGGCTAATGCCCGACCGCTAAGCATCATCATAATTACACTGTCTCTGTGGGGACTTGAGTATAGTCCTATTCACACACCATATCTGTGGGGACTTTAGCATTATCATAATCACTCACCATATCTGTGGAGATCTTATTTTATTTAGATTTATAAAGCGGCTAATGCCCAAGCGCTTAACAGCATCATAGTTACACACTGTCTCTGTGGGGACTGGAGTATAGTCCTAATCACACACCATCTCTGTGGGGACCTCAACATGATTGCAAGTACACAATGTCTCTGTGGGGACTTTTTCATGATTATCGCACACAATCTCTGGAAAATGTAACTTTTCTATAACCAAACATGACCCCTATAGGAAATAACTCCATTATTATACACATTCCAAAAGAAGATGGCAACATAATTTCCATTACACCATTTCTAAAGAGCAGATATGAGATAGCAGGGAAGATGAAGCCTGTGAAAGAATGAGTCTGAATTTGAATTCGTTATTCCTTTTTGGCCACAGTGTCAGCCTGCGTCAATCAAGTCATCTCCTGTGTCACAGTTATCATTTCTGGAACATTTTGAGTGTTTATAATGGTGTTTAATGCCAGAAACTAAGTGTCTTTTTAAGGGTCACATGCACATTGTGGGAAATGCCAAATCATCAAAATCCATCTGTTATGATAGCTATAATGCAGGCAGGTACTCACATGTAGCAATACCATTGTATAATGTATATTGAGTACTATTAAGTAAGTATTTTTCCATTTGCTTATGGTGGAATCCATCCCAAATAAGAATAATAAAGTAAGTCCCCACAAGATGGTTCCGTACACGCGAGTAAAAATAAGCATTTCTGCAATTATGAAGTTGGATCCTGTGTTATGAATTTTTTCTGAACATAGTTCTGCTATTAGCGCATTTCTAAAACATCAGGAAGGGTTAGTTCCCACAAGGCAGGTGTCCACACAGTCCCCACAAGGTAGGTAAAACGTGTGCGTGTGTGTGTGTGTAATGCCGGTCTTTGCATCAGGCCATGTATTTTTGAAATGTCAAATTGTTTCCCATTCACAACTCGTCCACACTCCCATCCACACTTGCTGGTGGTGGCGCCCCCCGGAGGCTGGCACATCAGGCAGCCGCCTGCATGGCCTGATGCAAAGACCAGCCCTGTCCATTAGTATCAATTTTTACACTTATTTCATTACGAGGACATTTTTTTTCCAGCCATTCCAAAGTAGTAGACATTTCTGTGTAAAAAGAAATATATATATTATTTTTACTGTACCTAATACAGAAAGTTTATAAATATATAAAATCAGTGAAAAAACTGTTAAAGGGTCATTATGGTTAAGTTGTGCTACTAAAAACCTTTGAAATTCAGTGAAAAAAACATTGTTAAAGGAACGTTATGGTTAAGTTGCACTAATAAAAACCTATGAAATTCACTGTACCCATTGTACAGACTTTTCATGAAAAATAAATACACATGTGATGTCATCAGTGATGTCATCAATTACATTTGTGATGTCATCTTTGATATCCTGGGTGTTAGTCTTAGCAGTGCACTGTGGTGGCGCGAGTTATGGTTGCTTAGCTTACCATTTCACAGGTTTTTCAGTTTTACTTGGAACCATAACGTCCCTTTAACAAAGTTTTTTCAATGAATTTCATAGGTTTTTATTAGTGCAACTTAACCATATCGTCCATTTAACAGTTTTTTTCACTGAATATATATCTATATATACACATCTATATATATACATATAGATGTGTATATATAGATATATATGTATATATACACATATACGTGTGTGTGTATATATACATATACACACACGTTTTTAATCTCACAAATTAACTCAGCTCGAATGTACCCTTGCAAGCAATTGGTGGAAGCTTGACTCCATAACATGTAGGTTTTAATCAGCATCTGCTACCAACTGATCTCTCATTCATATTGCAGAAGTCATGTTGCGCCTTTGCTAAAAGTGTGTTGTAGGTAATGCTATTGTATCAAAATAGCATTCGAAGGAATTGTGCATCCCTGTACCCCTTACATTAATTTTCTTTTCAATTGCATTAATTTGTCACCTTATCAAAGGTTTGCTAATCATCTTTAATTTACCCTTCAATAAATGACTGAATTTAGCTTCTCACATCTATGTATTTTCGAGCTAGTGTACGAAGGCAGAAAGACTGACACAAAGGTAGCATATTTGTGACAGACCTAGTAAAAATAAAGAGAAAACCTCGTTCACTATTTTCAAGAGGTGTTTCACTGCCACAACTAATGATCTAAGGTGACTGTCAGGATGTCTGTTAAAGTAAAAGTGTCCACTGTCCTGTGTCAAGAAAACCCTACTTCTGGCCCTTACACTACAAACTAATTTAGCACACTGCTGATCCCAGGAGAATGCATCCCTTTCCCTGGTGTTTAACTGAAAAAAACAGGAATGGATCCCTTCCCCAAGTCACAAAGTTCCAAAATAAAGTTCCAAATAGGCCTGCTGGGACCAACCCCTTAAACACAGGTCAGAAAGTTCCAAAATAACTTTCTTCATAGGTCAGGAGAATACCTCCCTTCCCCTGGCATTTGGTCTCAGTCAAATTAGCCCTGGGGAATGACTCCCTTCCGCAGGCTTGTTGGACTTTCCTCCCAGTCCATGTGATCTGGCGAATGACTCCTTTCTCCTGGTAGTTATGACAGTCTCCTATAACACCTAATCCATTCACCTGGATTTCTCATTGGGTTTTACACTTGCAAAACACAGCTGAGTGTTTTGAGGATCTGTGACCTTAGTTTATTTGGTCGACTTACCTGCCAAGTACTGCCACAAGGAAGATAACTCTTATTGCGCTCTTCTTGGTCTGGAACCTCGACCCTTATTTCTCTGTTTTGGTTTAGCCCACTTGGTCCACTTCCCTGCTAAGTACTGCCACAATGAAGATAAATCACTCTGGTTGGGTCCTCACTCTGCTCCCCCTCTATGTCTTCTTGGCTGCCTCATTTGTCAAGTCCTGACATGAGGAAGATAGTCCTGCTTGTAATCTCGGTACAGGGTTTGTGTCTTCTGCCCCTTTGAACCCGACCTGTCCCTGTTACCTTGTCGGCACCCAGGATGCGCGACCAGTTCTTCCTGGGATCCTTCCCCTGCTCGGAGTGTTGCACAGGCATCTCTCAGTACCATTGACTTGCAAATCTCTGGAGTGAGGGTATGGACGCCACGTCCTGTGTTTGCATCACCGTCTGCCAGCCTCCTGGTTCTGACTGGACGCTGTCAGGTGAAGAGTCCCATTGTCCTCAACTCCGGGAGAGGGCTCCTCTTTCCTGGCATTGTCCACATCTCCTTCATGCTTCATGGTTTCATCCTGGTCGACTGCGTCTCCCTTTCAGGTAGTCATTATTTGGACTTTATCATGTAAGCTGTACCACGCCTCCACAGACGTCTATTGCGCTGCTGTTCCTTAGCATTTTTAATTGATCCTGTGTCCCACCTCATCCCAGTACCCGAGTTTGCCATGTTCCTGATGTTCTTCATCTCAGTACTTTCCAGGACCTTGAGGTAGTCTCCTTTACACAACCACATAGGGATAGCCGCTACAAAGAGATTAGAAGAGGAAGAAGAGGCTAGAGTATGTGGGTGCAAGTGATGTGCCCATAAGGGCTACTACTTAGATGGTTGTCCTTCCGGGGGAGGAGTACCCATGAGATCCTTCCTCATACCACTACCAGGGGGACTATCGGGTAGCAGTCTCACCTCACCTCTCTGGCCTCATGGAAACAGGTTTCCCCTCGTGGAGATGCAACATGTAGTGCATCACAATGGTAATACAATGATCTGAATACAAGAATGCATCTTAGCTTTAATACAATAATAATAATAATAATAATAATAATAATAATAATTAGGCTTTTATATAGCGCTACAAACCCTCAGGTATCTGAGCGCTGCTTATTATTACCCACGGTGTGTGGTGCTCATTTATCGACCTCGGAAGGATGAAAGGCTGAGTTTGGCCCCGCCGGGATTCGAACCTGCGTTAACAGGCTCTGCACGGGTGTCAAAGCGGGCGCTCTACTCGCTGTGCCACTTGACCGGCTTCACTTGCATTACAATGACCCTATTTTGAAATAGCCTGATAGCAGGATCACTGCAAAATGATAACTGCATTGGCACCATTCCCTAGAAAAGAGCATAGCTGTCTCAGGTGTGGTGGAAGGTATTCAAGAACAAGATCGCAAATACGAGGAGTCGATATTCCCAATGCACCCACAGGGGAAAAAGGCATAGCAAAATTCAATTATAGGATCTAAAATACCCAGTGAGATTGTCATCCAATGAAAGGAACATCAAGGCTTATATTTTGGTGGGGCGCTCGACAGCCCGGGCAAAGATGGCCGCAGGTCTTGAAGTTCCGTGCGAGCCCGCCATCGTAGCATGTAATTATCCCTCTCCAATTCCGCAGAGTGGCTGAAAAATGCTTCTGCAGGAAGCAGACTCCTGGCGGCACAGCTCCTCCTACATGGACACCAAGGTACCATCCGACGGCATGGGCAAGTGAGACCTCCAGTCAATGCACTCCTGGCACTGATGGCCGCACGGAATGACTCCTGCCCATGCACAGACCAGTCGGGGAGGAAGTGCCAAGAAGCTGCAGCAAGACGTCCCTGCTAGATAACTGCGGCACCAGACTCTGGAGGGGAACCAGGGGGCATACCTCCCCAAGCCATCGACAACGCGGTGCACCTGGCCTGGGATAATCTGAGCCAGAGGTACTGCTCACTCAGCGAACTCTTCGCTGGCTGATGGTCCTTCTCCCAGCCCTGACACCCGCCACACCAGCGAGACACTCCCACGCATCTGAGGAAGCCGACTCAAGGGAGGCCAGGAACGCAGCTCCATTAACCTGCACTGGCTCGGAGCATGCAGACCGGCACATCTAAGGTGAGGAGCAGCCCCAAGGGACAGAGAGGTGGGAGACCGCGGGCGCGATCCCGTCTGAATGGTGAGCCCCTTCCTCAGTCGCAGAGGAAACAATACTGCACAACAAAGACCTGACACCAGCCCCAGCCAAGCGAAGAGCACATGTCCCAGGAGGAGACAGCCTGTGATCTCTCCCCCCCCTACCCAGCTCTTGTTGCCCGCCTGGGGAGGGACGACCCCAAGAGGATCCGGGCAGCACCCCGCTCCAGCACGGGTGGATCTGCAGGCGGGGGCGTGTGCACCATGGTAAAGAGGTTCACTTGACTGACTGATTTGCTTCAAACAATACATTTCATCACCAAAGTTCTTTTTTGGGGGTGAGCTGGCGTGAACAGTCAAGACAAAAATGTAGTCTTGAACAGGCATGATAAACCTCATGTGCTGGTACACATCCAGATGTTTACTAGATCTGCATCTGTATAAATCACTGCAATCTGGGGGGCAGGGCAATGCTAAAGGGAAATTACAACACCCATTATGCATCATCTCTCCAAGGAGTCTTCTCAACACCTGGGCCATCACGTCACCACTCACCACCTGACTCGGTAAACGCCGCCTGCCATTTTCGTGCCCTTCAGCTGGTAAAGCTGCACCCCTCCGTATCCTAACCTCGCTGTACATCTCTTCTGTTACCTCTGAAAAGCACTGTTATGCATCTGTACTGTTGTATACCTCTGTAAAGCACTCCGTTGCTTCTCGAAAGCTAGCGCTGTGCTCAATAAATGGCATAATAAATGTCCATTAAGTGAATTGGATGCCTCTGCTGGCCTAGGCTGAAGCGGTTTACAGCATTACCAACCATATACATTTTCACGTAGTGCCTTATTTATTTTGTTACTGTGCCATCCTCAGACGTTCCTTCCATTAATGTGCCTGGCCCTGTGCGGATCCCAGGCAATCTTGATAACCAGAAGCTTGCTCATTTGAATATTTTTTTTAAATCTACATTTGCATAATTTAATTAGGTTGATGCAGGGGCCAGTTCAATAACCGGATTTTCATCAAGTGGAGGAATGTGCACACTCATTTCACTTGCCTGGAAAGCCTTTGCACCGATTGACATTAGGTATCTGTAGTCCTGCATTAAAAAAATTACACTTGTGGTCTACACCCGCCTCCTACCAATACAGTTGCACAAACTGGTTGTTAATGGTTGTTTCAATGCTTTCCAAATACATCTTACAAGCGGGGTGTGGTTTAAAATGAGGAACAGGAACATAACACGTTGACACAACACATACAGTACATATAGGGCTAATTTTGGCCCTTCGGTACAGTTTAAATTTATGGGACCGCAGTAGTGGGATACACCGATGCTGAGCCACTTGTATTTCTGTCGATACATTTTTTTTGTAATGCATATTCTACCGCGTCAGGCCCGTTAAGTACGCACTCCAACACCCACAGTGGCGGCTGGAGCCTGTGACGGGTTTAGTGCTTCGAAATAGAAATGAGTGCAATACAAATATATATTTATTTTAAATGTTACTAACCTTCATTCTCAATATGAATCTAGCCAAGCTGTACAAAAAAACGTAGCCCCTCCTGTTCAAACACGCTAGAAAAACGTCTCCCAGCGCACCTCACAATTCACTACATGTAGCAAAAATGTTCAACTCAAGCCTTGCCAATGAGAAAAATGGTAGATGACGGGGACCATACGGCGAGTGGAGCATACAGCCCGAATTAAAATGTAACGGCCTTTACCCAGACAAGTCGCATCTGCCTCTTTCTGCAGCACCAAAAAGTCGCCCCTAAAGAGTTGCTTTTTACCAGAGCACCCAGTAACATTAGCACTGACGAACATTTTTGGGAAAATCATTTGCATTTGCGGTAAAACGCAGGAGGGGCGGCCTTCTCTGAATAGTTATTGTGAAACTGCCAACCTACGAACGTAACGAAACTTTAACGTTGGTACTGTTTGTAACTTTCTCAATAAAAATGCTGGCAACTTACATTTTTGCGGCACTTGTGCGTTTAATCGCATGAATGCTGCTTGTAACGGGGAACATGTCTCAAAGAGCAACAGACATGCAAAAGTTCAAATGGAAGCACGTCAAGGAGTTTACTGCCACAGCACGTAGGCCACTGTACGGCCTTTTAAACATAGGATACCCGGACTGGCATGCGAGAGGGGCATACAGCCCTAATTAAAATGTAATAGCCTTTTACCCAGACAAGTCGCATCTGCCTCTTTCAGCAGCACCAAAAAGTCGCACATAAAGAGTTGCTTTTTACCAGACCACCCAGTAACATTACGCACTGAAGCAAAAGAGTTTTTGAAAAATCATTTAACATTTGTGGTAAAACGCAAATCAGGACGAGTGGCGGCCTTCTCTGAATGGTTATTCAGAAACTGACAACCTATGAACGTGGTTATGGGTTTGTAACTTTCTCAAAAATGCTGGCAACTTTCATTTTTGCGGCACTTGTGCCTTTAAAAGCTATGAATGCTACGTGTAACGGGGAACGTGTCTCAAAGAGGAACGGACATGCTAAACGTTCAAATAGAAGCCGGTTAAGGAGTTTACTGCCACATCAAGTTGATCACTGTAATGCCTTTTAAACACCGGAAAACCGGACTGGCATGCTAGATTTTGGCTAGATTTATATTAACACAAACACATTTTGTAACATTGTACATTTGCTATTTCCCAGTCTCACCAAAGAATAACTCACCTCTTCAACGTTAAACCGGCAAAGACGGCTCTTAAGGTTTTTATACCTGCCTTCCCAGTAACTGGAGGGAACCATATTGCTCGGCGAACAGAGGTGGGGGAGATCATTAAGCTAGTATAGGTTTAAAATGAGGTGTGCGATGGTATTACTGTGAACGTAGTGTATAAATATAAATGGGGGATTTTAGTGTAACTATTTAAAAATATGTTGAGCTAAAGGGAGTGAGGAAAACTAAAGAGGCAGAAGGTAAATGTACCCTGTGTAGCTGAGGACATGGATTGGTCCAATCACAAAGAGTGGAATCTTTCTCTATAGGTCAGTTCACTGCAAGCAGGATTGCATGGATGATTGGTGCAGTGTTTTTCTGAACTAAAATGGAAGTGGATGGTGAGTTTTAATTGTTGAGATGGTAGATTGTTTTGAGAGTGTTTTTAAGTGCTGGGTCTGGTTCCTATAAATGATCGTCACTGCTTACTAATTGGCTTCCTATTAATTATCTGACATATACATGATATGAGTGCATCCTTTGTGCTTTTTTACTGAGGCCTGCTTTTCCTTTACCTTCTGTGTAAGGTGTTAGTTACAGTGCAAATCCTCATATTTTTTTCCGATTCCTCAAAGTTTCTGTTTCAAAAATATTTTCCATAAAATAGAGGGAGACTCTCATTCCAGTTCAATTGACAACGTGTGTAGCTGTAACATACATGCCACCATAATCAATTCCCTTTAGGAGAAGGTAGTCCACTCCTGGCCTTTGCTTTGTTTTGCAAGGGGAAATCCCGGATCTCCAGTCCCAAAATCCAAATTTAAAACCAGGACTACGTCAAAGTGCGGCTAAGTGCTGTCTGATATGCTTTGTGGTCTAGTGCTCGGCAATCAACGTTCCTCACCTGAAGCACAAAACTCCTTCCACACGCCTCACCACATGGACAAGTGATCTCTGCTTATGAGGCTATCTGACACGCTGCGTGGAGGGTTATTCTTCCCTGGTGGTCTAGTGCTCGCCAATTAGCGTTCCTCACCTGCAGCATCTGGAGCACAAAATTCCTTCGCTGCGCATTAGTGAACGTCAAAGTGCAGACAAGTGATGTCTGCTGGGGAGAATGTCTAACATGCAGTGCAGAGTGGCTATTGTTCCATGGGGGTCTAGTGCTCAGCAATCATTGTTCCTCTCATGGAGCGCAAGATTCCTTCCACGCGTGTCAGCGCACACTAAAGTGTGGACAAGTGCTACTGCTGCCAGCAGCTGGAGGTGTGGAAATGTATCAGCCGTTGCCGCCTCTCGCAAATGTCTACTGACATGATGGAATCAGGCTACCAGCTTCGGAACAACCAGCCTTTGCCAGTGGTTGCTTCTCTGCAGGTACTGGTAAGCACATAACTGATGAACCCATATGCATGCATCATTGTAGGCGACCCTCACCCGAAATGATTTGTCTCACAACATTTTGTCAAGTGTTGGCAATAAAAGGCCGTAGGATTTTATTGTATGGATATGGTTATGCAGATTAAAAAAATAATCACATATAATAATATCATACTTTTGGGCACCGGTTCCTGAGGTTACCCCCTCTGGCCTGTACCGCCTTCTCATGTCCCATGACTCGTTGTGGACATCGTACAGTGCCCTGTACTTCTTTTCCTTTGTTCTTCTCCCTTATTTGTAGGGTGTTAGGGTTTTGTGGTAAAGAAGCAAAGTGTGGAAAACGCTGAGTGAACAGCAAACCTCCTGTCAGTTTGGGTCCCCGTTCAGGGTCCACAAACAGATTGTGTTTTCTTAGAGCATTCTGCTCTTATTTATAAGACCCAGGGAAGCCCTGGGTCTTTGATGTGTATAGTAGTGGGGGCTGTGCGCCAGGCCCCGGCCGGATAGCCGACATGTCTGGCCCCCTGAGGAGGGGGCAGATCTTTGAACCTGGGCCCCGCGTGCCTGTTGGTTTTCCGTAGGTGCTTAGCACCTTTTGTTTGGAGGAAGGGTGAAGCGCTTGTTCACACCTCACCCTTCCTCGGCTTTGTGTGACAGAGACTGCGTGTCTCTGTGCTTGTGCGGAGAGGAGAAGGTGTGGGGGTGGGTGCTGCCCCTCTCCTAGCCTGCCGGATGCTAACATAATTTACTCTGCCTCGCCTTGGGCGGCCCTGCGTCATTGCCCATAACTGATGAACCCATATGCATGCATCATTGTAGGCCGACCCCTACCCTCACCCGAAATGATTTGTCTCACAACATTTTGTCAGGTGTTGGCAATAAAAGGCTGTAGGATTTTATTGTACGGACATGGTTATGCAGATTAAAAAAATAATCACATATAATAATATCATACTTTTGGGCACCGGTTCCTGAGGTTACCCCCTCTGGCCTGTACCGCCTTCTCATGTCCCATGACTCGTTGTGGACACCGTACAGTGCCCTGTACTTCTTTTCCTTTGTTCTTCTCCCTTATTTGTAGGGTGTTAGGGTTTTGTGGTAAAGAAGCAAAGTGTGGAAAACGCTGAGTGAACAGCAAACCTCCTGTCAGTTTGGGTCCCCGTTCAGGGTCCACAAACAGATTGTGTTTTCTTAGAGCATTCTGCTCTTATTTATAAGACCCAGGGAAGCCCTGGGTCTTTGATGTGTATAGTAGTGGGGGCTGTGCGCCAGGCCCCGGCCGGATAGCCGACATGTCTGGCCCCCTGAGGAGGGGGCAGATCTTTGATCCTGGACCCCGTGTGCCTGTTGGTTTTCCGTAGATGCTTAGCACCTTTTGTTTGGTGGAAGGGTGAAGCGCTTGTTCACACCTCACCCTTCCTCGGCTTTGTGTGACAGAGACTGCGTGTCTCTGTGCTTGTGCGGAGAGGAGAAGGTGTGGGGGTGGGTGCTGCCCCTCTCTTAGCCTGCCGGATGCTAACATCATTTACTCTGCCTCGCCTTGGGCGGCCCTGCGTCATTGCCCATAACTGATGAACCCATATGCATGCATCATTGTAGGCCGACCCCTACCCTCACCCGAAATGATTTGTCTCACAACATTTTGTCAGGTGTTGTCAATAAAAGGCTGTAGGATTTTATTGTACGGATATGGTTATGCAGATAAACAAATAATCACATATCATAATAATATCATACTTTTGGGCACCGGGTCCTGAGGTTACCCCCTCTGGCCCGTGCCGCCACACACAGGCAGGTTGCCGGCTGGCCGTGTTCCCCCGAAAGTATCTCCTAATAACAGCCTCTAGATGCAAGAGTTTCGGAGATTTCCCGAAAGAAATGTTCCATGCCTTGGATTGATAAGTGGGTGCCGTCTTTGTGAAAAAGATCCAGGCCACCCAGGGTAATGGCCGGGTGTTTTATAAAACCCAGCCCTCTTGCTGCCCAGAATTTCACTAGTCCTCCGTTAAGTTTTCTTCTAGCAATGTCTACGGATTTGTAACAGTGGGCCCCCTACCATTTCTTTCTGGGAAGGATGGCCGAAAAATATATTTCCGTTTCCCTCCAGTTGTGGGAAATGCCCGCCAAGGAGGAGCAGATATCCTCGAATAGATTTCTCCTTCCTGAGTTAACCAGGTCATTGCCCCCTAAGTGTATTATGAGGAATTCAGGCTGGTCTCTGTATGCAACCAGCTCTGCTAATGTTTTGTGGATGTCGGCCCACCGTAGGCCCCTGCAACCACACCATGAGTCAATGGTATTTATAAAAGGCGGACCTTCTTTGGTTTCTTCCGCCCATCGGCCTGTCCTGAAGAAGAATGAGTGGCCGACAATCCATGCTGAGTTGAGCAAGGTCTTCCCATTGCCTGTTGACTCTGCAGGAGGGGGAAGAGGAAGAGAAAAACAGGGATGGCTATATTAGCTGTGGTCTGATGTATCTTTTGTAGCAATCTGATTTCCATCCCACTATGTTTTTTAGATGTGGTGGTGCCAAGCCCCCTTGCCACGCTGAGGTGGCGGCACCTATTGTGAAGGAGTGGGTACAAAAGCTCTTTGGGTCCTGCGCTGCCTATTGCTTTCATCAGCACCCCTTTAAATTGGTAGCGGCTTAGTGCAGAGGTATCTCGATGAATTAAAAAACCTCCCCTCAACTTTGGGCCTTTGTGCGTGATAGAGGTTGGTGATACATACTGGGCAGTTTGTTGCATCATCGATACAACAAATGTTAATGGTTCTTTTGGCCCCAGTTTTTGAATGTTGGATTTCTATGTTGATGCTGTCTTGTCTGACCCAGACCTACATAACGCCTAGACCGTTTGTGGCCTTGGTGCTGGAGGCGATGGGCTCTCCCACCTGGAAAGCCCCGAAGTAGGCCAGAAAAAATGCTGTTTTGAATAGTACAATCTCATATGGGTGCCAGCATATTGCTTCCAACTGGTCTGCTATTTTTAGCAGTTTGTGGAAATCAAGGGGGCGGCAGGTGTCTACCTGTGTGTTACGCTCACCTGGTTCCCACAGGGGCGTCGATCGGAACCGGACAGCTGCGGTCTCCACCAACGTGATGCGTAGTGAAGAGATGACAGTCTGGACTGGGCCACCTAATCTTGTCTGCTGGAATCGTAGAAGTATTCTCCTGCAAGTGGAGAAAGGGATATAGCCACCCGTGGACTTTAGTGATGGCTCCCCCCCCCCAACTGTTCTCGTTCTCCCCACTAATCACCTCCGATACCCCCGCTTGGTAACCTCACCTTATGTTTTTAAATGATGAGCTCTCCATCCTGCATGGCATGCAGGGGCGCGTAGATACCAGCTACTTCACTGGTTTGAAGGTACTGGAGGAGTTCCAGAGGAATATTGACTCCAGTGTCTATAAAGTTCAAAGAGTTCAATATGTCCGATGTTCACTCTTGTTCCATTCCCTCGTTAGGTTGCAGCTGGGTCCAAAAGAATATGGCCTGGAGGCAGCTGATGGCGTTCAGGTAAGAGTCTGTATTACCAAACACTGTCCGGTAAAAGTTGCATGAGTTTAACTTGCTGTTGTCTCTCCCTTTAGAGGTGCGGCATAGAAAGATGCAGCGAATTAAAGGATAATACCTCCGGTGGTAAAGCAGGTAAGCCTATGGTGGCAAAGAGATTGTCTTTGTCGGTTTTCTCGGCTCACCTTGTTATTCCTTTTGTTTTCCCCCCAGGTGCTGGGTTTCGACGAAGAAAATGATGGAGGCAGCACCGAGTTGAAAGATGCGGTGGACTGGTGAGTATAACGCGGCACTGCTGCTGGCGAAGCGACATGTGCTGAAATAATGTCCTTTCCAGGCTCGGAGATGTGCTGGGTCCGGAATCAGGTAAGGAATCAAATAATGTGCGTTATCTAACCTCTTCTCCTTTCTTTTCCTTTTTGTCTAGGAGCTTCGGATTCGAGGCGGGCGTGGCAGAAGACTGGATGCTGACTTGCAGACACAGTGAGCATTACGCTGCTGTATGCAGAATAACACGAAGCATGAGCTGCTGTTCGGGCATGGTTTAAATAGCCTGCAAAGTAGTCCCAGGTAAGAAGTTCCCCAGAACCACACCAGAGTAAAAAATAGTCCCTGTAATAAAATAGTCCCATCCAGGCCTCACGTTGGCTTGGACTCATTTGCAGCATGGTCTGCATAAGGTAAGTAAAGTCTATGAGCCTGGCGCCTATGGCGCCAGGACTGATTTCTATGATGAGCCTGGCGCCTAAGGCGCCAGGACTGAATCCAAACAGCCCCCAGCCGGGGCTGTTGGGGTTTTAATGAGTATCTGGATGCCTGCTCCCGGGGCTGATGGACTCGATCCGGATGCCCGGGGGTAGGCATCATGACAGCACTCCCTTCCCCCCCCCCAAGGCCCCTCCTAAAGTTGTTCTTCCCCTTGGCCCTGGCTTGTCTGGGAAGTCCCGATGGAATTTTTTCACCAATCGAGGAGCATGAACGTGGTCACTAGGTTCCCATGACCTTTCTTGTGGTCCGTAACCCTTCCAGTCGATTAAATAAAAAAGTCTTGATGTAACCATTTTAGAGTCCAGGATGTTTTTTACCTCAAATTCAGGTTCTCCATCTATTAGGATGGGGTCAGGTGGTTTCGTTAATCTTGTCCCGGGTTGAACTGGTTTTAGAAGTGAAACATGAAAGACAGGATGAATCCGCATATTAGAGGGTAATTCTAATTTGACGCCCACAGGGTTGATAATGGCCTTAATGGTGTAAGGTCCCAAATATCTAGGATTAAAAGTCCGAGTTCCTTTCAGAGGTATATGTCTTGTAGCCAGCCAAACTTGGTCTCCGATTCGATATGGTGGGGTCTAACTTCTATGTTGATCAGCATTTTTCTTGTATTTCTCTTTTGCTTGTTTCAAATGTTTTGTTGCCTCTTTAAAAGCTTGTGTAATAGTAGAATGCAGATGAGTTACTGCCAGTATTTCTAAATGCTGGGCCGAATCGAGTTCTGAGGTTCGAGGATGATGTCCATATATGGTATAAAAGGGGCTTTGTCCGGTTCCTGAATGTACAGAGTTATTGTATGCGTATTCAGAAATCCATACAATGTCCTTCCAATTACTTTCGGTTTGGTGGAGCATACAACGTAGGTATTGTTGAAGAGTCTGGTTGGTTCTATCCGTCTGACCATCGGTTTGGGGATGGTGACTGGTTGATAACCTTACGTCGATTTGTGCCAATTGACAACATTTCTGCCAAAATTGCGAAATGAACTGACTACCTCAGTCCGAGATCAAAACGGAAGGAAATCCATGTATTCGAACAATATTTTCGAGAAATTCCTTGGCCAAGATTGAAGCAGAAGGTAATCCTTTTAAAGGACTTAAGTGGGCCATCTTGGAAAAAAGATCCACAATAACTAGAATGGTGTTGAATCCATTACATGGCGGTAGATATGTAATAAAGTCTAAAGACAAAGTGTGCCATGGTGTGGGTGGAATATCTAAAGGTTGTACAAGACCAGCTGGTTTCTTCTTTTGACTTTTGTTCTGGGCGCAGATTCCACAAGACAGTACAAATGACTTTATATCTTTTCGCCAGGTGGGCCACCAGAATTGTCTTTTAATTTTAGCTTCAGTTTTTGCAATACCTGGGTGCCCTTCCATCAGAGCTTCATGGTAATTGGAGATGACTTGTTCTTGTAGTTCCTTGTGTGGTAGAAATAGACGCCCTTGATAGTAAGGTAGGTCATTGACAACTGAATAACCTGGGCCCTTTTTAACCCAGTCCTGCAGGGCTGCTGAATCAAAAAGTTGTTGGATCTTTAAATTAATACCTTCTAATGTCTGTAGAGTAGTTATCCCTAGAATTCTTTGTTCAGGAATTATAGGCACTGGTTCCGGGTTCGAATATGCTTCTCCCATCCCGATTCGGGATAAAGCGTCTGCCTTACCATTCTTACAACCTGGTCGATAAGTGATCACGAAATTGAATTTGGCAAGGAATAAGGCCCATCGAAGTTGACGCGATGATTGGGCCTTGGCTGTTTTTAAATACTGCAAGTTCCTGTGATCGGTGATTACAGTAATGGTATGCCTGGCACCGAGAAGATAATGCCGCCAAGCCTTGAAGGCGGATTTGATGGCTAACAACTCTTTATCGGTAACCGCATAGTTTAATAATTCGGGGGCCGAGAATTTTCTGGACCAAAATGCTACTGGATGAGGTTGACCAGTTTCCGGATCTTTCTGGGACAGGACAGGCCCCATGGCTAAACTGGATGCATCGGTTTCAACTATGTATGGGAGCTCGGGGCGTGGATGCTTTAAGACAGGTGCCGATGTGAATTTCAATTTCAGTTCTTTGAAGGCTTTTTCAGCCTCTTCGGTCCACAAGAAGCATTTGTTGTTTCGCAAAAGTGCTGTGATGGGGTGTACAACATATGAGAAGTCAGGAATAAATCTGCGGTAGAAATTAGCAAATCCAAGCATGCTTTGCACCCCTTTAACTGAACTGGGTGATGGCCACTTGAGAATTGCGTCCACCTTTTCGAGAGTCCATTCGGACTCCTTTTGGAGTCAGGATAAATCTAAGGAATTCAACTTCTGTAGCATGAAAAACACATTTTTCCAATTTTGCATATAACTTGTGCTGGCGTAGTTTCTCAAGGACTGCACGAACATGCTTCACATGGTCTGATTCTGAAGAGGAGTACACTAGAATATTGTCTATGTATACAACAGCACAGACGTCAATGAGTTCACGAAGGACATCGTTCATAAAATACTAGAAGGCTGCTGGTGCATTGCACAACCACGAAGGGCATCACCTGGTATTCGAATAACCCGTACTTAGTGCGAAAAGCAGTCTTCCATTTGTCGCCTTTCTTTACACGTACCAGATGATATGCCCATCGCAGATCTAATTTAGTGTAGATGCAAGCGTCCTTTACTTGGTCTAGTAATTCGGGGATCAGAGGCAATGGGTATCGGTTCTTAACCATGATCTGATTTAATGCGCGGTAGTCTATGCACGTTCTGAGGTCACCTTCCTTTTTAGGCACGAAAAACAAAGCTGAAGATGCAGGGGACTTGGATGGACGAATGAAGCCATTAGCAAGGTATTGGTCCAAGTATTGTCGTAGGTGAAGGTTTTCAGGTTCCGTAAGGGCGTAGATCCTACTACATGGAGGTTGTGCACCGGGTATGAGATAGATTTGACTATCGTATGATCTGTGAGGTGGTAGGGTGTTTGCCTGTTCCTTTTGGAAAACATCCTGGAATTCTTGATATTCCTGAGGTAACTGCACGACTGGAGTAGCGACTGTGGCCAGGCCTTGGTTCGAGGGTTTTTTCGGGTAACAAGTATATGCACAATCCGGGAAGGTTATTCTCTTCTCTCGCCAATCAATACAAGGATTATGTGTTTCCAACCAAGGTATCCCCAGTATTATTTGGAACTGGGGGGCTTTGATTAAGTCAAACACAATAGTCTCTCGATGCCCATCTTGACCCAACAGTGTCATCTCTGTGGTGGAATGAGTTACAGGCCCAGAGGCAATTTCAGTTCCATTGACTGTGGTGATAACATCCGAAGTGGTCTTTTTGCTGAGAGGTAGATTCATCCTAGAAGCCAATTCGTGGTCCACATAGTTTCCTATGGTCCCGCTATCAATGTATGCCCTAACTGCGTGCATACGTGATGGCTGCCTTGGATCAGTAAGGACCATTGGTATGATTAGGTGTGAGGTCTGAGTGTCCTTCTTTAAGCTCGGCAAGCGGACCTCTACACTTGTCAGGCATGGTTGTTTCCCGAATCAGGCTCTGTTTGATTTCTATTAGCAACTCCGACTACTTTCTTGGATGGTTTTATAGGGAAATCCCGTAGAAAATGTTCTGAGGCCCCACAGTACAGACACAACTGCATCTGTCGTCTCCTTTCTCTTTCTTTTTGAGTTAAGGGTCCCTTAACCCCCCCGATATGCATTGGTACTGATGCATCTGTTCCTTTGGGAGTAACACTGGGTTTAACCAATACCCGATTCTTGAACTTAGCTCGATCAGCTTTTCTATTCTGAAGTCGGTGGTCTAGCTGGACCACTAAGTCTATATATTCTGCGCAATTCTGAGGTGGGTTCACAACTTGGGCCAAAACATCTTTGAGTTCACCCCGAAATCCACGATGAAATAATGTAATTTGCTTTACCTCTGGCCATCCGGTTTCCACCACCAACCTATTGAAGGTTGCGATATAAGTTAGCAGGTCCTGGTTTCCTTGTCGTAGGGATAGAAGTTTGTTATCCAGGGCCTGTCCCTGTGAATGTCTGGCGAATAGTCTTTCCATGCTCAATTGAAAACCCTGAAAATCCCGAAGAAGAGAGTCATCCTGGTTGACTAATGGAATTGACCAATCCGCTGTGCTGCCACTAAGGTATGACAGTACAAAGGCTACTTTGGCTTCGTCATTTTGAAATGCTCCTGGTCTGCATAAAAAGTGCAAGCGGCATTGGTTCATGAACACGGCAAATCTTTTCGGGTCTTCAGCAAAGTGTTCGGGTGGAGCTAAAGGAACGCTCCCTGGTAGAACCACTTGCACAGGGCGGCTCAATGAAATGGGGGTTGAATTCCCCCCAAGTCCAGGTAGTGATGTTTGCCTGGCTTTGTTTTGCAGCAGTTGTCTGGCAAGATCATCAGTGCGCTCCTTTGACACAATCAGTTCTCTCCTGAGGGCATTAGTTTCTTGGGCGCGTGAAGTGCACTTCTGCCCTAAGTTCTCCTAACAATTGGGCTAGTTGGTCAGTTTCTGAGGTCTCCATTACGCCCGGGTGGGGATTTGTAGAAAGGCTTCGTATTCTGTTACGCTCACTTGGTTCCCACAGGGCCGTTGATCGGACCCGGACAGCTGCGGTCTCCACCAACGTGATGCGTAGTGAAGAGATGACAGTCTGGACTGGCCCGCCTAATCTTGTCTGCTGGACTCGTAGAAGTATTCTCCTTCAAGTGGAGAAAGGGATTGAGCCACCCGTGGACTATAGTGATGGACCCACCAACTGTTCTCGTTCTCCCCACTAATCACCTCTGATATCCCCTTTTGGTAACCTCACCTTATGTTTTTAAATGATAAGCTCTCCATCCTGCATGGCATGCAGGGGCGCATAGACACCAGTTACTTCACTGATTTGAAGGTACTGGAGGAGTTTCGCAGGAAAATTGACTCCAGTGCCTATAAAGTTCAAAGAGTTCAATATGTCTGATGTTCACTCTTGTTCCATTCCCTCGTTAGGTTGCAGCTGGGTCCAAAAGAATATTGCCTGGAGGCAGCTGATGGCGTTCAGGTAAGAGTCTTTATTACCAAACACTGTCCGGTAAAAGTTGCATGAGTTTAACTTGCTGTTTTCTCTCCCTTTATAGGTGCGGCATAGAAAGATGCGGCGAATTAAAGGATAATACCTCCGGTGGTAAAGCAGGTAAGCCTATGGTGGCAAAGAGATTGTCTTTGTCGGTTTTCTCGGCTCACCTTGTTATTCCTTTTGTTTTTCCCCCAGGTGCTGGGTTTCGACGAAGAAAATGATGGAAGCAGCGCCGAGTTGAAAAATGCGGTGGACTGGTGAGTATAACGCAGCGCTGCTGCTGGCGAAGCGACGCGTGCTGAAATAATGTCCTTTCCAGGCTCGGAGATGTGCTGGGTCCAGAATCAGGTAAGGAATCAAATAATGTCCATGATCTAACCTCTTCTCCTTTCTTTTCCTTTTGTCTATGAGCTCTGGATTCGAGGCGGGCGTGGCAGAAGACTGGATGCTTACTTGCAGACACGGTGAGCGTTACGCTGCTGGATGCAGAATAACACGAAGCATGAGCTGCTGTTCGGGCGTGGTTTAAATAGCCTGCAAAGTAGTCCCAGGTAAGAAGTTCCCCAGAACCACACCCGAGTAAAAAATAGTCCCTGTAATAAAATAGTCCCATCCAGGCCTCACGTTGGCTTGGACTCATTTGCAGCATGGTCTGCATAAGGTAAGTAAAGTCTATGAGCCTGGCGCCTATGGCGCCAGGACTGTTTTCTATGATGAGCCTGGCACCTAAGGCGCCAGGACTGAATCCAAACAGCCCCCAGCCGGGGCTGTGGGGGTTTTAATGAGGATCTGGATGCCTGCTCCCGGGGCTGATGGACTCGATCCGGATGCCCGGGGGTAGGCATCATGACACTGGGGCCATTCCACTCTGGCCCATCCTTTCATAGCGTAGGAAATGAAGGCGTTCTGGGTAGGATCAGTCACCCCGTACTTTTGAGAAATATGAGATTGCTACTAGGTGTCTTTTCGCCCAGTCCCTCTTAAAGCCCCGCTCATGCGCCCGTTTTAAGAATATTTCTATGTCTTAAATCGTTATTAACTCGACATGGTTTAACCCTGTTGCTCTAAATACCGTTTGCAAACACTTACTGTACTGAGTTGCAGTGGTAATTGCCAGTGCTTTCTCTGCCATCTCTATTAAAAACCCTGGGCCAGGGTTCGTATTTTCTATGGGCACTGAGTTGTTGGCACCCGTTTTAAAGGTGCCTGTATCATGTTGGACAGCCCTACCTGGGCTCACAGGCGCTGGCGTTGATGTCGGTATTTTGTTGGCACCTGTTTTTGAGGTGCCTGGTTCTTTTTGAGCACCCTGGCCATTGCTCTTTGGCGCTTGTGTTGATGCCGTTATCTTTTGGTTCCCATTATTGCCCAGCATTCTGCTGGTATTGGCGTCATCTGTTCCTGTGCGTGCAGCGCTAGCTCCTGGAATCTTGGCCACTGAAAGCGAGATAAAGCATCTGCAATATTATTGTCTGCTCCTGCAATGTGCTTTGCTTTGACCACAATGTTTTCTTGTAGTATGACCGTATGTAATGGCTTGTAGGACTTTCAGCACTAAAGGGCATTTAGTGGATCTTCTGTGTATGGAGCCTACCACAGCCATGTTGTCGCACCAGACCAAGAGTTCCGTGTTCGCTAGCTGCCTGCCCCAGATGTGTAAAGTAAGCCAGATGGGAAATATTTCTAGGAGGGTGATATTTTTGTCCACCCTGCCACTTGCCATGTTATGGGCCAGGGTCCTGCCACCCATTGTGAGTCTAGTATGGCTCCAAACCCCCTGCTCCCGGCTGCATCAGTGAAAAGGACCCTTTTTGTCTATTTGTTCAATGGCGTACGCCAAAGTGTTGTCCCGTTAAAATCTTTAAGGAAATTCCCCCAAATGTCCAGATCTTGTTTCACCTCTGCGCCTAGTCGGATGTGTAGGTGGGGTTTGGTGCAAGATTTGATTTTTAGTTCCAGACTTCTGGAGAATACCCTACCCTGAGGGATCATTCGGGCTGCGAAGTTGAGGCTTCCAGCTAGTGACTGGATTTCTTTTACTGTGCCTTTATCTTTTCTTGTCAAGCTTTGTATTTTTTCCTGGAGTTCTAATATTTTTGTTTCTGGAATTTTGCATAGGCCTTTTGCGGAGTCTATTTCAGTGCCTAGAAAAATTATGTTGGTGGCTGGTTTGGTCGTTTTTTCGGCTGCTGGGGGATGCCCCATTGCGTGGCCATTTCTCCTAACATCGCCAGGGCTCTGCTGCATTCTTCAGAATTTGCTGGCCCCATCACCATGAAATCACCAAGGTAGTTTACTATCCTGAACCCTGGTCTTTGTCTTTGAAAGGCCTATTGGAAAAAGGAACTGAATTGTTCAAATAGGGCGCAAGATACTGCGCATCCCATGGGGAGGCACCTGTCTACATAAAATGTGTTTTTAAAAGTGAAACCTAGCCATCGCTGTGAGTCTGGATGAACTGGCAGTAATCTGAAAGCGGATTCGATGTCCAGTTTGGCCATCAGGGCGTTGGTGCCGCATTCCTGTATGAGTCTTACCACTTCTTGAAAGTGTGTGTAAGATACCGCAGATTCCGTGTGCGGAATGCCGTTGTTTAGTGATTGGCCTTTGGGATAAGATAGGTGATGAATTAGCCTCATTTTCCCAGGTTCCTTTTTGGGGACCAGTCCTAGAGGCAATATTATGTACTCTTTGAGAGGCATGCGGTCCCAAGGTCCTTCGATCTTGCCTAATAGTAATTCCTTCTCAATTTTGCTTTCGACCATTTGTGAGTTATCTCTGGCTGACTTCAGGTTATTTGGAACATTCAGCGACCCGATGCCCTTGAACAGGATGACAAAACCCTTGGTGAAACCCTGCCGGATTGTTTCGCTGGTTTCTCTGTCTGAATAATTCATGAGGGTCTCTCTAAAATTGTCTGGATTGATGGGGAGCAGTCTGGGGTTAGCGATGGGGTTGGCCGGGTGCATCTGACGTTATTCTTTTGTATTTTTGACTAGTAGTCTAGTGCAGTTACTTGCTGCGTGGTTACTGTTGCAGTTTGGGCATGTGTGTTTGTACCAGCATTGTTTTCCCCATGTGCACTGGTTTTTCCCAAAGTTCATACATGGGGTGTTGGCTTTTTGAGAATGGTTTTTGTTCTGCCTGTGGGTATTAGATTTAGCCGCCCATGGCTGGTTCATCCGAAAGGCCTGCTCCCCTTTTTTGTGGTTTTCATTGTCGGAGGGTCTGGGGCCCTGTGAGATTTTGCTATTTTTGGGGGTTGTCTGCACGGTCTCTTCTTCTGAAGGAGGCACTGCGTTTAACATGTATATGTCGTTCTGGACCTCGTCCCAATCTATGGCTGGTCTCTCTGACATGCTGTTATGCTTGCTTTATGCTTGATCCAAAATGGCGCAGGCACGCAATGCATTCTGGGAGCGCTCAGAGCCATGTTGGATATTTACTTCATACCGCAGTGAAAGGCTGCACACATTTTGCTGAAGTGTTAAGATTCATAGTGCTGAGACAAGCATGCTTTTCCAAACCTGGTATGCGGTCAAGGACATTTCTGCTAGGAAAGCTAACGTTGTTATGGTTTGCTACTGTTCTGCGTGGAGCGTGTTTTTAGAGAAGGGAGGCCCTGCGTTCCTTAGGGGGAGCTCTCGATTGACCCAGCTGGCAACCGACGGCTGTTCCTCAACTGCGCAAGTGCAATTTCCAGAATGTTTGAGAATTAACTCCCCTTTGTGGAGTGTGTATATATGCGGAAGCCCGGAGAGGGTCAGGTGAGACTTCAGCCAGAGAAGGACGCTTACGTCTGGCCTTCCTGTGAGCTGTGGTACTCTCAGCCTGGCTGTTCCCGGGATCTTCCAGCCGCTTCTGGACGAGATGAGGAATTCTGTTACGCTCACGGTGATGTATTTCTTTTTGACTTCTTTGCTTTTGCTGTGATCTATGTCCTTATTACTTTTATGAGTTATTTCTATGTACTTGTAATCTTTGAATAAATAGCCGTAAAGAGCTGATTATCTTCTAAAGAGTGCGTGGCTGTGAGTTATTGTGTCTGTCTTTTTATGGGTTGAAGTATTTGCTCTATAATTGCATTGGTGATTTATGGTTGTTCCGTGCACTTTTTGGGGAAGAGCAATACATTTTGGCGTCACGAACAGGATTCCTCATGATGAATTGTTCCGTGTGTCCAAGAATCTGTTAAAACGTAGATAGGATTGGGTTGTTGTGTAAGTGAAGTTTTTGAATAGTGAAGTTTTTTTTCTCCTTGTTTAAGTGTTTGAGTGCTTGTGGGAGTGATTGTAGTGTGGAGAAGAAAATATTTAGGTTCAACGAGGTTTTGTTTTGTTTGCGATAATCAATAGTTTGTTCAAGAAAAAGAACGTTACCGCTGGCGGTGACTGTGCTGATGTTGTTATCCCAGGTTGGACTAAGAGTCCATATGATAAGTTGGCTCAAGCGTGGGCATGTGGTGCCGGTTTAAGTGAAACTTAGGATCAAGGATTGGGAGATGCTGATCCGACTGATGTAATTGCATGCTTGCAACAAGTTCCAGTAGAACGTGGCAAAGAATGTGCGGCATTAGGTAGGCGAGGTTGGGTTCTTTTGCATGCTTGTAGGAAAACACATCAAATGAAAGTGGAAATTAAAAATTAGGTTTTGCGATTAGAGATAGAGCTAGCTGCAGAATGGCAGACTGTGTTAATGCAGCAGATTAAAATGAAACTGTTTAAAGATAAGGCCGACACATATTGTCAGTCTAGAAATACGGATACCTCTAATTTGAGACCGCAAACACATTTTGGTGGCCGTGGACCAACCGTCTCATGCACGATATGACAGAATGTAGGTTTTCGAGTTTGCCAATGAACGGCCATTTTGATGTAACAGGAATCGCCATTTTGTTTTCTAACCATTGCTCATTGCTTTCTGTTCCTATTGCTTTGCAGTATATTTTCCGCTTACACTGCTCGACTGTGGAACATTGCTGTCTGTATGTGAAAAGGACAAGGCCGCAGGGCCGAGGGGATAACAAGAGTTCGCTGAAACACAAACGTAGGCAGCGCCAGGAAGAATGCCCGGCTCCCTCCTTAATGTAGCCTTGAAGCAGAGCTGCAGGGCATTTAATCATTTCACAGCTGCCAGCCAGTCTCGTTATATGGTAGAAAATGTTAGAATAATACCGCTAAAGGCTTGAGTTATGCTTTTCTAACGGCCCCCCTTTGCAGAGCCCGCTAAGAGCATGTCGGCTCCCAGGATGCGAATAGCACCTGATAGATAGCAAGGTCCGGAATGCAACTCCCCCTGTATGTAGTTCGCTTCCAAAAACAGAAGCGCCGTGTTCTATTCAATAACCGAAAGATGCCTACGCACTCACAAATTGCAAATTGTTACTAGAATAGATGTTTGAAGGTGTCATAGTGGTCGGAGATGTCCATCATCACACCAAGTTCAAAGAAACCCAATAAAGAGGGGTGTTAAACATGTCATAGCTGATTGTTTGATATGCATTTTGTATATATGTAACTGATGTACGTAATTCACTCTCTTGCGTCCCTCGAGGTCTAGAGATAAACGTCACGGGGCATGAGACCGAGTTGGCCAACTGAGACTTTTGCTTTGCAATAAAACCCTAGCTTTGGGAATAGAACTTCGTGTCTGGCGTATCTATCGTGTGTGGTGACCCGCCTTGTTTCCATAGACGTCAGGGGCCCCTTTCAAGATGGTGCCCGAATAGGGACCCACCCTCACTTGTTCCTTCGCGTAACGTTGTAATTGAGAAAGGCAGAGAACGGCGAGGATGGGACGATCGAGTCGGGATCAAGAGGTGTTCGGGGTGCCCTGTAAAAGTGATGAGAGACTCCTTTGCAGATCTGCACACATCTGATCCCTGATTGACGTGCCTGGCTAGACAACAAGGAGGCGAGGGTCCCGAAATGAGGCGGAAGCCAAGAAACGCAGACACAACGTCCTTTGGTGCGTCAGTATACAGACGACTTGATTTATCAGGTGAGTCATTCCCCGGTTCAAAGTATCCTGATATTGGTTGAGAGTTGACTTTGCAAAATCAAACGCCCTAGGTAAGGTTGATTAACCAGGGGGAAGGTTGAAACATGCCTGGGGTATTGTCCACCTTAGCAGGGTTTTTCCGCTGTGGTAGACAATCTTTGGAAAATGGCCAAATTGTACCACCTGGGGGAACGCCGGCGTATGAGATGTATGTGAAGTATGGAGTGGGTGCGATAATATTCTGTGAGACTTGGCATAGGCAAACCAGAAAGCAACACGACCATCAGTGGCCGATTAATGGTAGTTTTGACATGGCGAGGATAGATAACTTTGAAAGGGTGTTGATAAGAAAGAAAGCGCGTCCTGCAGCATTTGAAACTATTAAAGACTGGAGAAAAGAAGCAATGCTCCGATTTAAAAGCAGAGCAAAGCATGCGTGCAAGCATAAATCAAAAGATGAGGTAGCGGAATAAAAATAAGAGGAGGAGTGGACTGAGAGTCTAAGAAGGGCAGGCAGGCGTGACCAGTTGAATATAGAAAAGACATACCCACAATGAGAATTACACATGACAGATGAATTGATAGAAAATATATTGACCCATACGAAACAAGGCCCAAGATCAGAAGTAAGACCAGATACGTCAGTAGCTATTGCCCAGACCCCGCCCGTAGCCCAAGCTCCCCCTCTGGTAGCTCAAGCCCTCCCACAGCCACAGACCGCGCACATTACACTTCCTACTAGCCAACCAGGCCCACAACAGACACTCGCTGTTCCCATTGTCCCATCCGCACCTCCCGCCTTAGACACAGACTCGGTACCGTCCATTCCTCCCGGGGTTGAAGTTGAAACCACGGGGGCAAGAGGCGGGACTAACCAACGGGAGTGCATGAGGGTAACCCGCAGCACAATCAGCAAGGAAAGTAAGGTGGAATTGCAGCAACAGACAGAGATGTATATAGACGGGAATGATGGGACGGCAACATTGGCTTCTATATATGACTTTCGTAGAAGCAACGAAAGACAGGTAGTGTTGGAATGCATGGGTGAATATTTGGTGGAGAGATGGAAACAGCTAATTGGGAAATTACCACCGCAGCGATTGTTAGATTTGAATGCATTAGTACGCTGTAGGGAGAGGGATGGACAAGTCAGAGAACATGTGTATAGACTTTTTGAGCTTAAAGATGAATTAGATAATGACTATGCCGAAATGTTTACTAAACCCAGGTACAGGAGTAAAGATATCGGGAGAAATAGAAAGGAAACTGTAGAGCCATATATACAGCAACGACATTCGATGTCATCGGTACAAAGGGGCGACAAGTTAAAAGTATGTATGCGAGAAGCATTTAGATGGATGTCAGATCCTCGTATTCCCACAATGGAGATACACGAGATATTTGATGAATATTCCATGCCTATGAAAAGAAAAGCGCTACAATCGATGGTTGAACATTTATTAGATAAAGATATAAAAACGATAAGGCCAGCCCGCCTGAAATAATGGCAGTATATAGAAGAGCATTAGAGCGAGGGACAGGAGAAACAGCCCTATCATTGGATCTGGGAATATTGTTACATCTAAGAGAAGGGGGAGGGACGGTAAGTGGGGCATTTCCTATGAGAAAGGTCCCACCTACCTTTGTACCCAAAGTGGAGGTTCCCGCAGTGGGCATTGTAGCGGCGCAGGTAACACCAGCCCATTACACCGCCCAATATGTACATGTCCCTATTTCCAGACATGAGGTGAACAACATAAAGCAGACGATTCCTGATATAAGAAAGAATCCTGCAGGGTTTTACAAGGAAGTAGAGTCCTGCCTACAGTCATCCGTGCTTACAATGGGTGATATAGACCTAATATTCCCGGTGATCCTGCCAGCAGACATATGGAAACAAATAAGGAAGGTAGATGACACAACTGCCTTTGACGCCACATGGGCGGACTTGATAATAAAAGATAGAAATAAAGCGGTTGGAGGAACACCAGGACCGAACCTGGTGGCATTACCAGCACGTATAGTACAGAAGTTAAAAACAATTGTCCCAGAGAAAAGAATCCAATGGGACAAATTGACTGCATGTCTACAAGGCAAAGATGAGTTGGCTACAGATTATTTTAATAGGTTTGAAGAAGTATTCACAGACTTCAGCGGGCAGGATGTGGGTTCAGAAGCAGGAAAGAGGTTATTTGTTGACAAATATGTGAGGGGGTTAAAACTTCCGATTCAGGATCTAATAATGACATCAGAGAGTGCATGGCAAGCAAAAACGTTGGGCGAAGTACTGCATATGGCCCAATATTATGAGCGCAGAGTGACTGCAGGAAAAGAAAAAGAAGAGAGGGATAGGGTAAATCTAAAGACACGAGTATTAATGCAGCAAGTAGTAGGACATAATTGAGGGCGAGGGAACGCACAAGGAAGGAGTAGTTCGAATATGCATGGGTGAACAGTGGGGCCGAATCAGTGTGCATATTGTAAAGAGGAAGGACATTGGCGAGCGCAATGCCCGCATCTACAGAATAGAAATGGGTCTGGTCAGAAGAGACAGCATAGAGGACACACAGGAGCGAATGGACCAAATAGGAATAGTATGCAGCAGCATCATAATAACGGAGGTAATCAAAACCAAGGCCAAAACCAAAATGCCCCAAACCAGAGTCAGGGACAGCAAAATCAACAATATGGAAATCAGAGTGGGGGAAATAGAGGGAAGAGTGGAGATGTTTTCGATACACAGCCAAACACGTATTACAGTAATAGTAATGATTACACATCGGACGATGTGTTATTTCCCCAAGAGGACAGCCCAGGACAGGGGTCGGAACCAGTGTCTATTCCAGAGAATCAGAGAGGATCCTACGTAGAAATCAGAGTCGGGAATGAGGAGCACCACTTTCTTGTAGATACAGGAGCACAGAAGTGTTCAATAGACCATCACTTGGTTCCGAATAAACCACTGTCGGGGCAAAAGAATATTTCCGTAGGGTTCGCAGGTACACCAGTCATAAACCCAGTGTCCAAACCAGTCCCAGTTACCATAGGACCATTTACCGAACATTGTCCTTTCCTTCTAACAGAACATTGTGGAGAAAATTTGTTGGGATTAAATTTGTTGAAAAAACTAGGTTCTGTTATATATTGCACGGCAGACGGAGTGTTTCTAACGATATGGCCACACAATGCCCCTGTGTCAGAATTCATGTCCGAAGCATTACCAGGGGAACTAAGTAAAGTACCAACCTGTATATGGGCAATGCATGACAATGATGTGGGATGTTTAAAGATAGAGCCAGTAAAGATTATTTTAAAAGAAGGTGTTACCCTACCGCGAATACCCCAATACAACATTTCAGTTGAAGGTGAGAAAGGATTGAAGAGTATTGTTACCGATTTGGTGAAATTAGGGGTAATAGAGGAAATCACAGGTTGTACATGCAACAGCCCGATTCTTCCGGTCTATAAAAAAGGAGGTAATGAGGTACCATACCGTTTCATAATTGATCTACGCGCATTGAATAAGGTAGTAGATCCGCAATTTCCTCTAGTGCAAGACGTCACTACAATATTGACAATGATACCTGTTTCAGCAGAATATTTTAGTGTAATAGATTTGAAAAACGCATTCTTTAGTATTCCAGTGGACAAGGACAGTAGATATTTACATTTACGCGGATTCCGCAAGGTTATACGGAAAGTCCAAGTATTTACAGTAGAGCATTAAAAGAACAGCTAGACATGCTGGAATTACCCGTGGGTTGTGTACTTTTGCAATACATAGACCATTTATTGCTAGCTGCAGACACAGAGGAGATTTGTAAAGAAAGCACTGTTTTACTACTGTCGCACCTAGCGGCACATGGCCATAAAGCTAGTTTGAAGAAATTTCAGTATAATCGAAAGGAGGTAGCTTATTTGGGCTACCTACTTTCGAAAGGAGGGAGAAGACTAACGCCAGAACGCATAGAAAGTATTTCTTGTATGCCTATTCCAAAGACACAAAAAGGAGTCAGAGCCATAATAGGCATGGCTTCATATTGCCGACAATGGATTGGTAATTTTGCGTTAATTGTGAAACCATTAGTGAATTTGACTAGAAAAGATGCGGTTATGCCTTTGCAGTGGGATGAGGAATGTCAGAGAGCATTTGATGGATTGAAAACTGCATTATGCTCGGCTCAGTTTTGGGTACGCCAAGGTATAAGAACATGTTTAGACTATTTGTGTGTGAAAGTGAAGGATGTGCATTGGCGGTTTTGACACAGGAACAAGGTGGAAGAAATAGCCGTGCAGCTATTTTTCTTCTGCGCTGGACCCTGTAGCGCGCGCACTACCACGATGTTTGCGATCTGTCGCGGCGGCTGCTGCGTCAGTGAAAGAAACGGAAAGGATGGTATTGGGGCACACTTTAATTTTGATGGTGCCACATGCCATAGACGTTCTATTAAATAGGACACAGACGCAACACCTCACCTCTGCTAGAATGACAAGATATGAGATTATCTTGTTCGCGCCCCATATCCAAATTATGAGGTGTAGCGCTTTTAATCCTGCAGAATTAATGCCACTAACCATAAAAGAAATTGGGAAGAATGAATCACCCCCCACGATTGCTTAATGGTCACTGAGGAAGAAACCAAGGGGAGAGTTGATTTAAGTGATATTCCACAGAAAGAGCCAGATGGAGAGTTATTTTGTGATGGCTCATGTGTTAAATTATCAGATGGCACGACAACTGCCGCATACGCTATCGCTACCCTAGAGAGTGTTGTAGAAAGTAAAAGAATCCCCTATAATTCAGCACAAGCCGCGGAAATAATAGCAGTAACCAGAGCCTGCGAGATTTCTGAAAATTTGAATGTGAATATATATACTGATAGTCAATACGCGTTTGGAGTGGTTCATAACTTTGGTCGACTCTGGGCTGAGAGAGGGTTTCTGACATCACATGGTGCCAGAATTCAACATGGCCCTTTGATTGTACGATTGCTGTCTGCACTCACGTTTCCAAAGCACCTAGCAATAGTGAAATGCGTGGCATAAAAAAGTAACATGCAAAATAGGAGAGGGAAACGCGTTTGCAGACAGGATTGCGAAACAAACTGCCACTGATTTGAATACCAAGATGATGACGGTTCAGACAGAGAAAGTACCCTGTATGATAGAAGATGGAGTTGCGACTGTCAAAGAAATGCAGGCCGAGGCTACTGCCGATGAAATACATGGATGGGCAGAGGGATCTGCTGAGTTGTATTTGGAGGGTTGTTGGGTGGACAAGGGAACTAGAAACTGGATGTTGCCAAATTCATATGTGACTGCAATGGTCCACAGCCCTACGCACATCTGTGCTAAGAAAATGATACAGCATCTTTCTACAGTATGGCAGAATGTAAACATAAAAAAGAATGCAGAGAGGTTGGTGCAGAACTGTATCACGTGTTTACAACACAATGTAGGAAAGGGAACAGTGACACCAACAGGCAGTTTTGGCCCGCCCTCCAAGCTGTTTGAGGTAGTTCATTTTGATTTCATAGAGATGGAGAGGTGCCAAAACTTAAAATACGTCTTGGTGGTAATCTGTGCATTCAGAAAGATTCACAGTGCTGAGACAAACATGCTTTTCCAAACCTGGCATGCGGTCAAGGCCATTTCTGCTGGGAAAGTTAACGTTGTTATGGTTTGCTACTATTCTCTGTGGAGCGTGTTTTTAGAGAAGGGAGGCCCTGCGTTCCTTGGGGGGAGCTCTCGATTGACCCAGCTGGCAACCGACGGCTGTTCCTGAACTGCGCAAGTGCAATTTCCAGAATGTTCGAGAATTAACTCCCCTTTGTGGAGTGTGTATATATGCGGAAACCCGGAGGGGGTCAGGTAAGACTTCAGCCAGAGACGGACGCTTACGTCTGGCCTTCCTGTGAGCTGTGGTACTCTCAGCCTGGCTGTTCCTGGGGTCTTCCAGCCGCTTCTGGACGAGATGAGGAATTCTGTTACGCTCACGGTGATGTATTTCTTTTTGACTTCTTTGCTTTTGCCATGATCTATGTCCTTATTATTTTTATGAGTTATTTCTATGTACTTGTAATCTTTGAATAAATAGCCGTAAAGAGCTGATTATCTTCTAAAGAGTGCGTGGCTGTGAGTTATTGTGTCTGTCTGTTTATGGGTTGAAGTATTTCCTCTATAATTGCATTGATGATTTATGGTTGTTCCGTGCACTTACACGGGGAAGCGCAATACACATGTTTCTCCTGAATCTAATATCGTATGCTAGCCAGGTTTTCCCTTTTTGCGCGATTTGTACTTCTCTGATTTTATCTACGTATGCCCATAATTTTCTGCCATCATGGGGGAATTTTTCTTCGTAAATAGATGCCAAGATGGTGAAAGCCTGTAGCCAGTTGTCCCAATTTTGTTCTACCTGGGCATTTCTGGCTATGGCTTTCTCCTCTAGCTTTTTTGGATCCCGAAAAGCTTCCTTCCCTTTGCGTTGGGCTTCTATCAGTGAAAAGATTTCGATGAACTCTTTCGCCCATAAGGCTTCTTTGATTGTTATGTCAATGTTCCATGTTTTTGGTTTAATTGGGAACTACTGATCATTACCGTGTCTGGCGAGTTGTTGCTGTTCACTCCTGATTGTCCTGGGGTATTTGTATTGGGGACTGACCATGCTTTTAAAGCACTTGTTGTGTCAGGACTGTCGTTGTTGGTGTAGTTAAAACTGTGACGGCTGATGTTGGTGTTGTTGGCACCTGTGTTATTGGTGTTGCTTGAACTGGTGCTGCTGTAGCTGCTGCTGGTAGGGGGTGGTAACTGTGATGTCCGGTACTAGTGGTAAGGTGGGGTCTGCATGCCTGGACTCGGCTGTGGGAAGTGTTTGTTTTCCCCTAATTTCTAGCAATAATTGCTGCATCTCACTCATGTTCTCATACAATTTACACAGTTTTGTGTTACCTTTTCCCTTGCCTTCTGCAGACTTGCTCCTCTTTGCCGGTGTCGTCTCGTCCTCATGACTGGTTGGTATGCTTCTTTTGGTAATCCGTACATATTTTCTCTGACCCAGGCCCAGCCGTAGTGCTCCGCTGCCTCCATGACTGCTAGCAAATGGGGTGATTACGGTTTCTGGGACGGTGCTGGAGGTTCCTGTGATTTTCGCTTGGGACCCATGCTTTATTAGGTCTGTAAAACTGAAAATGACACAGCCGCCTGCGTCTGGGTGCTTTGTTTTTTTCCTCCACGCTCGTTCGTGCCGGCCTTGGATCTTGCTTCTACACGCGTACTCCCCAAGGTGTCTTCTGTTTCAGCGCGGTTTCTCGCCGTTAGCCTGTAGTTAAAAGTTTCTGAACAGTACAATGTTCAAAGGAGGGGAGAAAAGACGCTGCGTAAGCAGTGAACTTTTTAAAAATTGCTAAAGAAGCAAAGTGTGGAAGACGCTGAGTGAACAGCGAACCTCCTGTCAGTTTGGGTCCCCGTTCAGGGTCCACAAACAGATTGTGTTTTCTTAGAGCATTCTGCTCTTATTTATAAGACCCGGCGAAGCCCTGGGTCCTTGATGTGTATAGTAGTGGGCGCTGTGCCGACATGTCTGGACCCCTGAGGAGGGGGCAGGTCTTTGAACCTGAGCGCTGCGTGACTGTTGGTTTTCCGTAGGTGCTTAGCACCTTGTTGTTTGGAGGAAGGGTGAGGCGCTTATTCACACCTCACCCTTCCTCGGCTTTGTGTGACAGAGACTGCATGTCTTTGTGCTTGTGGGGGAGAGGAGCAGGCATGGAGGCGGGAGCTGCCCCTCTCCTAGGCTGCCGGATGGTAACCTCATTTACTCTGCCTCGCCTTGGGCGGCCCTACGGCATTGCCCAGAACTGAATGCTGCAGGCAACAAGAACACTAAATCTCCTTCATGCAGTATTTTACCCACCATAGATAGTGGAGTTCAGCCGTCAACGAGTAGGGGGGTTGCTTTTGTACATCCATTAAATATTGAAAGTATTCTAACTGAGGCTGAATCGACTTAGCCTGCTGAAGCTCAAGCTGAGCCTGCTGAGAGTGTGCAGGTGAGGTTGAAATTACCCAAGCACAGAGGGCTATGTGAGGAGATGCCCCTAGTAACTGATCAATTAAAAAAGATGTCGGCAGAGATCTGTTATTTAGAGAGAAAGATTACAGCATTTTTCTCAAAATCAATGGTAGAGGTGAATGAGCCTGTAATAAATACAGCTGCTCACCCAAGATGGGAAATTAAAGATGTTGAATTGCTGGAGGAACTATTTCAAATGGAACATAGGGCACATAGGACCCACAATAAGCACATTATTTCCGACCCCAGAGTTTTAATTCTGCAACTTGATAAAGACACCCCCTCAATTATTGGATCATTTAGTGATCCGACTATAATCTCATCTGTTTGCCGCCCCCTACAGTACATGCGGAAGAAGGCTTTTCAAATGGGAAAGGAGGTTACACTGCCAGACTCGGGTTCGGGTCTGGGCCACGCCACCATTTCTGGGGAGCACAGAGTTGTATTAGGTCATCTTGCAATAGTTGGTGATCAGGTTTTGGGAAATATGGTCAACCTACTACTTTCTGATATGACAACAAATGTTCCCTTGGAGCGAATCTTGGGAACGGATGAAATTAATATGAATATTCAGGGAAGCTTCTATGAGTCAGAGGGGTTGTCACACTATTCTATCTCCTCTGACTCTTCAGTAGCAATAGACCCTCACCATCTTTTAAGACCCACGTGTAGTAAGAGATCTGTGAGTGTTATGAGATCTATTAAGGACCCTCTTGCTAGTGTGGATGAAATGGCCAATATGACTATAGCTTTGATACCCTTCTTAAAACTATGTGAGACTATGAATGACTCTTTGAAAGATCAGGCAACATTACTGGCTATTCTCCACTTTAAGATGTTTTTTATCGAGGCGTTTATTATGGCACTCAAACCAGACCTCTCATTGGTACTGAAAGATCGATTGGACAAAGTTACTAGTCTGTCAAGTGTAACTGACAAGCAATTGGAAGCCAAAGATAAAGTGCCCCATATTCTGGTTGTGGAGCAAGAAAATCTGAGTAAACAGCCAATTAACCATGCCTAAGTAAATGCTACGACTGAAATTGTTGAAGTAGTTGGAGGTGAAGCCGGCGCAAGACAAAATTCTGTAATGTCCCCAAAATGAATATCCTCTATTTTGTAAAAAGAAGAAAAAACAGGGGCAAAAGACAACTGTACAAAATGACTACGGACGTGAGACAACAGAAGCCAACAACATTTCTGGGAAATTTTGAAATGCCACCCACCCCTAAAAGTTCAACAAATAAGAGGAAAAAATAAACAATTATAAATGGCTGGCAAAATGATTTCACTAAAATCATATAACGTTCCTTAATTGAGTCCTGCTGTAGCAGATATCGAGGACCCACTACTTGACCTATCAGTTTATACTGATCAAGATTGTGGTGAGGAGGCACAGTCTGCAATTAACCAATTAGCTTGCCGTCAAGACAACTTTGATAAGATTTAGGTTAAATTTGGTTCCAGGCCGGATACAGCAAAAGTAAAAGAGGCTGGTTGGAATTCTCTGAAGTTTTAAACTTTGGCCCTCAGAAGGCAAATTGAAGATGCTAGACCCACTGATCTAAAAGAGAAAAGACTTTCTCAAGCCCCCTCATCGATTGGAAATAGGAGAAAGGAACCCACCTTGAAAAAAGACTGGGAGAAATGCCAATTACTCGAGAGACTGATTCCTGCTAATAATGGTCTCATATAGAATAGGTGTCATTTGTTACGTTTATTCTACCACATTCCGAAAATGAGAGCTATTTCAATGCAAGACTGTTCTGTCTTGATGGTTGTGTAGATTATTATAACCTCCATCCCCAAGTACCACACGGGAAGATAGTAAAACAACTACCCGTGCAATCCTTGAGGCCACAGGTGTTGAGTGCCAAGAAACAGGAACCAGGAATGCCAGAAACACCACTGACTGCTATAAGGCAAGAAATGAGGACATATAAGACAATGGCAATGCAGTCGATAATCAGAACACAAGAGGTGCACCACAGCAAGTCTTACCTAGATGGAAATGGAGTGGGTACCAACCATGCCCCGGGTAGTGATACTGGGGGCAGGAGCCTGTGAATAAAAGGCAACAGCAGGAGGCGTGTAAAGTCCTGTGTAGCACTATGGATGGAAGTACCAACACCTGTGCAGGTGATCAGAGTGCCGAGGTGAAGGATGATCCGTGAGCAGTCCAAAAACAATCCAAAGTCAGAAGCCAGAGGGTAACGACAAATCCAAGGGAGTCTAGGTCAAAACCAGGTAGCAGAGCCAAAAGTCGGGAGTTCCAGGTAAACACAAGGCAGTTAACAGTCCGAGGGAAAGACAAGGGAATCTGTAAAGCTTTCCGTAGTCAAATAATCTGTAAATAGCATAGGAACGAAGCGCCAAACAGTACTTGAAACGAAGCAGCTATGAAGCGTTGTTCAAGCGCATGCATGCACCTATTAACTGCACTGATGAGTCATGTGACCGAAGTCACATGATGTGTGCTTCCGTGTCACATGTTCCGTGATGTGATCAGGTGATCAGTTCTTCCTGATCACGTGACGCAGGTTGGGCTGATGTCCACGGCACACCGTTTAATAATGCCATGGTAACTGCTAGTGAAGGAAAGGTCGCAAGGATCTCAGGCGACCGTCCAAGCCGGCCTTCTTCCGGGTGTGCCGCATCTGACCACCAAACTGCTGCCGCTGGGTATGTGGAGGTGAATGGGTATTAGCGGGATTGGAGTGATGTGTACCTAACACAGTGCTGACACTAGAAGAATGGGGCCTTGTGACAGGAGACATGACAAAGACTCAAAGATGGTTGAATTTGTTAACAAAATACAACTCGATAAAGTTCTCTTGCATTTGGAATCAAATTTGGTAAAGTTAACATTTCTAGAGGCTGCCTCCTACCTTTTACCATTAGGGTTGGACTTAGTTGAAGCTAAAGATGATACATTTGTATGCTGAATATGATGATGATGATATGATATATCTAATTTATAATGCGCCTATGCACAAGTGTTTCAAGGCGCGACGAGGCAAGGGAGGGGGTACAGAGGGAGGACAGAGACACCGATCTTACTAAGCACGGTGACATTGAGATCGCTGAGTGCAAGTGCAGCGGAGAGGGAAGGGGGAAAAGTGAGGGGGCTAGGGGGATGGTTCAGTGCAGTGCATAGGATAACAGTAAAATAAATAAATATATATAAAAAGTGCAGCCAGCTGGTGGAAAGTGCAAGTGCAAAGGTAAGGGCAGACATCAAGGTGTCAAGTGCTGGTAGGGGGCTGTAGGGATACAGAAATATCCCTGGGTGCAAAGGTTGCAAGGGGGCAGTTCAGGTGTGCAACTGGCGGGGAAGGGACCTTGGCCCGAGATCAGAGGTTAGCCAGGTAACCTGTGCAGTTTCAGCCAGGAGATCAGCAGAGGAGAGAAGGAGAGAAAGCAGAAGCAAAGAGGAAGGTCTCTAGGTGCTTCTGGAACCGGAGATGGCTCTCCTCAAGTTTCAGAGAGGCGGGAGGGCTGTTCCAGAGGGAGGCCCCAGCAGAAGAGAGAGATCTACCACCCACTCATTGCTTGGAGAAGCAACTGACCCTGAGGAAGTTGGAGGAGGATGAGCGAAGAGCTTGAGAAGGAAAATATTTAGGATGAGAGAGTTGACGGTATTGAGGTGCCAGGCCCCAGAAGGCCTTTTGGACAATTCAGAGGGTTTTGAACTTAATCCTCGTTGCCACTGGGAGCGAGTGCAGAGATTTCAGTCCTAGAGGGATATGATCCCAGGGCTTGAGGCCAAGGACAAGTCTCGCAGTCCTGTTTTGGATAAGTTGCAGAGGGCGGAGAGTAAAGGCAGGCAGATTTAGAAAGAGGCTGTTGCAGTAGTCCAGCCTAGAGAGAACCAGAGCTCCGGAGACAGTGAGCTTCGGGGGGAAGGAGAGGAAACGAAGAATACCTCTGAGGAGGTGCAGCTGGTAGTGTGACTTCTTAGAGATGTCAGAGATGTGAGGGGAGGAGAGTGTGGAGTCGAAGATGACCCCAAGGTTTTTGGATCTGCGTGAAATGACCAAAAGCAAAAGTCTGCAAAAATAAATCAGACTTTCTAGTCAAATATATATGTGGGGGGAGACCTCCCCCGTACCCCCACCTTACCCCTATATATTGTATTACCCCCTCACATATATCTGCAAATAAATAGGGGTCAAACCTTTGGGCCTCTGACTTTTCGTCCTTTTCCAAGGTTTTTAGCCTCACAGGTGTGGGCAGGAAGAGGGCCAAGAGAGGCTGGCCAGAGAGTGACAGGAAAGGAGGGAGCAGGTGTGCCGATGAGGAGAATCTCGGTCTTACTGGCATTAAGGCATAGATCATTGGCGGCAGAGCACACCTGGATAGCAAACAGATAGTCAGAAATGAGCGAAGGAGAAGTGGTGGTGGAAGGGAGCCTGAAAATGAGTTGAGTGTCATCTGTACAGCACTGATAGTCGGGGCAGAGATCAGCAATGCAGTGGGCAAGAAGTGCCAGGTATTGGTTGAACAGCCAGGGAGAGTAGTTAGACCCCTGGGGAACACTACAGTTAGAGATAGACGAGAGGAATGACCCAAGTTAAACCTGGGAGTGCCGACCAGGGCCTGATCGGTGATACCCAGGTTATCACGGAGACGGTTGAGCAGGATGGCATGGTTGACCTTGTCAAAGGAAGAAGAGAGCTCAAGTAAGATGAGGAAACAGGGTGTTGGAGTCAAGGTTGGAGAGCAGGTCTTCATGGATGTTCAGGAGAACAGTTTCCGTGCTTCTGGCACTTCTGAAGCCAGACTGATGGTCATGGAGACAACCAACAGATTCAGTCTGAAGATTAAGCAGGGAAATGGCCAGCTTTTCCAGGAGTTTACCCAGGAAAGGAATGATGGGGACTGGGTGATAGTTAGCTGGACAGGAAGGGTCGGCAGAGGGTTTCTTAAGAAGGGGATGCACAAGCGAGTGCTTCGGGGGGAAGTGAAGACTCCTGTGATGAAGGAGTGGTTGCAGAAGTCAGCGAGTTCAGGAGCCAAGGTGTCAATGTGGTCCTTGATGGTTTTGGAGGAACAGTGGTGAACCTGTTTTGATGAGACTTTCATAGATTGGACTTGTTGAGCCAATGACACCAGGGAACAGATAGTATCTTCAATGGCTTTATTAAGATTATAGAACACCAAAGGACCCCAGCATTACAGGCACAACACCAACAAGTCTTGCTGACCATCAGCTGCCCCAACATAGAATCTTCAGTGAAAGTAAACAAGCAGACATCACAGAATGCAGAACAGTGATGTTACCTGATGACATCATGACATTCTAGCGGAAGCTGAAATGCACAGATAAATAAAGCTAAGCTTACACTATAAAACATCTCCCTCTGTTTATTTTGTAAAACATCCTTCACCCTCTCCTCAAAACTGCTACACCTGACCACCAACCACTCGTACAGCACCACGCAAAACAGCCACAACCCTCACAGGATCAGAATACAACGACTCTGTCTTCCTCTTTATCACCCCTTTCTTGATTCTCACCATGTCACCGCACTCAACCCTCAGTTTCTTCTTCTTCTTCTTCTTCTTCTTCTTCTTCTTCTTCCTCTTCCTCTTCCTCTTCCTCTTCCTCTTCCTCTTCCTCTTCCTCTTCTTCCTCTTCCTCTTCCTCTTCCTCTTCTTCCTCCTCCTCTTCTTCCTCCTCCTCCTCTTCTTCTTCCTCTTCTTCTTCTTCTTCCTCTTCCTCCTCCCCGTGGTCGAATGTTAATGGGGGTGTTCCCCCCCTAACTCCCCGTTTTTTTTTTATTGACCCTTTTTTTTTACTAACTAAACCCCAAAAAAACCTATAAAATAAAAAAATATATATTCAAAATTTCTTTTTCGACATTTTTATTTCAATATTAATGCATTCGAAATTGTGCATTCGAAATTCTAACTGGATACCCCTCAACCCACACTTTTTCAAATACCTGCCAAAATAACCACCCGTAAAGTGAGGTCCATTGTATGTCAAAATGCTTTCGGGAACACCTTCCTTAGCGAACACTTCCTGGATCTCCTTAACCATAGCTTCCCCCGAAATCTCCCTCATGATGCTGAATTCGCACCATCGGAAAAGAAATGACCATGCCAAATCTTTCTCTACCATGTCCCAGATCTACCGGGCCCAAAATATCCATGGCTAGATCTTTCCAGACCCACGTTGGCACTTCAACGTCCACTAGAGGCTGTTTTCATGCTTCCTCTCCCTTTCCTATTTTGATGCATAATTGACAATCCAACAACCTCCTCTCTATATCTTTGTAAAAGCCAGGCCACCAGTAGTCATTCTGCAAAACACCCTTGGATTTTGTAATCCCAATATGCCCTCCATGAGCTAAGTCAATTACCCTATTGTGTATCCCTTTGGAAACAGCCCATTCCCATCTGAATGGCACTCCACCCGTCACACTTAACTCATTCCTCACCTCCCAAATGGGCACCACCTCCTGCTGAATATCCACCTTTCTTGGCCATCTACATACGATATAACTTGCACCAAGGTGTCACCTTACTGGCTTACTCCAACCACTCTTCCTTTGAAACAATTCCCTCTCTGCTAACAAATACCATTTCCATACTTTCATCTTCCAGCTCAGCATCATCATTCCTCCTTTTCAATCTTGACAGACTATCAGCCAAAATGTTTTCCTTACCAGAAAAAACTTCAACAACAAAACTGTCGCACTGCATGCGAGTAATCAAATTCTTGACACTTTGTCTAAGCCTTTATTCTCCAATATTTCCTTCAGGGGTTTATGATCTGTACAAATAACAAAATATGTCCCCCAAACGAAATTCTTAAACTTTTCCATGGCCCAGAAGCACGCCAGAGCCTCCTTTTCCGACACTGAATAGCGGGATTCAGCCCCTTCAAACCACACAAAGCATGAGCAATAATAATCTCTGCTCCTCCATTTGTGACAAAACTGCACCAATACCTCTTTTCCAATGCATCAACTGTAATCTTGCTCCAGCGTCTGGTATCTTCAACCTCACAAATTTCGCTTTGCATTTTGGAGACCGTATAAATTCACATCCTTTCCTCAACAATTTATTTAATTCAACCACTTTACTCGCATAGTTGCATACATATTTTTGATAAAATTCTGTCATTCCTAAAATGACCTTAACTGCACCTTGTCCTCAGGACTTTTGATCTCCTTGATAGCATCCATTAAACTTTCCTTAGGTCTCACTCTATTTTCAGATATCTCATGACCTAAGTATTCCACCTTGGTAACACCAAATTTGCATTTCTCCACCCTCAGTACAATGCCACTCTTCTCAAATGTTTCCAACACCATATCGAGGATTACATCATGCTCTTCTTCAGATCTCCCGCATACCACCACATCATCTTGAAAACAAAACACTCCTCTCATTCCACCAACTAACCTATCCATGACATTTTGAAAAACTACTGACGCCGATACAAGCCCAAAAGGCTTTTGCCTGAATTAGAATACCCCTCCATGGGTAATGAACGTCACCAACATGGAACACCTCTCCTCCAATTTGACCTGGTGGTACGCTGCTGTCAAAGTCTACAGTTTCTTCCCCCTGAGACTCCTCACCTGGATCTTCTGTGGTGCTAAAGGCCTTCTGTCTCCTCCTTCTGTCCTTCTTGATGTTCTCTGCTTCGTCTTCTGTCTTGGAAGTCCTCCTTCCCTTCTTGCGCTCGTAGAGGTAGGGACGGTCTCCACCCGAGGCCACCTTGACCTTTGCTAGGACTGACAGTCAGGTGAATCCAGGGGAGTCCATCCCCTCAAACAGGGAAAAAGCCTGAAGAGGCAGAAAAAACCCTGTGTAGCTGCAGGTAGTAATAGTCAGGCAGAACTGGAAGTCGAAGAGGCTGGTACTGTCTAGCACAGAAAAGGAGCTGTAGGATCCAATTGACTGTAGTAAGCCTCTGGTGTGTCTCTGGTGGTAAGGATGTCCAAGCAGGTAAGGATGTAGAGTAGCACCGAGAATGGCTAGGGAATTCCTAACAAAGGAGATATTGGACACAACAGACTGAAGAGACTGGAAGGAAAGAGATACCGTCAGAAGTATGGACATGCAGGGAAAGGAAGGAAGGACTCGGGTAAGACGACGAGAGAGAGAGAGTAAGAGTGACAGAGGGATGATGCAGCGAATGCCAAAGGTAAGAGTGGAAGAAAGGATGAGAGAAAAAGAGAGCGAGAGAGAGAGAGAGAGAGAAAGAGAGAGAGTGAGCGAGAGAGAGAAAGAGAGTGAGAAAGAGTGAGAGATGCGAGAGATCTAAGGAGTCGCGGACACCGTACACACTGCAAACAGGTGACAGAAAATCTGAGCAGACAAAGGAGGAAATGCAGATAGATCTAAGCAGGGAGTAGAAAGTAAGAAAGGACAAAGGAATCTGTAACCGAAGACTGTACCGAAGACGCAGCAGCGGAGAGGCCGACCGAGAGCGCAGGAAACCAGGAAGGAATGAGAGAGGGATAGAGAGCGAGAGAGACGACTGCGGAGAAAGCCCAGTCGGGAAGGCAAAGGTAGCAAAGGACCAGAGGGAGCAAGGAGGAAACTAGAACACTGGAAGGGTACTGCTACGTGGGTGAAAGTCAAGTGACAAAAGAAAGCGAGTTGCAACGCGACTTGCAGGGGGCGTGGTCTCCTTAAATACCTGCAGCCCAAAAAGACTAGAATGTCACGCTGATCTGCCGTGGCGTCCTAATAGCGCCTCCATCTTGTCCATAATTTCCACAGCCGTGGTGTGACTGCATGCCCTCTCCTCATCCATTCTCCCCTGGGCTTTCCTGGGTGAAGGCGATGAAACTGTCATAGGAGACGTGGGGCGTGAATGTGGCTTCTGGGTTCCCATGATGGTTCGGCTGCAGAATATCCCTTCCAATGGACCAGATATTGTACGGTACCATGTCTATAACGTGAATCCACCAGCCTCTCCACTTCATATTCTTCAGGATCAGGATCTTGGAGCGATGATGAGGAAGGAATCTGACGGCTCAGGGGGTCTGGATGATAGGTTTTCAAGAGAGAGGCATGGAAAACAGGATGTATCCTTTTCAGACTGGATGGTAGTCGTAAATGAAAGGCCACGAGATTCACTTGAGACAAGATAGGGAAAGGGCCTATATAACGGGCCGAGAATTTCCCAGGGTGGACGCAACGCGGGAGGTATTTGGTAGATAACCAAACCTTGGTCCCTACTTCCCATTTGGGGTTTGGTGACCTTTTCCCATTGGCATATTTCTTGTAACGGATCCTACTAGCTTCCAGTTTCTGTGCAGCCTCTTTTTGTATGGATCGAAGATCATGGAGGCGTTGATCAACCGAAGGCACTGTTGTGGGAGGGATTTCGAAAAGAGGTATGTGTCTAGGATGATTACCATAGGTGAGTAAAAAGGGGCTGATACCAATTGCAGAGTGTTGAGTGTTGTTATAGGTGAACTCTGCCAATGATAGATAAGACCTCCACTTATCCTGTTCTTGGTGGCAAAAACAACAGAGATATTGTTCGAGAGTGGCATTTAAGCGTTCTGTTTGCCCGTTGCTTTGAGGATGGTATCCAGATGACAAGGCCCCCTTTATGCCCAAAGAGCTACATAATGATGACCAGAATCGTGAGGTGAATTGCGACCTTCTATCGGACACAATAGTCCGAGGCAAGCCATGCAACCTAACTACATCTCTCAAGAATATTTCGGCAGCTTCTGGCGCGGAAGGTAGGCTAGGCAGGGGGAAAAAATGTGCCATCTTGCTCAAGGTATCTACAGTAACCATGATTGCGTGGAACCCATTGAAAGAGGACGATCCACAATAAAGTCAGTGGATATATGTTCCCAAGGTTGTGATGGTAAAGGTTCATGTTGGAGGAAGCCTAACGGTCGGTAAGTAGTGTGTTTATTGGCTGCACATACAGGACATATAGTCACATATGTCTTGACATCTTTAACCATTGTCGGCCACCAGAAATACCTTGACACAAGATTCAGGGTGGCCCCTTGACCCTTATGTCCTGCAGAAGGAAGGTTGTGACACCAAAACAAAGCATGTGTTTGGAGCTCTTTGGACGGTAAATACAGCAAGCCTTGATGAAAATACAGCATTTCTCTTCTTTCCAGGAGTGGCTGATACTCTAGTGAAACTTCTGTGAGATTAGTAGAACGCTCTACTTCTTGCAGGAAAGAGCTGATCATTCCAAGGATTCTCTTACCAGAAAGTATCTCACCCGGACTTTGCCCGTCATTGTGCTCCTCTTCCAGGCTGCAGCACAGGGCGTCAGCTAAAGCATTCTCCTTTCCCGGAAGGTAAGTTATCTCGAAGTCGAACTGGGAAAAGAAGTAGGCCCACCGGGCATGTCAGGAATTGCGACACTCCATCTGTTGTAGAACCTTCAGGTTCCGGTGATCCGTACGTACTAAAAATGGATGGGCAGCACCCTGCAGCAAATGTCTCCACTCAATACATGCCTGACGGATTGCCAACAATTCTCGTTCTAAAACCGAGTAATTCCTTTCACTAGGGGTGAGCGTTCTGGAATAGTATGCTACTGGATGTTCTACTCCATCCTTGCTGGTCTGTAGAAGGGCAGCACCAACAGCTCCTCCAGAGGCATCTGTTTCCACCACAAAAGGAAGAGATTGGTTTGGTTGAACTCGGATGGGAGCGGTGGTAAAGGTCCTCTTGAGATGTTGAAAGGCCTGATTGGCCTCCTTACCCCATTTGAACTTCTGTCCTTTCTTAAGCAGTCTGGTAATTGGTAGAACAATATCAGAGAAGCTGGGGATGAACCTTCTATAAAAGTTAGAAAGTCCCAGAAACCTCTGTATGTCCTTGGTACTTTTAGGAGTAGGCCAATGGAGGACCGCCCTTACTTTCTCGGGACCCATCTGCACCCCCTCCTTTGAGAGAATGAACCCTAAATAGGACACCGAAGTAGCTTCGAAGATACATTTCTCTGGTTTCACCAAAAGTTGATGTTCTCTTAACCTTTGGAGGACTTGTTTCACATGTCTACGATGTTCTGAGAGGGAGGAGGAGAAGACCAGTATAACGTCTAAATAGACCACTTCCGAAGTATATAACAAGTCTGAGAAAATGTTATCAATAAAACTTTGGAACACTGCAGGAGCATTCAGAAGTCCAAAGGGCATTACCCTGTATTGAAAATGTCCCAGAGGAGTCCTAAAGGCCATCTTCCACTCATCTCCCTTCTTTATTCTCAACAGGTGATAGGCTCCCCGAAGGTCTAGTTTGGTGAAAATTGTGGCTCCTTCAACTACTTCTAGTACATCCTTTATGAGGGGCATAGGGTACCTATCTCGAATAGTCAAGCTGTTCAACCCGCGATAATCAATACAAGGTCTCAGTTCTGTGGTACCCTTCTTTGGGATGAAGAACATTGAGGCCCCTGCTGGAGAACGAGATTCTTGGATTAGTCCGTTTTGTAGATTGGCGTCTAAATACTCCTTCAGTGCTCTTCTTTCCGGGAGTGACATGGGATACATGCGACCAAAAGGGATAGATGCCTCAGGCTTCAGGTCTATGGCGCAGTCTTCCACTCGATGGTGGTAAAGAACGGGGTAGTCTATCTTCAAAGATTTCAGGACGGTATCATCTGAACCACTGCTGCGGAAGTCGAGACTGAGACTCCTTTCCCTGTCAAGGGAGAGGTCGGGGATAGACAGGATGAAGAGCAATACGGTGATAGAAAACATATGGTGTTAGCTGACCAATCAATCCTGGGATTATGTTTGCGTAGCCAGGGTATGCCCAAGATGACCGGGAAATGGGCAGCTCTGAGCACATAAAAAGCAATCTGCTCTTCGTGTTGAAACAGATACATGGTGGCCGCACCTGTGTCCTGGACGATGGGTCCGGATGAAAGGGGCACTCCATCTACACCTTCTACTGGCATGGGGCTGTCTTTCTGGCGTAAGGGTATACCTTGTTCTTGCGCCCACTGGATATCAATGACATTTCCTGCCGCACCACAGTCCAACATAGCCAAGGTCTCCACTGAGGAGGTGGATTCAAATGTTAGATGAACCGTAAATACCATAAATCTATGGTCATCACAGGACCTATTCTGTTGGGTAGAGTTGCAGGGATTCCTAATCTCTGCCCGGTTCCTTTCCCTGCTCAAGACCGGAGAGACGCGTTTCCCTTGCGTCTTGGGGGTACCTCTGGACAATTACGGAGCAAATGTTTAGAAGATCCGCAGTGCATGCAGAGACCCTGGTCTCTGCGTCTCTTCCGTTCTTCCGGAGTCAAAGGACCTCTAGTTGTTCCTATTTGCATAGGCTCATCTGACTGTGGTCGGGTAGGAGGATTCGACGTGGGAATTCCGACTGAGGGAGGAAGTCTAGTTCTTCTTCTTTCCAGTTTCCACTCCTGCAATCTGTATTCCAACTGAAGTGACAACTTGACCAATTCCTGAAAGGAAGCAAGACGTGTCACCCTAGCTAGCTCATCCTTAAGTTCATCATGCAAGCCTCGAAGAAAAAGAGTTTGTTGCGCCGAGTCTGGACCCCCTGCGTCTGTTGCCAACTTTATAAATGTGGAAGCATAAGTCTGTACATCATGATTTCCTTGGCGGAGATCCAGAAGGGCTTCATAGGAGGAATACTGGACCTCTGGTCTATCGAATCTGGTTCGCATCAATTGAGTGAACTGAGTGTAATCATTTATTGCTGGATTTGCCTGAGCTATCAGAGGAGTAGCCCAGGCCAAAACATTGCCCCCGAGGTTAGAAACAAGGAAGCCGACCTTGGCTCTATCTAGTTCATATGCCTTAGGTCAAAATGTAAAGTAGGTCATACAAGCATCCAGGAATTCTTTCAGGAGTTTGGGATTGCCCTCATACTTCCCAAAGGAAAACGTCAGAGGGGGGTAGATCACCTCGAGAATCTTCTTGTGCCACTACTTGTTGGAGTAGATTAACGTTTTCGGTTCGTCATTCTGAACCTCAGCCTGAAGGCCCTGAATAGCGGTCACCATCTCTTGTTATTGCTCCAAGGAGGCCATGTTAGTTTGCGGGCGTTGCAATCTGTCAAAGTCTACAGTTTCTTCCCCCTGAGACTCCTCACCTGGATCTTCTGTGGTGCTAAAGGCCTTCTGTCTCCTCCTTCTGTCCTGCTTGATGTTCTCTGCTTCGTCTTCTGTCTTGGAAGTCCTCTTTCCCTTCTTGCGCTCGTAGAGGTAGGGACGGTCTCCACCCGAGGCCAGCTTGACCGTCGCTAGGACTGACAGTCAGGTGAATCCAGGGGAGCCCGTCCCCTCAAACAGGGAAAAAGCCTGAAGAGGCAGAAAAAACCCTGTGTAGCTGCAGGTAGTAATAATCAGGCAGAACTGGAAGTCTGAGATGCTATGAATGTAAAACCTGATTGCCGATCTTGGCAAAAACACCTCCTACCATTGGTGTAATCATGTCGAGGACTGGTCTATTCTTGAGGGTCATCAACCTTATGGCCCTCAGCTCTTTTTTTATGGTGCTAAGTCCTTTTATAATGGCATTGATTGTTTGCAACAGCTCCCACCTGGTGATCTCTAGCCATTTGCCATTCACCACTGTTTGAATTCCAGGCATGAACATAGATGTGAACATCACTGCGGTCCTGCTGAACAATTTGTGATCGTCAGGAATGTCCTCATAAGGCGTTAGTGATTTTTGTGAGAAATATTTCCCTGTCATCACCTGCTGGAGTTCCAATGACCTTCTTTTTCTAATGTGATCATCCACTTTTAGAAATCCTTCAATCTTTAGGTCACTCTTTGGAATCATGTATATGTATCAAGGAACACACTCCACCCCAATTCCTGGGCAGTTTCATATATACTCTAGATCCACAGGCCCAATATTGATACTTCAAGACAGCCATCCCTCTCCTCATTCCTGGAATGTCAATTATGTTCTTGCACCCTTTATTATGTCCAATGTGATTGTTTTCCCTTGCTCTGAAAGCAGTGTTGCATTAACCAACGGGACTAAAGCTACTGGGCCTGCTTCATATTCTATCCATGTCAGCAGTTTAGAGTACTTGGCATACGAGTTTAGACACTCATCATTCACCTTCTGCACCTGGTGCACTGCTTCCTTCCTCAACAGATGAGTTGCACAGGACATCATTCCATCTTCCCATCCTTTGGTCATGCTCGCTCGTCCATAGATTAGCAGCTGTGATCATTCCCAGCATCCAGTCATTCCAGTATTTTCTGTCATGTCAGAACAGTTCACCCTCTTCATTTCTTCAGCAATCACCTTATCTTGTCCTGCAGCAGGATACAGAAGCATATTGTCTGTCCGTCCATCCTCCTTTTCCATTTGTGTTGTTTTAATATAATCATCCTGGAATGGAAATGACTGTCTTGATCTCAATCGCAAGTTTGTCCAGTTCCCTTGAAACTGTCCTCTAGTAGTACATGCTGCTAGAAGGCCGAGGCGCTTCGCATCTTGCACCAACATCTCTTTTAAAATGAAGATTCTTACTGTAGATAATGCATAGGAGATGAGAGAGCAGACGTAGCAATTCTCATCAGATGCTCTCTCCCCCACCTTTCTCATGTGTTGGTACCACATATTAATCCCCAGGTGAGCTTAATTATCAAGATAGGTATTTATCACCTGGGTATCTTCTTCTACATCCTTCTTATGTCGCCTAACATGCCCAAAGAGGCCAAAGAAATTATCATCATTTGTACTCATACTAGGGAAAATCACAGGTGTTGTTTTCTCAATTGGACCATTAGGATAATAACGACTTTGAAATGTAAGGTACAGAAAGAAAAAGAAAATGCACAGGCATACATATATATATTAGGCATAGAAGTCTGGAAAAACATTTGGTGTGCCATACCAATACTCGTTGAATTCATGCTCTATCAATAACCACATTATCTTCTTCACAAATAATGTTAATACAGGTGTTCAATACACTTGTAGTTGCACAATCTGCTCAATTATCACAATCAGGAGTCTTCTTATAACAGGAACAAATTTTGGGTCATGAAGAAAGTTTTGAATATTAACATCTCTCCTAACAAGATAAATGTATGACTGAAGTGTAAACACAAAAATAGCAACTATAAGCCGATGTGTGTCACTGTCAACGGGTATCCTATATTATCCTTGGAAAAGATAAGCTCCTAAAAATGAATCTGGGTATTGATCTCTCTTCCAATTTCTAATCCAGAACTGACATTTACGCATAGTACCTATGCAGTTTTTATTTTTTCAAAGAATTTCTAGAAAGTTAGTTTTATCCTCTGCAAGTCCATGCAATTCCTGCTAAAAAATGTAAGGAATGTCCACTGAATTCCAGTCCAAAAGAAATATGTGCTAACCACATCCTGTGTTATCATCATTCTTCTTGGTCATCAATCTAGTCTGCACACCCCAAAGTTCTTCTTTTTGTCTTGCTTCTTGGTCAACAGGTGCTTAAAAAAGATCTATCCTTTGTAGATTTATATGCTTCTTAAATGTAACCATGCTCTTCTTCCAGCCACCATACCTGCATTAGGTGAAACTTCTTCCACACAAAAAGGACCATTAACCCTAGGTTTGTGCCATCTACCGGTGAAGTTCTTTATAAGAATTTCGTCACCAACATAAAACTTTGGTGGTGGCAATAATTCACTCAAATTGGTTTCTAGGCTGTCCTCCTCTGTGTTCCTTGACCCCAATGCAATGAAAGAAACACTGGTAGTCATACATGCCAAATAATCGTGCATTTCATCACTTATAACCTGTGCTACACTCTGGGCATCACTACTGACTCTAGATGTGGGCGTAACATGGTGGTCTGAACCAGGCTGATTTCAAAAGGCATATAAGTCTAGGGGTAGGCACTATAGCCATCCCTTTTTCAAGGTTAATCTGATCTTGGATATCCTCTCTTTTAGGAACCTCTTGAGTCTCTCACATATCTTGTTTGATTGTGGATGATAAGCAGAAGAAAATGTGTGTCTTATAATCAATAGAAATCCTATTTGTTGAAATAGCTTATTGACAAAATGTGGCCCATTATTGCACCTTAGTACTTCGCACACACCCCATCTTGAAAATACTTTGCATGCTAGAAACCTTTCTGTGCAAGTGGTATACAAGGACCGCTTTGATCCACCTAGCGAAGGGACACACCACCAATAATGGACACCTGTATTCATTACATGTCTGCAGCATATCAACTTAATCAATATGTAAAGGTTGAAACTGACCATTTGATCGAAGTATTACTCCTTTGATTCTTAGTGTATGCCCAGCTATAAACCTCTGAGACACGATGCAATTCACAATTAACTGTGCAACATGTTCCAATAAATTGGGAACAAACAAGTCTTCTGCAATTGTTGGAGCAAGACTTTTTCTGGTTATATGTGTAGGGTAATGCAACTGCTCGAGTGCGACTTTAAAAAATGCTGCTGGCATCACTGGCTTTCCAGTGATGTCCTGTCTCCATAATACTTCTGTGGGGGATAAAGAACACCCCCTTTGTTTTCATAGCTCCTGCTCTTCTTGTGAGGCTCTATCCTGAATCTCTATTAAGTGACAGCATATTATTGGTAATGTTTTACAAATGTGTACGAGAGGAGTGTCCTCCATACTGATAAGTCGAAATTGACTGTCAATACTTACCAGATCGTTAATAAATCTCTACCTATTTCAAAGCTTGTCGCTCAACACTTTGAAACTCAAAACAATAAATATGAACAAGCACCATCAATCGCCGCTCAATCGTCTTTTACTTCAACAACGTATCTGCCATCTGTTTGGTGCCAATCGTTTACTATACTTTAACTCAAAACAACGTCACTTCCAACCTTCACAGCTTATTACCTCTCAAGACTTAATACATTAATTAATACTTAACATAATAACACAATACACATTAATAACTTTTGTAATCCCCTTCCATTTACCCTATAATCATTCGTAGTAAAAGGTAGTCTCTCCTCGCCTCCAATTATATTACCCTGTGGAGGGTTTAAGACATCACCATACACAGTCCTGACTGTGCATATTTTCTCTCTTAATATTCTGAATGGAATTTGAGATCTCTTCTTCTATCTCTCTTGAAATAGGATTACTTGGGAATTCCTTTATCTACACAAAATTTCCCGTTACCCAAAAATATCACAATCCCGCCCCTTTCTGTTGCCATTTCCCTTAGTCTACTTACATCCGTTAATCAACTCGAGGCCTTTTGGTATAAACTGCTCCTCCAATCCGACCACTTTGCCTTCTATCCGCTGAGCGTCCCTGGAAACTGAGCAGGGATTTCTTCAAAGAGGGACCTGCCCACTGCCTCGATTCTTCTTGCAAGTTTATTTCTATCTGTCGCTCTCCACAGGAAACTCCACGATCTTCCTGATAATGGTGGAGGATGCCCAATTGTCAGAAACTGTAAAGTCAAACTAGTTTAGATCTGAAACTATCCGCACTGCTACCACTTGAGTTTATGGCCCTTGGAACGTGCATTTGTAATGGATGGGATTGCACCACAATCATTATGAGTCCAAATAACCGGACAAACTCAAGCAGATGGCAAGTTACTGTTTTATTAACAATAAAATAAATTAGGGAGGTTACAACGAACACCAACAGATGTATGCTCAGTCTCTCAATGATTTCCACATAAAATACACTTCATATACTTCATTATGCATCAGAATGACATCATACTATGTGGCAATAGTGAAAAACGTATCAAGGGTTGGGATTGGTTAAGGGAAACATCTAGATATACAATCTTATAGGAGCTGGGATGGTTATTGGCTGTCCTTTATCAGGTGGACAACTTATGCCTACCTCTTCAAACATGTAATTTAAAGAAAAAATAGTCACAACGTGTTTCATTGGTCTTCTAAGCTATAAGTTCCTTCATTATATGGACTAATACAATTGGTTGGCACGCTTGTGCCATGTCTGGAAAATTCTGTTAATTTAGCAGCATATAAGCCAAAACCCAGGTGCAGGGAGATGGGACATGAAGTTACCTCCCCACCCAATTAGCCTAACATCTCTCATCACCCATGCATTCTACCATTAAATTGTCTTTGCACTTGGTCTTGCAGAATATTCTCGTCCTGGGAATACACGGGAGTGAGGGCACTCGCAATCGTGTCTGGAACTCCAAGTTCGAACTCCATTTCCATCCTAGGCTTACGTGACAAGAGACCACGATTTGGTCCATTCTGCAGATTTTAAATACTTTAAATGAATGAAAACTTGGCATCCTTTAGGTTCTTTCTTGCACTTTAACATGAGAGGATTCATCCTCCGTACACTTGTTCTACTTCAATGTAGATAGCTGACCTCGATTTCTAGGATTTTGACATCAGGCCAGGCTGCTTCACCACGTAGCTTCAGCAGCCTTTTATTCCACTGCAACACAGCTTTTCATTTCTACTTCATGGTTTCTGGCTTATTTATTTCATACCAATGTCCAGTTTCTATACAATGGCTGCTACAACGGCATTCTTTTCTCTACTCATAGCTAGCCTCTACGATGACTTAATCTGCCTCGTGCGGATTACAGTCATTGAATATCTGTTTTCTTCAGAATTGTGTTAACGTGTAATCTTCTTCCTTTCCACTTGATTCTTTACATCGTCACTTATCCTCTAAGATCCATACATTGTCTTTCTTCAGGGTCTCAGGACGTCGTGCACACTTTCTTATGACGTCATAAATTCATTTTCTTAGCTCCTTCTCATATTCCGCTGATCAAAGGCCATAAAAGGCAGACCATCTGCGGTTCTCTTGATTTTGATGAAAAAATTGTTTGGGCATAATTGTTATGGAAATGAAAAATCCCAATCCATTTATTCAAATATTAAAACTGTGCTGGGCCCACTTATTATACCCTGGTCGAGAGACATGGGTGATTTTGGAATCTTGTAGCTATTAAGACCCACGCATTTATAGAATGTGTCATGATAGAAATAGATAAATTGCAAATTCATTTGGATGATCCAGAAATTATTATATGGGGAGATTTGAATATAACATGCTGGGATGAGAATAATGAGTTGCTGCAGAATATACCCTTGGATGGAAATCCATCAGCTTTTAGAGGGTTTACTTGGTTAAATGAAATGAGATTGAAAGACCTCCATATGGTTAACGGGAATGTGATAGGACATCCAGATGGGTACTACGTGGTCCAGAGGTAAATATATGGCTACCATGGATTATGTATTGGTCTCGAAAAAACACTGCCATCCATTAAGAGGTTTCAAGTCATTCCAATCATTGTGAGTGACCATGATATTCTAAAGCATGGAAATGAAAAGGGAAATGATAACAGAAAGCTATGACCCTGAAATTATGGTCCGAATCGGATGAGAACAAATCCAAGCTCTGTATTGCAATTTATCAAGAACTACATAGACATTTTAGCTGTTTGCTAGTGGAGGAATTTGTATGAATGTCTTAAATATATTACGTTGTTAGAATGTTTTATAGAAAAAAAAGGTGAAGGAAGAAAAGTAAAACTTCAGCGTCTTCATGTTTATGATGTTAGATTGTGGCAGAAAAAAATCAACTTCTAGTGGACCTTAAATATATTCAAATATTCTCAGGTGTCCAAATGCCAGGATTACTTTCACATAAAGCCAATATACTACAACAGACCATGTTAAAAGCTAAGGAGACATGGCAAATTGTCAATAAGAAGATTTACCCCAAGCAGTTCTGCAGATAAATGTTGTTTCTGAGGATCTTTGGGATATTTGGATGTTTGGAAGATAGAAAGGAATGGATTGTTGAAAGTCAATGTAATAATTGGACGTTTACATTTAAAAGAGACAACATTATTGACCTGATAAAAAAAATTTAGTGGGTTGAGGACAGCAGGGCCGGATGGGCTATTAAATGCCATCTTAAGAAAAGATCATGAACTATGGGCAGAGTACCTTCGATTGTTGTTTGATCAGGTGATTAAGTATCAAAAGGTTGCGCAATCCTGGAAAACCACAGTTATAATTTCTATATTCAACAATACCAATAGGGAGGATCCGAAGAACTACCGCCCTATTGCCCCCCTGGATATAACAGGAACGTTTTTTGCATCCTTGCTTCTGAATCAGTTGGTAAGTTGGATTGATGAAAATAATTGCAAAGATGAGTTTCAGACAGGTTTTGGTAAGGGGCTGAACTAGTGTAAAGTATTTTTAAAAGTAGAATGCTTCGCTCAAATACAAAAATGTTATTAGCTTTCATTGACCTGACACAAGCCTTTGATAGCCTAGATAGAAATGCATTATGGAAAAAGATGAGTAAATGGGGCTTCCCATGCAAATGTTTAAAAGCAATCAAGGCTCATTATGATTCTATCTGACTCGGAGTACGTTTAAAATGTGCAGGTAATTTATCTAAAAAGATTAAGCAATATAGATGTCTCAAACAGGGCAGGCATTGTTTAATTTGTTTTTTTATCAGACTTGGGAGAGACCTTAAATTTGGCAAATGCTTTTCCACCATGCCTCAGTTGAAAACCAATTAGTAGACTGTTGTACGCCCATGACCTGGTCTTATTAGACCAAACACCAATAGGCTTACAGCAGCACCTAGCTAAGCTCCATTCCTATGTCCAAGCCAGTGGACTAAAGATTCATGTTCCAAAATCAAAGGTACTGATTCTATGATCTGGTGTTTCTAAGCGTAAAGAAAAATGTAAGTGGGTCTTGAATCAGGTACCTTTACAAAGGGTTGATAGGTTTCATACCTGGTTATGTGTATTTATTGTTGTATAGCTGATATTACACCTAAGGCAAGGTTATTGCAGTAAAATATTTGAAATCTGGCAGCTCAGGGTACAGTGAATCTTTAGCCGTAGGGATGCTTTGGCTTTTAACAATAGTTCAATTTTATAAATGAAAGACCACTGCTATGGAGGGGCGTGGTCAAGCCTTGTGCAGGATAGTTGCCTAATTGTCACGCTCCTGCTCCGGCACTACATTTAACATCATTCTGCAATGTAAATCCTTGGTGGTCCATGATGGCATCTCTGGAGATGTTTGTTCTGCTTGGTGAAGATATCCCTGTGACATTCATGGGCAAGGCCTCCAGCGGCTAAGTCCTGTGATAAAAGAAGCTGATGTCTCCTGTCAGCTGTTTGGACACTGCACGATGTGAGGTACGGTTGCACGAAGAAGGCACCATTTCTTCACAACATGGGCTCTTAATATAAACACTGGAAAAGGCTATTAAGCGAAAAAGGTACTGTTTGTTTCTTCAGCAGCAGCATTTCTCTTTATTTTCTTGTTTCTTTTTTAGTACTGAACTGCTTTTGTTCAATATATTTATCCATTAGAAAGGAAACTCCATGCATATTTGAACTGAAATATAATTGTTATCATAAGATTAAAGCAATATAGTATGATATGGCATTTATAACGCGCCTGTACACAAGTGTTTCTAGGCAAGACCAGACCAGGAGGGGGAAACAAAGGGAGGACAACACAATGATCTTACTTGGCCTTGTGTCATTCAGATAGTGCAAGAGGGAGGGGAGAAATGCCAGAGGGTGAGGGGAAGGGAGAAGTGCAGGTAGCTCAATAAGTGCAGCCAGCAGGTGGCTCATAAGTGCAGAGAGAAGGTACTGTAGGGTTGGAGGTACAGACCCTTAAGTGCTCAGGAAGCCCAGAGGCAGTTCACGGGCAACTGGAGATGCAAGAGCCTGGCCCTGAGTTCAGAGGGTATCCAGGTGGCCAGTACACAGAGCAGTCAGGGACAACAGCAGGGGAGAAGAAGAGAGAAAACGGAAGTGAAGAGGAAGGTATTGAGTTGCTCAAGTTTGAGAGAGGCAGGGAGGCTGTTCCAGAGGGAGGACCTAGCCAAGGAGAGAGATATGCCCCAACTCTTTGCTTGGAGAAGTGTCTGACCCTTCGAGAGTTGGTGGTGGATGAGCAGAGAGCTCAAGAAGGAAGATGCTTTCGAAGAGAAAGTTGAAGGTAGACGTCCCAGGTGCCAGAAAGCCTTGTGGACAATGCAGAAGGTCTTTAACTTGATCCTTGCAGCCACAGGGAGCCATTGAAGAGATTTCAGAGCTGGAGGGATGCAACAATTTATTAAATGGCAATTGTTACCGGCTTCTACCTAAACGCACTGCATCAAACAAATATGCTGGTGTTTTAATGAGTAGGTCACTGTAATACAGCTGCTTCTTCAAAGTGGTTCACATAATTTGCATAAATGACAGCATTCATTGTGCACATTCATGACTTAGCTTAGATTATTTTAGTCAAAAACAAATTTTTGTATCCTCACAGTAAATACGAATGAAATAATATACAAAAATAGACAACCACGTAATAATATCTTGGAAGCCTTGGACAAGTTACATGGGTATTGTAAGGAATTTATGGTGGCAACAGTAAAAACAGACACAAGTGATCACAGTTCAAGTGTGTTTATTAAACTGTATACATGGGTGAGAAAAACGCCTAATCTAAACATGAATCTAGGATGGGAGCAATCTACGACCATCAAATGAGAATAAGGTAGTCCTAGTGGCGCCTTGTCAAATATAAAGGGCCTATACTAAAAAAACCTATTGCCTATCCTTACAACTAAGTTATAAAAATAGTGGGGGGTAGTGTTCACAAGAAAAAAAAAAGTGTTCACAAAATTATAAGTCACAATGTTTTGGTGAGGTCTCCCTTGCCCACGCTTTTTGAACGGGACAAGGCGGGCCTCTTGAGCACAGCACACAACTAGCCGTCTCCATCACAAGACTACTGTTCTTCTCAGCGATATTAGGATCTTCGGTGGTCAAGTCTCTTTACACAAAGTCTCTTGCCCAGAGGGCCTGATGTATCAAATTAACAAACCAAAAAGTTCCTCTCCGTATTGTCTCGCATTAAGTGACTACTCTTCACCCTTGGAACCCCCTCTTCCGGGCTCAGAACCCTCTCAAATATTAGCCTCCCTCTGTCGGGTTCACTATGGCCTCTTTGCTCCTAATATCTTCACCTGTAGTATTCAGGAGTCTTTCACTGTGGGCTTTCCTCAACCTGGTTCACTCTTGCCAACACAATGTTCACAGGGTTATTATTTCTCACCCCGCCTTGTAGGCATCCCTCAGCTGGGTTCACTTTTACCAGTTACACAAATCACGTGTAGACATCCCTCAGCCAGGTTAATTCTTGTGAACACAATGTTCACTTGGTTTTTATGCTTCACCCCGTCTTGCAGGCATCCCTCAGTCGGTTTCACATTTTGCCTTTGCTTTCCTCTTGGTTATGGGTCAAAGACTTTCAACTGTACAAGGAGTTTTTACTCAACCCTTGTATGACCACTTTGACCTCTCTTAATGGGCTCTTCTAGGGCCTTCGGGTACCTGTAGTTTTAAAAAACAGGAGACCAAGCAGAGTCTTTCCAATGAGTACCCACATGGCGCCGGACCACTCTGCAGCCGATCTTCCCCTAGCTTTAAAATTTCAGTAACACACAAGTTCTTTGTTCAAACGTTCTTTCATCTTATATCAGGTTGCCTTTTGCAACTTTTGCTCAAAACAGCACGGTCTCTATCGGTTTTCCCTCCGACTCACCAGCTGGATAGAACTAATGGGAGTTTCTTGTCTCGGGAGTCACGGACGGTACCACAGTAGCGAGTGCCTCTCTCTGCCTTGGTTATCATTGTAGGAGGGCCTCATTTTCTTTTTTTTTTTTTATTTGGTTTTGTATAGCGCCGGGCGGCCCTTGGGCATTGTAGCGCTTGTTACAGAGGGCTTTTTGCTTACATTCTTAGTTGCATACAAAATTTACATAGGTGCAGGCAAGCTAACAGGTTCCTTACAGGGTTACAGTGGAACAGTGGCTTGGTTTGACAGTTATGCAGAGTACTTTAAATAAACAGTTTGGTTTTAAGCATTTTTCTGAACACAGTGTAAGATTTTTCATTTCAGGGCTGTGGGGAGGGCGTTCCAGGTTTTTGGTGCTAAGTGATGGAATCTGGTGCCACCCGCTTTGGCTCTTTTGAAAGAGGGGAGGTAGATTTGGTTTGTGAGGTGAGATCTGGTGGGTCTGGAGGATGTGCAGGGGGAAATCCTTTCGGAGAGGTAGGGAGGAGCATTCAGTGAGAGGGATTTGTGTGTAATGGCCAGTGTTTTGAAGAGAATGTGCTCTTTGACAGGAAGCCAGTGTGCGTCTTTCCTTGCTTAGGATATGTGTTCCCTTCTGGGGATACTTAGTGCAGCTTTCAGGGCATTGTTCTGTATCACTTGTAGTTTGTGTAAGTTTTTAGCAGAAGTGCCTAGGAAGAGGGCGTTGCAGTAATCAAGTTTGGTACCAACTGTGGCTCTAGCAATGGATATGCAGTTTTGTATGGATAGGAAAGGTCTGACTTCGTTGATGATTTTTGTGGTGAGTGCTGTGGATGAGGCTATGGCATTAACCTGTCGGTTCATAGTTAGGGAGGAGTCGAGGTATACACCTAGTGTTTTTACTGCTGAGGATACTGTGATAGTGGTGTTGTCGACGATAAAGGTATTGTATTGTGGAGAGAGTTTGTTTATTGTTTCTTTAGTACCTACAACAAGGATCTTGGTTTTATCTCCATTGAGGCAAAGTCCATTGGCTGCCATCCAAGTTTGGATTGTAGCGTAAATATTAGTTAGGTTTGCTGCATCTTGCTCATAGATAACAGTGAGAGGGACTAAGACTTGTGTGTCATCAGCATAGCTGGTGTAAGCTATGTTGTGACTGTCAAGATCATTGAACAGTGGGAGAGTGAAGATGTTGTACAGCGTGGGTGCAGTGCAGGAGCCTTGTGGCACTCCACAGTCTATGGTGGTATGTGGAGCAGAGGCAGAGTCAGAGAACACTCTCAGCCTACCACGGAGGAAGGAGTCGATCCAGGCTGTAGCTTCTGGAGAGAAGTGGGCAGCGTTTTTTAGTTGCTTGCCTAGAATATCATGGTTGACGAGGTCGAATGCTGCAGACAAGTCTAATAAGAGGAGAAGTGTTGGTTTGCCTTTGTCCATAATATCACTGAGTTGTATTTTTAAATCTAGTAAAGCAGATTCTGTTCCGTGGCCAGGACAGAATCCTGATTGCCTTTTGCTTAATATTTTGTTTTCTTCAAGGTATTATTGTATTTTTGTGTAAGCCACCTTGTCCAGAATCTTGAGCAGAAACGGTACGGTGGCGATAGGCCTGTAGTTGGTGGCAATTTCAGGATCGAGGGTGGGTTTCTTCAGTAGCAAACATACCCAAGTTTCTTTTAGGCAGTCGGGGACTGTGTTCGAGTTAAAGGAGGCATTGATGAAGTTTTTGAGGAATGTGGCTAAAGTTTCAGAGCATTCTTTGACTAGTTTAGCCGGACATGCGTCGCCTTTGCAATTGCATGGTTTGATTTTTTTGACTATTTCTATTACTTCAGGTATAGTGACTTCCCTGAAGTAGAATGGTTTTATTTTTCTCGGATTAGTCTTGCTTTCCGGGCAGGATGTGAGATTGATGTGTTTGGAGAGGTTTTTTGTGATGCTCCATGATCTTACCCTGCAAGAGCTCAATTTCACTTATTAAGGCTGTTTGTACACTGCTGCACCATGCTACATCTTTGGTGATTTCTAGTGACTTAGTGGCTGGGCTAGAGAGTTCTCGTTAGATGGCGAAGAGTTCTTTGGACTCGGATATGGTGTTGGTGATTCTATTGTTGTAGGAGGAGGATTTAGAGGTTAGTATGGCTTTTTTGTAGCTGGTGGCAATGGATTTGTATGCTGCTAGTGTAGCTTCCTGAGGGGAGGCTTGCCAGTTCTCTAGTGCTCTCAGTTTTTGAGTTCGGAGTTCCTTGAGTTCAGTAGTGAACCATGCACTGTTGACATCTGTTACACCACACGCCAGCTGTGGTTCTTGGTCTTACAATTCCATTCACAGAGGTTTTGCAGGCCTGGGTCGAAAAGGGTCAAGGTCATTTCCTTATTGCTGTCTGCTCCTGTCTTGCCATCTTTCTCCTCCTCTTGAACTGCTGTCTTGGAACAGCCACCTCCTCGTGCGTTTTGCCTTGCTCGTAGTGTGCTCTCGTGCTCCACCTTTTATCCCTGTGGGGAGGGTAAAGGGCTGTCGGGTGTGTGTGTGGTTATTATTCATTGCCTGACACTTGTGTTTGCACATGTCAGGTAAACGCTCTGGTGTTAGTCCGTTGTCTTTCATGGTGTAAGAAAGTGTTTGTGTTGGAACGGGGTCTGGGGGTAGAACTTTTGAATATCCTACAGGATAGGATGGGGAAAATGTGTTATGAGGAAGGGGTTACCGTGTCTCACCTGTTGGTGTTCCACTTCCACTCCCTGAGGACCCCTCATCCAGGTGATCATCCCTCACTGGTCCACCCCCAGGAACTGGATACAATAGTGATGGCCGTGCTCTGGCCACCTGGATGACAGATCCCTGGTTACTAGCAAGTGGGACTCCTTCAGGTTTCTCACAGTATACAGTCAAAATACTCAGTTTCCATATTTTTGGCCTGATAGTTCTCACATGCTTAAGCCTTTTAAATCACGCAAGTCATCTAATCATGTCATCAAAAAAGGATTAAGCCTAAAAAGTATCTCCCCGACCGTCTAATACTCTCAAAAGGCAAAAAAGTGACTCACCCACGCCAAAGGAGGATACTCTTGATTCGACCATGCTGACCATTGTAACAGAAATTAGGGCCCTAAAGCCCTTTATGGAGGCCACTAATGCTAAACTACAACAGCTTGATGATAAATGGTCTACCTTTGAGTCAAGAATAATAGAGGTGGAACGACGAGTGAGTGATGCAGAGGATGTTACCAGTACAGTAGTGACGTTAGAAACAACAGTCAAATCTCTACAAAAACAATCTGAAAAGCTTGAAAACAAAAATAGAACGAATAACCTATGCATTGGGGCCTCCCAGAAGAGATTGAAAAAGACAATCCCACCGTATTCCTTAATACCATGCTTCCAAAACTTCCAGATCTTCCAGTGTTAGTCCAATTAAATATATAGGGGGACCATCGGGTAACCCCAATTAATTCAGTGCTCAGCACTTCTAGAACCCTCAACTTTGCTCTTATGGATTATACTCATGTTCATTTTATAATGTATGAAGTGAAACAAATTAGGCAACTTGTTTGGGATGGCAGGAAGATATATATATCCCAGGATGTGGCCAGTGCAAATGCTGCGAGGAGAAAATAACTACTCTCTTTCAGACCTGCTCCGAGGCAACTAAACGCAAGATATGGTATCATACATCCAGCTATCCTCAAGGTCACCCTCAATGATCATACTGCTACATTTGAAAATCCAACGGACCTGAGACGCTTTATTCAAATCCATAAAATGGAGGAAATTGATACATAAAGACCAGCTACTCTAAAAAGAATCCTAGGAATTCATGTTTTACTACTTCTGAATATGTTAGTGATTTCTGTGACCGGAGGGGGTGTCGTTTTGGCCTTCCCTAAATTGGCTCTGCACCCCTGTTGCACTACCGTCAACATTAATTGGGGGTGGCTGTTTCCTGTTAACCATGATTTGATATCCATGTTAACTTTGTTTGTCTATCCCTCTCCCTTCTGTGTCTTTCCTTTCATGTTATTTTGACTTACGCAGGAAAATCAACGTATCCATAATAAGTGGTTTTCTAATTATCTCTCTGATCATGATGTCAAGTTAATAATAATAATTTATGTTTTTAATTCTTGAAATTTGTATTTGTAGGTTTACCTCAATTTAAAACATTCCATTTAAAATAACGTCTTGGAATGTTAAAGGTTTACACAACCCTATTTGAAGACAGATAGTATGATCCCACTTCAATAGAACAAGACCATTGATTACTTATATCCAAGAATCACATCTATCTCAGGCTGAATCTGCCAGACTTAAACGCCTTTGGGTGGGTCATGTTTTTTCAAGTGCAGCACATGGCAAAAATAATGGGGTTATCACTGTAATTAATAAGGCATTCAAATGTAAAGTTGTATGGACTGACTCAGATAGCATGGGAAGGTGAGTGTTAGTTAAGATTTTAGTGGATTCCATTAAAAACATTATTTTCAATGTTTATGGTCCCACCTCTCCTGATCCTTCTTTTTGGTGAGAACTAAGAAATTACATCATTTGATCCAATCCTCATAATCTAATTGTTTGTGGAGAATGTAATGTGATTATGGATCCTGTCCTTGATAGGAAATCTAGTGTAGGCTTTGAAAGCACCAGATCCCATGAACAATTTCTAAACTTCGTATTGGAATTAGGCTTCCTAGACGCATGGCGCATGACTTATTTCTCTGATTTAGAGTTCTCTTTTTCTCCATCCCCCACAATTCTTTTTCTAGAATAGACTGTATATTTGTTTCTAAATCTATGTCAAACCTTCTTCTGAATGCTCAAATTGAATGCATAGCACTAACAGATCATGCTGCAGTCCATATCCAACTCGCAACTACACAGAATAATCACAATTCAAATAGGTGGTGATTTAACACAGTTCTTTTGAAGGATGAACATTTCACGCCCTTCATTACTCAGGAGCATAGTAATTTCTTCTCTGAGAACAATGATCAAGATATGTCTACTGCAAATTATTGGGACTGCTACAAGGCTATTCTTGGATCTTTTGTTGCTAATAAAAAGAACAAACTAAAACAAGAATCTGAAACTATTCTTAAACAACTGAAATCTCTTGAAGCTCAATATGCGAGTAGTAATGCTCCTTCTACTCTGAACAATATTATTAAACTGAGACTTCAATATAATAAAATTACCTCACAATAATCCTGTGCAAACATTTTAAATACAAAGCAAAAATTGCCCAATTTTCCAATAAAACAAGAAAATCACTTGCATAATACCTTAAATTTAAAAGGGATAGAACTAGGGTCACCATTATCAAAGATCAGATAGGGGATAGGAAATTGCCAGCTTGAATTTAATTTATACAATTCAGAATCACAACTGGCAAGACTTCCTTTGGCATGTCCCTCATTATGCATATTCAAGTGTTGATCTTAAATAACTGAATGGCCATATCTCTCCCAGTGAAATTCATAAAGCCATAAGAGACCTTAAAAAAGGTAAAGCCCCTGGTCCAGATGTTTTCCTCATTGGCTTTTATGCACATTTAGGTAACTTATTAGTGCCTGTAATGACCCAGACATGGGGGTCCACACAACCGAGGAATATGGAAGGGAGACCTGCGGCCTGGGGAAAGAATCAAACGCGACCTGTATGGTAGGCGAGTGGTGGGAACACACAGGCAAACCCAAACTACCCCAAACAGAGGAACTAAATGAGTGGGAGAGCATAACACCAGTGCTTGGGAATGCATGGAATATAGATAAGAACCCCGAACAGCCGACCATGGGTCAGCCCGCAGAGATGAGGTAACCGAAACGTCCCCGCAAGGACGAAAACCCCGACTCCACGGACCGAGAGACAGAGTGCCGTGTCCAGCCGGGAAGGTCCAGCCTCGCCAGAGCGGCACTGACGGCAAGAAGGAAGGGTGGCAGTCCCCGCTGGAATGAAGCCCCCAAGTTCTCGGAGCGAGAAGCAGAGCGCCGAGTCCAGCCGGGGAAGACTCGCCTTGTCAGAGCGGCACTGGCGGCCAGCGGGAGGGAGGAAGGAAACTGTAGCCGCGATGAGGAACCGGCTACAACCGGCCGCCGGATGGAAGAAGCCCAGTCTCCGCATGGAGACGCAGTCCGCGTGTATTGCAACCGCAAGCAGGACGCCAACCGCGTGTCCCGCGGAACCAGCGGACTGGAGGAAGGCGATCTGCTTCAGTAAAGACATGGGCACACAGGGGAAGTTCTATTACAGGTGATACACAGCCCGAACATGGGGGCAAGCAAAACAGCAGACACTTACCTGGGCGGCAGCAGGACATCCAGGGGAACAGGGTCAGGGAAGAACACGGAGGGTGGCTCACAAGGAAAAGGGGGCGGGGCCTATGGGGGTTTTTATGCTCCAAGACAGGAAGTAGAACCTGATTGGCCCATTCTTACCTGCCTATATAAAGAGCCAGATAGTTGGAAGATGGGTGCTCATTCTTGTTCTCCTTGCAGAGCCGATCAGACCTGGATTCCGAAACTACAGGAAGCACCTGGGCGTATGAGGACTAAGTGGAAGAAGATTGTCAGAGGTCCTTATAGCGTACCCTACAAGAAAACAGAGGAAAACATTTGCTCCACAAAAAGAACACCCAGAAGGACTCTGGGAAAAGAATTACATTTTGCTAACCAGCATTATTTGGTTAAATCTGAATAAAGACCAACATTTTCTTTCCCTTTAACTGCCTGTTTTGCCTCATTGTTACATAATTTGGTGGCAGCGGTGGGATCAGAAACACGACATGGAGGCAGTCATCAAGGCACTGGCCGATGGACAATAACAACTACAACTGGTACAAGTCCAAGGGCATCAAGCTCAAGCAGATACGCAGGCCCTCCAACAGGCCCTACAACTTCAGGCTGCAAGTCAAGATGCCCTAAAGAAGGTAACAGAAGTGGTTGTGGCTTATAGAGGAGTTACGCCAGCCCCTTCCAACATCTTGCAAAAATACCAACCCAGGGATGATCCAGGATACTTCTTTACGAACTTTGAAAGAGTGGCCAGAAATTCCCAGTGGCCTGCAGACAAATGGGGTCATTACATTGCGCCACTACTAACCGGAACTATGCAAGGCGCCTACCAGGCCGCTAACCCTAACAGAGACACCGCCTATGCAGACATTAAAAGAACCATACTAGAAAGGATGGGCGTAGACGAGGAAGCCTACTGACAGAAATTAAGAGAAACCAAACTTCGCAATGGAGAGACCCCCTGGCAATTGTATTATCGAGTACATGATGCAGCAGAAAGATGGCTGAAACCAGCCTACAGCTCAATTCTGGAAATCCTCAAAAAAGTGAAACTCGAACAGTTTGTGGACGCCCTTCCGAGTGCCCTGCAATGGTGGGTCAGACAACACCATAGACCCACCCTGAATGAAGCCATAGATATCGCCTCTGCCTTCCAAAAGGCAGGAGGAAAGAGACTCGGACAAGTGAAATGCCCAAACCACACATTCCCCGAACTCCGGAAGTCGTGGCTGCCAAGCCGCCTCGAGTGGAACCCAAAGGAACCCCCTGGACCCCATCCAACAAACAACCCCAATGCTTTGATTGTAGGGAGTGGGGGCATATAGCCTGGTTCTGCCCAAGGAAAACCAGACCTGAACCCATGGAGATCGGATTCACACAGAGTCAGGAATACCGAAGAAGACAGGATCCCTACATGGTGGAGGTTCGAGTTGACGGAGTACCACACCAAGGCCTGATCGACAGCGGAAGTGAACAAACCGCCATACGTCTGGAAATAAGTGTATCAGGGAAACGGGGTGAAGAGATACCGGTTAAATGTGTACACGGGGATGTCAGGTTGTACCCTTCAGAACAGGTGACCCTAGAGGTAAACGGGGTTATCACACCAATGGAGGTAGCCGTCATGCCACACATACCCACACAAGTGTTAGTAGGCACTGATTTACCCAACTTTAAAGACTGTATCAGAGAAACAGAATGGTTAACCACTGCTCCCTTTGCCGATTTTGAGGCTGCAGGAAATCAAAGAGGATCAGGGAGGAAAACCCGAAGAGAAGTGAGGGTAGAAAAAGGAAAATGGACAGAAAGGTTCAATGCTTTAGTGGACTGGATACCAGAAGATAAAAGGGTCTCCATTAGAAGCGAAACCCTCTCAGACCCGACCCTAAAGAATGCCAGAGAACGAGCAATGGGAGACCCAGACAGTCAACATTCATATCCAAAGTTCGCATTTAAGCGGGGGTTGCTATATAGGATCACCAAGAACCAGGGTGATCAAATCCTAGAACAGCTTCTAGTGCCATACAGTTTTAGGTTGTCCATCCAGGAGATGGGACATGACAACCAAACAGGGGGTCATATGGCTCGGGGAAAAACCCTAGAGAAAATACAAAAAAGGTTTTACTGGCCCGGTTTCTACAGAGAAGTGGCCAAATATTGTGATGAGTGCGACACTTGCCAGAAGATAAACCCATATAAACCTCCACGTGCTCCTCTACAGCCTATGCCCCTAATAAAAGAGCCATTTTTCAGGATTGGAATGGATATGGTGGGACCTTTAGAACCCAGCAGTCATGGATTCCAGTATCTGCTGGTGATCGTAGATTACGCAACGAGATATCCCGAAGCATTTCCCATGAGAGGTATTAGTTCTCAGCAAGTATGTAACCAGTTAGTTCCGTTCTTTTCACGAGTGGGAATACCTTCAGAAATCATAACGGATCAAGGCAAGAATTTTGTGTCAGGAGTAATGCGGAAAGTTTGTCAGCAACTGAATATCAAACAGATCCGCACATCGGTGTATCATCCTCAGACTGACGGCCTGGTAGAACGTTATAACAAAACCATCAAGTTAATGCTCAAGAAGGTGACAGCACCCACCGGGAAGAACTGGGACCGAGCGATACCATGGGTCATTATGGTACTTCGGGACACCCCACAGTCATCCACTGGGTTTTCACCCTTTGAGTTACTGTTCGGACACCAACCAAAGACAGTATTGGACCTTGCAAGAGCAGAGTGGGAGGAACAGGAAGAAACCACTACTCTAACAGACTATGTTATACACATGAGAGAAACCCTAACCAAACTCAGAGAAGCCGCAAGGGAAAATCTGGGAAGGTCACAAGTAGCCCAGGAAAAGCACTACAATAAAGGGACCAGAATCAGACAGTTCAAAATTGGTGACCAAGTATTGGTACTGTTACCCACAAGCCATAACAAAATCTTGGCCCAGTGGAGGGGGCCTTACAAGGTGACGGGAGTATTGGGCCCAGTCAATTACATGGTAGAACAACCTGATCGGAAAACCAAGCTACAAAACTACCATACAAACCACCTAAAAGAATGGAAGACATTGGTCCGGAGTACCGCTAGCATTCAGGTCATGAAGCAGGATGAATCTGATTCGGCCTTTTCGGCCGTCCAGTGGGGAAAACAGCTTACCGACAAGAAGAGACGAGAAATGGAAGAACAGTTACACCCATTTCGAAACGTGTTCTCGTACCTTCCAGGAAAATCCCATTTAACTGAACATAAAATAGAAAACGAAATGGGTAAAACAGTAAGAATCCGGCCTTATCGCCTTCCAGAATCAAAAAGGGAGGCAGTACAAGAGGAAATAAAAGAGATGTTGAAACTAGGAGTAATCGAACCCTCCTGTAGCCACTGGTCCTCTCCCATTGTTTTGGTGCCTAAACCCGATGGAAGCATTTGATTCTGCATGGATTACAGACAGTTAAACTCCATATAAACATACCAAGCATATCCCATGCCCAGGATCGACAAACTCATTGAACAGTTAGGATCTGCCCAGTATATCAGCACCATAGATCTAACCGGGGGTTATTGGCAGATACCTCTACAGGCGGAAGACAAGATAAAAACTGCTTTCTCCACCCCGTCCGGACTATTCCAGTTCACGGTTTTGCCATTCGGGCTACACGGGGCACCTGCAACCTTTCAGGCACTTATGAACCAAGTGTTGGCACCCCTCACCGATATAGCGCTGCATATCTGGACGACATAGTGGTCTTCAGCAGGACATGGAGTGAACATATAGAACATCTGACATCAGTGGTGGCAGCTCTCAAAAAAGCTGGTCTCAATATCAATCCAAAGAAAACAATCAAACTAAATACTTGGGACATCTGGTTGGAAACGGGTTTATCAGACCTCAACTCGATAAAAAAGAGGCTATTGAGAAACTACCCATGCCCTGCAACAAGAAACAGATTAGAGCATTCCTAGGGTTTATTGGATATTACCGGAAGTTTATACCTCATTTCTCAACTATAGCTAGCCCTTTAACAGAAGCCCTTAAATCAACCTACCATGAAAACGTGTTGACCGACAAGAAAGCTCACCAAGCTTTTCAGGAACTCAAGAAAATAATATCTGCACAACCAGTGCTGAGATGTCCAGACTTTTGCCACCAATTTTTTGTACAAACGGATGCTTCAGGAGTAGGCTTAGGAGCCGTACTCTCACAAGGAGTTGAGGACGACTTACATCCCGTAACCTTTATCAGTCGCAAGCTATTGCCACATGAAATAGGATGTTCTACCATTGAGAAAGAATGTTTAGCGATAAAATGGGCACTCTAGACACTCAGATACTATTTGTTGGGACGTAAGTTTACTGTCTTCACGGATCATGCCCCTCTACAGTGGTAGGCCAAGCACAAAGATTCCAACCAACATGTGTTAAGGTGGTTTCTTACACTTCAGGAGTTTTGTTTCGAAACCATACACAAACCGGCTGCCTTCCAGCTGGTACCTGACTATCTGTCAAGAAGCATTGATCAGCCCGATCGGCTGAAATCTTCGGGGGGTGTATGTAATGACCCAGACATGTGGGTCCACACAACCCAGGAATATGGAAGGGAGACCTGCGGGCTGGGGAAAGAATCAAACACGACCTGTATGGTAGGCGAGTGGTGGGAACACAGAGGCAAACCCAACCTACCCCGAACAGAGGAACTAAATGAGTGGGAGAGCATAACACCAGTGCTTGGGAATGCATGGAATAACGATAAGAACCCCGAACAGCCGACCATGGGTCAGCCTGCAGAGACGAGGTTACCAAAACATCCCCGCGAGGACGAAAACCCCGACTCCAGGGACCGAGAGACAGAGTGCCATGTCCAGCCGGGAAGGTCCCGCCTCGCCAGAGCGGCACTGACGGCAAGAAGGAAGGGTGGCCGTCCCCGCTGGAATGAAGCCCCCAAGTTCGCGGAGTGAGAAGCAGAGCGCCGAGTCCAGCCGGGGAAGACTCGCCTTGTCAGAGCGGCACTGGCGGCCAGCGGGAGGGAGGAAGGAAACTGTAGCCGCGATGAGGAACCGGCTACAACCGGCCGCCGGATGGAAGAAGCCCAGTCTCCGCATGGAGACGCGGTCCCCGTGTATTGCAACTGCGAGCAGGATGCCAACCGCGTGTCCCGCAGAACCAGTGGACTGGAGGAAGGCGATCTACTTCAGCAAAGACACGGGCACACAGGGGAAATTCTATTACAGGGGATACACAGCCCGAACATGGGGGCAACCAAAACAGCAGACACTTACCTGGGTGGCAGCAGGACATTCAGGGGAACAGGGTCAGGGAAGAACACGGAGGGTGGCTCACAAGGAAAAGGGGGCGGGGCCTATGGGGGTTTTTATGGTCAAAGACAGGAAGTAGACCCTGATTGGCCCATTCTTACCTGCCTATATAAAGAGCCTGATAGTTGGAAGATGGGTGCTCATTCTTGTTCTCCTTGCAGAGCCGATCAGACCTGGATTCCGGAACTACAGGAAGCACCTGGGCGTATGAGGACTAAGTGGAAGAAGATTGTCAGAGGTCCTTATAGCTTACCCTACAAGAAAACAGAGGAAAACATTTGCTCCACAAAAAGAACACCCAGAAGGACTCTGGGAAAAGAATTTAATTTTGCTAACCAGCATTATTTGGTTAAATCTGAATAAAGACCAACATTTTCCTTCCCTTTAACCGCCTGTTTTGCCTCATTGTCACAGTGCCTAAACCCATTTCACTTTTTTCTCATTTTATTATAGCAAATAAGGCACAGGGATCCTTCTCAGAAGCCATGTCAATTGTTTTCCCCAAGCCCAATAAAGATCCTTAACTTGCACAAAACTATAGACCAATTTCCCTCATTAACACTGATTGCAAAACCTTTGCCAAAGTTTTAGCAAATAGATCTCCCCTTTTTACCTTACTTAATAAAAAATGACTAGGTAGGGTACGTCAAGGGTAGCCTTTCCTCCTCCAATATAAGGGTATTTTTAGATGTATTAGATATTATTCAAGAATCCAAAGATCCATGTGTGGTCATGGTCCTATATGCAGAAAAAGCATTTGTATTATTGCTCTTAAAAAACCCAGATACTAGCGTACATTACTTGTTAGACATTATTTCACGATTTTCACCAGCATCTGGATATAAATTAAACACAAATAAATCTGAAATGTTACCTCTTAATATACATTGTTCTAGGCATCATACCCAAACCATTGGCATGAAGTGGTGTCTGAAAGGAATAACATACTTAGGCATTAATATCTCTTCATCCATTAAAGATATCATTAAGCAGGACACTGTCTTGTTATTAAGGATTAAAGAGTTAACAAATTCATGGTCACCTCTCTATCCTGATGGTGTTGGATTAAATCTACTAAAAGGATGCTATCCCCAGTGATCCTTTATCTTCTCTATATGCTACCAAACCCTCTTCCTTCTTTTTTTAAAGCCATAGATTCATGTTTGGTGGAACTCTTATGGGGAAAGAAGCAGCCTAGAATATCAATAGGCAAACTTTTAAAAACACATTCTCATGGTGGAGTAGAATTCCCTGATTAAAAAAAATACCATTTAGAATTTGTCTTGAAGTAGACACAGTTGTGGTTTGCCCCTGCAGAATATGACATTGAGCCTAAATGGCTGCTCATAGACAGAGCTATATTTTCCCCTCTAACTCTTGCTGATAGATATATCATTAAGGGAAAAAAATAGATTTATCAAATGTACAAGTATTATCCTGTCTGCCCACTATCTTAGAACCTATATTTATCCTTCTATTGTAAAACCATCTCAATTTATCTCACAATATCTCTGGTTTAATATGTAAATACAAGTTTTGGAAACCATGGCTTTCCTAGGGCAATAAGTATATTAATCAGTTATTCTAACCGGGAGTTCCAGTGAGCTATAGTCCACTGGGAAATTCAGTATCCCGGTTTCCTATATGCACCAAAATGCGACAATTATCAATGCGGCAATGGAAAATGATGATTCACTTATATGCAAATCTGATACTACTAATAAAGAAAGACTTCAGCACATGCATAATCTTTATTTTAGTACTTCAATGCTCTAGAAGGTTATTTCTGAAGAATCTTGGTGGAAATCTCAGATTGTATGGCAGCAAGAATGTACTTTCTTGGATAATGAATCAGATTGGCCCCCTCTTTGGAATAACATCTCCAAAATGACAGTGTCAGCCAGTCTACTTCAAACCTTATATTTGTTTCCATCATAGAGCCTTCATTACTCCTTTAAAGCTCTTCAAATGCAATGTTGCACATAATGACAGATGTGGGAGCTGCCTACATGCTCATGGATAATTTAAGCATATGTTTGTGGTCTGGCAACATGTTAAATCATGTTGGGAAAATGTGAGGAACACAATCAAGCTTGTCTTTACTATACAACAAAACCTTTGCTTAAGATTTCTTCCACTGGGTAGTATAGTGCTGCGAGGTGTCTTGGAAAGTAATGCCTGCTATTTATTTGACCTACTTATTCTAGTGGCAATTCAAACTATATCGTCCAATTGGAAAATTCTTGATCGCATTCATTATAAAATGTAGTGGAACTCTATATACAATAGTCATAGATTAGAAAGATGTGATGCCTCCTCCCCTTTTCTTTTACTTAAACATAAATTGAAGTGGCAGCTGTTTCTAAGGTTTTAATCTAATGTAGCCCCTAACTGACGATGAAGTAGAGATCTACTTGAAGTATCCTGCTTATCTCCTCCCTCCTCTCCTTTTGTGGGTGTATCGTCCCCTTTGCATTTTTGTCATTGTATGTCTTGCTATCTTTTATACTTTAAATGTGTCTGTTTTTTCTGCACCAATTACATAAGCATACTTGGCCTTTATGAAATGTAGTTCTAACTTCAGGATTGTTGAAATCTTTCATCATAATATTGTTCCAGAATATCCTCTGTAGTTATTAAGTGCCTTGGTGCACCAGTTCGATGATCAGCAGTATCTTAGCTTTCAAGATTACAATTCGGTTGCCCCCGAGCAGTAGACCGGCCCCAGAGAATGCTATCTAGTCCCTGACCTTCCACAGTTGTTTCACCATGGCCTTGGCCTCCTGAGTCCTCTGGGCCAAAGTGTCCAGCACCGACTACCACGAGCCCTGCTGCAGAGCCACCTTGAGTATGAGGAAACACTCATCATCTGCAGCAGCTTGAGTTGGGAGTGGCCGCCCCCAGCACAAGCCTGAGGTGTTCATCGGCCTCCTCCTCACTGATGTTCAGCGGCCCTTCTGGTTCCCCTCTCGGATGTTGGGAGAGGTAGTCATCCCCATTGTTGTTGCCGGGCCGATATACCAGAGATAACCTGTACTCCGGCAGGGCCAACATCCACCGCTCGATCCTTGCCTGTTGCTTGGAGGATGACCATGCCAGTATGGGCAACAGTGGCTTGTGGCCGACCACCATCACAAGTCTCCCCAACACGTACAACTGAAAATGATGACAGCCCCCCCGGGGTGTCCAGACATTTGGTCAACTGAAAACTGGTCGAAAGACATTTGGTCGACGCAATTTCGTCGAAAACCAAATGGTTGAATTTTTTTTGAAAATTATATATTTATTTATCGGGTTTTCGTTTTTAAAAAAAAAAGGGTTTTTTAGAAAAAAAAGGGGTTTGGCAGGGGGACACCCCCCCCCCCAAAAAAAGGGGTGAAAATAAAAAAAATAAAAAATTCGACCATTTGGTTTTCGACCAAATTGGTTCGACCATTTGTCTGGTCGACCAATTTTTTTCGACCAAATGTCTGGTAACCCCTCCCCCCCCCCGGAACTGCCAGGGCCTCTTGTTCTATTTGCGAGTAGCTCTGCTCCGTTCAGACATGGCTTTGCTGGCATATGCAACTGGCCGAACTGCCAAGTTTGCATCAATCTGTGTGAGTACGGCCCCCAGTCCAAATGGGCTGGAATACACCATGATCTCAGATTGGAGAGAGGGAGCGAAGAATGCCATTGTGTTCTCCGCCATCAAAGCCCTTTTTATGTCCTGTAAAGCAGCCTGCTCGAGTGGCCCCCACTGCCATGTGACATCCTTCTTGGTGAGAGCTGGCATTGGCTCCGACCGGGAGGCAAGGGTCTTGATGAACCGGCCACAACATGTGACCATTCCCAGGAAGCTTCGAACTTCAGAGATGTTTTCTGGAGGCTGGGCCTCCATGATGTCTTTCACCTTCCGAGGGTCCGGTGACACACCCCCTCCTTAAATACAAAGCCGAAGAACTCAATCATAGTCTTTAGGAATTTGCACTTGTAATGTTAGACCAAGTGACTGGAGCCAATGAAAAGTCTTTGACAATTCTACCAAGTGATCAGCCTCCGTTTTAGCAGACACCAAAATGTCATTGCTAATATTTAGCAATCCGTCCAGGTCAGCAAGGGCGCCACGGATTAAGTTCTAGAACACCTCCATGGCAGATGACACCTCAAAACTCAACCGCTTGGAGCGATAAAGACCACGATGGGCGGTAAACGTGGTAACATATTGCGACTCAGGTTCTAGCACCACCTGATGGTATCCCACCCTCAGGTCCAGCTTTGAGAAGAAACGTGCTCCTTGCAACTCAGTGGTCATCAATGGTGGGAGTCATATGTTGTTCCCTCTTGATCGCTTTGTTCGGAAGGCGCATGTCCACACATATTCTGACTGATTTGGGCTGCTTTGGTTTAATGGCCATGACAATCGGAGAGACCTACGGTGTCGGGCCCTCCACTTTCTCAATAATTTTCAGTTTGACCAGATTGTCCAGCTCTTGGTCGACCAAGTCTCTCAGGTGGAACAGGACGCTTTGATGTTTCAGGGTGATTGGTTGGACAGCCTCATCAATGTGAAGTCTCACTGGGTCACCTGCCATATGTCCAACGCCCTCAAACATGCAGTTGTATTTCTCCAGCAGCGTTTGGATGACTCCCACGTACACAGAGTAAGCAAAACTGACAATGCCCAAAGCCTCCACTGCCACACAGCTCAGCAGGGTGTTACTGCTGACATTGGTCACATAGAAGCGTGCTCTGATTGACGCCTCCCCATGTCCCACATTGGCCATGAATGCACCATCCAGCGGGATTGGCTGTACCCCTCCAAATGTGAAGATGCGTGCCTTGGCAGAAACTCATGGCGTCATAGTGCTCCTGTGCCATGATGTTCACCAATGCCCCTGTGTCCACTAGCATGGGAACCGATGACCCGTTCACCTTCACTGAGCACCTTGGCTGCTGCCTGTTCTTGGGCTGTAGGGCACTCACACAGGATACGAAAAGCACATTCTCCTCCTCTTCTTCGTCCTCATCCTCTTCTGGCACAGCACCATCTTCCCCTTGATCCACTTGGGCCACGTTGGGCAGGTGCTGTTGTTGAAAGATCCCCTCTCTGACCAGCCCCCTTGGGACCACAAGAGGCAGTGGGGCCCGGCACATCTGGGAATAGTGGTCCAACGCTCCACAGCGGCCACATGATTTCCCCAGTGCTAGGCACTCTGCCGGGTGTGGAATTCATATTGCCACTCTCAACCATTGCTCTGCTATCAAACACTCCTCTGACATCTGCCACCTTCTTGAAGAACTAGACCTTGATGTCCTTGGTCTTACTGAGACTTGATTCACGGCAAGCTCTATCATAAGCTTTGACACTCTCCTCCCTGATGGCTACAAGATCCTCTCAGCACCCAGATCCTCCCGGTCCAGTGGGGGGGTAGCCCTGATCTTTCCTGAGTTAATTCCTGCCTCTATCATTCCCACTCAGACCTACTCCTCTTTTGAATGTCTTGCCTGTAGGCTTTCTCGCCTAGCCATTCTCTTACTGTGGCTACCATCTGCCGGCCTCCTGGTCAAATTACCTCATTTCTCTCTGAGTGGGCAGACCTCTCCTCCTCCCTCCTGGCCTCTACCACTGAACTCCTCCTCCTCGGTGACCTCAATATACATTTAGACTCTCCTTGCTCCTCCTCGGTACTCTTCCGACTCCCTCTGCCTGTCCATCCTCCCCTGTTAGGGAGAATTCTCTGTTTAGGCTGAATTTCCTAACCTAGTGAGTCCCCCAGCAGCTTTGCTGGAATTTTGGGGTTTATTTTTTTCTCATGCCAAGAGTGAGACTCTTTTACCCTCACTCTTGGGCATGATTTGAGTGTGTTTCTTTGAATCTAGATGTGTTTAATGGGCTATGGGGTCTTTTACCCCATAGGGCTTCATGTGTTTTTGTGATGTGTGTTGCCCAGCACCCTCAGTGCAGTGACACAGGGGTGTCATAGTGACCCCCCAGTATAGACTCCATACTCTGGGACTGACTACTGTCTCCCAGGGCATGTAAAGTCACCATTGACTTTAGTAGTCTTAAATTCTGAACAGAACCAGTACAAACCATCATATTGTGGACGTACTGGCTGGGGCAATTCAATTGCCCCGGGGTCTGTTAGTCGAGGGGGCATGTCTCCGTCCCCCCTGATCGAGTTTTGGCTGGTGGCAGTGGATACTACTTTTTATATTCAACCGCGAATATTTTCCTATGGTATTTCCCATTGTTTTAGGCTACTATCTTTATTTAATTATTTACGGTAGCCTCGAACATACCGCCGGTTTATTTAATTAATATTAATTCTCCGGTTGGTATTTTTTGCCAAAACTTGATTCTAAAATGGCATTTGTGTTCCCTTCTGTGACTCCAACCCAAGTCGAGCCCTTTGTTCCACTTTTTGGCGGGCTTCTCCACAGAAGCCCTCCAAAGTGGTGCCACTATGTCTTGGGTACTTAGGAGGGGTGGAGGGGAATTTAGGCACCCTGGACTGAGTTGCCTAGGCAACTCAAGTCGCACTCCGTCCTGATTGGCCCAAGTGGTGAGCTGGCCGGCTCACCACTTAGCATGTTTGAGTGACAGCTAGGCTGAGTGAATGGGGGTTTGCTGCATAAAAGCAGGGCTTTGGGGACTGGAACTTCAGAAGTCGCCACAGGATCTAAGAATCCGACGAGGGAGAAGCTGAGCCGACCTGCCACAACACCACGACCGGTGGAGCCCTGCTGGACCGTCTCACCACTTTTTCCCAACGACAGAGGAGATCTCCCGCCGGAGAGTCTTCTTCCTTTGACTGGTGGGGATAACCAGTTTCACTGTCTTTTCGCTTTCCTGATGTATCTCGTGGCCGCCTTGCCCGTGCTAAGCACCCCGGTAACCGGGATACCACGTTTTACCATGACCGCGAGACAAAGGTACCACCTTTAGCCGGAAAACTCCGCGGCTGGTTTCTGCCCTGGTAGTGCAACGACCTTCATCTTTCCTACAAGTCGAGATCTTCTCTTCCCCTGGACGACGACACAACTTGCAACCACTACCAGGAACAACTGCCACCGCTGGAGGATCCTTCCCACTTAAGGTACCGTGTCCCGCCTGGCTTCCCTTGCAACCGACTGTACGGGGTAGATTTAGCCCCCGGCTTTCGAACCTGGGTTAGCCTGGGACACCCTGGCTAAACTTTTCTAAGCCTCTCTAAACTCTTTTCTGAACCCTCTGCAAGACTTTCTAAGCCTACTGTAACTTTGTGATCTTGGGCGTATTTGTGCTCTGCTCTCTCTAAGAGTGGGCCCAGCCTTTGGACTTTGGCTCACCAGTGACTTTTTGCTCTCTGCCTTGCTAACCGTGTTCTGGAATCATAGAGTGGTGTACCTCTTCATATTCTGTCTTTTTCCCTCCCTTTTTCACAAACTTATTAGAGTGCAATCTAGCTAAGCGCTCACCTCTGTATGAAAATAAGTGGTGTCTTACTGTGATTTTCTAATAGGGAAAAAGGGGTGTATATATCATAATAGTAACTGTGTTTAGAATATTTTACAATAAGAGTTCTGAAGTGTTTCAACTGTGTGTTTTTAAATAAATAATCATATACTTTGATACCAAAGCTCTGGTCAGTGTTTGCTTGTATTATTGTATCTGAGTACCTATTGAGTATACTTTGCATACTGCCTAACTCTTCTTGAGGGACGTCTGACTGCTCAGCCACAGCTACCAGGTAAATCTGGGTGGTACAGACTGCTACCAAGTGGGTTTACTGCTAACACCTGTAGTCTTAAATATTTTGCAGTGGTCCCTAAGGGAACTGCACAGGTTTCTGCCTAACATCCCCTCTGGCCCGACTCACTCTGCAGGGCACACACTCAATGTCTTGATCTCCTCTGACCTCCCCCTCTACATCCCTCTGACCACTGCTCTCTCCTGGAGCGATCACTCCCTCCTCTCCTCTCATCTCTCCCTCTCTTCCCCCAAGCCAAGCCTACCCCAACACTGCCACCTACCTTCTCGGACATCCGGCCCATGAAGCTTGTGTCAGTTGAGGCATTTGCCGCCACTTTCTCCCCCCCTTCACCTTTGGCTGTCTCACATCCTGACACAGCCCTGTCTCTGCTCTACTCTTCAGTTTGGATACTCTTGATGCTCTTGCCCCTGTCATGAGGATCCGTTTGAAGTCCAAAGCCAAGTGCAATTCCTGGTATGACTCTGGCCTAACTACACTTAAACGTAAGTGTAGGTCGACTGAGAGGAAATGGAGGACTTCCTGTTTATCCTCTGACAAACTGGCCTGTCGCCTGTTACAAAGCCAAAACCGACTCTATGTCCTCACAACTCGGCTGAACTCTTCAAAATCTGCAAGGAGCTGGCCAACCCTGTCGCAGTCTCTACCCCTTCTGTTGCCTCCCAGGCACTTTGCAATGCCCTTGCCTCTTACTTAATTTCAAAAACCCAGGACATCTTGTCCACCCTCTCCACCCACACCTCTCCTCTCCCCTCTCCATCTGTGCTTGCTGACCCTCCGTTAGCCACCCCCAGCATCCTTCATGTCCTTTTCTCCCCTGACGAGGTTGCTAGACAAGTTCGATCTATGGAAGCCTCATAAAAACAGGTTCATCCCTGTTCCTTTAAAACCATCAAGGACCACATTGACACCCTCGCTCCCCCCTTGCAGATTTTTGCAACCACTCCTTTGCCTCAGGACCCTACCCCTCCCCTCTGAAGCACTCCCTTGTGCATCCTCTTCTCAAGAAACCCACAGCGGATCCTTCTTGTCCAGTTAACTATCGCCCAATTTCCATTAACTCCCTTTCTGGGCAAACTCCTGGAAAAGCTGGCCATCTCTCAGTTTAGCCTTCATTCCAATTCTGTTGGCTGTCTCCATGACCACTAGTCTGGCTTCAGAGCTGCCAGAAGCACGGAAACTGCTCTCCTAAACATCCGTGAAGATCTGCTCTCCAACCTTGACTCCAACATTCCCTCTGTCTTCATGCTCCTTGATCTCTCTTCTGCCTTCGGCATGGTCAACCATACCATCCTGCTAAACCGTCTCTGTGAAAACCTGGCCATCACTGATCAGGCTCTGGCCTGGCTGACCTCTTTCCTCTCAGATCGACCCTCCCAGGTCCAACTTGGGACCTTCCTTTCATCGATTTTCCTCTCTACATGTAGTGTTCCCCAGAGGTCTAACCTCTCGCCCTGGCTTTTCAACCAATACCTGGCAACTCTTGCCCATTGAATTGCCACTTTCTGCTCAAATTTCCAGTGCTACGCTGATGACACTCAACTCATTTTCAGGCTCCCCTCTGCCACCTCCTCTCCCTCTCTCATCTCTGATTGCATAACTGCCATTCAAGATTGGTGTGCCGCCAATTATCTTTGTCTGAATGCCAGCAAGATAGAGATCCTCCTCATCGGCACACTTTCACCATCCTTTCCCCTCACTCTCTGGACAGCCTCCCTTGCCCCACCTCCTACCCCTACCTACGAGGCTAAGAACCTCGGGGTCATCTTTGACTCCACCCTTTCCTTCTCTGCCCACTTCTCTGAGGTCTCTAAAAAGTCAAACTTCCTTCTGCACCTCCTCAGAGGTACTCTACCTTTCCTCTCCTTCCCCCAGAAGCTCATGGTATCCCTAGCTCTGGTTCTCTCTAGGTTGGACTATTGTAACAGCCTCTTTCTAAATCTACCTGTCTCTACTCTCTGCCCTCTGCAACTAATCCAGAACAGGACTGCAAGACTTGTCCTTGGCCTCAAGCCCTGGGATCGTATCGCTCCAGCTCTGAAATCTCTCCATTGTCTCCCAGTGGATGCAAGGATTACATACAAAACCCTCTGCTTTGTCCAGAAGACTTTCTGGGGCCTGGGTCCAAAATACCTTCAGCTATCACTCCACAAATACCTCCCTTCTCGAGCTCTTCACTCCTCTACCTCCAACTCCCTCTGGGTCTGTCGTTTTTCAAAGAAATGAACTAGGGGTAAATCTCTGTCTTCGGCTGGGGCCTTCCTCTGGACAAGCCTCCCTGCCACTCTAAAACTTGAGGAGAACCAGAACCGGGTCCAGAAGCACCTCAAGACTTTACTCTTTTCTTCTACCTTCGTTCCCCCCTCTCCCCTGCTGATCTGTACTCTCTTGGCACTGTGCACCTGGCCACCCTCTGTCCTCCGGGCCCAGGTAGATGCTCACCCCGCCACCCTCCTGCATTGCCTACGGGCCACCCCTTGCACTGGGGTCTGTATCTGTACCCATACAGCCCCCTTTTTTATTCTGCACTTATCAGACCTACCCTGTCTGCTACCGTAAACCTAGCACTTGCAAATTGCTGGCCGCACTACCACTGTTTGTTGCCTTTATTATTTATTTATTGTTATTTATCTGTTTCTCCTCTGCTTCACACTTTCCACTTCTCCCCCGTTCCATGCACTTTTCCCTTCCCCCTCTCCCATGCACTTGCGCATTCTCAATGTCACTGGGCCTAGTCACTGTTTTTGTTCTCCCCGTTCCCCTCCCTTGCCTTGTCTCGCTCTCAAACACTTGTGTACAAGCACGATAGAAATAAAATATCAATATCAATAAGGTCATAGCCACACTTGAAACATGAGTCCACTGACCTGGTGCCTCTGTCGCGCTGGTTCCCACCTCGGCGCCTGGCACCTCTACCACCCAGGCCACGGCCCACTGTACAGACTTCATCTGCTTTCCAGGGTGCACCCCCCCCCATTTGGGACGCTCTCACTTCCGACACCTCCTGACACCGTCCTAGCTCAAGGATGCGAGGCAATGAGATGCCGGGATCCCACAACACCTGCCAGTGCAACTTGCGTGACGCACCACCCTGGATCAGTTGGTCCCGGATCATTGTGTCAGGATTGTCCCATGCACACAGCACAGCTAGCCGGCACAACCTTACGTAGAAAGTGTCCAAAGTTTCACACTAGTTGAGATATTGTCGCATGACAAAACATACATAGTCAATGTTCACAAGTGTCAGGAAGTAGTCATGTAGAACAGCCTTCGCTGCATCATAAGAGTTGTTGGGGGGTTGACAAGACTGAAACACCTCATGCACCGCAAGCCTGGCAGAGTACAGCAGTGTTGCCAATTTGCTGTCATCATTGGTTTCCACGGTGTCCCTAAAGTACATATCCAGCATGTCAATCCACATTTTCCAACGGGGCCCCAGGCTGGACGAGGCACCCGAGATGTCAAATTCGGGCATCAGCTGCAGAGCTCCAGGTGGTCTCATTCCCTGCAGAAGTTGGGGCATCAGGGCCAAGGGGGCCTGCACAGGGGGCACAGGAGGTGCTGCTGCTGCTTGGTCATTGTTATATTGCTCATGATGGCGAGCGCAGTCACCTCACCTAACTTATATGGGGCCGAACATGCCAAGTTCATGAGGCAGTTTTAAGTGATCCACACTCAGCGATACTGGACTCCTGTTGTCACCTGATGACTCCTTCAACCACCAATCACACAGCAGGCCAATGCATTTCCCAAAGCACCACAGACAATGTCCAGAACGTCAAAATTCAGGGGCACCAAGCATGTACCACAGTCCACAGTGTGCAGGAATGGCAGATGTTGCTGCCAAGGGACTACCAAGCCGCTTCAGTGGCTCCCAAAATTGAACTGGGTGAGCCCAGGGGAACAGGCAAAAGAAAATTGCAGGCCTCTCCTAGCTCCTCATGTCAAACTCGACGAAAAACTGCAGAACATGACTTTACAGGCACAGCACCTACAGTATCAGCTGTTCCACTGATGGGATTTCCACAAATTAAGGCTGGATGGCGTACAGGCACTCTAGGAAAGAGCCGTGACCATTCCACGCCTATCCTCCAAAATGGCTGCCAAACTGCGTGGTTCCTCCCCTCTCTGCGGCATTCAAGATAGTGAAAATTAAATCAAAGAAGAAAATAAATTACACAGTCTTCACCGCCGTGCCCGGGTGAACAATCGGATGCTCATCACCACTGTTGTAGGTCTGCGGTTCTCTCCGGAGTGCCCGTGAGCCCCCTCCGGCCTACAGAGCCACACGCACACAGATGTAGTCGGTTTGGGCTCCACGGTCGCTCTGCAGTGGTCGGGAATGCCCCCTTTATAAAAACTGCACGCGGCAGAGTGAAACGTCAGTACACCGCGTGCGTGTGCCCTTAAAGGGGCAGCACCACACTGAGGATTAACTCCATTTTATGTAATGGTCTTTATCTGTGATGTTGTTATGGCTCTTTTATGGCTATGGATTGGTTAGTAACATGTCTGCATACATTTGGCAGCTCGTCTGAATAAAAATGTTGAAATAAAAATAAAAAAACACAACAGGCTGTTCTCGGAGCGAGCCGATTCCCTTCAGAAAAACAGAGGCCAAGAATGGGCTGCAAGGCAGCACTTACTGCTTCCCGCATTTTATCAGTAGTGAAAATGTCGTTGTTGGGAGAGGGCCTAGTCCTGGGTTTGGCTTCCTGGTCCTGTGATCCATGAGGCCCCCAATCATGGGTAAGTGGGAGGGTAGGGGATGCAATTAAAGAGGGATGGGAAGTTGGAAATGGCGAGATGAGTGCCAGATTGCACTTTAAAATTAGAAATAAATGCTTGAAATAGGGGGGCTGCTCTCGGAGCGAGCAGATGCCCTCCAGAAACGCAGAGGCCAAGCATAAGCTTCAAAACAGCACTTAACGCACTCCACGTTTCCCCATTCTGTCTCGCTTTTATTTGCCTCTCCCTCCTGTCGAGATGTCCTTTCTTTCTCTTGCCCAATGCTACCTTCTCCTACCTCAAATTACCATTCTTTGCATCTCTCTCTCTGTCGCTCTCATTTTCTCACTTTCTCTCATTTTCTCTCTCACAGGTCATACCCCTGAATTGCAGTTTCAATATACGTTCTCTGTCCAACTCTGACTGAATCTTCTGTGTGGCTTTAACTGTGTAGCCTTCTTCCCAACAAAAATATTTCCTTTCTACCATTCCTGCTGCACTTAATCTCTCCAGATGATATATGTCTCTCTTTCGCATGTGATGTCCCCCTGTCTCAGAAACACAATCTTTATGGCAAATGCTCTCCTGTCTCAACTCTGCATCTTTCTTTCCAACCAGGTATGGTCCTGTTTGTCCAAGCTATTTTTAAAACTGTTGGCTTTCTGCCTGGTAAGAATGGCAGCATGCTGTTTGCAATGTGTTAAGTCTTTAGGGAAACCTGCGTGTTTGTAATTGTTCTACTTCCCCACGTGTTTGAAGGCTTTTACCACACATTCACTGCCTTTATCTCAATTCTGCAAATCCGAAATCCAGATCCCAGAATATTTTCAAACCCAGCAAATATCTGAAAACTGGTGCTGTGGTAATTCCACAATTAGTTTTCCCCAAAAAAGGTTGCTGGTAGACATCACGTGGTGTTCTCATGACATGGGAAATGGGAACTCACCACATCATGCCAAATCTGTGCACGTAATGCATCAGGTGCACAGGAAGGAGTCGATGTTTAGGAGTAGGAAGCTTAGTCATTACCACCCGATGCACAAGAGGGAGAAGATATTGACATCAGGTCGGCAATCAAGAGCAATAAACAGATGAAGAAAAATAGGTGTTTTCCGAAAAATGCCTACGTTCTCAACACATGCCAACTGAGTATTCATGAACAAGAACTTAATTCTCACTTGACATGGGATATGTGCGGCCCTCTTCACGTGTTCAATTAAATGTGGAAACCCTAAGCTCCCTCCTGGCTAGCGTGCAATGAAAACAGGTATTTGACACTAGTTGAGATATTGTCACAGACTACAGCAGACACCACAATGACAAACATGTGACAGAGAGTACTTGCATACACATTAAATAGCATTTGCTTTCTGAAGACTACAGCTGAAGAAAATAACAGGCTTATTACTTGGAAAACCCCACCACAGATTCCTCAAATGATGAACATTTTTGTGCAATCCGTCAACAGTCACATGGATTGACTGACAAATGTAAAAGCTGTTAGGCACTTTTGTATCGGATAAGATCAGTTGAGTGCATTGAAAGAGTAAAATGTTGTTTTTTTTTCTTTAATCCTTTATTTGTTTCTAACAAACAGCTGATCACTCTTTTTGTCCAAGTATCAGTCAACAACTTGAGACTCCTTCTTACTTTGTATCTACAAACCAGAAGACCCACTCTTTGAACCGAGAATGTGGAGGTTATAAAGAAAATAGCAATCCAAGAACCGATCGATAAAAATAATCCGAAAGGACAATTCATCACTGCACCTCTTTGCAAGGGAAAACAAGCTTTATTACATGCAAAAAGGTTGCAGATGGTCCCATAGAACTGAACTGACATGGAGCGCATCACTTCCCAAGAAGTTACAGGTTACATAGCTGTAAACCGCAAAATGTGAATATGTAGTTTACAATGTTATCCCACCACCCTCAGTGGCTAAGTATTAGCCACACCTTATCTAGACCCATTCCCCTAACACATGGCACACTGCATTGTGTCACTATACAATACAGGTGCGGGATTTGTGGTTTGAACATAGTCACACATTAATACATTGAGACTGTCACGTGGTGAGCACCCCTCCAATCCAGGAACGATCAAAGTAAACTGGCGAGCCAACTCTGCTTTGATAAGACAGTAGGACTTCTCATTATACCAGACGCTGTGGCACACACAAGCTGCACCCCCGAACTTGTACTAAATGTATTGCCCCTCCTAAAATAAATCATGGAACGTTCCATACATGGCACCCCCTTATCTCCTTCAACCCCAGCTGCCCAGTAATGACGATACTGGGGCACTGCTCTTAAATCTTAATTTCAGGGATGTGTTTGTTTTTGATCATATGTGTGCTTGTAATTCAAATCGGATGACCAACCACTCTTGGGTGATGGCAGTAGTACTCTAAATCCTGTCCTTGCCCTTTGGCACCACACAACCTTATGCCCTATTCTCATGAATTGGTCCTTCAAAGGGCTCATCCCTTCCTGCTATTCTTTCAACTAACTTTCCATTCCCACCTCATTCAGATAGTGCAGCTGGATATAATTAACGCTCACAGTGCACCATGGGTGCCTTTAACCTTGTATTCTCTCCTGGGGAATGGAAAGTAGATTTGTGTTTGGAGCTGAGCTAAAACAGAGCTGCAGCTTCACATCAGGGTCTGTGTTCTATTTGATTCATCATGTACTAGACCTTTACACCCAATATGTTGATACCTCTGCCATGTTAGCACACAGAACTCACTTCGACCACAGTACCATTCTGACTCCATCTTCCACCTGTTTCAACTCTTCGCAAACAACTTACTAAACAACATAACTTTTAATACAACTAAACACAGGGCCTGTAACCGGGCCCTATTTATAACCTCTGCAACCGCAACATCAATACATTTGTTGCTCTTCCTGTGTAGCTATATGTAGGTATCTAATATGTGCAAACCTAACCAAAACAATCCATGCACCTTTTGCCATGCAAAACTCATTCTGCTTACACAATAGTATGTACTAACAGTTTTTCTCTTGCCTAAACCTCTGTCTGGGATGTGTATTTGCATCCCAACAAGGTTCTGCCTCAATTTGTTGTGCTCTACCAACCAGCAGATTCACTTTCTGACTCTCATTACTGTGCTCAAAATCTGATGGTTCACCCTATATTTATTTGGCTTTAGCAGCCAGTAGAGCCACTCTATGGAATCTAATTCTGTGCTCACAATCTGTAGGTTCTTTCTCAAATTATTTGTCAATACAAACCAGCAGTGTCACTCTCTGAGTATTAGCCTTTCACTTAAAATTGGGTAGTCTGCCTCAATTCATATGGCGACCAACCAGTGGAGTCATACTCGGCGTCGTAGTACTGCACTCACAAACAGGTGTTTCAGATATACTTTCAGTGCAGCCAATAATGCTTTTTCTCGGCATTCTCCTAGTACACCAAGTCCCGAATGGTACTACCCCATTGTCCATTCATCTAGAAGACGGTAGGGTGTTGAAGGAGATGTGCCTCTGCATGGCATACAATGCCTTGGGAACCGGTTGTCCGACTGAGAGAGAGAGAGAGAGAGAGAGAGATCATGCAGAGCATGCAGTACATGCCTGGATTTCATATGGCTCTGTCTTGCCTGTCATTCCAAATGGTACCACTTCCTGGAGTTGACCAGCTAGACTGCTAGTGGTGGTAGCGTGACATATCTAGTTATTGGTGCCCGTGGGTCAGACTGTGCTGGGCCAAACATATTGAATCAGGGAGACAGTTGAGCTGACGGACAATGAGCTGGAGTCAGGGGGTCTGAGTTCAAGGGAGCTCTGGAGACTGAACATCCCCTGAAAAAACAGTGTGGCCCAAATGCCCCTATACTTACCATAGAACTTCCCTAAAATCTGGCCACCAGCACCCACTGGAAAATTCAAAAGTCGGCTCCTCTGGCTGGAGTTACTCGTACATTCTCTTGTCGTCAACCATATGGCTGGAGGAGGATGATGCACTAGCTGCATCTGTGGCATGTAGTGCATGGTCCTTGAAAATATCCTTGTGCTACAAACAAAAGATCGGTTTAGTTCACATGCACATGTATTAATAGCAAGTCATATCAACCAATAGACGTGTTCAGTGAGGGATTAAGCTTTGTGCTTGGATAAAAAAAAAATAACTTTAGAAAATAATTCTAGCAATTAAGTAATTCAAGTTGTTCACACATAAATCATGACAACGTCCATCAATTATTTCTTAATCATATGTGCTGTTGGTGGATTAACTTGAATTCGGCTGGTATCATTTCCAAACTATAGGATCACCTGATTAGACCAATTATTATGCTGTTGCACAGTGGATTTTTTTGTACTATCAAAGTATGATCCTCTGTCCACTAGCAATCTTCATTTCTTTAACTATCACTCCAGGGAAAGGAAAGTGTTTGCTCTTCAACAGTGCTTGCAGCTCACCTATTTCAAACTATATAGGACAATAGCTGGGGTACCCGGCGTTACCTGTGTTCTGATTGAGTGGTGTTCCATGTGCACTGGAGGATGTTGTTCTTGTCCTATTGCCGGCAAGTCTTGCTTCAGTTTGTTGTTGTGTTTCAGAAGCTCTTGATATTGATTTTCACTTTGCATCAGACAGAGCTTTTCCAAGTGATGTTTGTTTTTTGTGCGGTATGTTTTAGCCACTCAATGGCTTCAGCACATTTGAGAAAATGTCCAAGAAAGATTGATTGATTTTGCTCTTTTCTCGTGAATGAACTTAAGTAAACCGTACCCTTGCCATTTCCCATGTTTGAAGTGGTGTGATAAAAAACTTTTATTTTTAATTCCCTTCAAAAATGCTTTAATAAACACTTTCAAATTGTATACATTAGTAATACATTTCAAAGGAATAACCAACACATTGAACATTTTGCTTCAGACACTTTCACAAATTTTGCCTCCTAGTATCTACTGTGGTTAATTGAGGTGAGCATCAGTAAATGACGGTGTCTACGGAGTGAATTGTTTGCATCCAAACATAGACTACTTTCTTGCTCCAAACAAATGATGAATCCATGCAAAATTTGGTAGCAGTGGGTTCAACGGTATGGATTTGCATAGCTGGACAAACATATACACACACACACACACATCCAAAAAAATTTTTGCATCTAAGATTTTTGCATCCACACATAGACTATGATGTTGCCCGAGACAAAAGGGGAATCCATGCACAATTCGGTAGACGTTGATTCAACGATGTGGATTTGTGCAGCCGGACATACATACACACATACATACATATAGCTTTATATATAAAGATAGCACAGAAGCCACGCTTTTCTAAACTTGACAATAGTTCCTAAAATCCTATTATTCTGATGTCTGAAAAAGTGAAGTTCATTGAGTCAGAGGTAAGTGTAATGCCACACATTATTGAAAACTGGATCAGAATACTTATAGCACTATAATCGGAGCAGGAGGTCATTACCAGTCAGGTAATACCCTGGGGCATCAGTTAAAAGCCAGAGCAAAACAAGTGTTTTAACATAAGTCCCGGGTCATTACCTGATCGGTAATGCCCCCCTGCAAGGGTTACATTGCTATTTGTACCCGGCACGTTACACCAGGGTATTAATAGTTTGTATGTCTCGAGTTGAGAAACGGCATGTTAACCATTTCTCATCACAAAAAATAATGACAAAAAAGATGCAAATAACAAGGGGGGGGGGTCCTGGGATTCCCTCAGCCAGACATTAGTACTGGTTACGAGAGCCTTGCCCAGAGTCTTTAGCTCACTATCTTTCACAGAGGAGAAATATCCAAAACATATCAGTCTTTGTCCTGCCCGGGGGCAGTCCATCACCGAAATGCTAGGCAATTCTCCTCTGAACAAGAGTACCAACAGCAACCCCAGACACGTGTTTTGGTCTGGTTTTACCTCATCCTGTAGGGTGGAGCTGTGCCTCTCTAAGAATAGTAAGCAATAGGTGCACGTCTGGATTCCCTTAGTAACTTAGGGTGAGACCCAAAGTTACTTAAAATATTCAAATGACAAGGGGGGTTGAAGCGTAAGGTAAGTCGGGCGGGGTGGAGTGGATTGGGTATGTGGAAATGGCATGTTGGGGGAAGGGGAAGGGAATATGGGGGAGCACTTACCTGATTCCTGGTGAGGGAAGATGTCAGCCTTCTTCTCTTTGGAGGCTCAGAGCGGGGTATGTACTGTGTGGTACGGACCCCGTTCTGAGCATCCTCATTGACTGGGAGGCTGCAATCCCCCCCCCCCTGATCACCCTATTGGTACTAATTTGCAGTGTTGCAGTTTTTTCTTGCATACACGACAAAGATCACTCGGGCCACCATTGTCCTTTTGTAATACTAAATGTGCAGCTAAGGAAAGTGCACCCACGTGGCCGGATGCTTAGGTTTCCATAGCATGCTCTTTTATGCTACAGAACTAATACAAGCATCTGCTTAGCTCTAGTTTCATTGTTCATCAGTGCATTACGAACCATCACGTTTTTTTTCATAGTGGACTACAGCTTGCTTCGAAGCTGCATCAAAATACCATGTTGTTATCTCTGTATCTCAGAATGTTTCAAATATAACGCTTTAGGCAAGGGAATGTCTATAGAGGTGTCGGTTTTGGGAGACTACTGCAATTATTGTACTGCTGGAGTGGGCAGAGCTTGTAATGATTTCCTATGTGATCAGGAGAAAATAGATGCCCTTAGCAGATGGGAGAGGAGATTTTCAGTGAGCATTTCTCAGTTCTTTAGGGTGTTTCGTATAAGTCACATAGTGCAGGCTCTTAGGTTTTGACATAAAGTATGGTATGAGAGAATGTGTTATGGAAGTTTCTGGAAGGCATTGCAGGGCATACATGCTCTGGTTAAGTAATCCAAGCCAAAAAAAAAAAAAATGTTTGCCAAAATGCAATAGTCAATTGTGTGCACAGGTAGGCATGACACTACCACACAGCTTCTGTTGCTCTGAGTGTTAAAAGAAACTCCTAATATCATACGTGCCGCCTATTCAGTACTAAGTTATTCAATACACAAAGGCTCCGCTAAAGCAGGTCATTCCAAATGCGGGAGTGCACAAATGCCCTGTTTCTGTTGCCAACACATTACGCTTGGGCAACGTCCAAAGTTTTATCGAATCTCTGTAAATGATGTAATTTAGCATCGCGTACATGTCTTGTGGCTAGCCAATGCTCTTAGCTGATGAGGAGCAACGCACGGCCATGAGAGTGACACACACTCTGGGATAACCAAAAACACATTTACTGTAAAACTTCATTCAATAGGGAAACCTACTACAAACCCATCCAATTCCTCAAATATATTTCCTTCCTAATGTTTCATAAATAAAAATAAAAAAAACGCAGGAGCACCATCTCTGTGTAAAAAGCCAAGTAAGCCTACTTCCGTACAGTATGACAAATAAAATATTATATCCAGGAGCAAAAGGGAACGATACACAACACATATGCAAAAAGTGCGCTAGCAACAGCCATATAAAATAAAATGGTATTATTATTATTATTATTATTATTATTATTATTATTATTATTATTATTGTGCAATGGTAGCAGTTATTATTGCTCACGTTAATTATATTGGTATGGTACTAACTTGGTTTCATGAAGGTAATTGTATGCACCCACTCTTCTTCTAAGACAATATGTCTCTGATGTTATTAAAAAGGTAAATCCACTTAGTATTTAGTCTGCATTAAAATTCATTACTTCGGGAGTGTGGGATCCTTAACTAATTTTCCCAGTGTTATCTTTTACTTTTCAAATGATCTGCTAATAAAATGATAACTATACAACAATTTCTAATTAGTTAGAATTGAAAAACCCTTAATCATTTTAACGGCTTTGCTCAAGGTGGATGAGGCGCGCAAGATTTACGCTTATCTGTTAATATGATGTGTTTCTTCAGGTAGTGTGAAAATGGAAAGTAGTTCTTTAAAAGTGGGAAAAGGGATGTGGTCCAAATATTGGACCTGAGTAAGGCCGCAAAATAAACATTTCCAGCAGACCTATCAACAATATGATTAGTTTTTACATTAAATATGTCAAATTATGTGTTTTAAATCCCAATATTCCAAGAATCCTGGCTGCAATTTAGGATAATGTGGTACTGGCAGGTCAGCATCTATAAACAGACACAAGATGCTCATTGCTGACCTCGTGCCCCATTTAATCACATAAAGGCCTCGTCACCTATCATGTAGTAACATCCAAGACCTGCAGTAGAGGTTTGTAAGATCTATTTTTGGATTATAGCTATTACTTTGTGGTATTTTTGCTATGGTGGTATTTGTGGTAACATTGTTGGGGTATTTTACAGTGGTGAGACTGATTTCAGAATACTGCCTAATAATTACCTTTAACAGGGTCACTAACCACAAGTAACAACTGTACTTCATACACTATGAATAGCTGGCTCATGCCCTCGTGTGGTATCCTATGTGCAACACCAAACTACGTCCTTTTGGCTGAGTTTCAACAAATGTAAAGCATGCAATAGAAATACTTCACATTCATTCAATCTCTCTAGATAAACAGCTCACTGTGGCAACTTTGCTTTGAAATATTTCTTACTGCAGGCCTGCATCTCTCTAAGCATGTCAAATGAAAGGGACTGAATGCAGAATAACTGCAATAGTTATCATTAATATATAATGAAAACTGTGTGGTGCTAACACAAAACCTTATGTTTGTTTACTTTGATGCTAGTAGAGTTTTGCCACCACCCTTGCCATTCCACCTTACAATACCCTTATTGTTCTAATGTAGACCATTTTTTGGCTCCAATAATATTTCCGGGGGAGACCTATTTTCACTGAACTTTGTCACATCATATGTAGCTCTTGGGACACTGTCAAAAGCCACCTTCAAGTCAAGGAAGTTCATATAAGTGTGTATTTTCCTTATCACAATGTATTTCTGAACCACTACAAAAGGCGTAAAGCTTTGTTTCGTGGTGCTTAGGTGGCAGGCTTCTAGAGAAACGTGCTTGAAGTTAAACAATTGTTCTCTTTTCTTAAATCCAGCCTTCCTGCAGGGTAAATAACATGTTTCCACGGATTTTACATGTGCAGTCCCAGAGACATACAAGTCTACAGTTAGCTGGCAGTTGCTGCACCCAATTCTTTAAATGAAGGCACAATTATCGTTTTTAGCAAGGAGTTTGGGACCTCACCAGCTCTATCAATGTTGTGGAACAATTTGGTCAAATATGGTGCCCAGGTTATAATTGCACACATTAACTAATCACGCATAATAAAATCTGGAGCCTGTGCCTTATGCTTGCTATTTTTATTTATTTATTTTTTAGCAATTCTAACCTCGTCTATTATAAACTCCATTTCACAGGGCCATCTCTATTGTAACTGGGCCCAAAATAACTCCCATTTTCCTTGCACACCTCTTCCTCTCCATCCTTACCTAAAGTGGGGCCATGAGTAATGCATTCTACAGGTAAGACACAAGCCTGCAAGTGGATGATCTCTTGAATGATCTCTTCCTGATGGAACTTTTTTCCAGAAAAGCCCTAAATTACGTACTTTCATGCCATTACAACGGACTTCCACTTCTGCTCAGCATATGGTTTTTGTACTCCCTGTGGATTGTGGCATTGTTGGTACTTCCAACAGCATATATAATTTTTTAATCTATTTATTTGAACATTTGTAGAGCGCACAAAACCCATATTTATCTAGGCGCTTGATATGATATGATAGTTTATTTATATAGCGCCTATACACAATGTGTTTCAAAGCGTTTCAAGGCAAGAAGGGAAAATACAATGACATTCTGACAGGCCATGAACAATAAGAATGTGAAATTAACTATCATACTCGGCCTGACGTCATTTCAGATAGTGCAAGAGCTAAAACACAGATAAGAAGGAAATAGGAAACGGACAGGCGACTACCGTACTAGGCCTGATGACATTTTTGGTACAGTTGGAGATTAATAAGAGGTGAGGGAGGGGGTAAGAGAAAGGAGGGAGGGGAACAAAACAAGCAACTATCCTACTAGGCCTGATGACATTTCCGATAGTGCTGTGTTGGAGGAACAAGTAATGGAAGGGGGGTAGACTCACATTTGTTGCTATCATACTAGGTCGACGGACAATTCTGACAGAGTAAGTGTATAGAAAAAAGTAAAGGAGGGCGGGAAGAGAGAGGGAGAAGGGAGACGAGGAGAAAACCGATAATAAAACAGTAAGAAAAGAAAAGAAAAAAAAAAAAAATATATATATATATATATATATATTATACGCCCCGCGGTAGTGGCGTGTAGTTATGGTTAAGTTGCTAAACTCATAGGAAGACCACCATTTTGGCGGCTTATAACTTCGCTCCCCCTGGAGGAATCTTCACCAAACTTTGCCAAACAAGTATATGGCCCGCTCTGAATTACTTCAGTGAGGTTTCGTGCAGGGCGGGGGAAAGGCTATAGGGGGAGTCCCAACATTTTTTTTCCCCATAGACTGAATGGCTGAAATGTGTACGCACGGCCACAGGCCGAATGGCTGGACAGATTTGCACCAAATTTGTGGCAGGAGCAGGACTTGGGTCAGAAAACGTGCTTTTGTGTGTTTGTTGGAAATCGGACCAGGACTTTTATTGCAAAGAAATGAAATGTACGTCTAAAAAAATTAGTGATATCTGGCTCCGCTGCGCTGACCCATTTCACTGTTCGCTCCGCGGACAGAAGGCTCATTGGCTTGCAGTATGCTATGGTGTCAATGCACTTTGGACACGCCAGTGGTTGGCTGGACAGAAGCGTGCTGTGTGTCAACGTTTTTGGGAAACGCCTCCATGGTGTATCGGAGGACAGTGCGCCGTCGAAAGGGACTGACAAACATAATGTACGGCATGTGGTGGTGGGAAGAGGGGATGGAAAGGGTAGAGGAGAGAGAAGCGGAACATATGATATATTTGTTCAGGTCAAAGAAGACGGCCGTGTGCAAGTGGTGTATGTGAGCACTGCACCAATTTGGCCGTGCTGGAAGGAGTAGCAAAGCATGGTTTGCAGGATCGGGTGAGTGAAGGAGTGGGTGGACATTTTGGACGATGGAAAAGTGGCACTTATGATAAATTTGTTCAGGTCGAAGAAGACGGTGGAGTGCGCATGGTGTACGCGAGCAATGCAGCTATCTGCGGGCAGCTCCTTAGGGGAGAACCTTTTGTGACGACTGCTTGGACGCTCCATTGGGAACGTAGACTGCATTGCAGCTGATGCGCAGAAAGTGACAATATGTTGTGCTCTTGCATAAGGGTACCAGTGCTACTGTTGAGTTTGTGGATTTCCCTTGCGGTATGGCGGTGGGTTGGACTGTCGGTGGTAGTGGGACATTTGTGAAGTATGGTACGTGGCCAAATGTTGCCATGCATGCCTGCATTGCCATTGCCTTGCAGTGATTGTGGGCAAGGCCTAGTCTTTTGGGTGCATGGCTGTCATATTGGTATCTCGAGTGCACACATAGGTAAACAGAGTGCATTTCATTTAGCTCTGCTAACTTTAGTAAGTTATTAAAAACATTTGTTGTTCCATCCGATACACTTTGCACATGCAAATGTCCTAAGGTACTCGCCTTTGTAGATTAATTGTGGAGGACATGTTGGACTTGCTACAGCAGCATAGGTGAGATATGCCACTATTTTCCCAGGTACTCACATATCCTTCATTGGTGGGTAGCTGCACAGGCGACTACCTTCCGAGCCCAATGGGGATGGGGAGAGTATTGCAGATGATATCTGGAAAATTTCCCTTCACTGTACTATATTGTGTTCGGAGTGGCTAGCCCCAAGTGCCTTGTGTGTATGGCTAGGGCCCTTTCCACTAACAGTCTGGACACTGGTTGGAAGTAGGTTTCTGAATGTTGCCTTCTTTGGGTTCGTTCCTACACTGATATGTAACTCTAACGTACACTCTTACAAATATGCATGTCTCCTGTGGGTGCTCACCATTACAGAATGGTTGTGGAGGACAGTTTGTAGTTGGTACACCACCAGAGGTGGCCTGAAGTGCCTGCTCTTGCATATGGTGTACGTCTTTGGACTTGTTGCCGTTCATGGACTGACATGCCACCATTTGTGTTTGGTATGGTGTGCCCCTGATAATACCCTGTGCTTTGAGAATGAAGGAAGAAATGGCGACATGACACAAGTTACTAAGCAGTGCACATTTACAGTATGGATGATGTACAGACCGACCCACATACATTTGCACCAGACAAAACCATCAACGCCGTCACGTCCCACAATATACTGGACGGCAGGCCATCTGACTGTTAGCTTTCTTTTGCGTAATTATTCAGATGACCAACAAACGTGGTTGGCAGTCCTATTGTGTGCAATTGTAATGTGTGCATCGCTTTCTTTACCTGTATGTGTGGGCGGCATACACAATCGCAACAGTCACTGGCATAGCTGACTTTACAGACTGACCCACATGCATTTGCACCAGACAAAACCATCAACGCTGTCACATCCCGCAATATACAGGACGGCAGGCCATCTGACAGTTAGTTTCCTTTTGCGTAATTGTTCAGATGACCAACGAATGCAGTTGGCGGTCTGTTTGTGTGCAATTGTAATGTGTGCATCACTTTCTTTACCTGTACATGTGGGTGGCATTAACCATCACAACAGTCATGGGCACAGCTGATTTTAGTTGTGGAAAGTCATTGTGCATGGCGTGCACTCCAGGTATTTTTGTTACGTGCATGCCAAACATAGCACACTCTGTCATGTGAGATCCCAGCTCCGGAAAGAAACAACACAAACAAAAGCAAAAGCAGACATGTGCACACAGAGCGTACGGTTCCAGAAAATTCCCATACTTTACCAACAACACTGTGAATTGTTGCAAGTGCTTTATTTTGCTACAGATTGTTCACACAAATGTGTAAGGTAGCTGCCATAACTGCTCTTTTATTTCACAAACAAAATCCAGTGTGCAACACCGTCTGTGCACTCTGTACTTCTTTTGTTGTCCAGCAAAGTGGAGAAAGGATAACTGTGTGGTCCTTGGTGGCCCGTGTGGAAGAACACATTTTCTTTGCAAGGTAGACAAGGTAGAAGCTGTTGCCTCTGGGATGCTTTACAGAATAAACGTTTGCATGTTGGTTCGTATTGCCGGAACGGCAAATTGACATACCGGCCCATATCGTTCAGCACAGATAACAACAATGGAAAATACATTGCTTATGGTAATCTTGTAATGCTTGGTCCACCACCTGTCTGTTGGAACTTGGAAGGTTTGCCACGCGCAGTACGGTGCCAGGTATCTGACAAGAAAGAGGAAAAAGAATAGATGTAAGTAACTGCTACTAGTGGCAGCGCACAGGAGAAGAGTTAGCGGGAAGGTTGTCCTAGTATGTGGCTGCCTCATGGACCATGTAGTGTGTGTTATTGAGTAGCGTCATATGTTAACCTACTGCTTTGCTCTCTGATTTGTAGGTGATAATGTCCTTGTACGGCTCCACACAAGCAAAATGTCTTTGACACATTGCCACCAGATGTTCCTTTCATGTGTTTCCTTTTTACAAAAAATGACGGTGCTAGCGAGTGTTGTTAGACCCACGGCATAATGTCTGTGTGTGTATGTCCAAAGAATTTTTTTTAAAAAACAACCGTGATGGGGTTCCCCTCAGATTGCAGGAAAATTCAGGAGCCGGTTTGCTTAAAATAGCAGCATTGAAATGTGAGCTGTCGATGTTTGTGTGCGGGTTGACCCCTGCGTGAACCTGTAGCCATTACTACTTTCAAAACAATGAGGGTGCGTAGAACTGGTAATTGTTTGAAAGGGCATAGTAAGGACAAAACAGGGAAATTAGCATAGAATAAGGTGTGCAGTTTCACTGTATGATTTACCTTCCAACAAAACGAAATATAATCACATTTGCTATTTACGGGGAATGGTGGAGACATGTCACTGTAACGGCGCGTGATTACTGCCGTCACAAACCTCCGTACAGTGCACACAGAGAAAGTGTGCGGAACAGTACATGTATAATTATGCATACAGAACTGCATCTTTATACATTTTAGTCATAATACACAAGAGATGTAAAGTTGTACTTGCATAACTTGGACAAAATCAATGCTTCCTTTGGGTGGGGGACACATTTCAGTGTACGCCATGCAGAATTGTTGCAAACTAACTTGGGGGCACATGGCCAGAGCAACTGAAGCGAAAGTTATGTATTCTTTTTTTCTAGAATTCCATAAAATGTCTGCCCTTGGAGCTAATCATGCTTTCCACGCAAGGCTGCTTTACAATGCACATTTGTCCTGTTGAAGGAGAGTTATGTTAGGTTTTGTTTTCCGCAGATAATGCTGGGGAAAAAAAAGGATTCAGCTGGCAACGTGTTTCGATTGCATCATGCAGTTCTGAATGTTGGTGGTGTCATTACGGTGAAGTAAGTAAAACGTATAAGTGGAGATTATGATGCCGTACACATGCTTCCCTGCATGCACAGATGGAAAGATACATAAAATGTGCTTTTACAGTCCCTAAGGAACAGTTATATGTGCAGTGTGTTACAAGCCAACAGTGGAGGATGGCACACTGTGTGTGCGTTGCCTCAGCATACGTGGGTGGCTGGACCAATCGTACGCAGCTTGGTGTGTTGCAGCGTGAACATGTTTGGGGCTGTTGTTGCTGAAAGAAAAGGAATTACTGTGTATGTCCTTCAAACATTGTAAGGGGGTTATGGTGTGCAAATGGTGTTTACATTATACAATAAGAAAGGGAAAGAGATGTTTAAAAATGTAAGGAGTAACGCAGTGGTTGAAATATGGCTGCTGAGCTATGTACCATGTTCTGCTGTGAGATCTGTGGTGGATACCTTCTTTTGATATTGTGAACATAACAATGAAGATGCCCTAACGGCCTAAATGGTGCCAGTGGAATGCAAGGAACCAAATGTTGCAGCAGGTACGAAAGTTACATAAGATGTATAGATGCATTGATCAATTTCCATTGTTTTGATTGTGCAGATTATCTGGTAGTTTACCATAGTGTAGTGCACTCAGTGTGTCCACTTATTATAGGCTTCAGTGAACAGTGTACGTAGGAAACAGGTTATCTATGATGTTTGTGTGCATAGTTGTACAGTGCAGCGGTAGTTTTGGGCAGGGTCTGCAATATTGAATGCATGGCTGGAGCCCCTACACTGTACTAGGTGTAGTGAAGTGAGCAGGCATAGGCACAAGGTGTGTAGTGTACAGTAGGTGTGCATTGCACATTTTGGCATTGCTATGTGCATGGCAGAAATAAGTGCACACATTGCACTGTGGAAATTGTAGAGGAGTATGATACCACTAATTGCATACTTACTGTTTGGATTGGGGAGGGCCTGTGCTGCGTGTTCTGTATCGATTGTGACATGTTGTAGTCATTGTTGCTCCAATATCTGTAGGAAAAGAGAACTGAACATGTTAGAGCAGATATTTTGTTACTTTGTAGTCCAATACATTGCATATATTTATTTACTTTGTGGACCCTCATAACTAGTACTGTATAAGTACTATGCTTTGAACCTGTGTATTGTGAAATGTGCGCAGTTCCTGTCTTTCTTTGCATAATCATTGCATCTGTGGGGAAAAAAGATCCTTCCAAATATCTTTGCTGCTTTGCTGCACAATATAATACATTAATGTTCGGAGTGGCTATAGCACTTTTTAAGGTGTACTCTTAAAGTAGGAGGAAATGTAATGGTTTACACTTTCTGCCCTATACATGTTGGTAGGGTGGGTGGCGTTGTATAGCAGTTGGTGTTTTGTAAATGTTTACTTGGTTCCTTTTTGGTAGCAATATTTCTTTATGCGTTTGGTTGTTGCTGGTGGTTTTCACGTGTTGTGCCATTGTACTGTGCAACTGTAGAATTGTGATGGTAGTTACGTACCTGTTGGCGTACTATAACTGCTCATACTTTGGAAGTTTTTGAGGATATGTTTGTAGCACAGTCGTTGCTGAAGGTTGAGTTGGGTTGTTTTGATGCTGCAAATAACATTGTAGTATTCTGGTTGCAGTTAGATAGCAAGTGGCGTATTGTAACTGTTTGTGTCCCATTCCTAAAGGGTACGTTTACAAGCTCATACATTCCTATTGCTACTTTCACATCCATGTACATTCTGAAGTGGTAGCCTCCCATTATCGGGTTATGTAGTGATAGTTGCATATGTCTTGCAGTTGTATGAGTATTCTTAGAGAGCAGGTGACTCATTTGGTACTTGGTGTTTTGAGAGGTTACTGAGGATAGTTTTGAACCCTCATATTTAGTACTTTCCCTCTTACATATCCTGTGGAAAATGCAATGACTATGATTTCTGTACACGTACTGTTTGTGTTAGTGTACTCATTGGGTTAATTGGGAATAGATTTGTCCAACACACATTGTAATGCATTTTTTTCAATGCTTGCTGTATGCTAAGTGGCTTTAGGTCACCAGTGTGGAAGGAGATTTTTTTTTGTGCACTTACAAAGGTACTGGTTGGTGCTAGGGAGTAACGTATAGTAGGTTTGTACATTAATGACAAATGTTTGGCTTCAAGAAGATTAAGTAGGCATTTGCAAGATTTTCAGGTAATCTCTGCTTTGGAATGATATAAGTATCATTGCATTCCCACCATGACCATTGCTTTCTGATGTATGCAGTTGTTATGCTTGAGCTAAAACATGGCACTGGTGCGCAGTGCATTCTGGGAGCGCTCGGAGCCATGATGGTTATTTACTTCATGCCGCAGTGAAAAGCTGCACGCATTTTGCTGAGAGTTAGATTCACGGTGCTGAAGAAAACATGCTTTCCAAACCTGGTATGCAATCAAGGACATTTCTGCTGGGAAAGCTAACTTTGTTATGTCTTGTTATGAGCTATGGGACTGTTTTTTGTGGTGCTTGTTTTTAGAGGAGGGAGGCACTTTGCTCCTTGAGGGTACTGTCGGTTGACCCAGCTGACACCAACGGCTGCTCATCAATGCACAAGTGCGTTGCCAGAAGGTTCGAGAAATCGCCACCCCTTTTTGAAGTGTGCATATATGCGGAACCCCTGAGTGGTCAGGTGAGACTTCAGCCAGAGGAGGACGCTTTCGTCCGGCATACCTGTGGGCTGTTGTGCTCTCGGCCTGACTGTTATCAGGGTCTTTCAGCCGCTTCTGGCGAGATGAGGAATCCAGTTACGCTCGCGGTGATGTATTTCCTTTCGAATTCTTTGCTTCTTCTGTGATTTATTTCTATGTTTCTTCTGTGATTTATTTCTATGTTATCACTGGTTGCTTCTAAGCTTTGAATAAATAGCCGTATGTGTGCTCATTATTTTCTAAGAGTGTGTGGTTGCAAGTTATTGCGTCTTACTGCGTTCAAAGTATTGGCTCCATAATTGCATTGGTGATTTATGATTTTCTGTGCACTCTGGAAGAGCAATACATCAGTATAGTGCCCTCCACTGTTTGTGTCGCCTGTGTGGTAGATTATGGCTACTGTTGTGAAGGTTTTCTTGCCAAGTGACACCTGTCTGTGTGTGAAGGCAGTACGTTTGCAGTTGTTTTCCATTGGCATTCTATTTTAAGAGCATTAATATTACATATTGACTATGTGAGTGTATATTCAGCGTCAAATGATTATCAGACTTGCACGACATACGCTATGTTGCTATGCTCTGCTATGGTTTGCATTTTGCACCAGTTGCTGAAATGGAATGGAGTCACAGTTGGGTATTGCTAGATACACACATCATTTGTTAGGGACTTGGTCATGAATGACATGGTTGCAGAGACAGCATGTATGTTCCCACATTTAGGAAATGTGAAAGATTTCATTGAGTATGTTTTTCCTTTTCAGTATTTGCAGTAAGTACAATAGAAATTCCTGTGGATCGTCTTGTTGGTTTAACGTGAATTTCACCATTCCAACACAGTAGTGCGATTCCTGCCTTATTCCTGAGACACTGTAAATGTTGTCAGGATTACTTACTGAATATCTGTGAAGGACGAGCATTTGCAAACACAACTGGTCTGCGCCATTCAAATAAATGTGTTCAAGAATTGCTGGCATTTTGAATAGAACATTCATTGTACATTTGCATAGCAATTAACACCTGTTATAGTGGAACATTTGAATGGACCAGGTACTTCTGTGTCTGAGTACTTTGATGGAAGGGTACGTGGTTTCTTTGAAGAGGCAATTTTTTATGTGTGTACTTGGGTATTTATTGTGTACTCCTTTTGTCTGTGCTTTTGGTTGTTGATGTAGTATGAGTTGATTTCAATTTCATTGCTTGTAGTGTTGCCAAATCATTTACAACTTCTGATTGCATGAACCTTCTTTTCAAACCTTTGGGTTTCTAAGGAACAGGGTACATGTTCAGATGGGGTGTGTAGAGTGTACATAGTCTATTGTACTCTATGATGCAAGGAATGTCTGCGCTGACAGCAGTTGCATACAAATTCACTAGATACAGTCCTTCCAGTGTATGTAGCCATGACTGTGCTATGTAACTCAAGCCTTCTTTGAAGACTGTGGTGCCAATATCAATCAATGCTTGATCTAAGTTTAGACCTTGCAATTTATGAATAGTTACTGCATATGCTAGTGACAGAGAAAACTGTTCTCTGCGTACATACATGTCTTTGAAAAGAAGGAATCACACCATTGTGCATCCTATCTTTTTAACTTCTGAAAGTTTGTCAAATTGGATGTTAACAAACTGAATGCTGTTGTCCCGTGTGTATTTCTGGAAGCCAACAACTGTACCAAGTGCTCCATTAAATAACCTTTGATCTACGTCAAGGTTACAGTTCAGCATTACTCTACAGTTGACGCATAATGTTAACATTTTCTCCAAACCTGCTGTGTTGGAGATAGAGTTTTCTAAAGTATGTAGTCGTGCTATGCCTTGTTGACACATCGATATTGTCATAACGTGTATGCCCAGTTTGTCTGTGGCATGAATTTGCACTAGTGATTGTTTTTCTTTTTTCAGAATTTTTGCATTGAATTGTGCAAGCTTGCTAGAGTTGGCATTAAGGACGTGCAGGTGCCATTTTTTGTGAGCTAATTGTTCCTTGACATCCGTAGCACATGTGTTATGCACGTACAGCTCATGGACGTATCTAGTATTGAGGGTAGACTGCGCCTCCTTTGTTAGTACACCAATCCATATGTTTTTTAAAATGTTGGTGTAGGTGAGATCTGCAGACTGACGCATGTTCTGAGTTAGTTATGTTGCCAGAGATTTAGATTCCCAATGCTTCCAAGACTTTTACGGCACACTTTGTGTCCTAAGGTTTTGAAAATAGATTCACCTTTCACTGGTGTTAATTGAAGAAGGTCTCCGAAAACAATGACATGTTTTCCTCCAAAGAGTTCTTTGTAGTCTGTTTTGAGGAACTCTTGCAATCTGAGGTGAATCAAAGCCAACATTAGGTTGGAGACCATGCTCAATCCATCTATTAGGAGCATTTTCATTTGTTTCAAAACTGTGCGTAGCTCCATAGCAGATTCTGCTGAAAGTTTATACTACTCTAATTTGTTTTGGTGTTCTAGTGGAAGGAGTAGCAATTGGTGTAGAGTGACTCCACCTATGTTGTAGGAAGCCAAACCTGTAGGAGCAGTTACAACAGCTGAAAGGTTGTTGTTTGTTAATTGTTGGAGGTATTTAATGATAATTTTTATTAAGAATGTTTTCCCTGACCCAGCTTCACCACTTGCATACAGCAGTACAGGTTTGTAGTTGTCACAGGTGCAAGTTTTACTTTTGTGCTGTAGACCATGTTCATTGTTTTCACGTACTTCTAGAAAAATGGTATGCTGCTCATTGTTCAGTTGGGATTTGAGTACAGCCAACGCTTCTGCAGATTGCTCATACTGAAACATAGTGGTGGTTACTTTCGCCATGGCTAATTCTGCCTCATTTGCTATGAGTGGCTGTCCAAGGGGTTCTTGGCTGCCTGTTGCAGAAGGTTCACTGCTCTCAGAAGTGTCTACATTTAGTTCTGCTTGAAGTTCTTCTTCTTGTTGACGTTCATTGTCCAATATGCTTTTGTACCCGGGAAAGTGTTCATCTGTGATTGTACTTTCACTTGTACTGAAAGCAACTTCATAGGAGGCTCGGGTGCCTAATAATTCTTCTCCTTTTCTCCATGGTTTGAAAAGTAGCACTAGAGCCATGTAGTACAATTTTTTGTGTTGAGGAGTTTTTAATGACAATTTCATATGATTAATTAGGCTGCGTTGGGTATGTTTCACCAGGCTGCCTTCACAACTTTCCACTCTGTATCCACTTTTTTTCCTCATCTGGTTTAATGTTATTTTTGTATGCAAAGTTTTGGGATATCTGGTATAGGCACAAGGCTTGTTACTGTTGTGGAAGTATGTGTCCAATAAGTTGTTCTTCAAAATGTCCTAGCTGTTGGGATCACTTTTGGCTAGTGTTTCTATATCTTTGTACAATTTAAGTACTCTTTTTCTGGATGCAGCAGGACCAAGGCTTAGCCACACTATGTTTTCAGATTTCCCATATAAGGCGGTGCAGGTTAAATGGTCTGCGGCTTTATAGAAGCCGCATTCTCTGTGGGACAGCATTTTTATGCCAAAACTGTACAATTTTTGTGCCAGTGTTTTGTCAGATGATATGTCATCCCAGAGGTCTTTGAGCTCTGTTTTCTCTGCTTTGGTTAAGTAGGCTGTGACATATCGTGCAACTACAGTGTAATTGTCTGCAATGTACTGTACATCAACATTAGCATTCCACAGAAGGGCAATTACTGCATTGTAATCATTGATGTACTTTGATGCTTTGCTCCTTTTTATGCATCCTGTGTTCTTAGGAGATTTCCCTTTAGCACTGTGTCTAACCAAAGACATGAAGTTGTTTACTTGCCCTGTTATTGAAACTGGTCTGGGGAAACCAAAGCAGCATTTGGTGTAGTATTTTCCTCTGTTCTTACATTGCGTCAACAATACTTGCCACACTTGTGTCTTTGGAATTGTAAAATGTGTGCCTGGAGGTTACTATTTGTACTTTCCGAAGGGATTTCGCAAGTGACATATTTGTGAATGAACTGCAAAACAGTTTCATCTATCTCCTTACCAAATTTAGGAGCATTTTTAATCCAAAAAAGCATGAGGATGTGTGGTGCTCCTCTGGCTTGATATTCTTTTCTCCAACAGAAGTGTTCCACTTCTCTAAGAGGAGAAAGTGCTTTATTGCAAATGAAGTGCAGCATGGCAAGTAAGCGATGATGGAAGTACCGTGAAACATTTACTGGATCAAGACTGCAAAGTTCTCCTGGTGTTTTCATGTCTACACCTGTTTTGTTTTTGTTTGCTATGCATAGGAAAGTGTGTAGGTCTTCCCATGCATACTCTGCACAAGTTAAAGTGACAATCCATGTGGCTGGGCCAAGGTTGTGTAGCATGCACCGTATATCTGCGTGGCGTCGGAACCAGTGCTCTTTCGTACCACACATGTTTGCCAAGAGACTTGTAATACTTGACTGTAAACCTTTGCCCTTCTCTTGCACCTGTTTTCAATATGTGGGCAACTCCATAGCATAGCGTTGACAGTTCACTTTCAAAGAGGAGGTGGAATATGTACTCCACGTTTTGTCTAAATCTAGGGTCTGCAGAATACATTTGTAAACAGCGGTATTCTGATGCTGTTATTTGTGTGCATCTTTCATCATACCTTCCACCTTTTGCAGTTGGGAAGAGTAGATGAAAGGCTCATGTGTCTACACTTTTTCTAATATACTGTTTGGTGCTCCTTTGGCTTGCCTCATTTGATATGTTTCTAGTGCATCATCTATGGTGTTTCTGGAGTGCAGTGGATGAATATTATAGTGGTCTAAAATATTGGAGGCAGCACTAGGATCTAGATGTTCAAATTGGTCAGTTGTTGAGGAGTCCTGAAGTGTTTCAGTAGTTTCTATCAGGTTTTCCTCAACGTTTATTTCCTTGTAGTATTCATTGTTTTGTTTAAGGTATTGCAAGGCTTCCCTAACTTTGATTAAGTCCACTAGTTGCTGCCAATTTTATTTGTCTTTGTAGGTACGTCATTTACCAGGATTATCAAAGATTCTTCTATTGGCCTTGGCACTCGCAAAGTGTCTACATTTTCTTTGAGGTCTAATGGTAAATAAACTACTTTCCCATGAATGCCTATCAGTAATTTGGTGGGAGGCAATTTTTCCGTTTTCGGGTGAAGTCGTATTATTGCTTGAAATGGGTGCACTGTTTGGATTATAATGCTCTCATACAAATTAAGCTGTTCCAGTGTGTTTGGCAGTGGAAATACTACCAAATTATTGCTGTTTGCCTGTGGTCATTGTCAAGTTTTGCAGTGCAGTATGTGCACCATATGGAGGTGTTCGTAATTTCGTATTTGTTTTCAGCTATAAGTTACAGAGCTAATTAAAACCATTGGGATTCCTCATTGGCTTCTATTTTCTGCATTATATCGACAGTTTTGGTGCTCTTTCTGTAGAAAGTTCTACAACAACACACACATACTTGGTCTGGCATTTCAGCAGATGCTCTTTTGAACTTTTGTATTTCTTTTCTGTATGTGTGATCTAAAAAGTTTATACCTGCACTGTTGTCGGTACTGCTGTCTGACAATGCTGGAGTTTGTAAGTGCTCTTCAGTTCCACAATATTTCCTTTGGATGTGCTTTATTTCTTCCAGCACTTGTTTGGCTGTACTGTGTATGAAAATATCATTTAAATGTTGTAGTGCTAAAGCTGGACTTTTTGCATAGTATAGTTTGTAAAATAGATTTCTGACTGTTGAATGGTGGGTTGCTAACATTTTGATATGGTGGAAGGTGCTTTTGCAAGCAAATAAAACAAACTGGGGGATAACTAGCGTGGTGCGCTCAACTTTCTATAATCTTGTCTGTATGCAGCAAAGAGTACACAGAAGGTTCCCTTCAGAACCCCCAGAATAATAGACTGTGAAGTATGTGGAGTGTACTCAAAATGCGCAAATAGACTTGAATGAATATAGTGCTGCAGGAAAAGTTCCTCAGTCACAGGAATACTTAGTTGTAGATCATCTGAAGTCACTGCTTGGGCATCTGAGTAAATATTGAGTAATGGCACAGTGGCTTGTCTGTAAGTTTCACACTTCCTTAATTAAGGAGGTTCCAATACCTCAAAAGTGCAATTTGTTTGGGTAAATCCCAGAACGTCAGCCAGTAATGAGCACTATATTCATTCTTTCTACTTCAGAAATCATTTAACGTATTAGGAAATTGCCACACATCGTTAGACTGCCTTGATAACGACCCAGTGGTCGAAACACGTGTCGGCTGTGCTTGGATTAAAATCTCTTTTTCACATATCCAATGGCATTATCTATTAATGTGATTTTGAGTTTGTGATGGATTCTGAATTAGATTTTCAAGTATTGTTTAGTGTGATTCAAGTCTATTTGCGCATTTTGAGTACACTCCACATCCTACACTGGCTTTTGCAAGCAGGTCCAGAAATACAGTCTAAGGAATGTCCTTGTATTTCTGTGTAGTTGCGCACTGGACAGGAATCCTTAGTTTGAAGCATTTCTTTTTTTTTCTCATTGCCTTTGACATACTGATTGAGGAATTGCTGCAAAGATTTGATTAGGCATTGGCGAACGTTGCACATTGATGTGCAAGGCCATTTGTAGGTGAGGCGTACTGGTTTAGTGGAATGGAGAGTGACATCTAAGTTGGATGGGAATATTTCTGAAAGCGTGTTTCTTCTTTCATTATGGTATTGTGGATATTTTCATACCCTCGTCCACTCTGATGTACGGCAATTTGGTTTGTTTGTTCTTGTTTGTACGATTCTTCATTGAAGTATGGCTCTGTGTTGGTGGTGTGACTCCACTCACCTGTACAGATGTGGCCAAAGGTGTCCATGCTGATATTGCGTTTGTTGTGAAATAGTACTTGCAATTTATTAATTAATCTTGTTAGTGGTTTCCTTCTGTTCAAAATGACTATAAACAATTTCCGTTTCACGATCATTGCACTGTCAACAAGAGCTACCAGGATTACTTTTCTGCGGTAGGTTTTGAGGGTTGAACGTGATTTTTGCCCTGTATTTACAAGGTGCTGAAGGACTCTGTGGTGGAACATTTTTGTAAAAATATTTTTTTTAAATGCTTGCTTGTGGTTACATTACCATTTGTACATGCACTGTTAGTAGTTGTAAATGGTGCACTGTTTTTAGTGCTTTCCTTTTCATTCTCACATTTTGACAGATGAACTACACTTTCTTTACTGGTGGATGCATCCGTTTTCCTTAATGACAGGATTATTTCTTCTCTTTCGACTTTCTGTAGAAGTTCTGCTTGCAGTGGATTGCTACTTTCTATGTTTTCAGGTTGCATGGCTCTATTTTTGTGTTTCTTTCCATGGAGTTCCAATTTGGTAGGCATTGTGTAGTATGTGTTGGCAAAGAAAAGGAAGTGTGGGTGCGCAGATCTTCAAATGTATACGCGTGCAATGTGCATGAATGGGTCAATAGGAGGGTAGCTATATACATTGAAGTGTGTCACTGTGTAATGGCCTCTAACATTCGGTTGGGGACACTGTCTTACTATGCGGGACAAACACTGAGCACCTGTAGAGGTGGCATGAGGAACAATTAAGTACATATTGGTGGATTGCTGCAAATCTATATGTTAAAATACTATAGCAGTGCACTCTTCTAGTACGAATTACACAGTATGATGGTGTTGTACTTGCTGTGCTACTTGGGGAAAGTAGGTGTATTACAGGTTGTATTTTGAAGTGCTCACGCCATTGGCTTTCCAGAGACAGGTGAGTACTGCATGATAAGATGGTAAGAAAATATGTTGGCTAATGGCATAGTGCTTACATTTGTGCAATACATTCTTTAAAACTCGAGGGGGATGGCTTGGCAGGAAGTGCAAGTGTGCGTGTGTATAAATGCATGGCTTTCAATATGACTGGGGACTTGGGAGCATAAGCATGTTTGTGAAGGCGGCATGTGGATTATTTGGAAGTGTATTGTATGACGTCTTATTGAACACGTGTGTATTAATAATGGAGTATTTGCTTTTAAAATGGAGTACTGCACATTGTGGCAGGATGACAAAAAGGTGTGGAAAGAAGTAAATCGTAAAAATCACGGACCAAAATAACAGAGTAGCAATTTGCATATAACAATGGCTGCTAATGGCAAATGCGAACTTTGCAACCACCTACCACCTACCACTGTAGGAGCTATTTAATGGTAGATGATCGGAGAAATTCAGTTATGAATGTCGACTACGTTATGGAGATTCAGTGCCAGGTACCCTGCAGGTATGAATGTATAACATAGTTGCAAATGTACTGTACGAAAAGTAGTAATACCAACAAGGCGTGGTGACGGGTAGGGATGCCGATGTATGTGGATGCAGAAAGCGTAGATCATTTTACAGTATTTTCCCATCCAGGTGCTTTTGATTTACAGGACACTTGACCTCTGCGTTTTTAACGGTTGGTATGGACAGTTCAACAGAGGTGATTGCGTTAGATGCAGAATTCTTGGATGTAATTGGTGGATGCGTATGTGACCATTTAACAGTAGCCAATGAGGGAGTGCTGGGAAAAGACTACAGGAAAGGGAGGAAGGACTGGCCCTGCTGTACTGGGGCACGGCCCTTGCGGTAATTGGGGGGGAAAGCGCACGTGCTTCATGCTGTCCTTCTTCATGTGCTTGCCATGGAAATGGGACTACGGATTATCGAATCGGGTGTATGACTGCTTTTCTGTTCCATGGTAGGATGTTCTTATGTGCCCATGAGAACCTTAGTGCTTCCAGTGTAGTTGATATTTTTTTTTCCGTCTACTAAAATTAGTCTTCTGTTCTACAATGTAATAAATACATAGAACCGTTTACAGCATGAGTCACTGGAGTCAGTAAAATCATGGGCACTGGAAACCAGGGTGTCTCCCTCCTCCACATCTTGCCAGGTCTCATGATGGGGATCATGTGAGTGGGATGGATGGTCACCCACTGTTTCATCAGAGGCGAGGACCAGAAACCCTGTGGCAGCTCTGTCGCCTGCTGCCCAAACTAGTGGAATGAGAATAGTGGTGTCAAGCCACACCGTTCTGCATTGGACAACTGGAGCAGATGCATCTAACATCCCATCCCACAAAATTGAGATTACCTGCCACCGCTGTATAGATCTTGCTGAACTCATAGATGGACCTGCCTTTCTATGCCTCCATTTGAAGCAACCTTTTTAACTCCTAATTTATATCTTGCAAACATTTAATTTAGTTAAATTATCTATAGCTGTCACAAAAAATTAGCAATCTTGAGTCTCCAAATCAATATGCAAATAAGAGGCCGTTTTAAAATCACTGGACTTAGCACCATATGAATGCCCACACACAAAATGTTTTTTTCTGAAATATTCTTGGTTTATCTGTTAAAGGATTATTGACATAATAAATTGAATTAGAAATATTGAAGCCAATTCATAAAAAACGAGAGTGCACATTTAGAGGTTCACTTTGCTCCCATCAAACCTGCTCTCTCAATTATGATCTTGCAGGTTCTTGACTCACAAAAGGTGTTTGTAAGGTAAGCTAGAGTATTGCAGCGGTCATGCACCTACACCTCCCATGAATACTTAAGAGTTAGTCTCATTTCCAAATCGTAACTATGATTTGACTGATTAAATCACCTAGTGGGTAAGGTTATTGCAGTCAACTGTGAACTAATTTGGGGACAGTGAGTACATAAGGAATGTCAGGCTGGGAAGGGACAATGACTTAAAAATAATGTTTTACACCTACACCTCTATTTTGGATGTAGTAATGTAAACACAACACCTATCAGCCATGATCTTTTCTGTTTGGGTTAAAAAAAAAGTTCCCCAAGTGAGCACAGTCCCCTGCATTTGGTTACCAACAAGGAAGAACGGCCCCAGGTGAAATAGTATATTCAAACAAAAAATCAGGATGGGAGAGCCACACTTTTGAGATTCAGGATATATTTGTTTAATCTCTGAATTTTAGTAATGATACATACAATATATCAATTGTTTGCATAATGACAGATAGACGGACAGTTATACATTTGGTATGTTGGGGTACCACTAGGTACCACCCTCAAGAGTGTGGAGGGTATCAAACTTCTGGTGGTGCAAAATCTCTTGGATACACAATCAACATGGGTTTACTACACAAGAGTGAATACAGCCCAGGACCTCAGTTGGTCCATGGGTATTGTCATAGGAAAAAACACAACAACAGGTGTGTACAGGTAAGTATTGGGTGGAGTTGTGTCATAGATTGACACTGTAGTGTTTCGGCCACAGGGTACGAGGACTCGATGTAGGTGGCTGGGATGGCCTTCTTCAGGATGGAGGTGAAGGGATGAAACACTGTCCGTATTGTATCGTGAACCGACAAGCGGTGCGGCAGTAAAAGCTTCTGAGGATCTTCGACCATGCGTGAAGTCAGGTGAAGGCGGTGGCTCAATGACCACTCGGCTGAGGATATTAGTCCAAAGAACCGTATCTGGACCCGGGGTTTTCAGGTGGCGGGAGCGTCAATCAATGGCGCCAGTAATTGGTGGAGTGCCTGTGCTAGACGCTTCTCCACAGGTACCCCACCAATTACTGGCATCTATCTTAAGGTATAGGTGTGTGTCATCAGAGAAATTGGTGTATGTAGATGTTGTTTGTTGCTAGGAGGACTCCCAGCAGCTCCATGTATAGATTGAAGATAACTGGGGAAAGGATGGAACCCTGCGGGACTCCACAGGTGATGGGAAGAAACTGCTGGTGAATGGTGAGGTAGGATTTTAACCAGCATAGAACAAGGTTGCTGATCCCAATGTGCCAATTTAGGGTATCTGTTAGCGCCTGGTGGTCTATTGTGTCGAAAGCAGCCGGAAGGTTGAGTAGAATCAGTAGGTAAGAGTGGCATCATCAAGGATGTTGAGGGCATCGTCAACCACCTGTATGTTTTCCGTCTCTGTGCAGCATCTGGGTCTGAACCCAGATTGGTAGGTTTTGAGGAGACTGTTGGTGTCAAATTATTTCTGTAGTTGCACAGCTACTGCTCTCTCGATGCTTTTACTTAGGAAGGGAAGATGGGTGATGGGGCAATAGTTACCTAGAGAATCACAGAGTAGGGACAGAGCTGTACCCATGACCAGCCACTGAGACCTGAACAGACCCCAGGTGTAAAAACGATTAGGTGGGACAACAACCCACGGAGGTACATGGGGAACCAGAAATTGACACGCCAAGGTGCGTTGTGGGACCAGGCAAACAAGGCATGTACAATGCACTCAAGAAGGGGAGCACAAACAAGGATGTGGTTGGTCATGCTGTACAATGTGTCAACCCTCTCACGTGGTGCATTTGTGGACCAGGATTCCCGGGTTAACAAATGCATCCATTGGATTAGGACAGTCAAAGGTTCTACCACTTCTTCTTTTTTTTTTAATTGATAAAACCAAACTTAATCAGTCATACAATATACTTCCATAAAACAGACATAAACAATTTTTAACATCTTATATAAAAAAAAGATGAATTCATAACAATTATAAAAGAAAAATGTTTCAACAATACACTTACTCAGGATTCAGTGTCACTCATGCATCAACTGCATCTTCATTCCAATTTATCTCGTTTAGGAAAGCAATACTTGCCGTTCCTAGGGAGATTATGCGACCACAGTATATCATCCACCACATAACATCAGCTGTAAGTAACCTAAATTTCTCTAAGGTTCATTTGAAATGTTGTTCACATTTGGACTTCAGCATGTTACATTCAGTGAGTAAGTGTCTCAAACTTTCTGGTTTATTTACACCTTTGCAAAAGCGGCATATATTATATTGCATTTGTTTGAGTTTACGTCTCGCTTTCAGCTCTCTTGTTTCCCAAACATTAAATCTTACTCTAAGGAATTGCATTCTATGTCTGTTTGAAGGAGATTTCAGTAGGTATGGTTCAACAATACTACATTTTATGAGCAAAAAAGGGTTCTTGGGGAAATCACAATACATCAGACATTTTTCTCTAGTATGATTTCAATCGCATAGAAATATTTTTGTTTTAGCTTTAGTTGATTTCTCAAGCAATTTATCTAAGGAGATATGGCATCAGCAAGAACCTCAGTAACAACACTGCGCCCTTAACCATAAATGTGTCATTTGTAGAGAACACATATTCTCCTAAAGTACTAATCAACTTGTTTGTTTTTAGAGTTAAGATACATTTCCTGAATAGCGCTATCATCTGCCATGTGTAGCGGGCATATAACGATATCAGTCCTGCTTCAAACCTAATCCAGGCTATGGGAATTGATTGCGGCAGCCCCAAAATATGTTTCCAATATTTACTTTAGAGGTGCATCCCTATATTCTCTGTTATGTATGGTTTAGTTTCTGACCCATATAACAGTACTGGGGTAACTTTCTGTTTGAAGTAGGACAGAGCAGGTGTGATGGAAAATTCCCCGTACTTTTCTTGAATGATAGAGGCTTGAGCTGCCATCTTCTTTACCTTATTGTTAAGCTGTTGTATGTATAAATTATTGTGTATCCCAGCAATAATGACCCCCAAATATGTATATTGGGGTACAATTTCTAAGGTGTCACCCTCAATATTCCATTTTAGCGGTTTCTTCACTTTGGTTTTACTACTGTTAATTGAGAGCATGTTCTTGGTGATGTATTCTGCAAGACCATTGAGTAAATTTTGCAGGCCGCACAGGATCTTAGAAATTAAGACGAAATTGTGTGCATATAATAGGGCCATCAATGGTTTCCCTGCCAGTTTCTGGGGGGGGGGCAGCTATGATACCTTCAAAAATTCTGTTAATGTCTGCTATAAAGAAGTTAAACACCATGGCTGCAAGTATACACCCTTGTCTAAGACCTTTATAGGTCTTCATGTTGTCAGTTAAGAGACCTTGTAGTCTGACTCTCAAAGTTGTATCAGAGTGCAGGGATATATTAATGTAATCAGGTATTCAGGGCAACCTTTGTGCACCAGTTTGTCTATCAATAAGGTTTGCACTACAGAATCAAAGGCGGCCCTAAAATCGATAAAGGCAAAATATAGTGGTCGGTTTGTAAGTGCATGATGTTTTATAACTGCTGTAACTGATCGGAGATTGATTGATGTCCCCATGCCTGGAATGAAACCAGTTTAATGTGGGTCTTTTTTGTTGTTGGCCATTGCCCATTTATTAAGATCTCATAGAATTAATCTGCAGAAGATGTTCCCCACAATGTCTAATAAAGCAATAGGTCTATATTTGCCTGCACATGACCTGTCACCTCTTTTAAAAATTGGAACAACAACAGAGGATTTCCAAGATGATAGGATGCAGTCTTTATCAATCACATGGGAACAAATGTCCGAGCCCATTGTTGGGGGTGTTGTTTCATCATTAAGTTGGCAAGCCCATAAGGGCCCGGGGCTCTTGAGTTGGATGATTTATAAATGTACTATAACACATCTTCCTCACCTATTTGGAGTGAGTGACTATTTCTCACTGTTGGTTGGAAGGTATTTTGATGTATATGTGAGGGAGCATATCATTTAGTGTGTACTCAATCCATTTGGTTTTTGTTGCCCTGTTTATCTGAACTGGAGTTTGTTTTAGATGGTTTGCAGTATTGCAGTATTAAATAAGGCCCAAATCTTAGCCACACTTTTAGAGAAGATTGCTTTGAGCATTGTTTCTCCATCAGTTTGATACACTACATCTACGAGATCCCACCCACATTGTGTACGCACGTTGCAATTGACATACTTTTTCATTCCTAGCATTTAATGGTAAGAGCTGAGCTCTCCTTTTCTCACGTCTCAGCAGAGTGTTTCTTTGTTGTATTTGCTGACCCTAGCTATGACTCTGGATCAAATGTTTGGTCGTCCTTGTGGAAGAGTGTAGTCTGAACATTTGAAGTGTAAAATTATAATGTTCTTCGGCCCACTGGGCAGATGATCGTCTCTCAAGCAGCTTAGCGTTAAAGGCACTAAGTGTCATATTGGACCACCTAAATCGGATTAGCTGTTAGGCAGCCGTTATAACTGTTCTGTTTAACTTTGTTAGCAATACTACCATATATATATATAGTCAATAATTGACTTACTCGTTCCTCGACTCCAGGTTTCTTTGGGAGGGACATCATTTGCAATTGCCCCATTTAGCAATATCATATTATGGTTAAACATGAACGTGTTCCACAGCTCATGAGTGGAAATTTGTTTGGTGCGTTTGCCAAGATTCAGGCATTGCAAATTTAGATTACCAGCAAGGATAATGGTTGTTGTGTCAGTGTCCATTATAATTGTGTTGAAAAGAATCTCAAGTTTGTGCATGAGCAAGTGGTTGATTTTGGCTGCCGTATTTCGATAGATATTAATTATTGCTAAGCAGCTACTGGGGTACTTGATTTTAGCGAGCTGCATGAAGACATTAGGAGCAACCCACAGTGAAATATTTAAACCTTTCCCTGTTTTTATTGCAATCATCAGACCAAAAGAAGGGCAGCCTTAATGGTTTGCTTTGGCTGCCTGAAAGACAATCTCATGCCCATCCCGAACCAGGCACTCTAGCAACCACCATTTTTGTAATGCAACAATATCAAAATCCTCTAGATTATTATCACTATCAACCAACAGATGTGCATGGCCACCAGTGTTCTAGTTTACCAAAGTTAATGACTCTTGATAAGTTTCAGATTGTTATGAGTTATTTACAAATGGGTCCAAGTTCTGATAATGGGACTCCCTCTTCCAGGCTAGCTGATTATTAGTACTCTTATTTGGGTATGTACGCATTTGTCTCATTGTAGGACCATTACTTCTCCCATCATGGGGTCCATTATCATTAGGCATGGTCGATATTGTCGGATCTACAGCAAGAAGGAAGCCCATAGAGAAGAGTTCCATTCTTGCCAGCCAAATTGTATTCCTAACCAGGTTTGAGGAGATCCACAAACATACTATCTCCAGATTTTCATTATTTAGAAACTCTACTTGAACAATGTCTGTGGAGGTAATGTCTTTTAATGTCTAAATATCCACCAAAAATTGCCATCACACTTGCTCTATTTAGATTGTACGCTTCGTGAGATTGAGAGCGACATTTCAGTATAAATCTATGATAATTGTTTTGTTGGGTCTAGTGAGTGTTTTGAGGTTTTTAGATGACACTCCTTCGGGAGATCCATCATCTTCATTGTTTGTGTTTTGTTCCGTCATCGGCGGTAGGAAAATATCTCTCCAGAGTTGATGGGATGATACAAAGAGGAGTCATTGCTTTAGTTTCTGATGATGTTTTTGTTAGTGAGTTATATTCTTGTTTCATTTTTAGATATTTGTCTACTGATTTTTGAATCTTAGCTCTAATATCTTTTAAAATGTCAACTGGAGCATGATTAACCTCAGGAGCAATTACGTTGCTAGTGGTCACATGTCTAGGATTCAGGGCGGGTTCCAGAGGTGCGACAGACAGCACTGGTTTGGTAAGCCTATCAGTGACTGTAAGATCCCAACCCTGCTTCATCTTTAGATATTCGTCATTTGAGTTTGGATAGAAGATCTTATATCAGTCAAAATATCCATGGGTGCATGATTGATTTTAGTGTTGATTAAATTGGACACGTTTGCGGTATTCAAGGAAGATAACAATATTGCATCCGATATCACCTGCTCATTTTTGTTATCTACCACAGTTACACTGTTTCTCAACCGGGGTTTGTTTAGATCTGTTACTCTCACCAAGTAAGGCTACCAATTCATTTAAGGGTGGGTGATCAAAAGATGGGACTGCTGACGCTCTCCCACTGACCACCGGTGGTCTTTGTCGTCTCAGGTAATGGCATTTAGCACACATGTTTCCACCTGTCACTGAACTTTGTTTGGCCACATTTTGGATGCGTCTGATACATTTTTTGGTGCGTAATTGGGCCAAGCACAGCAGTTTTTTTCTGATTTTTGTTTTTTTTGTTAGTAGGATCGATCTTTTTGGGCTGACACTGGGCATCAAACATATTGTAGACAGCGGCGCCACAGTTAGTCTTCTGGGGTAAAGTCTGATTTGTGGGGTCTTTGGTCTCACACAACTGTGTCCTTTGAGTTAGTTATTACACAAGATTCATCTGGTGAGGGGGATGTGTCCAGACGGATGATTGCAGTAAATTTGGTAACACTGGTCCTAGGCCTTCCTCAGTTTGTTGTAAGTTAAGGTGTGTATGAGGCTGTTGGGGGAGAATGTGAGTGTCAATCAGAACGTCATTTATACCATAATGGGTCATTAGTTGTTGTCCTTGGACATCTCGATTAAGTTTTTCCATGTTTTTCATTATATGATCAAACTGGAGAGTTTGCTGAGTGATTTTAGCCTCTACTGATTCGAACAGCTTAACATTACCGAAGTATTTATTGCGTTTAGAGTTATTTCCAGTAGCAAATTATTTTGTTGGAAGTGTTAATGTTTTTAGCCGCCTCTACTGGTTCCACACGGGACTTCTTAGGTGGAGCATGCAGCGTACGGTATAATAAAGACAACGCTAATCCGTCTGATCTCTGTGTGTGTTGATCAAAAAAACTAGGGGAATCCATAGAGATTTCCGGCATTATGTTTAGTTATGTCATTTAATATCGGTGCCTCGTATGGGTGTGAGTCATTTTCAGGTAATCGTTGATCAGTACCATTTACATCATCAATATTCAAAAGGGCTATTATTGCTGGAATTATGGTTTCATCTGGAATTGGATTCTTAGTTTCTATGGGTTGGTCAGAAGTTCTAGATTCTAAAGAAGTTATACTATTGGTGGGTTGCATAGTTAAATCCACAAGGAGACTCGTCTCTGGATATGACTGTGTGAGACACATTTCATTTAAAAGTACTGCATCAGAAATCTACGCGTGCGGGGCTTCACTTTCTCGAGGCCAAACTGCATTTACAGATTCAGGATTACCAGGCAAGTCTGCGTTGTTTAAGCCAAGCGAGACGGGTATTGTGTCAGATTCGCATCGCGGAACACAGAAGCCTCGGATATCGCTCACTGAGCTCTGTCGTTCTGGGGTACCAGCAGGTTGAGCACTCATTTTTTTTGTTCAAGGCAATATTAGGTGATGGTTTGTGAGGAACTGTCTTCAGTACTAGAGATGCTCTTGTAACCACTATGTTGGCTGGCATATCAGATTTCAAAGTATAGGCTATGCCTTTCATGTCATGCTTCTCCACCGGGCGTTCTTATGCACAAAATAACGTTCCTCATTTGTCACTTATTCACTTAATTACAAGCACAGGTCACAAGATTAAAAACCGAAGGTAGCTGCACACTTGTACTTACTGATTATATATGGGTTCTTCTAACAGGAAAAGGTAAAGTGAACACACACGCTGCCACGCTGACTCAGTGCTAACAGCAGTAACATCGAACTTCAAAAGCGGACTTACAAAGCGCGCACGCAAATCGCATGCATGATCAGCAAATAGGCAGCTGGGTAATGTGGGAGGGCTTCAGTGTCCAACTGTGAAGAAAAAAAAATATATAAGGTTGTAGTTTCCCTTAAATACTAGTAAGCCCAAAGCCACAGCCCACAGTCAGTTGTTACAGTATGTTCTCACTTGGAAGGCAAGCCACAAGCGAATTCCGGGGAAGCAGCACGTTGGTTAAACTAGTTGCAGTTGCTCCCAGCAGAGGCTCCCAGCAGTAACAGCGAATTTCGAAAGCGGATTTTCAAAGGTTGTACCTCAGCAATTAAGGAGGACACAGTAGGATGCACACAAAAAACAATGCAGTGAAGTAATACAAATGTAATCCTGATTGAGCTTTCATCCAAACATCTGGAAGATGGGCTGTACAGCATGGACCAACAAACCAAAATAGATTTGCAACCTGGTCTCTCCCTTGGCGGATCCCCTCCAAACAATCAGCCTTGCCAAAAACGCCCATGATAAAACAGGCGAAAGGGGCTATAGTCACTGGAGTGACGCACAACCCACACTGAGAGCTAATATATCACTATTACATCCAATGTATCCAGAAAATCTGGCACATCCAATAGGTGATAGTTTGAAAGATGTGTACTGATGCTGTCTAGAGACCAGGTTGGTGTAATCTAGCTCGCAATGCAAACTGGTCTCTTGGAATATTGCGGGACTAGCTAGACACATGGATGACTCGAATTGGTGCACCTTTATTCAAGGATTTGATTTGTTGTTTCTCCAGGAAATCTGGGCTATCGATAACATTGACCTGCAAGGGTATCATTATTTTGCCACTAATGCCCATAAGGGCCCCTTTGGTGCACAAGTGCGGTATTGATAATATGTTTAAATATAAAGATGAACTGGTGGGTAGTGGTATGCCAGACAGATGGTCATACTTCCCTACTGTTTCATATTTATAAAAGACCTAGGGCTAGAGATCCTTCCACTATCTTTACAAAAATAAATGAGATCAATTGGTAACACGTGGGCACACGATTCAGATCAGTTCATATAGTAATAGCTGGAGATTTCCACCTGCAGCTAGAACCAATTAGAGAACTCGAGGGTTTGTGGGAGGACCAAGATCAAGCCTGGGACATACCATCTTTAGTGGCAGAACCACCATGGAGGGTACATAGTCTTGCAATGGTAGACAGAAATTTGAGAGACCAGCCAAAGAAACATGCATTGGCCTGTAATCCTCTTCACGCATAGATGACATTCTGATCCTGGTCATGAACAGGGGCTTGCTTGTCTACATTGAGGTTTTGAACAGGAATGAAAGCATTCACAAATCTCTGGCAGCCACTATTCGGTGTGACCTGGTAGTATCCAAGTCCTCCTACCAATCATATCGGATATAGGGAATAGAAGCAGCAGGAAATGCTTGCAAAACACTTAAAAGGTATACATTATTTGAGGGCAATAGAACATCAGAGATATATGAGGCTTGTACTCCTCATATTGAAAACATCTGTTGAGCCGTCAGTCTGGATTGCATGATACTGACCGAGTTTAGAGAAATTACTTAGGGTATCTTGCCTCACCAATAGGCACCCAGAGCACACAGGCATCGTTCACCAAGAAATTGGGTTAACGCTAAATGAAAACAGAACAAAAACAATAGGTTTCAAACCAAGAAAGTCAAAGAAATACACTGTGAATGTGATGGTGGATGGTCGCAGGTTACAACAGGTCCTATATTTTGATTATTTAGGATTGCGGTTCTTAGATAATTGTTTATATTTGCCTAATAGTGGACCAGGTCATAGTGGACCAGGTCACGGCCAGACCAGCCTTCTACTGGCTTATGCTGTGCATAACTAAGGGCCTTGAATGTTTTAGGAATGCACTGTCCCATCTGTTGACTCAGGAGGGAGGAAGGAGCCTCCTGTGGGCTACCCACATGAAGGAAACCCTTGGTATGTGGGTACATCCATAAGGACTGGTCAAGGCATCAGGGAAATGGCTCAAACAAGCAGGAGTTCCATGTGGATCAAATACCATGGTTTTAGTCTGGGGTCATGCTATCTTGGGGGATTTTGGTTATGAGAAATATGTGTATGCCGTCACTCTGTCCTTTGCAAGATCATTATATCTGCAGTTCATAATGGGCACACTCAAGCTTGCAAGCTTCACGAGCACTTGGAGAGCAAGGAATACGAAATCATACCCACTGTGCGAAACCTGCAAAGAAATAGTCATACACTTTCTTTTTCTCTGTGATTGATTGCAATCATTAAGGGCGCAGTACTTGAAGCCAATCTTTTAAGGCAGGAGGCATTACTAGAAATAGAGAAGCAATGGAATGCTGTAAAAACAATTGAATTACTAGAATTGAAGCTGGCGGCTAAATATATACATCGGGCATGGCTACATAAAGACGGTCTGTTGAAGGGTGGGGGGGGCACATGTGTACTGAGCATGACAATGGATACAACCTTATTTGATACTGTACCTTTTTCTTATGTTGTGCATTGTATTTATCCCCTGATGACCACCTTTGCTTGGGTGGCCTTGTAATTTACAGAATGAGTTGAAAAATTCCACAATGGTTTCATTGTACCCGCACCAGAACTTGTTGTCCTTGCACAGAGCCCCTGAAGATAGCACTTTATCTTGTGACTTCTTTTTAAACGAGATGTTGATGTTGTTTGATGCAATTGATGCACTTTTAGCAATGAATTTTGAAATTGTATACTTTTTAATCTACATTGATTGTTTTGTAAATGTTGGTTTTATGGCCTACGCTAAATACAACTCTTTTGAACTGATAGTTACCTAGGTTGTTAGGAACCATAGTGGGTTTCTTTAATAGGAGGAGGATTTGTCCTGTCTTTAGGGTTGATGGGAAGGTGCCTTGAATTAGGGTGCTGTTGATGACCTCCAGGTAGGGAAGGAGAGATTCTGTGTGGAGGGTCTTGAGGATGGATGCTGGGAGGAATTTGTCTGTATACGCCATTGGATTTGGCCATGCCCCCACTGCATACTTATGGGACGAGACCCACTGGGGTGAAGCCCATGGGTGGAAGGGTGCGGGTGTCCCGCATGGCTTTTTGGCACAGGGGAGCCTCCATACTGCTGACGCCGTTGAATTTGGCCATGCATCCACTGCATACTTACTCACGGGACCAGACACACTCAGGCAAAGCCTGTGGGTGGAAGGGTACGGGTGTTGGGGATCCCGCAGGGAGATGGGTGCCATAGGGGAGGTGAGAGCATCCAGGCTCAGTACTTCGTAGAGTCTGTCTAGAGAAGGCCATCAGCAGACAAGGTTAGGTGGTGCTACAGGGGGTGAAGCCATACCTGAACACAACTGAAACAGTCTGTATCGTTTGATCTTACTATTGACTTCATTTATTTATTTTAGTATGCTAGCTATGTCTTTAATGGTACCCACGGTTTGGCTCCTCCCTGTTACCCCTTCGAAGTTTTCCAGTTTTCAACCTTGCCAAAAGGAGAATTGTGACTATTAGTCAGAAAAAGGAGTTGCTCCCCCTTGCATTAATTGTTGACCCTGTTAGTACCAAGGTGCAGCCTCAAAGCCCCATTTAGCCTACGGGTGACGTTTATCAGCCCATAAGGGAAGTAAATCACATCCTTGGAAGTTCCCTTTATGTGATGGTGTGCAAAGTCACTGGCACTGAGAAAGGAGGCATTTCTTCAATCGATAACAGCACCATGAGAATCGGCTGTGTGAATGCGATTAGTACACGGAACGGTTTCTCTGATTGCCCTGTGGTTGGTCCCGTCACTCAGTGTATTGCCAGGGAACATATCCAGCAGGGGAGGGCCTAACCTACACAAGGACAATTCAGGCGGTGAGGAGCAATCCGTTTTTAGTTTTACAGCAACACCCAGCCTCTGCTTCCATTGCAGTTACTGACACTGTGACAGCCTTGCTACTCAAGGGATTGTGCCTCCTAGGTCCAGTCTATTGAAGATGGGCACCCAAACACGTGTCCTCATAATATGCAAAAAGTAAATATAATACGTCCCGTCACGGAATGAGACCAAGAGATAAATTGCAAGGATAACAAACTTTATATAAAATAAAGTATGCAAGCAAAGAACTCTGCTGCCGAAAGAGTGCTCTGCCAAAATGTACACGGGCAGCACATTATAAGAAGCACTTTCATCATAAATGACATTGTGTAGTGTGCATAGTGCGGATTGTGGGGGGTCCATATGTCATGCCCTGTTCTATAGGGGATGCCAGGCTGTAATTGGCTGCTGCTTCCCAGTCGATCTGGTGGCATGTTGGTCAGCTGGGCTCATCTCCACAGTGAAGGTCAGGACAAATGTGACACAAATCTAACTAACAGGAACTGATATTATGAGAATAATGGCGAACATAATATCCTTGCATGAATGGGGATACTTGGAGACTAATGGGTTAATAATTTAGCATTCTGACCTCTACATTCAGGGCTTCATTGATACCGGGGTCCCGCTCCCAGGTGTCTCCCCCTGGGGGTTTGATCTATTATTTATGTTCCCTGATGCCTCATGATATGAACAGACGTGTTAGTTTGGGGAAAATATACTGATGCACAGGTCTAAGGTGGGTGTTCTGGAATGGTCAGTTCGAGGGGGTCTGATGGGTATCGACATGAAAGAGAGTGGAGGGTCTGGGACTGGCAGGCCCTGGCCTGGCGGGGTGGGGGTTGAGTGGGCATGGCCAGTTTTGTGGAGATGAATGGGCACTGGTGCTGGGGCCTGCTCTGGTCTCACACTCTGCAGAGAGCACATTCTGTGGAAGTGATACTAAATAATTGCAACAATAAATTGCTGGACTGCCGAGAGAACAAGGCTAACGTTGTGCTGGGAGGGGGTGGGGATGTCTGGGGTTCTCTGTGCGAGGTGCTGGGGAATGAAGAATTGAGTTTACAGAGGGATGATTTTTGGGCCTAGTCAAAAGATGACATCTGCACCCGTGGAAAAATGGCTTCTGTTTTCGGGCCTGTGAGGAGCACTATATTTATAAGCCAATATGTTTTATCATAAGGTGATGTACCATGGGGTGTGTGTCTCTCCCCCCTTACACGTGTTCTACTTACCGCGGTAAAGGCGAAGGGGTGGGACAGGACAAACTCCTTCTGAACACTATCTACAATGTTATCAAGGGCCTTCAAATATGTCAAAGACCTTAAAGACCATAAAGATAAGGCACAGGCAATATGCTCACTGAAAATCTGACAACCGAGCCCCAATTTTGCCTGCACACCAGCTTGCACTGTGTCGCTGCCCATCCTCTCCCTGGCTAAAGTGAATGATGTCCCTCAAACAGAGTGCAATTGCAAATGCAGCCTTGTCCACAATGAACTGGCTGATACAAATGAGTTGTTAATGAGTATCCTAGAAGGCCACAATGGAGGTGGTGTGACGGGAGAGTGTCAGCCAAATATTGACGATACCATGAAGGCCCCCGGCTAGAATTGGAGAATCTACGCACCACCCAGCCAAGTGTTCCAAGCCAAAATGACTCTATTGGTAACAGTTTTCAACAGCTAGAAAAGGGGCTATTGCTCCAGGTAGACTGCAGTACCAGTGCTGAAATTTTAAAACAGCGGCCAGCTCATCCACCATCATGAGTCAGACATGGGCAGGCTGATCGGGGGGTGTGAAGGCCACCCTCAGGTAACGCACATGATGGTGGGGCTGATAACATCCAATATGCATTTGCCCCCAGTAACATCAGTCATACCAGTTATAGAGGCCTGAGATCTTAGCGCTGCCAAGCCAATGAGTGAGAAATCATGTGAGGGTTTCGCAGGGGGGCAGATATTTTTGCACAGGGTCCCCACAACTGCCTGTGACCAACCAGAATACAGGGATTCACTTATAAATAAGTGCACCCATTGGTTGAGAAAGGTTTGTGGGTGTTCCTTCCTAAGTTGAAGGTATATATTAATCTGCTCAAGAACTCATCACAATGGGGGAGGATCCTTTGACACTATTTGCATGGAACTGAAGAACCAAAGAGTGGCTAATGGAATGCTGGGAATTGCCACATGGCAATGTGTGTCACCATGCAGTTCAATCGGAATTAGTGCCCTTGCCTCTCCAATTATGCATGGTGTCAGCTCCCGCTGCTATCTAGAGCAAATGTAGTTCCACTTGGGGATAGACCTGGGGGAGGGTACTTCTTGGAAGTGGGGTGGGTGTCTTTGTGAAATAGTGACTGGTCTTGGAAGGGGCTATGGACCACTGACATAGCCTAGGTGGTAACCTGAGTTAATGTAAATGTCTATTAATTATTTGTTATGTATTTGTTAGTACTTGGATGGCTATACAACCGAATAGAGTGAACTGAACTGAACTGTATACAATGTGGCTTTGAGAGTGGCCAGGTTTTCTACACGGGTCCTCTCTAGAGAGTGTCTTGAATGTTGTCCAGGGTCTGGAGATTTTGTGAGGAGGGATGTGTGGTGGGTCTGTGGAGGCAGATCTGGTGTCTATGTGCTCCTGGATCTTGCTGATTTTGTCGATAAAAAAGGTGTTGATGGCGGTGGATTTTTCGATGGTGTGTGGTATGGCAGGGTCATGTAGTGGGTTGTTGCAGTGCTTGTGCACTTTGAAGAGAGCTTTGCTTTTGTTGTCGGCTTCTGCTATGGCATTCTGATAGAAGGAGGACCTGGCTGTGTTGATTAGTTGTCAGCAGGTTGCTAAAAGTTCCTTGAGGAGCACCAGATTGGATGTGGGACTGGAGTGGCACCAGGTTTTCTCTTGTTTCCTGACAACTCTTTTGCTTAGGTTGAGTTCTTGCGTGTACCAGGGTGATGACGGTTTTGGTTTATAGGTGCGTTGTTTCAGAGGTGCGTGTCGGTCGATGGAGGCCAAGAGGGTGGCATTGAGTGCGTCCAGAAGAGAGTCACAGTTCAGTTGCGGGTGGTTGGTCCATGTGTGGATGGTGAGGCCACCCATGAGGGATTCCACCGGGATGTCCTTGAAGGACCGGAAGGTTTTTCTACTGGACGTATTTTGGGAGTGCTTACAACCCAACAGGGCATTAAAGTGCTGCGATACATAAATCTCTGTCAGTGTGTAATAGGGTTTAGACAAGGAGAAACTTGGTAGGAAACCAATATGTTTTCATTTGATGTCTAAAGGTTAAGTGGTCAGTAACATTAAGGGCATGTTAGGGGCTGCTGTTCCACATCTGTTACCTGAACCACAACATCAGTGAGGAGTAGCTTGGGTCTCTAGGCCCAGCAGGCACGGGACCCACGTCTGGGCATACCCGTCCCACTCGGGTGACAAAGCAAAAACAAAGAGGTGATGGCTGGACGGTTTAGACTGAATCTTAACCACTGGCATTGCTCGGGGCAACCCTCCAGACCATCGTTCTTCGCCTGCCAAGCCATTACAGATGTGACTTAGCAGTTCGGCCTGGAAGCAGGATTTGCATATGGTCCTTCCCCTTTTGTAATGGCTTGGCAGGCAAAGAACGATGGTCTGGAGGGTTGCCCAGAGCGTTGCCAGAGGTTAAGATTCATTCTAAACCTTCCAGCCATCACCTCTTTTGTTTTGCTATTGTCACCCCGAGTCGGACGGGTATGCACAGACGTGGGTCCCGTGCCTGCTGGGCCTAGAGACCCAAGCTACTCCTCACTGATGATGCCCAACAAGGCTGAAACATGTCTGGGGATGCTTGTGGTCTCGTGCAGAGGGGATGTAACTTAGCAGTTTGGCCTGGACCACCCCTTTGGGGGTGGGACCAAGCATGATTTGCATTTGGTCCTTCCCCTTTTGTAATGGCTTGGCAGGCAAGAACGATGGTCTGGAAGGTTGCCCAGAGCGTTGCCAGAGGTTAAGATTCATTCTAAACCTTCCAGCCATCACCTCTTTTGTTTTGCTATTGTCACCCCGAGTGGGGCGGGTATGCCCAGACGTGGGTCCCGTGCCTGCTGGACCTAGAGACCCAAGCTACTCCTCACTGATGATGCCCAACAAGGCTGAAACATGTCTGGGGATGCTTGTGGTCTCGTGCAGAGGGGATGTGACTTAGCAGTTCGGCCTGGACAACCCCTTTGGGGGTGGTACCAAGCATGATTTGCATATGGTCCTTCCCCTTTTGTAATGGCTTGGCAGGCAAAGAACGATGGTCTGGAGGGTTGCCCAGAGCGTTGCCAGAGGTTAAGATTCATTCTAAACCTTCCAGCCATCACCTCTTTTGTTTTGCCTTTAAAATCAATATGCCATCCCACTATTAGCCAATATAATTGGTGCATGGATGGGGACATGAGAACCCTGCAAGGCCATTTTTAAGCAGCAGTCTCGCTTCAGCATTTTGTATGAACTGGAGATTATGAAGAGCATTAGCAGGTAAACCAGGAAAAATAGAGCCTCCGTAGGCTACCAAGGAAATAGACTTTGATAAATGGTCACCTGATGTGTGAAAATAAAGCAGTATAACATTCATTTGAGAAAGTTCAATTGAAATAAAGATGTGTGTGAGACCTTATTAATGCAGTGTATCAGGGAAACGTATTCATCACAATGCACAACTAATTTTCTGACTGCTGTTTCTGGCTTCACTGTAGAACCGAGATGTGTTGGCCATATATATGGTCCATCTAGGTGACTGCTGCCCATGTATCATACTTTTGTATATGCTGCATTATGCTTCAGACAGTGGAGATTTGTTCATCATTATACCTCTGTCATGCAGGGGTTACAAAGCTATCCTTTACTGCATTTAAGCTCAGCAGTATTTGGGTGTCATCAGCATACACACAAAAACTTCAAACCAAAGTTATGAATTAGGTTTGCCAGGGTGTGAATTTGAAAATTAGGGGTACTAGTGCGTAGGCCTGTGTGAATCCATGGATGAACTTGCATGATGGCAATTCAAAGCCACCTACTCACTTCACTGTGTTCGGTTTTTTAAAACGATTACAACTATTGCAGGGCCAAGCTGGCAATCCTGAATCTATGCAAGCCTCCAATCAGGATCCGCTGATCTACCGTATGGGATACTGCCAAATGAGCAAGAAATAGTCAGGGCACAAGCAGTTCTCATATCTTCTAACATTCTTACATCATCATTCATTGAGATGGCAACTAATTTGGTGCTTCTATCCAGCTGAAAGGCAGGAGTCAAAGTTGTCCTACTTTTCAACAAAGGGTTGTAGCCGGTATGTAGCTATTGACTGACTATGACTGTTCAATGCCAAACTGAAATAATGTTGGCATTAAGCCTGTTTAGGACTTGCTTGAGAACAAACATTTTAGAGAATTGATGGAAAGTGATGATGCCCACATTCCCAGCTTGGCCTTCTTTGCATGCAAATTAATACCTGAATTCTATGATTCAGGAATTCTTGGGTGAGAAAGAGATTGGAAATGTACTTTTCACAATGGATATGTAAATTAGAGGCCAGCATAGTAATCACAGTATGGGTCACCTTCACCTTCACTGGTGATGCTTTTTAGCAAAAGGGATTATCACTGCAGCAATATGCCATGCACCAAGACAACATCTTTTGCATGCAAGGATTTGGTGGCAGGGGCAACTCTGGTACAGCCAATAGAGAAAAGGTGAAGCAGGTGGTGGTTTAGTGGCTAAGTCTCAAGCACTTATCTTTGGGACTAACCTGTCACCACTAACATGTCCGCTTTTGGGGCAAGATGACAAAGCAGACATTTTCATTCGGTAAACGCCGTAATAAGGCACACATACTGTGCCGTTGCTGTCGATCCAAGGCATACAATCTCCACAAATGTACCTGTGGCAGGTGTGGCCATACCGCTATGCATAAGACATTGTATAACTGGAGTGTCAAGGCTAAGAGACACAATACCACTGGTACAGTTCGTATGAGACACTTGAAGGTTGTCTACTGTAGATTCAGGAATGGATTCCGTAAAGATAAAACACCAAAACCGAAGAGACCATCAGTTGCAGTTTCCAGCTCGTCCTAAGATTTGTTGTTAAATAAACATTCCTATTACAGAAGTTATCTTTGGTATTTATGGCAACAGAACATTTCTCCAATTTAATTTATGTACAAAGATTGAGGAGCATGTTGCATGCTACATGCCTTGTACATGTTCTCCACCTTGCGTTGACACATTTTTGTTAGCGATTGATACCCTATCCGTGAAAAAGTTTCCATGAACACAGGATTTGCTCACATATGAGCCAGTGCTAAAGCACCAGAAATGTTTTGTAAGTGTTTTAATTGTAACAGAAATTCCAACACCTCCTACAGAAAATGTCACTGCTGGCACTCTGGAATTCAAACTTACATGTGCTTGACTGAGCAAACAAATACTCTAAGTGTCTACAACTACAGTCACACTCGAACATGGGATATGTCCTCCTTCATACTGTCTCAGTGCTACTCGCATGCAATATCTGGTGTGTGTCCATGTTATTTGCAATTCAAACATGTTTTCAGTGCTGCTGGAACCATTTTCTCTGATAAAAGCAGATCTATCTGTACATCATGTCAAACAACTTTCCCTCCATGTCTACTTATCCCAAAACTTTTGCTTGTTATTTTTAAATCCAACCTGAACTTTTTACAGTGCATTGAAGCCTTCAGCTTCACTACACTGGCTTTTGCTAACAATTATCTGGACTTGTCACATCTCCCTAAAGAAATGATCTCAGATTGGGGTTCACATTATACTTCTCTTTGTTTGAGCAAGCTTTGTAAGATGATGAGTATCGAAAGAGCCTTGTCATCGGGGTTAACACCCCAAAACTAACAGACAAAACCAAACCTATACATCAGGCATGTGAGCGATAAGACAATTGGAAGAGCTTATTTTTCAAAGCTTATTTCAGTTGCTACTACTCTGTTCACTCTATGATCAAGGGAGCCCTTTCCTTTATACCAACATGTTCTATCCAAGAACCTTTCCCTGTCTGCCTATGTCATACATCAAAGTAACACATTTTGAAATAATTTTGAATGCTTTCAAATATCGAATGCTTTCAGCCAATTCTCCATGACACTCAATTTATGATCTCTAGTGATATGGCAGAGGTGGAGGAGCTAATGAAACGCTAATCAAATTTAATGAGCCATGAGCCAGCACCCTTCATACCCATAGACAAGGTTTGGTTTGCCTCAAAGTATTTACCCGAGCACCTTCAAAGCTCAGTCATAGGTATTATGGGCCCTTTGTCATTGAGCAATGGATCAATCCAGTCACCTTTTGCTTACAGCTGCTGGCCTCTGGAACTGCATACATCCAATTTTTCATGTTTCGCAGCTGAAGCCTTTTGATCCCAGAATTGATGCACGGGACCATGTTCCCTATACCTCGTCTTGCACTGAGGGTTTGCTGAATATGTCGTCCATTGGATATGTGACTACCGGATCCACAGGGGACATGTGCATGGCCTGGAGGAATGGGATGGCTATGATGCTTGCGTTCAGACATGTGAACTGGCATCTTATGTGCAAGCTCCTTGTCTGGTTAGGGGTTACATTGTTTTCATCCAGAGAAGCCAAGGGTATACTGTCATGACCTACCTGGGGACGTCACTTTTGGCACTGCTGGTGTATCTAAGGAGTACACTCATTGGGTTCCTCACTTCTGTGGGAACAGTGGGTTTGCCACAGGTGCCCTCACCACCTTGACTGCCTTCCAGGACAGAACACCCTGACCATCATGGTGGCAATCCAAGACCCATTGCCCTCACCATGATGGCGGCTATTCAGGAACCAGACCATCTCTACCAACATGGCGGTTTCCACTGTGGCAGTGCAGCGTGGATATTCACCTGTTTCCCCATCTGAAACTTCACTTGAGCTTGTAGGTTTATGCTGGCATTTGTCCTCCAGAATTCCAACTCCCTTCACTCTGTCTCCATCTCTTACCTTCTGCTTTTTTTCCTTGACATCCTGTTGCTACTTTCTCAGTCAGCCCTTACTTGGAGCATTCCTTTACCAGACTGTTCTCCCGTTCTGCCGATCCTGCAAATGTGCTTGGTGCCCTATTGTCACTTGACACTCTGACTGAACCTTCTGCAATGGATTCACCCTGCCTAGAGGTATTCAAATCTGTTGTGCCCTGCATCATCGCACTGAAAACGTCACCTGTGGGGACATTTCTAGGACATCACTACTCAGTTTTTTTTTCCCTTCCGGATTTTCCCTTGGAAAATGGTTACCTTGTTTGAAATCACCCAAGTGTTAGAGCCTATCACTGGTACCAGGGTGGCTTCATCAGAGGTGCGGGCATGCTATGCGAAACTCCGAACCATATCTCCTGAGGTAAAAGTTCCTGCCATTGACAACACGCTGGGTTCTCAGTGCTTTGTTCTTCTACTATACCTAATCAATCCACATGGAGTTCTCAGTAGTTTGGCCGTATTCTCTGCTTAGGTAATGCATGTATGGTTCTCTGTGCTGTAGCCTTCTCAAACATCTAATAAATGAATGTGAGATTCACTGCTCTTTGGCCTTCTCCCATGACTGATGAATGCATGTTGGGCTCTCAATTATTTGGCCTGCTTGCCCTCTACTAAATGTACGTGATTATATGTGCATCAGCGTTCTACTCTGCCACATAAATGCATCTGCGGTTCTCCGTGCTTTGGCCTTGTCCTATGGCTAAACATTTTACGTAGGCTTTCGGGGATTTGGCCTTTGTACATGCCTACATCTTGCTTGTAGAGTTCTTGTTGCCATGGACTTCTATAAAGTCAATATAATGCGTGCATCGATGATTACGTCATCTGCACAGCCTACTAAATACATTTGTTTTTTTTAGCAATGTGTCCTCTTCTTCTGCATACTAAATGTACCAATGGTATTCAGTTCTTTGGACTTCTCCTAGGCCAAACAAAATGCATATGGATTGTCCTTTGCTTTTTCCCCTCTTTTACCTAAAATATGTACGTGACATTCTCAGTGCTTAGGACTTTGTCTAAGCCTAAAAAATACAAATGGGGATCACAGTGCTCTGGCCTTCATATCTACCTGCTTAATACATGTGTTTTTTTCTATCCATTTTGAGGCCTTCTCCTCCACCTAATAATTCTATAAGTTTGTCAGTGCTTTGACTTTCTACTGTACTTCCAAAATGCACATAGGTGTACTCCCCTTCCAGCCACAATTGACATCCACACAGAGCCACACATATTTGGGCCTCTAATCTCCCTATAACGATGTGTAACCTAATTGCCTAACTCTACCTAAGCACTTTAAGGTCATCCTAATCTGCACTATGCTACTAACAATATGCTTTCCTAATAAGACTCAGCTCTTCCTGCCTCTTAAAATGTTGACAATCAATTGTTCAGACTTTCTACTTATATAGCCACAAGGTTGGCCCAGTAGAACCTCTAACCTCGAAAAACCTGAAACATCCTACCTGTTTGAATTTGTGGAAAATCAGGGAGTTCATTTGTTGCACAAACCATCGAACCCATACTGTGCGTATTGAATGCAGTAATTTCAGTGAGCTGCAATTCAAATGGTTATTTCTGAATAGTATGCATGGGTAGTTTCATGCTGGATTACTGCAACGTATGATCAGTGGAAAAATAGGTGTTTGTAGTATCCAGTGTAATGCTACTCAATTCATAGACATCAAAAAGAATGCCTGAGAGGCCCATGCCTTCAAAGGAACGTGCGAAATACAGCAGTCGCTTCACTCAATGAGCGGTATGTTCAAATGTCCCTTTCAAGCTCTGGAGGCAAACCTTTCAAACAGGAATGAATGAAAGTTGTTTTCAAAGATTTCATTGAGGACTTATGTAAAGGAATACAGACAAGGAATGAAACTATACAGCCAGGGAGCAAGCTGAACATCTGCTCCCCTAGGTTGGAATAACAAGGAATGCCGAAAATAGTGTTGGCCAAACTAAAATCAACTAACACAAAGTACGCACATTCTAACTATGAAAAGGCTAGGTATAGGGAATTGCTAATATCAAAAAAGCCCAATATTCTTTTAGGATGTGGTAAGCCATAGAAACTGCTGCCAGCAACAATAACCAAAGGGACGTCTGGTGTATTGTGAGTAAGGATACTGCCTGCCGTTCAATCGCAATAAGAAATGCCATTAACAATAATGTGTGGTATTAAGATGTCTAGTCTTTATATTCTGCTATTGATGTTTCTGTGGATGCATGGGCTCCATTAATTTCACCGCCAGACCCCCTGTTACAGGAAGAAGCATGTATTCCCCAAGAGGAATCCTGTGATATTTATATATGTATGCATGGATTCAAAGGCGCATTACTTGCCGCTGCGCAAGTAAAAACAAGCTGCGCAAGGAACACCCATAACACGGCCGCAAGTACACCAAAGAGCAAGCAAAAGGCCAAACCAGGTGCAAGCCTCCACCTCTGACCCACCATCCAGTACCTTTCTGAGTAGGTGTGCCGTCCCAGCAAGCCTAGGCTGCACCCCAGCAAAATCAAATGCCTCACCTCGCAAGCCCAGGGTGCACCCAGCGGTCAAGTCCTAAAAATTAAAGTGGGGGGACTCATCAACAAATGCAATGGGATGTGACATCACCAGAAATTAGCATATCAAGGTGAAATATGCACATTTCATTAAATTGGCTTTGCATAACCACCCAAATTGCACAGGACAAATGGCATTTGCCTTTCATAAATCAACACACACACAAAACCAAGAGAGGATATTTTCTTCTAATAGTGTTTTTGAAAACGTTAAAAGGGGTGCACATTTTAAACTCTAAGAACCAGTACACACGTTTTTCCTGATACTTGCAGTACTGAAATGTGGCATTTCACCTTAAGTTATTCGTTGTTTTTCATTAGGTTAGATAGTGCAGTGTCCAGCCTTCAAAGTGACAACTTCGTTTTGATCCGTGAGGTCGGCTTTAATTCATAAATTCAAATAGGACATTCAATGTTTCTCATTTTAGTTGGGGGGGACCGAGTCCATGCTCTGAAAAAAGTGGGTGGACTCCGTCCCCCTGCATGTACCCTCCACTTGAGCCCTGGGTGAACCCTGCGAAAACAGAAGCCCTCCCTCGCAAGGCCAGGCTGAGGCCCAGCAAAATCACGCACCTCACATTGCAAGCCCAGGCTACACCCCTGCGAAAATGTGGGCACTCCCTCGCAAGGCCAGCCTGCACACCAGCAAAATTGCGCACCTCACTTTAAAGCCCAGGCCCCACCTCTGCAAAAATGCGGGCCCTCCGTCACAAAGGTAAGGCTGCACCCCAGTGAAATAGCATGCCTCACCTCGCAAGCCCAGGCTGCCCTTGCAAAAATACAGGCCCTCCCTCGCAAGTCCAGACTGCACCCCAGCGAAAATGCAGGCCCTCTCTCACAAGCCGAGGCTGCACCCATGCAAAAATGTGGGCCCTCCCTGGCCAGGCTGCACCCCAGTGAAATTGCATGCTTCACCTCGCAAGCTCAGGCCGCAACCCTGTGAAAATGAAGGCCCTACCTCACAAGGCCAGGCTGTACCCCCAGCAAAATCACAGCCCTCACTTGTAAGTGGAGGCTAAACCCTAGCATTGGGAATTTGAACCTTGTGTCTAGCGCATCTTTTCGTGTATGGTTATTGCCTTGTTTCCATATCACGAGGGACCCCTAGGGGCCCCTTTCAAGATGGCGCCCGAACAGGGACCCTCCCCCACTTGCCCCATCGTTTACGTTGTAACGGAGTAAAGGCGGAAGAACGGCGAGGACGGGACGATCGAGTCGGGGTCAAGAGGTGTACGGGGCGCCCTGTAGAAGTGAGGAGAGATTCCTTCCGCTGGGAGAGGTTGCGTTAGGACAGGCGACTTGTTTTATCAGGTGAGTCATTCCCCGATTCAAATAAAAACCTGATTTTTGGTAGAAAGGGTGCCGATTAGTAAAAAAGCGCGACCCGCAGCTTTTGAGACTGTCAAAGATTGGAGGAGGGAAGCAATGCTCCGACTTAGGAGTAGAGAGAAGCATGCGTGTAGGCACAAAACAAAGCTTGAGGTAGCAGAAGAAAAGGAGGAGGAGCAGTGAACGGCAAGTCTAAGACGGGAAGGGAGACGTGAGCAAATGAACAAAGGAGTATACCCGCAGTGGGAACTACACATAGCAGACGAATTAATGGAACATTTGTTAACTAATACGGGTCGAGGCCCAAAACCAGAATTGAAACCAAACACGCCAGTAGTGACTGCGCAGGCCCAACCAGTAGCTCTCGTACCCCCTCCCGTAGCCCAAGCACTTCCCCTCACGCAAGCATTAACCCAAGCCCCACTCACAGCTCGAGCCCTCCCACAAGCGCAGACCGCGGACACGCAATTTCCCAGCACCCAGGAAGGCCCTTCACAGATGCCACCTGTGTCACTTGTCCCATCTGCACCTCCCGCTCCAGAGACAGATTCAGCACCATCCGCGCTTCCCGAAGTCGAAATTGAGACCGGGGAGGCGAGAGGCGGGGCTGAAGGAACAGGATTTGGACGGGTAACTCGAAGCGTGATCAGCAAAGAAAGAAAGATTGAATTACGGCAAGAGGCAGAAATGTACATAGAAGGAAACGATGGGACGGCAGCATTGGCCTCATTGTATGGGTACCGAAGAAGCGACGAGAGACAGGTAGGGTTGGAATGCATGGGGAAATTTTTGGTGGGAGAATGGAAAAATTTACTTGACAAATTACTGCCACAACGATTGTTAGATTTGAACCAATTAGCATGTTGTAGAATAAAAGATGAAGAAGTAAAGGAACATGTGAATGGACTTTTTGATCTTAAAAATGAGTTGGATAATGGATATGCCGAAATGTTTGCTGCACCAGGATACAGGGGTTGGGATATTAGAAGAGATGGGAGAGGGACGGTAGAATCATACATACAGCGGAGACATTCAATGTCATCTGTACAGAGGGGCGACAAGTTGAAAGTGTGTATACGAGAAGCGATAAAGTGGGTGTCGAATCCTAGTATTCCAACAATGGTCATACATGACATATTTGACGAATATTCCATGCCAATAAAAAGAAAGGCACTGCAATCGATGGCTGAACATTTGATGGAGAAGGATATAAAAAAATAATAAGGCCAGCCCACCTGAGATACTAGCGGTATACAAGAGAGCATTCGAGCGAAGTACAGGAGAAACGGGCCTGTCACTGGATTTAGGAATACTATTGAACTTAAGAGAAGGGGGAGGGATCGTGAGAGGGGCATTTCCAATGAGAGAGGTTCCGCCCACGTTTGTACCAAAAGTAGAGATCCCTGCGACGGGTACAGTAGGAGCGCAGGTATCACCAGCCCATTTCACCGGCCAGTATGTGCATGTCCCCTTTTCCAGGCAAGAGGTGAATACTATAAAACAGACGATTCCCGATATAAGAAAGAATCCAGCAGGTTTCTACAAGGAAGTAGAGTCAACCCTGAGATCAGCAGTGCTTACTATGAGCGATATAGATTTGATTTTCCCAGTCATTTTGCCAGCAGATATATGGAAACAGATGAGGACGGTAGATGACGTGGCGGCTTTTGGCGCCACATGGGCAGAGCTACTATTGGAGTACAAAAATAGAAAAGTAGGGGAAAATCCGGGAACCCGCATGGCAGATCTACCAGAACGGATAATGCGGAGATTGAGGGAAATAATTCCAGAAAAAAGGATTCAGTGGGACAAATTAACTACATGTGTACAGGGCAAGGATGAGCCAGTAACGGATTATTTCAATAGATTTGAAGGAGTATTCACAGACTTCAGTGGGCAGGATGTGAGCACAGAGTCGGGGAAAAGGCTATTTGTTGATAAATATGTGAGGGGACTAATATCACCAATTCAAGATATGTTAATGACGTCGGAAAGTTCCTGGGCAGCAAAACCGGTGAGTGAGATATTACACATAGCCCAATATTACGAGAACAGGGTAAATGTGGCGAAAGAAAGAGGTGAAGGATAGAGTAAATTTAAAAACGAGGGTGTTACTGCAGCAGGTCATTGGATACAATAGAGGTAGATGAAATGCACAAGGCAGAGGAAATTTGAATAATATGCAAGGGATGTCATTGGGAGTAAATCAATGTGCGTACTGTAAGGAGGAAGGACACTGGCGAGCGCAATGCCCGCACCTACAGAATAGAGGTGGGTTTGGTCAGAGAAGGCCTCATAGAGGACATCAGGGGCCAAACGGCCCAAGCAGAAATAGCATGCAGCAGCAGCAGGGATATACCAATGGAGGTACTCAAAACCAATCCTATGGTCAAAACCAAGCGCAACAGAACCAGGCATTGAAACAAAGGGCCTCATTACGACCCTGGCGGAGTGGGTTTACGCCAGCGTTATTCGCGGCGGACCCGTCCGCCCTACTACGAGTTCCCGTAGCGCCATGGAGCGTTTTCCGCCTGGTTTTTCCGGGCGGAGAAATCCATGGCGCTACGGGACCTTGTTGTTAATTACGCCACCGTATTTTACAGTGGCGCAATTAACGCCTTCTCCACTCCCATTATACCCTATGGGGCAGAAATGGGAATGGGGAAGGGTAAAATGGGGAATGGGGATTTACCGCCCCGCCAAGGTCGGCATGGGGCGGAAAATCCGCCAACCCCCATGGCGCTATCGGCAGCTTTCCGCCGTGCTCCGCGGTGCATTTAGCACCGCGATTTCTGCCAGGGTCGTAATGAGGCCCAAAGTGTTTCGAACCAAAATCAGGGCGGGCAGGGCCAACAGAGAAATTATCAGAGTGGAGGACACCGAGAGGGAAATGGGAATATTTTTGATACACAGCCAAACACGTATTATAGCAGCACCAGTGACTACACATCGGACGATGTGTTATTTTCGCGATAGGACAGCCCACGGCAGGGGTCGGAACCAGTGTCTATTCCCGTGAATCAGAGAGGACCCTACGTAGAAATGAGAGTCGGGAATAAGGAGCACCGTTTCCTTGTAGATACAGGGGCACAGAAGTGTTCGATAGACCACCACTTGGTTCCGGAGATCCCACTGTCGGGGCAAAAGAATGTTTCTGTAGGGTTCGCAGGTACACCAGTAATTAACCTCATGTCCGAAGCTGTCCCAATTACAATAGGACCATTTACGGAACAGTGTCCATTTCTTTTGACAGAAAATTGTGGAGAGAACTTGCTAGGATTAAATTTGTTGAGAAAATTGGGGGCAGTCATACATTGTACGGCAGATGGGGTGTTCTTCACGATGTGGCCTCACGATGCACCGGTGACGGAATTTATGTCAAAAGCGTTACCAGAAGAGCTAACGAGAGTACCAACCTGTCTGTGGGCAATGCATGATAACGATGTAGGATGCTTGAAAATAGAGCCAGCAAAAATAACTTTGAAAGAAGGTGTTACACTACCACGAATTCCCCAGTATAAAATTTCTGTTGAAGGTGAGAAGGGATTAAAAAGTATTGTTACTGACCTGGTGAGATTGGGGGTGGTTGAAGAAATTGCAGGTAGCACGTGTAACAGCCCGGTTCTTCCAGTTTACAAGAAAGGAGGCAATGAAGTACCCTATCGTTTCATAATTGATCTGCGCGCATTAAACAAAGTGGTAGACCCACAATTCCCTTTGGTCCCAGATGTCACAACGATACTGACAATGATACCGGCCACTGCTGAATACTTTAGTGTAGTTGATCTGAAGAACGCGTTCTTTAGCATTCCAGTGGATAAAAGCAGTAGATATCTGTTCGCGTTCACTCTAGGAGGTCGATCATTCACATTCACACGCATTCTACAAGGATACACAGAAAGCCCGAGCATTTACAGCAGAGCGCTAAAAGAGCAGCTAGACATGCTAGAATTACCCGAAGGTTGCATACTCTTGCAGTACATAGATGACTTGTTATTAGCTGCTGACACCAAAGAGATCTGCAAAGAAAGTACTATATTACTATTGACACACTTAGCGCCCCATGGTCACAAGGCAAGTTTGAAGAAATTCCAGTATAATCAGAAGGAGGTGTCTTATTTGGGTTACCTACTTTCGAAAGAAGGGAGAAGATTAACACCAGAACGCATAGAAAGTATTTCTAGTATGCCTATTCCAAAAACTCAAAAAGGAGTCAGAGCTGTAATAGGCATGGCCTCTTATTGTCAGCAGTGGATCAGTAATTTTGCGTTGATTGTGAAGCCGATGATAAAGTTAACTAAAAAGGATGCAGTGATGCCTTTACAGTGGGATGAGGAATGTCAGAAAGCGTTTGAGCAAATGAAAGCTGCATTGTGTGTTGCGCCAGTTTTAGGCACTCCTAACTATAAAAATATTCTTTAGTGAATGAGAGTGAAGGATGTGCATTGGCGATTTTGACACAGGAACAAGGTGGAAGAAATAGGCCGTGCGGCTATTATTCTTCTGCGCTGGACCCTGTAGCGCGCACTACCACGATGTTGGTGATCCGTCGCAGCGGCTGCTGCGTCAGTGAAACAAACGGAAGGAATGGTATTAGGGCATACTTTAATTCTGATGGTGCCACATGCTATATACGTTCTATTAAATAGGACACAGACGCAACACCTCACCTCAGCTAGACTGACAAGATATGAGCTCATCTTGTTTGCACCCCACATCCAAATTATGAGGTATAGCGCATTGAATCCTGCAGAATTAATGCCACTGCCCATAGCAGAAATTGGTGACAACGAATCACCACCCCATGATTGTTTAATTGTCACTGAAGAAGAAACAAAGGGAAGAATTGACTTGAGCGACATCCCACAGAAAGAGCCAGATGGGGAGTTATTTTGTGACGGCTCTTGTTTTAAATTACCTGATGGCACATCAACGGCCGCATATGCAATTACTACCCTAGAGAGTGTTGTAGAAAGCAGAAGAATACCCTACAATTCGGCACAAGCCGCAGAAATAATAGCACTGACCTGAGCCTGTGAACTCTCTGAGAATTTCAATGTGAATATTTATACTGACAGCCAGTACGCCTTTGGCGTGGTTCATAACTTTGGCTGACTTTGGGCTGAGAGGGGTTTATTGACATCACATGGGGCCAGGATTCAGCATGGCCCTTTGATTGTGCGATTGTTGTCTGCACTCACGTTTTCAAAGCGCCTAGCTATAGTGAAATGCGAGGCGCATAAAAAAGTAACATGTAAAATGGGAGAGGGAAACGCATTTGCAGACAGGATTGCGAAGCAAACAGCCACAGATTTGGGAAATAAAATGATGACAGTACAGACTGAGGAAGTACCTAATATGATAGAGAATGGAGTTGCCACAGTCAAAGAAATGCAGGCTGAGGCCACGACCGAAGAGATTCAGGGGTGGGCTGAGGGCTCTGCTGAGTTAGATTTGGAAGGATGTTGGGTGGACAAAGAGACCAAGAACTGGATGTTGCCAAATTGTTACGTAACCGCAATGGTTACAATGGCACATAGCCCTACCCACATTTGCGCAAAGAAAATGGTACAGCATTTATCCACAGTATGGAAAAATGAGCACATAAAAAAGAATGCAGAAAGGCTAGTGCAGAATTGTATTACGTGCCTGCAACACAATGTAGGGAAAGGAACCATGACTCCAGTAGGTAGTTTTGGCCCACCCTCTATGCCATTTGAGGTGATCCATTTTGATTTCATAGAAATGGAAAGGTGCCAGAACTACAAATATGTGTTAGTGGTGATTTGTGCATTCAGCAAGTGGGTGGAGGCATATCCTTTAAAAGACTGCACTGCCATGTCAACGGCAAAAGTAATGTTGAAGGAGTATTTCTCCCGGTTTGGGTTGCCCCGTGTCCTGTGGTCAGACAACGGCCCACACTTTGTGGGCGCAGTAGTGCTACAGATCTGTGCAGGTCTGCAGATAGAGAAGCGATTTCACAGTTCCAGGCATCCCAGTTCTGCCAGGCTTGTTGAGAGACGTAACGGTATCTTAAAGTCAAAGATAGCTAAAATCTGTGCTGGCAGCAAGTTGAGTTGGGTGGATGCATTACTTGTAGCGCTATTGTGCATGCGCACGTCTGTGCAGGCTAAAACTAGGCTCTCCCCCTATGAAGTTATAATGGGGAGACCGGCAAATGTATGGTGCGCACCGCAGCCCAAAAGATTATGTGAGGTCAAGCATCCTATGTTAAGCACGTACTGTGGTCTTTTAATGCAGAAGTTGCGTTTGATTCATCAGCAGGTGCAGGAGGCGTTACCAGTGCGATACACCGGACCGGGGCACTCGCTGGAGCCTGGAAGTTGGGTCTTAATAAAGAACTTTGAGCGGAAGACAGCATTAGCACCCAGGTGGCGCGCCCCCTACCTATTACTTTTGGCGACGCAAACGGCCATTCGAGTGGATGGACGGAAGGCATGGATCCATGTGACACATGCCAAAAGATTCCCAGGACTGCTGACAACCTCTGGCGACCAGAGAAAGGAAACGGTTTCGGAAACGAAAGAAACTGTTGCCAGCCCATTGCCACAGCATAAGCCTGAGCGAGAAGTGAAAGTTGAAACAAAGCCCAAGCGAGAAGTGAAACTCGAAACAGAGCCTGAGGAGGCTGCCAGTAAGGGGAGAGGGCGAAAAGTGCCCCAACGTTGCTCAGCAGAAACAACATCACTGCCGAGCGACACAAACCCTGCATTGCAAACACGAGCAGAAACAACGCGTGTACCCCTTTGACGCCCACCAGTTTCTGCAAATGCACCAAAGCTAAAGAAAGAAACTACATCATTGCCACGGCGCTCATCGCTACCCATCATTGTGCCACAGGCTGACACTGAGCCTGATACTGGAAGTGCAACGGCACTATTCACGGATCATACAATACCAGGAGTGAAACAGTATAATTTGCGGCCTCGACAGGCAAAGTGATCCACAGATCTTTGGTGCTTTTCTTTTGCCTTTGCTTCCACTCACGGACGGAGTAGGAGCTAGGGGCGTAGAGGAGAGAAGTGTGAGAGTTGTGCAAGTCGGACAATTCAAGACTCACGGCTCCTCGGTGCGCTTATAAAAGTACATGTGTCAGGACAAGCTGGACGCACATAAGTACTAAGGCTGATAGAGTACATGTGTCCTAAGCCAGAGCCGGACAAGCTGGATGCACATAGTACTCTATCAATAAAAAACTGTTCAGAAATCGTCTGAGCAGTGGGAGGAAGAACAACTAATCTTGCTCGGAGTGGATAGGTGATCTAGGCTGTGAAAGGGCTGGCAGAATTGAACTGTGACATTTTTCGTTGAACTTTTCTGGCATCAAGAACGAGAGACATTTGCGATGAACTTTGCCAGCAAAAAGAAGGACGATGAAGAACAAACCAAGACCGATTTCAGCCTCCTCCTGCACCCCTGCTGAAAAGATGATAGATTTAGAGTCTGTAAATTTAGGGAAAAAGCATGGTAAAAGGAATAAGGTACTGATTTGGACATTGGTCCTGTGTTTCTTAAGTATGGTAGTACCAACAATAACAGCTATTTACACCAAGGTTCCTGGAGTCCGCGCACCCATTAGAAACACTTTTGCCAAAAGCAGCTACTGAAAGCCTGGTTCATGTAATCACTGGTACTTTGCCCCCAATGGAAGAAAGACATAGAGAAGGATACGGCAGCAATACATTGTTGCTCATCATGAACATGACCCATGCGGTTTTAAAGAAAAAAGATTGCTGGGTTTGTGCCCATTTACCACAGCACGGTGGGAAAGGGATAGGCTGGTATGTGCAACCGTTACCATTGGTTTATTCATGTGAAGTATCATTGAGTGCAATGTTCTTTGGGAAATGGAACAAGAGTAATACGGGTCAGCTAGATGAGACCAATATGAATGAATTTGAGGAAGTGATCATGAGACCTGTGGGTTGTTCCATATTCCACAAAGCTCGCGTGTTTTCACCAGATCCCATGAGGAAGAATACACGAAAGACAACAAGACTAGATAGATTACATAGGCAAAATAGACCAACCCCGCCAGCAGAAGAAATATCAGTAATGACATTTCGAATGAGGGATGAATGGAATAAAGATGCTGTGCCCCCTGCCTATACAGTGGATCACAGCCCCGAAACTGCTCCCCTATGTTTACAGAAAAAGGGTTCCTATAAAGTAGGAACGTTTAGCAACTGCCTGAACACAGTGGTTTTAAAGCACGAAATAGAACCCGTGTACGTAGGGGACCCTGTTTACTTTATATGTGGGAAAAAAGCATATCCATGGTTAACTAGGAACTGGGGAGGTACATGCTACCTAGGTCTACTGTTTCCAGGAGTGTTCCTCTTGGAGACAGCAGAAGTAGCCAGACGAACAAAAGGTAGAACTCAAAGGAGAAGCGAGGATGGAATGATAGCAATAGATATAGCCAAATCAATTATACCATTCTTGTCCCAAATTGAAAATTCCTACAATATAAGAAAACTGTCTAGAATATTAAAAAATACAATAGATTCAACAACGGATATTTTATTGAATATGACGTTATAAGAAAAAGGGATAAGACTAATGGCACTCCAAAACAGGATGGCTCTCGATATAATATTAGTTGATCGTGGGGGAGTTTGCAAACTCGTAAAAACTGCATGCTGTGTGTATATAGATGATTACTCCCCTACGATATTTAAAGCAATCCGGAAATTACATGTCCTAAGTTCCACACTCTCTACTGAAGAAGGGGGTTGGGGGATAGGATCCTGGTTTTGGGGATTATTGCGGTCTTGGGGATGGAAGTTAATTTCGATACTAATGATGGTTCTTGGTATATTCATAACATGTTGTTGTTGCATACAATTCTTACCAATAGTTTGCACTGAAATAACTGATGGATGTACTAAGGGATGTATGCACATGGTGTCGAGAGGAAAACAAACGCAAGGCCAAAATAACAGAGACACTGATGAAACAAAAACAGTAAAACAATTCATGGCTATAGACATTAATGATGAAGATGATGCTCATAATAGTATGAAAGGTTCAGACATTGATAGTCCAGACTTATCCTCATCGGAGGAGGATACAATGAATGAATAAGACATTTGACATACGGCCAAAAGGAGGGTTTGTCAATCTGGAAAAGTGAATACCCTTCATTTTAATGACAGACGTAACTTGATGGCCGTAGGCCAACCGTCTTATGCAATGAATTATAGAAATATAGACTGATATGCTTGACCAACAAGCGGCCATTTTAAACGTAGCAAGAATCGCCATTTTGCTTGTTAACCATTGCTCATTGCTTTCTGTCTAAAACTGCTTTGCAGCTTGCAATTCTTGCGGATTCTGCTTACTCTGCTCAACTGTTAACATTGTTGTCGGAATATGAAAGGGCAAGGTCGCGGGACTGAGGAGTTCATTGAAAACTCCTCATGAGTAGTGCAGAAAGGAATGCCCACGCTCCCTCTCCGTAGCCTTGAGGGAGAGCTGCAGGGCATTTAATCACTTCACAGCTGCCAGCCAGTCTCATACGATGGTAGAATATGTTAGAATAAAACAGCTAAAGGCTTGAATTATGCTCTTCCTACGGCCCCCCTTCGCAAAACCCTTTAGAGCATGTCTGCTCCCAGGACACGAATAGTACCTCATAGATAGGAAAGCATGGAATGTGGCTCTTCCCCCGTGTGCAGCTTGCTTCCAAGAACAGAACCACCGAGTTCTGTTCAACTACTAAAATATGCCTCCGCACTTTCTAAATTGCACATTGTTACTAGAATAGACATCGAAAGTGTCATAATTGTCATACCCGTCGGAAATGTCCATCGTCATCCCGAGTTCAAAGAAACTTAATAAAGGAGGGTGTTAAGCATGACATAGCTGATTGTATGATATGCATTATGTATATATGTAACTGATGTACGTAATTCGCTCTCTTGCGTCCCTCGAGGTCTAGGAAACTCACGTCGCGGGGCGTGAGACCAGAATTGGCCAATTGGGACTATTTTTGCTTGCAATAAACCCGTGTCTGGCGCATCTTTTCGTGTGTGGTTATTGCCTTGTTTCCATATCACGAGGGACCCCTAGGGGCCCCTTTCACAGGCAGTCCCAGCCAGTTTGGACATCACCCACTAGCCCCACACACCTGTGGCACCCCCTCCAGTCTGGACAGCATCCCCCATCACCTGTGAACCCCCCCTACGCAGCCCCCTGACAGTCGTACACAATAACATAACAATGTATGTCTGCAGCTCACCTGAACCTCTTTGCTCTGCCAGCACCATGAAATGGACCACCAAAATGTCCACAGCAAACACAATCAACATGAAGCACTATAGATCCATCCAGGACTGGAGCATCTGCTGACCTACCCTTCCAGACCTTATTCAGCCCACCCCATAAACATGTGAGAAGTGAATGCAATGCAAAGTGGCATGTGCATGTTAGCCAAGGCACATTGCCAATGCATCAAATCACACCAACTGAATGTGTGCTCACGACAGACGTAAACATACATAAAAATTGTACAGATCCACAAACAATGGCCAGGCGCATCACATTCTGAGCATCAGTGACCTGGGTGGAAGGGGTGGAAAAATACCTGTCAGGCAATAATAACATGACGGGACTATGCATGTGTAATGGGAGGGCAGTCAGAGAGTGCATGAGATACCGAGACAGGGAAATTGTTCTGCCACACCGAAAAAGCAAACATGGCTCACTATTGCATTCCAGTGGTAGAGGTGGAGCAACACATGAGAGAAGGCAGTGTTTGACTGCACATGTGGGTGGGCATGTCTGCATGACATGGGTCTAACACAGAAATGACAAACAAATGTGCAAGTAATGTGACCATGGCACACCTCGACAGTGAGCCCACTTCCCTCCACCCCAACCACAATCTCAGCCCTGGCCAACATGACTCTGGCTTCCCGTACTGGCTTCCTTTCTGCAACGATCTGCCCTTCATATTGCCTGAACATGAAAGACATTGAGTGGCACATTCCCATGTGTCCCTCCTGCCTCATACTTTCTGCCTGCCTCCTTTGGAAGGTCTTCCCTGCAATATAATTCCTGCTCATCGTTACCATCTGCTGACACAGTGCCCAGTGGCTGCTACATTGGTGCACCCTCCAAGCTAATGACGATCCTGAGGGGCATATGGCACCTGCACTGCTCCTAGGTGCTTGCTGTCCCTCCATTGCCTGTGACCCTGTCGGTGCCTGGGTAGGCACAATGTTCACCTCAGCTGCTGTGTCTGGGACTCCCACCTCATGCAGGGATGTGAGCTCCACCAGAACGGGCTTTGTGGTTGGGACTGGTGCACAGGGGGCCCTGCTGGTATGTCCGCGGGAAGGCACCCTGGAGGACGATTGGTGCACAGAGGAGGAAGACAAGGAGGTGTTTGCAGCAGTGAACAAACCATTGAATCCACCAGGGAACACGCCTGCTGCAAGCCAGGCCACAAGGCAGTATAGCTCACTTTGATGATAGCAAAGCAGACTAAGAGTAGTCTGCCCATCATCACGATTGACACCTGTCCACCTAATGAACCCGGCCAGCAGGGGCAGAACATAATCTCGGATGGACACACCAGATGGTAACGGGGTGTCAGTCTGGGTGTACACACCAGCCGAAAAGAGGGGGTGGGTCTGGGTGGAGGCATCCTGGCAGGTGCGCACTGCTGCTTTCAATGCCCCAGGGAACGGATTTTGCCCAAGCACCTCCACGGTGGCCTGCACAGCCTCATGCCCCTGGGACAAGATTGCAGCAAGCACATCCACCTCAACACCCCCACCTGACCCCATGGGCTGGGCTGCAATATGGCCCTTGTGTAGCATCACCTGGACCCACTGCTGCTGATGAGTCCCTTCCACCTTCACCTTCTTGGACTCACCATCATGCCCGATGTCACCAACGCTGCCCCAGCCACATCGCTCCCTGAAGAAGAGTTGTTCCTGGGGCATGGCTGATGCCTGCACTTCTGTCTGGTGGAGGCTTCCCCACATCCATGCTCCACAGCACTACTGCTGCCCTCTTCATCAGATGCAACTGTGGAAAAGGAGACACAGAACAGCAACATCAGTGTACTGCACCAAAGCTGGCGTGACATCACCGACATTAACCAGAACATGACTCGTCAAAGGAACAACCATCAACCTACACACCAAGACACATAGACATGCAATCCACAACCATGCAGACACCTGACTGGCCATCACTCCACACAATCATATCAAATTACATGTCACTGTCACAACCAACCAATTGTGTATTCCATACACACATGCATCAATTCCACATGCACATGTGAGCACGTCATAGCACCAAGCACATATGCTTGACATGCACACACATCAACTCAAAGTGCCTAAGAAGCGCCATGACCAACAACATCAGAGTTCAGGGAACTGCAATGGCTCAACGTGACTAAGGGGGTCATTACAAGTTGGGCGGTAAGGGATACCGGGCACCGGTAAGGAGACTGGTGCCGGTAATCCCTTACTGCCCAATTCCGAGGTCCCTTAGCGGGAACCGCAAGGGACGTGTGGTTGGACCACACTTCCCTTACGGGTCCCGTTAAGAGACCAGGGCTCTAATTACGGGCCAGCCATTAGCAGGCCCGTAATTAGCGCCTTCCCCATTGAGCCCGATGGGGGCTCAAATGGGAATCGGGAATGGTTGGTTCAATGGGGACTTACCGGTGCCTCCAGGGTTGGAATGCACCGGTAAGTCCCCATTGAAACAGACCGGTGCGGGACCTCGTATTGGTGGCAGCCATGGCGCAAATAGCACTATGGCTACCTCCAATCTCGGAATGAGGCCCTAAATTCGACATCAAAATGCACATGTTATATGCAGGCATGAGTGATGCCCAGTCACACATTCCCATTTTGGGCACATACACACGAACATCATGCATGCATATGCCGTGGGCAACACTACCTCAACTCTCAGATACAAGTAACATTGCATGTGCATGGTCTGCAAAACAGCACTACAACACACAATGCAAGTAAGAGCACATTTAAAATACAAAGCGGTGTGATGCACACATGGAGAGCAATGTCTGGGGCGTGCATGCAGACATCTGTCTCAGAAACATAATTGCTGCAAGCCTAAGGGGGTCACTTCTAACATGCTGGTACATGCACAACACATATGCCCCGTAGAGCAGTGCACCACATGTCTATTCACCAGTCGACTCCAGACATTGCATAATTTGTAGACCTGGGAATGCAGCGCAGGGTAGAACCTCTCCAGGACCTGCATGTTGCTACCCGACAGCCTACCTATGTGTGCACAGTGCCCCTCTGTAGTAGCTGCTAGGCAGAATCACATGCAGTACCCTTGGGGAACACTAAATGCAATTAAGACTACAAGTGTCAGTACAATTTCACCTTTGCTACAAGCCTGTACTACACAGTAATGTGGTAGCAGTGGCTGAGCAGCCAGACGTATCTCAAGAGTACAGTGAGCAGTATAACAGGTTACACAAAGGACTAGAAATCAGAGTGGTTCAAAAAACACTTACTCAAGGTTTCTTGGTGAAATAATATACATTTATTTACAGTCATTTGGAAAACATTACACTAGCAAGAGCAGCTCAATATCACACCCTTGTATAATACAATACACAACCAATAAGTTACTGAACAAGTTTAGCTCCCTGAAGTGGGAGCAACCTGGCACTTCAGTTACTTTTTAAAGGGGGTAAAAAGACAAGGTTATAAGAAATGAATCGCAAATACTTCCATAGACAGGGCAAAGTATTTCAGTTAACTACAACCAGCAATTCAATTCATAGGCCTGGGCCAAGGTCAATGGTTCAGAGTCTTTATATAGGATAGCTCAGTTCTGATAGTAAACGGTTAAGTCTTTGCCATGGTTTTTAGAAGGATTTGGTCAGGCGAAAAGTCAGATGTATGTTTCGGAAGGATAAGCCTTCAAAGATGGGAAAGTTTCACAAAATTTCACCACAGCCAAAAGGATTTCCTGACAGCATTCGCACAGTACCTTTAAGGTGAAGAAGAGCTGTAGCTCAGGCAGTTGTTCCTGGCAGTTTGAGCAGATCTCGCTGTTCCTGAGCTTCAGTCGTGGGGACAAGAAGAAGGATGTCAGGAGGTTCCTGCACTGCCCAGGGAAGAGGCCACAAGCTTGGCAAAATGTCAGTTTAAGGTGCGAGTGCCTTAAAGACCACACACTGGTATCCTTCCCACTGGCTATCCGGTTTTCCACAGCACTCTGCAGAAAATTCGACCAGGAGGGGACGGTTTCTAGGTGGCTTACGAGTTGGTTTTTCCCACCAAACTCAAGGGAAGAAGTTAACCTTAAAAAGGGCTTCTCTGTCGATGGAGTTTCAGGCAATTTGGACGTACAGCAGGGCTTCACCGGTCGGCCAGGAGTTGCAGCAGTCGTCTTCCTTCAGCTTGTCTTCGGTTCTTTCATTCCAGTGGTCGACCCTGCTTTCCAAGTCCCAGAGACCTGCTTTTAAACAGTTTTCCCCCATTAATTCTAGCCTGGCTGTTATTCACACAGCAGGGTGGCTGTCCTTGCCAGACAGCCAATCACACCAGAGTGCATTCAGGTCTCCTGGCAGACTAAGCACAGGGAGTTTCGATCACCTCCCTTACATCCTGTCCACCCCAGACACTCAGGCGCCAGAGGAGGGCTTCAGCACTGAAGCCCGCCAAATGCCAACGAACAAAGGGACAAACCTGGTTTGGTGCACAGAGTTAAACACAAGAAGGACCTTTCCAAAAAGAAACGGCAAAAAAAGTTGACCATAGTCTGTTTTTACAGATAGGTCTTGAGCGCCATATTGAAAAACATGGCTGACCCGATTTGTAAATTTAAAGAGACTAGTAAAGTCAGTTTAACTTGACATGCTGTGGGAGATAGTAGTCAGTCCCAGAGAAGGTATTTAAACCTTGGGGAGTCTGAAAGATACCCCTGTGCCACTGCACTGAAGGTACTGTGTGACACATAAGAAAAAGATGATGCCTATGGAGTTGTGTTAAAACTCCATAACCAAAGAACACAAAAGTAAAACACACATCAAAATACATGGAAGTGGGAAAAAAGGCTCATACTCTTCCCAGGTAAAAAAATCAAATGCTAGAAATTGAGCAAAGTTGCTAGGGGTCTGAAAAGGTAAGGGAAATTAGCATATTCTTGAGAATTCCACATAGCATCGGCCTGGATGTACCACAGGGCCTTGCCGTGGGTCCTGGTTTTCACATCCTCCCAGTGCTTGTGTATAGTCTTGAAGGTGTGGACAACCACCCCCGCCGCATTGATGGCATCCATGATCTGAACCCAGATCTGCTGACATCCTTCCTTGCCACATTACAGCAGCAGATGGCAAGGTTTGAGGCAGCACAGGGCAGGAGGAGGCAAATAAAATGGCACAGAGGCAGGAGCGTGAGTCTTCCGTGTCTCACAATGAAGGCAGCCAGAAACAGAGTGAAGGTACTTTGTATGTAAAAACTGAGAAAAGCGTGGACATGTGAAAAGGGAGGAAATGCCCTTAGCGCGTAACTTATGTGACACACATTGTGTGCAGGCATTGAGCACGCGATATTCGGGAATACATAAGTATGTGTAAAAGCAAATCCGAACATGCGTGCAAAGGGGAGAGATTGACAAGTGGAGTACATGCGTATTTTGGGGTGCCACTCATTCCGTTCACTTCAGGGACCGTACGTACTTCTTATTTTGGTGTGGGCATTGCCACTTCGCATACGCGCATTTACTTTTGATTTTTGCTAGGCTAACAGTCAGTCGCGTATGCATTTGTTTCAGCTCTGGGTGCCCCTGTGTATTGCGTACCACTATTCTTACTTTTCTGGTAGCTTTCCCAGGTTCATGTATGCATTTTTTGTGTTGCTGGGTGCCACTGCGTATTGTGTACCATTGTATTCTTATTCCGGAAGCTGTCCTGGTATTGTGTATGCATTTTTCTTTTGTTTCGGGGTGCCTGTGTATTATGCGTATCATACTATCCACACCTGGGGTACATTTGAGCCTTGCTGGACCACATAACTATGTCTATCATCAATTAGACTGCCCCCTCACTCATATTGCCCAGGACAATAATTTGGCACTTGTGGTCCAGCATCGGGATCCCAAAGTGGTCCCAACCTTTCAGGGGTGGCACCAACACCTTGTGGCATCGGTGGCAAGAAGGTAAAGCCTGCACAGCAGGAACCAGCTCAACCCCATGCCACGGCATAGGACAATGGCACACTGAGGAAGAAGAACTTCCATGATGAAGTACTCCAAGTCCTCATGGACTATGTGGCCAATCACCACCATGAAATGTGCCAGCATCCGGCTAGTACCCATACAACTGCTCAGTGTATGGGGCATTGGCAGCATGTCACGGACAAGATCAGCGCCTTAGGGTTTAAGAAATGCACTGCTGCACAGGTAGTGAAGCCCAGGAATGATCTCACTTATGGGAGGCCTGGACAATTACGAGGACACGTCCGGTGAGTGACCATTGTGTATCCTGAATATGTGAAGTAACACACCAAAAAGATGTATAATTGTGGTGCACATCTGGCTGCATTGGGGTGTACATCAGTTGACCATGTCCTTGTGACACTACTCATCCCCCACAAGCATCCCCCAACATCTGAAACATGATACCACTATGTGCAAGGTTGTTTGCTGCATTCTTGATGTGGGTGACCCTGCTCTGGTAGACGTACATGTGTCCCAAATCCTAGTTACTCTTTATTCCATGCAGGTTATTTAATCTCTTTTCACACATGTACGTATGTCATGCCATGCCATATAGACCATCCAACCTGACATGCAACACACCTTATGACATGCCCTGAGTGAGTATGCATATGTTCAGACTGTACACATCCCCGCTGTCCAAATGGAAATGACTCCGGGGGCAAAAAGTTCTGATGCCTGCTCCCTGTTAGCCTCCCATACTCAGCCCACAGTCAATATGCCCATGCTCATCTCCATCTTGTGGGTCACTGTACCTTGGTCCCATCTACAACTCCATTAACTTACTCTCTCCACTTCACAGACCTTGCTTAGGAGGTCCTCTTACAGCCATATATCACCTGGGACTATTTTCTGTTTCCCTAACTTATGGGATGCTCTATTTGCATGCAGTCCAGGTACCTAGACAACACTGGTGTTGCATGTGATGGATGCAGCCTTGTGTGTGCATATTTGTGGCTGCCTATTGCCATGTAATGTAATTGCATGTCACAGAGACACATGTCCATGCTCATTTCACGGGTATTAGTCAACAGTGTGAAGAAACATGACCCCGAATGTGCTTCTTATCGACCCTGTTGGTTGGCATTGTATCCACTGGAAGTATAGTCCTGGGCAGGGAATTTGGTTACCAGTCTGCATATGCCATGCTTGCATTGCCTGTTGACCACAGTGTGTGGATGCTGTATTTCTTCTGACAACATGCCCTACATTTTGTTGCATGACAGCTATGTGATACATTTGTTTACTCTAAATATGTTGCACATGACTCTGCATGTCTTTTTCTATCCATGTGCAGGTGAGGATGCAACAGATTCAGAGAAGGAGAAGGAGGAGGAGGATGAAGAAGAGTTTGTGGTGCTTCAGACCACCAGTGGAGAATGTGGCGTGGCCGGCTGTGAGAACCCACTGGTGCTCCAGACCATCCTCAACCGTGCTGCAGACTCTTCTGACTCTCAGGACTCAGCTGGCCCTGATGCTGAACCAGGTGTGCAGTCCTCAATGCTGGTGGAGGTGAGTGTGCCAATGGGTGCAGCAGTTGGGGCCAGTGGGTCTGCAGAGGGTCAGTTTCCTTCACATGGCCAGTCAGTGGTGGTACCCCCGTCTGTAGTGGTTATGGCTGCAATGACACCCTCCCATGTATTGGTTTCTGGACCTGGGATAGATGTCCAAGGGAGGGTTGTAGACCTGCAGCCAAGGACAGGGCCATCACAGCAAGGGCTATGCTCCCTTTCATCATGCAGGCGTGGGTCCCCCACATGTAGGGGAGGTGTACTGGCTGAGCAGACAAAGGGGGAGCAGCAGATGATGCATTACGCACACCGACAGGGTGATGCTTTTGAGAGTTTGTCTGAAGGCATGGATAGTGTGGCCACTTCCATGAACCCCCCAGCAACACAGCTGCAAGTCATGTGTCCACATGCTGCTCCCACAGACTCTGCATGGAGGAAAGCATCAGGGGCCGATGGGCAGATCTGCAGTGGCTGCAGGCCTCCCTGCTTGGAGAGGGTCGTCCACACAGAGATGTTCTGAGACGTGAGATGGTGGCCCACAGGACTGCAATTCATAATGGAGGAACATACAGCCACCAGAAAACTGTTCCACCATGAGATGTTAGCATTGAGGCAGATAATCTCAGAGGAACTCTGTGCAACCCGTGAGGTTGTGCAGTGACCTCACAGCCCTCAGTCAGCTGGTGTATTCATCAGTGTCACACATGGTGACTGCCAATGAGGACCAGGCCAGGGCACTGCTTGGTCAGCCTCCAGCACTTCATCCACCTACAGAATCAATGCAGGATGGGGCTGCCAGCACAGACATGCCTCCTGGTCCAATGTAGCCGTGAGGTCCATGATCCCATGAAGTTTTGTTAAAATTGTTTTTATTGGACATCCACCCATGTCAATGTTGACATTCACCCTACCCCTCCCCTCTCCTGGGTGGACCCCCTGCCTCCTGTCCATGATGGAGATATATATATATATATTACACAGCCACGGTAGTGGCTGTGTAGTTATGGTTAAGTTGCTGTTTCCATAGGAAGAGCCCTTTTTGGGCAGCTTATAACTTTGCTCTCCCTGGACGAATCCTACCAAACTTTGCAAAAAACGTATATGGGTCACTGGGAATTGCAAAGTTTGGTGAGGTTCGGTCCAGGGGGGGCAAAGTTATAGGGGGGGTCCCAAAACTTTTTTTTTTCCCATAGACTGAATGGGGAAAAAACTTTGCTCACGCCTACAGGCCAAACCACTGGCCAGATTTTCACCAAATTTGGACCAGGAGCAGCGGCTTAGTCCCGAAAGCGTGCTTTTGCAAATTTGGTGAAAATCCGTCCAGCAGTCTTTTTTAAAATGACCAAAAAGTAGGTCACAAAAAATTAGTGATATCTATGTTCGGTCCGCGGACACACTTCCCTGTTCGCTCCGCGGGCAATGTCCTGATTGGCTGACTGACTTGCGTCATGTCCGCGGACATGCAACGTGTTCGCTGAAGTGCGTCAGATTTTCGGGAACGCTAGCCATCTTGAGTTCGCGGACGTCTGCGGACAGCGCAGTGAAACTTGGTGGAGAAATGCTATTTAGTAGAGTGTGTTGGTGTGTAAGACTGTTTGGGGAGGGTGGAGGAGTAATAGATGGGTTAAATAATGTATTAATTTAGGTGGTAGATCTCCTTGTTGTGTTCAATTTGTCTGCAGACAACACGGATATCCTGGAATGTTCTAAATAAATGAAATGGGGGTGTTCTTAGGACACTATGTCCGTACATATGGTTCGTAGGCAAGTTGAAACTGTTCTAAGAACACACGCGGTGTACTGATATTTTAAAAAATAAATGAAATGGGTGTGTCTTGAGGACGGTATGTCTGTCCGTACTGTTCGCAAGCAAGTTCAAACTGTTCAAAGAACACATGAAGTGTCCTGGGATGTTCGTCAATAAACAAAATGGGAGTGTTCTGAGGACAGTATGTCTGTTTGGTTCGCTGGCAAGTTGAAATTGTTCTAATAACAGATGTGTCCTAGGATTTTCATAAACAAATAAAATGGGGGTGTCCTGAGGACGGTATGTCTGTGGTTCGTAGGCAAGTTGAAACTGTTCTAAGGACACACGCGGTGTACTGATATGTTTGAAAATAAACAAAATGGGTGTGTCTTGAGGACGGTATGTTTGTCCGTACTGTTCGCAAGCAAGTTGAAACTGTTCTAAGAACACATGAAGTGTCCTGGGATGTTCGTCAATAAACAAAATGGGAGTGTTCCGAGGACGCTAAATCTGTCCGTATTGTTCGCAAGCAAGCTGAAACTGTTCTAAGAACACTTGCGGTGTCCTGAAATGTTCATAAATAAAGGAAATGGGAGTGTCCTGAGGACGCGGTCCGTATTGTTCGCTGGTAAGTTGAAATTGTTCTAATAACAGATAATGTGTCCTAGGATGTTCGTAAATAAATAAAATGGGGGTGTTCTTAGCACGGTATGTCTTTTCGTTTCATTTGCAGGCAAGTTGAAACTGTTCTAAGAATACATCATGTGTCCTGGGATGTTCTTCAATAAACAAAATGGGGGTGTCCTGAGGACGGTGGATGTTAGTCAATAAACAAAATGGGGTGTCCTGAGGACGGTATGACTGTTCTTACTGTTTGCAAGCAAGTTGAAACTGTTCTAAGAACACATGGAGTGTCCTGGGATGTTCGCAAGCAAGTTGAAACTGTTCTAAGAACACATGAAGTGTCCTGGGATGTTCGTCAATAAACAAAATGGGAGTGTTCTGAGGACGGTACATCTGTCCGTATTGTTTGCAATCAAGCTGAAACTGTCCTAAGAACACTCGCGGTGTCCTGAAATATTCGTAAATAAACGAAATGGAAGTGTCCTGAGGACGCTGTCCGTATTGTTCGCTGGCAAGTTGAATCTGTTCTAGGAAAACTCATCATGTCCGCGTACATTAAAAGTGCCCAAATGGCATAGTCAAAATGTTTGACTCTATGGATGTGATATGCTGCGGTGGTTGTGGCCAGGTCATAGAGTCTTGGGAGCATGGCCATACATGGCCATGCTCCCAAGACTCTATGTCCTGGCCACAACCACCGTAGCATATTTCACCCATAGTGACTTATAACTTTGGGATCCAAGAAAAAATGTATAAGCAACAAAGTTTTAATCCACTATGATATGCTGTGGTGGTTGTGGGCAGGGCCTATAGTCTTGGGTGCATGGACAAGACCAAATTTATAAGCACCAAATTTAGAAGTCACTATGGGTGTGATTTGCTGCAATGGTTTTACTTATTATAATATACCTACTGTTTGCTTTAGTAACTGGAGTACATGTATTTCTTGTTCATTTCTGTGATAAAAGAAAAGATCATGTTAGTATTGGTATTTTGTAATGACTTATAACATTGAATAATGAACATTTTTTTGACCCTCATATTTAGTAGATTACAAACCAGTGTACTGTGCAATTTGCTCAGTTTCTGTGTTTGTTGCTAAAATCATTGGGTCGGTGGGAGAAAAAAAATCCATGTTGGATTAAAAAAAAACTTTTTTTGTTATGCTACAGTCTATTTGTTTGTTTGTTTTCAGTGTTCACTTGTTGTTTCTGGCTAATGCTCTATGTATTGGCTTGTTGCAGATTTTTGGAGCAGTTAGATACCTGTTGACATATTGTAACTGTCTATTTTTGTTATATAATTTAGTGGTATTAATTTATCTGTTTAATTGTTGTATAATCCTGGGGCAGTTAGATACCTTTTGGCATATTCTAACTGTTTATAGTTTTTTTATAATGAAGTTGTATTGATTTATCTGTTTGGTTATTGTAAAATCTTGGGGCAGTTAGATACCAGTTGGCGTATTCTAACTATCTATTTTTTGATATAATTTAGTAGTATTCATTTATCTGTTTAGTTGTTGTTGAATCTTGGGACAGTTAGATACCTGTTGGCATATTCTAACAGTTTATATTTTTTTAATAGAGGTTTAGTTAAGGTTTAAGTATAGTTTAGTTAGTACATTTTGGTTTTAAGAAGATTAAATAAGCGTTTGTAAGATTTGCTGTTAATCTCTGCTTTAGAGTAATGGTACTATCATTACATTCGAACCATCCACAATTCTTTTTTATATATGCAGTGTAGTGACCTGACTTAGTTGTGGCTCCTGTGTGGTAAATTACACCTAATGTTGTGAAGGTTTTCTTACCAAGTGATACTTGACCATGTGTGAATCCATTCAGCTTGCAGTTGTTTTTGGTACCATCTGCATTGTAATGTAAAAGCATTAGTATCACGTATTTACCATGTGTTTGTATTAGTAAGGTGGAGCGATTATACAAATTTCAGGCAGAACATTATCTATCATGGTTTGCATTTTTGACAAGTTGCTGAAATTGAATGGATTCACAATTAGGTATTGATATATATACGAAGCGTTCATTGGGGATTTGTTCTTGTGTCACATTGTTGCAGAGAGTGCATGTGTGTTTCCACATATATGAAATCTGGAAGATTTCATTTATAGGTATGTTTTTGTTTTCCAGTACTTGTAGTACGTACATTAGACATTCTTGTGGATCTTTCTGTGAGTTTATAGTGAATTTCACCATTCCAGCACAGTAGTCCAATTGTTGTCCTATTCCATAAACACTATATGTGTTATTAGGATTGTGTGTTGCATTTCTATGAAGTACTAACATTTGCAAACACAATTGGTCTGTACTGTGTAAGTATATGTTGTCAACAATTGGTGGTAATTGAAATAGAATATTCATTGCTACATTTGGTTAGAAACTTACACCAATTATATTTGAGAGTTAAAATGGACCAGGTAATGCTGTATCTGACTGCATTTTTGGAGTTTGTCTTCCTTCTTTGACAAAGTACCTGGTTTACTTTCCCTAATTGGTTCTTTTTTGCTTGTGGTACTTGATGAAGTATTAGTTTCTTTTACTCTCTTTGGAGGATTTGCAGTGATATCCTGTTGTATTTCTGTTTGATTTAGTTTTCTTTTACAACATTTAACTTTTTGTGGAATAGGATATGTTTTTAGATGGGGGTGTATAGTGAACGAAGTCTATTGTATTCTAAAATGCAAGGAATATCAGCATTTACTTTACATGCATCAAGCACGTAAGCGTGATAGTGCTACGTAGCTCATGCCTTCTTTAAAGACTGTGTTACCAATGTCTTTTAAGGCTTTGTCTAGTGTAAGACCTTGTGATTTATGAATGGTGACTGCGTATGCAAGAGTTAGAGAAAATTGTTCTCTGCGTACATACATGTCTTTGAATAGAATCGAGCTGTTGAGCGTCCTATCCTTTTTACTTCTGAAAGTTTGTCAAAGAGAATATTGACCAACTGAATGTTGTTGACACGTGGGTATGTTTGAAAGCCAATAACTGTACCCAGTGCTCCATTAACTAGTCCTTGGTCCACGTCAAGGTTACGTTTAAGCATTACTCTGCAATTTAAGGATAATTTTAATATTTTTTCCAATCCAGCTGCGTTGGAGATTGAATTTTCTAAACTATTTAGATTTGTTGTGGCTTGTTTACATATGGGTAGTGTCATACCATGTATGTCTAGTTTGTCTGTGGTGCTAATTCCCAATATTGGTTGCATTTCTTGTTTTAACATTGTTTCATTGAATTTGAAACAGCTTGCAAGAGTTGGCATTAAGACCATACAATTGACATTTTTGTGGGCTAATTGTTCCATAACATCTGTAGCGCATGTATTATCGCCATAAAGTTTATGAATGTGCAGGGTTTCCAATATTGATTGTGCTTCTTGAGATAGTATACCAACTCTAACTCTTTTTAAGATGTTGGCATAAGTGAGATCTGCAGATTGCCGCATGTTTTCTGTTAATTCTCTGTATTGAAAATGTTGCCAAGGGTTGACATTTCCTATGCTGCCAACAGTTTTACGGCAGAGTTTGTGTCCTAAGGTTTTAAAAATAGGCTCACTTTTCACTGGTGTCAATTGAAGAAGATCTCCGAAAACAATAATGTGTTTTCCTGGAAAGAGCTCTTCGTAGTTTGTTTTGAGTACTTCTTGTAATCTGAGGTGAATCAAAGCCAACATTTGGTTGGAGACCATGCTCACTTCATCTATTAGTAGCATTTTCATTTGATTTAATACTCTGCGTAGTTCCATTACAGCTTCTGTAGAAAGTTTGTAATAGTCTAATTTGTTTTGGTGTTCTACTGGCAGGAGTAGTAATCGGTGTAAAGGGACACCGCCTATGTTGTTGGCAGCTAAACCTGTGGGGGCAGTGACAACAACTGACAGTTTGTTGTTTGTCAATTGTTGAAGGAACTTACAGATGATTTTGATTAAAATGTTTTGCCAGAACCAGCTTCACCACTGATGTACAGTAGTATAGGTTTGTAATTTTGACAGGTGCATTCTTTGTTTTCATGTTGTACACCTTCGGCCTCATTACGAGTCGGCCGTGCCAGAATACGGTGATTCCGTGACGACGGTTACTCCACTTCCGTGACCGCAAGGTTGCGGAAAGAAGGGCTGATTACGGCACTTGGGTCGCGCGCAACACACCAAGGCGGAAACTGAGTCACCGCCGTCATGTAAACACCCACGCACATGGACTTTACGCCACAGAAAATGGTGCTAAACCCGTGTCTGCCCCGCTGACACGGAAACACCGGAAGCGGAAACACCAACACCGGAAGCGAAAACAGCATGACCACGGGGAAAAAACGGAAACAGAGAGGAGGCCATTATATAAAGCACAATCCACTGCCATCCTCAGACACCACAGGTCAGATTACCTCCCTGAGACTGACAACTCATCGAATGGCATCCAGGATACTAGCACGTAGACAGCGAAAGCCGCGCTTTAGTGAGGCTGAGCTCACAGTTCTGGTGGACCACATTGTTGAGCATGTGGAAATGCTCTTTAGTGCAGATCAGCGGCGCGCTACTCAGCAACGGCGCAAGGAGGTGTGGGTGGAGGCAGCGCGCAAGTGCACAGCGGTCAGTGTGACCACATGCTCTGTGAAGGACTGCCATAAGAGGTGGGATGACCTCAGGCTCCGGGTGCGCAACCTCATGACTGCACACCGCCAACACAGCACTGGCACTGGTGGAGGCCCTGCATCCCCTCTCAAGTTACAACCGTGGGAGGAGCGCTGCAGCAGTGTCATGCACCTCGAAGGCATCCACGGCATAGGAGAGGCAGAGGCAGGAGTGAGCCCACCTGCACATGCTGGTAAGTGCACATAGAACAAAGCCATAAGTGTGAATGGGAGTGACCCAATGGACCCACTCACAATGCCCCCCCAACAGGGCTGGAGTGACCCAATGGACCCACTCACAATGCCCCCCCCCCAACAGGGCAGGAGTGACCCAATGGACCCACTCACAAAGCCCCCCCCAACAGGGCATGAGTGACCCAATGGACCCACTGACTGGCCAGATGACAAGTAACACATCCCCAAAGCATGAACCCTGGAAATGCACACAGTGTGTGCCTGACTGGAAACAGACACACACACCTGAGTGCATCAATAGTCACAAGTGTGTACATGCAAGTGGTCATGGCATATCATGTTGGATGCATGTGATGGACACATGCAGTAACATCACACAACTAACAGCATGCCATCTGTATCCCCGTAGTCGAGACAAGTGACAGCGTCGGCCAAGAGGCAACGCAGCGGCCACCTGCACGCGCCCAACTCAGCACTTCTGCCCAGGAGGATGATGCTTGCTGCTCCAGCACACAAGCAATGCTTGCATCAGGCACACCGGCTACATCAGGCACACCGGCTACATCAGCCACACCGGCTATATCAGGCACACCGGCTACATCAGGCAAACCAGCATACGCCACCATCCCCATGCAGGCACCCACCCTAGCCCCAGATGATGATTCGCAGCCCATCTGCACAGCTGAGGAGGCTGCATCAAGTGATGGAAGTGCCCTGGCCATGCAGGCCGAAGCAGTACAACAGGGTGAGGGGGACAACACAGATGAGGTGTCACCCATCCATGGCCTACAGTTCAGCCCCCAAGAACTGCACAGCCCCATGCTCTTACCAACTCCCTCCATGGCTGAGCTCAGTACACGCTTGCAGCACTTTGAGCAACAACAGGCCACCCTGACGCAGCTGGTGGAAAGTCAGCTGGAGGAGGCCAGGCTGCAGCGTGAGGAGGCCGTGCATCAGCGGGAGGAGGCCAGGCTGCAGCGTGAGAGCAATGCTACGTCAGTGCGGCAGCTCTCCAGGTCGATTGGACGATTTGCGACCACCATTGTTACCCTGGCATGCCATGTCAGGGAAGGGAGCAGTGTGCAATCCAGCATTGCTCAGTCAATGTTTTTAGCCCAGCAGGTGTTTCAAGGGCGCTTGCCCACAGTCACACCGACTGTCACCTCAGCCAGCACCACCCCATCCAGCTCTGCCACTGCCAGGACACGGAGGCGTTCTAGTTGCCCCCGCAAATAGTGGCATGTGGGGATGCCAGTCAACATGACATTTGGGGACACCATGGGTGTAGGGGGGTGGGTACGTTTGGGTGGTGGGGGATGTCCTTTAGGGGGTTAGTTGTTTGGGGCCTGGTCGGGGGTGTGTATGTTTGAGTGGTGGGTGGGCACGGGTGTACAGCTTACCTACCCAATGCACTTTCTTACCTGGTTTATCGAAAATACAACACCAAAAGTACCATAATGAGTGAACATCTGTCATTTCATATGCAGTACACAAGCTGCTGTGTGCCGACATTAGGTGATAATCCTATCACTTGCCCCATCGCCCTGACTGACCTGCTTTTGCGGCACTAAATCATATCCCCGCCCCTGAGCCTGACATCAACAAAGTATTCATATTCCCTGCCTCTCTCCGTGACGTTACTGGGCTGCGGAATTTTTGTGGATGTGCTGTCTCTCAAAAGTAAATGTGAATCAGTGCATCCCATGTTTGTTGTCCATCTAGTGGACCGCCAGGAGGTGGTTGCCATCCCATCCCCATCCCATCCCCATCCCCGTCTCCGTCACCATCCCCATCTTCATCATCTCCGTCTGGGGGCATTGGAATGTTCCTGCGCAGGCACAGATTGTGCAGCATGGCACAAACAAGCGTAATTTTACCCGTCTTCACTGGGCTGTACAGCAGTGATCGCCAGATCTGCTTAAACAGCGGAACCGGGCCTTCAGTAGTCCAAATGTCCTCTCAATCATGCCACGTGTGAGGACATGTGCCCTGTTGTACGCATCCTCATGCCTGTTCCTTGTCCTCCGTACAGGCGTCATCAGCCATGGCGTGAGTGCATATCCGGAATCTCCTACATGGGATGTAGATGTGGGAGACATGTCAGTGTTTGTAGTATCATGTCTTCATCAGATGCAGTGCAATCTTGTGTCATTGTTCATTCAGGCGTATGTGTCATGCAGTGTTTTCACTGATGGGTGTTAATCTTCTATGGCCATCATAGTGGGGGTTGGCAGCTGGACATTGACCAATGCATTGGTGTGCATGTGGCTTGTGTGTATGGCATTGTGCAGTGATGTGCACACATGGCAGGGTCACTCCAAGTGATGATATAGTAGATGCAGGGCGTCTCATGTACAGCCATCATGTGCATTGTGAGTGCTGCGTTGCATATTATGGGGGGTTTGCTGTGGCTCCAGGTGTGTGTGCCAGCGGGGGTTCAGGCTGTGTGTGTCAGTTGGCAGGGTGTGTACGGCCACACTGTGGCTACCTGTTATGTGTTGCTTTGTGAAGTTTGGGTTCTGCTGTCTAGTCAGTGGATGGGCGGGGGGTGATGCATGTGCAGTTGTAGCAGCCCACCCACGTAGCTCATTGCCCTGGTCACACACACACACCCCACTTACACAGGTCCGGAGCATTGGCAGCTGTACTCACCCAATAGCCATCTGCTTTGTCCAGCATAGCGTTCCATGTACCGTGGCAATGTTGAATTCCGCAGTGCCATTGAGTCATGGGTTGAGCCCGGGAAACGTGTGCAGCAATGTGTAATCACTTGCGTCGCATCACATACCATCGGTACATTCAGTGAGTGGTACTGTTTCCTATTGCAGAACACCATTTCAATTGCACATGGTACTGTCAGCTATGCAATTTGGCATGCCTGCTATGGCATGGAAGGCCAACTTGGTGGCAATCACCTGGGGGAGGGTACGGGTAGGGCAATCTGTTCAGACAAATGGTGCAACAGGGCATCCAGTACCTGAACCAGGATTATTGAGAAACCGGGTTGTGATAGGCCATTTAGCTCACCGACTGTGTGTTGATAGGTACCACTGCCAAGAAAGTGCAGTACAGACACGACCTTCAGGAGGGGGAGTGGCAGTGGGGGTGTCTATGTGGCTGCTGATGTCGTCCTCTATCAGGCCAGTGATGTACAGGATTGTTGGACGGTCCAGCCGGTATATTGTGTGGATCTGTCCTGGGGTGAGGTTCCAGGGTGATGCCCTGATGCATGGTATTGTAGGCTGCCTGCGGGGTGCTGCCGGCTGGACAATGGGGTTTGCCATGGATACAGGGTTAGCTGGTTGCCGCCTGCGCCTCCTACGCCTCCGCCTCCACCTCCTCCTCCTCTGCAACATTACTGCCATCATGTGCAGTGCTGCCTGTTGGTTGAGTAGGCCCAGTCCCAATGCTACTAGAGCTGCTTCCTGCATGGTTCTGTTTTGAGTTGGGCTGGGTGTGGCCCTTTTGTATGCACCCAGTTGCCTGCTGGGTCCAGCTGGGCTGATTTGGTGCACCTGTGGCCTGATTCAGGATACCAGGCACAGTTTAACGTCATGTTCGCTGTGGCAGCGGTTTTGCCGCCATTTTGTTGTTGGTGTTTCCAAGTCCGCGCTAGTTGTGATGCTCACAGTGTTTCGTATTGCCGGCAACGGAGGAGTTTCCGTGCAGGCGGAGTTTACGGGAGCTTTAACTCCGCGGTGGCGGTTGGAGGTGGTGCTATTTCCGGGTTCGCAGGTCATGTTTAGGCAGACGAGGAAACGGTGCCGGTATGGTTATACCGGCTGCGTTAATTTCCAGACCGGAGCACTTGTAATGAGGCCCCATGTGCAATTTCTTTTGTTACTTCTTGAAAAATGCTATGTTGCTCATTGTTTAGTTTTGATTGTAGTATAGTTAAGTCTTCTTTACCTTCATACTGACACATGGTGTTTTCTACTTCTCTCATAGCTAATTCTGCCTCATTTGTTATTAGTGGCTCTCCCACTGGTTCTTGGCTTCCTGTTACAGAAGGTTGACTACTCTCAGGAGTGTCCTTATCTATTTGGGCCTGGAGTTCTTCTTCCTGTTGCTGTTCATTGTGCAACATTGTTTTGTACTGTGTAAAGTTTACATCAGTTATAGTGCTTTCATTTGCTTTGAAAGTGTCTTCATATGAGTCATAGTCATCTAGTATGTCTTCTTCTTTTCTCCATGGTTTAAAGAGTTGTAGCAGGGACATGTAACATAGTTCTTTATGTTGAGGATTCTTTAATGACAATTTGATATGATTAATTAAATTTCATTTGGTGAGTTTTACTAAGCTGCCTTCACAATTTGTCACTCTGTATTTACCTTTTTTTCATTGGATTTTATATTATTTTTGTATGTGAAGTTTTGAGCTATGTGGTATAGACACATGGTTTCCAAAGAGTTACTTCTGTTTGGGTAGTATGTGTCTAGTAAATTGTTTTTTAAAATGTCTTGGCTGTTGGGATCATGTTTGGCTATTGTTTCTATATCTTCGTATGATTTTAGAACTCTTTTTCTAGATTTAGCAGGACCAAGACTTAGCCATACGATATTTTCAGATTTGCCATACAAAGCATTACCAGTTAAACGATCTGCTGCTTCATAGGAGCCACATTCTCTATGGGAGAGCATTTTTATGCCCAAGCTGTATAATTTCTGAGACAGTGTTTTGTCTGATGACAGGTCATTCCAGAGGTCTTGGGGCTCTGGCTTTTCTGCTTTTGTTAAGTATGCTGTAACATATCGTGCAACTGCAGTGGAATTGTCTGCAATGTACTGCACATCTATGTTTGCATTCCATAAGTGGGCAATGATTACATTGTAATCATTGATATATTTTTCTTCTTCTGTTCATTTTATGTAATATGTATTTTTAGGTGATTTACCTTTAACACTATGTCTAACTGAAGACATGAAGTTGTTCACTTGACCTGTTTTTGTAACCGGTCCAGGGAAACCAAAGCGGCATTTGGTGGAGTATTTCCCTTGGTTTTTGTATTTGCGACAACAATATTTGCCACATTATTGTCTTTGAAATTGTAAAATTTGTGCATGAAGATCACTATTTGTTGCTTCTGATGGAATTTCACAAGTGACATGTTTTTCAATAAACTGTAAAACAGTGGCATCACTGTCTTCACCAAATTTAGGAGCATCTGTAATACATAAAAGCATGTGGATATGTGGTGCTCCTCTGGCTTGGTATTCTTTTCTCCAAAATAAGTGTTGCACTTCTCCGAGGGGGGAGCAGTTTTATTACAAATAAAGAGTAGCATAGCAATGAAGCGATGGTGAAAATATCTTGAAACATTAACAGGATCTAGAGAACAAAGTTCTCCAGGTGTTAGTAAATCTATGTTTGTTTTGTTTTTGTTTGATATGCGTAGGAAATCATGTAAATCTTCCCATGCATATTCTGAACACCTTAATGTAACAAACCAAGTGGGTGGGCCAAGGTTTCTTATCATACAACGTACATCTCCATGACGTCAAAACCAGTACTCTTTAGTACCACGCATATTTGCTAATAGATTTGTAATATTTGATTGTAAAACTTCATCTTTTTGTTGCACTTTTTGTAATAATTGTGTAGCTGACATATTTTGAAAGTGGGATCCTGATTTTAATGTGTGTGCAACTCCGTAACATAAAGTTGCTAGTTCACTTTCAAAGAGTAGGTGGAATATATATTCCCAGATTTAGACAAAATGTGGATCTTCAGAATACATCCGTAATGAGCGGTATTCTGATGCTGTTATTTGAATAGGTCTATCATGGTACCTTCCTCCTTTGCCAGTAGGAAAGAGTAGAGGAAAAGCATGTGTTTCTATACTTTTTTTCCCATATGCTGATTGGTGATCCTTTTGTTTGACGAATTTGGTACGTTTCTAGTGCATCTTCTACGGTGTCATTGGAGTGCAATGGGTGAATTGTATAATGGTCTAAAGTATTGGATATTGTAGCAGGATCTAGGAGCTCAAATTGACCAGCTTCTTGTGTCTCTTGAATTATTTCAGTGGTATCCTTCCAGCTTTCTTCAATATTTCTTTGTAGTATTCATTATTGTCTTTTAGATATTGCAAGTATTGTCTAACTTTATGTAAATCTACCAGTTGTTGCCAAATTCTATTGTCTTTTGTAGGTACACCATTTACTAAGATAATTAAAGATTGCTCCATTGGACGTTGCACTCCTAGAGTGTGCACATTTTCTTTTAGATCTAATGGTAAATAATCTACTTTTCCCCCGAATACCTTTCACTAATTCAGAGGGAGGTAATTTTGCTGTTTTTGGTTGAAGGCGTATTATTGCTTGAAATGGGTGCACTGTTTGAATTATGATGCTCTCATATAAATTGAGTTGTTGTAGGGGTTTTGGTAGTGGAAATAATTCCAAATTATTTGTGATAGTACGTGAAGGAGTTTGGTTGTTGTCAAGTTTTGTAGTGCAGTAACTGCAAAGTATTAAGGGGTCAGTTATTTCGTATTTGTTTTCTGCTATAAGGTAGAGAGCTAATTCAAACCATTTACAATCTTCATTGTCTTCTATTTTGTATGTTAGCTCTACAGTTTTTGTGTTACTTTTATAAATAGTTCTACGGGAACATACACACACATGGTTTGATACTTCAGCAGATGTACTTTTAAATTTCAGTATTTCTTTTTTGTATGTGTGTAGTAGAAGGTTGCCATGCATAGAATTGTTGTGAATTTGCTTTAAAGCTATTTCATTCTGTAAGTGGCTTTCACTTCCAAAATATTTTTTCTGGATATAGTTGATTTCTTCAAGTAGGTCTTTTGCTGTACCATGTAGAAGAATGTTATTTAAATTGGCTAGTGCTAAAGCAGGACTTTAGGCATAATACAGTTTATAGACTAGATTTCTTATAGTTGAATGATGTGTTGATATCATTTTGATATAATGGAAGGTGGTTTTGCAAGTAGGTCCTGAAATGCAGGCCAATGAATGTCCTTGTAGTCCTGTGTACTTGCGCACTGGACAGGTATCCATATTTTGCAGTAGTTTAATTTTGATTTTGTCTTTGCCTTTCACATATTGATTGAGGAATTGGCGTAAAGACTTGAAAGATTTTTTGGGAATGTTACACATTGACGTACATGGCCATTTGTATACTAGATGTTCTGATTCAGTTGAATGGAGAGGTAATTCTAAGTTTTCTGGGGATATTTTTGTAAGCAGTATTTCTTGTTCCATTATGGTATTATTAACTTTTTCATAACCACATCCACTGCTATGGATGGCAATTGTATTTGTTTGCTTTTGTTTCTATGCTTCTTCATTAAAGTATGGTTCTGTGCTCGCAGTGTGACTCCATTCACCTCCACAGATACTTAAGAAGTTATTTCTGTTGATATTTCGTTTATTGAGAAGTCTTTTTTGTAATTTAGTCATTAGTTTTGTTAGTGGTTTCATTTTGTATAACACTAAAATAAATAACTTTCTTTTGAGAAGGATTGCACTGTCTATCAACGCTTCTAAAATTAATTTCCTACGATAGGTTTTAAGGGTTGAGCCTGATTTTTCTCCTGTTTTTATAAGATTTTGAAGGACTCTGTGACGGAACATTTTTGCTAAAATACTTTTTTTGGTATGCTTACTTTGCACTATATCAAGATTTATAGGAGCAGTTTTATCTGTAGTGCTAGCTGATTTTTTGTTAATTGTTTTGTGGTTCGTTTTACATTTTGATAGAGCAGGAAAAGTTTCTGTAGTTGAAGCTTGTTTTGTTTTCGCTAAATGACTGTATTAGCTGTTTTAACCTTTTTTTTTTACAAATTCTGCTTCTCCGTTGCTTTCTACGGACTTGATTATTTTTTTTCTTTTAAACTTTTATTTTTGTTGGCAGAGGTTCACAAGGCACAAACTTCAAGGCAACAAGCATATCAACCAGGCATAGCATAGAACATCATAATGATTACAAAATATAGTTCCAACAGTGGTTACAAAGCATCAACATATAAAGAAGGACACAACAGAGATCACCAGTGCACAATTCCTTGCTGAGTAATTATCGGCAAGCAAGGTGTGTTTAGTGAGGGATATCTGCACCCCAAGGTATCTAACACCCTCAAGGGCCCAGCGCAGGGGATACTCGGTGGTGGGCTGTAGGGTAGCTTTAGTGAGCAGGAAGATCTCAGATTTGGAATAGTTAATCGTAAATCCGGAGTGGGTGCCGAGCTGGTGATGTCTCTCAGTATGGGATCTAGGTGGGTTGTGGGATCTCTGACGTATAGTAGGACATCGTCAGCATATAGAGATATTATTTCAGGATCGTCAACCAGTCTTATTCCTTTACGCGAGTGTCCTGCATGGACAAAGTCCGTCATTGGTTCTATCACCAAAGCGAAAAGGATCGGGGAGAAGGGGCAACCCTGTCTGGTGCCTCTGAAGAGCGTGAACATCTCGGATGTTAGTGAGTTAACTCGTACCCGCGCAACAGGGGAAGTGTATAATAGTTTAATGAACCCTATCATGTTTGGGCCAATGCCCATTGTTTCGAGGACCAGCACATGTATTTCCAAGAGACCATATCGAAGTCCTTCTGAGCGTCCAGCGTAACCGCTACGGCCTGGACGTCTTGATCTATACGGGACATGACATTGAACAATCTCCTGATGTTATGGGAGGTGGCCCTGCCGGGAACAAAGCCTGCTTGGTCTTCTTGTACCAAGTGCGTCATAATAGGCAGAAAGAGATTAGCAATGATCTTAGCAAAGATCTTTGTGTCGAGGTTCATGAGGGAGAGAGGTCTATAGGACCCGCACTCATTATCGGGTTTACCCGGATTGAGCAGCACCGTGATGGCCGCTTCCCGCATGGAAGAATGTTGACAAGTCCCGGATCGAGACTGGAGACAAGCCAGATTCAGACGTGTTCTCACTTTGGTTGTTGAGATACGTATTAAATTCGCTCCAGATGTTCCTGGGGCGAGATTGGGCGGGCAGCATGGTCAGGTATTCCTCTTCACAGTTCCGTGACCTTGTGAGCATACCCAGCCATTTCTGAGAGGCCGGTGGGGAGGAGTGCTTCAAGCTCTGGGGTATACATTTTTTGGCAATCATGCAATTTATATTCAAAAACTTTTTCAGGCGCTTAGTTTCGTCAGTCCTCCAGACCCCAAACTGAACTGCCAAAGGATCGGAATCAATTACAGTTTCAGTTACTGCACTTAGTGTATGTAGAACACTGTCCCAAAAATCTGACAATTTGTTACAGGTCCAGAACATATGTAAGTGATCAGCATCCACTGCCTTGCAACGCGGGCAGAGGTGCACCTCAGAACGAGCAAATCCCGAAGTCCTGCGTGGAGTGTAGTAGAGCCTATTAAGAAGCTTATATTGCATGGCACGAAAACGGAAGTTGAGGGAGACTTTTTGGGTGTGGCAGCACATATCCTTCCACAATTCATCAGATATTTCTAGGCCCAGTTCAGCCGACCATCCGTTGCGCGCCCTGAGAGCCGGAGTGGGGATGATGTCTTGTAGGATTTGATACAGTGAAGAGATGAATCCCCGTGCACCACCCGAGTTAGCGATATATGCTATTGCCGGGTTATTTGCGGGCTCATCAGGAAAGGAGGGCTACATGGTGCGGAACGCGGCACAGAGCCTGTAGTATTGAAGAGTCTCTAGGGGGGATCTGGTGTGCCCCCGTCTCCAAGTTTGGGGATCTATGAATTTGCCTTCAGGATAGAAATCGGATAGCGCCCGATACCCCAGTGCACCCCAGTGTCGGGCCAAAGCGGTATCCAGCGTGGGCTCCAGGCCAGGGAAGGCCCATACGGGAAGCCATTTGTAATATGGGGAGGGCCCACTTGTCGAGTATAGCAGACGTGACCAGGCATACAGAGTCGCAGCAATGGGGTCGATGGGGGAATCAGGTGCATAGTGTTGATGTAGTATTAAGGACATTAAGTTGATACCAGCGGGGAGCCACGGTACCAATGAGTAGCATGCTGGGCCTGGGCCGCGATCCAGTATAGTGTAGGTCCGGAGCAGCAATACCACCCCGTTTGTATGAAAGTGCCATGTCAGTCCACTTCTTGCGCACTGCACCGGAGTGCCAAAGGAATTGCGCACAAAGCGTATGCAATTTAGTGAAATAAGCCCTCCCAGGTCATATGGGTATATTGCAAAAGGTGTATAAGAGCTTAGGGAGCAAGATCATTTTAATAAGAGATAGTCGGCCAGTAACGGACAACGGAAGAGTGCGCCATCGTGAAATTTTGGTCTCAACTGTTTGTGCTACAGCTGAGTAATTATCGGCAATCAAGGTGTGTTTAGTTAGGGATATCTGAGCCCCAAGGTATCTAACACCCTCAAGGGCCCAGCGCAGGGGATACTCGGTGGTGGGCTGTAGGGTAGCTTTAGTGAGCGGGAAGATCTCAGATTTGGAATAGTTAATCGTAAATCCGGAGTGGGTGCCGACGCTGGTGATGTCTCTCAGTATGGGATCTAGGTGGGTTGTGGGATCTCTGACGTATAGTAGGACATCGTCAGCATATAGAGATATTATTTCAGGATCGTCAACCAGTCTTATTCCTTTACGCGAGTGTCCTGCACGGACAAAGTTCGCCATTGGTTCTATCACCAAAGCGAAAAGGATCGGGGAGAAGGGGCAACCCTGTCTGGTGCCTCTGAAGAGCGTGAACATCTCGGATGTTAGTGAGTTAACTCGTACCCGCGCAACAGGGGAAGTGTATAATAGTTTAATGAACCCTATCATGTTTGGGCCAATGCCCATTGTTTCGAGGACCAGCACATGTATTTCCAAGAGACCATATCGAAGTCCTTCTGAGCATCCAGCGTAACCGCTACGACCTGGACGTCTTGATCTATACGGGACATGACATTGAACAATCTCCTGATGTTCTGGGAGGTGGCCCTGCCGGGAACAAAGCCTGCTTGGTCTTCTTGTACCAAGTGCGTCAAAATAGGCAGAAAGAGATTAGCAATGAGTTTAGCAAAGATCATTGTGTCGAGGTTCATGAGGGAGAGAGGTCTATAGGACCCGCACTCGTCATCGGGTTTACACAGTTTGAGCAGCACCGTGATGGCCGCTTCCCGCATGGAAGGGGGAAGGATAGAGGCGCAGAGTGCCTCATTCCAGACCCCCAACAGCTGGGGGGCCAGAATAGCTATTTGCTCTTGGTAGAAGTCCGCAGTGAGGCCGTCAGGTCCCGGCGCTTGCCTTAAGGTAAGTCTGAGATAGCCGATACTATCTCATCTAGCGTAAACGGTGCATCCAACTGGTCCCGGGTCTGTGGGGAAATTTCCATAGTGGGGATCTGGTCGAGGAGCTCTCGCATATGTTGTTCGGTGTGCTCTATGGGCTGGGAGTAAAGGGATCTATATAACTCGGTAAATATATCCAGTATTTGTTGGTCCGCCCATTGAGCGTCACCATTTCAATCTTTGATGGAAGTGATCTGCGTTCGGCCCAGTTCCCCCCTAACAAGTGTCGCAAGCGTTTTCCCGGGTCTGTCTCCCTCTCCATATTTCCTGGCGACCTGCGGGCGGCTGAAGTAATGAACTTCGCTGGTAGCTAGTGTGTTAAATACTTGGAGTTCATCCGAGATTTGGGCAAGAGTGGTGGGGTCAGTACCGGAGGAGCAACATTGCTCCAATCTTTTCAGTTTGGCCTCAGATCGCCCAAGAGAGGCTCTAATAGCTTTTAACACCCCAGCCTCCCGAGAGATAGACATACCCCTAATGTAAGCCTTAAAGGCCTCCCATCTAACCGCGGTGGATGTGTCCTTAAGAGAGTTAAGTTCAAAAAATGACTCAATGTCAGCTAGCATCTCAGACTTAAACACAATGTCTTTTAGGGCTTCGGACTTAAAACGCCAGGTGCAGAGTGTTGGAATGGGAATTCCCAGTCCTAAAGACAGTGTAATTGGAGCGTGATCCGAAAATGTGCGGGGCAAAATGCATGTATCTTCCACCCTACCCATGACCTCTCTAAAGACCAAGAACAAATCTATAATGGACGAGCTATCGTGTACAGAAGAATAATAGGTGTATTCCCGCTGCTGGGGGTGAAGTGTTCTCCAGGCGTCACAGATGTTGAGCGACTGCATGTCACCATGCAGCCTGCGTGCCGCACCAGACATAACTCTGGCAGCCGTGGCAGTTCTGTCCAGGACAGTGTCCAAAATAAGGTTCAGATCCCCCCCATATGATCTGCACCCCTACGAAGCCCAGCAGTATGGTAGTTACAGTGTCAAAGAATTCCAGAGAGTCTACTTTGGGACAGTAAGTGTTAACCAGCAGATACTCTTTATTGACCAGTGTGCAGTGTAGTATAACATAATGACCTTCAGGGTCGACATAGCTTTTATGCAGCACAAACTTGATTGATCTGTGGATCATTGTGAGAACGTCCCTAGATTGTGTGGAATAGGAGGTAAAGAACCTGGCAGGACCCCATGACGGGGCAACAGCCCTCGGGATGAGTCCATTGGAATGTGTCTCTTGTAGAAGCAATATCTTTCAATTGTGTCTGTTGGCATAGGCCACAATCTTACGGGCCTTAGTGTGATTGCTCAGACCCCGAATATTCCAGGACATTATGACAGTAGCCATTTCAGAGGTAGGCATCTACACACACAGTACCAATATTTCAGTGAACATCCAAGCTCCAGTGATGGTATGAGCTCCCACAGTTGGAACAGCAAGTGGGCATGTGGCCCTTCAGCATGCGCGCCACGAAACCTTGTGTGCCTTTTTGAAAAACCACCCCTTTCCCACCCCCCACCATCACCACTAACCATGGATCAGCAGTGTAAACATCGCCCACCCTTAACTGCACGCAGTTGGGCCATCCCCAACCTGGCCCAAACTGCCCTGAGGCCGAACTGGGGCCAACACGTATCAAAGGTTTGAAAAAAAACAGTGCAATCGCAATGGGGTGCCTCGTTTCCGTGCGCTAGCACGCTTGGAGCCAAATGGCTCTGTTGCAAAACGAACAGTGGTGGTACACACATGACGCAGGCCCCGCCCGTGGAGCGGGTAGTCGGGGACTGCGCACAAGCCCCTCGATTCCGAAACAAACCAAGACAGTTTCAACAGTCAAATAGTGTACATCCCTATGTCCCATATATGGGGAACGGGGCTTATCGCAGAGAGATTAAAGACCTGCATTTGAACAACAGGAAGACAGAAATTGAGGTAGGACAACAAAACAATGCAAGATTAGCTCTGTGGAGTGCCTCACTAACACGCCAATAAGGATGTGCACTTTAACGCTGTAGCTCGTAAGGACTGCAGGGACGTGATTCATCGCACGCGCAGAACATTACAGTGAACAGAGCAACCTTACCAGTAACACATTGCAGATTAAGTTAACAAGTTCAATAAATGTTTACAATCCATACCATTTGCAATCAATTATCATCAACACAGCTGTCTCCAAAACCCTGAAGCAGTATTTGCATCTCGATGAATTTCACTGCCTCGTCAGGGACGGTGAAAAAGTACAGTTTGCCCTTATGGGTGAGTTTGAGCCGTGCAGGGAATAAGATGGCATATGGGACATTGCGTTCCTTGAGCATTTTCTTGACCCTGAGGAATTGACGTCTCTCCTGCTGCACCGCCACCGAAAAGTCTGGGAAGATTCTGATAGTGTGAGACTCCAGTCGCAACTCCCCCTTCTCCCGTGACAGGCGAAGGATGAGGTCCCTGTCACGATAATTAAGAATCTTGGCTATAATGGGGCTGGGGCTATCGCCAGGTCTGGGTCGCGGGGAAAGGGCCCGGTGAGCCCGTTCCACCGTGAAATAAGGGGAGAGGTCCGGATCACCCAGCAAGTCTTTCAGTAGTTGTTCGACTGCGTCCTCCATGTGTCCCTTCAGGGCAGTTTCAGGGACCCCAATGATGCAAAGGTTGTTTATACGGGAGCAGGACTCCAAGTCATCGCATTTTGCCTTAACGCTCTTTATGCAGACCCTCCAGGATTTTGAGGCATGAAATGGCAAATTTTGCAGCATGAAATGGCAACTTTTGCGGCACAAACCTTTATTTATTGCGGCATTTTTGCAGGACATTTTGTATTAACTGGAGGGTGTAAGATTGACACATTGCAGGAAATAGGCAGAGTGCAAGGCTACAAGAGAGCCAGGGTATCATTATTATGTATCTTTGTATTCATTTAATAGGAAGAGTCCCAGATGTCTCTGGCTTGGCAGAACAGTGTTTGATTTGGCTATATTTCTGGTTTAATGATCATGCCTATTTAATAGTATTAACTAAATTGATCATTATCAATTGTAATGCTGAAAATATTCCCCTTCTATGTTCTCCAATCCCCCAAACACCCACACACCTCTCTCACCAACACACATCTCACCAACTCTCCATCACAACTTACATTCCTTAACCTCTCACTCTGTCATACAAATACTCACGTGCTATGTCACACTGTCAAGTCACAATTTGCACTGCCCAGCCCCTGCGACACTCCAAATCATACTCTGTCATGATCTCTGCTTCCAAAAGGTCAGGGTTTTCCCAACTCCCTTGGAAGCAGATCCATAACCCAGGTTCCGAGTGCCAACCAGTCCCAATTGGGACCTTTTGGACCCAGTCCTGGCGCCAGTGGCACCAGGCTCATAAATATGCCCAGTCCCAGCGCTGGAAGCGCCGGGCTCATAATGCTTGGGTGAACTTACCTTCAGCAGACCATGCTGCTTACTTGCCTGCCAGTTGAGCCTCTGATCCTCTTCTGTTTGGAACTACTTTTCCTGTTGGGTGGGGCTGGAGCCACTCCCTAGATTCAGAACACTGGAACTCTTCTGGAAGGCAGGAACTCTTTTCTTACCAGGAACTCTTTTCTTACTTAGGCGTGGCTGTGGAAGGAGACACCTAAGCACTACAGGAGGCTATTTAAACCACACCCGGTGGATGAATCTTGCTTTGCGTTATTCTGCAACCTCTGCAGCAGAACGCTCATCGTGTCTTCTGCATCCGGTCCTGGGCCTAAGGAAAAAGGCTTACCATCCTGAATCCAGTCTTCAGCAACACCTATAAAGACAAGAAAGAACAGGTTAGCATTCCGGCATCTGAAAGGCAAAGGCTTACCATCCTGAATCCAGTCTTCAGCAACACCTATAAAGACAAGAAAGAACAGGTTAGCATTCCGGCATCTGAAAGGCAAAGGCTTACCTACTCTTCGTGCGCTCCGGAGGTCTTCACACTGCATTCCGGCATCTGAAAGACAAAAGTTTACCAACTCTTCGCACGCTCCGGAGGCCTTCGGCGCTACATCCCGCATCTGAAAGACAAAACAAGGTGCGTTTAAAGACATTGGGGAACTTTAATACTCACGTGCCATTACTCCTTTCCACATCTAATCCAGTGGGTATTCAGGCACCCTGCAGCCGCTCCGAACTCGTACCTGCAAAATAAAAAGACAGTTAGAGCGCATAGTGAAGCAGGCAACAAGCGCTTAATTACGTGCTTCCAGGCGCTTCTATTCATCACACGGGCTCCATCTTCAACTCACTTCAGCCCGTCATCCGCCATCGCCGGAACCCTGCAAAACAAGAGACATCATTACTAAAGACTTAAAAGACATTTGAATGACTCGAAACTTACCGTTCGTGCAGTAAACGACGGACAGCAGTCCTCTGAAGTCAAGAGGCCTGCGCTACCTATCCAGTGAAGAAACTGGTTACAGCACCCTGCCCCGAGGCAGATGGAGAGCTCGGCATTCACTTACCTAAGGTGAGAGCGTTAACCTTTGGGGGTCTACAGGAGAGGAGAAGAGGAAAGAGATAGGGACACCCCAATAACCCCAGTTCATTAACCCCATATTTTCTATCTGCAGACATCTTACTCTACACGTCAGGCATACAGTGCACAGAGGTCCAGCCCAAAGAGCCAACCGGGTGCTGCACATCACCTTTGAAGATACGGTAGTCGCCCAGTCAAGACCGCCGCCTCTGCGAGAATCAGGTGAGCGTTACAGAACGCAAAGCCTACCGCAAAACTCTCGCCCAGGCGCTATGGAAACCTCGGATACTGACCCCCTAGCTCGGTTACTTGGGGAACTAAGGGCAGAAGTGCATGCAGCTCGTCAGGAAACGAATGCTCTAAGAAGGGAACTAATTATTTCCAAGGAGAGAACAGACAATCTTGCTAGACAAGTGCTACAGTCACAAGCCGGACAGACCCCGTTACCCGCATCAGGGGCAAATCTTCCTTCAACATCCTCTATGAATCCAGTGCAGATCAACCTACCTGGGAATGTACCTCTGGCTCCGCCCGAACGATTTTCTGGTGACCCAAAGAGGTTTGCAGTATTTATCAATCAGTGCCGGTTGCACTTCTTATGCCGGCCAGCAGCCTTTCCAACTGATCAAGCAAAAGTAGCTGTTGTACTTTCGTACCTTAGTGGCAATGCGGCAGACTGGTCGATCCCTCTAGTTAATAAAGATGATCCGGTTCTCCATGATTTTCAAGCCTTTCAGCTTAGTATGGAAAAACTGTTCGCAAGACATTCACAGGGGCAGGCCTTGGACAATGAGCTTCTTTCGTTGCGACAGGGTAATCAAGACCTTTTGGCTTATATTGCATCTTTCAATAGACTAATAGTGGAAACTCAATGGCCTGAGGACAAAAGGATTACGCTGTTTTATAGAGGTCTACGTGGAGAGCTCAAAGACGTTTTAGCCCAAGTAGTGAATCCCCCACAAGACTGTTCGGATTATATAGACTTGGTCGTTCAAATAGATCACAGGCTGCAGAACAGGAAGGCCGATCGTTCCAAGTTTGATGCTCGAGTATTTTCCAAACCGCCAACTCCTTCCAAAGGAGTAGACTCCGGGGAACCCATGCAAATAGGGGGTCTGAAAGCTCCTCTAACACAAAGGGAGCGGGAAAGGAGGAAACAGTTGCAATTATGCCTATATTGCGGAAACTCAGGGCACTTTCTTCGAGACTGTCCGGTGAAACCTGCCAAGAAGGCAGTAGGAGCTGCAGTTACTAAAGTTACAAACTCTGAGCAGGGAAACGACCTCGCCCGACAAGAATAGAGGTCCTCTTGCCGAGCGTGAAAACCAGTTCCGTGACCTCGCATTTCGTGATACCTATGGTCCTCATTAGCCCTGATAATCCGGATCGATTACATGCAATTGAAGCTTACGTCGACAGCGGTGCCATCGGCAATTATGTGGATCATGAAATGGTTTTGAGGATGAATCTAACTCTTTGTCCGAAGGCTGTAAAGGACGTCATTACTACAGTGGATGGTACGGAGATAGCCTCCGGGCCAGTAACGCATACCACTCAAGAGGTGACGCTAGTAAGTCAAGATGGACACCATGAGAAGATCGTGTTCGATGTGATCAAGGCCCCTCAGTTTCAGATTATTCTAGGAATACCTTGGTTAGAGAAACACAATCCTCTGATCGATTGGCGAGCAAGAACGGTCCAGTTTCCAGAATGTGTCTCTACTTGTCACCCTCCACCTGGTGTTGCACTGGCCGCAATTTCTTCAGAGACTCCCCAGTTACCTCCCGAATACCTAGAATATCAAGATGTTTTCCGGAAGGATCAGGCTAACTCTCTACCTCCTCATAGGTCTTATGACTGCCAGATAGACCTGATACCTGGATCTACTCCTCCTTGTAGTAGAATTTATGCCCTCACCGAGCCTGAGAACCTTCACCTTCGACAATACCTGGATCAATACCTGGCAAATGGGTTTATTCGTCCTTCCAAGTCCCCTGCTTCTTCAGCTTTGTTCTTCGTTCCAAAAAAGGAAGGAGACCTTAGAACTTGTATCGATTATCGCTCCCTGAACCAGATCACCGTTAAGAATAGATATCCGTTACCTTTGATCCCTGAACTCCTGGACCAAGTCAGAAAAGCATGCATATATACAAAGCTGGATCTTAGAGGAGCTTACCACTTGGTACGAGTAAAAGAGGGCGATGAATGGAAGACGGCCTTCTGCACCAAGTATGGGCTATTTGAATATCAGGTCATGCCCTTCGGACTTTGCAATGCCCCGGCCGCCTTTCAATATTTTATGAACGATGTCCTCAGAGAGCTCATAGATGTATGTGTTGTTGTTTACATTGACGACATCCTCGTTTATTCTTCATCGGAATCTGAACATCGGAAACACGTGAAAATGGTCCTCGAAAGATTGCGTCAACACAAACTTTTCGCTAAGTTGGAAAAATGTGTTTTCAACGTGACTGAAGTTGAATTCTTGGGATTCATATTATCACCTGGCGGAGTGCGTATGGATTCAAAGAAGGTCGATGCAGTTCTCAAATGGCCATCACCATCCTCCGTAAAAGGTGTGCAAAGCATGTTAGGCTTCGCTAACTTTTACCGCAGGTTTATCCCCGAATTTTCTCGAATAGTCCAGCCCATCACTGCCTTGTTAAAGAAAAACAAACATTTTGAATGGTCTACCGAGGCGGAACAAGCTTTCCAGGATTTGAAGACTAAATTTATCTCTGCACCAATCTTAAAACACCCTCGCCCCGAACTCCCCTACATCGTGGAAACTGATACTTCAAGCCTTGCCATGGGGGCAGTTCTATCACAAAAGGACCCGGTAACCAATCAGTTGCATCCCGTGGCATTTTGGTCCCGCAAATTCTCGCCTCCTGAAATCAATTACACGATTACTGACAAGGAACTTCTGGCTATCAAGTCTGCCTTTAAGGCTTGGCGGCATTATCTGCTGGGGGCCCGACACACCGTTACTGTGATTACGGATCACCGAAACCTGCAATATTTGAAGACCGCAAAAGCCCAATCCTCTAGACAACTCCGTTGGGCATTATTCTTTGCCGAGTTTGACTTCATAATTACCTATCGACCTGGTACAAAGAACGGTAAAGCCGATGCCCTTTCTCGGATGGGAGTGGAAGAACACTTGGTCAACCCTAAACCTGTACCAATCATTCCCGAACAAAGAATTCTGGGTGTAATCGCCACAGAATCCATAGAGGAAGTTAAGGATAAAGCCAGGCAACTTGTAACTCCAGCAGACATACAGAATTGGCATCTGCAGGGAAAGGACTTTGCAGTAAAGGACAACTTATTGTATTTCCAAAAACGATTATACCTACCCAGCACAGATTTACAGAAAAAAGTAATCTCTTGTTATCACGATTCTTTAATGGAAGGACATCCCGGTATGGCCAAGACCTCAGAAAAGATCAAGCGCTACTTCTGGTGGCCGTCTTGGAAAAAAGATATTAGAGACTTTATAATGTCCTGTGGAGTATGCGCCCAAAACAAGAGTCAAAAGGAAAGACCAGCAGGCCTCTTACGCCCTATTGACATCCCACCTCGCCCTTGGCATACGCTTTCTATGGACTTCATCACCGATCTACCTCCATGCTCCGGATACAATACGATTCTAGTAATCGTGGACTTATTCTCCAAGATGGCGCATTTCATTCCGCTCAAAGGCTTGCCAACAGCAGCAACTCTGGCCCGAGAATTTCTCGAAAACATCGTCCGACTGCACGGTTTTCCTTCGGTTCTAATTTCGGATCGAGGTAGTCAATTTATTTCTCATTTTTGGCGAAGTTGCTGTCGGTCGGCTCAAATTGATGTGAGACTATCGACCAGTCACCACCCTCAGACCGACGGACAAACCGAGAGGACCAATCAAACTCTGGAGCAGTATTTACGCTGCATGCTGCAACAAACTGAAAAAACTTGGAAAGACATCCTTTGGATAGCCGAATATGCCTACAATAACTCTGTCCATTCGGGAACTGGGAAAACCCCGTTTTTTCTTTTGTACGGCAGTCACCCTCGAACCTCGGAGTTGGATCCCCTCCAAGATCTTGAAACACCAGCAGTAGACTACCTGCATTCTACAATCACCCAAGCCTTTAAGGAAGCTGTTTCTCACCTTCAAAGGGCTAAAGAACAATACAAGAAAGGAGCAGATCAACATCGGAAGGAAGCCCCTCAATATCAAGTAGGGGATCAAGTCTGGTTATCCACCAAATATCTACCTCTAAAAGGGCCACGCACATTCAACCCAAGATACCTTGGTCCCTATTCCATTACTACCATAGTAAACCCAGTAGCGGTCAAGTTGGACTTGCCCCCGCACATGAAGATACATCCGGTCTTCCACGTCTCTCTATTAAAACCCGTGCAACCTCAAACCCGACTAACTAAATCTCCAAAACCTATCCTAGTTGATGGAGAACTCGAGTTTGAAGTCAAAAGCATTCTGGACTCCAAGATCTCCAAATCTAAACTATTTTACCTAATTGACTGGAAAGGCTACGGCCCCCAAGAGAGATCCTGGGAACCTGCTGAATATGTCCACGCTCCTCGCCTAATCAAAAGATTTCACCGAACATTTCCGGACAAGCCAAAACCCCCGGAGAAGCCCGGTTTGGGAGGGGCCTTGAGGGGGGCTACTGTCATGATCTCTGCTTCCAAAAGGTCAGGGTTTTCCCAACTCCCTTGGAAGCAGATCCATAACCCAGGTTCCGAGTGCCAACCAGTCCCAATTGGGACCTTTTGGACCCAGTCCTGCCGCCAGTGGCACCAGGCTCATAAATATGCCCAGTCCCAGCGCTGGAAGCGCCGGGCTCATAATGCTTGGGTGGACTTACCTGCAGCAGACCATGCTGCTTACTTGCCTGCCAGTTGAGCCTCTGATCCTCTTCTGTTTGGAACTACTTTTCCTGTTGGGTGGGGCAGGAGCCACTCCCTAGATTCAGAACACTGGAACTCTTCTGGAAAGCAGGAACTCTTTTCTTACCTAGGCGTGGCTGTGGAAGGAGACACCTAAGCACTACAGGAGGCTATTTAAACCACACACGATGGATGAATCTTGCTTTGCGTTATTCTGCATCCTCTGCAGCAGAACGCTCATCGTGTCTTCTGCATCTGATCCTGGGCCTAAGGAAAAAGGCTTACCATCCTGAATCCAGTCTTCAGCAACACCTATAAAGACAAGAAAGAACAGGTTAGCATTACGGTCTTCAGTGACAGCTCTTCACTTACCTGGTCCATCGGCTGTCACCAACGCCTCGCGCTGCATTCCGGCATCTGAAAGGCAAAGGCTTACCTACTCTTCGTGCGCTCCGGAGGTCTTCACACTGCATTCCGGCATCTGAAAGACAAAAGTTTACCAACTCTTCGCACGCTCCGGAGGCCTTCGGCGCTACATCCCGCATCTGAAAGACAAAACAAGGTGCGTTTAAAGACATTGGGGAACTTTAATACTCACGTGCCATTACTCCTTTCCACATCTAATCCAGTGGGTATTCAGGCACCCTGCAGTCACTCCGAACTCGTACCTGCAAAATAAAAAGACAGTTAGAGCGCACAGTGAAGCAGGCAACAAGCGCTTACTTACGTGCTTCCAGGCGCTTCTATTCATCACACGGGCTCCATCTTCAACTCACTTCAGCCCGTCATCCGCCATCGCTGGAACCCTGCAAAACAAGAGACATCATTACTAAAGACTTTAAAGACATTTGAATGACTCGAAACTTACCGTTCGTGCAGTAAACGACGGACAGCAGTGCTCTGAAGTCAAGAGGCCTGCGCTACCTATCCAGTGAAGAAACTGGTTACAGCACCCTGCCCCGAGGCAGATGGAGAGCTCGGCATTCACTTACCTAAGGTGAGAGCGTTAACCTTTGGGGGTCTACAGGAGAGGAGAAGAGGAAAGAGATAGGGACACCCCAATAACCCCAGTTCATTAACCCTATATTTTCTATCTGCAGACATCTTACTCTACACGTCAGGCATACAGTGCACAGAGGTCCAGCCCAAAGAGCCAACCGGGTGCTGCACATCACCTTTGAAGATACGGTAGTCGCCCAGTCAAGACCGGCGCCTCTGCGAGAATCAGGTGAGCGTTACATACTCCCAACTCACACCTTACACTCTACAATTCCTCCCGTAATATACAGTCATTCATTCTTTTGTGCTGCTTCTGCATCTTGCATATTTTCTCCCATTCAATCGCACTCTTCCCTCATCCTTTTTCCCAATCTGCAGCTCACTGCCTCTTTCTGGCCAACCGCTTCCTCTCTGCTTTCTGGCTCACTGACCACACGCTCCCTCTACTTTCTGTACCTCTGCTCGTTCTCAGATTTCTGGCCCACCGCATCACTGCTTCCTCTGCTCTCTTGTGCAGCGCTTCCTCCTCTGACCCACTGCTCTCCCTCTGCTTTCTTGCCTATCACTTCACATCTCACCCATCGCTCTCCCTATCTCTCATAGTGTAAGCATTTTATTTATTTTTTTTAAATGTAGATTTTGACCCAGTTCCTCAAATAATGGGGCATTTAAAAAAAGAACAGAGGATATGCTATTTTAGACAACCCATTTTTGGAAATGAGCAGGTCACCTTATTCTCAAAGGTGACCGGCGCATTTCCACAGGCTTGAGCTGTAGCACAAATTGTGTGCTGGCCATCTGCCTTGAATGGTGTTCTGGGTTGTTTGACCGAAGTGTAATTATTTGCGGCGGAATTGACCGTAGTCAATATTGCTATGAAATGATTTGCACTTCAGCCAAACAACCCAAAATGTACCTTTCACCACCACCTCACCCTCTCCCCTACTTAACTGCTTGGTTGCTGCTGCTTCCCCTGCAACCCTGCGGTGCCTGATCTGTCCCCCTAAAGCGGGTCGGATCCGACTACGTAGGGTCCCTTTTTCGTTATTTTCTTTTTTATCTGTCCCCACCTCCAATTTTGAGGAAAAAGGGGAAAACACTTCTACAACCACCCTAGACCAAAAATACTGAACATGGGGAGCGGGGGACACCCCCGCAACACATGTTCAGTATTTATAAAAATCGATCGAATAGTACTGGATGAAATTGGTCAAATTGTAACATTTGATAGATTTTTGTAATCAAAATGGGCAGTACTTTGAATATAATCGCTCTCCCAGCAAGCTCCCAGCGCCTTTCACAGGGACAGGCACTCCAGGTGCCTGCCGCTGTAAAATGCGACCCAAAAAATGCATTTTTATCCTGTTTGAGGAACAGAAATGCAAGTGACTGAGCAGCGATTCATACCTTAAAAGAAATGCATGACAGGGTCAGGAAAGACCCTGTCATGCAGTGGCAGCCCCACATCCCGTGCGCGTAGGGTTGCCTACAATTTCTGCACATTTAAAAGTGCATCTTGCTTGGTAATGAGGAATGTGCTTTTAAATTGAAAGAAACGCCACTTTATTTGATGAAGGAGGTGAAAAAGGCCATCTGAATGGGCGCACATATAAAATATGCCCATTCATGTGTCCCTTGTGGATTGGGCTGCACTTTTTTGGGGTGCAGGTGATTTCATTTCTTGTGTGAAAAAGAAAAAAAAAAAAAAAGTTAAGAACCTGGCACCCTGAGTATTATTTTTTTGAAAACAGAAATTTTTGCAGATTACTTTAAAAAAAATGTAAAAAAAAATGTTTTTATTTTTTCAAAGATGCTGTTTTTGCACAAAATGGCCGTTTTTGTGGCATTTTGCGCAAAACGGTTGTTTTCGCAGCATTTTGCGGGATTGCAAAATCACTATAAGCTGGATGGTCTGTTTATGTCGCGCGATAAGGTGGCCACAGTGTAATCAAGTGCGTGTATCGCATCTTCATTGGTGGAGATCCGGTTTTCAGCTTCAGTAATTCTAGATCCAACCATGGTCTACACGGGTTTTGAGTGAGGCAACGTTCGCATTAATGCCGTCAAGCTTCTCGTGAAAGGCGGCAAAGTTTTTAGCCATTGATTCCATCATGGCAGTGAGGTCTAGCGCCGCCACCCCCGGATTAGGGTCGTTGTCAAGTTCTTCCTGTCGGGGCGACGTGTGGCCCACCTCAGGCCGAGGGACCGTCTTAGTATATTTGTCCATGGCACCCCCTTTAGCAGATTCTTTGGAACGACTCAACATGGCCGGAACCAGAGTGGGAGGTAATAAGATGAAGGGAGCGGGCTCCGGTGGCGTTAGGGGCTGCCACAGGCTTGATGAGAGTAGCCCGGCAAGTTGAGATCACAGCCCCCCTCGGTCAGTCCAGCTAGTGAGTCAGGTATTGAGGAGGCCCCGTGCGCGGGAATTCTAAATATATAGCTCAGCCAAGTATAAATCCAGATGGATCAGCACATTCTCTATTGCAGTTCCCTCGGGGAGCGGTGTCAAGTCCGGGGAGGCTGCAGCTCTGAAGCAATGTATGGCAGGGTGGCAGTGGGAGATTCCAGCGGGAGAGGTAACCCCTATAGCCACGCGGCTGAAGTGTGAGTGATAGGGCAATCCGCCGTAGAGAGGCCATGTCCCGGTGTTCCAGGGAATGGACCAAGCAATGCACACGCCGCCAGCCAGTGTCAAGGGAGAGGGTAGAAGAATCGCGGATACATGTAGGGCCCAGGTGGAGCAACCCCCTCAACTCCTCACCTGACCGGCACCGGATCGGCGTCGAGACAGAAATCCCTTAGAAAATGGACACACCATTTAGGTTCAGCTGGGTTACAGATCAGCAGCGATGCAGGAAAAAGGCCACGACAGGTCCGCACCAAACAGCTCAGCCCAGGCCCCTCACGACCTTAGACGGGCAGCCGACGCACCACGGGCGGCCGCGGCCTAAGCCCCCAGTGGAAAGGACAGTCTGGCGGGGCCGGGACAGGAACGGACCGGCCCACGAGTGTAGTGTGTGCCCCAAGGCGCAAGGTTCAGAGCAGCCAGCAGCGAATCCGGCGGGAGGCACCCGATCAGGCCACAATGAGGACAGGGCCCGGCGGAGGCCCAAAGGCGGCCCTCAGCAAGACACAGCGGGACAAAGATCTCTGGCTCCGAGGGTCTGATTTCTCCCAAAATTTCACGTGTGGATAGTGCTCGTTGGCCGCAGTGCAGGGATCGTAGCAGGGACACAGGATCCAAAGCAGAACCGCAGATGTCAACGGATAAAAGGCAGCTAGGCACGGAGCTCTTGCACTAGGCAGCCATTTTGCAGGCTGCTCAACAGCGCCCCCCACTGACTTGATTTTTGGTAGGCATTCTTTAGGGTCTGTTGAAAAAAATAAAGAAGGTAAGGGTTGGGGTGTTCTTAATGTATGTGTGCTGTGTGCATGAGTGTCTGAGTAAGATGATAAAGATGTATGTAATGGTGTGTGATTGTGCATTGGGCAACTACAACTAGTTGGGATGGGTATTCTTTAATTTATGTGCTTTTATCTATGACAGTAGAAAGTAAGCTAGTGGTGTGGAGAAGTAGAAATAGTAAATCTAATGGTATACAAATAAAACAGTTGTTTGTTCTATAATATCAAAATTCTAGGGGCTGAGTTGGGTCATTTGTGTGTCGAAAAATATGAAATTGTGCGCCATTCTGCCTGTAAATATCTGTTTAAGAAATGGGGATTTGTAGACAGAATGGTGCACAATCTCTATTTTTAGGCAGAGAAATAGCATGAATTAACCTTACAGTGTGTTTTAATAATAGTACAAATAATATGGTGGTATTCAACTTTTTTTCTGAAATGAGCAGATTTCTTCTTAGTTGTTCTTTGTACTTCAAATTTGGCTGCTTCTTTTCAGGGGAATGGTCTTCACTGCAATTGTAAAGGAAACAAATTAGTAATTTTGTTTGTATATAGCACTGTTTTTAATTTAGACATTGATTTTTTTAATTGACATTGACCCTCAGCGCCTTCCTCAAAATCATGAAAACTATCTTATTCACATAAGATGCGTCAGGCCAGTTGGATAGATATCATATGTTCTTAATGCATAAACTGGATTGTAATGACTAACTGTACCAACCAAAATATCATTTGTATGCCTTGTGGAATTCATAATTTACCACTGAATACCACTATTTCTGTAACTAAGCTCTTGTAAGTAACAACGCCTCAATGCCATGGGCTGCTTGCGCACTATATAAATATAAGTAAATACATTTTTATGTTTTTGTACAAGTTTTGTTGTTTGATATTTGAACATGCTGTGTGCATTAAATTGTGTTTGAGTATGTTAACTCTTCATATTGTACTTTAAATATGTTAGTTCAACATGCTTTGAAAATGTGTGTGTAAAAAGAAATTAAATAGCAGATAGGTTTGGAAGTGACAGTTGATTTTAGGAGATGGACAAAATGACAGTAAATTCATTTTATAGATTATACAAGCTAAAAGTCAGTTAATCTGTTTATATGAATCTATAAGAATTGTGTATGTACTATACAGAAAATATGCATACCTGTAGTTTGTGTTCATGCATATGGATATGCATGCAGCTGCAAGTAGAAATCTTGGACACTTGTACAGTATTTCTGGTAGAAGGTGCTTTCCAATGATATGACACTTGTACTCAGAGAGATTAACAGTACATTTGAAGTGCTGATCTATGATGATGCAGTTAGATGTAGAGATCTTGGATGTGATTGGTGGATGTTCATGTGACTTCTTAGCTATATCCAATGAGGGAATGGCACAGAAAGTGAAATGGAAATGGTAGAAGGATTGTCCATGTTACAATGTGTCCGCGGACATGGCGGTAGTCCGCGGACATCGTGTGTTACATCTGGGGATTTTGGGTTGGGGAGCCATGCAAATGAGAATGAGCAGAGAAAGGGATTGGTCAGGAAAGTTTAGTGGGTGTGTTGTGCCAGGAGAGAGTTTCTCAGCTACTCTTTTTGCTGAGAGAAGAACGGATAGCTATGGCTGTGTGTTTCAGAAAACAGATTGTTTGGATTTTGGGAGACTCGTGGAAACATTGGTTGAAGGTGCATGCAGAAAGCTGTGGAGTAACTGTAGATCTTGGATTACCACATGTGGAAGTACACTGGCATGGAGGACGTGGAATGAAGTGGTTGGACTTGCTACCTCTCTGGGTTACTTTGGAGACAGGGCAACATCCAGACATAATTGTAATTCATTGTGGAGGGAACAGTTTAGTACATGTGTCTGGAATTTCTTTGCAATTTGCAATGAAAGAAGCACTTGGGAAGGTCATAGACATGTTTCCAAATTCTCAAGTAATTTTTTCACGGATTGCGCAGAGACAAATGTGGCTTTGTTCTTCTTCATTTGGTCCACAAACGGAGAAAGCAAGGCGCAATGTCAATGAGGCTGTTTGTGCCTTTCTAAGAGATTTTGGCATGTCCTCTTTTCACAATTAAAATATTATGTTTCTTAGTACATACATTTTTCGCAGAGATGGATTCCATCTTACTTATGCTGGCAATCAGATTTTTCTGAGAAATGTACAAAATGCATTGTGACCTCTTTTGGAATTACAGCATCCATTTTGTAGTAGGTATTGAGCATTTCAAATTTTTCAAACACAAACAAACACCACTAAAAGGCTCTTTTCAGAGCCACCACTTCCTCCCAGATAAAACTGCAATGGTTATGATAGGGCAGCACTCCAAAATTTTAGATGTTCACGGACTGTCCGCGGACTTCTAAAAAATACACAGGGCCCTGCTTCATTTATTTTCACTTCTATTTTTTAACCGTGAAAGGCGGCTCTGAAAAGAGCCTTTTTTTATTTTTGTTGTTTTTGGGTTTTTTATACACGAAACACTAGGATAGGAAGTGTAAGAAGGGGCACCAACCACGGGGATAAGAAAGGGCGAGCTGAGAGAGGAAGATGTAGAGTGGGTTTTACTTGGGTAGTGAGCATATCTTCTCGTGCTCTGAGATGATAGCCTCAAAAGCACTGCAAAGTCTCTCCCCCGTGCACAGTACTGCGTTGCAGTACATACACACAACTGCGACCCTCAAAAGGTAAGGGTCATCAGAATTGCGTATGGCCTGTGAGGCAGCTTGAGGAATACGCTGTCCCACAGGAATTTTCCTTGTGGTGACAGGATTGGAAACAGAGGATGAATTAGAGAAAGTCAACCTGCTACGCTCCTCGCAAGGTACAACCTTGCGAATGGCCCCAGTGTCGAATGACTTTAGGTGTCACTTCATGGTAGTTGTCCCAAAGCGGTATGAACCAGGCCTCCCGCAACTGAGTACCATTTTGCACTTGTTGCAGGTGACTTGGTTTGCACGCGCCTTAGGACCATTACCACGAATGGTAAATAACCACCACACCCAAGTCTCACGCCTAGTGCTGGTAGTAGGGACTTCCACTACCTCATTCTCATCATCCTCTTCATCCTCCTGTGCATCCTTACTCCTGTTCCCCTCTTCAGGCCCTTGGGAAGGTGGTGGTGGTGGAGGGGTGGGGGTGGTGCTGAGGCAGATGCAGCACCAGGTGGCATGAGTGGAACCATGGAAGCCATCAGCTTCGAGATGAAAATCTGCAAATTTGCAGCAAAATTCGCTGTGTTCTGTAGGATAGCCATAAACACAATGAGAATGAGCTCTAGGGTGTGGTCTTTTATTGGGGTGCTTGCGCGCGGTTCGCGGACATGCACGCTGTCCGCGGACAGATCGAACAGAAAAAAGGGTTCAAAAAGTCACAAAAAGTATGTAGAAATTCAGGATTACTATGTGGGACTTGTTCTATGGTGTGTTTTTATTGGAAAATATTGTAGATTACTTGAAAATGCAGTTTGAAATTGTTCGGGTACACGAACAGTGTTCGCAATCAGAACATACGCTCATCGTGGGCGTGGTCACATGATAGGTTTGCGAACATGTTCACGAAGGAAGGGGTGTCTGCAGGACACCAAATGCACTGAAACTGTTTAGTGCATGCGCGTTGGTGTTCTACAGACAATGTTCAAATTAAAATGTTTGATTAAAAGTGCGTCACAATTGAAACAAACAGTTACGGACAGGTGTTTGTTCTTAGAACAGTTTCAACCGGTCTACGAACAGTAAGTGCAGGTATAGTGTCCTCAGGACACCCCCATTTCGTTTATTTACGAACATTTCAGGACACAGCCTGTGTTCTTAGAACAGTTTCAACTTGAATGTAAACATTACGGACAGATATAGTGTCCTTAGGACTCTCCCATTTTCGTTTCTTTACGGACATTCCGGACACCCGAACTGCTTTTTAAAAAAAGACAAGAAATTAATTAGGACACAATATAATAATTTTACTTTATTTTACATGTATGTTAAATTTATGACAGAGAAGGTGAGGCAGAAACTGAAACAAAAACAGGAGAATTGGGGGTTTCAATAGGATTCATATTAAGTGAAGAAGGGATGGAAGTCTCATCAAAACGTTTTGGTTCATGGAGAAGGTTTGGGGATAATTGAGTGGGATATGGTGAGGGGGGACAGGTACATGTGGGGCAATGGTATGTAGTTTGTTTCAAGTGATCCTCCACAAAGTTTTTTAAATTATTAAAATTTGTCAAGAGTAGGTCAATTTTTTCTTCTATGTGCTGAAGAGTCTTATCCAATACTGCTTTTTCTTTAGTATTTTCAATTTTTGTATGGTATGTACAAAAATATATATATGTTAAATGTATATAAAATAGTATTTATTAACCCTTTAAGTGCCAAGGGCGAGGTATCTCGTCCTTGACAGTGCACACGCAGTGCCAAGGACGAGATAGCTTGCCCTTTTCGGCATCTTGTTTTGAGCGATCCCTGCAAAGCAGGGATCGCTCAAAACTGTAATCCAACCCCCGGGCTATGTGAGGGGGAGGTCCCCCCTCACTGCCAGGGGGCTGGATTACCTTCAGTTTCACGTCGGCGTGCGTAACGCACGTCGGCGTGAAACTGAAAGTAAATCCAATGCAGCAGCCATTTTTGGCTGCTGCGGTGGATAAAGAAGGTGAGTTCCCTTCTTTGTCAGCCTCGATCTCTGACTGTATTTGAAGCCGGAGATCGAGGCGGGTATCGTTGGAAAGGGGATATTCTCCCCTTTCCAACGATACCAATTGTGTGGCATTGCTGCCCGCGGATCGGGCGCAGGGCGCCTCGATCCGCGGGCAGCAACGTCACGGATCAAATGAAGATCCGTTTGTGACGCGGGGGGAGGGGTGGCTGCTTACTAGGTAAGCGGCCCCCTTCCCCCGTGGCCCCAAAGCATGGGGCCACAGTGCCAGGGACCCCTGGGGGCAGATGATCACTGCCCCCAGGGGTGAAATGAAAAAATAAAAAAAATAAAAAAATTCGAGGGATGGAGGGAGGTGGGAGGGGGTTTGGGGCCCTGGGGCCCACTGGACCACCAGGGATGGAACAAAAGTGGTGTCCCTGGAAAGGGGACTTTCTCCCCTTTCCAAGGACACCACATATGAGGCATTGCTGCCCGCGGATCGGGTGCAGGGCGCGCAATCCGCAGGCAGCAATGCCAGTGGATCAACGCAGATCCATTTGTGACGCAGGGGGAGGGGAGGCTGCTTACTAGGTAAGCAGCCTCCCTCCCCCAGTGGCCCCAAGGCATGGGGCCACAGCGCCAGATACCCTTGGGGCAGATAATCACTGCCCCCAGGGGTGAAAATAAAAAAATAAAAAATAAAAAAAAATCAAGGGGAGGTGGGAGGGGGTTTGGGGCCCTGGGGCCCACTGGACCACCAGGGATTGATCAAAAAGGAGGTGTCCCTGGAAAGGGGACTTTCTCCCCTTTCCAAGGACACCACATATGAGGCATTGCTGCAACGCAGATCCGTTTGTGACGCAGGGGGAGGGGGGCTGCTTACTTGGTAAGCAGCCCCCCTCCCCCTGTGGCCCCAAGGCATGGGGCCAGAGCACCAGAGACCCCTGGGGGCAGATAATCACTGCACCCAGGGGTGAAAATAAAAATAAATAAAAGCAGAAAAAAAAATCGAGGGGAGGTGGGAGGTGGGAGGGGGTTTGGGGCCCTGGGGCCCACTGGACCACCAGGGATTGATCAAATCTCCCCTTTCCAAGGACACCACATATGAGGCATTGCTGGTCACGGATCGGGCGCAGGGCGCTCGATCCGCGACCAGCAACCCACTAGACCACCATGGATCAGTTTGTGAGGTGGGGGGGTGAGGGGGCTGCTTCAAGTAAGCAGTCCTCTCCCCCTCCCGGCCCCCAAAGCATGGGGGCACATGCATGTGAACCCCGGGGCAGATGGCTGACCATCTGCTCCAAGGAAATGTAAAAAAAAAAAAAAGTGAAATTAAGGGAAAAGGGGGTGGGGGAAGGGGTGGGGGCCACTAGCCACCATGGATTTTTTACTGAATGAAAGGGGGGGGGGTGCCCCCCCAACCGAAGTAGAAAGGGGGCACCCCTTGTAACCCTCCCTGGGGGCAGATATCTGCTCCTATGAAGGGGCATCTAACCCCAGGGAGGGATGCAAGAGGTGGGGCCCCCTATCTGCCCCAGGGAGGGTTGCATGAGGTGGGGCCCTCAATTTGGGGTGGGGGAGGGCTGAAGGCCACCCCCCATTGCAGTACATCATTCACTGCCAATTTAGGGTGCCCCTTAGCCCCCCCTAAAAAGCAGCCTATGAATTTGTATTATTTGTTTTGTTTACCCAACTTCGCTTGGTGCAGATGGCCACATTAGTGTGGCAATCTGCCCCCAGGGTGCCCAAACCCTACTGCCCCATCTATTGGGGGTCCTGCCCCACCTTTTGTGGTGGCCCTCTCCCCCACTAAAATCTGGGGCGATGTGCGCAAATCATACCTCTGCGGATTCCCACGGGTGTCCTCTTTTCGGAAATAATGCATGGGGTTACCCGTTTTCCTCGGTGGCTTGGACACCCGAGGCCCATATTTGTATGTTGTGCCGGTCAGCAGAATGGCTGAGATTCCCCTCTGCAAACAGACTGGGGGTTGCTTGCGTTTTCGGCTTGCCCCTTGCCAGCCAGGTAGGTGCACCCACGCATGTGAGGTACCGTTTTCATTGGGACACCTGTGGGAACGCGGGACGGTAGGCCATGTGTTGTTGGGGGCGTGTTTCGATGGGTGTGCCGAGCTAAATGTGCGGAAAATGTGTTTTTTTCCCCACATTTCGGACTTTGCGGGGCTGTCTGGGTAATAAAATCTGGGGCGATGTGCGCAAATCATACCTCTGCGGATTCCCACGGGTGTCCTCTTTTCGGAAATGCATGGGGTTCCCCGTTTTCCTTGGTGGCTTGGACACCCGAGGCCTATATCTGTATGTTGTGCCGGTCGGCAGAATGGCTGAGATTCCCCTCTGCAAACATACTGGGGGTTGCTTGCGTTTTCGGCTTGCCCCTTGCCAGCCAGGTAGGTGCACCCACGCATGTGAGGTACCGTTTTCATCGGGACACCTGTGGGAATGCCGGACGGTAGGCCATGTGTTGTTGGGGGCGTGTTTCGATGGGTGCGTCGAGCGAAATGTGCGGAAAAAGCATTTTTTTCCCCACATTTCGGACTTTGCAGGGCTGTCTGGGTAATAAATTCTGGGGCGATGTGCGCAAATCATACCTCTGCGGATTCCCAGAGGTGTCCTCTTTTCGGAAATGCATGGGGTTCCCTGTTTTCCTCGGTGGCTTGGACACCCGAGGCCCATATCTGTACGTTGTGCCGGTCGGCAGAATGTCTGAGATTTCGCTCTGAAAACAGACCTGGGGTTACTTGTGTTTTAGGGTTTCCCCTTGGCGGCCAGGTAGGTGCACCCTCACATGTGAGGTACCGTTTTCATCAGGACACCTGTGGGAACGCGTGACGGTAGGCCATGTGTTGTTGGGGGCGTGTTTCCATGGGTGCGTCGAGCGAAATGTGCGGAAAAAGCATTTTTTCCCCACATTTCGGACTTTGCAGGGCTGTCTGGGTAATAAATTCTGGCCGATGTGCGCAAATCATAACTCTGCGTATTCCCACGGGTGTCCTCTTTTTGGAAATGCATGGGGTTCCCTGTTTTCCTTGGTGGCTTGGACACCCGAGGCCCATATCTGTACGTTGTGCCGGTCGGCAGAATGTCTGAGATTTCGCTCTGAAAACATACTCGGGGTTACTTGTGTTTTAGGCTTTCCCCTTGGCGGCCAGGTAGGTGCACCCACGCATGTGAGGTACCGTTTTCATCGGGACACCTGTGGGAACGCGTGACGGTAGGCCATGTGTTGTTGGGGGCATTTTTTGATTGGTGCGTTGAGCGAAATGTGCGGAAAAAGTGTTTTTTTCCTGACATTTTGGACTTTGCGGGGCTGTCTGGGTAAAAGATTCTGGGGCGATGTGCACAAATCATACCTCTGCGGATTCCCAAGGGTGTCCTCTTTTCGGAAATGCATGTGTTTCCCTGTTTTCCTTGGTGGCTTGGACACCCGAGGCCGAAATCTGTACGTTGTGCCAGTCGGCAGAATGTCTGAGATTTTGCCATGAAAACAGACTTGGGGTTACTTGTGCTTTAGGCTTTCCCCTTGGCCGCCAGGTAGGTGCACCCACACATGTGAGGTACTGATTTCATCGGGACACCTGTGGGAACGCGTGACGGTAAGCCATGTGTTGTTGGGGGTGTGTTTTGATGGGTGCGTTGAGCGAAATGTGCGGAAAAAGTGTTTTTTTCCCGACATTTCGGACTTTGCGGGGCTTTCTGGGTAAAAAATTCTGGGGCGATGTGCGCAAATCATACCTCTGGGGATTCCCACGGGTGTCCCCTTTTTGGAAATGCATGGGTTTCCCTGTTTTCCTCGGTGGCTTGGACACCCGAGGCCCATATCTGTACGTTGTGCCGGTCGGCAGAATGTCTGAGATTTCGCCATGAAAACAGACTTGGGGTTACTTGTGTTTTAGGCTTTCCCCTTGGCCGCCAGGTAGGTGCACAAACACATGTGAGGTACCGTTTTCATCGGGACACCTGTGGGAACGCGTGACGGTAGGCCATGTGTTGTTGGGGGTGTGTTTTGATGGGTGCGTCGAGCGAAATGTGCGGAAAAAGTGTTTTTTTCCCGACATTTCGGAATTTGCGGGGCTGTCTGGGTAAAAAATTCTGGGGCGATGTGCGCAAATCATACCTCTGTGGATTCCCACGGGTGTCCTCTTTTCGGAAATGCATGGGGTTCCCTGTTTTCCTCGGTGGCTTGGACACCCGAGGCCCATATCTGTATGTTGTGCCGGTCGGCAGAATGGCTGAGATTCCCCTCTGCAAACAGACTGGGGGTTGCTTGCGTTTTAGGCTTTCCCCGTGGCGGCCAGGTAGGTGCACCCACACATGTGGGGTACCGTTTTCATCGAGACACCTGTGGGAACGCGTGACGGTAGGCCATGTGTTGTTGGGGGCGTGTTTCGATGGGTGCGTCGAGCAAAAAGTGCGGAAAAAGCATTTTTTTCCCCACATTTCAGACTTTGCAGGGCTGTCTGGGTAATAAATTCTGGGGCGATGTGCGCATATCATACCTTTGCGGATTCCCACGGGTGTCCTCTTTTCGGAAATGCATGGGGATCCCCGTTTTCCTTGGTGGCTTGGACACCCGAGGCCCATATCTGTACGTTGTGCCGGTCGGCAGAATGTCTGAGATTTCGCTCTGAAAACAGACTTTGGGTTACTTGTGTTTTAGGCTTTCCCCTTGGCGGCCAGGTAGGTACACCCACACATGTGGGGTACCGTTTTCATCGGGACACCTGTGGGAATGCGGGACGGTAGGCCATGTGTTGTTGGGGGCGTGTTTCGATGGGTGCGTCGAGCGAAATGTGCGGCAAAAGTGTTTTGTTCCCCACATTTCGGACTTTGCAGGGCTGTCTGGGTAAAAAATTCTGGGGGGGTGTGCGCAAATCATACCTCTGCGGATTCCCACGGGTGTCCTCTTTTCGGAAATGCATGGGTTTCCCTGTTTTCCTCAGTGGCTTGGACACCCGAGGCCCATATCTGTACGTTGTGCCGGTCGGCAGAATGTCTGAGATTTCGCCATGAAAACAGACTTGGGGTTACTTGTGTTTTAGGCTTTCCCGTTGGCCGCCAGGTAGGTGCATCCACACATGTGAGGTACCGTTTTCATCGGGACACCTGTGGGAACGCGTGACATTAGGCCATGTGTTGTTGGGGGTGTGTTTTGATGTGTGCGTCGAGCAAAATGTGCGGAAAAAGCGTTTTTTTCCTCACATTTCGGACTTTGCAAGGCTGTCTGGGTAATAAATTCTGGGGCGATGTGCGCAAATCATACCTCTGCGGATTCCCACGGGTGTCCTCTTTTCGGAAATGCATGGGGTTCCCCGTTTTCCTTGGTGGCTTGGACACCCGAGGCCCATATCTGTACGTTGTGCCGGTCGGCAGAATGTCTGAGATTTCGCTCTGAAAACAGACCTGGGGTTACTTGTGTTTTAGGCTTTCCCCTTGGCGGCCAGGTAGGTGCACCCACACATGTGAGGTACTGTTTTCATCGGGACACCTGTGGGAACACGTGACGGTAGGCCATGTGTTGTTGGGGGCATGTTTCGATGGGTGCATCGAGCGAAATGTGCGGAAAAGGCATTTTTTTCCCGACATTTCGGACTTTGCGGGGCTTTCTGGGTAAAAATTCTGGGGGGATGTGCACAAATCATACCTCTGCGGATTCCCACGGGTGTCCTCTTTTCGGAAATGCATGGGTTTCCATGTTTTCCTCAGTGGCTTGGACACCCGAGGCTCATATCTGTACGTTTTGCCGGTCGACAGAATGTCTGAAATTTCGCCATGAAAACAGACTTGGGGTTACTTGTGTTTTAGGCTTTCCCCTTGTCCGCCAGGTAGGTGCACCCACACATGTGAGGTACCGTTTTCATCGGGACACCTGTGGGAACGCGTGACGGTAGGCCATGTGTTGTTGGGGGTGTGTTTTGATGGGTGCGTCGAGCGAAATGTGCGGAAAAAGCGTTTTTTTCCCCACATTTCGGACTTTGCAGGGCTGTCTCGGTAATAAATTCTGGGGCGATGTGCGCAAATCATACCTCTGCGGATTCCCACGGGTGTCCTCTTTTCGGAAATGCATGTGGTTCCCCGTTTCCTTGGTGGCTTGGACACCGAGGCCCATATCTGTACGTTGTGCCGGTCGGCAGAATGTCTGAGATTTCGCTCTGAAAACAGACCTGGGGTTACTTGTGTTTTAGGGTTTCCCCTTGGCGGCCAGGTAGGTGCACCCTCACATGTGAGGTACCGTTTTCATCAGGACACCTGTGGGAACGCGTGACGGTAGGCCATGTGTTGTTGGGGGCGTGTTTCCATGGGTGCGTCGAGCGAAATGTGCGGAAAAAGCATTTTTTCCCCACATTTCGGACTTTGCAGGGCTGTCTGGGTAATAAATTCTGGCCGATGTGCGCAAATCATAACTCTGCGTATTCCCACGGGTGTCCTCTTTTTGGAAATGCATGGGGTTCCCTGTTTTCCTTGGTGGCTTGGACACCCGAGGCCCATATCTGTACGTTGTGCCGGTCGGCAGAATGTCTGAGATTTCGCTCTGAAAACATACTCGGGGTTACTTGTGTTTTAGGCTTTCCCCTTGGCGGCAAGGTAGGTGCACCCACGCATGTGAGGTACCATTTTCATCGGGACACCTGTGGGAACGCGTGACGGTAGGCCATGTGTTGTTGGGGGCATGTTTTGATGGGTGCGTTGAGCGAAATGTGCGGAAAAAGTGTTTTTTTCCTGACATTTCGGACTTTGCGGGGCTGTCTGGGTAAAAAATTCTGGGGCGATGTGCACAAATCATACCTCTGCGGATTCCCACGGGTGTCCTATTTTCGGAAATGCATGGGCTTCCCTGTTTTCCTTGGTGGCTTGGACACCCGGGGCCCAAATCTGTACGTTGTGCCAGTCGGCAGAATGTCTGAGATTTTGCCATGAAAACAGACTTGGGGTTACTTGTGTTTTAGGCTTTCCCCTTGGCCGCCAGGTAGGTGCACCCACACATGTGAGGTACCGTTTTCATCGGGACACCTGTGGGAACGCGTGACGGTAGGCCATGTGTTGTTGGGGGTGTGTTTTGATGGGTGCGTCGAGCGAAATGTGCGGAAAAAGTGTTTTTTTCCCGACATTTCGGACTTTGCGGGGCTGTCTGGGTAAAAAATTCTGGGGCGATGTGCGCAAATCATACCTCTGTGGATTCCCACGGGTGTCCTCTTTTCGGAAATGCATGGGGTTCCCTGTTTTCCTCGGTGGCTTGGACACCCGAGGCCCATATCTGTATGTTGTGCCGGTCGGCAGAATGGCTGAGATTCCCCTCTGCAAAGAGACTGGGGGTTGCTTGCGTTTTCGGCTTGCCCCGTGGCGGCCAGGTAGGTGCACCCACACATGTGGGGTACCCTTTTCATCGGGACACCTGTGGGAATGCGGGACGGTAGGCCATGTGTTGTTGGGGGCGTGTTTCGATGGGTGCGTCGAGCGAAATGTGCGGGAAAAGTGTCTTTTTCCCCACATTTCTGACTTTGCAGGGCTGTCTGGGTAATAAATTCTGGGGCGATGTGCGCAAATCATACCTCTGCGGGTTCCCACTGGTGTCCTCTTTTCAGAAATGCATGGGGTTCCCCGTTTTCCTTGGTGGCTTGGACACCCGAGGCCCATATCTGTACGTTGTTCCGGTCGGCAGAATGTCTGAGATTTCGCCATGAAAACAGACTTGGGGTTACTTGTGTTTTAGGCTTTCCCCTTGGCCGCCAGGTAGGTGCACCCACACATGTGAGGTACCGTTTTCATCGGGACACCTGTGGGAACATGTGACGGTAGGCCATGTGTTGTTGGGGGCGTGTTTCGATGGGTGCGTCGAGCAAAAAGTGCGGAAAAAGCATTTTTTTCCCGACATTTCAGAATTTGCAGGGCTGTCTGGGTAATAAATTCTGGGGCGATGTGCGCATATCATACCTCTGCGGATTCCCACGGGTGTCCTCTTTTCGGAAATGCATGGGGATCCCCATTTTCCTTGGTGGCTTGGACACCCAAGGCCCATATCTGTACGTTGTGCCGGTCGGCAGAATGTCTGAGATTTCGCCATGAAAACAGACTTGGGGTTACTTGTGTTTTAGGCTTTCCCCTTGGCCGCCAGGTAGGTGCACCCACACATGTGAGGTACCGTTTTCATCGGGACACCTGTGAGAACGTGTGACGGTAGGCCATGTGTTGTTGGGGCGTGTTTCGATGGGTGCGTCGAGCAAAAAGTGCGGAAAAGGCATTTTTTTCCCCACATTTCAGACTTTGCAGGGCTGTCTGGGTAATAAATTCTGGGGCGATGTGCGCATATCATACCTCTGCGGATTCCCACGGGTGTCCTCTTTTCGGAAATGCATGGGGAGCCCCGTTTTCCTTGGTGGCTTGGACACCCGAGGCCCATATCTGTACGTTGTGCCGGTCGACAGAATGTCTGAGATTTCGCCATGAAAACAGACTTGGGGTTACTTGTGTTTTAGGCTTTCCCCTTGGCCGCCAGGTAGGTGCACCCACACATGTGAGGTACCGTTTTCATCGGGACACCTGTGGGAACGCGTGACGGTAGGCCATGTGTTGTTGGGGGTGTGTTTTGATGGGTGCGTCGAGCGAAATGTGTGGAAAAAGCGTTTTTTTCCTGACATTTTGGACTTTGCGGGGCTGTCTGGTTAATAAAAATCTGTGGGGATGTGCGCAAATCATACCTCTGCGTATTCCCACGGGTGTTCTCTTTTCGGAAATGCATGGGGTTCCCTGTTTTCCTCGGTGGCTTGGACACCCGAGGCCCATATCTGTATGTTGTGCCGGTCGGCAGAATGGCTGAGATTCCCCTCTGCAAACAGACTGGGGATTGCTTGCGTTTTCGGCTTGCCCCGTGGCGGCCAGGTAGGTGCACCCACACATGTGGGGTACCGTTTTCATCGGGACACCTGTGGGAACGCGGGACAGTAGGCCATGTGTTGTTGGGGGCGTGTTTCAATGGGTGCGTCGAGCGAAATGTGCGGAAAAAGCGTCTTTTTCCCCACATTTCGGACTTTGCAGGGCTGTCTGGGTAATACATTCTGGGGCGATGTGCGCAAATCATACCTCTGCGGATTCCCACGGGTGTCCTCTTTTCGGAAATGCATGGGGTTCCCCGTTTTCCTTGGTGGCTTGGACACCCGAGGCCCATATCTGTACGTTGTGCCGGTCGGCAGAATGTCTGACATTTCGCCATGAAAACAGACTTGGGGTTACTTGTGTTTTAGGCTTTCCCCTTGGCCGCCAGTTAGGTGCACCCACACATGTGAGGTACCGTTTTCATCGGGACACCTGTGGGAACGCGGGACGGTAGGCCATGTGTTGTTGGGGGTGTGTTTTGATGGGTGCGTTGAGCGAAATGTGCGGAAAAAGTGTTTTTTTCCCGACATTTCGGACTTTGCGGGGCTGTCTGGGTAAAAAATTCTGGGGCGATGTGCGCAAATCATACCTCTGTGGATTCCCACGGGTGTCCTCTTTTCGGAAATGCATGGGGTTCCCTGTTTTCCTCGGTGGCTTGGACACCCGAGGCCCATATCTGTATGTTGTGCCGGTCGGCAGAATGGCTGAGATTCCCCTCTGCAAACAGACTGGGGGTTGCTTGCGTTTTCGGCTTGCCCCGTGGCGGCCAGGTAGGTGCACCCACACATGTGGGGTACCCTTTTCATTGGGACACCTGTGGGAATGCGGGACGGTAGGCCATGTGTTGTTGGGGGCGTGTTTCGATGGGTGCGTCGAGCGAAATGTGCGGAAAAAGTGTCTTTTTCCCCACATTTCTGACTTTGCAGGGCTGTCTGGGTAATAAATTCTGGGGCGATGTGCGCAAATCATACCTCTGCGGGTTCCCACTGGTGTCCTCTTTTCAGAAATGCATGGGGTTCCCCGTTTTCCTTGGTGGCTTGGACACCCGAGGCCCATATCTGTACGTTGTTCCGGTCGGCAGAATGTCTGAGATTTCGCCATGAAAACAGACTTGGGGTTACTTGTGTTTTAGGCTTTCCCCTTGGCCGCCAGGTAGGTGCACCCACACATGTGAGGTACCGTTTTCATCGGGACACCTGTGGGAACGCGTGACGGTAGGCCATGTGTTGTTGCGGGTGTGTTTTGATGGTTGCGTCGAGCGAAATGTGCGGAAAAAGCGTTTTTTTCCTGACATTTTGGACTTTGCGGGGCTGTCTGGTTAATAAAAATCTGTGGGGATGTGCGCAAATCATACCTCTGCGTATTCCCACGGGTGTTCTCTTTTCGGAAATGCATGGGGTTCCCTGTTTTCCTCGGTGGCTTGGACACCCGAGGCCCATATCTGTATGTTGTGCCGGTCGGCAGAATGGCTGAGATTCCCCTCTGCAAACAGACTGGGGGTTGCTTGCGTTTTCGGCTTGCCCGTGGCGGCCAGGTAGGTGCACCCACACATTTGGGGTACCGTTTTCATCGGGACACCTGTGGAAACGCGGGACGGTAGGCCATGTGTTGTTGGGGGCGTGTTTCAATGGGTGCGTCGAGCGAAATGTGCGGAAAAAGCGTCTTTTTCCCCACATTTCGGACTTTGCAGGGCTGTCTGGGTAATACATTCTGGGGCGATGTGCGCAAATCATACCTCTGCGGATTCCCACGGGTGTCCTCTTTTCGGAAATGCATGGGGTTCCCCGTTTTCCTTGGTGGCTTGGACACCCGAGGCCCATATCTGTACGTTGTGCCGGTCGGCAGAATGTCTGACATTTCGCCATGAAAACAGACTTGGGGTTACTTGTGTTTTAGGCTTTCCCCTTGGCCGCCAGGTAGGTGCACCCACACATGTGAGGTACCGTTTTCATCGGGACACCTGTGGGAACATGTGACGGTAGGCCATGTGTTGTTGGGGGCGTGTTTCGATGGGTGCGTCGAGCAAAAAGTGCGGAAAAGGCATTTTTTTCCCCACATTTCAGACTTTGCAGGGCTGTCTGGGTAATAAATTCTGGGGCGATGTGCGCATATCATACCTCTGCGGATTCCCACGGGTGTCCTCTTTTCGGAAATGCATGGGGATCCCCGTTTTCCTTGGTGGCTTGGACACCCGAGGCCCATATCTGTACGTTGTGCCGGTCGACAGAATGTCTGAGATTTCGCCATGAAAACAGACTTGGGGTTACTTGTGTTTTAGGCTTTCCCCTTGGCCGCCAGTTAGGTGCACCCACACATGTGAGGTACCGTTTTCATCGGGACACCTGTGGGAACGTGGGACGGTAGGCCATGTGTTGTTGGGGGTGTGTTTTGATGGGTGCGTTGAGCGAAATGTGCGGAAAAAGTGTTTTTTTCCCGACATTTCGGACTTTGCGGGGCTGTCTGGGTAATACATTCTGGGGCGATGTGCGCAAATCATACCTCTGCGGATTCCCACGGGTGTCCTCTTTTCGGAAATGCATGGGGTTCCCCGTTTTCCTTGGTGGCTTGGACACCCGAGGCCCATATCTGTACGTTGTGCCGGTCGGCAGAATGTCTGACATTTCGCCATGAAAACAGACTTGGGGTTACTTGTGTTTTAGGCTTTCCCCTTGGCCGCCAGTTAGGTGCACCCACACATGTGAGGTACCGTTTTCATCGGGACACCTGTGGGAACGTGGGACGGTAGGCCATGTGTTGTTGGGGGTGTGTTTTGATGGGTGCGTTGAGCGAAATGTGCGGAAAAAGTGTTTTTTTCCCGACATTTCGGACTTTGCGGGGCTGTCTGGGTAAAAAATTCTGGGGCGATGTGCGCAAATCATACCTCTGTGGATTCCCACGGGTGTCCTCTTTTCGGAAATGCATGGGGTTCCCTGTTTTCCTCGGTGGCTTGGACACCCGAGGCCCATATCTGTATGTTGTGCCGGTCGGCATAATGGCTGAGATTCCCCTCTGCAAACAGACTGGGGGTTGCTTGCGTTTTCGGCTTGCCCCGTGGCGGCCAGGTAGGTGCACCCACACATGTGGGGTACCCTTTTCATTGGGACACCTGTGGGAATGCGGGACGGTAGGCCATGTGTTGTTGGGGGCGTGTTTCGATGGGTGCGTCGAGCGAAATGTGCGGAAAAAGTGTCTTTTTCCCCACATTTCTGACTTTGCAGGGCTGTCTGGGTAATAAATTCTGGGGCGATGTGCGCAAATCATACCTCTGCGGGTTCCCACTGGTGTCCTCTTTTCAGAAATGCATGGGGTTCCCCGTTTTCCTTGGTGGCTTGGACACCCGAGGCCCATATCTGTACGTTGTTCCGGTCGGCAGAATGTCTGAGATTTCGCCATGAACACAGACTTGGGGTTACTTGTGTTTTAGGCTTTCCCCTTGGCCGCCAGGTAGGTGCACCCACACATGTGAGGTACCGTTTTCATCGGGACACCTGTGAGAACGTGTGACGGTAGGCCATGTGTTGTTGGGGCGTGTTTCGATGGGTGCGTCGAGCAAAAAGTGCGGAAAAAGCATTTTTTTCCCCACATTTCAGACTTTGCAGGGCTGTCTGGGTAATAAATTCTGGGGCGATGTGCGCATATCATACCTCTGCGGATTCCCACGGGTGTCCTCTTTTCGGAAATGCATGGGGATCCCCGTTTTCCTTGGTGGCTTGGACACCCGAGGCCCATATCTGTACGTTGTGCCGGTCGACAGAATGTCTGAGATTTCGCCATGAAAACAGACTTGGGGTTACTTGTGTTTTAGGCTTTCCCCTTGGCCGCCAGGTAGGTGCACCCACACATGTGAGGTACCGTTTTCATCGGGACACCTGTGGGAACGCGTGACGGTAGGCCATGTGTTGTTGGGGGTGTGTTTTGATGGTTGCGTCGAGCGAAATGTGCGGAAAAAGCGTTTTTTTCCTGACATTTTGGACTTTGCGGGGCTGTCTGGTTAATAAAAATCTGTGGGGATGTGCGCAAATCATACCTCTGCGTATTCCCACGGGTGTTCTCTTTTCGGAAATGCATGGGGTTCCCTGTTTTCCTCGGTGGCTTGGACACCCGAGGCCCATATCTGTATGTTGTGCCGGTCGGCAGAATGGCTGAGATTCCCCTCTGCAAACAGACTGGGGGTTGCTTGCGTTTTCGGCTTGCCCGTGGCGGCCAGGTAGGTGCACCCACACATGTGGGGTACCGTTTTCATCGGGACACCTGTGGGAACGCGGGACGGTAGGCCATGTGTTGTTGGGGGCGTGTTTCGATGGGTGCGTCGAGCGAAATGTGCGGAAAAAGCGTCTTTTTCCCCACATTTCGGACTTTGCAGGGCTGTCTGGGTAATACATTCTGGGGCGATGTGCGCAAATCATACCTCTGCGGATTCCCACGGGTGTCCTCTTTTCGGAAATGCATGGGGTTCCCCGTTTTCCTTGGTGGCTTGGACACCCGAGGTCCATATCTGTACGTTGTGCCGGTCGGCAGAATGTCTGACATTTCGCCATGAAAACAGACTTGGGGTTACTTGTGTTTTAGGCTTTCCCCTTGGCCGCCAGTTAGGTGCACCCACACATGTGAGGTACCATTTTCATCAGGACACCTGTGGGAACGCGGGACGGTAGGCCATGTGTTGTTGGGGGTGTGTTTTGATGGGTGCGTCGAGCGAAATGTGCGGAAAATGTGTTTTTTTCCCGACATTTCGGACTTTGCGGGGCTGTCTGGGTAAAAAATTCTGGGGCGATGTGCGCAAATCATACCTCTGAGGATTCCCACGGGTGTCCTCTTTTCGGAAATGCATGGGGTTCCCTGTTTTCCTCGGTGGCTTGGACACCCGAGGCCCATATCTGTATGTTGTGCCGGTCGGCAGAATGGCTGAGATTCCCCTCTGCAAACAGACTGGGGGTTGCTTGCGTTTTCGGCTTGCCCCGTGGCAGCCAGGTAGGTGCACCCACACATGTGGGGTACCGTTTTCATCGGGACACCAGTGGGAACGCGGGACGGTAGGCCATGTGTTGTTGGGGGCGTGTTTCGATGTGTACGTCGAGCGAAATGTGCGGAAAAAGCGTCTTTTTCCCCACATTTCGGACTTTGCAGGGCTGTCTGGGTAATAAATTATGGGGCGATGTGCGCAAATCATACCTCTGCGGATTCCCACTGGTGTCCTCTTTTCAGAAATGCATGGGGTTCCCCGTTTTCCTTGGTGGCTTGGACACCCGAGGCCCATATCTGTACGTTGTGCCGGTCGGCAGAATGTCTGAGATTTCGCTCTGAAAACAGACTTGGGGTTACTTGTGTTTTAGGCTTTCCCCTTGGCGGCCAGGTAGGTGCACCCACGCATGTGAGGTGCCCTTTTCATCGGGACACCTGTGGGAACGCGTGACGGTAGGCCATGTGTTGTTGGGGGCATGTTTCGATGGGTGCGTCGAGTGAAATGTGCGGAAAAAGTGTTTTTTTCCCGACATTTCGGACTTTGCGGGGCTGTCTGGGTAAAAAATTCTGGGGCGATGTGCGCAAATCATACCTCTGCGGATTCCCACGGGTGTCCTCTTTTCGGAAATGCATGGGGTTCCCCGTTTTCCTTGGTGGCTTGGACACCCGAGGCCCATATCTGTACGTTGTGCCAGTCGGCAGAATGTCTGACAATTCGCCATGAAAACAGACTTGGGGTTACTTGTGTTTTAGGCTTTCCCCTTGGCCGCCAGGTAGGTGCACCCACACATGTGAGGTACCGTTTTCATCGGGACACCTGTGGGAACGCATGACGGTAGGCCATGTGTTGTTGGGGGCGTGTTTCGATGGGTGCGTCGAGCAAAAAGTGCGGAAAAAGCGTTTTTTTCCCTACATTTCGGACTTTGCAGGGCTGTCTGGGTAATAAATTCTGGGGCGATGTGCACATATCATACCTCTGCGGATTCCCACGGGTGTCCTCTCTTCAGAAATGGATCGGGTTCCCCGTTTTCCTTGGTGGCTTGGACACCCGAGGCCCATATCTGTACGTTGTGCCGGTCGGCAGAATGTCTGAGATTTCGCTCTGAAAACAGACTTTGGGTTACTTGTGTTTTAGGCTTTCCCCTTGGCGGCCAGGTAGGTGCACCCACACATGTGGGGTACCGTTTTCATCGGGACACCTGTGGGAATGCGGGACAGTAGGCCATGTGTTGTTGGGGGCGTGTTTCGATGGGTGCGCCGAGCGAAATGTGCGGAAAAATGTTTATTTCCCCACATTTCGGACTTTGCAGGGTTGTCTGGGTAAAAAATTCTGGGGGGGTGTGCGCAAATCATACCTCTGCGGATTCCCACGGGTGTCCTCTTTTCGGAAATGCATGGGTTTCCCTGTTTTCCTCAGTGGCTTGGACACCCGAGGCCCATATCTGTACGTTGTGCCGGTCGGCAGAATGTCTGAGATTTCGCCATGAAAACAGACTTGTGGTTACTTGTGTTTTAGGCTTTCCCCTTGGCCGCCAGGTAGGTGCACCCACACATGTGAGGTACCGTTTTCATCGGGACACCTGTGGGAACGCGTGACGGTAGGCCATGTGTTGTTGGGGGTGTGTTTTGATGGGTGCGTCGAGCGAAATGTGTGGAAAAAGCGTTTTTTTCGCCACATTTCGGACTTTGCAAGACTGTCTGGGTAATAAATTCTGGGGCGATGTGCGCAAATCATACCTCTGCGGATTCCCATGGGTGTCCTCTTTTCGGAAATGCATAGGGTTCCCCATTTTCCTTGGTGGCTTGGACACCCGAGGCCCATATCTGTACGTTGTGCCGGTCGGCAGAATGTCTGAGATTTCGCTCTGAAAACAGACCTGGGGTTATTTGTGTTTTAGGCTTTCCCCTTGGCGGCCAGGTAGGTGCACCCACACATGTGAGGTACAGTTTTCATCGGGACACCTGTGGGAATACGTGACGGTAGGCCATGTGTTGTTGGGGGCATGTTTCTATGGGTGCGTCGAGCGAAATGTGCGGAAAAGGCATTTTTTCCCGACATTTCGGACTTTGTGGGGTTGTGTGGGTAAATATTCTGGGGGGATGTGCACAAATCATACCTCTGCGGATTCCCACGGGTGTCCTCTTTTCGGAAATGCATGGGTTTCCCTGTTTTCCTCAGTGGCTTGGACACCCGAGGCTCATATCTGTACGTTGTGCCGGTCGACAGAATGTCTGAGATTTCGCCATGAAAACAGACTTGGGGTTACTTGTGTTTTAGGCTTTCCCCTTGGCCGCCAGGTAGGTGCACCCACACATGTGAGGTACCGTTTTCATCGGGACACCTGTGGGAACGCGTGACGGTAGGCCATGTGTTGTTGGGGGTGTGTTTTGATGGGTGCGTCGAGCGAAATGTGCGGAAAAAGCGTTTTTTTCCCCACATTTCGGACTTTGCGGGGCTTTCTGGGTAAAACATTCTGGGGCGATGTGCGCAAATCATACCTCTGCGGATTCCCACGGGTGTCCTCTTTTCGGAAATGCATGGGGTTCCCCGTTTCCTTGGTGGCTTGGACACCCGAGGCCCATATCTGTACGTTGTGCCCGTCGGCAGAATGTCTGAGATTTCGCTCTGAAAACAGACCTGGGGTTACTTGTGTTTTAGGGTTTCCTCTTGGCGGCCAGGTAGGTGCAACCACACATGTGAGGTACCGTTTTCATCGGGACACCTGTGGGAACACGTGACGGTAGGCCATGTGTTGTTGGGGGCATGTTTCGATGGGGGCGTCGAGCGAAATGTGCGGAAAAGGTGTTTTTTTCCTGACATTTTGGACTTTGCGGGGCTGTCTGGTTAATAAAAATATGGGGGGATGTGCGCAAATCATACCTCTGCGTATTCCCACGGGTGTCCTCTTTTCGGAAATGCATGGGGTTCCCTGTTTTCTTCGGTGGCTTGGGCACCCGAGGCCCATATCTGTACGTTGCGCCGGTCGGCAGAATGTCTGAGATTTCGCTCTGAAAACAGACTTGGGGTTACTTGTGTTTTAGGCTTTCCCCTTGGCGGCCAGGTAGGTGCACCCACGCATGTGAGGTACCGTTTTTATCGGGACACCTGTGGGAACGCGTGACAGTAGGCCATGTGTTGTTGGGGGCGTGTTTCGATGGGTGCGTCGAGCGAAATGTGCGGAAAAAGTGTTTATTTCCCCACATTTTGGACTTTGCAGGGCTGTCTGGGTAAAAAATTCTGGGGGGATGTGCGCAAATCATACCTCTGCGGATTCCCACGGGTGTCCTTTTTTCGGAAATGCATGGGTTTCCCCGTTTTCCTCAGTGGCTTAGACACCCGAGGCCCATATCTGTACGTTGTGCCGGTCGGTAGAATGTCTGAGATTTCGCCATGAAAACAGACTTGGGGTTACTTGTGTTTTAGTCTTTCCCCTTGCCCGCCAGGTAGGTGCACCCACACATGTGAGGTACTGTTTTCATCGGGACACCTGTGGGAATGCGTGACGGTAGGCCATGTGTTGTTGGGGCGTGTTTTGATGGGTGCGTCGAGTGAAATGTGCGGAAAAAGTGTTTTTTTACTGACATTTCGGACTTTGCGGGGCTGTCTGGTTAGTACATTCTGGGGCGATGTGCGCAAATCATACCTCTGCGGATTCCCACGGGTGTCCTCTTTTCGGAAATGCATGGGGTTCCCCCGTTTTCCTTGGTGGCTTGGACACCGGAGGCCCATATCTGTACGTTGTGCCGGTCGGCAGAATGTCTGAGATTTCGCTGTGAAAACAGACTTGGGGTTACTTGTGTTTTAGGCTTTCCCCTTGGCGGCCAGGTAGGTGCACCCACACATGTGGGGTACCGTTTTCATCGGGACACCTGTGGGAATGCGGGACGGTAGGCCATGTGTTGTTGGGGGCGTGTTTCGATGGGTGCGTCGAGCGAAATGTGCGGAAAAAGTGTTTATTTCCCCACATTTTGGACTTTGCAGGGCTGTCTGGGTAAAAAATTCTGGGGGGATGTGCGCAAATCATACCTCTGCGGATTCCCACGGGTGTCCTTTTTTCGGAAATGCATGGGTTTCCCCGTTTTCCTCAGTGGCTTAGACACCCGAGGCCCATATCTGTACGTTGTGCCGGTCGGTAGAATGTCTGAGATTTCGCCATGAAAACAGACTTGGGGTTACTTGTGTTTTAGTCTTTCCCCTTGCCCGCCAGGTAGGTGCACCCACACATGTGAGGTACTGTTTTCATCGGGACACCTGTGGGAATGCGTGACGGTAGGCCATGTGTTGTTGGGGTGTGTTTTGATGGGTGCGTCGAGCGAAATGTGCGGAAAAAGTGTTTTTTTCCCGACATTTCGGACTTTGCGGGGCTGTCTGGGTAATAAATTCTGGGGCGATGTGCGCAAATCATACCTCTGCGTATTCCCACGGGTGTCCTCTTTTTGGAAATGCATGGGGTTCCCTGTTTTCTTAGGTGGCTTGGACACCCGAGGCCCATATCTGTACGTTGCGCCGGTCGGCAGAATGTCTGAGATTTCGCTCTGAAAACAGACTTGGGGTTACTTGTGTTTTAGGCTTTCCCCTTGGCGGCCAGGTAGGTGCACCCACGCATTTGAGGTACCGTTTTCATCGGGACACCTGTGGGAACGCGTGACAGTAGGCCATGTGTTGTTGGGGGCATGTTTCGATAGGTGCGTCGAGTGAAATGTGCGGAAAAAGTGTTTTTTACTGACATTTCGGACTTTGCGGGGCTGTCTGGGTAGTACATTCTGGGGCGATGTGCGCAAATCATACCTCTGCGGATTCCCACGGGTGTCCTCTTTTCGGAAATGCATGGGGTTCCCCGTTTTCCTTGGTGGCTTGGACACCCGAGGCCCATATCTGTACGTTGTGCCGGTCGGCAGAATGTCTGAGATTTCGCTGTGAAAACAGACTTGGGGTTACTTGTGTTTTAGGCTTTCCCCTTGGCGGCCAGGTAGGTGCACCCACACATGTGAGGTACTGTTTTCATCGGGACACCTGTGGGAATGTGGGACGGTAGGCCATGTGTTGTTGGGGGCGTGTTTCGATGGGTGGGTCGAGCGAAATGTGCGGAAAAAGTGTTTATTTCCCCACATTTCGGACTTTGCAGGGCTGTCTGGGTAAAAAATTCTGGGGGGATGTGCGCAAATCATACCTCTGCGGATTCCCACGGGTGTCCTTTTTTCGGAAATGCATGGGTTTCCCCGTTTTCCTCAATGGCTTAGACACCCGAGGCCCATATCTGTACGTTGTGCCGGTCGGTAGAATGTCTGAGATTTCGCCATGAAAACAGACTTGGGGTTACTTGTGTTTTAGTCTTTCCCCTTGCCCGCCAGGTAGGTGCACCCACACATGTGAGGTACTGTTTTCATCGGGACACCTGTGGGAATGCGTGACGGTAGGCCATGTGTTGTTGGGGTGTGTTTTGATGGGTGCGTCGAGCGAAATGTGCGGAAAAAGTGTTTTTTTCCCGACATTTCGGACTTTGCGGGGCTGTCTGGGTAATAAATTCTGGGGCGATGTGCGCAAATCATACCTCTGCGGATTCCCACGGGTGTCCTCTTTTCGGAAATGCATGGGGTTCCCCGTTTTCCTTGGTGGCTTGGACACCCGAGGCCCATATCTGTACGTTGTGCCGGTAGGCAGAATGTCTGAGATTTCGCTCTGAAAACAGACTTGGGGTTACTTGTGTTTTAGGCTTTCCCCTTGGCGGCCAGGTAGGTGCACCCACACATGTGGGGTACCGTTTTCATCGGGAGACCTGTGGGAATGGGGGACGGTAGGCCATGTGTTGTTGGGGGCGTGTTTTGATGGGTGCGTCGAGCGAAATGTGCGGAAAAAGTGTTTATTTCCCCACATTTCGGACTTTGCAGGGCTGTCTGGGTAATAAATTCTGGGGCGATGTGCGCAAATCATACCTCTGCGGATTCCCACGGGTGTCCAGTTTTCGGAAATGCATGGGGTTCCCCGTTTTCCTTGGTGGCTTGGACACCCGAGGCCCATATCTGTACGTTGTGCCGGTCGGCAGAATGTCTGAGATTTCGCTCTGAAAACAGACCTGGGGTTACTTGTGTTTTAGGCTTTCCCCTTGGCGGCCAGGTAGGTGCACCCACACATGTGAGGTACCGTTTTCATCGGGACACCTGTGGGAACACGTGACAGTAGGCCATGTGTTGTTGGGGGCATGTTTCGATGGGTGCGTCGAGCGAAATGTGCGGAAAAGGCATTTTTTTCCTGACATTTCGGACTTTGCGGGGCTGTCTGGGTAATAAAAATCTGGGGGGATGTGCGCAAATCATACCTCTGCGTATTCCCACGGGTGTCCTCTTTTCGGAAATGCATGGGGTTCCCTGTTTTCTTCGGTGGCTTGGACACCCGAGGCCCATATCTGTACGTTGCGCCGGTCGGCAGAATGTCTGAGATTTCGCTCTGAAAACAGACTTGGGGTTACTTGTGTTTTAGGCTTTCCCCTTGGCGGCCAGGTAGGTGCACCCACGCATGTGAGCTACCGTTTTCATCGGGACACCTGTGGGAACGCGTGACAGTAGGCCATGTGTTGTTGGGGGCATGTTTCGATGGGTGCGTCGAGTGAAATGTGCGGAAAAAGTGTTTTTTTACTGACATTTCGGACTTTGTGGGGCTGTCTGGGTAGTACATTCTGGGGCAATGTGCGCAAATCATACCTCTGCGGATTCCCACGGGTGTCCTCTTTTCGGAAATGCATGGGGTTCCCCGTTTTCCTTGGTGGCTTGGACACCCGAGGCCCATATCTGTACGTTGTGCCGGTAGGCAGAATGTCTGAGATTTCGCTCTGAAAACAGACTTGGGGTTACTTGTGTTTTAGGCTTTCCCCTTGGCGGCCAGGTAGGTGCACCCACACATGTGGGGTACCGTTTTCATCGGGAGACCTGTGGGAATGCGGGACGGTAGGCCATGTGTTGTTGGGGGCGTGTTTCGATGGGTGCGTCGAGCGAAATGTGCGGAAAAAGTGTTTATTTCCCCACATTTCGGCCTTTGCAGGGCTGTCTGGGTAAAAAATTCTGGGGGGATGTGCGCAAATCATACCTCTGCGGATTCCCACGGGTGTCCTCTTTTCGGAAATGCATGGGGTTCCCCGTTTTCCTTGGTGGCTTGGACACCCGAGGCCCATATCTGTACGTTGTGCCGGTAGGCAGAATGTCTGAGATTTCGCTCTGAAAACAGACTTGGGGTTACTTGTGTTTTAGGCTTTCCCCTTGGCGGCCAGGTAGGTGCACCCACACATGTGAGGTACTGTTTTCATCGGGACACCTGTGGGAATGCGTGACGGTAGGCCATGTGTTGTTGGGGTGTGTTTTGATGGGTGCGTCGAGCGAAATGTGCGGAAAAAGTGTTTTTTTCCCGACATTTTGGACTTTGCGGGGCTGTCTGGGTAATAAATTCTGGGGCGATGTGCGCAAATCATACCTCTGCGGATTCCCACGGGTGTCCTGTTTTCGGAAATGCATGGGGTTCCCCGTTTTCCTTGGTGGCTTGGACACCCGAGGCCCATATCTGTACGTTGTGCCGGTCGGCAGAATGTCTGAGATTTCGCTCTGAAAACAGACCTGGGGTTACTTGTGTTTTAGGCTTTCCCCTTGGCGGCCAGGTAGGTGCACCCACACATGTGAGGTACCGTTTTCATCGGGACACCTGTGGGAACACGTGACAGTAGGCCATGTGTTGTTGGGGGCATGTTTCAATGGGTGTGTTGAGCAAAATGTGCGGAAAAGGCGTTTTTTTCCTGACATTTCGGACTTTGCGGGGCTGTCTGGGTAATAAAAATCTGGGGGGATGTGCGCAAATCATACCTCTGCGTATTCCCACGGGTGTCCTCTTTTCGGAAATGCATGGGGTTCCCTGTTTTCCTCGGTGGCTTGGACACCCGAGGCTCATATCTGTACAATGTGCCGGTCGGCAGAATGTCTTAGATTTCGCTCTGAAAACAGACTTGGGGTTACTTGTGTTTTAGGCTTTCCCCTTGGCGGCCAGGTAGGTGCACCCACACATGTGAGGTACCGTTTTCATCGGGACACCTGTGGGAACGTGTGACGGTAGGCCATGTGATGTTGGGGGCATGTTTCGATGGGTGCGTCGAGTGAAATGTGCGGAAAAAGTGTTTTTTTCCCGACATTTCGGACTTTGCGGGGCTGTCTGGGTAAAAAATTCTGGGGCGATGTGCGCAAATCATACCTCTGTGGATTCCCACGGGTGTCCTCTTTTCGGAAATGCATGGGGTTCCCTGTTTTCCTCGGTGGCTTGGACACCCGAGGGCCATATCTGTACCTTGTGCCGGTCGGCAGAATGTCTGAGATTTCGCTCTGAAAACAGACTTGGGGTTTCTTGTGTTTTAGGCTTTCCCCTTGGCGGCCAGGTAGGTGCACCTACACGTTTTTATCGGAACACCTGTGGGAACACGGGATGGTAGGCCATGTGTTGTGTTTGTGTGGTTTTCATAACGTTTTGACCCATTTGCTGGTGCCCTTTGTCTCACAACCCTTTCTTTTCCCAAATGTGACCTACATTTAGTCGCTGCTTTAGCCACCATGCACCTTTGTAACCTGCACAAGTCACCTACCCTTGAAAAGGTCTGCCTGTGCTCTTTCGAAAAATGTATGGCTGTCGTTCCTCACCACATTGGTTTTCCCAATTTACACATGCTAAGTGTATCTGGTCAGGCCTTGAGCGTAAAACTCCTGTGTACCATGGCTCAGTGTTTGGCTTGTGGTATTGCTTGGTTTGTAAAAACACTACAAAAATTGTATGCTCTCCTAACTGCAAGAGTCAGGGGAATGTAACGGAGCATTGCTTTTCTCAAAATTCATAGAAGCCATTGCCGTACCAAGCCAACCATGTCCAACACATACCTTTTTTTCAGTCATTTTCCCGCTTTTCCCCCATTAAATGGCAGTTTCCCCTACCTAGTTGTTGCCTGACAGATGCAAATCACCCCTTCCTAAACTTGGAATTTTGTCTACTTTTCATAAATATATGCCTTTCTGTCCTCCAATTTGGCTTTCCTGCCCTTTTCTTCCATTCCGTCCATGCATGTCCAATTGGCAAAAATGGCAAAAATCGCCTACCTCTCACAAAACGGTTGATAACCACATCAAAATAATTTGTTTCCATTTCCACTCAACCTGTTCATGAAAGCCACGGAATTGGGGAACTCAGCACAGCAAATCATTTGTTCCTAGCTCTTACAAGGAAAAAACCACAGGCTTCTTTGTACATCATTTTATTGGCATTTTTTGAAAAAACCCAAAATGTTCACACTTTTTCCTTATTTTCTCTCACCCCCCTACAGCAACCTGGGATTCCTGGATGGCGTTACGACCGCCTACATGTGGGAAAAAAAGGAGCCAAATTTGGCCGAGATATCTCATGTAACAAAAAAGTTACAAGCCATTGAATGGCCACATACCAAAATCACCAAAAAAGGCCCTGGCACTGGGGAGAAATACCCATGGCACTTAAAGGGTTAATTGGTTTATATAGTGAAGTGTCTACCATTAGGTTCACTATCTTCTGACATTTCCTCATGTGGGAAATGCTCCTCTAGCCACTCCAGAGTACTAGACATTTCTGTGAGAAAAAAAACATAATATCATTTTTTTTGTATCTAATATAGAAAGTTTACAAATATATGAGTAAAATGGAGTACACTTATTAGCTTCTGGTAAGGTGTGTTGTGAGTGGTCTGTAGATCTGCTGTTGCTCTAAGATGTTGAGTTTCTGTGAGGTAATCATGTTCGAAGACTATCTTTTTTCTTTTGGTATATTCCATATTAGAACATATTGTATTTAAATGAATGGTTAGTGTGTTATATATATGGGTTACCATTCTTATTTATTACTACATATAATGTGTAGGTGTGCTGGTTTGTGAATTTGTAAAATGTTCATATGTTATGATATAACAATTAAACATACCCCCCAGACTTTTTGGGTAGTAGTGCTGTTGTCTGCATCTGTCTGGGGACATTAAAAGAGTTTGCGGACATCAAATTCAGTAGAGGGGGTTCAGTATGTTCTGTGTTACTTGTACATAAAGTCAGAGTTATTATTGTTAAGTTGTGCTACTAAAAACCTATGAAATTCAGTAAAAAAAACTTTGTTAAAGGGATGTTATGGTTCCAAGTAAAACCGAAAAACCCCGAAAATTCACCAGTTATGGTAAGCTAAGCAACCATAACTCACGCCACCACTGTGCACTGCTAAGACTAACACCCACGACATCAAAGATGACATCAAAAATGTCATTGATGACATCACATGTCTGTCTACCTCTTTTTTCCTTTACTGACACATCTAGACCACATGGTTTTCTTCAGTAACAGTCAGGAACTAAAAATTGTAAATGTACTATATTTGTAGACTTATCCTTCAAGTATGTTCTTAGGGTCCAGTCATATCATATGAAACATATACATAGGGGAAGACACAAGCTTGAAAGACAGCAATCCTTTCTGTGCATGAAAATAATCAGTAGAGTTATCAGCACTTTCTGATAGTTCTGTTGATTTTTTTTATTACTATACTATACTTTCCCTGTATATGTTCATATTTGTAGACATTGTACTCACACTACTTTCCTTAGGGTCCAGTCACATCATATGGTACATATACATAGGGTAAATAGCAGCTTTGCAACAGAGCAATCATTTATTAGCATAAAGATAATGATTAAAGTTATGAATTGTTTCTGCTACTACTTCTGCTTTTTTGCTTACTTCACTTTCCCTATATATACACATATTTGTATGCGTTATTGTGTCTTTGTGTTTTGTCTGTAATAATTCAATTATGTAATACGTGGGTTTTATTAGCTACTTACTACATATTTCACAGTACACAAAACTCTAATAAGAAAACATTTATCATTTCATTATTCAACATATCAACATTATGAATATTATATCTTCATCATGTATGCTGCACACAAATTCCTAGGTTTCTGCATGAGTAGCTTAGTATACTCGAAATAAATTCATAATAGAATGCTATTTATATCAATGCATTGCTTAATGCACTAATTATCTCATGATATTTATTCCAATGATCCTTGACACTTTTTCTCAACATTATAATAGGAATGCCTTATACAGACATTTCATGAAAAGTAAATTCATATGTGATGTCATCAGTGATGTCATCAATGACATTTGTGATGCCATATTTGATGTCGTGGGTGTTAGTCTTAGCAGTGCACGGTGGTGGCGTGAGTTATGGTTGCCTATTTTACCATAACTGGCGAATTTCAGGGGTTTTTCGGTTTTACTTGGAACCATAACATCCCTTTAACAAAGTTTTTTAATTGAATATATATATATATATAGACACTTGTGTGGTGTTTGGCTGGGAATCTTGCACTCCTTGCGATCACTTTTGATTGTTTTGTCTTGGCCGGCACTGGTACTACTTCATGGGTGCATGTGTCACATGGTGTGGTTCTGATCACATGACTGGTCATGGTGTTGTTTCGATGGATTAATGGGGCCACATGTTACAGATTGCAAATTGGGGGGGGGGGAATTCAGTCTGTGTGGGCCTTTCTTGGGTGTTTGGGAGTGGGTGGCAGGGCCAGCTGTTTGTGGCCTCTGATAGGGGTTGATGGTTGTGCTGGTGTGTCTTTCATTGCACTTCGCACGTGTGTACTGACTGACACTTTGCATCCCATGCATGATTTGTGGGCAAATGGTTCGACGGCACATTTGGCGACTCTTGCTCAGGGTTCCCCATTGATGGTGTGCAGCCCCAGTTATGATCCATAAACATGGAACAATTGATGCACATGTTTGGGATGCTATGTTGTGGACAGGCACATTACGTTGTGCAGGGTTGTTGTTTTCACATGCATGTCCCATGCATGCTGCACCATGGGGTTTGCAGCTTCAAGTTGACCGCAGCTGGGTGCATGGTGCTGATGCATTCAATTGAATGCACAGTTGGACCAATTGTATGCTGTCACATTGAAGTCTGCATTGACCTTGCACTTTTCCCTTGCAGCCTACCTTTTGCGTGCATTTATCCTTGTTTGCAGTTTCACATTACTTTGTTATGTCTGTTTGTCTTCCATGGCAGTTGCCTCAGTGGCCAGCCTTCCAGTCTGACATCGGCCTCTATGAAATGCTTCCTCCAGCATGGTCCTGCATGGAGTGCAACAAGTGAATATTTGTGTACTGGCCTTCTTGTGCTTTGCATCATGGTCTCCCATAACTGTGTCCAATCCACTGTCCCACTACTACGCTGGTGATGGCATGATTTGTCATGTCATTGCTTGATTTCCAGGGGGTCCATGGTTTTTTGGGGGCTCAATTATCTGCATTTCTAATATCTTCTCATTTTCATCCAGCATGTTGACTGATGCCTGTGTTGTGTATGTGCAATCGGCTTGGACATGGGTATATGTGACATGGACATGTGCTGCATGTCATTCAGGGGGTAAGGCAGTGTGTGGGTGTGATTGTATGTCCGTGTATGTGTTTTGTGTTTTTGAATTGCATGCAGTGTGCTGGTGTTGCTTCATGTGTGCTGGGACACATGTTGATGATTATCTTGTGAGATGTTTGCATGTATTACATGTCACTTAGGGGGGCACATGTGTATGTTCTTTTTGGGTTCATGGATTTTTTTTCTGCACAGTTTGATTGTTTCCATTGTCTGCAGTTACTTCGGTCAGTGAAGGATTGCTAATTCATGGCATGTTTTTTGACTGTCACCTGCATGCCCAGGGGACAGGTAATACATGCATTTATCTTGATCCATGTGGAATGGCTACATTAGTTGCTGCATGTCCCGATGTGGACATTCTGGTGTGTCGCTCTCTTTGTCACAATTGCCAGTTGCTTCTTGTTCAGTGGTTCTTTTGGGGTGGGGTGCATTATGGTCATTTTTCCAGATTATATGTTACATGTGGATCCTTACTGCACTTCTTTTCCACACACCACAATAGGGGCATGTTTGTGCACATCATGCACGTTCTCAAACATGTGTGCAGCAATATGCCATTGTGGTTCTTGTATTTTTGGGACAGGTGGATTTTGGAGGCCATGTATGGCTGGCAGTTCCGATTTGATGGTTGGTGAGTTTATGGGATTATCAGTGGTTACACTTTTGGTGGGTATGTTAATTAGTCATATGGGATGTTTTTAGTGCCTTCGGGGTGATGTTTTGGAATGGTTGCCATGGTGGTAGTGGTGTTCTCCTTCTTCAATGTGTTTCTTCTGGAAACACTGAATGCATGTCTTTTTAGTTGCAATGGATGCACAACATTTTGCACTTCCAAGGGCACTTTCTCTCAGAGGTTTTGTAGGCACAGTGGAGTGGCCCATTGTCATCATTGAATGGCACCTGGAATTTTTGTGGGATCATGTGCACTCCACAGGGGAAGAACTTTAAGTGAAAACAATTGCACAAGCTGGGTGTGTGCAGCCTCTCTATGTGCCCTTTGCACAGCCATATGCAAGCGGTGTGCCTGTGAGTGTGGATGGTGGGCCACCACCATTTTCACCGGGAAGCCATGTTGTGTTGCAGCATTGTGCAGGACACATGATGTCACAATGATTTCACAGACTATTGGTGGTACATATAGCAACACACCACCAGAGAGGTCAAGAGAGCGTAAATATTACTTGAGCACTCCGAATGTGTGCTCCACTATGCCCCGAGTCGCAGTATGAGCAGTGTTGTACCTTACCTCAGCAGGTGTGTTGGAGTTGCGTATGGGCATTATCATGTATGTGCCAAGAGGGTAAGCACTGTCATGTGTAGAGGTGAGAATGGTTGTCATTAGCATTTGTTGACAGTTTCTATTGGTCTGTGTGCAGCATGCATGCATGTGCATGGGCATTCATACTCGCCAATGGGCCATGTGATGCCCTGCTTCCCAGCTTCCCGGGCCCGGTGTAGTGGGGACATCCTGAAGATGTAACTATCATGCGTACTTCCAGGATAGTTGTCATACACTTCAGTAATGATGCCCTTGGCATCACACACAACTTGGACATTGATTGAGTGTCAATGTTTCCAGTTGCAGTAGATGTGCTCTGTTGGTCTAGGTGGATGTAAAGCAACATGGGTGCAATCAATAGCACCTAGCACTTTTGGAAAGTGTGCCACCCCATAAAATCCTAGACCACCGCTTGCCTTTCTGCCTGTGTTCTGGGCATATAGATATGCCGGCAAACAGAAGGTTGTGCAGTTATGATTGCCAACATCTGGTGTTGGGAGTGAGACTGCGTGGCCTGGGAGATGCCAACTACTATGGCAATGGTCTGCTGGAATGGCCCAGTGGCCTAAAAATGCAGAGCAGTGAGCACTTAAGGGGCTCAGTGCTTGGGAGCACATGGTGGGTGATTGTGAGGTTATCTTCCCCCTCCGTGACCAGGTCTAGGATGATATGGGGGAACCTATACATGCCATAGGCCTGGTCATCAGGCATCTCAAAAAGGCTGGTCTGTGGGTGGAAGATCTGGGCCCTTGCCATCCTCTTCCTCCTGCGGTGACCCTGGATAATTGCTGCAACAAATGGTGCATTTGTCGTGGCTGTATGCATGCGTTTTTTGTGCTTGCATGCTCCATCTTGCCAGCCGTATTGGCTGAGCAGGTGAGTTGACCCTAAGGTGCTGCATTTAATAATTTTGCCCCAGTACCTGTAAATTTGTCCGTGTTCCCCTTAGCCCACATCCCCTCGCCTTTCCCCTGCTTCCTGCTTCCTTCCAGCCCTCCCCTTTGCCCGCCCACCGCCCCTGATTGGCCCGCTCCTCGTGTGTTTGGGAATCTACAGAGCCGCGCTCGGGCTCCCGCTCCATCTTGCCATCCGTGGCGGCTGAGCAGGTGAGTTGACCCTAAGGTGCTACATTTAATAATTTGGCCCCAGTACCTGTAAATTTGTCTGTGTTCCCATTAGCCTGCATCCCCTCGCCTTCCCCCTGCATCCTGCTTCCTTCCAGCACTTACCTCTGCCCGCCCACTGCCCCTGATTGGCCCGCTCCTTGTGTGTTTGGGAATCTACCGAGCCGCACTCGGGCTCCCGCTCCATCTTGCCATCCGTGGCAGCTGAGCAGGTGAGTTGACCCTAAGGTGCTGCATTTAATAATTTGGCCCCAGTACCTGTAAATTTGTCCGTGTTCCCATTAGCCCACATCCCCTCGCCTTCCCCCTGCTTCCTGCTTCCTTCCAGCCCTCCCCTCTGCCCGCCCACCGCCCATGATTGGCCCGCTCCTCGTGTGTTTGGGAATCTACCGAGCCGTGCTCAGGCTCCCGCTGCATCTTGTCATCCATGGCGGCTGAGCAGGTGAGTTGACCCTAAGGTGCTGCATTTAATAATTTGGCCCCAGTACCTGTACATTTTTCCTTGTTCCCCTTAGCCCACATCCCCTCACCTTTCCCCTGCTTCCTGCTTCCTTGCAGCCCTGCCCTCTGCCCACCCACCGCCCCTGATTGGCCTGCTCCTAATGTGTTTGGGAATCTTACCGAGCCGCACTCGGGCTCCCGCTCCATCTTGCCATCCGTGGCAGCTGAGCAGGTGAGTTGACCCTAAGGTGCTGCATTTAATAATTTGGCCCCAGTACCTGTAAATTTGTCTGTGTTCCCCTTAGCCCGCATCCCCTCGCCTTTCCCCTGCTTCCTGCTTCCTTCCAGCCCTCCCCTCTGCCCACCCACCGCCCCTGATTAGCCCGCTCCTCGTGTGTTTGGGAATATACCAAGCCGCGCTCGGGCTCCCGCTCCATCTTGCCATCCATGGCGGCTGAGCAGGTGAGTTGACCCTAAGGTGCTGCATTTAATAATTTGGCCCCAGTACCTGTAAATGTGTCTGTGTTCCCGTTAGCCCGCATCCCCTCGCCTTACCCCTGCTTCCTGCTTCCTTCCAACCACCGCCCCAGATTGGTCCTAGCAGGAGGGTCCCCCTTTCATTGCTAGTCCTCCCAGGGCAGCCCTCTGCCTCGCAGCCTGTCGGCTAAGGACCCGAGGCAAAGGACGGCTCCCACTGAGACGGTGCCAGGTCATATCTGCAGGTATCCACAGGAGAAGCAAGAAGACAACAAAAAGTAAGTGTGGCAAGGGCGGGGTCTGAAGCAACTACTTCACGCCATACTACCCTACCACTGAACTTAGAAGTGTCCCCGATAACCTCACTGTGCAAAGTTTAATTTAGAAGAGTCCTAGTTGAATTTAGAAGTGTCCCTGATAGCCTCTCTGCGCTAAGTTGTTTTGTGAAAATTGAATTTAGAAGTGCATTAGAAGTAGAATTTTTAAAAGTGTGCCCAATAGCCCCTCCGTGAAAGTTGAATGTAGAAATGTGCTCAATAACCCCTCTGTGAATTTAGAATGTGTGCCCTGTAACACCTCTTTACAAAGTTGAATTTAGAAGTGTGCCCAATAGCATCCCTGTGAAAGTTGAATCTAAAAGTGCACACAATAGACTCTATGTGAAAGTTGAATTTAGAAGTGCATTTAGAAGTTGAATTTTTAAAAGTGTGCCCAATAGCCCCTCTGTGAAAGTTGAACTTAGAAGTGTGCCCAATAGCCCCCCTGTGAAAGTTGAATTTAGAAGTGTGCCCAATAGCCCCTCTGTGAATTTAGAAGGGTGCCCTGTAACACCTCTGTGCAAAGTTGAATTTAGAAGTGTGCTCAATAGACTCTCAGTGAAAGTTGATTTAAAAGTGTGCCCAATAGACTCTCTGTGAAAGTTGAATTTTGAAGTGCATTTAGAAGTTGAATTTTTAAAAGTGTGCCCAATAGCCCCTCTGTGAAAGTTGAGCTTAGAAGTGCACTAGAAGTTGAATTTAAAGTGTACCCAATAAACTCTCTGTGAAAGTTGAACTTAGAAGTGCACTAGAAGTTGAATTTAAAAGTGTACCCAATAGACTCTCTGTGAAAGTTGAATTTAGAAGTGCATTAGAAGCTGAATTTAAAAGTGTGCCCTGTAACACCTCTGTGCAAAGCTGAATTTAGAAGTGTGCTCAATAGACTCTCAGTGAAAGTTGATTTAAAAGTGTGCCCAATAGACTCTCTGTGAAAGTTGAATTTAGAGGTGCACTTGAAGTTGAATTTAGAAGTGTGCTCAATATCTTTTAGGTGAAAGTTGGATTTAGAAGTGCATTTAGAAGTTGAAATAGAAGTGTGCCCAATAGCCTCTCTGTGAAAGTTGATTTTAAATTGTACCCAATAGACTCTCTGTGAAAGTTGAACTTAGAAGTTCACTAGAAGTTGAATTTAAAAGTGTACCCAATAGACTCTTTGTGAAAGTTGAATTTAGAAGTGCATTAGAAGCTGAATTGAGAAGTGTGCCCAATAACCTCTCTGGGAATTTAGAAGTGTCCCAACTGCTCCTCTGTGAAAGTTGAACTGAACTTAGAAGTGGGCCCAATAGCCCCTCTGTGAATTTAGAAGTGTGCCCTGTAACGCCTCTGTGCAAAGTTGAACTTAGAAGTGTGGCCAATTGCCGCTCATTGAAAGTTGTATTAGAAGTGTGCCCAATAGCCCCTCTGTGAATTTAGAAGTGTGCCCTATAACACCCCTGTGCAAAGCTGAATTTAGAAGTGTGCTCAATAGACTCTCAGAGAAAGTTGAATTTAGAAGTGTGCTCAATAGACTAGATGTGAAATTTTAATGTAGAAGTGTGCGCAATAGACTCTATGTGAACGATGAATTTAGAAGTGCGTTAGAAGTTGAATTTTTAAAAGTGTGCCCAATAGACTCTCTGTGAAAGTTGAATTTGAAGTGCATAAGAAGTTGAATTTAGAAGTGCACCCAATAACCTCTCTGTGAATTTAGAAGTGTCTCAATTACGCCACTGTGAAAGTTGAACTTAGAAGTGTGCCCAATAGCCGCTCTTTGAAAGTTGTATTTAGAAGTGAGCCCTATAGCCTCTCTGTGAATTTAAAATGTGTGCCCTGTAACACATCTGTGCAAAGTTGAATTTAGAAGCGTACCCTGTAACACATCTGTGCAAAATTGAATTTAGAAGTGTGCCCAATAGCCTCTCTGTGAAAGCCGAATTTAGAATCTAGAAGTGTGCCCAATAGCCTCTCTGTGAAAGCTGAATTTAGAAGTGTGACCAATAGCCCCTCTGTCGAAAGTTGAATTTAGAAGTGTGCTCAATAGACAATATGTGAAAGTCGAATTCAGAAGTGCATTTAGAGGTTGAATTTAGAAGTGCCCCAATAGCCTCTCTGTGAAAGTTGAACTTAAAAGTGAACCCAATAGACTCTCTGTGAAAGTTGAATTTAGAAGTGCATTAGAAGTTGAACTTAGAAGTGTGCACAATAACCTCTGTGAATCTAGAAGTGTCCCAATTGCCCCTCTGTGAAAGTTGAATTGGAAGTGGTCCCAATATCCTATTAGTTTAATACCGTGCCTGGTTGAATCGACTAATCTCCCTAATAACCTCTCTGTGCAAAGTTGATTTTAGAATCATGCCTAATACCCTCCCTGTATAAAGTTGAATTGAGAGAAGTGTGCCTAATAGTCTAATATCCCCTCTACACAAAAAATTGAATCTAGAGATAGACCTAATAACATCACTATACAAAATTAAATCTAGAGGTAGACCTAATATCATCTCAGTGTACAGTTGAATTTAGAACTGCGCCTAATAGTCTAATATCCCCTCTATACAAAATTGAATCTAGAGGTACACCTAATACCATCTCTGTGTGCTGTTGAATTTAGAAGTGTGCCTAATAGTACCTAATAGCCCAATAGCACCTCTGTATAAAGACCAACCTAGAAGTGCACCTAATAGTCTAATATCATCCAACCCTGTGCAAATTGAACTTACAAGTGTGCCTAAAAGCGTGCCCGCACTGAATTTAGAACTAATATTAGAAAGCATAAAAGCGTGCCCCCACTGAATTTAGAACTACAATTAGAAAACCCTCCTAAAATCCACCTAAAGCTTGTACCAAGCATGAGTACACCCACCCCACCAGAGTTTGTTGGAAACGACCACCGTGGACAACCCCCACTCCCCATATCTGCCTTCCCTCCCGTCCCCCCTGCCCAAATCATCCCACCCCCTTTGCATTCCCTGCCATTCCCCTCTCAAAACACCAAGCCAGAATGGCACGATGGTGAGCCAACCACCCTAAAACCACCCCCCCCGAATCCCACCACCCACCAGCCAATGTTATCCATGCCCGTTCCCCTCACTATCATAACAGGCACACCCCGCCCTGCAATCATCAACCCCCTGCCTTGGCCACAAATCCCTGCCACCTTCCCACCCGACCGTAACCTTTCCCCTCTCTAAAAACTGCACGCCTAGCCCTAGCAAGAACCAAAGCTGCATCCCTCTCTCCCCCTGCACCCCCTACCCTCCCTCACACTCCAATCGCTACAAAGAAACTAAAGAAGAAACGTACCTGGTCCCCCTCAATCTCTCAGCACTCCTCACCTCCCCTGTCTCGACACACCACCTCATTCCTGCAATCACCTCCTTCCCCCGTGGCTTCACCCTTCCTAAAACCCCCTCTCCCTCGTTTTCTCATCATCTGTAACTGAAACTCCTAACCGCCCACACCCCACCTTCAAATCCCCCGAACCAAACCCGATCATCCTAACACAAGAAGCTACCCAATCCCGCCCGAAGCCTGCCAATTTTTCTGCTCGCCCATTATTCCCATCACCCCCCCTACCCATCTCCCTCCCCAGTCTCCACTCTCTCCGCCACCACCCCCTTCCGCTCCGAGACCAACCTCGCCTGCCAATGTGAACTGCATCCTATTTAATGCCCGATCCGTAGCAAAAAACAGACACTGCATCTTTGACCTCCTCGCCTCTGACAAACCAGACCTGGTTTTCATCACCGAAACTTGGTTCTCTGATGACTTCGCCCCAATCGCTAATGAAGCCTTCCCCCTGACTATTCCCTCATCCCACTGAACCGTCCCTCCAGAGGTGGAAGAGTAGCATTCATCTTCAAGTCTCTCTTCCACGCCTCAATCATCGACAACCAACCTTCCATTCCTTCCTGTGAATCTCTCCTCGTTAAACTATCCCTCTCCCCATCCCTCTCACACAGCTTCCTAATAATCTACAGGGCCCCTGGCTACGATAGACAATTCGCAAACAACTTCTGTGACTCTATTGCCACCCTTCAACTAAACCATCCCAACCTCACCCTTCTTGGAGACTTCAACATATGGCTCGACATCCCCACCAACCTTATGACACACTCTCTGGTTGACAGTTTGGACACAATTAACCTCCAACCCCACATAAACGGCCAGACTCACTATAAAGGACACACTCTTGATGCCATCTTTAGCTCCAACACCCTGATTCATTTAAAGCCCCCCACCCCTATCCTCTGGTCCGATCACTTTATACTCTCGTTCACCATTCACTCACCCGACCCCCTTCCCGTACTCGAATCTGAACCTCTGAATCTATGCAAATGCTGAAAAAAACTAATAATCGTCCCGGACCTAGCCGACGCACTCCTCCAGTCTTCACCACCTACCTGCCAACTCAACAAACAACTAACCTAGGACGCCTTTGACTCATGGCTCAACGCATCTCTGATGCGGCTCACACCCCCTTGCAAACCATCAACCCGCCGTGGCCTCTTCCCCAGATGGTTCACTCCTGAGTTGAAGATCACTAAACAACTATATAAATACCTAGAACGCAAATGGGAGAAAGACAAAGCCCAGGAGAGCATGGCCACATTGGCCCGACACCTTTATCAGTACAAGGCCGAAATCCCGGAAAGCAAAAAAAGCCCACTACAACTCCCGAATCCTAAACTGCAAAAACCCAAGGAAGGAACTTCACAAAATCATCTCCGAATTCACCAATCCGGCTTGCAACACGACCGTCCCGACTCCCTCACAATCACTGTGCGACTCACACTCCCTCCACTTTTACACCACAGCTCTCGAAAGAACAAATACTCTAGCCACCAAACTGGCTCTCTTACATCCACCAAGCAATTATCCCCCCATACCGGCCGGCCCACCAGCTGCGACCACTACGCAACCAACGTTTGAATCCTTTAGTCCAATATCACCAGAGCAATTTCTCAAACTTCTATCTGCCCACAAACCATCTGGCTCGCCGCTGGACCCTTGCCCAGCCACAACCCTCAAAGAAATGTTCACTTCCACCTGCGCAGGAGAACATGCAAGATCCATCATAAATGTCTCCCTTTCCTCTGGTATCTTTCCCGACGCATTCAAAACGGTTCATGTTAAACCTCTAATTAAAAAGTCTTCGCTCGACCCGCTCGAGCCCAAAAACTACCGCCCCATCTCAAACACCAGATTCCTTGCCAAACTCATTGACCGAACTGCCTACTCCCAACCAAATGCCTTTGTCGAAGCCAACAATCTCCTAGACCCCGCTCAATCAGGTTTCAGAGACCGTAACGGAACGGAAACCACCCTAACCTTAATTTCGGATGACCTTTTTAGTTGACGGCAGACTCCCCAGGATTCGCAGCACTAATCCTTCTTGACCTATCCGCCGCCTTTGACACAATCAATCACTCAATCCTCCTAGACCGCCTCCACTCCCTAGGAATTTGTGGAACCGCTCTTAAATGGATAGCTTCATTCCTCAAAGATCGGTACCAAATAACGACACTCTCCACCTACACCTACCAAGCCCGACCAGTTGACATGGGAGTCCCACAAGGAGCATGCCTATCTGCCCTCCTGTTCAATCTCTACTTGATCACCCTCCCACCAATAATTCGTTTGCACAACATCCTGTGCTACAACTACGCCAATGACACTCAACTAATTCTAAAACTCCTGAACTCAAAACCCAACTCCCGACCAGACCTGGCCTCCTGCTTCCTTGACATAGAACTCTGAATGAACCAAAGCCACCTCTTGTTAAACCCCTCCAAAACTGAAATCATGGTATGTGGGAGCTCCGAACTTCTTCTGCACACACTACCCTGGCCATCTGCCATGGGCAACTCACCAACCCCCTCCAACTCAGTGAAAAATCTTGGATGCACCCTTGACTCTGACCTAACACTCTCGCGCCAAGTCAACAATGTCTCAAAGTCCTGCCACTACCGCCTTAAAACCCTTAGGCGCATCTTTCCATATCTCTCCTTTCCCAACAGACTCTCTACGGTCCAATCAATCGTTATATTAAGACTGGACTACGCAAACCCCCTATACCTCGGAGTCCATGCGTACCAACTGAATAAGCTCCAAAGGGCACAAAACGCTGCAGCCAAATTGCTACTTGCGCTCGGCCCAAGAGACCACATCTCCCCAGCCCTTAAGACGCTGCACTGGCTTCCAGTAGCCCGAAAGGTGACTTTCAAAACCTTGTGCATCTCCCATTGAGCACTGCACAAAACCGGACCTCAATATCTTCAAGACAAGTTAAAACCCTACCACCCCCCATGCACCCTAAGATCAAGCTCAGCCGGCCTCCTATTCATACCGAAGACAAACTCAAGCAGGTTAGGCGGAGCATCATTCTCAGCCTTGGCCCCTACGCTATGGAACTCACTCCCACCCCACATCCGCCTAACTGAGGATTTAACGTCTTTCTGCAAACTGCTGAAAACCTGGCTCTTCCCTTAAAACCTACCCGTACCAAACTATCCCAAACAGACCAACAGCAACTCAATGACACCAATCCATCAAACCACCTGATGTGAGAAACTGACAGCTAATAACCTCTACTCTAAACTAGAAGGACAAACAGAATTAAACAAATAAAGTAGATCAAAGCAGTGAAATCTCTAATAAGAGTAAATCATACGGAAACAGTAAAGAGATTTAAACTCCTGAAATGGACAGAATGCATGCGGACTGAACAAAGTAAATGGCGTGGATGAATTAGCTAGAAAGGATGAAACAGGTGGAACAAATGAATGCGCTGAGTGGAAGAATTAGTTAGATTGGATGAAACAGGTGGAACAAATGAATGCACTGAGTGGAAGAATGCATGAGTGGAAGAACAGATACCTATATAGTTCAAATGAGTGTGGAAATCAAATGAATTTGTAGATCGGATGAGTGTATGGAATGGATGAACATGCTGAGTGGATGAGTGTGTAGAGCGGCTGGATGTGTAGAACGGATGAGCGTGTAGCACCGATGAGTGCACAAATACAGAAAAGCGACTAGAACGCAAGAGTAGGTAAAAGAGATGAATGTCCAGAACGGATGAGCGTAAACCGGATAAATGTGTAGAATAGATGAGTATGTGGAGCGGATGAGTACGTAGAGCACATGAGGGTGGATAATGGATGAATATGGAAGTGCGGAGATTGTGTAGATACGATACCTGGAGCAGATGAATGTACAGACCTGGCGACTGCATAGAACGGATGACTGTATAGAACGGATGACTGTATAGAACGGATGAGTGGACAGAGCGGATGAGTGGATAGAGCGGATGAGTGGATAAAGTGTACAGAGAGGACGAGTGGATAAGTGAGCGGGGGACAAACAAATGAGTGAAGAGATGAATATATAGAACAGGATATTGCTGCTGAATGTGTGAAAAGCGCAAGTGCTTAATGATGATGACTGCGGAGAGCAGATGAGTGCGGGGAGCAGATGAGTGCGTAGAGGGGGTGAGTGCGTAGAGGGGGTGAGTGCGTAAAACAGGTGAATGCATAGTACATGTGAGGGCATAAAGCGGATGAATGCCTGGAGCAAACGCGTGCCTGGAACGAACGAGTGCCCAGAGTTAACAGACGTGTTGCGTAGAGCGGACGAGTACGTAGAACGAACGAACACAGATTGCATCCAATACTGATGAATACGTAGAGCTGCCGAATGCGTAGAGCATAGGGCAGGCAGGAGTGCATGCGAGGGGCAGACAAGAGTGCATGCGTTGGGCAGACAAGAATGCATGTGTAGCGCTGACTGGAGTACGCATGGCGGACTGGAGCGCGCGGAGCAGACTCGAGCGCGCGGGGCGAGCAGGAATGTTTGAATGCATGGAGTGGATAGGAGTTCACAGAACGAACTGGAGCGCATAAAATTACGTGACTTATATAGTATGGTCTGGAATGCAGAGAACATTTGAAAGAGCATATAACCCATCATATCTCACCACCACGCTTACTCTCTCCTTTACATCACCACTCAACTAGAACACAGAGATACTATGACACCATTCGGTTTAACTGTTCTCATACCAACATCTGCCGCTCATGCCACATCATTCTAAGTAAACAATGCTGGTTACCCACCCCCCAGCCAGGCATTCTCCTCAGGCCTAACGCAGCCACACCTGGTCTGCATAAATCCTGCCAGAACGAACACATACTCCTGATCTCTCAACCAACACACCTACCGGTAAGAAGCAGCTATTACACGGATACCGCACGAGCTGCACACATACCCGGTGCTCACACGCACCTTTTGACTCTCTCTACTCTCTCTACTGATCTGAACTTCGGTTCCCAAGGGCGTTCAACCTACCAGCGCCTTCAGACCATACCAATGGTATATAAGGCGATATATAAATGCAAAATAACAATAACAATATGCATTTCTTAGGGTGTACGTAAAGGTTTACGCCTGCAATCTTGTGGCATAGGTGTTCTGGGATTTGCACGTTTTTTTCACAGCCCAACGTTCCCTGTTCAATTCCATCAATACGTCTATTTTACGGACGTGTGGGTGGTGCGATTGTTTGATGGTGGAAAGTCCTTCGTAATGCCCACATTTCCGCTTGTTCTTCCTCATTCTGCGTGTTCCACCCCCTTTTCATGTGGCTGCGCAGGCCCGGCCTACCCTCTTCTTGGAGTCTCGCGCAAGATGTTCCTCGATTCGCATTGATGTAGCGGACCATCGTGGATTCCTCGCAAGTCCCAGGTAAGCCCTACCCATTGATTTCCATGAATCGACAAACGGGGATTTGCGCACGATTTTGCGTGCAAGTTCCCGATTTTCCCCTGAGAATTTTCCATGAATCGGACCCTATATGTTTTTCATTATAGGGGTATTCCTATTTGGGGTTACCAATTGGAAAATAAATGCCAATACAATGTCATTATATATCGGACAACATATTTCCTGATTTGTGTCTCAAAGGTTCTTCAACTTCTATTCTTGTAGGCAATGCAGATCCCCAGATACCAACTGAATAGGTCTCTAGAAAGTAGTTGTAATCACACCATACAGATTGCATTAAGCATGTAGATCTGATCCACTGTTTGAGTGTGCAAGCTTTTTGGGCACTTGCTCAAATAAATTAAAAATGTCTATGGTGGTCTGTGGTTGGAGGTTGAGCCCACTGAGAAATGTTACCTTAAGGACTAGAGATAAATTCAGGCCCCAATGCCCTCGAGTAGACAGTTCACAAATTATGTTTAAAGAGGGTATTACAGCAAGAATCTTTGAGCTCAGCAAGTTCTGTTGTGATACCATGCCTGATCAAAGAAGAAGCTCCAGATACGAGAAGGAACTGTTGTAGTCAGTTTCCTTTGAGTGGTCATTGGTTGCAGACTGGTTTACACGAGAATAGTTTTTAGATCAGCTTGAGCTTGATGGCTGTTAAGTTCTTCTGGACAATTCCCTCAAAGTACAACACAATAACCACTGCTGTATGAATGGCTTTGAGCGGTTCTGACATTTGTGGAGTTGTTTATGCCAATCTCCCTCTAATACCCCTCTGTTTGGACTAGCAAATATTCCTTTCTTTGCAACTTGAAGAGCTAGGGGCATACAAGCTATCAAACGCTGCTTCTCTAGAATATGGTCCTGTGGCTTCCTCGACAGGTTCCATTAAAATATTCGAAAAACAAAATAGGCAGATCACACGTTATGCTTCTTATTAGTTCATACGCAATGACTAAGCACAAAAAAACAGACTTTATGCGGGGGAAATGTGTCTGACAGCTAAAACATGTGTGTGCCACGTGGTTTATTGCATGCTACTACCGTAAATAGCATCAGTGGGATTTCTAGACATGACTTTTGCAACCGGCTGTAATGCAAATTGTCAACACATGTAATCTACGTACCAAACTAGTTGAAAGGGAAATTGGAAGTGCAGGTGAAACTGCATGAAGACTGTGACAATTCTTTCTGAAATCCCAAGTCCTCTACCATGTCTGAAATACAGGGGTATAAACGTAGTATTATGGCAACATTTTGAGCAATATTCATCCATATGGTGATGTCTAATAAAAATCAGGGTTACCCAAATCTGACTCCCACGCCACATTCCTCCTTTGGCTGACACTTTCCTCTCAAAATATATCCTCCCCCTCTCACGCAAACACGTTATCGAAGTCTCTAAAGGTTTGTGATGGCCACTGGTCAGAGCAGTCCAAGGCAAGCCACTTTACAAAGGTTGATGTATGCTGGAAGATCTATTTTATTAAATCAACAATCTTTAAACTTGGAGACAATCTACCAACGTTGTGATAGATAATTTGTCTCAGGTTAATATTAAAAACTAAGAACAATTGTGTTAACTGTATTTTCATGAGGGTTGTGACCACAGTTGGGCAGTGATCTGCAGTTTTACTTTAATGGACATTTAAATAGAAACACTGCAGTTGATATCGGTGCAGCGTCTGTGTCTGTGGCCTTTAACCCGTCTTAAAAATGTACGATTGCAAATTTGAGTGAATAAAGAAAACAGGTTCTGATAAAAAGATAGAACATCTGTGGTGTTGGCTGTAGGGCTTCAGAGGTCAGAAGTAAAGTCATCACTCAGCATGCCATTGTGCTCCGGTGAATAATAAGGGTGAGATTACATTATCTAATAATAAAGTAATAACATTGTACAAAAGCGCGAGCTCGCCACAATAAACAACGTGCTATGTTTACAATTGCAGAGTAAAAGTCAACAAATCAAACATAACCCACAGCAGGCGCGCTGAAATCAAAAGCAATGCCTGCTTTTGAAGTAATTCTGCGTTCAGGCACTGAATTTTCGATTTTGTGGCCTTGACAAGCCCATTCATTTGCCAATATTAAGCCCCTCATGTGGGTCTTTTTGTGAAACGCAGCTTGAAACTCGAATAATAACACTCACTTCATGAAAGACTTATGCACAGTCGGATAGACCTGTGGTGCAGGCAAGCTTCTCAGCCTGTGGTGCCCGGGAACACTTCAAATACCCATTTAATTAGTGTTCAGTGAATGAAAACAAAAACAAATTACCCAAACTAATAGTTTGCAAGATTCGTTTTCTTGTGGGGCTCAAGAGCTCTGAAATGTGACCTTTTAAAATCAAATAAAGGATGGGTCCACTTCGAGGGGAGAGTTTTCATGTTGTACAGTATTATTTTTTTCTACAATTCTTTCAACCGTAGAAGACTACTGAGACCTTTTCACATACAGTAGCGGAGATTCATTGCAATGTTATTAATTCTAATAATAATAATAATAATAATAATAATAATAATAAAAATAATAACACTGATGACAATACTTTATGAACCCCCAGACTTCCCGAATTAGCTGAAGGAGACGTGTTTTTTTCTAGCTGGTCACTAGACAGATCCCTTGCCAGAATCCTGGGCCTCAGAATAGCATAGCCTTCCCTCCTAGATTCTCAACAGCCATGCATCTCATGGCTGATGCCTCTCGCCTCTAATCAGTGTGGCAGTACAGAACGACCCGTATGTGTATAGAACTGTTTCAAGTGTCTTTTATTGACAGAAACAGTACATCCCAATATGTGTCTTGTAAAAAAGTAATCTGTAACACATATTTAATTCCGTTTTAGAAACGGTAGTCCAGAACCTAAATGATGAGTTACATATCTATCTAATACATTCATGGCAGGTGAGTGTAACCCATTTAACACTTTTTTTCATGGCATTTTGGGAATTGTAGTTCAGCATACATAATGGGAACAACAAAATCAGAATACAAAGAATGCAAACAGTAATGTATGGTCTGACGTCAGCCTGGTTGGGAATGTAATTGCAAGCTCCCCGATGTTAAACAGAAGTCCACTTCAGGCTCATAGATATGCCTGATAAATAGAGATGTGGAAAGTTGTTGGACTTCTTCACACACTTTGTGAAGTTTAGTAAACGACTTTGCAAATATCATTAAGTTTAGAGAAGTTGCAAAGTTCTTAGTAAAAAATTACTGAAGGTATATAAGGCATTCAACATTTTGAGTAGATGTTTATAGATGTGGAAACACTACTTTTTTACATATAACAATGCTTTTCTACAGAACTTTATAAACAAAACTTTAGTTATGACAGAGCTGTGATGACACCAGCATGCGGGTGGCACCATAAGAACTGTCCCATTCTTCCCCTCTCCTGTTACTAGTTTGCTAATTATAGTGTTCTTCAAGCATTCATTATTTGGTAATTTTGTTATTTTTATATAATTATCTTCATGTTCTGTTGTGTTCATTCTACCCACTGTACTTGAACCTTGTGTCCCTGAATCATCCCTCACACCCAGAATAAGACCAGGTGCACTAAACATTGTACTACCGTCGGTGGTATTTCTTGAGTTATAACCAATCTATGAGTGGCTGTTGCATGGAGGTTCAATGAACAAACAAAGCAGGGTTCACTCGACTTCTCTCTTCCCACTGCCCTTGTGTGATGATACCACATGTTCTCATTTGCATGGTGATGCACATCCTTAGATCTTCCTGAAATTACATGCAGATTCAAAATATCCTGCCTAATTCATGGAAACATTAATATTCACTGGTATATTTGCAATGCTAAGATCATTATAATACCCACCCCCAGAAAGAAACCAAAAACATTCAACAATAAGAAAGACAGAGACATAAGTCTGAAGACAAGACTAATGTAAGGCATATACATTCTCATACTACCCATAGTCTTTGGAGGCTGTGCAGAAATGTTATCTTTCAACCACCCAAATGGTTGCATTGAGTGAGAAAGAGTTAAAGGACTGTCACTCATCTTTTCAATCCCCGCCTCTTCTCACTTCTGCTGAGCTCTCCTGTTTCCTGACAATCGTGAAGTGGATCCATGGGGTGCAGCTGGCAACTTTTACTGCCCCTTCAATCTTCAGATTGTTCCTCTTGTGCACAGATTTTTAAGAGCTGTAGTTGCTGTAACTGTGGCGGTTCTTGTGGTGGTTGTGATGAGTCAGTTGCTGGTTGAGCTAGGTTTCTTAGATGGGGCCCAATATGGTGAGGTATAAACATGACAAATTTGGTTAACTCCCTAAGATGCTGCCAAAATTCATCACCTAAAATGTCAGCAGGATAATGTGCATCAGAGGATGTCCATCTGGGTCTGAGGGGTGTATGTAGCCTCTTACCAGTGACAATCCCATGCAGTGTAAGGTGATGATCAGAACCTGGCTGATTTCTCACCGTGAATAAGGAAAGTGACAGGCGATGCAACCAACCATTATGCAAACATCACAAAGCTTTGATAGTTTTTGTTTTAATAAGCCATTTAAGCATTTCACTGTTCTGTTGGCCTGGAGGTGGTGAATTGAGCACAATTTGTGCTTGCCCAATAAAGAGGATGTTTCTTTAAACAACTAATTGAAAAAAACGAATCATGGTGTCTGATCTCAGGACATCATATATTGCCTACCGGGGACTAATTCACATACTAGAAGTTTTGTTGCGGATTTGACATCAGGGTAAACAGAGGGACCTGCTTCAAACCATCAGGAGAATTGGCACACAACAACAATTAGATCATGGAAGTTACTGTACCAGTTAACTATGCCCATGTAATCAATGTGCAAATGTCGAAAAGGCTCAGAGGGGTGGGGAAATGTTGCTTTCTGGGTCCTGCGTGTGTGAACAGTGGTGTACAATTTGCATGTGATGCAGTTTGATGTGAATTTGTCAACATTCTCTTGGAGGTTTGGAATGAACCACTCTTGCTGTAAACCTGCTGCAATGTATTGTTTGAATGTGTGTGGAGGAAATTGCAGGCTCTCAAGGGCAACTGTTAGTGGTGTTTGGGACATAACTGGCTTCCCTTTGATGCTGTGCCTCCATATTAGATCTGTGGGGGACAAGGAACACCTTCGATTTGTCCATATTTATTTTTCTTTATGGGGAGCTTGTGCTTGTAGTTCAATCATTTGGCACATAGGTATGGCACTGTATGGAACTGGGAGTTCTCATTGCTGCAGGATGGTTCATGTGATTTCATGGCATTAAAAGTTTGTAAATAAGTTGCTTCCTTTGCTGATAAATCTTCTACACTGTTGCTGTACTCAATTGGGTCTGTGTGTTTTGTTTTTGCTGTGCATTTAGCTACTGCCACTGTGGTAGGGAATTAACCTGGAGAGTAAAGCTGTATGATATACTGGCATGCTATCTGACCCTTTGAACCCTCTCCACTACCATCTTGATAGACCTGAATGTACTATGGTTGTAACATAAGATGAACCTGAGTAAATGGTAGTAAAGCAACCTTTGGATATTTCTAATGCTGTTACTAGTGCTATGAGCGCTGGTGTTTGTGCTGAGAAATGCAAGGGCAGCTGCTCCTTAGATATCACTTTGTTTTCTGCTTCTTCAATCCTCACTATTACTGCCATATGTGCCTGACCCCAGTGTTCTGATCGATCGTGGATGATCCATCAATGAAGAGCACTTCCCGTTCTTCGAGTGAATCCTGCCTAATGCTTATGCTTTTATCAGTGGTGTCTTCATATGTAGAGCAAACATGTACCGGGTCATTTGACTATACTGGTTCTGCGATAAATGTTGCTAGGTTGACAGTGTGACACCTGACAATGTGTATGAGTGGTTTGACAAAATTACCTCGAACGCTGATGCTCGTTGAGTGGTGGGAGTGGATTTAGACTTCGCTTATATGGCAAAAAGTGCATGTTCCCAATAAAGAGTAACAGTGCATCCAATGGTAATCCATGCATGACAGTAATTAACACAAGTCTAGGAACTGTTGCATATGTTTGGCCGTGGTTGTCTGTGGTGTGTTGGGTATTGCTGTTGCTCTTTCTGGTGTTACTATTCTCCCTGCTGATGATATTACCTGTCCTAGGTGCACAACCTCTTGCTGGCAATACTGCAATTTTTAATTTTCTTCTTTATAACCCGTTTTCTGCCAGTAAAGTTAAAAGTTTCACTGAATGACTTCTACATTCTGTCATGTTATATACTAGTAGGTTGTCCACATATTGAATCACTGTGCTTTGTGCTGGTAAGCTTCCCAAATCCATCTGTAAGACATTGTTGAATATGCTAGGACACTCACAATACCCCTGAGGCAAACAGGTGTGCTGGAATCCCTTTCTCCTGTAAGTAAATGCTATGAGGGGCTGTGATCCAGGGTGTAATGGAATGGAGAGAAGTGCATTCTTGAGGTCTATTACTGTGAAATGTGTTGCTATTGTGAGGTTGTTACACAGGATAGTGGCAGGATTGGGGACCACTGGGAATTCTGCTTAATGGGCAGAGGTCCTGAGCCCCCTGAGTCCTGAGCCATGCTCCAAGATAACCCCTTTGCTTTTTTGACAGGGTATATAGCTGTGTTACATGGTGATTCTGATGGCTGTATTATGCCTTGTTGCCATGAATCTACAATTGTTGAATAAATCCCTTTCTTCTTTTGGCATTGGGTACTGTTTTACTTGGGGCTACACTGCACCTGGTTTCAGCTTTATGCAGACCGCACCTATCGCTTTGAGTATCCCTTACATCATGGGGATTACTAGCCCACAATTGATCAGGTATCTTCTCCGAATCCTTCTGTAAATGTGGTGATAGTGCTTTAGCAAGGAGTAGGGTATGGGATACCTCTCTGTGTTCTATAAAATATCTGACAGGGTATGCTTATTTGTAACTCCACCTTCCCTGTATCATCAGTGTCTTCCACTGTTCATTGGATGCCTCTCTTAATTGTTGTGTCAGGAAATACATGAAACTGTGCACCATTCAATGTCATCCTCGACTAGGCAGGACATGACTATCTTGTCTGCCCTTGTAATCACTGCTTTTATATACAACGTTATGATAGTGCCAGGAGCCCTTATTTGGTGGACAGCTGGTCTGAATAGGAACTCTGCAGGGATGCTCAATGTGTTGTTCTCAATGCTGGGTAACCATCCAAACAGTACTGTTCCCTATAGATTAACAAATCTGGATGGAGTGGTACACTACACATGGGACTGTGGCCACAGAGTGCTTGCATCACTGTGACAGTCCTAGCATTGTATGTACCTGGTTTAAAACATATTATTTTCCACTGTGAATGAGATGATCATATTTAGCTTGCACATGAAATCAGAGCATAAAAGGTTTACTGGGTGTCTTTTGAATATAATTGCAGTGCTGTCACTTCTTTTGTGCCTACAGTGATGGATAAGTCTTCAGATAAAGTAACCAATACAATAGCCCCAAAAAATCCTTGCTTGTCCATCATTTTGTCTGACAAAAGGAACCTCCCCTCCTTAACTGTGTCAACCAAAAAAGGAAATGTTCGATCTCCTTTCTCAACTCCCTCTCAGGGTTCCTCTTCCAGGTTGGCAGTTACTGATAGTTCTGGGATGTTGGAGTTCTCTGTGGTCTGTCCTATTGTGACTGGGCATTTGTACCTGGGAGTGGCAAAGGATTGCCCCCAGCACACTTGCAAACATGTAGCTGTGGCAAAGGGTTATTCTCCCAGAGCTGAACACGTAACTATTGTATGTAAGTTATTTTAATCCGGCACACACCCAAGTCAACACCTAGCATGTAGTGCACAACTGAAATCCTTATTTATTTTTGTCTAAAAGTTCATTATTCTGAACGATATACCACTCATATCACGCCCTTCTCCTGGAACCACCCCCCGGCCACACTGAACCAGGAATCAGGCCTGTTTGCAAAGGTAAATATTTATTTATGTGTTTAAAATGTAATCCCAATATGTTTAATAGGTACACAACAATCACCAGTGGGGTGATGTAACACTGAACAAAATCTTTAATACATGAGGAGTAAGTAGTGAACAAAACAATTCAGCACAGAAAATAATACTTTTGTGTTGGTTCAGATCAGATAGCAATGTGGTTAGAGGTTCCCCCTGCACACCGCTCAACCCCCAATAGGTAATGTAAAACGATATGAGGAGAGAGCAGGTATTCAGGAATGGCAGAATTCAAGCAGAATATCAATCCCACTTTCCCCCAGCAAACACAAGAGAAAAACGGAATTGACTGTCAAGCTGTCAGAATGGCTTTTAAAGTTATCTTTAGAATGGACTGGGCAAAAACACCAAATAGGTCAAAATTGCTGAAATTGTTATAATTTCTTTTGGGATCCGCTTTGGATAGTTGCACACAAACACAAGCAATGATCTAATCCAAAGAAAACATTTGAAATCTTAAAATTCAAGTCGGAAGCAATTAAAAGCTGTTTTACACGTGTAAATATTTCCCAAAATGAAAATACGCAGCAAACTTTTCACTGTACGATATTCGCGATAATGGGAGAATCAGGTGCGATTGATAGATATGGATGTTAGCTACAAGCAGGCGTTGAACTTTTGTTTCTATCACAAAAACTGAGGGTGTTACAGACGTTTTAGTCAAGGGCGTTTTTTGAGATGGCGTCCATTTTTCAAGATGGTAAATGTTTAGATAGACTATTAAATGGATCATTCAAAGTACGAGTTATTGACTACATGTCACCATTTTGAATTTGCAAAGCCATGTTATGCAAAAGAATGCAAATACACTTTTCTTGCTAAAAAGGTCTCTTCAATTAATGCATTGTGTTAAATTAAACTACCTTGCCTTCTTTCGTATTATGCTTTGCTTGTTCTGCCATAAGTTAAGGATATGTGATAGCTTAACTCTACATGCACTCACTATGGTATTGAGATGAACAATGTTGTACACAATGATGTGTAAGCAAAACAAGATAAACATTGCCCCTTTCATACGTTGTGCAATGTGCGTAGACAAATGCATTTTAAATGTGAAGAGCTTTTGTGGCTTTATCAGCACTTCCTATGTCACTTGCAGTGAACTTGTGTTTTCTTTACCAGCATCAAATGCAACTGAAAAGGATTTAAAGATGGTTTCTGTATGCTGCTTGTGTCTGCAATTAAGAGATGCCAAAGGATAAGTGTGAATTGGCATATGTGTATATGAGTCTCTATGTGTTTACTAAAACCTATCAAAGTCAATAGGAATGTTTGCGCATAGGTTACAGATGTATATAGCTTGTCTATGATCATAACTTGTTCAATTCACAAGTACACTTATGCAATTAGTGGCATGCCCCCTTGAATTGTGAAACATTCTAAGGTAAGGTGCCTTTGCCATCAAACAGCAAACATTGAAAGTAGAGAAAGAAAAGAGGAAAAGACATCAACTGCTTTGTAGCAAATGGTTTTGGAGATGTTACCTCAGCTACTCTGAAACAATGCAGCACAGTGTCTCTTCATCCTCCTAGCAGACGTGTTTCTTTAGAAACTATGTACAAGTGTCTCTCAGTGTGCTTTGAACCAAAATACCTGTACTCAGGAAAGTGGCACGTAGAATTCATAATGTTGGCACCACGTCAATCTCCTGTTTAGTTGATCCTGATGATTGCCCTGCTCCTACAGCAGTCAAAACCGACAGTTGATCTCATTCTCAACAGTAGTTCTTGTCAAGGTGCAAAGTCATATACATTTTCAGGCACATTCTGCTCTGTAGAAAGATGGCTATAAGTGCAACTACATGCCACTTGAACCAGCAAGCAAGGAAGGCAGTAATGGTTCAAAACCCATTATTTCTGTGTATAGGCATGATGAATTTTGGCCATTCCAATGTAAATATCTTCAACCTCATTCTGTGCTTTGACATGTGCAGTAGTTCCTTCTTTGCAATAGTGTATTCCCATGGTCTGCAATCAGTGGTCCGCTCGCCCAGAATTGTGCTCTGCAGGAGGCATACAAGAAGAACTGGCGAAGTCTTGAAATTGCAAACGATGAATAGCCCTGGCGGCACTAAATATGGGGAATGTTGAGTCAGAGGAGCTTGGTGTAGTTTTCAGCAGTGTCTTCTTACTCAGATTACCAGTTTCTGTTTGCTCAACCCAGTTAGAGATGGTGAATGTTCAGTCTGCTCTCACTGCAGTTTGCAGCGATGAGTAGCCCAGGAAGCAATTTTCCAGATCCTTTGAAGATGTAGCCCACCATACAACAATACATGCCTTGTTTCCTTTTTAGCTGTGTTTAACAAAGTGGATTGCAGCAGTCATGCTTTCAGTTGCTTTCCGCTGCTAAGAGAAAGATGAGGGAGAGACAGGATTCCGCCAGCTGCAATTATGTTATGCAAATAGGAAATGCATTCATATGAAATAGAGGATGCCTGTCACTGTATTGAAGACAGAATGATTGAGCCAGCGTTTGGCTGTTTTCTACAACTAAAATGATTCCAGGATTATGTTCATACCATCTGGCCATGTTTGAGTGCACTACAGAATGGATTTGGCCAGGTGTCTTACCTTGTCTGCTGCGTCTTGAAATGTCTCATTCGTACTGGCAATTGTTATTTTCAAGTTCATGAGGTGTGCCAACTACGATGACACTAGTGAACATGGGAGATGCCCGAGTTTGGAACTGGTTCAGCATGAACGTTTGGTAGTAGAATGTTTGCACAGCAATTGACTACAAGGGTGACAGTGCCAGGCTGGACAATCCCACAGGCACACCACAGCAATATACATTGACTGTAAGAAGGAGGAACCATTGAGTTGCAGGTAATGCTCACAAATATCTAAACCCTTTCTGCTCTCATGGTGCAGGCAGTATACTTTAATAACAGTTCATAAGGCTGTGTTCTTGTGATGATTTTGTACTTACTTTGAGTGTGCCATCACAGTCTAAAAGAGCAACTGGCCACACAGGCCTCTAGGGAACTTCATAGGGAGTCTTTATCCAGTGTCTCCCTACTTGATTTAGGGTACACCAGGATTGTAGTGCTTTTCAAAACAGACAATAATGTGTAGGTACCGTAATGTTCAAGACCCCATGGAGTATTCAAGGTGCTACATCTGTAGCCCACGGTGTCGGTGCAAAAGCTGTTTGCTCACCACACTCAACAGTGTGAATGTAGTGTCTGACAGTCTCTGCCTTCTTGCCTCTGTAGATTAGCTAAGCTCCCAGTTGTTTGTGAACTGGAAATGTCAGTCAGTTCCAATCTAGAACACCATATGTAAGTGTCTCAGCAATGCAGTTACATTTAAAAGATTTACAGAGGACTGTTGATCATTTCCTATTATGGCCAGTTTATGATAAATTGAGCCATTTATGCCTACAATGTCATCTCTCAGGAAGTAAATGTCTTGTAGCATAGAAACCTGTCTCTATGGCAGTGGTATTCAATCTGTGTGGCTAGCCCCCATAGGGGGGCCCAAGGATTGTCCAGAGGAACCCAGACTCTTTAAAGAGGGATTACAATGGCTATTTTTAGTATTAAAATAAGGATTCATTTGACTGCCTTTAATAAAAGGTACAGGCAGTAGACAATCTGTTCATATTTTAAAGTGCTTGGGCCCACCCTGAACATCCTGTAGGCTCCCTATGTTGGGAACGGGGGACCTAGAAACAATATTTTTACTGAAGGGGGGCCTGGGTATGAAAAGGTTTGAATACCACTGCTTTATGGTATGATCTTCTAGATGCTGCATAGCCAAGACAGCATCTTGCCAGGATTGTAAGGACTTTAATAGGCCTCATTCTGACCCTGCCGGTATCCTGGTGGTAGAGCCCACAGTATACCAGCAAATGTATGTATCATTTCCGGTCCTCGGTCCAGGAGCATTGTCCCTGGATTCTGGATTGCCGGTGTAAATTGCCATTCATGGAGTCCCATAGGATTCCATGAGGTGATTTGCCATCATGACCAGCACCGGCAATACCAGTGTTGGTAATTATGGCTTGTTTTGCCAGTAGGGCACCTGCCTTACCTTCAGAATTTTGCTAGAGGTAATGCGGATGCCCCACTGGCAAACACATAGTCGGCCGGACCGGTAAGTGCCGGTATCCACGAATACCAGCACTTTGTTACCTGACTGGCCAACTTAGAATGAGGCCGTTTGTCTGTTCCCTGGAGCACTTGTGTCTAGGATTATATGGTTGTGTAACAATATCTGGAATTGCAGTCTAATTGCTGGATGAGATCTAAGTTTCATCATCAAGTATAATGAAGTTGAACTGTGCTTGCCTAACCTTTGACTGGCATCACTTCCCAATAGAGAATGGTACTTTTTGTGAAAAGTTGTCTGAAGCCCAATCTCTGTAAGGGCCTACACGGAATCCAAAGTGGCTTGTATTGTGTTGGGTGTCCTGACCCACGTTTAAGCTATCATGCCACAACATTTGGTGCTGTGGGCTTAGAAAATTCAAGATGGCGGAAAACCCACATGTGCGCCGAAATCCAGGAAAGCTGCGCAGTTTGTGCGCACACCAAAATGGTTGCCTCACTTGCCACCCACCAGTGCGAGAACGAAAGGCCGGGTTGCAATGAGGGAAATGGGTTGCCAAAGGAAAAACAGTAGCGCCGGTTAGCTTCAAAGCGCTTTAAAATCACCATTGGACTACCCGCACAGTAGTCTGAAACCATTGGGAATGGCAATGCTGATTGCCAAATGCAACCTAGAATTGTTGGGAATTCATTTTCTTAAATCCCAAACATGGGTGCAGTACCAGTACTCACCACTATCCAAAAGCCGGCATTTTAAAACAACACCAGATTTTACTTTTTGCAAAACTGAATAAATGAACCCAAAACATGCCAAAGAAAGACTTACTGAGAGGTGGATCCAATGTAAAGTTATATTCTGAAGTGACTTGAAGGTTTATAACAAGACTGGCTGACCTGTGGATTTCAGCAGTTTAAGTAAATTTGGACTGGAAGACACTAAAAAAAAATCTAAATGTTTAAATTGACTGAGTGACCTACTTTTGAGTGTCACATAGGTTGCAATTGTTTAAATGTCATAGTTTTAAACTTAGAATCAGCCTTCTAGCTGCATATGTGAAAATGTTTAGTTTTATTTGAATGCAGAAACTGGGGAACAGAAATGACAGCTTAAAGAGATTCCAATTTGCCTGGCAACTACCCCCATCAGGAGTGAAACTTGAGTCACAGCTGTGTTCCCAGGCCTAGCTGCCCTTTTGCTGCTCACACTAAGGATATGCCATCTATCTGATAATTGAATTACCTGTGCTCTGCAGGAAAGTGAACAAAGCCCTGTCCTGGCTCAGGCAAAGGTTTTATTGGCAGGAGTCGTAAATGGTCGTAAAAAGTGGCTTCCTCCTGAGGAAAGGGGAGGGGCACTGCCTGTGAGAGCAAGCTGGCTTGGCAGAACTGGAAAAACCAGTATTTCTACCTTGTGCTGAGAGGAAACCACACCCCTTTGGAGCCAGAACATAACTTTAAAAAGATGGATCATTCATAGAGCGGACATGTGAAAATTTTATAAATGATACCATAATTCTTGTGATTTTTCTGCCCACATTTTAAGAGGTTTTTCGACCCGGTGGCGTGTTCAGGGGGGTTCTAGCGGAAAAGTGGATATTAATCTAAATGTATGCATGTTAAAAATCTGAAACTTCATCAGTTAATGTCCATACTCCCTGCGCACATGTATGTAAAGTTGGGTCAATGTCAGAAATTGAAAAATCAGTTAAAAAGTCAATTATGTGCCATTTCTGAATGCAAGCTCTTAGAAACAGCAGATTTGGACAGAGACATGGCTAAATTCAGCCACACCATGTATATGTAATTTCAAGCAACTGTGTAACTGTGAAATATGTCTTTTATTATCAAATATAGAATGTGTGCAATCTGACAGAGGAGTGTCCTATCTGCAAGCCATAAAATGACATCCCTCTGACTCACAGTTCATTCCCCAATCAAATGATAAATGGAAGTTTGACCAATTAGAAGCTGAGCGAGAGGTAGGGTCAGTGATGCTAGAACACACCCACATTCTAAACACATAAAAGCAGACAGACAGGACAGATAGGGACCTTCAATTCCATCTGCAGCGGGACGCTCTGCCGGAAAAATCCATACTTTACCTCCATCAAACCTCCAGAGAGCCAACCTAGAGACTTCAATCTATCCAGAACTAGAGACCCTGACCTGTTAGCAGAACCAGAGAGAGCTGACCCAGATCACTGTGAAGTGCAGAGACCAGAGGCGAGTTTAAAACCTGACCAGATCCATGGCGAGGCCCATTTCACTCAAGAATATAGTGTGAGTACCTAGAAACTGTGCAGAACCAATCTCTTAGTTAAAATAATATAATTCAATCTATTTAATCTAAGTAGAACTGCCTCCTAACTGTCACCTGTCATTTGTAAAGCTGTCACTTGTCATTTCCTAGTTGCAAGCTGCACTTGTCTTTTTGAACTTTAAAATTTCAAATCTGAAAAACGACCTTCACAAAATCGCCCATATCTCCGCAACCATTTGTGCTAGAGACTTGCAGTAACTTTCATTTTGAAGCTGAGATCCTAGGCTTTCCTAGGACCCCAAAACGATAGAGATAGTCCTTGTGGTTCCTCTGTAATAGCGCTCGGCGCATCCGCGAATTTTGCCGCGATTTGCAAATTTCTTCACGTGTAAAAAGCTGCTGCTGCTTGCCTTCCATTTGCCAGAAATTCGTTTAACCTGCTAACTATCCCTGCATCATTGCCAGTGTGAGCCTGGACTAATATTAACTAGATACCACTCACCCTGAACCTCTGAAAGGGAATTAAAAGCCTTTTAGCATACTTTTAATTCATTGCCAGCACATATCAAAGCAATTTGGGCCTATCTGTTTTCTGTAGTGTAAGCTTGCTGGGGTGAACTGATTTACATTGATTGCATTTCTGAGAACTGTGTGTTTTCCTTCCATTTCCTTGCCTTGCATCAAGGGGGGGGGGGATTGCCAGAGAAAAGTGATTACATTGTTTGGTTGAAATCATATTGAGTATTTTCTGTACTGCATTCATTGAATATTGCATCCACCTGAGCTTACATAAAGCATCCTCTACCACATTATACTTTTGTTCCTATTTACCAGTGTGCTACCTTATCCATTTCATGTCAACTCATTAGTGATTATAAGAAGTGTGCTAGTGCCAGATTCTCCGTTGTTGATCTTTATCATATCAGATTAAGTGGGCTATTCAATTATTAATTTATTATAAGTGTGATATATATATATTTTAAATTATCAAATAAACCTTTTAAACTTGCAAAACAGAACTACTTCTTGGCTCAGTGGGGTCAGGGGGATTCCAGGAGAGGGGTGTTATATAGGGGTAGTCATCCAGAACGCATGAACTGGACATAAAGATATATCAATAAGGGTTTTCATTCAGTATTATAGACTAGGCGTTGACTTAGCTGTAGTGTTGAATTGAATCCTCTTACAAATTGGGGGCTCGAGCCGGACGTTTGGGTTAGAATACCACTTGTGCAGCTTAATACAGTGTGCTAACTGACGGGATACACACATCCGGTCGGATCACCACGCTGCATTACGCTGTGAAGCATTCCTCAAAAGGGACACTCCAAGAAAAGTTCTGTTCTGCAAAAATAAAATACTAACTTCTGTAAGTCAGGACAGAGACCAATCTCTAGAATGACGACCTTAGTAGACATGAAAATAGCCAGAGAGCACCTCTTGCATAAGCTATTTGTGAGAGGTGAATGGACCGAACAGGGCCAGGATGCGTGGTTGCAGGCCATCACACAACAGGTCACTGAAACAGGGTCAGATATATATAGAGATCAGGGTCCCTTACATGTGGCCCTGAGTGAACTATATATGGCTCCTAAAGCCAAAGAGGAACACAATAAGATTGCCAGGATAGCAGCATACCTGTACCTATACGTGGGAGACATGCAGGATAGATGTGCTGAAAGCCAAAATCTGGCAAATAGGCAACAGATGGCATTACAGAAGGCCCAATCTGATCTGGACTCTTCTGAGCAGAGGCTGCAGAGGAGCCATGAGTCAGAAAATGACAGCAGGCAGCACATCATTAAAATAAAGGAGGATATGGATATACTGCAACAGGAGCAACAACTGGACTTCAACAGGGTATGTGCTGAGCAGGTAGTCACCCTGCAAGGCCACCTAGATAGAGTGAAGGCAGAGAGCAACAAACTAATTCTGAAAGACCTGGATACCCAGGCAGAGTTTGATCAGGAGCGCCAGAATGCTGGTGCCTTCCAAAGGCAGAGGGACGACCTGGCGGCACAAATGCAGGCTCTTAGTCAGGAAAGAGACACCATAGGCCAGGAAGTCTGCCATTTAAAAAGGAAAATGGAAGAAAATCACCTGTCCCTCCAGGGGCTGGGTGACCTCCAAAAAGAAAATCAGAACTTGTTAGAGCACACCAGGAGGGTGGAAGAGGCTTTGGCAAGAAAGGAGCAGGCCAATAGGGACATTGCCCAGGAGGTAACCCTCCTGCAGCAAAGACTGGCCCAGTACTCCAGGACCAATCAGGAAGCACAGAGAGAGAATGAGGCTCTCTGCCAGCACAATGATAGGCTCCAACAACAGGTAGCGATGCAGGAGAGACTGATAGAGTCGAGTAAGGCCTTAACAGAGGAACTGAAAGCACAAATGCAGGCTCTTGCATTGCAACAGGGAGCAGGGGCGGATAGAGATGAGGTCCGCTGGGAAAGAGAGACTCCTGACCATAACCGCAGGAGCCCTAACCCCAGGGGCCTTCATCTCCCCCAGTCCCTGGACTCTACCCCCCCATGTCCCCTGGCGCACATGAGCACAGGGCCGCAGGGATGGCAGATTACTATCCAGCTAAGGGTATGGGGCTCATAGGCCAGTACCACTCAGGAATGGAGGGGTGGGCATCCGGGTATGGGCACCCAAGTACAGTACAGTTCAATGGGGAACCCCAGGAGAGTAGGCCCATTAAGGGCATCCTGAAAACCTCTGCCCAGTTAGGTCAGTGGAGGGGGTACCCATCAAATCCTGGCAGCAAGGAGGAATCTGAAGACTCCTCTGAACTGCGCAGGACACAGGAGACCAGGTCCCCACATTCTGCCAGCCATTCCCAGGCTCGCAGAATCCGGGAAAACCTGGAAGAACAGACGGGAACCTCTGGGAGCAGTGCCTCTGAGTCCGAGGAAGAATGGACAAGGGTTACCCGAACCAAAAAGGCCAATAAGGCAAAAAGGGCCTTGCTTAAGGACCCCTTAAAGCAGATTAAGGCGATCAGGAGCGTCATCACGCCTTACCATAAGAACGCTAAGTATTCTGTTTGGGAGCACTTAGAGTTGTTTGAACAAATGATGGAGACTTTCCATTTGAAGGACAGCCAAAACTGTACTCAATATGTAAAGTGGACATTCTCCCCGGAATACTCCAGTTTCTTTGCGGGGCTGGAGGACCAAAATCATTTAAGATGGTCCACATACAAGGCGGCCATCCTGAAACATTTTTCTGTTCACAGAAATCCTCAAGAGGCTCGCAAGGCAGCCTACAATTTGCAATGTGGGGAGGATCAGGCCCCACAAGAATTTGTGCAGGAGTTAAAGCGTGCTTTTGCACAGACCACAAGAAGGGTGCGCACGGATAGCAGGGAATTTATTAATACGTTTTTCCATGCCTTGCCCAAATATATCATGACCCAGCTCGTGAGGGATTTTCACGAGAAAAGATCTTTAGACTGGGTCATTGAACAGGCTACCCGGATCTATGAGGTGCAGAAACCGGTAGATAGCAAAAGTAATGCCCAGAAAAACCCCAAAGCCAACAGCACCCCTGCTGCTGCCAAGGTGGCAGAGGTAAAGGTCACCCCCGTTTTGGATTTGGAGATGGGGGGCCTAAAAACCTACCTGCACCTAATAATGCTAGGCCCAGAAGGTCCTCGGGTCAGTCACAATCAGGGAGCCAAGGAGGCAGCCCCACAAATGGGGTCCCTCGCTCTCCTGATTATGTAAGTCCCCGTTACAAGGGAAATCGACCCATCCTGGGTTATGTGTGGACTCCTCCAGCCCAAGGGGGGGGATCCAGCCAAGCACCTAACCCAGGGAACTTCCCTCCAAACTTCCCTCAGGAGGGCAGAAATTTACCAAACCCTGGGCAGAACTTTTTCCCCAGATATCCACCCGACTTTCAGCCCCAAAACCATCCATCCTTCTTTCCCCAATTCCCTGAGCCCAGACCACTGAATCCGGGAGAGGGGAGGCCAAGGGTGGAGGGGTACCCAAATCTTCCCAACCAGGGCTACTACCAAAGAAGGGATAGCTACCCTTCCCGGGATCAGCCCAGGGGAGAAAACAGGGCCCCGTATCAGCCTGAGCGGGTTTCCCAGTTAGAGCGCCAGGTTCAAAACATGGCGCGGGATCTGGGTCACATACTGAGGGCTCAGCAGAACCCTCAGATCGGCATGCCGGCGCAGAACGCACCCAACTCTGGACCTGGTGCTCCAGAACAATGACGGGGGCAGCACCCCGATAACACACCGGTTCCCAGGGAGGAGGCACAAAGGGAAGGGGGGTGTAAAGCCTTGGAGGAAGCTTCCTTCCTCACTTGTAAACAGCCCCTGGAAACCCAGGAACCGGAAACGAAATCTCTTGCCCCTGAAAGTCTGCCCCCTAAGGAGCAGAGGGGGGGTGGGAGAAACAAAAGACCCAAACAGACTCAGTTTGAGGAGGAGGTACAGGTCTTCCAATTTGAGGGAGAGGGATCCTCAGAGGATCCTGGGAAAAGGATCTTCTCCTTCAGAGAGGGGGGAACTCCTCCCAAAGAAAAATGGGTCCCTAGGGATGCAAATCCAGACTGGGGAGATGTGGAGACTGAGCTACCGCCGCCCACCATCTCATCCCAGAACCAACAGCAAGAAAATCCCCTGGTTCAAACCCATCCTGGTGACTGCCTCCAAAAAGGGGGGGGCGGCCCAGAACTGGAACCAGGGGAACCCACAATGGCTCTGATCTCCAGTTGCCAACTTTTTCTTTCAGATTCCCAAGGCTCTCCACAGAATTCTGCCCAAAATTCTTCTCTCGCGATGTCCAAAACCAGAAAGTTAGCCCACCAGTTGTCCAAAAATGTACATTATCTGTGCCCCCTTGAGGAGAAGGAGGGAAGATATTATGCCCCGGTACAAGTACAGGGGCAGGGTACAATCTCGGCACTGGTGGACACGGGATCTCAAGCTACCCTTCTGTCCAGAAGGGCCTTTGACGAACTGAATGCAGGAAGGGGAGAGAATTACCAAATTCCTCTCACCTCTCTTCCTGGACAACTGCAGAACTTTGACGGGAAGGAAATTCCCGTCCAGGGGACGGCAGATTTGGACATTAAAATTGGGCGACATAAGTTGAAACACCCGGTCATAGTTGTGACCCCAGAGGGCACCCCTTGTTTACTAGGGAATGACCTCCTGAGAAGGTTGTCACCCCTAATAGATTGTGTAAACAAGGTCCTCTGGACCCAGACTAGCCGACCAATAAAATTAAAACAGAGTGTCAACCATGTTAGTTTAAACGGCACCTGCCACATGGTTGAACAAAAATCTGACCAAGTAGAATTTCACTTCCAGAATAGCCAAATTCCAGACGTGACAGTAATAGCGGTAGGACAACAGACTAGTGATGGGGGGTCCTCTCTATTTCTGAAAATCAACCTTCCTTCCAGTCTAAAGCGGTATTCCACGCTGGAAGGAAACACTTTGAAATTCTATACCAATCCACAATCTGAAACTCCCACTCCTATAGTCCAGAAAGATGTGAAATCAGCTCAAAGCCTGGCTGATATGCAGCAAATTGGAGAGCAGTTGTTCATCCCTGTTCAGTTAAATGATGGGAAGGACTCTGTTCTCGCTCGAGTGTGTGTGTGAACAACGGTAAGAGCTTCATCAGCGAAGCCATGTTTCGCCAACTCCCAAAAGATCCAGCCATTCCCACCTTCAAACTGATAGACAAATGGGAAATGGACCTGGAAGCACCTAATTCCAAACATCTCCTGCCAAGCAGGTGTATGCTCAAAATCTCCATTGGCAACAAGAGCATAGTCCATAATTGTTGGGTCGTGCGAGACGTCACTGTCGCCTTTTACTTAGGCAGTGACATTCTCAATCGCTTTGCCATTAGTTTGGACCTAATAAACTTCAAAGCTTGGTCCCGATTAGCGGATAATCCCATGGGCTTTGATGATCCAGAAAAAGCATTTAGGTCAGCTCAATTGCTACCTTATGCAGTTGAAATTCAGGTTAAAGAGGAAGTCACCATCCCAGAAAGGACCCGACAATTCTCCCTGGAAGTGAAAGTTAAAAGGGGACAAGAGTTGAAAAACCCTGATGCTTACATACATCTAAATGCTTCTCTCCAACAGCAAGGGTTGGGGGTAAACCCAACTCCATTAGTCAACATAGAACATGACACCATTCTAATAGAGGTGGATAACAGCGACTTAAAGAGTATTACTCTAGCCGCAGGCACCATTATTGGAATGGCGGTTGATGACCGACATTTCTCCATTGATCTTGGTAATGAACTGTTAGGACCAATCCCCAAGGACTGTTTTGACAGTGACAGTGATGACAATACAACACCAGACAGGATTTTTACCCGGCATGGGGGGAACTTCCTGGTGTACACTTCTTGCCCTTATGGTAAGGAAGATGTGACTTGTGACTTCAGGAGGGATGAGGTGATTTTCCAAGTCCATGAGGGCTGCCTTTCCCACCTGAAGCCTCCAGTCCAAATCAGCACTCTGACCAGGGACTTCTCCACCCAGCTGGAGGAGGCCGCTGAAATAGCCAAACCAGAAGTCTTTCCAGGCTTCAGGCAGATGGTGGAAGAGAGAGTCAACCTAGCTGATGCCTGTGTGACTCTGGAACAAAAGCAAAAGTTGAAACAAGTTTTCTTGGATTTCCAAGATCTCTTTGCGGTAGACTCCTATGACTGTGGTCGCACTGACATCCACACAACAACAATCCCCACGGACCCTGGCATGACTCCTGTGTTTGTGAAGCAATATCGCTTGCCTCTCGCATCAATGGAGTCCCTTACTGAAATAATTAAGAACCTTGAGTCCCGGGGAATAATCCGTCCAGTCCACAGCACCTTCAATAATCCGGTGCTGGGAATATTGAAGCCAAACGGCCAGTGGAGACTCTGCGCCGACCTCAGGGAGCTCAACAAACGGGTCCATACTTCCCGATGGCCTCTGCCCTACATTGACCAAGGGCTGGCCCAGATCCAGGGGTCACAGGTATTCACTGCAATAGACCTGACCAATGGATACTGGACTGTGCCTGTCAGTAGGGAGGACCAATACAAGCTGGCTTTTACCTTTGGGGGCCAGCAGTACACATGGACCCGGACTCCCTTCGGATACCTCAACTCCGGCAATGAATTCAATATTTTCCTACATAAGGCCATGCCCGACCTGGGTGCGAGGGGTAACCTGGCTTATGTAGATGATGTCCTCATCAAAAGTTCATCTGTGGAGGAACATATAGCGGAGATCCGTTATGTTCTGACACAGTTGAGGGCCGCCGGAGCAAAACTTTCCTTTCAGAAAGCACAGTGGTGTAGAACCCGTGTTAATTTCTTGGGGCATGAGATTACTCCTCAGGGCCTCTGTCCCCAGGAAAAGAAAGTGGAAGCACTTCAGAAACTGAAAGACCCCACAACTCTGCGGGAACTAAGGAGCCTCCTTGGACTGACTAATTACAGCAGAAAGTTCATTGAGGGCTACGCAGAGATCACCAGACCCCTGATTCATCTCCTAAAGGGGGGGGTCAAGTGGGAATGGGGTCCAGAACAATCCGAGGCAGTAAGACAACTCAAAAGAAGCCTCTCACAAGCGCCTTGCCTAGCTTACCCTGTCAGAAACAAGGAGTTCTTCCTGGAGACAGGGTTCTCTAATACGTGCTTGACGGCCGTATTATACCAAAAGCATGACAAGGTCAATAAAGTAATCTCCTATGCGAGCAAAACTTTATCCTCTGTGGAGGAAAAATTCAACGATTGTGAGAAGGCACTCCTGGCAACGGTGTGGGCATTGAAGAATTACCGCCCGTTTATCCAGGGGGAACACATCATAGTGGAGACTCCACACCAGCCTCTGCAATATCTCCAAAGTGACAGAATCCGGGCCGGAAATGTGAGTAATTCCCGAATTACTTCCTGGATTCTGTCAATGCAAGGCTTTCCTGTGGAGGTCCGATATGGCCAAAACAAGAAGAGTCCCCTCGCGCAAGGTCTGGCTGACTTGCATGATTGTGCCAGAGAAAACTGTCTCGAGGACGAAAGTCTAAAAATAAAGGACAACATGGAGGCATACCTTAATTCCCCCCACAAAGTCTTTGAAGAGGACAAGTGTGAGGGAATGCCCACTGTCTATGTGGATGGATGCTCTTACCATGTTGACAACGACGGGGAGAAAGAACTGGTGGCCGGCGTAGGGCATGCATGGGTGAATGAGTCCCCAGAACCCTCCGCTGGATACAAAATTGGTCCCCGAAGTAGTCAGGTGGCAGAATTGATGGCTGTGCATCAGGCCATCCTCACTGCTGTCCAGCATCAACTCCACGAACTGGTCATAATCACAGATTCGGATTATGTACGGAACGGGTTCGTGGAGCACCTGGTTAATTGGAAAACCAGAGGCATGTTATGTGCTAACAACAAACCCTTGAAACATGGGAAGTTGATCCAAAACATTGATGCTCTGGTCACCTCGAATGAGATGACCATCTATTGGAAAAAGATCAAGGGTCATTCCAAAGTAGAGGGACCAGACAAAACTGGAAATGACTTAGCTGATCAGCTGGCCAAAACCATAGCCATCCAAGGGGATCTAATTGAGATTGAGTCCCTATTGGGGGAAATCCAGGTCACTGCTATCACTAGGTCCCAGACAAATGCTCACAACGACCTTTCAATTGCACAATGGAGCAAGGAGACCCCTGATGCTGATTTGATTACCGCTCAGAAGGGGGATCCAATAATTGGTAAATTTTACCAGCACCTTGAGGACCCTGAGAACTTTCCCCTGACGGATACCGATTACATTGGGAAAGAGGACCTAAGAGTGTTGATGAAATGTCCAAAAATGTTCCGAATCCAAGACGGTTTGCTGGTAAGGAAATCCAAAGCTGGCCACGATCAGTGGGTGGTTCCTACCTCATTCCGAAGCCTGATGTTAAGTCACGCCCATGATGCGGCCACCGCCGGTCATAGGGGGTTTCACACAACATTGGAAATCTTAAGAGAGGTTGCATACTGGCCACACATGGGGCAGGACCTCGACCAATACTTGAAGGGGTGTCTTGTGTGTGCACAATTTCAGCCATCATCCCTCACACACCGGGCGCCTTTACAAAAGAGGGGAATGACACTGCCATGGTCAGATTTACAAATCGACTTTGTAGGCCCTGTGATTCGCTCGGCTAGGGGGAATAAGTACATGTTGACTGTGACATGCTTGTTTACCAAGTGGGTGGAATGTCTCCCAGCACCAAACTGCAAGGCAGAAACTGCAGCTGCCTTGATGATTAACCACATCTTTTCCCGTTTTGGTCTACCTCAAAGGATTGAGTCAGACAGAGGTAGCCACTTCACCAGTGAAGTAATGACAAAGATGTGGGAGATACTAGGGGTCAAAAGGAAGTTGCATATTGCTTATCGGCCAGCTTCTTCTGGGGCAGTAGAGAGATATAACCGAACCATTGTGAGCATATTAAAGAAGTTTGTGGCAGATTCTGGGCCAAGTTGGGATATCCGATTACCTCTGGTCCTAATGGCTATCAGATCTACCCCTTCATCTGCAACCAAAATGTCACCATTTGAGTTGATGACTGGGCGCAAGATGGTGCTTCCTCAGCATTTGCTCTATAGGACCCAAGAGCAGACACTGATAAATGCCTCCACTACTCATGAGTATGTAGAGAATTTAAGGAAACACCTCCAACATGCTTTTGCTTATGCTCAGCGGAATCTAGAAAGATCAGCTGATAGCATGAAGACCCACTATGACCTGAAAACTTCCAGGAAGGAATATCAGGTGGGGGACCGGGTCTATCTATACAACTTCCAAAGGAACCAGGCCAAGCAGCGCAAATTTTTGCCTACATGGAAAGGACCCTTTGAGATCATCAACAAGATCTCACCTGTGGCCTACAAAATCCACATCCCCAAAGGCGGTTCGGCAGAGGGGGAAGACAAGTGGGTCCACATAAACCAGTTGAAATGTTGCCATCCCAGGCACACTCTGCAACAACTGGAGGAATCCTCTGGAATCCTAGCGGGTACTGTCTCAGACTAATTCAGTTCCAACCATAAAACATACCACATCTAGTCTCTAAAATATTGTGATTTGCATGAAACTGTCTCTTAGTTATACTGTTTTTATTTTTTCAAAATAAGAATGTAATGTTTCGTGATGATGAAATGCATATGCTGCCCCACTATCTCAACAGTGGTGGAAAAAGTCTATGAGTAGGTATTGCCGCTCTTCCTTTGTCGTCCTAGGAGAAAGAAGACCTTGAGACTGGCCAAGGAGGACGATCCGGAGACCGGGAACGAAGATCCAATGGGCCCAGTGGACCGCCCAATACTCCCATCAGGACTGGCGAGGAGAACCGATCGATCAGACCGGATGGAGGAAAAGATGCTGAACTGTGCCATCTACCGGAAGAAGATTATGCGGACAGACCGGTGCGTGGGTCAAAACCCTTGGGCACGCGACTCCCCATCGACTCAAATTCAAAGTGCAGTCGCGTGGGGGGGCTTGTTGGGTGTCCTGACCCACGTTTAAGCTATCATGCCACAACATTTGGTGCTGTGGGCTTAGAAAATTCAAGATGGCGGAAAACCCACATGTGCGCCGAAATCCAGGAAAGCTGCGCAGTTTGTGCGCACACCAAAATGGTTGCCTCACTTGCCACCCACCAGTGCGAGAACGAAAGGCCGGGTTGCCATGAGGGAAATGGGTTGCCAAAGGAAAAACAGTAGCGCCGGTTAGCTTCAAAGTGCTTTAAAATCACCATTGGACTACCCGCACAGTAGTCTGAAACCATTGGGAATGGCAATGCCGATTGCCAAATGCAACCTAGAATTGTTGGGAATTCATTTTCTTAAATCCCAAAAATGGGTGCAGTACCAGTACTCACCACTATCCAAAAGCCGGCATTTTAAAACAACACCAGATTTTACTTTTTGCAAAACTGAATAAATGAACCCAAAACATGCCAAAGAAAGACTTACTGAGAGGTGGATCCAATGTAAAGTTATATTCTGAAGTGACTTGAAGGTTTATAACAAGACTGGCTGACCTGTGGATTTCAGCAGTTTAAGTAAATTTGGACTGGAAGACACTAAAAAAAAATCTAAATGTTTAAATTGACTGAGTGACCTACTTTTGAGTGTCACATAGGTTGCAATTGTTTAAATGTCATAGTTTTAAACTTAGAATCAGCCTTCTAGCTGCATATGTGAAAATGTTTAGTTTTATTTGAATGCAGAAACTGGGGAACAGAAATGACAGCTTAAAGAGATTCCAATTTGCCTGGCAACTACCCCCATCAGGAGTGAAACTTGAGTCACAGCTGTGTTCCCAGGCCTAGCTGCCCTTTTGCTGCTCACACTAAGGATATGCCATCTATCTGATAATTGAATTACCTGTGCTCTGCAGGAAAGTGAACAAAGCCCTGTCCTGGCTCAGGCAAAGGTTTTATTGGCAGGAGTCGTAAATGGTCGTAAAAAGTGGCTTCCTCCTGAGGAAAGGGGAGGGGCACTGCCTGTGAGAGCAAGCTGGCTTGGCAGAACTGGAAAAACCAGTATTCTACCTTGTGCTGAGAGGAAACCACACCCCTTTGGAGCCAGAACATAACTTTAAAAAGATGGATCATTCATAGAGTGGACATGTGAAAATTTTATAAATGATACCATAATTCTTGTGATTTTTCTGCCCACATTTTAAGAGGTTTTTCGACCCGGTGGCGTGTTCAGGGGGGTTCTAGCGGAAAAGTGGATATTAATCTAAATGTATGCATGTTAAAAATCTGAAACTTCATCAGTTAATGTCCATACTCCCTGCGCACATGTATGTAAAGTTGGGTCAATGTCAGAAATTGAAAAATCAGTTAAAAAGTCAATTATGTGCCATTTCTGAATGCAAGCTCTTAGAAACAGCAGATTTGGACAGAGACATGGCTAAATTCAGCCACACCATGTATATGTAATTTCAAGCAACTGTGTAACTGTGAAATATGTCTTTTATTATCAAATATAGAATGTGTGCAATCTGACAGAGGAGTGTCCTATCTGCAAGCCATAAAATGACATCCCTCTGACTCACAGTTCATTCCCCAATCAAATGATAAATGGAAGTTTGACCAATTAGAAGCTGAGCGAGAGGTAGGGTCAGTGATGCTAGAACACACCCACATTCTAAACACATAAAAGCAGACAGACAGGACAGATAGGGACCTTCAATTCCATCTGCAGCGGGACGCTCTGCCGGAAAAATCCATACTTTACCTCCATCAAACCTCCAGAGAGCCAACCTAGAGACTTCAATCTATCCAGAACTAGAGACCCTGACCTGTTAGCAGAACCAGAGAGAGCTGACCCAGATCACTGTGAAGTGCAGAGACCAGAGGCGAGTTTAAAACCTGACCAGATCCATGGCGAGGCCCATTTCACTCAAGAATATAGTGTGAGTACCTAGAAACTGTGCAGAACCAATCTCTTAGTTAAAATAATATAATTCAATCTATTTAATCTAAGTAGAACTGCCTCCTAACTGTCACCTGTCATTTGTAAAGCTGTCACTTGTCATTTCCTAGTTGCAAGCTGCACTTGTCTTTTTGAACTTTAAAATTTCAAATCTGAAAAACGACCTTCACAAAATCGCTCATATCTCCGCAACCGCTTTCCTAGGACCCCAAAACGATAGAGATAGTCCTTGTGGTTCCTCTGTAATAGCGCTCGGCGCATCCGCGAATTTTGCCGCGATTTGCAAATTTCTTCACGTGTAAAAAGCTGCTGCTGCTTGCCTTCCATTTGCCAGAAATTCGTTTAACCTGCTAACTATCCCTGCATCATTGCCAGTGTGAGCCTGGACTAATATTAACTAGATACCACTCACCCTGAACCTCTGAAAGGGAATTAAAAGCCTTTTAGCATACTTTTAATTCATTGCCAGCACATATCAAAGCAATTTGGGCCTATCTGTTTTCTGTAGTGTAAGCTTGCTGGGGTGAACTGATTTACATTGATTGCATTTCTGAGAACTGTGTGTTTTCCTTCCATTTCCTTGCCTTGCATCAAGGGGGGGGGGGGGATTGCCAGAGAAAAGTGATTACATTGTTTGGTTGAAATCATATTGAGTATTTTCTGTACTGCATTCATTGAATATTGCATCCACCTGAGCTTACATAAAGCATCCTCTACCACATTATACTTTTGTTCCTATTTACCAGTGTGCTACCTTATCCATTTCATGTCAACTCATTAGTGATTATAAGAAGTGTGCTAGTGCCAGATTCTCCGTTGTTGATCTTTATCATATCAGATTAAGTGGGCTATTCAATTATTAATTTATTATAAGTGTGATATATATATATTTTAAATTATCAAATAAACCTTTTAAACTTGCAAAACAGAACTACTTCTTGGCTCAGTGGGGTCAGGGGGATTCCAGGAGAGGGGTGTTATATAGGGGTAGTCATCCAGAACGCATGAACTGGACATAAAGATATATCAATAAGGGTTTTCATTCAGTATTATAGACTAGGCGTTGACTTAGCTGTAGTGTTGAATTGAATCCTCTTACAATTGCAATCGTTGGATAGTATTACTCTATGATCCTAACATGCCTGAAACACATGTGATGTGGCTTTTAACACAAAGCATGTCTTATTTTACTTTATTTTCTTCCCAGTAATTGCATTCTCTTGCTTTCCAATATGGCTAAGTGGATATATACGCTGTCTGAAAATGCGTATAATCTAAAACAATACAAGCCATGAGGAGACTTACATGGTATGTTTAAAGTGACATCTCCATGCATTTGCCGATACTCAATCCCCCATGTTGTGTTCACAGGGACCGATGCATGCCAGCAATCTTTTGTTATGTTAGCATAACCACATTCTATCAAATGCAACATTGTTCGTAGACCAATACGGTAGGATTGTCAAAAGGCCAATATCACCGTCTCTTTTTTCTTGTTGCTGTTTTTCTTGTGATATCTATTCATTCCGCCTTCCCCCTTCTTTTCTTTTGGCGCCTGAAAATAGTGCGTATAGGTTCCATACAAATGTCCAATAAATAAATATATAAAGGTGTCCTCATTCCACACAATGTTAAGACACGTTCGAAATGGGACAATGCTAATGGTATACATGCATCCTCAAGAGGTCATATATCCAGAGTCTAGTTAACTCAATTAAGTGATGAGTTTGCTGATAACACAATAATGCATGCCGTTGTCAAACATTCTTAAATGTAAAACTATATTTTCCCTAACACCACTAAGCATTTATCCCCATTATAAATCTTTGCATGAAAACTTTACTTTAAAAGTAAGTTCCTTATAGGTGACCTTCGGAGAAGTCATAACAGTCAGTTCCTCATAGATAATCATGTTCATCCTGTGACGTTCTTACGCCTATTACTCAGCCACATCTCACAACTCACTACACTGTACTAAATAAAATAAAATCCATGGTGACTTCTGAGCAAATCTCATTATGATATATTAAAATATATGGGAGCTCATGTTCTATGAGCATGTAGTGTAAATACATGGTGTAGCAGCCTTGCATAAGGCGTTTACGCCATTCATTTGCAATATGACTCATAGTCAAACATTATTATGGCAGAGAGGGGGAGTTTGTACTACCTCTTTCCTCTCCACCACACGAATGCTCCAGCATTTGCATTGGAATTTCATGCTGGTGCAGATGCTGGTGATCCCTATGGGATCTGCTTGCTATATGCATGAGCATAAAGCAGGCAGACCCCATAGGGATGCATTGCACATGCTCCCTGCCACATGTTAACAATTACAAAGAAACCCTCGATGACATGTGAGCATGTCAGGGAGGGTTTCATTTCAATTGCGAACCCTTCTTACCATGCGTGCACGGTAAGCAATGTTCTCAGTTGAAAGGCAACACTCCCCAACATGTTCGCATCTCAGGGAGGATTTAATTTCAATTGTGAACACGAGCATGGCAAGCAGCGCCCACAACCAAAAGTAAACTCTGTCTGGCATGCCAGCATGCTAGGCAGCGTTTACTCACTTTGCACCGTGGAGTGCAAATGCGAAGGGCTAACTGGTGGCATACACACTTGTATACCACCCTTTACATTTGCAGACCCATAGTACAAATTACGACCGATTTACTAATTTGGCCAACATGAGCCCCATGATGGTCAATAAATTAAATCAGTTATCTTCCTGATGAGACATTCCCTGGTAAATAATGTGTAGAGTCTACTAAATGTTCATGGGTAACAGAAGCACTGAAATGCTTTTTCCTCAATTACCATGCCCTGAATATGAAACTGGGCACTGTGTCGATGGCAAAATTGCTGTCTGTTGATTTGCATAGAATGAATGTATAATTAAAATGTCTTATTGAAAACTTGCTCAGGACCGGCTTTGAATAGTATACTCTCTGTCCAACAGGCAAAGAAAGAGGAAATGCATAATATCCTCTCTGCCCTCTGAGAAAAGTGGGCACATATATGATGCACTCATAAAGCAGGCAGATTGAAGCGTTACTAAGAGTAGAGTGCCCAGTCGAAATCTAATGTAAAGTGACTCTCCATAAGTGGGACGGGTGGATTACGTCTAAGTAGCTTTCATACCCGTATTTCAGCTAGGAAATCAATAGACAGTAGCTCGGCTAGATCAATAGCAAAAGATGTTCAATTTTTCCAACAATGAGGTATTTTGTGCATTTTGAAGGGTTGGCTTTGTATTGCTGTTTATTCCATTCAGTTTATGCCACAGATCTTCATGGCCCAGGAAATTCAGCATAGGCCTGACATGCCTCCACCAGGATAAATTTGGAACACCACTTTGGACAAAAGGTCTGATAACCCCTATCTATATTTGCTTAAGTGTGGGGAAACCCACAAGCGATCTGAGAATCAGTAATTTGTTTGGTAGAGCTCTGAGCGCAGCTTTGAATTTGGTCTGCATTGGAGTAGGCACAGCCCCTTTTTTTAAATGTATTCTCGTCTATATGTAGCCTGGTGCTGTTGAAATATCCTCAAATTTCTGCCCCAAAAGTTTCTCCTGCCCTTGCTTGCACATTATACATTTGTAGGGATGCAGGATCATTCCCATAAAAAGGGCACATTGCAGTATAACGCTGCTTGATCTTCCCAGTGTTAACAGGGATTTTCACATTTGGCCCAACCAACTTCCATTACTCATGAACCTCTTACCTAAATAATCAAAGTTATCCACCTGCTCAATACTGTGACCTTTAATCTTTAGAAAATGTATGTGTTTCAATATCTTTCGAGGTGTGAAAAAAAACAATGAATTTGTTTTGTCAAAATTAATTATGAGTCCTTTTTCAATGCAGCTCTCATGAAAGGCTGCCATTTTCTAACATAATCCACTATGGGTTAAGGAAATGAGCACTGTATTGTCTGCAAATATGAGTAACAGGATCATGTTCTCTCCCAATGAATTAGCATCAGTTTTGATCTTTGCAATGAATCTGTTGATGAAGATGCAGAATATGTTTGAAGCGAGAACACAACCTTGTCTCACCACCACACTAATGTTTATGGGGGTGGCTGTGCCCCAGGCTACATTGCAATGAAATCTGGCTGTGTTGCAATAGTAATGAGTCAAGATGACTTGAAGAAGTTATGTAGGCATATTCAGCTCTTCCAACACCCCCCAGAGTGTATTCTTTGTGACCCCAACAAAAGCACATTTCAGATCATGAAGATGGCTTACCAGCTCATCTTCTTGAGTTAAACAATTTCTTGTAGTACCATGAAAAGTCTAACAGATTGGTCAACTGTGCTAAGACCAGGCTGAAAGCCTGCCTCGAGATGGCTAATTCTATTTTTGTAATGTACCCAGCCTTCAAGATTAAATAACGAGGATCTCACATGAATCTTCCCAACAGCGTCGAGTAGAGAGATTGGTCTATAATTTGTGGGACACTCCCATCCCCCATTCATATATATTGGTATCATACTCACCATCGTCCAAGAACTAGGGCCTATGCACCATTATGTGATTGCATTAAGCAAGCAATATAAAACTAGTACCCAGATTTCCTGAACATTCTTGAATACATCAATGTCTATCGTGTTGGGTCCATGGGCATTTGCCCATTTCTTTTGAATGATTGCATCATTATTTTCTGCTAAAGGAGATTTCAGAACTTGTTGGTTGTCTATGATAGTCACTTTTCTCATATGTATGCCCCTCAGGTCTTGAGTAAAGCTTGGCTAAATGATTTAGCCAGGTCTCTTCTGAGATGTTGACTCGGATATGTTTTTATTATCAGGTACTGCTAATCTTACTCACTTCCAGAAGGCCAAACTGTCTTTATTGGTGACTACATCGAGTAGGCTTTGCCATTTACACCCAGCAAATGTTATTTGTTTCCTTTTGATCAGATCTTATAAAAGGTCATTGATAAGTGTAGGGAATGTCTATTCGAAGACATCGACTTTTTAAAGTTCTAATAAAATGGTCCTTTTTGACTTGTGGGAATTTTTATCATACCAAGTGAAGTGGAGAATGGTGGCAGACTGCACCAGCTTTATTTGTTTAGTACATTGTGTTAAATCTTCTCGATGATTGATTCATATGTGCGTATGACCATGAGGTTAGTAGAACTACTAGAAAATAAAATGACCAGTTTAGGCAAGATGATGTTGTAAATATAGTTAAATGTTGTTCTCTTCTATATCAGACAATTAAAATTTCAGTCTGGCATTGCCAGAAATTGCAATAGTTGAACAGTAATAGGGTAGGAGATAATTCTGGATGCCTTTCCCTTAGTAAGTTGTTGAAGTCAAAGTGGCCGATGGTCACTGTCAGTTCTTTATTCGGTATTACCCAAATTGGTCGTTTACAATTGTTCGAATGAACAATTGACCGAATTCAAAGGGTCACAATTGACCTTTTCATAATTGACCGAATATATATGTATATATATTCAGTGAGAAAACTTTGTTAAAGGGACGTTATGGTTAAGTTGCGCTACTAAAAACCTATGAAATTCAGTGAAAAAAACTTTGTTAAAGGGACGTTATGGTTCCAAGTAAAACCGAAAAACCCTTGAAATTCGCCAGTTATGGTAAGCTAAGCAACCATAACTCGCGCCACCACCGTGCACTGCTAAGACTAACACCCAGGACATCAAAGATGACATCACAAATGTCATTGATGACATCACTGATGACATCACATGTGTATGTACTTATCATGAAATATGTGTAGAAGGGATTCTTATTATGTTGCGAAAAAAGTGTCAAGAATCATTGCAATGGAGGAAGGTATGATGATAGACCTATTCAAATATCAGTTTCAGAATACCGCTCATTACGGATGTATTCTGAAGATCCCAGATTTAGACAAAATGTGGAATACATATTCCACCTACTCTTTGAAAGTGAACTAGCAACTTTATGTTACAGAGTTGCACACATATTAAAATCAGGATCACACTTTCAAAATATGACAGCTACACAATTATTAGAGAAAGTGCAACAAAAGGATGAGGTTTTACAATCAAATATTACTAATCTTAGCAAATATGCGTGGTACTAAAGAGTACTGGTTTCGACGTCATGGAGATGTACGTTGTATGATCAGAAACCTTGGCCCACCCACTTGGTTTGTTACATTAAGTTTTGCAGAATATACATCGGAAGATTTACATGATTTCCTACGCATATCAAATAAAAACAAAACAAACATAGATATTCTAACACCTGGAGAACTTTGTTCTTTGGATCCTGTTAATGTTTCAAGATATTTTCACCATCGCTTCATTGCTATGCTACATTTTATTTGTAATAAAACTGTTCCTCCCCTTGGAGAAGTGCAACACTTCTTTTGGAGAAAAGAATACCAAGCCAGAGGAGCACCACATATCCACATGCGTTAATGGATTAAAGATGCTCCTAAATTTGGTCAAGACAGTGATGCCACTGTTTTACAGTTTATTGAAAAATATGTCACTTGTGAAATTCCATCAGAAGCCACAAATAGTGATCTTCATGCACAAATTTTACAATTTCAAAGACACAAATGTGGAAAATATTGTCGTCGCAAATACAAAAACAAAGGCAAATACTACACCAAATGCCGATTTGGTTTCCCTAGACCAGTTACAAATACAGGTCAAGTAATCAACCTCATGTCTTCAGTTAGACATAGTGTTAAAGGTAAGTCACCTAAAAATACATATTACATAAAAAGAAAAGAAGAAGAAAAATATATCAATGATTATAAGGCAATCATTGCCCACTTATAGAATGCAAACATAGATGTGCAGTACATTGCAGACAATTCTACTGCAGTTGCACGATATGTCACAGCATACTTAACTAAAGCAGAAAAGACAGAGCTCCAAGACCTCTGGAATGACCTGTCATCAGATAAAACAGTATCTCAGAAATTATACAGCTTGGGCATATAAATGCTCACCCATAGAGAATGTGGATCTTATGAAGCAGCTGATCGTTTAACTGGTACTTCATTGTATGGTAAATCTGAAAATATAGTATGGCTAAGTCTTGGTCCAGCTAAATCTAGAAAAAGAGTTCTAAAATCATATGAAGATATAGAAACAATAGCCAAACATGATCCCAACAGCCAAGACATTTTAAAAAACAATTTATTGGACACATACTACCCAAACAGAAGTAATACTTTGGAAAACATGTGTCTATACCAAATAGCCCAAAACTACACATACAAAAATAATATGAAACCTGATGAAAAAAAAGGTAAATATAGAGTGACAGACTGTGAAGGCAGCTTAGTTAAACTCACTAAACCAAATTTAACTAATATATCAAATTGTCATTGAAGACTCCTCAACATAAAGAAGTATATTACATGTCCCTGCTACAACTCTTCAAACCATGGAGAAAAGAAGAACAATTACTAGATAACTATGACTCATATGAGGATGCTTTCAAAGCAAATGAAAGCACTATAACTGATGTAAACTTTACACAGTACAAAACAATGTTGCACAATAAACAGCAACATGAAGAAGAACTCCAAGCCCAACTAGATAAGGATACTCCTGACAGTAGTCAACCTTCTGTAACAGGAAGCCAAGAACCACTGGGAGAACCACTAATAACAAATGAGGCAGAATTAACTCTGATAGAAGTAGAAAACACCATGTGTCAGTATGAAGATAAGGAAGACTTAACTATACTACAATCAAAACTAAACAATGAGCAAAGTAGCATTTTTCAAGAAGTAACAAAACAAATTGCACATGGTGTAAAACATGAAAATAAAGAATGTTCCTGCCATAATTATAAACCTATACTACTGTACGTCAGTGGTGACGCTGGTTCTGGCAAAACATTCCTAATCAAAATCATTAGTAAGTTCCTTCAACAATTGACAAGCAACAAACTGTCAGCTGTTGTCACTGCCCCCACAGGTTTAGCTGCCTACAACATAGGTGGTGTTACATTACACCGATTACTACTATTACCAGTAGAACACCAGAACAAATTAGACTATTACAAACTTTCTGCAGAAGCTGCAATGGAATTGCGCAGAGTATTGAAACAAATGAAAATGCTACTAATAGATGAAGTGAGCATGGTCTCCAACCTGATGTTAGCTTTGATTCACCTCAGATTACAAGAAGTACTCAAAACAGACTATGAAGAGCTCTTTGCAGGAAAACACATTATTTTTTTGGGAGATCTGCTTCAATTAACACCAGTAAAAGGTGAACCTATTTTTAAAACATTAGGGCACAAACTCTGCCGTAAAACTGTTGGCAGCATTGGAAATGTCAACCTTTGGCAACATTTCCAATACAGAGAATTAACAGAAAACATGCGCCAATCTGCAGATCTAACTTATGCCAACATTTTAAAAAGTTTGAGAGTTGGTATACTTTCTAAAGAAGCAGAAGCAACATTGAAAACCTGGCACATTAATGCACTTTATGGTGATAATGCATGTGCTACAGATGTTATGGAACAATTAGCCCACAAAAATGTCAATTGTATGGCCTTAATGCCAACTCTTGCAAGCTGTCTCAAATTCAATGAAATAATGTTAAGTAAAGAAATGCAACCAATAATGGAAATTAGCGCCACAGACAAACTAGATGTACATGGTATGACACTACCCATGTGTGACCAAGCCACAACAAGACTAAATAATTTAGAAAAACCAATCTCAAACACAGCAGGCTTAGAAAAGATGTTAAAATTATCCTTAAATTGCAGAGTAATGCTTAAACGTAACCTTGACGTGGACCAAGGACTAGTTAATGGAGCACTGGGTACAGTTGTTGGCTTTCAAACATACCCACGTGACAACAAAATTCAGTTTGTCAATATACTCTTTGACAAACTTTCAGAAGTAAAACGGATAGGACGCTCAACAGCTAGATTCCTTCTCTTCAAATATATGTATGTACGCAGAGAACAATTTTCTCTAACTCTTGCATACGCAGTCACGATTCATAAATCACAAGGTTTTACCCTAGACAAAGCAATGATAGATATTGGTAACACAGTCTTTAAAGAAGGCATGAGCTACGTAGCACTATCACGCTTACGTACACTTGACGGTCTATTTCTAATCAACTTTGATGCAAGTAAAGTAAACGCTGATATTCCTTGCATTTTAGAATATAATAGACTTCGCTCACTATACACTCCCCATCTAAACACATATTCTGTTCCACAAAAACTAAAACGTTGTAAAAGAAAACTAAATCAAACAGAAATGCAACAGGACGTCACTGCAAATCCTCCAAAGACAGTAAAAGAAACTAATACTTCATCAAGTACCACAAACAAAAAAGAATCAATTAGAGAAAGTAAACCATGTACTTCTTTAAAGAAGGAAGACAAACTCCAAAAAAAGCAGTTAGATACAGAACTACCTGGACTATTTAAATTCTCAAATATAGTTGGTGTAAGTTGCTATGCAAATGTAGCAATGAATATTCCATTTCAATTACCACCAATTGTTGACAACATGTACTTACACAGTACAGACCCATTGTGTTTGCAAATGTTAGTACTTCACAGAAATGCAGCAAACAATCCTCACAACACACATAGTGTTTTTGGAATAAGACGACAATTGGACTACTGTGCTGGAATTGTGAAATTCACTATAAACTCACAGGAAGATCCACAAGAATTTCTAATGTACTTACTACAAGTACTGGAAAACAAAAACATACCTATAAATGAAATCTTTCAGATTTCATACATGTGTAAACATACATGCACTCTCTGCAACAATGTGACACAAGAAGAAATCCCCAATGAATGCTTCATATATATATCAATACCAAATTGTGAATCCATTCCATTTCAGCAACTTGTACAAAATGCAAACCATGGTAGATTATGCTCTACCTGCAATTCCGATAATCGCTCCACCTTAGTAATACAAACACATAGTAAATACGTAATACTAATGCTTCTACGTTACAAGGCAGATGGTACCAAAAACAACTGCAAGCTGACTGGATTCACACATGGTCAAATATCACTTGGTAAGAAAACCTTCACAACAATAGGTATAATCTACCACGCAGGAGCCACAACCAATTCAGGGCACTACACTGCATATATAAAAAAGAAATGTGGATGGTTTGAATGTAATGATAGTACCATTACTCTAAAGCAGAGATTACCAGCAAATCTTACAAACGCTTATTTGATGTTCTTAAAACCAAAATTTGATAAATAAACTGTATTTAAACCTTTAAGTAAATGTGTGTTAAAAAAATATAAACTGTTAGAATACTCCAAAAGCTATCTAACTGCTCAAAGATTCTACAACAACTAATCAGATAAATGAATACCACTAAATTAGACCAAAAAATACACAGTTAGAATACGCCAATTGGTATCTAACTGTCCCAAAATTATAAATTCGTGTTAAAATAATATAAACTGTTAGAATACTCCAAAAGCTATCTAACAGCTCAAAGATTCTACAACAACTAATCAGATAAATGAATACCACTAAATTAGGACAGAAAATACACAGTTAGAATACGCCAATTGGTATCTAACTGTCCCAAAATTTAACAATATCCAAATAGATAAATCAAAACCACTAAAATATATTAAAAAAATAGACAGTTAGAATACGCCAATTGGTATCTAACTGCTCCGAAATTTTATAATATCAAAACAAATGAAGAATCTGTTACTGCTCCAAAAAAAATACAACAAAGCAAAGTATAAAGCATTAGCCAGAAACAACAAGTGAACACTGAAAACAAACAAACAAATAAACTGTAGCATAACAGAAAAAGGTTTTTTTTTTAATCCAACATGGATTTTTTTTTCTCCCACAGACCCAATGATTTTAGCAACAAATACAGAAACTGGGCAAATTGCACAGTACTCTGATTTGTACTCTACTAAATATGAGGGTCGAAAAAAAAATAAAAGTATATTGCTTATACAATGTAATAAGTCATTACAAAATACTAATACTAACATGCTATTTTCTTTTTTCACAGAAATGAAGAAGGAAAACATGGACTCCCATTACTAGACCAAACAGTAAGTATACAATAATAAGGACAACCATAGCAGCATATCACATCCATAGTATCCAATACCTTTGTTCCTTATACATTTGTTTTTCACCCAAATTTATAAGAAAATATGGATGTGATATGCTGCGGTGGTTGTTGCCAGGGCATAGAGTCTGGGGTGCATGGCCAAATGGCCATGCACCCCAGACTCTATGCCCTGGCAACAACCACCGCAGCATATCACATCCATAGAGTCAAACATTTCAACTATGATCTATGGGAAACTTTTAATGTCCGCGAACAATGTGAGTGTTCTTAGAACACTTTGAACTTGCCAGCGAACAATACGGACACCGTTTTCAGGACACCCTCTACGAACATTTCAGAACAACGCGATAGTTCTTAGAACACTTTCAACTTAACAACGAACAATACGGACAGCTTCCTAAGGACACCCCCTACGAACATTCCAGGACACCGGGAGTGTTCTCAAAAACGTCTTCAGAACACCCCCATTTTGTTTATTTGCGAACATTTCAGGACACCGCAAGTGTTCTTAGGACACATTCAACTGGACAGAGAACAATACGGACAGCGTCCTCAGGACACCCCCTACGAACATTCCAGGACACCGGGAGTGTTCTTAGAAGCGTCTTCAGAACACCACCATCTTGTTTATTTGCGAACATTTCAGGACACAGCGAGTGTTCTTAGGACACATTCAACTTGACAGAGAACAATATGGACAGCGTCCTCAGGACACCCCCTACGAACACTCCCCGGACACCGCGAGTGTTCTTAGAAGCGTCTTCAGACCACCCCCATTTTGTTTATTTGCGAACATTTCAGGACACCGCGAGTGTTCTTAGGACACATTCAACTTGACAGAGAACAATACGGACAGCGTCCTCAGGACACCCCCTACGAACACTCCCCGGACACCGCGAGTGTTCTTAGAAGCGTCTTCAGAACACCACCATCTTGTTTATTTGCGAACATTTCAGGACAACGCGAGTGTTCTTAGGACACATTCAACTTGACAGAGAACAATACGGACAGCGTCCTCAGGACACCCCCTACGAACACTCCCCGGACACTGCAAGTGTTCTTAGAAGCGTCTTCAGAACACCCCCATTTTGTTTATTTGCGAACATTTCAGGACACCGCGAGTGTTCTTAGGACACATTCAACTTGACAGAGAACAATACGGAGAGCGTCCTCAGGACACCCCCTACGAACACTCCCCGGACACCGCGAGTGTTCTTAGAAGCGTCTTCAGAACACCCCCATTTTGTTTATTTGCGAACATTTCAGGGCACCGCGGGTGTTCTTAGAACACATTCAACTTGACAGAGAACAATATGGACAGCGTCCTCAGGACACCCCCTACGAACATTTCAGGACACCGGGAGTGTTCTCAAAAACGTCTTCAGAACACCCCCATTTTGTTTATTTGCGAACATTTCAGGACACCACGGGTGTTCTTAGAACACATTCAACTTGACAGAGAACAATACGGACAGCGTCCTCAGGACACCCCCTACGAACACTCCCCGGACACCGCGAGTGTTCTTAGAACAGTTTCACTTTGCTTGCGAACAAAACGGACACATATTGAGTCCTTAGAACACCCCCTAGTCAGTTTATTTAGAACATTTCAGAACACCCGTGATGTCCGCAAACAAATCGAACACAAAAAGAACGTCTAACACATAAAAAACACAACTTTCATCCTATCTCATACACTCCCACCCTCCCCAAACACTCCTACACACCAACACACTCTACAAAATACACATTTTGAACAAAGTTTCACCGCGCTGTCCGCGGACGTCCGCGAATCCAAGATGGCGGGCGCTACCGAAAAATCTGACGCGCTTCACGCTCCAAGCCGTCCAATCAGCGAACACGTTGCATGTCCGCGAACATCACGCAAGACGATTGGCCAATCAGGACACTGTCCGCGGAGCGAACAGGGAAGTGTGTCCGTGAACCGAACACAGATATCACTAATTTTTTTTACCTACTTTTTGGTCATTTTTAAAAAAAACTACTGGACGGATTTTAACAAAATTTGCAAAAGCAGACTTTCGGGACCAAGCCGCTGCTCCTGTTCCAAATTTGGTGGAAATCCGTCCAGCGGTTTGGGCTGTAGGCACAAGCACATTTTTTTTCCCATTCAGTCTATGGGAAAAAAAAAAGTTTTTGGACCCCCCCTATAACTTTGCTCCCCCTGGACGAATCCTCACCAAACTTTGCAAAAAAATTCCGAGTGACCCAAATACTTTTTTTGCTAAGTTTGGTGAGGATCCAGGGAGAGCGAAGTTATAAGCCACCCAAAAAGTGCTCTTCCTATGGAAACAGCAACTTAACCATAACTACATGGCCACTACCGTGGCCATGTAATATATATATATATATATATAATGGTTTAGTAATATATATATATATGGGTTTTGGGGGGTTTGGTGTTGGGTGGGGGGTTGTGGGGGGTTTCCCCCCACATATATGGTACAATTGACCTTCACAATTCGGTCAATTGTGAAAAGGTCAATTGTCATTCGAGCAGTTGTAAAACGATCAATTCGTATACAACCCTTTAATCGACATGCATGTCTTTCACCAAGACTCAATATTTTATGCCAATTAAGGCATAATCAATGAGTGAGTTTTTACCTCCACTTGAAAAAGTATGTTTGGTTGGTTGATCACTAGCTCTTCTAACATTGCATGCCCTCAGTTCAAGATTGATTAACATGCCGTCCATGTCAAGAGCCAGCTTCTGTGCTTTTTTTTCGGCAGTCTGTTGTCAACTTGGGGATGTCCAAGGCAGAATCCTCGTCCTGTAGTAAGTTGTCAAGTTGTTGTATGGGGTCATATTAAATTCATCTACTAAGATAGTCCATGGCTCACGAGGATGCTTCACTTTGGCCAGTCTGATTCTATTGTTTGCAAGGTCAATTGTGGTAAAGTTCCTGTCAGAAATTGAGCCATTATAGAAGTTGAATAAAATGGTGAAATGGTATGTTCCCTTATCAACATGTAGCTCTTTTATAACCTCAGATCCCAGGTCTTGAGCTATCATTTCATGCTTAAAACCCTGGCCTACCCATGTAATTTGCACTCACCAGGGTTGACCTCTGGTTCCCTTACTTGCTAGAACTTGGAAAGATGCATTGCCTTGTAAGTCTAGGTTTCTTGTAGGCATATGATTTGATGTTTCCTATATGTTCGCACCAGTCTACATGCAACATATTCTTTACCATGTACACAATATTCTTGGAAGGAAAGCTAACAATGTCGTACGGCTTGTGGAAATGGATTTCATGGTCTAATGTAGATGTGGTTGAGAGATAATTAGTGTCTAGTCAATCAATGGAATCTATGGCATCTCTCTTTTTTTGAGGGTCAGGTTATATTTTGTAATGTTAAGTGGTCTTATACCATCACAGTACCATTAGCATGGATTCCAGTTGCTTATTTGGGATCTGTAAGAAAGTGTGTTGGGTAGGAGATTGTGTTCTTTTGATGACAGCAATTACTTTGTGATACTTTACCAAAAAGTAATTACTTCACATTTTATCACATATTTTATGGAATTGTGGGATACGTGGTACAAAGGGGGTTGGGAGGGGTTTGAGGTAGGGACAGTAATAAGGTGGAAGGGTAGCCATGGGAGTACCCCCCCAAATTGAAAAAAATAATGTTTGAAAGAATTTGAAGTAATTACTTTGTGTTAAAGTACCATGAAGTAATTACTGTTGGTAAAAGAACATGGACCATTTGGGTAGGTTAGTGAAGGAAGAGAGATAGGTAGATGTTGTGCTCTTCTGTTGGTGCTCACAGAACCAGGAGGAACTGGTGTCTGTATGTGTCGGCTTTTCTGAGTGTGTTTGAACTGTCCACAGTAGGATAACAAAGTCTTACTTTCAATATCGCAATCAGTTCTACTTACAGACCTCAAGTACATCTATGGGCGCCATCATGGCGCCCACATATGCCAACTGCTTTATGTTTGAGATGGATAATGAATTGAAGATACATGAATGGAACAAGGACATTCACCTATGGACACGTTACATTGATGATATTTTTGGAGTGTGAACAGGTACTGAGGCAGCGTTTGAGGTCTTTTTCGAATACCTTAATAACATCGATCAGCATATTCAATTCACCAAAGAAATGCCGTACGACACGATTACTTTCCTCAATGTTTTAATCAGTAAGAAAGCAACTGGCTACAGTACCACCTTGTTTTGTAAATCCACCGACCGTAACAACCTTTTGCACCGTCTCTTTTTCATAAACCCAGTTTGCTCAAAAACCTTCCGTACATCCAACTATTACGTGTTAAAAAGATTGTCAGTGATCCAGACGACTGTAGATCACAACAATTAGAGATGAAGGAGAAATTTCGAGCACGTGGTTACAAACAAGATGAATTGAACAAAGCATCAGAATGGGTAGATACCCTCGAACATGAGACTCTACTATCCACCCAAAACAAAAAGGCAAGAGAGAGTTGAAGTCACGAGTTTACGTATCAAAATTCTCTGTTCAAAGTAACAAGATCAAGAAAACCATCAAAAAACACTGGAGTATCTTTAAGAATGACACGAGGGTACAGAATCTATTCAGTGAATTACCTGTGTTCGCCTACCAGCGAAGTAAGAACCTCCGAGATGAATTGATGCACACAAGACCACCTCTTAAGGAACCAATTACACAACAGACCGGCACATTCCCTTGTCTTCACTGCATTAACTGTAACTCAGTAATTAAGGGTAATGTCATTTACCATCCAAGTACGGGAAAGAAGATTTTCCTTAAAACATTTGGGACCTGTGATAGTGTTAACACCATTTCTGGCATTAAATGCCCATGTGGGAAATACTATGTGGGTGTAACGCTCACCTGATTCCCGTAGAGGCGCCGGTCTTGACTGGGCGTATACCGTATCTGCAAAGGTGATGTGTAACACACGGCTGGCTCTTTGGGCTGGACCTCTGTGCACTGTATGTCTGACTTGAAGGGTAAGATGTCTGCAGATAGAAAATATGGGATTAAGGAACTGGGTTATTGAATGTCTCTCTCTTCTTCCCTTTCTCTTCTCCTGTAGAACCCCAAAGGTTAATGCTCTCACCTTAGGTAAGTGAATGCCGTGCTCTCCATCTGCCTCGGGGCAGGGTGCTGTAACCAGTTTCTTCACTGGATAAGGGGAGCAGGCCTCTTGACTTCAGAGGACTGCTGTCCATCGTTTACTGCACGAACGGTAAGTTTCGAGTAATTCTAATGACTTTAAAGTCTTTAGTAATGATGTTTCTTGTTTTGCAGGGTTCCGGCGATGGCGGATGCCGGGCTGAAGTGAGTTGAAGATGGAGCCCGTGTGATGAATAGAAGCGCCTGGAAGCACGTAAGTAAGCGCTTGTTGCCTGCTTCACGATGCGCTCTAACTGTCTTTTTATTTTGCAGGTACAAGTTCGGAGCGGCTGCAGGGTGCCGGAATACCCACTGGGTTAGATGTGGAAAGGAGTAATGGCACGTGAGTATTAAAGTTCCCCAATGTCTTTAAACGCACCTTGTTTTGTCTTTCAGATGCGGGATGCAGCGCCGAAGGCCTCCGGAGCGTGCGAAGAGTTGGTAAGCTTTTGTCTTTCAGATGCCGGAATGCAGTGTGAAGACCTCCGGAGCGCACGAAGAGTAGGTAAGCCTTTGTCTTTCAGATGCCGGAATGCAGCGCGAGGCGTTGGTGACAGCCGATGGACCAGGTAAGTGAAGAGCTGTCACTGAAGACCGTAATGCTAACCTGTTCTTTCTTGTCTTTATAGGTGTTGCTGAAGACTGGATTCAGGATGGTAAGCCTTTTTCCTTAGGCCCAGGATCAGATGCAGAAGACACGATGAGCGTTCTGCTGCAGAGGATGCAGAATAACGCAAAGCAAGATTCATCCATCGTGTGTGGTTTAAATAGCCTCCTGTAGTGCTTAGGTGTCTCCTTCCACAGCCACGCCTAGGTAAGAAAAGAGTTCCTGCTTTCCAGAAGAGTTCCAGTGTTCTGAATCTAGGGAGTGGCTCCTGCCCCACCCAACAGGAAAAGTAGTTCCAAACAGAAGAGGATCAGAGGCTCAACTGGCAGGCAAGTAAGCAGCATGGTCTGCTGCAGGTAAGTCCACCCAAGCATTATGAGCCCGGCGCTTCCAGCGCTGGGACTGGGCATATTTATGAGCCTGGTGCCACTGGCGGCAGGACTGGGTCCAAAAGGTCCCAATTGGGACTGGTTGGCACTCGGAACCTGGGTTATGGATCTGCTTCCAAGGGAGTTGGGAAAACCCTGACCTTTTGGAAGCAGAGATCATGACAGTAGCCCCCCTCAAGGCCCCTCCCAAACCGGGCTTCTCCGGGGGTTTTGGCTTGTCCGGAAATGTTCGGTGAAATCTTTTGATTAGGCGAGGAGCGTGGACATATTCAGCAGGTTCCCAGGATCTCTCTTGGGGGCCGTAGCCTTTCCAGTCAATTAGGTAAAATAGTTTAGATTTGGAGATCTTGGAGTCCAGAATGCTTTTGACTTCAAACTCGAGTTCTCCATCAACTAGGATAGGTTTTGGAGATTTAGTTAGTCGGGTTTGAGGTTGCACGGGTTTTAATAGAGAGACGTGGAAGACCGGATGTATCTTCATGTGCGGGGGCAAGTCCAACTTGACCGCTACTGGGTTTACTATGGTAGTAATGGAATAGGGACCAAGGTATCTTGGGTTGAATGTGCGTGGCCCTTTTAGAGGTAGATATTTGGTGGATAACCAGACTTGATCCCCTACTTGATATTGAGGGGCTTCCTTCCGATGTTGATCTGCTCCTTTCTTGTATTGTTCTTTAGCCCTTTGAAGGTGAGAAACAGCTTCCTTAAAGGCTTGGGTGATTGTAGAATGCAGGTAGTCTACTGCTGGTGTTTCAAGATCTTGGAGGGGATCCAACTCCGAGGTTCGAGGGTGACTGCCGTACAAAAGAAAAAACGGGGTTTTCCCAGTTCCCGAATGGACAGAGTTATTGTAGGCATATTCGGCTATCCAAAGGATGTCTTTCCAAGTTTTTTCAGTTTGTTGCAGCATGCAGCGTAAATACTGCTCCAGAGTTTGATTGGTCCTCTCGGTTTGTCCGTCGGTCTGAGGGTGGTGACTGGTCGATAGTCTCACATCAATTTGAGCCGACCGACAGCAACTTCGCCAAAAATGAGAAATAAATTGACTACCTCGATCCGAAATTAGAACCGAAGGAAAACCGTGCAGTCGGACGATGTTTTCGAGAAATTCTCGGGCCAGAGTTGCTGCTGTTGGCAAGCCTTTGAGCGGAATGAAATGCGCCATCTTGGAGAATAAGTCCACGATTACTAGAATCGTATTGTATCCGGAGCATGGAGGTAGATCGGTGATGAAGTCCATAGAAAGCGTATGCCAAGGGCGAGGTGGGATGTCAATAGGGCGTAAGAGGCCTGCTGGTCTTTCCTTTTGACTCTTGTTTTGGGCGCATACTCCACAGGACATTATAAAGTCTCTAATATCTTTTTTCCAAGACGGCCACCAGAAGTAGCGCTTGATCTTTTCTGAGGTCTTGGCCATACCGGGATGTCCTTCCATTAAAGAATCGTGATAACAAGAGATTACTTTTTTCTGTAAATCTGTGCTGGGTAGGTATAATCGTTCTTGGAAATACAATAAGTTGTCCTTTACTGCAAAGTCCTTTCCCTGCAGATGCCAATTCTGTATGTCTGCCTGAGTTACAAGTTGCCTGGCCTTATCCTTAACTTCCTCTATGGATTCTGTGGCGATTACACCCAGAATTCTTTGTTCGGGAATGATTGGTACAGGTTTAGGGTTGATCAAGTGTTCTTCCACTCCCATCCGAGAAAGGGCATCAGCTTTACCGTTCTTTGTACCAGGTCGATAGGTAATTATGAAGTCAAACTCGGCAAAGAATAATGCCCAACGGAGTTGTCTAGAGGATTGGGCTTTTGCGGTTTTCAAATATTGCAGGTTTCGGTGATCCGTAATCACAGTAACGGTGTGTCGGGCCCCCAGCAGATAATGCCGCCAAGCCTTAAAGGCAGACTTGATAGCCAGAAGTTCCTTGTCAGTAATCGTGTAATTGATTTCAGGAGGCGAGAATTTGCGGGACCAAAATGCCATGGGATGCAACTGATTGGTTACCGGGTCCTTTTGTGATAGAACTGCCCCCATGGCAAGGCTTGAAGCATCAGTTTCCACGATGTAGGGGAGTTCGGGGCGAGGGTGTTTTAAGATTGGTGCAGAGATAAATTTAGTCTTCAAATCCTGGAAAGCTTGTTCCGCCTCGGTAGACCATTCAAAACGTTTGTTTTTCTTTAACAAGGCAGTGATGGGCTGGACTATTCGAGAGAATTCGGGGATAAACCTGCGGTAAAAGTTAGCGAAGCCTAACATGCTTTGCACACCTTTTACGGAGGATGGTGATGGCCATTTGAGAACTGCATCGACCTTCTTTGAATCCATACGCACTCCGCCAGGTGATAATATGAATCCCAAGAATTCAACTTCAGTCACGTTGAAAACACATTTTTCCAACTTAGCGAAAAGTTTGTGTTGACGCAATCTTTCGAGGACCATTTTCACGTGTTTCCGATGTTCAGATTCCGATGAAGAATAAACGAGGATGTCGTCAATGTAAACAACAACACACACATTTATGAGCTCTCTGAGGACATTGTTCATAAAATATTGAAAGGCGGCCGGGGCATTGCAAAGTCCGAAGGGCATGACCTGATATTCAAATAGCCCATACTTGGTGCTGAAGGCCGTCTTCCATTCATCGCCCTCTTTTACTCGTACCAAGTGGTAAGCTCCTCTAAGATCCAGCTTTGTATATATGCATGCTTTTCTGACTTGGTCCAGGAGTTCAGGGATCAAAGGTAAGGGATATCTATTCTTAACGGTGATCTGGTTCAGGGAGCGATAATCTATACAAGTTCTAAGGTCTCCTTCCTTTTTTGGAATGAAGAACAAAGCTGAAGAAGCAGGGGACTTGGAAGGACGAATAAACCCATTTGCCAGGTATTGATCCAGGTATTGTCGAAGGTGAAGGTTCTCAGGCTCGGTGAGGGCATAAATTCTACTACAAGGAGGAGTAGATCCAGGTATCAGGTCTATCTGGCAGTCATAAGACCTATGAGGAGGTAGAGAGTTAGCCTGATCCTTCCGGAAAACATCTTGGTATTCTAGGTATTCGGGAGGTAACTGGGGAGTCTCTGAAGAAATTGCTGCCAGTGCAACACCAGGTGGAGGGTGACAAGTAGAGACACATTCTGGAAACTGGACCGTTCTTGCTTGCCAATCGATCCGAGGATTGTGTTTCTCTAACCAAGGTATTCCTAGAATAATCTGAAACTGAGGGGCCTTGATCACATCGAACACGATCTTCTCATGGTGTCCATCTTGACTTACTAGCGTCACCTCTTGAGTGGTATGCGTTACTGGCCCGGAGGCTATCTCCGTACCATCCACCGTAGTAATGACGTCCTTTACAGCCTTGGGACAAAGAGTTAGATTCATCCTCAAAACCATTTCATGATCCACATAATTGCCGATGGCACCGCTGTCGACGTAAGCTTCAATTGCATGTAATCGATCCGGATTATCAGGGCTAATGAGGACCATAGGTATCACGAAATGCGAGGTCACGGAACTGGTTTTCACGCTCGGCAAGAGGACCTCTATTCTTGTCGGGCGAGGTCGTTTCCCTGCTCAGAGTTTGTAACTTTGGTAACTGCAGCTCCTACTGCCTTCTTGGCAGGTTTCACCGGACAGTCTCGAAGAAAGTGCCCGGAGTTTCCGCAAAAGAGGCATAATTGCAACTGTTTTCTCCTTTCCCGCTCCTTTTGTGTTAGAGGACCTTTCAGACCCCCTATTTGCATGGGTTCCCCGGAGTCTACTCCTTTGGAAGGAGTTGGCGGTTTGGAAAATACTCGAGCATCAAACTTGGAACGATCGGCCTTCCTGTTCTGCAGTCTGTGATCTATTTGAACGACTAAGTCTGTATAGTGCGAACAATCTTGTGGGGGATTCACTACTTGGGCTAACACATCTTTGAGCTCTCCACGTAGACCTCTATAAAACAGCGTAATCCTTTTGTCCTCAGGCCATTGAGTTTCCACTATCAGTCTGTTGAAAGACGCAATATAAGCCAAAAGGTCTTGATTACCTTGTCGCAACGAAAGAAGCTCATTGTCCAAGGACTGCCCCTGTGAATGTCTTGCGAACAGTTTTTCCATACTGAGCTGAAAAGCTTGAAAATCATGGAGGACCGGATCATCTTGATTTACTAGAGGGATCGACCAGTCTGCCGCATTGCCACTAAGGTACGAAAGCACGAAAGCTACTTTAGCTTGATCAGTTGGAAAGGCTGCTGGCCGGCATAAGAAATGCAACCGGCACTGATTGATAAATACTGCAAACCTCTTTGGGTCACCAGAAAATCGTTCGGGCGGAGCCAGAGGTACATTCCCAGGTAGGTTGATCTGCACTGGATTCATAGAGGATGTAGAAGGAAGATTTCCCCCAGATGCGGGTAACGGGGTCTGTCCGGCTTGTGACTGTAGCAATTGTCTAGCGAGATCATCTGTTCGCTCCTTGGAAATAATCAGTTCCCTTCTTAGAGCGTTCGTTTCCTGACGGGCTGCATGCACTTCTGCCCTTAGTTCCCCAAGTAACTGGGCTAGCTGGTCGGTATCCGAGGTTTCCATAGCGCCTGGAAGGGAGTTTTGTGGTAGGCTTTGCGTTCTGTAACGCTCCCCTGATTCCCGTAGAGGCGCCGGTCTTGACTGGGCGTATACCGTATCTGCAAAGGTGATGTGTAACACACGGCTGGCTCTTTGGGCTGGACCTCTGTGCACTGTATGTCTGACTTGAAGGGTAAGATGTCTGCAGATAGAAAATATGGGATTAAGGAACTGGGTTATTGAATGTCTCTCTCTTCTTCCCTTTCTCTTCTCCTGTAGAACCCCAAAGGTTAACGCTCTCACCTTAGGTAAGTGAACGCTGTGCTCTCCATCTGCCTCGGGGCAGGGTGCTGTAACCAGTTTCTTCACTGGATAAGGGGAGCAGGCCTCTTGACTTCAGAGGACTGCTGTCCGTCGTTTACTGCACGAACGGTAAGTTTCGAGTAATTCTAATGTCTTTAAAGTCTTTAGTAATGATGTTTCTTGTTTTGCAGGGTTCCGGCGATGGCGGATGCCGGGCTGAAGTGAGTTGAAGATGGAGCCCGTGTGATGAATAGAAGCGCCTGGAAGCACGTAAGTAAGCGATTGTTGCCTGCTTCACAATGCGCTCTAACTGTCTTTTTATTTTGCAGGTACAAGTTCGGAGCGGCTGCAGGGTGCCAGAATACCCACTGGGTTAGATGTGGAAAGGAGTAATGGCACGTGAGTATTAAAGTTCCCCAATGTCTTTAAACGCACCTTGTTTTGTCTTTCAGATGCGGGATGCAGCGCCGAAGGCCTCCGGAGCGTGCAAAGAGTCGGTAAGCTTTTGTCTTTCAGATGCCGGAATGCAGTGTGAAGACCTCCGGAGCGCACGAAGAGTAGGTAAGCCTTTGTCTTTCAGATGCCGGAATGCAGCGCGAGGCGTTGGTGACAGCCGATGGACCAGGTAAGAGAAGAGCTGTCACTGAAGACCGTAATGCTAACCTGTTCTTTCTTGTCTTTATAGGTGTTGCTGAAGACTGGATTCAGGATGGTAAGCCTTTTTCCTTAGGCCCAGGATCAGATGCAGAAGACACGATGAGCGTTCTGCTGCAGAGGATGCAGAATAACGCAAAGCAAGATTCATCCATCGGGTGTGGTTTAAATAGCCTCCTGTAGTGCTTAGGTGTCTCCTTCCACAGCCACGCCTAGGTAAGAAAAGAGTTCCTGCTTTCCAGAAGAGTTCCAGTGTTCTGAATCTAGGGAGTGGCTCCTGCCCCACCCAACAGGAAAAGTAGTTCCAAACAGAAGAGGATCAGAGGTTCAACTGGCAGGCAAGTAAGCAGCATGGTCTGCTGCAGGTAAGTCCACCCAAGCATTATGAGCCCGGCGCTTCCAGCGCTGTGACTGGGCATATTTATGAGCCTGGTGCCACTGGCGCCAGGACTGGGTCCAAAAGGTCCCAATTGGGACTGGTTGGCACTCGGAACCTGGGTTATGGATCTGCTTCCAAGGGAGTTGGGAAAACCCTGACCTTTTGGAAGCAGAGATCATGTCAGTGGGCTAATCCACAAGAACGGCCAAAGCACGGTGGAATGAACACCGGTCCTGTATTCGTAATGCCAATACTAACTCGGCCATGGCTCGCCACTGGGTCGAAAATGGTCATAACCTTATACAGATAAGATTTTTGATTCTGGAAGTACTGACAAAGAATAATCCGCATGAGGACTTGGGCCTGCGGCTCAACCGCACAGAGACTTTTTGGATCGATAAACTTGGCAGTTTATCCCCCAATGGGCTCAATGAGGAAATTAATTATCACTCTTTTCTATGATCCAGTGTTATTCTTACTGTTATGAACGCTATGTCTCCAGATAATACTGTATATGAATAGGTTATTGTCTTCCTGGATGCACTATGTTTTAACTTTTCTTGACCCAAAATGTTGCATAGCAATTTGCAACCCTGCCGCACATCCTGGACCTCCAGCCTGGGACCCAAGGTGCCGTCCCTTTACGACACCAACTTATGCAGGGTTGCACAATATTGTCTAACATTGATTTACATGTTTCTACTCATTGATGTGCATGCTTCTTTGTGTTTTACATACTTTTTTCTTTGAGTATTTCTTCTATTTCTATGTATGTGGTTTTCTTCATGTTTTTATTTTTTTACACATGACAATTAGTTTCATTAACACATTAGGTTAGATAATTGTTCTAATTTCATTGTATCAAGCTCATTGTCTTGATTGCAGCTTCACGTGCTGATAAAAGGAAGCGTTGCTAAGGCAACGCTTCGATGCTGCAGCCACAGTCTTCACTTGCAGGTAGCAGAAGGACTACACCTTACCCGTGTGACACACGGTATGTTTTCTAATACTCCTGGGTTCCTTCGCACGGACCAGGCTTCTACCCATTTTGATAATATCTTTCTTTTGCCCCCAGCCACAGCAATGAAGGCTTGTTTTCTGCCCTGATTACATGCCGGGCAGCCCTTACGAATACCCTATGGCTTCCATGTCCCCTCAGTACCACCTATTTACCTTGCAAGTTACCACACTCAGGTAATTAGCCTTTCTACATTAGACTATTTAATTTAATTTTATATCAATACACGACAAGTCACTTATGTTTTGTTCCTTGTTTATTTGTTTATTTTTTTCCTTTCCAACTTACCTTCTTTTGAAACTACAACCGGATGGTATGTTTTTTGTTTCACTATTATGTTATATGACACTCTTGCTTTATGCTTTATGTTTTTGCATGATTATGCTGCATGGCATGGATTTGTTTTAGTTTGATTATGACCTTCAACGAATTACTTGCAGCCTGGCCCCGATGAAGGAAATTGTTTTCCGAAATGCATTGGCATTTATGGTCTGATTTATGAATAAGTTGTGGCAATTGCTTCCTCACTAAGAAAATATTAGTGACTTCTCTACCTTGAGACTGCTTTTGATAAAATCAATTCTAAAAAACAACGAAAGACTTTTCTCTTTTCTAACCAAATGCATTACTGTTGCTACATGATTTAATTGACTTTAACTTTGACTAATCACATGCCCAGGCTGGGTCCTACGGAGAGCGGCTGCGTGACTTAGTATTTTTACTCAGTCTCCTGCTACACATGTATTTTGAGTCAGGGTGTCTCCAGACTCATCGCAGCCAGCTCCTTTTGAAATTTTGGAACAAACTATCTTGAACAAGATTTCCCCATTTTTTCACAATTTTGTATACCTGATATAAGTGGATTCATTACCAAGTGGTGCCCACTCATTTCTCCCTTTGGTGAACATATTGTGCCTTTGTTTAAAACTGTGATGCGTCTCCTACTATATCAAACATGCAACCAAATTGTGATGAATCTTCTTTATTCTCCTTCATCTTTAAGTCCTCCACATCATCGTTTTCCTGCTGTCCAGGTTGTTCTAGAGGGAAAGTGTACTCTTTAGGTAGAGGGGGGTAACCATACAGAGCTGGTTTCAGTTGTTCAAAGGAAACCTGATGTATTTGTTTTTGGGAGGGGGCAGAGCCGGTGGGACTACTGTTCTTGCACCTACCAGCCATATAACCTGCACTGCTGGCCTGTACTTGGGACCAAAGTGTCTGCATCATGCAATTTCTCAAAACTAAGCTACCCTCCTTAATTATGCTCTTTTCAGTCGGAGCTCGTTTTCCAAAAATGACCTTCCATCCGCTGCTCCAGAACTGGCTACTGGTGGAATGCGAACATATTGCGTCATTGTTTAAATCTGGAAAGGCCTCTCTTATTTTATCAATCACGCAAAAAAAATTGTATACATTCTATACATCTTATTTATCTTCCTTCATCATTAAGTCTACCACACCATCTCGTGCCTGCTGTCTAGGTTGTTCAAGTGGGAAAGTGTACTTCTTTAGGTACAGTGAAGCATCCATATGGAGCTGGCTTCAGTTGGTCAAATGAACCCTGATGTTTTCCTTTTTAGGGGGACAGAGCTGGTAGGACTGCTGTCCTTGTACCTACAGGACCTGAGGACTAAATGCATGCAGTTGTGCAATGAAAATACAAACCTGAAAAGGAGGAAATGTAGTAACGCTGAACATTAATGTGACAGGGCAGCATAGATCCTTGAAGAATATGAATACAGGAGCATGGCTTTTTTTAACAATAGAACATGGTGAATTTAAATGCTGCAAGCAGAACATTCATTTAATGATATCTGTGTGCAGAGATTCATCTCGAATATATGGATGCATTCGAGAGACTTTTGTTTGTGATTTGAAAATATTATCACCCTGATTCATGGAATTATTTGCGTGTAAAACTCACATTTGTGCGCCATTCTGCCCGAAAATCCCCATACCTCAAACAGGGATTTTCGGGCAGAATGTTGCGCAAATGTGCGTTTTACACAAATAATTCCATGAATCAGGGTGAAAATTGTTACTGTCAGTTAGAAATGTAGCCAGTTTGATTTACAGTTAATTCACTATATAGTTTTCAAATTCAGGGACGGATGACCGAACATGGTGTATTTAACCAATCCCATGTGATTTGGATTTTTTCACAGGCTATGGCAATTAGGTAACCCATTTTTGAGCGGCCTCACGGCTCTAGAGGGATTGCCATACATTCAAAAGGTTTGTTTACACGCAGAGTCCAGAAAGAATGCCACCGTGCAACTTACGTTATACTTGTGTGACGTTGACGGCTGGTGATGTCATAGACTTGGTGACCATTCATTTAAACCATAAGGTCGGCATTGACTGTAATTATAAGCATCCTTACCATTCCGAGTGCTGGGGCTCGTTCTGAGCGAATTCAAAAATCAAGGTAGAAATACATGCCAAAGAGAAAGGAACACAGAAGCAAATGTAGTGTTTCTTTGGTTTATATTTCACAGGGCATTGCTTGTGACAGACTGGCATCTAACCAGGGAAGCAAAAGCACAGGTGTGTTGTATATGGAATTACTTTGTGTGTATATCATTTATGGAATGGTTCTGGAATGCAAGCATTCCAGAACCATTCAGTTACTGTGTTGCTGGTCCTCGGATGACTGCTTACCTCCGGGGGCTCTTTCCAATAAACCAGCAAAAAATACAATTGTTGAATGGCTACAATTACTTTATAACAATTGGCAACAAGGTAACCACTGAGCCCCCCCGGAGAAAGAGATCTGTGTTGTGCTGGCTGCCGACAAGGTTACAACGGCCGTTGGCAGTAGGAGGAACCTACAAATATGTATAACGGATGAGGGAGAGCAGAATAAACACACGCAGCACGCTGGCAAAAGCAAATACCTATTTATGATGGCAGCAATGAAGAGTGGTGATAAATAACTTCAACAAGCGTGTGCATCTTTTAAACTGCTACCGGCAATGAACAGTGAGCGGTGCATTAAAGGAAAGCACCTTTGAACGTGGTGGCCATCTTGGAAATGGTTTGTCTTGGTTGCTGTGACAACCAAATGTACGGAGCTTCCCGTACAACAGGGTAATTAAGGTTCAAGCTGCACTTTTAAGGAAAAAGAAGCTGCTGCAGTGCATACCAGCAGCTATGAAAAAGGAAATGAAGTGGCAAGCTACAGTTTGATACTGTTTTGTGGAAGTTATGTATTGGACACTGCTTAAAGTACTACAAATCAAGCTTGAACAGTGTGAACGCAAGTCAGTCAATGTTAATATGAGATGAGGGATGTATGTAAGAGAGAGTGAACAGACCATCTAATAGGTGATAGCAACTAAAAGAATAACATTCAAACACATTTTAACATTTTTTTGGCTTCCAAGAACTAGTGCATATAAAAAAAAAAAATGAAAAAGAGAGTTATATCAACACTGTAAACATGCAGCATGCAACTGCACCGATTCAGTTTCTTCCACACCCAGGAAACCCAATCTGTCCATGGGAACAGTGGATAGATGGGTTCTATGTGTATTTAAGGGCAATTGGAGGAGCCGAATACAATGATGATTTAAAAGAGGCTACATTGCTGAACTGTATAGGGGTAGAAGCATTAAGAATTTTTCACGCATTACCTGATCTTGATGGTACTGAAAGTGGATCAGGGGACAATAACAGAAAATTTGAAAGTGCTTTGGGAAAGTTGGCTAAACATTTCGGAAACAAGGTCAACATTGTGTTAGAAAGGCATCTGGTTTTCTCAAGGCGACAATTGAAAAATGAATCTATATATGCGTGTATAGCTGGTACGCTCACCTGGCTCCCACAGGGGCGTCGGTCGGACCCGGACAGCTGCGGTCTCCACCCACGTGATGCGTAGTGCAGTGATGACTGACTGGATCTGCCCTCCTAATCTTGTCTGCTTAACCCGTAGAAATATTCTCCTGCAAGTGGAGAGATGGATTTAGCCACTTGTGGATTCAAGTGATGGCACCCTCACAACGCCCCCCAACTAATCACCTCCGAAATGCCCTCACAGCAATCTCACCTTATATTCTTGAAAGATGAGCTCTCCATCCTGCGTGGATTTGCAGGGGCGCGTCGATTCCAGTTACTTCACTGGTTTGAAGGCTCGGGAGAGTTCCGGAGAGTATTGACTCTGATGTTCCTGGTAAGGACCAGTAAGTATTAAGTTTATAGAGTTCAATATGTCCAATGTTCACTCTTGTTCCCCCCTTCCTTTCTTGTCTTGCAGCTGGCTCGTGAAAAGATGCTCTTGTGGCAGCTGGTGGCGCTCAGGTAAGAGTCTGTATTACCCGGCGCTGTCCGGTAAATGTTGCAGGTGGAATACGTGTTGTTTTTTCTCTCTTTACAGATGCGGCCCGTGAAAATATGGAGAGTCACAAAAGGATGCGTCCGGTGGTATATCAGGTAAGTCTATGGTGGTAAGAATTATATTTGTTGGTTCCCTCGGCTCACCTTGTGGTTTTCTTTTGTCTCCTAGGTGCCGAAGTTCGGCGAAGAAATGATGGAGGCAGCGCTGACCCAAAGGATGCTGTGAAGACTGGTGAGTATGGCGCGGCGCTGCAGCTGGAGATGATGTTCTGTACAGGTCCGGAGATGAGATGGATCCAGAATCAGATGTGTAATAGAAATAAGTTAGTTTTCTAACCTTGTCCCTTTCTTTCCTTTTTGTTTTAGGAGCTCCGGATTCGAGGCGGGCCTGGCAGAAGACTGGATGCAGGCTTCAGGCACGGTGAGCGTTACGCTGCTGGATGCAGAATAACGCGAAGCGTGCGTTGCTGGTCGGGCGTGGTTTAAATAGCCTCAAAAGTAGTCCCAGGTAAGACGTCCCTAGAACCACACCCGAGTAAAAAATAGTCCCTGTAGAAAAATAGTCCCTTTCAGGCTTCATGTTGGATTGGAGTCATTTGCAGCATGGTCTGCCTGAGGTAATTAATGACTATGAGCCTGGCGCCTTAGGCGCCACGACTGATTTCTACTATGAGCCTGGCACCTAAGGCACCAGGACTGAACCCAGATAGCCCCTAGCCGGGGCTGCTGAGGTTTTACTAAATGTCTAGATGCCTGCTCCCGGGGCTGATGGGGTTGGTCCGGATACCTGGGGGTAGTCATCATGACAATAGCAGCACTTAGAAGTCTTATGTCCACGTGCAGGTTCACGGGTATTGCTGAGGAGTACTTGAGAGATCAATTGGTGTTGAATGTAGCAGACTCTCACATCCAACAACGACTCTGGCAAGCCAAGGATCTGTCGTTAGAACAAGCACTAGAAATTGCCAGAACGATGGAATTAGGGGAACGTTGTATGAGAGAAAGACAAGAAAGGGATGATGGTCAAGGAAATTAAATCTATTCCAGAAGAGAATGTTGGGTGTCTTGCCCAAGTTATTATGCTGCAACACTTCGTGCTGTGGGCTTAGGAAATCCAAGCGGGCAGAAAAGCCCACATTTTGCGACAGAATCCTGGAGAGCCGTGCAGTTTTGCCAGTGCGAGCGTGAGGGGCTAGGAGTGCCATGAGTGAAATGTGTGCCAAAGGAAAAACAGCAGTGCCGACTTTCTGTTCATTATACTTTTTCCGTAATCTTGCTCGACGCACTCGGAAAAATTGCTGCGAATTGCGATTTGGCTCAATTTCTTCACTTGGACTTGCTTTCCTTTGCTGAAATTCATTTGCCACCTGGCAATCATTCATAGAGCATTGCTAAGGTGATCCTGAACTAATACAAAGTAGCTGTCACCCACCCTGAACCTCTAAAGGGAATTAAAATCATTTTAGCATATTTTTCACTTCTTTGCATACCACCTTTAAAGTACTTTGCCTGTGTTTAAAATCATCCTTGTTGATCTAAGCTTGCTAGGGGGAACTGAATTGGGATTGTACTTTGATTGTATTCCTTAAGACTGTGTGTGTCCCTTCCAACTCCTTACATTGCATAGAGGGGGGGGGTGAATTGCCAAAAGGGGAAAAGTGATTATATTATGTTTTGCTGAAATCATATCAAGTGTATTCCTGTTTTGCTTCTTTTCCACCTTGCATTTCCTTGTACCATATAAAGCATTCTCAGCTACCTTATCCTCTATACTACTCCTAAGTAATTACCCAGTGTGCTAGTATCACATCATCCATTATTGATCATATAATTATAAAAGTGCGATATATATATATATATAGTTTAATTCTCAAATAAACCTTTTAAATTTGCAAAACAAACTTACTTCTTGGCTCAGTGGGGTCAGGGGGATTCTAAGAGAGGGGTGTTATATAAGGGTTGTCATCCAGAGTACACGAACTGGACATAAAAATATATAAATAAGGGCTTCCCTTGAGCAATCCCAGACAAGGCACTGACTTTGTGGGACTGCTTGTTTGGAGTCATTAACAAGAAGAAAATAGACAGTGAATCATCCTTCGTAGCACTGATAAAGAAGATGACCACTAACAATATCGGAGTAAATCCCTGAAAGGAGAAGGAAACAAGTTATACGTTTGAATTTCAGAATCGTTGCCAAAAATGTGGATGGAGCAAACATAGTAACGTAGAGAAAGAATGTCCGTCAATTGCGGTTGAAAGTTACAAGTGTGGCCATGTAGGACACTTTGCCAAAGTGTGCAGAAATGTCTGGGGAAGAGGCAGATATTGACAGCAAACAGTAACCAGACCGCTACAGAACATGGTCAGAATGGTGGACGAAGCTAAAGGCTCTCGTAGTATGTTGTCCATTGCCAGTGGGGACACACAACATGTACAAATCCTTACAGTCATGGCAAAAGAGGGAAATAGAGGGCCTTGGGTACACATGCAAATAAATGAAGTGTCTCTGCCGGTCATGGTGGACACTGGTTCACCTTATACAATGGTGGATGTCGATACTTTTGTCAAGGAGCTACGTGACAAGCCTGAAGAACTACAATGTACCAGCGAGAGGGCAAATGGCTATGGCAAGACACTGATAGACATTATTGGTTACACGTGGGTGAAACTGTGTTTTCAGGCCAGAGAAACCTTTCGCAAATTATATGTCGCAAGAAATGGGTCATCTGTGGTAGGGTGGTGGGAGCAGGCCACCTTACGGGTTAGAATCCATGCAGGTGAGGAGGTTCCCATTTTGAGTGTGTGGAAAGACAATAGTGACATTAATGCAGTTTTAGCTAAACAGTTTCCCAGAGTATTCAATGAATCTATTGGACTATTAAAGGGTTTTCAACACAGAATAATCCTCAAGAAAGGGTGAAGCCAGTAGCGCACAAGGTGAGAGGTATTCCAATTGGAACCAAGGATGCTTTACAAAAGGAACTCTCTAGACTGTGTGAACAAGGAATACTTGAGCCTATAGAGAGTTCAGAATGGTTATCCCCAATTGTGCAAGTAAAAAAAAACAGATGGTGCCATCAGAATGTGTGTGAATCTTAGGGATTTAAACAAGAATATTTGGGTAGATAGACATCCCTTGTCAAACATTGGGTAATTATTAGCAAGCATGGTTCCAGCAAGATATTTCACGACATTAGACCTATTTTCCGCATATCATCAGATTGTGCTTGATGAAGAGTCTAAACACTGACCTCATTTGTCACTTCACTGGGGGCTTTCATGTTTAAAAGGATGCCTTTCGGCCTAGCCTCGGCTGCAGCAGTTTTTCAGAGACTCATGTTACATTTGTTTGGAGGTCTTAAAGGAGTCTATTGCTTTCAGGATGATATTCTTGTCTCGGCTGAGACAGAAGAGGAACATTATGCCAAGTTAGTGGGAGTGTTACAGGTGATTCAAGAGAAGGGGCTTACATTGAAATTGCAAAAGTGTAAAATCAAAAAGGAAGAAGTATCATAGCTTGGTCACTCTATAAATGCTGAAGGAATAAAACCTAAGAAAGAGTTGGTAAATTCCATGAGAAATATTCCAGAGCCTGGCAACAAAGTTCAATTAAGAAGTTTTTTAGGGATGACTGAGTATTACTTGAAATTTCCAGCCAATTATTCAGAAAAGACCAAGTGTATGAGGGAACTGATGAAGAAATGTGCCAGGTTTGCATGGTCGGAAGGATGTAGAATAGAATTTGAAAGAAGATATCAATAAAGCTCCAATGTTAAGCATGTTTGATTGTAAGGCCAAGACCGTGATCTCTGTAGATGCCAGCAAGTTTGGACTAGGAAGTGTGCTGGAACAGATTCAGGATAAAGGTTTGGTTCCAATTGCATTTGCTTCAAGGATTTTGAGAGGTGCAGAGCTAAATTATTCGACAATTGAGAGAGAGGCGTTAGGGGTGAAATGGATTTTGGAACATTTCAGAAACCTCATATAGGGGTTGCCTATATTACTAAAGACTGATCACAAACCCCTGATACATGTGCTACAATCCAAGACACTGCATTTGGTTTCACTGAGGATACTGCGATGGGTGTTGGACATAATGCAATAAAATCTAAGCATAAGTTACACTCCATGGAAATTAAATATGGTGGCTGATTGTTTTTTGAGGTTACCGTGGAACAGTGGAGACTATGATGATGAGTCTTGTAGAGATTCTATTTCGGAGAACATTGTGGCTATGGTGAATCCAGGCGTAAAGAAGGAGGAGTGGAGTAAAGCTGTTGAGGATGATGTGGAACAAGTGAGCCTCAGACGGGCTATAAGTAGTGAGTGGAATGATGTGGACCAGAGTGTAGATGTGTATGCCCAGATAAGGGATGAGATTACTATGGATTTGTCATGTGCATACAGAGGAGATCAAATTATTCCTCCTACTGAGAGAGAGGTGTTAGGGGTGAAATGGATTTTGGAACATTTCAGAAACCTCATATAGGGGTTGCCTATATTACTAAAGACTGATCACAAACCCCTGATACATGTGCTACAATCCAAGACACTGCATTTGGTTTCACTGAGGATACGGCGAAGGGTGTTGGACATAATGCAATAAAATCTAAGCATAAGTTACACTCCATGCAAATTAAATATGGTGGCTGATTGTTTTTTGAGGTTACCATGGAACAGTGGAGACTATGATGATGAGTCTTGTAGAGAATCTATTTCGGAGAACATTGTGGCTATGGTGAATCCAGGCATAATGGAGGAGTGGAGTAAAGCTGTTGAGGATGATGCGGAACAAGTGAGCCTCAGACGGGCTATAAGTAGTGAGTGGAATGATATGGACCAGAGTGTAGGTGTGTACTCCCAGATAAGGGATGAGATTACTATGGATTTGTCATGTGTATACAGAGGAGATCAAATTATTCCTCCTACTGGGCTATGGGAGAGGATAATACATTTGGCTCATGAAGGACATGTGGGCAGAAATCTTACAAAATGAAGAGTGAGAAGTAGTTATTGGTGGCCCGACATAGGGTAAGAAATGCAGGAGTGTGTTAAGAACTGTTTAACATGTGCTGCCAGTGACAAAGGAAGGAATGTGAGGAAGATCCCTTTGCAACCAATGGAAATTCTGGGACAATTATGGTCCAAATTGGCGATTGATGTGATGGGGCCATATGACAACTTGGATGCTCAAAAGATTTACATTGTTGTTCTTGTGGACTACACCTCAAAATGGGTGGAGTGGGGTGCTGTTGAAGGCACTGTAACTACTGGAAAAATAGTTACATTTTTGAGTGACATTTTGAATAGGGAGGGTTATCTATTGTAAGTGGTGTCTGACAATGGGGAACAATTTGTTTCAACAGAAGTCCAGTCATTTTTGAGAGAGCGGTCGATAGAACATAGGAGCACGTCATTGTATCATCCCATGGCGAATGGACTGGTCGAAAGGATGAATGGTTTTGTTAAGAATATCATTCAACTAGCTCTTGCCAATGCTCTGCCATGGAGAGAGACATTGATAGAAGCTCTCAACATGTACAGGACAACTTCACATTCTGTGACGGAGGTGGAGCCATTCCCCATGACGAGGGGAAGATTGCCTTTGAACCGATTAAGGCCTGCGTGGATGTCTGCAAATGATAGAAGGATTGATATAAGTGACATTGTATTCCAGAACCATACAGTTACTGTGTTGCTGGTCATCAAATGGATGCTTACCTCCGGGCCTCAATTACTTTATAACAAGGTGATAAGTATAGCATAGACAGGATGTTTAAAATATATTAAGTTATGAATATGAAAAAGCAAGGTTGTTGGGCTTTGTTTGTTTACTATTTGTTTATTTATTTTTCTCATTCCAGTTTATATGTGGAGTGTTGGCATGCAGATATCAAGAAAGTAGTACACAGTGTGGTGACTATTTGATACTAGAGGCTGAAGTGTGAAACTAATTCATGTGATTTTATGTGTTCTTTCTTCTCCTTTCTATTCATATTTACTTTTGTTTGCTGTACATCAGGGTTCAGCCCTGAGAACAGACTAGGTCTGAAATGTATTAGCCAGATGAAGCCTATATAACAACACTGCCTCATCTACGGATTAAAATGCAGTGTGTTTTAAGAATTGTTCTCTTGATATGATTGAAGAGAAGGATATATGGACTTAAGGCACATGTGTAAATTGCTGAATGTGAAATGGAATTTTTTCAGCTTGTTTAGAGCTTAACGAGAGCACAACATTTTCCAAGGCCAACTTTGGAATATGGTTATGAACATATGTGTACTTCTGATTACAAAAGGCAATTGATCTACCCAGTTACCTGAAGAGGAGAGGATGAATTTCTTTCCCGATCTGTTAAATAATCAATGACGCTCTTCCAAGATCCCATTGTACTCAAGATGAAGCAGGTTTTTTTAGAAGATACATCCCCAGAATGGGAGGTCTCCATTTAAGGCTTTACCTGAAAAGGCCGGCTTGTTGCCAGCTTGGAGTGTTTTAGGAAGTTCTTCCATAGCTACTAGGAATTGATTGCAAATCCTTTATGATTTTTTTATAGTCAGGTTCCCCCTTGGGAATGACTAAGGGCACAAAGGACTACTATAAATAACACACATTTGCTAGATGCTACTAGGGCAACAATGTGATCCATGAACACAATTTGAAATGGCACCGTTGCCCTCAGTAGAGGATTTTCTTTTGTCTTAGTGGTATGCTCAACTGTGGTTTGCAAACATGTTGATCAATTAGAAATATAATACTGTACATCTTTTCTCAGCTCTTGTTACACTGATCTCTTCAACAAAAACTGAGTTGCTGCTAATTCCCAAATGTGTAAGTAGCCATTTCAGCAAGAAGAGCACATATTCTTGTATGCAGTTTCCAATTTCTTTAATATTTTGTTAATTGTGTTTTCTTGTGGACGTTGGGAAAATGTGTTAGGATTGTTTTCATGTAAGGACAGATTTCTTCAAGATTTCTTCAAGGCAGGCTTTTACGTTCTCATCAATGTTTGAAATCAAATCTGCTTCCACAGATCGATTTGTCTGCTATCTAGCAGATAGTTCTTCTTGTGCATTACTATCACTGTGCATATAATATGTTCTGTGTGCTTTAATATGTGTTACACAATAGAGGTTTTACTTCTTTTATGTTCAAAATTTGTACATTATTGGCTTCCTTTTAAAAGCTTTAAAATTATAATGTGCAAACTATTGTAGGTCCAAATGTATCCATCAACTATGTATTCAATATCAAAGCAATAATTGTGGTTGTGTGGGATGAAATTGTTTTTTGTGCCATTGGAATGCCTCATAAAACAGCCGTTTGGGCTGCTGTGCCTTCCAAAATATGTGTTTTGTTATGCAGACAATCAAATATATTATTGTGGTTGAAATGGCCATGAATTGGCTGAGTATGTAGACCTTTCCCGCTGGTTGTAAGTGACAGCCGTCAGAGCAATCCCTGGGTCCGCGCTTAGAAACCTCTGGGTATTAAGCGTGTTATAAATAATCAATTACAATTACAATAACTTATGCGTACTTCCAGAGTGAAATGATGGGATCTGCTTCTTTTGCTTTTGTTTGTATGGACTAATCAAACATCACATTTGTTTTAACTCTCGATTATAACAGAACAGCGCATTAGGCTTGCCCTGAGTAGCAGATTGTTGACTGCATTTAGTGTGTTGTGCTTTAGCGTTGAAGACAGTTGAGTGTGTGCTGCTTCCAGCCAAACTACTACAATATTGAGGTGTATAGTTGTATTGGCTACTAGAGCCCTTTTCTTATACTTTTGTCTACAGTGCTGTTAAATTCTTTTGAATGTTTGTTCTGGTATAGTGTAAACTTGTAACCAATACGCTAACTCCCAAGCTCCGACTGGAGCAGATCAGGTCAACTTACCCAACCAACAAAAGCCTACCAGTCAAAAATTAGAAACAACAAAATGCCTTCTATAGCAACAGATCTTGAACTCTGCAACCCAAGCAAGGAACTGCACAGAATCATCTCAGAATTCAAGTCGCCAGGCTACTCAACCCCTCCCTCCCTTAACCCCCAATCCATATGTGATCCCTTGTCCGAACATTTTCATAACATTACTATGGATAGACATAGGGCTGTCCTCTCTAAAATAGCAATGATGCCCTGCCCCCCTCTCCTCCCTTGCCTCAAATCTTTTCTGATGCAAACCTCCTCCTCTTTCTCCCCCAATTTACCTGGAGCTCTCATACCCCTATTGCAAAGCCTCCTGCCGGCTCTCCTGGAGACCTATGCCGGCCGACACTCCTAACATCAACCTGTGCAGGCAGCATTGCACGGCCAATCCTTAACCTATCGCTCACCTCATGAATCCTCCCAGAAGCCTTCAAAATCTCCTTTATCAACACCCCTCCTCAAAAAACCCCATGCTGGACCCACTCATTCCGCAGAACTACTGGACCATTTCCAACACCCGGTTCATGGCCAAACTCATGGGCTGCACTGTATACAAGCAGCTCAGCACTTCAGCGAAGCCAATTACATACTTGACACAGTCCAATCAGGTTTCAGACCCTTCAGAGGAACTGAGTCCTCCCTGGTGTTAATTTGGGATGACTTAAAAAGAACGGTGGACATGGAAGGATGCATAGTGCTAATCCTCCTTGACCTCTCAGCCGCCTTCAATACCATTGACACCATACTCCTAGACAGGTGACACTGATCTCACATGGATCTTCTCCTTCATCTCTAACCACTCGCAAATCACACTCCTCCCCCTTTTACCTCCAATAGTGCCGAAAGGGGTTCTGAAGGGAACATCCCTATCTCCCTTCCTCTTCAATATCTCTTAGCCCACTCCCTGCACTCATTCGCTCCCACATCTATGCAGATGACACTCAGATTATCCTCAACATTCCCAAATCGCCAGGTGCCTCCTTGCCACCTATCTGGATCTCTCATCATGCCTCTCTGATATTGCCGACTGGATGACGACCAACCACCTCCTCCTCAATCCTGGAAAAACTGAAATCCTAGTATGTGGTAAAACCTGTCTCCTTCCCCAACCTATCCCCTAGCCTCACTCCCTAGCCCCCCACCTAACCACTTTCAGTGAAAAATCTTGGATGCACGCTGGACTCAAATCTATCCCGCTCCCAACACATCAACTCCATATCCAGAACCTGCTCCTTCCACCCACACATCCTCAGGTGAATCTTCCCATTCCTGACCTACCCTCACTGAATCTCTGCCATCCTCACCATCATCCTCTGCTGCTTAGATTATGCAAACTGCCTTAAACTATATGCACCTGCATTCCAATTTAGAAACCCCAAAGAATTCTCACTGGCCTCCAACCTAGAGAACACATCTGCCCACACTCAGAGTCCTACACTGGCTCCATATTGGTCGATGGACTAACTATAATGGCATGTGCATTACTCACTGTGCCATCCCAAATTCCTTCCAGTATAAACGTATATGCTAAAACACTTCAGGACCCTCAGATCCGGGGCAGCACTCCTCCTCGTTATCCCCTATTGCAACTCCACCAGATTGGATGGCTCCTCCTTCTCCATCTAAGCTCCCACCTTCTGGAACTCTCTCCCTCTCCACATCCACCTCATGACAACCACCTCACATCAGAAAAGCAGTCAAAACTTGGCTATTCCCTTCCTCTTCCTGAACCCCGTTCTGCATTATACTTGATTGTTCCTCTCACAAAAGCACCAGCCCAGGCCCACCAAAACATCAAGAGTTCATGTTACACCAGATGATGGTGATCCACTGTGCCAAACTCATCCCAAGCCACTCCTGTAGATGATCACAAATCAGCCCCCCAGACCTCTGGCACTCTAACTGTTGCACTCTGGTTACCAGACAACACCTGAAAATCTGATAGTAGCTTGTATGTTGCCACTGAAAATTGTCTGGACAGCAGATGAGTTCTGAAAATGCACCGGGGCTGCATCCAAATTCCTGCTTCAGCCGAATACCTAGAGGCCCAGCTCCGGCAGACCCTCTCCTATCTAATATCAAAGGGGCTTGCCCTAAACATGCCGAATGCTCGATTAGATGGATCTCTGAAGCATGCCCAGTATGATTATGTGGATAGGACATTTTACGCAGTTAGATGGATTGCCCTATCTAATTATCAAAGGGACTTGCCCAGGCACTCAGAATGCTCGATTCATAGGTTCGCTGGAGATAGAGATGAAGTACTCAAATTAACTTCACATCCCAAAATATGGCCGCCACCATTAATGGTGTGAAAACTGAAGAGGAACTTACAGGGAAATGAGGGCTGACTTATAATTCACGAATCCTCTGGAGAGGACGACCACGACACTTGAAGCAGGAACTTCATAATTTGCAGGTAAGCCCTTGGTTTTAGGTGGGAAGCCCACCACCGGCATGCAGACACGTTTAATTTTGTGCTGCACGTGTAACCAGGGTTTCTAGTCAGAGACAGAAACTTTAATGTACGCCGTTCATAAGACTTGATGAACGTTAAGCGAAACAATCTCCATTAAGGCATTGTAAACCGTCTATAAAATATACTGCCTTGTTTCTGCGACCAAGTCAGGAGCAAATGACAATATAGCTAAACAACTTTATTTTATGTGAAATATTTGAAGCTGGTAAACCAACAAGATAAGTTTTGGTTTTACAAACTAAGAAGGAATTAATGACTAAAAAGTACACACATGTGTACACACGTATTCTTCTTAAATGCTAATTATTTAATTTGGAAAGGACAAAAACGAGTGTCCGAATATTTTCTATGTGGGATTTAATTTATAACTGAGATGTAAGTCACATAACGACTAAAATACACATGTTTTTTTTCATATAGGTGGGATTGAACCAATGACTTGTTAGAACCATACAGGATAGAGAATCATTTAAAGGGTAAGGCGTAGCCTTAATTTGTACTTTGCAGTTATTCAAAAAATAAGGAAAACTACCATCCCCTATAATACATATCCCTAGTTTACCCTCTCCCATCACCCCACCACACACCCCCCTCACTTCTTAACCCATGAGACAAAAACATGCTCAGAGAGAATAAAGATCACGTAGGATGCATGAAATGAGTGTGGGCTCCAAGCACAAAAAGTTACGATTCTTTTTGATAAGGTGAATATAAAAAGACAGAAGGTCTGTAACTTCTTGAACCTTATTTTGGTGTTTTGTATTTTTGTTTTCTTTTGTGAACAGCCCGGATTTGAAAAAGGCGGAACATGAGCGCCGAAACACGTGTCATCCAATAGGGCAAAAACTTGAAATTCTAAATAAAATAATTTAAAAAATGGACAAAACCAACCATTTGGAATGAGAACTGTTTTTTTCATCTACTATTGGCGCAAAGTAGTGCAGGCACAAGTGTTTGTGTTTTCTCAAGGTTTACAAACGGAGTAGAGGAACTCAATGTCTCCGTATTAGCCTACACTCATGCGACAAGTGGCTACTATTAAAGAAACATAAGGAAAAAAGAAATTGAAAATTAAAGCAACAATTGTAAAATTAGGTCGCGGAGGTACCAGTGTATGATATCGATACGGAAAAGTTCCTCACAATTTAAAAATAGCTCAAATTAACTTAGCTATAGAACATGGTATGCACTTAGATGGATTTGCGGGTAGGAATGGTGATGCACTAAGATGCTTCTGGGTGGCATAAAACATGACACACTTCGACAGTTGTTTCTTTTGGGGACTGGAAATATATCATAGGTCCAAAGAGAGACAATACCAGAAAAGGCTGTGCCATAGGTTGGGACATAGATATGTGCGTGGCCTGGCACTGCATCTAATATACACATAGAGTTCTACTAGCATTATGCCCACAAGGTTTCAACCCACCCATGACACTACTATTTACTTGCTAAGCAACCCTTCGCACCTACAACTAATCAGGTTAGCTGCTGAAATGCACAGTGGTTACATGCAAATATCCCCTGCCATCACACTTATTATATTACTTGGTTAATCTTCTCAGTACATGGAAGAGATGTAGTACCTATGTCTATTTAGTTTATTTGCCTATTGCACTCAAAGAATCCCATTAGCTTGGTCCTCCTCTATGGTAGCATTCAACCTCTACTAGAAGATGCACTCTGATGACCAACCTGTCACCTTGGGAGGCCTAGGGGTAACTGGACCAAAGTGGCAAAAATGTGACATTGAAGATAAAGTCTGTCCAAGTTTAAGGTATGTATAAACGTGCCATGCCTGTGGGCATTGGCCACAGGCACGGCTATCGATCCAAGCTCACTAGAATGCAGCTATGGCTATGCCAAATTTGATCTAACTGCTCCCATAACTTCTTGCACTGAAACCTCAGACTTGCCTGAATACCTCTCCTATTAGTATACAGAGACAACTTATGAACAAATTGGTCTAGCTGGGCACACATTGAGTATTCTGCACTGTGAGCTCTGTCTTGACCACCCACAGCACCCGCTCATGTACCTGACCTCTTGGGTTGCTTACTGAAGCCTAACCAGCCCTACTAGCCGGTCAAGTGGCACAGCGAGTAGAGCGCCCGCTTTGACACCCGTGCAGAGCCTGTTAACGCAGGTTCGAATCCCGGCGGGGCCAAACTCAGCCTTTCATCCTTCCGAGGTCGATAAATGAGCACCACACACCGTGGGTAATAATAAGCAGCGCTCAGATACCTGAGGGTTTGTAGCGCTATATAAAAGCCTAATTATTATTATTATTTATTATTACTAAATCCTAATCTTAGCAGAATGCACCCACACATCTACTGTTAGGATGTTTTCCCATACCTGAAGACAACAATAGCATTCTGTGGTTCTTTGTGGATCAAAGGCATAGAACCAGGTTTCTAGGTGCTGTTTGTGTAGTTCAATGAGTGTTGAGTGCAGTGGTTGCGTGGTTCTAGATCAGGAGCAGTGTGGAGCAGAGGTCCAATACATTCTTTCTTACGTTTTTGTCCAAAAGTGTATCAAAGGAGGAGTGTGAGACTCATTCTTTGAAAGGTAAATGTCCACAGGTGATTGGACCAAAGCAATCCTGCTTAAGGGTTCCAATCACTGTCCTTGGACTAAGTGGACTTTGACATTTGACACCACACCCAATGTGCTTTGTGCTACAGGAGGTGTGGGGGGGCAGGAAATAAAGGTGGAGGCAGAACAGAAAATGTTGGTGTCAGCAGCAAAGTTCTCCCTCTGTCTACACCCCCACTTCTTGCCTTCTCAATAGAAACAAATGTCCATTTGGTATACATCACTCTGGTGTTAGGGTACTCCTTTGGCAAATTGGTTTGCCCTTTGATTCCTTTTCTCGGGACAGCGTCCCATGGAGTGTCTGTCTCTCTATGAATGGTGTTACCTATCATCACAAAGGAACACACAGTGGCAACCCCCAGAGCTACAGTCTTGCTAACTCCAGCAAGGGAATCCCGGTTAGGGGAATACACATAATCCTTTCATAGCTGACTGGGGCTTATAGGGATTACACATGAGTGATATCAAGTTGCAATGGCTTGGATGATTATGAGGGATGCTGACAACCACACCCTATTCTCAGGTATAGCTTATGTTTAAAGTGTAATGTTTCAACAGAATAGCTTTCCCAAAGTTTTGCATTTGTTGTTACACAGGCGCATATCTTAAATTAAGCCCCTTTACTACAGAAACGTAGCTGTCACTGCAGCTGTCAGGAGGGCACCTGTGACCTCTTACACTTCTCTGTGCCACTGAAGCGAGGGCATGCAGGTCAGGTTACTAATGTAGCAGGGCACAGGTGTACAATCTGCTTTTGGCGTGGAGCTTATGAAAGTGGACTCTGAATAGTGTTTGCCGTTTCAGAGATGGAATTACCTGCATCATTACATTAATTAATAAAAGTAGAACAATCTAATTCTTCTACACACTTTCCAGATGGCAATTCCTCACAAATATATACTCTGTTATAGGTAATTTATTTATGATTAAGTCTACCCTCAACTCGATCTGGTCTACTTTTCCTACTTTTTCTGACCAAGATATACTTGAGGCTATCCACCGTCTCAAATCAGCCTCCTCTGCGGATGCCATCCCTCTGGCCCTCTTGAAGGAAATTTCGGGTGACTTGATTTCTCAAATCACCACAGCTGTTAATGCTTCCTTTTCTGATGGGGTTATTCCTAACAATTTGAAGCACGCCCTGGTGATCCAACTGCTAAAACAAACTTCCTTGGACCCGGAGGTGCTTGGCAACTTTTGGCCCATCTCCCTCCTGCCTTTCTTGATGAAGTTATTTGAGGCTTTGGTCTCCCCCCTGCTTTCTACTTTTCTGAAGTCGTCTAGGTTTTTTTGCTCTTTTCAATCTGAGTTTCGGCTTGGGAGGGGCACTGAATCTAGTCCTGAACTCTGTGCTGGATTACCTCATCTGCCTGGTGGATCAGGGCGGGGTGGGGTTAGAGCAGTCCTTTTGTTAGATCTTTCAGCTGCTTTCGACACGGTTGCTCATCCCACCGTGATCTCCTGTCTTTCTGCGGCTGGTCTTTCTGGCCAAGTCTTGGGATGGTTCATGGCCTTCGTGGCCGATCACTCCCAGTCGGTCTCCCTTCCTCCTTTCCGCTCCAAAACTGTACCGCTGTCCTGGGGTGTCCCTCAGGGATCCATGCTCTCATATTTATATTAGGCCCCCTTCTGCTTCTCATTTTATCCCATGGGTTCCGATACAATTCCTATACCAATGATACACACATTTTGGTCTGCGTGGATCTCACCCGATCTGACACGGCGGCACTGTTTAGGAGATGACTTGAGGATCTGAGTTCCTGAAAACTGGTTAAAGTTAAATGGCAACAAGACTGAGGTTTTGGTTGTTGGCACCACCTCTCCTCTCTCTTTCTGCACTACTGATTTTTGCCCTATCTCTCTTTGCCCTTTCCCCCTGCATTCTCCCTCTGTGAGGAATTTGGGGGTTAAAATCACCTCATCCCTCTATATGATGAAAAGGTTGTGGTTGTCTATAAGACCGGGCATTTCAAGCTCTGCATCCTTCAGAAAATTCTTCCTTTTATTCCGGCTAAGTGCCAGGCTCCTGTGGTGGCTGCGCTTGTCTTAAGTGTGGTAGATTACTGCAACTCGCTCTATTTAGCTCAGCCTCACTTTCTCATCAATCGGCTTCAGTAACTTCAGAATGCTGCTGCCAGATCCATTCTTCATCCTCCGTTCAGAGCCCATATGTCTCTTTTGTTGAGACAGCTCCACTGGCTACCTATGGAGAAACAAATTCTTTTCAAATCAATGTCATTATTCACTGTGCCTTTTATGGATTAGGGTCAGAATATTTACAGGCAACATTTCCACGCTATGTTCCTGCTCGTTGTGTTCGTTCTCTGTCCACCCTTCAAGTTCCTGTTCCTCGTATAAGACTGTCTCGCATGGGGGGTTGTGCCTTCTCGGTGGCCAATGATAACGCCTGGAACGCTCTCCCCTACTCTCTTCGTGCAATGGTAGATCACCTCACTTTTTGCTGGTCACTGAAAAGCCTTCTATTTTAAACTTTCTTTATAAAATATTGTTGTCGCCTGCTGCCAGCGCCAAGATGCCTTTGGGCGAACGTGCACTTAATGAGTATATGTAACATAACATATAACATAACACATGATGGATTTGCTGGTAATGTTGGCAGATATTTGCCAGTGATACAGGCCAAACCAAGGTGGCAATAACATCACATCTGAGCAGCCGGTAAATAGACAGAGATGCAGGAAATAAGGCCAAAGGTGCACCCAATCCACAAAGGTGACCCCAATGCACACAGGAAGAGTACAAATGTGCCACACCTACCCCAAAAACACTTCCCAACACAAACATGCTGCCACTTACTACTGCAAACATAGAGCTGGAGGTGCTACATTCCATTCTACAGCTGCAGGGGCTGTAGGACCAGCAGAGGTAACAGGAGGCCGGGGAGAGAAGGAAGAGGAGGATGATGGGGCTGCAAGTAGAGAGGTGGAGGCGTGCAGTGATCCCTCGCACAAACGCAACATCCTGGCCCTCATTGACAAGCAAATACCAACCCTTACTGCCTAAACAGTGACACACTACTTGACTTCCTGAGCCACATCCCGGAGGGCATTGAGAGCAGGATCTGCATCATGTCAGCCATACCACTGCTGCTAAAGCTGGTGTCACTCCTGCACTTCCTGTCTAGTTGGATGACCCAGCACTCTGTGAGCCAGCTGCATGGTATTTCACAGCCTGCCTCCCCTGGAGTGCAGGTGCTGTATGCCCTCCTGTGCCATGTGGGCCAGCACATTGCCCTCTCCACAATCCAGGCACAGTTCAATGCCACCACGGCCTGCTTCTGTGCAAATGCGTGCATGCCCAATGTGATGGCAGCATTAAACTGCACGCATATTAAGTTGGTGACCCCCCCACAACTCCCCAATGCCTTAGGGGAGGTCTAACCGAACCAGAAGCAGTTTAATTCCCTGCATGTCCAGGCCACCTGTGATGCCGACCTCACCATCGTGCACTAATGTGCCCAATTCCCAGGATCAACCCGCAATGCAGTGGTCATTCTGAACAGCATGCTGCCGGCCTAAATGGAGTGTCACAGAGGACAAATGATCTGGATTTTGGGTGAGTACATGTACAATACCATCTTGAGTAACAAGCAAAGAGAGGGCACAACAATGTAACAAATGTATGTCCGGAGAGCACCCTGCACATGCAGGACCCACAAGTGCATCCCTCAATGCACAGGCCACAACACACAGGTGTAGTACATGACTGTAGATGTAGCAGTCACTAACCAGGCAATTTCAAATCCAACAGGACATCTACACACAATGCATTTCAGGTACCAGAATGCAACCCCCCTTGAGCAGTGCAATATGCATGCAAGGACTGTAAAGTGAAAGAGAGTGGCACAATGAGATATGGGGCATGCATGCACAGACTGACCATTGAGATTCCACTGTCACATGCACCACCACTTCTGAGCATCATTACTCACACCTGTGTTCTTATCCATGCAGATTACTCTGGATACCTGTGGTTCCTTGGCTGATGACGCATCTGAGTAATCCCCAGATGCTACAACAAGTAGCATACAACAAACAAGAGCCATGTGACTACCAGGGTGATCATCGAGCGGGCCTTCAGGCTCTTGAAAGCACATTTTAGATGCCTGCAACGGTCTGGAGGTAAGCTCATGTATAGGCAGGGGAAGGTGGGGCAGATAGTCCTGGCCTGTGCAATATTGCACAACATCTACATCAGGTGCAACATACTCCTTCCCCCAGATCTGGGCATTCCTCCACCAGACGATGATGATGATGATGATACAGCGCCAGCTGAGCCCATGCATGTGTGCATAGAGACCAGAAATGGGCACATGCCCTGGCAAGAACTGATAGAGAATTTTGGGATTATTACCCCCCCCCACTCTGTACACGCCTTGCGCCTTTGGAGTCCTCACAGTAAATACTTGTTTTGATCCAATGAATGTCCAGGCAGTGATGCAGGTGACAACTATGTGTTAACTAACAAGCAACATGAATGCAAACAATCCCAACACCCCCTTCTCCACCTCAAACCCCCCCTCCCAATCCCAAACACCCACCCTCCGCAACACCCAAATAGCCCCTTTGCCTACCCTAAAAACACACCCCACCCCAAACATACCCAGGGAAGCACACATACATAGTTCAATCACTTTTGGCATGGTTCCGTTTGCAGACTCCAATGGGGCCTGGAGTTGCTGCAAGCGGCGGCTTGGGCTGCAATGCAGCGAACTCTCTGTTGTACTGACCGATGATGGTGGGTCAGACCTCTGGCCCTGCGTGTGCTCCAGGGTTTACTCCAGGGCATGGATCATGGTCTCCACTGTGGCAGAGGGGCAATATTATTCCCCACACGCACTCTTTTGGGCAAGGGTAAAGGCTGCAGAAATAGCCTGGTCTCTGGAATGGGCGCTCCTGCAGCTGGAGGCCTGCAGGCATTTGCTCATGAGGCACAGTTCATCCAGCCGCTGGCATACTAGAATGGTCAGCTCTGCATGGCGTGCCTCAATTGCATGCAGGGCGTGCATCAATTGAACAGATGCTGGGCTGCGGCAGTAGAGGGGGGCTGTGCAGTGTTGTCATGTAGATTCTATGGTATTTTTGCCCTGATGTGTGCTTTTACATTTGGGTGGTGGCAGTGCACATTGACTGTTGGTCTGCCAAGGGGACTTGTTGTTGTGTGTGGCGTGGGTCTGTGATTCCTGTTTTGTTCTCCCTTAGCACACATGGGTACTCATCATGTGTCCATATTTGGAACTGTACATTTTGGCAACAGTTCTTAAGCATAGGAAAAGAGTGGGATGGGTAGGGGGTGTTGTCGTCCTCCTCCTCCATGCTGTACCTTATGGCTGCTGTGCCCTTGGTAGTGTGCAAGGCACCAGAGGGATGGTGGGGCCACTGACCGTGGGTGTGGTGATGGTGGCACCTGGCGGTGGTGGTGCTGGCGTGGCTGCTGGTGGTGGTGTTTTCACAGCTTGTAGTGGTGAAGTTGGTGCAGCTGGCAGTGGTGGTGCTAGCGCAGTTGGCAGTGGTGGTGCTGATGCAGCTGGTGGTGGTAGTGCTGGCACAGCTGGAGGTGGTAGTCCTGGTTCAGGTGGAGGTGGTGGTTCTGGCACAGCTGCCAGTGGTAGTGCTGGTGCAGCTGGAGGTCGTGGTGTGGCATTCGCAGTTCAGCCTGCACATGCTGGGACTGATGTTGATGGTCCAGGCACATCACTGTCAGAGGTTGTGCCTGTTGAGCAGATATGAGCATGCTATTAGTCTTCTGGGAGTCAAATCTCTGGGCTTGCATTACACTCGAGCTCCATTGTGTGTGTCCTGCTCTGTCATGTGGCTTCTCTGTTTTTTTAGCTCTGATGTGTGCTTCTACATGTGGGTGGTGGGAGTGAATATTGACTGTTGGCCTGCCAAGGTGAGTTGCTGTTGTGTGTGCCATGGGCCTATAATTGCTGTCTTGTTCTCCCTTAGCACACATGGGTACTCATCATGTGTCCATATGTGGAACTGTACATTTTGGCAACAGTTCTTAAGCACCCTCTATGCCCTCCATGTGTTGATGGACTAAACGTCTCCTGCCAGGGCATTAGGTTCTGGGGTGCCACCATCCCTCCTCTGGTGGCAGCAGATTCCCACCTGTGTGTGGTAAGTAGGTTGCAGACCTTCAGGTTCAAGTCTTCCCACTGCTTGAGGCAGTCCCTTGGCATGCAAGGGACAGTCTCCAAAGCTGTGACCCTGTTTGCCACCTCCTGCCAGATGGCCATCTTCCTCCTCTTCCACCAAAGAGGGCCTCTGCCTGCTGGACCCTTGTGTAAGCAAGTGCAGCCAGCATCCCTCCGCAAACTTTGGCTTCCTTAGCCTGACATCAGGGAGTCTGGATTTCCTACTTCCAGGAATTTTGGCACTTCAATTTCTGGTGGATGGCAGCAGGAAGTGGGGGATTTAAAGTGGATTGAGTTTTCAAAATGGCCACTGGAAAGCATTCTTTTCCGGCGGTGACACTATTTTCAGCACCTGTGATTCCGGCAGTTTGGGTGCCGTTATCGCAATTACAGGCACATTTCTGCTGGTGACACTGGCATATTGCTTTCAATGCAGGTAATTCCGGCATGTCAGTACCATTTCCAGCAGGGTGTGTGCGCATGCCTGAGGACCTGTAACGTAATGATAATTCTGGTGGTCCACCTACTGGAAATGAAAATGCCAGCATGCCCGAATTACCAACGTTTTATTGGGATAGTTGTAATGAGGGCCAGACTTATACCAAAGATTGGTTTTGCTTACACCTGTAATCATAGTTGTGTGTAGTGGTCCCAGAGGGTACTGCATGCAAACTCTGCCTAACAGGGGCTTTACGCAGAATGCCCTACTGTGGAAGTTTGGTAAGCCCTTCTATTGTGATTTTAAGTAGTGAATTTTACAAATGTTTTAGTATTAATGCTCATTCTTTGGTTGCTCACTGTATGGAGCTGCATGATTTCATTACTGAGCACCAACCTGATGTTATTTGCATGACTGAGACTTGACTCAGAGATATTTCTGGTCCTGAGGTAGTACAAATGTTGCCGGATAACTATATTATCCGTTTAGAACAGAATTCTGCCCATCCAGGTGGAGGGATTTCATGAATCCATACATTTAAATTTAGACTGGTTTAATTCCCCCTGACCTGGTTATGGCCCAGTTTTTTGAGGTTTTGAATAATCTAGGTCTTGCCCATTTTGTTCATCAACCTTCTTGAGACAGAAGCAATACTTGGATCTCATTTTCTCCTCTAAATCTTTGACTAAGGTTTTTCCGGCTTTTCAGGTCACTTGGTCGGACCATATGGTTGTTCACTTCTCTATGGAGTTTTAGCGTGCTCACTCAGTATCCATTTGCCCAACATCCAGAAGCGAAATTGGCACTCGGTTGAGAAGGCAGACATCACCTCGTCCATTATTTATGGATGCTGTAATGCCCCACAGGTTGATCTTACTACTTTGCTACAGGGTTTTACTGCCGACCTTTTGGCTCCTCTCCGGTCTTCCATAATTCAGAAGCACCCATCTGAACCTTGGCATGATGATTATTTGAATTCTCTCTGCTTGAAGCAAAGACAGGCAGAGCGTCCTATTGCCCTGCTGACAAATTGCTTTTTCAGCAGTGTACCAAACTATATGCTTAACTCCTCATTTTACAATCCAGCCCATTTTCCTGCTGACACAATGTGGCAGAGGGGCCCAGAGGTGCTCATTTTGTTCGATGGCATAACATTAATGGAAGGTGTAAAAACATTTAGCAAGGCTTTCATGCCTCCCATTAATGTTACCACCAATTTTCATTCATTTGTATGGCAGAGAGGAGTGGTGGAATGCAACTTGCGTTTCCGATGCCTTTCTTTCTCTCCACAATGCAAATGCTCCAGCATTTGCACCGGCATGGATTTTGATACCGGTGCAAAGGCTGGCAATACCTATGGGATCCACTGGGTTTATACCGCAGCAGCAGGCTGGCATGCGAGGCAAGGTTTAATTGTAATTGTGAACACTGCTTACCATGTGCACATGAAAACAGTGTTCACAGTGAAAACTAAATGTTGTCTTGCATGCAAGCATATCGTGCCGAGTTTAATTTCAATTTGAACACTGCTTACCATGCGCACCTGGTAAGCAGTGTCCACAAGGAAACTTAAATACTGCCTGACATGTGAGCATGTCAGGGAATATTTAATTGTATTCATGAGCATTGCTTTCCATGCAAGCATGGCAAGCAGTTCTCAAAATTAAAGGTAAACGTTGCCTGGCATGAAAGCATGCTTGGCAGCATTTACTCACTTTGATGGCTGAGTGCTAAAGTGGAGGGCAAGAGGCAGCATACACAGTATACTGGGTACATTATAGTAGTTGGAGGAACACCAAGGAGGTGAGCAAGAAAATAATGTTCCCCCCTCTGTATTGTAACCAGATTCCTACGACCCCATAATTCACACACATAGGGGTCGAATCATGGAACAAACGTGCGCCGAAAATCCCAGTGCAAGCGTGAGAAATCAAGCGCACGTGCACGCGTGCGATACAAGGAAAGCGCTGCGCTCGTTTCCCGCTGGTCGTGCGCCAAATCCATGCATGTCGCACACGGGCACACACGTCATCAAACTGCGTGCGCTACGGGCACAGCATAAGCACACATAGCGCGGTGCACACAACAAAAGTGGGTGGAACAGTGGGCGTAACATGCGGAATGGGGAACAACGCGTGAAAAAGAAGGCGTAACTGGGGAAGCACTGCAGGGAACTACACGGAACGCCCACACGCACACGAACAACCCGTATTCATGGATTTGAATACGGGAAACCCGCGCACGGCAAAAGACGCGGTCAGGCGTCAACGTGTCCGCCACACGAAGGCAGGCGGGAGCGTCCCCGCGCACAGTATAAAAGTGCACGCAAACAACAAACACGTATATCCAGCTACGATGAATGCCCCAATTGTCGCAGCACTGATCGTGGGACACCGCAGGAGGAGGAGACTAGCCAGGGCACGCATTTTCTCACCACGGACAAGCCTTTTTGGGATGCCTGACGACCAGGTCTACCTCAGGTATAGGTTTCCACCCCACATCATCCTAGACCTGGTCAGGGAGTGGGAAGATGACCTTACATCACCCACCCTTTGCTCCCAAGCATTAAGCCCCTTGGAGAAGGTGCTCAATGTCCTGCATTTTTTGGCCCCTGGGTCATTTCAGCAGACCACTGCCATAGTGGGGTGGGGTCTCACAGGCCACGCAGTCACGCTGCCTAAACCAGGTCTTGGCAATCATGACAGCGCGCCCCTCAGTCCGCAGGCACATATACATGCCCAGAACATCCGCAGAAAGGCAGGCCGTGGTCCTGGATTTTTACAGGGTGGCACACTTCCCCAAAGTGCTTGGTGCCATAGATTGCACCCATGTGGCCCTACGTCCACCTAGGCCACTGAGCACATCTACCGAAACCGCAAGCACTGGCATTCCATCAACGTGCAGGTGGTATGTGATGCAAAGGGAATCATCACCTCTGTCTATGCAAACTACCCTGGCTCCACCCATGACAGTTTCATATACAGAATGTCTGCCCTGAGCCGGGCCCTGGAAGCTGGGCAGCATGGTGACACATGGCTCCTTGGTGAGTACCAATGCCTGTGCACATGCATGCAAGTCACACACAGACAAATACCCAAACCCTAATAATCTCAACTATTATCACCTCCCCAGGGGACAGTGCCTACCCTCTGAGCAACCACATGATGACACCAATCCGGAACCCCACCACACCACCCCAGGTAAGATACAACGCAGCCCATATTGCAACCAGGGCCATAGTGGAGCGCACATTCGGAGTGCTCAAGTCACGCTTCCGCTCCCTTGACCGCTCTGGCGGGCAGCTACTCTATGCACCCCCAGTAGTGTGCAGGATCATTGTGGCAGCATGTGTCCTGCACAATGTTGCAACACGGCATGGCATACCGGTGGACATGGTGGTGCCCCCACATCTCCAGCCACAGGCACAGGTGCTGCCCATGGGAGGGGATAGGGAACGTGGCGAGGAAACCTGGACCCAGGTTGTGGCCACATTTTTCACCTAAACTCCCACCCCTGCGGAGTGCACACAGGCCTGGCACATACCAGGTGACAATCGATGATGACAAAGAGACAGTCAACTGTCACAACCTTACCACCCTGAGATTGTTGCCATGGAAGTGCCACATTGTGTGCATCCCTAGCTACTTAAACACAAGCTATCCCGTGTGACCAAAAGGCACACATATGACATATGATATGATATGATATGGCATTTGTAACACGCCTATACACAAGTGTTGCAAGGCGCAACGAGGCAGGGAGGGGGAAACAAGGGAAGACAGACAATGATCCTACTAGGCCAGGTGTCATTTAGATTGTGCAAGTGCAGGGGTAGGTGGAAGGGAAAACTGCAAGGGGAAGGGGAGGGGGGAGTGCAGTACAGGGTAAGTAGAATAAAAAATAAATAGGCCAGCTGGTGGCAAGTGCAAAGGTAACTGCAGACAAGTGCTGTGAAGGGGGGGCTGTAGGGATACAGAGACAGTCTCGCAGTGCAGGGGTTGCCAGGGAGGCAGTGCAAGTGGAGAGTGGCTGGGCCAGGGACCGAGGTCGGTGAGAGTGGCCCAGTGGCAGATTCAGTGCAGTTTCAGTGAAGAAATTAGCAAGGGAGAGGGAGAGAGAAAGCAGAAGCAAAGAGGAAGGTGTTGAGGTGCTTCCTGAATTGGAGATGGTTCTCCTCAAGTTACAGGGAGGCAGGAAGGCCGTTCCAGAGGGAGGCCCCTGCCGCGGAGAGAGATCTACCCCCAGCTTGTTGCTTCGAGAAGTGGATGACCCCGACATGCAAGGTGTGAATCACACACACCTGCAAAACAGGCCATGACCATCACTGTTATGTCACTCAAACCCTCCCAAACCACAACATGACATGGCAAGCAATAGCCATACACCAACACAGTACCAATAAGGTACACATTGCCATGTGAAAAATGTAAATTGGCATCAGACAATGATGCCTGACATGGAATCAGATGAAATGACTGACCAACAACCTCCCACCCAAAATAAGTAATTCCCAAATGCATCACAAAAGTAGTAGCCGCAACATAACAAAGAATGCCTGTCTACATGCACATTGTGCATTGCAAAATCAACACTGCAGCTTCTGTGTGCTGTGTCCAACTCCTGCAACACACTGCTCAGCGCACAGCACAGTGAACAGCCATTGTGTGTGATGCACACCCTGAGCATCACATCTAAGCGACAAACCACATCAAAAAGCAAAATAGGCATGTACAGGATCCATAATTGGTCACAGAACATGTGCTACAGGGACACAGGGGGCAGCAGAAGGCAAACAGAGTGTACATGTGGATATCAAAGGGTGGTTGTACATGTAGTGCATCATAGTGCGAGTGTGCGGACAGCAAGGACTTGCACTCAACACATGCATGTGCAAACAATTGACCATCAGTGTCCTCTACACATCACATGTGAACATTCACCATGTGTACACCCCAGCATGTCAAACCACAACTATCCCCTTACACCTGAAAGGTAAATACAACACATGAACATGCATTGATCAGCAGAACACATCATGTACATAGGATACCACAATTACAATGTCAGAGTTCCCATCACACTGCAGGGCAAGGCAACTATCAACAACAAAACACCCCCCCTCCCTCACAAATGACCATGACCCACTGAACAACTGCACCTGGGTCATGGAGCCTTCAACCCTCAATTTCACCTGGCCACAGGATCACCATTCCCCTTCGTCACCATCTCCCACCTTGTGTGTCAAAAGCTGTCTGCACCCTCAGAGTCCACCTTCATTTGCAAAGACACAAAATCCAAGGCAGAAAAACGAACCTGAACAGCCTCCAGTAGACGACTTGAAGTAGCAGTACCTCACAAAGTCCAAGTACTACCACAATGATGTAACAACCAAGGTAGCACAGTAAAACAATGGCACAACAGGATGTGAGCCATGTGTGATACATAACATACAATGACGCACCACGAATGGATGTGTACTGGCACAGCTCCCGTGTACAGGCGCAGGAGTGGCATGAAACAACCAACCCCACCGTGGCCTGGTTGCCTGCAAGGTCAAACTCACACAGGCCTCGAAGACCCTGGTGGTGAGGGAGGGTCAGGGATATGCAGTTGGAACAGCAGTGGCATACTTGATAACTGGAATGAGGGGCAGGAGAGGGGAGTATGAATGACACATGAAAGTAGGGAATGCACTAAAATGGAGTACTTGCATTAACAGATACACAATCATAACAAACTTGTACATCATTGTCAGCTCCTTCCGGAGTACAGGCGCCGGAGTGGCACAAACCAACCACCCCCTCTAAGGTTTTGGCGCCTGCAAGCTAGGGGCTTACACAGGTATCCGCAACCTCAGTGGGGAAAGAGGGTTAGGGAACATTGGTTGGATAGGTACGGGAAGCAGGAACACCGGGTAGAGGGTACAGGGTTTAGAATTGGATAGGACTCGGGTGATTATGGAAAAAAAAACATACCAAATTGAATTACACATTCATCCATGCAACAGTGCACCCCCCAGCAAGCCTATGTAGAGCAGTTTGAAAGAAAAACAACAAGACACTCAGCTCTGGTTTTGAGTGCTGGCCTCCTGCCTGCGCACTCTCAGGTCCGGTTACAGGAGCACTTCAATGCTGCAAAGAGAGCCACAGTTAATAATCTGTGCGTGCCCATAACACACAAACACACCATCAAATATGCCCCATAGCAACAAACTACTCTACAAACAGGCAATCTGGTGTGGATGCTTCATACCCATACGTAACATTCCCCCTGTGATGGTTCATACACAGTCAATGCAGTAAGTCAGGCGCCGGTGGGTGCGTGGCAAATGGAACACCAATGTGTCACGATTCACACAACATGCAATGTTCCCTGGGTAAGCAGACAGACGCATATAGCAAGGTATGACTTCTGAAAAAGTTGTGTCCCACCATGACCGTAAAAAAATAGGCAGTGCATGTTTCAAAATGAAATGCACTGCACCCAAGTCTATCCCTTGCTGTATGTCCCTGTGAGCTGCTCCTTTCCATGTCTCAGAAGGCAGCATGGGTGATACAAGTGCCTCAATGGCCCATGGTGAACCAGAGGGTATGTGCCACTGCCCCTGCAGGTGCCCCAGACAACCTTACAATCAACTAGCCATCAGTCCGCCAAAACACATCTGAGCTGTATTGTGTGCTTCAACACCAATATTCGTCCAAGCTCACCCTCAGTGCTGCTACCAAGCCTGCATGTGCAACTGGCCTGGTGGAAGCTTTGCTGTGTTGTGGCCCCGCTGTGCTGCTCACCTTGCCTGGAGTTCCTTGGAACACATCAGCAGTTCTAGGATGTATGTCTGCAATCCCTGTGCCTCTGCTTGCGCACACATGTGCATGTGGGCACCAATAAACGTGTCCAGAATCCAGAAGTCCAATGGGCCATGTCTGCTGGCAAAGGTGGTCTGGAGGCTCATACCCCTGCAGAAAGGGATGTAACACATGATTAATCCTTTAGAGTCATCTGTGTGTGTCTCTTCAGGCATCTCATTACTGGACCATGTCAGAGACGTACATCAGAAGTCACACCATCAGTCCGTCTTTCACATCCAAAGTGTGGAACACACTATCTACGGCATGAATTGCAACAAGCACGTGTACAGTAAAGATAAGAAACATACTACACAATGCATAGCAATGAATGTACACATTAATCATGAAACACCCCATCTACCAAAAGCAGAACAGTGTTCAATAACACCGCAATCATCCCCACTAGGGGTGTTAACACAAGTTACACAGCACCAGACATGCCACAGATATGACAGTCCAAAGCCCTTGTGTAATAGGCTGTTACACCGAACCATCCTTGCGAGCCCATGGATAAGGGAGGCAGGAGTGGCATATGTGAGTCAAGGACCCCAAGCAGCAAACACATACACAAGACAAGCCTGAAGGGCCCAGCTGGAACAGCCAGTGGATGTTTTCGAAAGCCACAAAACACCGCACCGTCACATGAAAGCACAATAGACAAGCAATTTTAAACTATATTAACTAATTACACTAACTATGAAAAACCTACATTACCTTATTAAACTAACTATCAAACAGAAACTTAACTAACTAAACTAAAAGAAAAATCAAAAATTGCCACATATGACCCAGGGGGGAGGGGTGGCACCCAGGAGGGGGAGGTACAGGGTGCTGCTCAACACCCACATGCGATGATGCTGAGCCAACAAAAAAAAACTCCATGGGCTCAATGCCTGCACAGCCCGACCTATGTGGGAGATAAATGGTCGTCCGAGTCTGGCTCATGCTGGAAAGGAGGACGTGGCACAGTAGCCTGGCCACGCCTAGCCGCAGCTTGCCCCTCGATGGCAGCAAGTCTGCCGGACGGGTGAGCCTGGTTCTGTGTGGCGATGTGACGTAGGTCTGCATGCAGAACCTCACGTGATACACGTGCTTCCTCTTGCAAGGTAGCACGTGTAACACAGAGTTCCTCCTGCAAGGCCCGGCTGGACAACCGCTGTACCTCCCGGCAAGCCTGTAGCTCAGCCGAGATGGTACGCTCAAGCTGTGCAAACCTCTCCTCTGCCCGCTGCCTCTGGGACAACATAAGGACACCCAGAGTGGATTTGAGGGAAGCATACTCCTCCCTCAGGGCATCCATGTGCGCCTCTGTGTGAGCAGCAATTGCTTGACGCAGAGACGACATGTCAGCCTGGCGTGCCCTGTCTGAGGCCGCCATGCCCAGCCTGAGCGAGCGGGCCGTGGACCGTGCCGCCTGCTGCTGGAGAAGCACCTGCCTAGCAGGGGGGAGCACAGATCGGGCCTCACGCTCCATGCTCTCAGCGATGTTCTCCATTGCTGCCCCCTGCCGTTCTGAATTGGCAGTCATGTCTTGCTCCCACTCAGTATACTGCGGTTGCGCACGGTGACCGCGTTGCTGGGCTTGACCCCTGCGGGACCCAAGGACCGGGTGTCCTCGCTGTGTTGGCACCGCCCGGGGCTGCACGACTACATGCCCCCGTCGACGTGATGGCCCAGGCACATCAGTGACTGGTGTGGAGGGTGACCCTGAGTCCCGATCCACCACTGGCGGAGGAACCAAGACTGTCTGACCCCTCAGTGCAGGTGTCGCGGACAGAGGAGTGTCCACATCAGAATCACTCACCCCTGACACATGGACTTGATGCTCATCCAACTCGACATGGACGTCAGAGTCGTCATCAGGGCTGGACTCATAGGCAGCCAGAGACAAGATGGACTGTAGCACTTGGGGGTTTTCGTGGCCTACCACCCCATGACCCCCACTTGTGCCGGGTTGATGTAGTGGTAACAACCCTGTGTCTGGCATGACAACACCATCCTCCGTCTCCATTGCGTCATCACCTGAAAAAATATAGAGAAAAAAGGTCACTACACATGTCAGAAGCACACAACACACACACAAACCGACAGCAAACACATCAGGCAGACATGTGACACACAAAATAGAACCTGGCATTCATGCTGGGTCAACTTTGAATTGCTTCTGTGATCAGACCTGTTGTAAGGTGGCAGTGTGCATAGAAGTGGGTCTATGCAGTGCAGCAAATGTGTATGTCACTCACTACCTACATGTACAAGGACTCCATGGTGTGTGTCAGGAAATGTGAAGGCAGTGCAAGGTCAAATTCAGGCATCACGTGCACTGTGCATTCAATGGGTAGCATATCTACAAGTAAAGCACCCCTCCACCCAAGTACAAAAGCAGGGATGCCTGGCATGGTATCAAAAGGCTGACCATAAACCTGTGTATTGACAGGCAGTGTTGACTGGCATCAACAGCTTAATGTGATTCAAGTGACAACACTGCAAATGATGATGGCACAGTAAGCAGGACACATGATGTAAACTCTGGAGGCCGCCAACGTGTGAAGAAGACACAACAACAGTCGGACAGAGTCATTGGCCATTAAACAGGCTGAGGCCTGTGACCCACACAGATAGTCAGACCCTAAACATGTGTGCAACGCAGTACTGAGCCACAGTTGACATGGGAAGGCTGATGAGATACCATGCAATGTATTTCACCCAGGACTTGTATTACAGTGATCATCCAGTCAAGGACACATAGGGGCATGCGTGCAATGCACATGGAGCATGAATGGGCACTCATGTCCCTGCAGGGCATCTGACCTATGCACAGTACAAGTGAGATACCCTGCATCAAGTACTAAGGCTGTACCACACAGCATATGTCTGGCAGATTGTACGCTGGACGTTAGCATGTACACAGGACACATGAACAGGAAAGTACACAATGGCAAGATTGAAGCAGACCAGTGCAAAGGTGGAACTGGGGTGCAGAGTGGCGGAGGAGGGGCAAGGGAGCATGTCTACATGGAGTACACGCATGCAGGCAGAGGACACATGCACGTCAGTCATGCTATGACATTGTGCCTGGGCTGAGAGGAAGGTCACCCCACGCCACATGCAGAAGGGCCAGTGAGCTGGAACATGGACCAGAGGGGTATACTGGTAACCATCATGTGAGTAGGGTGCAATAGTGGTGATGCAGACAGTCCCGTCTGCTCCACATGTCCACCATTCAGCAGAGCAGACATGCATCACGGAAGCATTGCATTACTAATACATCAGAACCATGTACACGTCAGATGTAGTGGCAATCATGCACAACACATCCCACAAGTAAAACGCACACGTCCTCAACAAACACGCATCAACACTCACTGGCTGGGCATCAAAGTCCAGCATCTCTCCCACTCCTTTGACCGATTCAGGTGGTATGAACTCCGCAACGAGTGACTCATGCGGAGTGAGCTCTTCCTCCTCTGGTGCAGGCCCACCGCCAGTCACCAGAGTCAAGTTGTAATTAGAGGCACGCTTAGCCTTAGCGCTGCGTTTGAGGTCATTCCAACGCTTTTTGCACTCTTGTGCTGTGCGCACCTCGTGGCCGAATGAACTGACATTTTCTGCAACATGCTTCCAGTGGGTGTCACGGTGGGCAGCCATAGTCTGACTATTGGCACCCACTATCATGTCACAGCTTTGGACCCGTACGTAGTCCACGAGGAAGTTCAGTTCATGTTTGCAGAAAGGCTTCTTCCACGACGTGCAGGAGGTTGTGGCTGTGTGTGGGGTCCCAGCCTGTGCTGCAGGTGCAACCTTCCTCCTCTTGGACTGTGGCGCAGTCCCTGGCTGGCTAATGCCGCCCTGACTAGTATGGCGAGTGGGTTCGGTGGATTGAGCCAAGGGAGTGGCAGGTGGAGGGACGACCAAAGGCCTGACTTGTGTCAGTGGCAGCTGGGTGCCCTCTAATGGACCCTGTGCAGCAACATCCGCTGTGGTAGGGTCATTGACCGCAACGGTCCTGGTTGGCAGACTCACAACCGGGGTGTTGTTGGGTGCATCTGACCCTGCACTTGCCAACACCCGGATGTTCGGGGCAGCAGATGACATAACTGCCCCAGGGACACGTGTCTTGGTCAGAGCAGCCCTGCATGCCCCTGCGGTACCCCTCCTGGCCTGTTGTAAATCTTCCAAGGGCTCCTCAAGTGCCAACGCAGACTGCGCTGGCAGTCGCTGAGCCTGGGTGGCGGTGTCCACAGCTGCACCTGCAGCTACCACTACCCTTGGGCCCGTGGCAGTCGATGGAACGGACTACCGGGTCACACGGGTGCCAGTGCCAGATGCAGAAGCTGCATCTAACGGAACCACAGGGGGTGGTGGCATGACTGCACCGACACATGGCACAACATTGTGCTCAAGTGGCGCATCCCTGCCTCTTCCCCCTCTGTGGCCGCCCTGGACACCTTGGAGTCCCCCTACTCCCTGGTCACCACGGCCACGTCCCCAACCACGCCCTCCACGAGGAGTACGCCCAGCTGAGGCGCCCCTCACCTTTGCTGGCCTCCCAACCATGGCACAGATGGAGTAGTGCCGGCACAGATGGAGTAGTGCCAATGGGAGGTGTACAGCACAATTGACCTGGGCAATTGGGGTGAAGGGGGTGGGAAGCAAGATGTTAACAGCCCCCCTGCACCTGCAAGGCTGTATGTGACCCCGGTGATGTAGTGACGGGTCACGCAATGCTCAGGCACCCCAAAACTGCAGTAAAACCATGCATGCAACCTGCAGCCTACGTGCGTGGAATCAACCTCCCGCAGTACGCGGTGGCACCCAGTAACACGAATAACGCGTACGCGTGGGACATGCAGGCTACTATGACCTCGAAAATGGGTGTGATACACAGGGGCACCCGCAGTGGGAAAAATAGCATGTGCGACTCACCGTCTGACTAGCGCGATGCAGAAAAACACGCGTAGCCAATACCCCCGCCAAAAGAAGAGATACGTCCTTGATAGCTGTGAAGTTGTGATGGGGCGCGAAACAACAGGAAGCAGCAACACACGTCGGTCTCCACGAAAGGCACTTCCAGCGAACTGCTGCCCCGCTCACCTTTAACCCGTGCTGAGGGAAACGCCCGCGTGCGTCACGTCACGTACGCGCATGGGCCCTTTCCTCGGATTACACGCATTCACACGCTTACGTGCAGTTTTTCACGCGCGCTGAACCACTATGCTAACGTCACGAGGGAAACGGCCGCGCACGCCCGCGTGCATCACGTCACAGAGGCGCTTACGCTTGAAGGGCCTTTGGTCCAATGAAAGCGCGTACGAGTGCTGACGCGCTTACGCGCTAGGGGCCTTTCCTCGAATCACACGTTGACTTGCACATTTTTCACGTGCCATATCACTCTGTATCAAGCTGGCCACGCGTTCACACACAGAAGACCACGCTCCTGCCCAAAAGGCTGAATCACTGCACCCCAGAGCCCCGAGAACGCTTCCACCTGCCATCTGCTGCTGCCTTACTGCCTGCTGCCCACGTGCCCTGCTATTTGCTGCCTGCACATCAGCCAGGGGTGCAGTTGCTGTGTCCACCCCTGCTGGAACAGAAGACTCCCGACTGGGATACCATCGCTCCACAGCCCAGTCCCAGGACCCAGTTGCCCAACCACTCCTGCCTCTGGGGTTGCCATGTCGGGCACTACACCATCTGGCACCACTGGCAACCCCCAGCCAGAGAGGCAGAGGGCCACCAGCTTCACTGCCACCGAAGTTGGTGTCCTGGTGGAGCAAGTCCTGGGGCAGTATGATGCCCTCTTCGGAAGTTCCCGCGCCGACAAGGAAGGACGGACTCGGATCTGGACGGACATTGTGACTGCCATCAACGCGGAGGGGGTGGCAGTCCGCGACTTCCAACATGTCAAGAAGCGCTGGGAGGACTTCAGGTCCAGGACCCTCAACAAGGCCCGGCGCCTCTTGAAGGCAGCAAATGCTAAGGGGCGCCGGGGCCACCTGTCGGAACATCAGATGAGGGTCCTGGAACGCATATGCCCAGCGCTCCACGCCCACGTCCTTGAGAGGCAGACCCGTCTGGAGTCGAGCGGTAAGTGTACATGCATACTGATTGGAAGCTGTGCGTGTGGTGGTGTGCCAGTAGTGTGCAGGTTGTACATGTGTTTTTCTAGGGCCATGTATGGATGTGTATGAACAGGGCTGTGAGGCAGACACATGCAAGTCCTTTCATGTGTGAGACACATGGATGGTGTATGTGTGGGTAAGCATGCAAGCCAAATGCAGATGTGTGAGCACACATGTTTGGATTACTGTGTATGTCAGTTGGCATGGTTGTGATGTCACACATGGATGTTGGTTCCAGCTGCATGTATGTGCACCGTGTACATGTGCATGTGTGTCTATTTGGCAAGGGTGCAACAGTGATGCAACATGGATGCATGTGACCCTGAGATGTGGAAAACTGATTTGCAGATGTGACATGGATGCCGATCTCAACACTGCGAGAGTTGGCGGAGGTGTAAACATGCATGTAAGTGTGGTGGCGTATGTGCATGTGTAGTGCACTCCCTGTGTTTCATGTGATGTCTGGCTCACCTTTGGCTGCTCATGCTGTTGTATGTGAATGGATGGTGCTGGCTGTTGCAATATGGCTGTGGAATAGCTCATGTGTGTGAGTCAAAATGACATGTGTGTTGGGGATTGTGACGCCATGTCTGAAGTTTGACAATGCCACTCATGTGGAACTGTCATGTGTGTATGAGTCCATTGTACAGTGCCCTGATGCCTGTGTTTTATTTCTCCCTGTCTGCAGCGTCAACTGATGAAGAGGGCGGAGAAGGTGCTGTGGAGCACAGCTGCAGGGATTGCACCGCCAGCCGGAGACGCAAGGCCCAGCTCCCCTCACAGGTTGTCATCTCGTCAGGGAGTGAGGAGTCCGGTGCCGCGTCCCAGGCCGCAGCTGCTGAGGGGAGGTCCAAGAGGCAGAGGTCGGAGTTGGACTCCTCGGCAGCAGAAGGGGCAGCAGAGACCCCACAGGGCCCAATGGAGGAAGATGGCATGGAGTCATCCAGGTTGGTGAGGGGTTTGGTGGAGGAGGAGGCCATGCAAGGGACAGAGACGGGGTCTGGAGGTGGGGATTCCACTGGTGCTGGTGGTGCAGTGCAGGACCAGGGACAGGAGGCAGCACAGGCTGCCGCGGAGGTGCCTGTGTGCAATCCTGTCCCTGATCCTGTCACTGCATCATCTTGCACCAGCAGGGATGCCTACGTCCAGACCCGTTCTCAGGGAGGGGATTGGCTTACACCAACTGGCCTTCCTCTCCCTGCGGATGTGGCTATCTGGCACCAGGTTGAGCCTGTCCTGGGTGGGGTGGCGTTGCGTCAACGTGCCATGCGAGGTGACCTGCAGTCTTTTCATGAGGAGACTGCATGTTTTCTCGCATGGCTCGTTGACAGCGGTGACCCACTGGGACAGCTCACTAGGGCCGGATTCCTCCATTTCCTCGACCTTGTTCTGACCCCCTCCTCAACTGAACCCTCTATGCCCCAGTCGTCCTCCATGCCATTTTCCCACCCATGTATCACCTGGGTGCCCTGTGGAGCTGCCTCTGACCCTGCGGCCAGGCTGGTGGACAACAGATCCCTGCCACAGTCGGGAGTCGGACGTCCAGCAGGGGTGGCCACCTCCACAACTGCACCCTAGCTGGAGGAGGATGTGCAGGCAGCAGGAGCCAGGGCACAGGCAGCAGCACAGCAGCAGCAGCAACAAGGTGGGAGCCATGATGGCTCAGGGCCTTCATCATCGGAGGGGCAGGCATCGGCCAGAGGGCAGGAGGACCCTGGACGGGAAGTGTCTTCCGTGTGGCAGCGGTTGGGCCATGCGATAGATGCGGAGCGGTAAAGGGCGGAAGAGGCACGGCTCACGATGCTCAGGGCAGAGAACTCCATGCATAGGGCCTTGAGGCGGGCTGAGTGCCTCGAGGCCATTCGCAGGGACCTGGAGTAACAGATGTCATCGTCCCTGCGAACCCTTGGGGCCATGGAAGAGGACCGCCTCCGGGACATTGCGCAGGAGTTTGATGATGCCCTGGCCCGGGACATCCAAAAGTGAGCCGTCAGACTAGCCTGCTGCCCTTGTAAATAGTTAGATAGTGTTAGGTTTCCTTTGGTTTTTTCTTTATTTTGGACCTTTAGGACAATGGACCACATTTTTGTATATAGTTTTTTTTATTAGGTAGGGGTTTTTGATAGGTTTCATTTCTTCAGTTGGGATCATGGACCCTGGATTGTTCATCTGTATATAATTCACTGTTGGATTCTACTTTTTTCTTTGGATTTCCCCATGGAGCAATGGTTTTCACTTTTGTTTTGCCCTTGGATTACATTTTTGGAACTGTGACTTTGGACACCTTTCCTTTGGATTATGATTTGTTGTTTTTCATTATTTTACAGACATGCAGCTTTTCTTTTTTAATTTCCATTGACGTTTGTTTGATTTTAATTCCATTCATGTTGCTTTTAATACATTTTTTTCATCAAACTTTGATGTGTGGTATCATCTCATTGGTTTCATGCATGTCATGATATGGGTTTTGACATTCACTTGCACCCATTGTGTGTATGTGACGGACATGTGTTCATTTAGATACTTGCCATTGGGGTTGTATCATGTAATTGGCATTTCTAAGTGGGTGGATGCAATACTTGGATGGGTGCTTGGCATGTGGAGGCTGCCCATAAGGGCCAGGGATCTAGATTGTGATGACATGTTGGCTGGGGGACATGTGTCGGGGCCTGCTGGCAGGTGCCCCGCCCTACTGGGGGATGGGGTTGCAGGGGGACATGAGTGGGAAATGAGTGGGGGCCTGCTGGCAGGTACCCCGCACTGCTGGGTGGTGGGTGTGCAAGGGGACATGAGTGGGGGCCTTCTGGCAGGTGCCCCACACTGCTGGGGGGTGGGGGTGCAAGGGGACATGAGTGGGGGCCTGCTGGCAGGTGCCCCACACTGCTGGGGGCTGGGGGAGCAAGGGGACATGAGTGGGGGCCTGCTGGCAGGTGCCCCGCACTGCTGGGGGTGGGGGTGCAAGGGGACATGAGTGGGACATGAGTGGGGGCCTGCTGGCAGGTGCCCTGCACTGCTGGGAGGTGGGGGTGCAAGGGGACATGAGTTGGTGATCAGTAGTGCAAGGAGACATGTGTCTTTGCTGGGGGGCTTGCCCATGTTGGGTGGGCTGCCTGCGGGACATGACCAGGGGTGCAGGGTAGTCCCCTGTGGTGTGGGCTGCCTGCAGGGGCCGTGGAGGATATACAGGGAACACCTGGGAGGACCCACACTGCCAAATCACATGTAGGACTCCCTGGCACCCCCGAAATACACGTACCCTGCTGAAATCGCATGTGAAACTTCCAGCGCACCCCTGAAATACACGTACCCTGCTGGAATCGCATGTGAAACCTCCCACGCACCCCTGAAATACACGTACCCTGCTGAAATCGCATGTGAAACTTCCCGCGCACCCCTGATATACACGTACCCCGCTCGCACAGGGCCAATCGCGTGTGAAACTTCCCGCGAACCCCAGTAATGCACGTACCCTGCTGAAATCGCGTGTGAAACTTCCGGCGCACCCCTGAAATACACGTACCCTGCTGAAATCGCGTGTGAAACTTCCCGCGCACCCCTGATATACAAGTATCCCGCTCGCACAGGGCCAATCGCGTGTGAAACTTCCCGCGCACCCCTGAAATACACGTACCCTGCTGAAATCGCGTGTGAAACTTCCTGCGCACCCCTGTAATACACGTACCCTGCTGAAATCGCGTGTGAAACTTCCCGCGCACCCCTGATATACAAGTATCCCGCTCGCACAGGGCCAATCGCGTGTGAAACTTCCCACGAACCCCAGTAATACACGTACCCCGCTTGCCGTGCTGGTACAGGGTTAGCGCATTCCTTTGCGCTGGATTGGGGATTTCTATGGCTTTTCCCTGCGCGAGGGGCGTTCTTGGGGGCGTAACTGGCGCTGCTGCAGGGTTGCTGCGCCACTGTGCGCCACGGCTGGTTTTGGTAGCTGAAATCCATGAATACGCTGTGCACGGAAATGGATTTTCGCGCACGCGGCTGGCGCAGAGATTCGCACGCGCACACTGTGCGCCAGACGCGTGCGCCACTTGTGCGCTGAATTCTATGAATTACCCCCATAGTCTCTGTTATCAATAGCCTTACCCGTATAAATATCCAACAGTTGGCCAAAAGAGGACTGCCTCATAGGCTTTGCGAATCAAAACAAGCCTCCAATTGCTTGGTTCATTCTCGGCGACTGTTTGGCAATTTTAGTATTCCATGTAAGGCACTGGTTGGAACTGATCCCAAGGTAAGCAAAATCCTGACAGACAAGAAGCTTATGGCCATTCAATGATATATGGACCCCCTTTGATCTCCGAGCATTATTAGCAAAGCACATCACAACACATTTTCCTTTATTTGCTGCGTAATCTCGGTCCCGCATATAGCTACTTTATGTATCGACCAATTTTTGCAGAGATTTGGGAATTGTAACAAGTAGGACTACCTCATTGGCATAATTTAGAACATCTGCCTCCACATTAGGGGACATCGGTATATGTAGCTTCTAGGGTGGATGTAAACCGGTTTATATAGCGATTGAATAGCAGTGTGCAAGTACGCATTCCTGACTAACTCCCTTCCCCACCTCTTTGGGCTTAGTCAGTTCCCCTTCACTCTGGTAGCAAATCCAAACCCTTGAATCAGCATGGGGAAACTCCATCATCTGGATTAATGTTCTTGGTATACCCATCTGATCAAGGGCTACCAATAGGAGTCACCTGTCCAAGTGGTTAAAAGCTGAGCTCAGGTCCATAAAGGCCACATAGACAGGAGATCACAGAAGGAGTACATTGTTTGCCAAAATCAAGTAAAGGTGGAGACATTGATTCACAGTGCCCAGTCCCACCCAGAAAGCCAACTGAGTATCAGTCAAAATGTTGTGGTTTCCAACCTACTCCTCCAGTCTGTTTAGCAGCATTGCTGCAAAGATCTCGTATGCCCCATCCAATAGGGTAACTTGGCGGAAGGAGGAGGCACTGGCCCAATTGACATTCTTATAAATCGGGACAATAATGTATCTTCCAGCTGGCTGGGATATGTTTGGTGACAATGAAACGATATGATATGGCATTTATAACGCGCCTATACACAAGTGTTTCAAGGCACGACAAGGCAAGGGAGGGAGAACAGAGGGAAGACAGAGACAGCAATCTTATTGGCCAGGTGATATTGAGATTGTGCAAGTGCAGGGGAGATGGAAGGGGAGAAGTGTGGTGGGAAGGGTAGGGGCAGTGCCGTACATAAGATAACCTTGCAAAATAAATAAAGATAAATAAATAAAATCAATCAAAATAAAAAGATAATAAATAAAAAGAGCGTCCAGCTGGTGGTAAGTGCAAGGGTAAGGGCAGACATCAGGTGTCAAGTGCTGGCAGTGGGCTGTAGGGATGTAGAAACAGTCCCTGAGTGCAAGGGTTGCCAGGGGGGCAGTGCAGGTGTGCAACTGTCGGGAGGGGACCTGGGCCCGAGATCAGAGGGTAGTCAAGTAAACCAGAGTAGAGGATGTTGAAGACTTGGCTAGGAAAGGAGCCCACAGGTCAGTGTTTGCAGAGTTAGCACAGTATTGCTGCCAAGTATCAATGTTCCTTCCATGTGAACAGGTTATACTATATAACTACCCCCTATGACAAAGTCAGGCATATTCATGTAAACATGTTTACATTGGAGTGCCTATAAAGCCCTAACTATCACAAAGGACCTTAGAATTTCCAAGGCAACTATGTATTCCTCTGACAACCAAGGTAACATAAGGCAAAAAATGAAAAACAATCCAAAGGTTAGAGCACATAATGAAATGTAGCATTTCAATTGCAAAATAGAGATTCAGACAGAAAAGCTGCTATACCGTGAAAGATGTGGCCGCCTGTCTAATCGGCAAACCCTACCTATAGCTCAGGATATAGTCTGCCCCATTCTCATGATATCACCTAATAGTGGGTATGCACACTTCAGCAGTTATAAACCCACTTATAAAATTAAGCAGGTAAATATGTAGCATTCTACGAAACATCTTACTTGCAAATGTGATATGCAGTATTTCTTTTTTTGTTTAAATATTTTCATTAATGTTATTTAACATCAGAAGTTACAATCAAAGTCAATACAGTTTTCGGGAATTACATAACATATCACATTCAAAGAAAGCGTACATCGATTGAATATAATTGATCTATGCTAGGCAGCATTTACTCACTTTGATGGCGGAGTGCTAAAGTGGAGGGCAAAAAGGCAGCATATACAGATGTATGCCGCTTTTTGCCCTGCATTTTGCCACTCTGTCATGCAAATAACAAAAATGTGGCAGTGGGGAGTCACCTACATTTATGTCAACACGTAGCAGCTCCCCCACCAGATTACTTGATTGAAAGACATGGGATCACATGTCTCCCTGCTTCCCTCCTCCCTCTTCTCTGTTATGGAATCAGTCTTGCATTACCGCCTGCTAACATGCAGACTGATTATATAGAAACTGATAAGTAAACACCACCTGCAAATCACAATTTGCTGGTAGCATTTACTTTTTGCAAAGCAGTGAGCAAAAGCAAAGAGTGAAGTCAATTTTGCCTTGTTGTGCTCTTTACTTTTGCACCCCCCACCTTGTTCATGTTGGAAATTACATGCAGAAACCCCACAGCCCGTAAGTGCACACGTTTGTGTTCCCCTACATGTAATTTGCATTTTTTTCAAAATGACCCCCAAACGTATTAGCAGACATTGGGAGTCATTACTAGCGCGGCGGTAAGGGGTTAACGGCGCCGGTAAGGATGCCGGTGCCATTAATTCCTTATGCTGCATTATGAGGTCCCTTAGCGGGCCCCACTAAGGCGAGCCGCTAAGGGACCCGGGAGCTAATCACGGGCCCGTTATTAACGGGCCTGTTATTAACGGGCCTGTTATTAGCTCCCTCCTCATTCCCATTGAGCTCTATGGGGGCTCGAATGGGAATGGGGATGGGTATTTTAAATGGGGACTTACCAGGTCCTCCAAGGTTGGAATGACCTGTTAAGTCCCCATTCAAGGAACCCGGACCGGGACACAAGTTTGGAGGCAGCCATGGCCCTAATAGCACCATGGCTACCTCCAAACTCGTAATGACCCCCAGTGACACTATAAGAGGATTAGCACTTTATTTAAAATGGGTGTGTCGCTTTTAGCAATTCAAACAGAGGACAAAAGTAGGTATAAAGCAGAAAGGACTACAGCATTGTTCAGGCACATCCGAAAGCAGCAATGCTTTTTCGTATTTGTTGAAAATTCTCAGTATCACCCTATTCTCTATTCAAGTAAGCTATTCTTTTCTGATGACCTATGCCTATCAAGAAATGACTGCTTATGTAAGCAGAAAAAATTGACCACGACATTTCTAAAAACCAAGCACATTTTAATGAGAGAAGTGCAAGCCCTGCTTGCTTTTTGACTTTCCTGTCTAGAAAGGACCCTGAACTTTTACTGCGTGCATAACAAATGAATCCCAAGGTAACAAGACGCATGATTATTTCATGCTTTGCTTCCTTTTACAGTCTTAGCAGAAATGAGATTTTTGATTAAACAATACAGATAGCCTTTTCTCCCGGACATGTGATGTTGTCTGTGCTTCCCCATGCGTGCCTCTCAGCTCTTCTTAGTGCGCGCATATGCGATTTAAAGTTTCACTCGCTTAGCAGTGATCACTGCAAGGACTACTTGGGCAACAAAGGAAGAGATGAGATTGCTGAACAATGGTGTGTTTGAGAGTGCAGGAGACATTCAAAGGGATCTCCAGAGGCGTTGCTAGGCGGGGGGGGGGGGGGGCAGAGGGGGCTATAACCCCTGGTCTTTTGGTTGTAGCCCCGGATAGAATTTCAGGAGCTACAACCAAAAGACTATAGCTAGCCCCCAGTCCCAACAGTTCCGACATTAGCATTGCCCCGGATCTTTTCCTGACCTAGCAACACCCCTGGGGATATCCGTTACTTTTAAGATCTCACATATGATAAGGAACCAGCCCTTGCAAGTGTTTAATTGTCTATTTCTTGGTCATAATATAACGGGATTGTTGTTTATTAAAAAGTATACCCTGAAGTTACACTGCAGTGCTGCCAACTAGGTATGTTTATTCAGATTACAGATATCCATCAAACAACACATAGAAAACAATGAATCACATCATAAAAGAAAGAGAAAAAACAATGCATATCACACAGAAGGGTAATATTAGCATAAAACCACCTTCACATTCTCACAATAGAAATATAAAACGGGTAAATACGTTTAAAAATAGAGGGAAACACAATGTACACAGCACAGTACTACATATCTGTCTCATGGAATAATTTAGTTCTTCGTTGCCATGCACATTTCAGAAAGCAGGCAGGTGCAAAGGCAACTACTACATTCAGGAGGGACATTAATAGCCGAAATGCTGGTCTCCAGTGTCGTAACCCACTTGACCGAAGAACGTTTAATAGATATTTTCTCTGAATGTCATTGCAGAGCGGGCCGAGCAGCACAACATGCAGTAATATTTTCAACTCTCCACACCAGCAATTGCAATCACCCAAATTTGATGCACCCGACCACTTACATGTTATAGCTTTTAAGTGAAAGGCATTTAACTGGGCCTTTGTGAAAAGAATTCAGTGGAAGGTGTTTGAGACCAAAGTAAGATACTCCGCTAAGCCCGCAACAGGGTAAAGCGGGAGATACATCCTAACAGATGTGCCTCCTATCGGATAGTATCCGATATGTTGTTATGAGAAGCTGGATGGGCAGACTTGCAATGATTTCTGGATTTTCATAATACCAAGCCAGCCCCATTAAGGCCAAAACTCTTTTAATGGAGAGCAACCACCCTATTCTGTAAGAATTCTCCAGATGCAGAAGATTCTTGAGCAGTAGTCTCGTTTGTGTCCCCTCTTTATTGGTCCACACACAGATTGCCACATCACAATCAATTTTAGTCTTAGTACCCCTGTGGGGAAGGGCAAGCCAGTTTCCAAGTGTACTGGATACATTGTGGTAGTTAGAAGAACAAAAAAGCGGCGAGCAAGAAAACAATGTTTTCCCCTCTTTAGTGTCAGCAGATTCCCACAACCCCATAACTCACACCCATAGTGCCTGGTATGAATAGCCTTACCCCTATAAATATTCAACATGTGGCCAAAAGAGGACTACCTCACAGGCTTTGCGAATCTGAACAAGCCTCCAATTGCTTGGTTCATTCTCAACGTAAGGCATTGGTTGGAACTGATCTCAAGGTAAGCAACATCCTGACAGATGTGAAGCTTAAGGCCATTCAATTATATATGGACCTCCTGTGATCTCCGAGCATGATTAGCAAAGTGCATCACAACACATTTCCCTTCATTTGCCGCCTAATCTCGGTCCCGCATATAGCTACTATATTTATTGACCAATTTTTGCAGAGATTTCCGGGCTCTAACAATTAGGACTACCTCATTGGCATAACTTAGAACAGGCAGATGTCTGCCTCCACATTAGGGGACATCAGCATGCATAGCTTCTATGGTGGATGTAAACTGGTTTAGATAGAGATTGAATAGCAGTGTGCAAGTACGCACTGCTGACTAACTCCCTTCCCCACCTCTATGGGCTCAGTCAGTTCTCCTTCCCATCCGGTAGCAAATCCAAACCCTTGAATCAGCATGGAGAAACTCCATCATCTGGATTAATGTTCTTGGTATGCCCTGTTGGGTGTCCTGACCCACGTTTGATCTATCATGCTGCAACATTTGGTGCTGTGGGCTTAGAAAATCCAAGATGGCCAAAAAGCCCACATGTGCGCCAAAATCCAGGAGAACCACACAGTTTGTGCACACTAAAATGGTTGCCTAACTTGCCACCCACCAGTGCGAGCAGGATGGGCCGGGGTGCCATGAGTGAAATGTGTGCCAAAGGAAAAACCGCACTTTAAAATTACCTTTGGTTTCTCTGAATGCCAGCTCAAAATGCCTATTTTCAAACATTGCAACACATCCAAAAATCTCACTGAACACCAGCGGACATCTGGCAGAATGAAGTATGTGTGCATACTAAATCTGGGAAGTTGAAGAGCTCCAAAACAATGTTCATAACAAGACTGGCTGAGCTCTGCAGGTCTGCAGCAGCCTAACTGAAACTGGATTTAAAACTACCAAAAATCGAAAATGTTTAAATTAACTGATTGACCTACTTTCGAGTGTCACATAGTTTGTAACTGTTAAAATGTCATAGTTTTGAACTTAGAATCAGCATTCTAGCTGCATATGTAAAAATGGTCTTGACTTAAACTGGGGAACAAAAAGTGACATTTTACCTGAAACCTGGCTTAAGGAAACTGGAATTCTGCCAGACAGCTACCCCCGACAGGAGTGGGGGCTTGCCCAACAAATGCATTCCCAGGCCTGGCTGCATTCTGTTGCTCCTGCCAAAAGGAGGTCACACACTCTCTGATTGAATTACCAGGGGATTGAAAGAAACTAAAGAAAGGGCCCAGGCAGATGGTTTATTAGGGTGGTCGTAAATGGCTTCCTTTTGAACAAAGCCCTGCCTTGACTCAGGCAGATGGTTTATTGGGGGGACCGTAAAACAGCTTCCTCTTGGCAGAAGCTGGGAGGGGCAGGGTCTCTGAGCTTGGCAGAAACTGGATAAACTGGTTTCTATACCATGTGACCTGAAAAGACACACCCCTGTTGGCCAGAATATGATTCTAAGAAAGATGTATAACTCACAGTGCGGACTTGTCAAAATTATTTAAATGATACCATAATTCTTGTCATTTTTCGGTGCACGTTTTAAGACGCGTTGGGAATTTGTGTGATGTTCTGGGGCAAAACCCCGCTATTTATTGACACCACAGACTCTGTGTTTAAGCTAGAGACATGGGAATTTACTGGAGTATGTATGGACAGGCCGTGTATATGTGTATAATTTTTAATGAAAAACCAATGTTGCAAAACCAGTTAAAAAATGCAAAATGTTGCCAGTTCTGAATGCGAGCTCTTAGAAACATCAGAGTTTGAACAGAGTATACCTCATGTGATCCATGATGGGTGCATGTAATTTCAAACCACTGTGTATCTATGAAATATGTCTTTAGGTCAAATATAGATTTGTGTGTAATTTGACAGGGGAGTGTCCTTTCTGCAAGCCATTAAATGACATCATTCTGACACACAATCCTGTTCTCCAGTGAGAACGCAAAGAATTCTCCAACCTATCAGAACTCTGAAGGGGTTGGGCCTAGAAAGCTAGCCTCTCCACCCACTTTCAAAACACATAAAAAGAGACTGCTGGGACAGGTAGAGACATTCCATTCCATTTGCTGCGGAGCATGCTGACCGACGACTTCACATCCAGAGATCCTACACTTAGACTTCCAAGCTAAACAGAGACTACAGAACTTTGAACCAAGAAGGCCCACTGCAAGCAAAAGTATTTGTCAGCAGGCCCAAAAATCATTTGCAGACTATCAACAGCCGGGCGAGCTGTTTGAATTCCCTGCCTAGAACATTGCTGTGTCCGGAGAAAGCGGGACTAGGAGCCGTGCAGACCGGTGCTAGACCAGACCAGCAGAACCCAAGATCCAGGAGCAGTGCCGGTGACCCAGAAAGCAGAGCTGTACTCGGAACCGGAGACCAGATCGCTGTGAAGTGCTGTGCGCAGTGACCGGATCCGTCACAAAGTCGCCTTCCTGTCCAAAATCTCTTGTGAGTACTCAGCAAAACTCAGAACCTATCCCTTAGTTTAATATAATATAATTCAATCTATTTAACCTAAGTAGAACTGTCACCTGTCATTTTCGAGCTGCAAGCTGTAACCTGTCGCTTTGAACTTTTAAAATTTCAAATCCGAAAAACTACCTTTATTTAATCGTCCGTATCTCTGGAACCGTTTGGGCTAGGAACTTGGTTTAACTTTCCTCTGAAAGCTTAGAATCTCAGCTTTTCAACAATCATTGAATCGACTTGCTATTCCTTATACTATGATTCAAACACTTGCGAATTTTACCGCGATTTGCGATTTGGTTAAAAATCCAGCCACGTGTAACCATCAGCAGTCATCTCTTTCTTTGCTAAAAATTCGTTTGCCTCTTAATCACCATCTCTGAATCATTGCTAAAGTGAGCCTGAACTCATATTAACTAGATACCACTCACCCTGAACCTCCTGAAGGGAATTAAAAGCATTTTCAGCATATTTCTCACTGCATTGTCACCATATTCAAAGCATTTTGCCTGTGTTTCAAACTTCTGTAGTCTAAGCTTGCTGGGGTGAACTGAATTACATTTGATTGCATTTCTAAGAACTGTGTGCTCTCCTCTTCATTTCCTTACATTGCATAAGGGGAGGAGTGGATTGCCAGAGAAAAGTGATTACATTGTTTTGTTGAAATCATATTGAGTATTTTCTGTATTGCATTTTCATTCAACATTGCATCCATCTGAAACTAGATAAAGCATTCTCTACCACCTTATTCTTCTGTTCCTATTCCCAAGCGTGCTACCTCATCCTTTATACTACTCCTGGGTAATCAAATCAGTTTATTAGTAGAACATTACCCATTGTTGTTAACTGCTCATGTTCTAAAGTGTGATATTAATTATTAATTTATTATAAAGTGTGATATATATATATTGTTTACATTCTCAAATAAACCGTTTAAACTTGCAAAACAGAACTACTTCTTGGCTCAGTGGGGTCAGGGGGGTTCCAAGAGAGGGGTGTTATATAGGGGTAGTCATCCAGAACTCATGAACTGGACATAAAGATATATCAATAAGGGTTTCCATTCAGTATCCCAGACTAGGCATTGACTTAGCTGTAGTGCTGGATTGAATCCTCTTACAAAGTGGGGGCTCGAGCCAGACGTCTGGGTTAGATTTATCACTTGTGCAGATTAATACAGTGTGCTAACTGACAGGAGACATACATCCGGTCGGATCACCACGCTGTGTTACGCTGTAAAGCACTCCTCAAAGGAACGCTCTAAGGAAACCGTCTGTTTTGCAAAAATAAAATACAAACTTCTGTAAGTCAGGAAGGAACTCAAATTCCAGAATGCCGACACTGGTAGACATCAAAATAGCCAGAGAGCACTTCTTACATAAGCTATTTGTGAGAGGTGAGTGGACTCATCAGGACCAAACGGTCTGGTTGCAGGCAATCGCGCAACAGGTCACTGAAACAGGGTCAGATATATGTGGAGATCAGGGTCCCCTACATGTGGCCCGGAGTGAACTATACATGGCCCCTAAGGCTAAGGATGAGCACAACAAGATTGCCAGGGTAGCGACATATTTATATTTACAAATGGGAGCCATGCAGGACAAATGTGCTGAAGGCCAAGATCTTGCGAGTAGGCAACTGCTGGCATTACAGAAGGCCCACTCTGATCTGGACTCTTCTGAGCAGAGGCTGCAGAGGAGCTAGGAGTCAGAAAAGGATAGTAGGCAGTATATCATTAAAATAAAAGAGGACATGGATATACTGCAACAGGAAAAGGCTGACCAGGATACCAGAATTCTGGCCTTGCAGAAGGAACGCCAAGACAGTTTGGACCCCCTACTGCAGAGCCAGAAAAAGCTGGAGCAACAGATCAATTTCAATAGGGCATGCACAGAGCAGGTAGCCACCCTGCAAATCCAACTAGACAGAGAGAAAGAGGAGAGCAATAAACTGATCCTGAAAGACCTGGATACCTAGGCAGAGTTTGATCAGGAGCGCCAGAAAGCTGGTGCCTTCCAAAGGCAAAGGGACGACCTGACGGTACAGATGCAGACTCTTAGTCAGGAAAGGGACACCTTAGGCCAGGAAGTCTGCCACTTAAAAAGAAAAATGGAAGAAAATCACCTGGCCCACAAGGGACTGGGTGACCTCCAAAAAGAACACCAGGACTTGCTAGAGCACATCAGGAGGGTGGAGGAGGCTCTGGCAAGACAGGAGCAGGCCTGTAGGGATGGGACTCAGGAGGTAACCCTTCTGCAGCAAAGACTGGCCCAGTGCTCTAGGACCAATCAGGAAACGCAGAGAGAGAATGAGGCTCTCTGCCAGCACAATGATAGGCTCCAACAACAGGTAGCAATGCAGGAGAGACTGATAGAGTGTAGTAAGGCCTTAACTGAGGAACTGAAGGTGCAGGCTCTTGCATTGCAACAGGGAGCAGGGGCGGATAGAGACCAGGTTCGCTGGGAAAGGGAAACTCCTGAGCATAACCTCAGGAGCCCTAGTACCAGAGGCCTTTATCTCTCTCAGTCCCTGGACTCTGCCACCCCCATGTCCCCTGGCGCACATGAGCACCGGGCCACAGGGATGGCAGATTACTATCCAGCCAGAAGCATGGGGCTCATAGGCCAGTACCTCCCAGGAATGCATGGGCGGGCATCCGGGTATGGGCACCTAAGCACAGTGCAATTTAGTGGGGAACCCCAGGGGAATAGGCCCATTAAGGACATCCTGAAAACTTCTGCCCAGTTAGGTCAGTGGGGGGGTACCCATCAAATCCTGGCAGCAAATGAGGAATCTGAAGACTCCTCTGAATGGCGCAGGACACAGGAGACCAGATCCCCACATTCTGCCAGCCAATCCCAGGCTCGCAGAATCCGGGAAAACCTGGAAGATCAGACAGGAACCTCTGGGAGCAGTGCCTCTGAGTCAGAGGATGAATGGACCAGGGTTACCCGAACCAAAAAGGCCAATAAGGCAAAAAGGGACTTGCTTAAGGACCCATTGAAGCAAATAAAGGCAATAAGGAGTGTCATCACACCTTATCACAAGAACGCCAAGTATTCTGTTTGGGAACACTTGGAGCTTTACGAGCAAATGATGGAGACTTTCCATTTGAAGGACAGCCAAAGCTGTATTCAATATGTAAAGTGGACCTTCTCACCAGAATACTCCAGTTTCTTTGCGGGGCTGGAGGACCAAAATCATTTAAGATGGTCCACCTATAAGGCGGCCATCTTGAAACATTTTTCTGTTCACAGAAATCCTCAAGAGGCTCGCAAGGCAGCCTACAATTTGCAATGTGGGGAGGATCAGGCCCCACAAGAATTCGTGCAAGAACTGAAAATTGCCTTTGCGCAGACCACCAGAAGGGTGCGCACAGACAGCAGAGAATTTGTCAATACATTTTTCCATGCCTTGCCCAAATATATAATGACCCAGCTCGTGAGAGATTTTCATGAGAAAAGATCTTTAGACTGGATCATTGAACAGGCTACCCGGATCTATGAGGTGCAGAAGCCCAGAGAAAATAAAAGCAATACCCAGAAAAATCCCAAAACCAACAGCACCCCTGCTGCTGCCAAGGTGGCAGAGGTAAAGGTCACCCCCGTTTTGGATTTGGAGATGGGGGGCCTAAAAACCTACCTGCACCTAATAATTCACAGCCCAGAAGGCCCTCGGGCCAGTCACAGACAGGGAGTCGCGGAGGTAGTCCCACAAATGGGGTCCCCCGCTCCCCTGACTATGTAAGTCCCCGCTATAAGGGAAACCGACCAATCCTGGGGTATGTGTGGACTCCTCCAGCCCAAGGGGGGGGATCCGGCCAAGCACCTAACCCAGGGAACTTCCCTCCCAACTTCCCACAGGAGGGCAGAAATTCTCCAAATCCTGGGCAGAACTTTTTCCCCAGGTATCCGCCCAATTTCCAGCCCAAAAATCATCCATCCTTCTTTCCCCAATTCCCTGAGCACAGACAACCTAATCCGGGAGATGGGAGGCCAAGGGTGGAGGGGTACCAAAATCTTCCCAACTAGGGGTACTACCAGAGAAGGGATAGCTACCCTTCCCGGGATCAGCCCAGGGGAGAAAATAGAGCCCCGTATCAGCCTGAGCGGGTTTCCCAGTTAGAGCGCCAGGTCCAAAATATGGCACGGGATCTGGGTCACATACTGAGGGCTCAACAGAACCCTCAGATGAGCATGCCACCGCAGAATGCCCCAAACTCTGGACCTGGTGTTCCAGAACAATGGCGGGGGCAGCACCCCGATAACACACCGGTTCCCAGGGAGGAGGAACAAGGGGAAGGGGGGTGTAAAGCCTTGGAGGAAGCTTCCTTCCCAACTTGTAAACAGCTCCTAGAAAACCAGGAACCGGAAACAAAATCTCCTACCCCTGAAAGCCTGCCTCCCAAGGAGCAGAGGGGGGGTAGGAGAAACAAAGAACCCAAACAGACCCACTTTGTGGAGGAGGTACAGGTCTTCCAATTTGAGGGAGAGGGATCCTCAGAGGATCCTGGGGAAAGGACCTTCTCCTTCAGAGATGGGGGAACTCCTCCCAAGGAAAAATGGGTCCCAAGGGATTCCAATCCAGACTGGGGAGATATGGAGACTGAGCTACCGCCGCCCATCATCTCATCCCAGAACCCACAATACCGAAATCCCCTGGTTCAAACCCATCCTGGTGACTGCCTCCAAGAAGGGGGGGCAGCCCAGAACCGGAACCAGGGGAACCCACAATGGCTCTGATCTCCAGTTGCCAACTTTTTATTTCAGATTCCCAAGGCTCTCCACAGAATTCTGCCCAAATCTCTTCTCTAGCAATGTCCAAAACCAGAAAGTTAGCCCACCAGTTGTCCAAAAATGTGCATTATCTGTGCCCCCTTGAGGAGAAGGAGGGAGGATACTATGCCCCGGTACAAGTACAGGGGCAGGGTACAATTTTGGCACTGGTGGACACTGGATCCCAAGCTACCCTTCTGTCCAAAAGGGCCTTTGATGAACTAAATGCAGGAAGGGGGGAGAATTACCGTATTCCTCTCACCTCTCTTCCTGGACAACTGCAGAACTTTGACGGGAAGGAAATTCCCGTTGAGGGGACTGCAGACTTGGACATTAAAATTGGGCGACACAAGGTGAAACACCCGGTCATAGTAGTGACTCCAGAGGGCACCCCTTGTTTACTAGGGAATGACCTCCTGAGAAGGTTGTCACCCCTAATAGATTGTGTAAACAAGGTCCTCTGGACCCAGACTAGCCGACCAATAAAATTAAAACAGAGTGTCAACCATGTTAGTTTAAACAGCACCTGCCACATGGTTGAACAAAAATCTGACCAAGTAGAATTTCACTTCCAGAACAACCAAACTCCATACGTGACAGTAATAGCAGTAGGACAACAGACTAGTGATGGGGGGTCCTCTCTATTTCTGAAAATCAACCTTCCTTCCAGTTAAAGTGGTACTCCACCCTGGAAGGAAACACTTTGAAATTCTTTACTAATCCACAATCAGAAACTCCCACTCCTATAGTCCAGAAAGATGTGAAATCAGCTCAGAGCCTGGCTGATATTCAGCAAATTGGAGAGCAGTTGTTCATCCCTGTTCAGTTAAATGATGGGAAGGACTCTGTTCTCGCTCAAGTGTGTGTGAACAACGGTAAGAGCTTCATCAGCGAAGCCATGTTCCGCCAACTCCCAAAAGATCCAGCCATTCCCACATTCAAACTGATAGACAAATGGGAAATGGAACTGGAAGCACCCAATTCCAAACATCTCCTGCCAAGCAGGTGTATGCTCAAAATCTCCATTGGCAACAAGAGCATAGTCCACAATTGTTGGGTCGTGCGAGACGTCACTGCCGCTTTTTACTTAGGCAGTGACATTCTCAATCGCTTTGCCATTAGTTTGGACCTAATAAACTTCAAAGCTTGGTCCCGATTAGCGGATAATCCCATGGGCTTTGATGATCTAGAAAAAGCATTTACGTCAGCTCAATTGCTACCTTATGCAGTTGAAATTCAGATCAAAGAGGAAGTCACCATCCCAGAAAGGACCCGACAATTCTCCCTGGAAGTGAAAGTTAAAAGAGGACAATATTTGCAAAACCCTGATGCTTATATACATCTAAATGCTTCTCTCCAACAGTAAGGGTTGGGGGTAAACCCAACTCCATTAGTCAACATAGAACATGAAACCATTCCAATAGAGGTGGATAACAGCGACTTAAAGAGTATTACTCTAGCCGCAGGCACCATTATTGGAATGGCGGTTGATGACCGACATTTTTCCATTGATTTAGGAAATGAACTGTTAGGACCAATCCCCAAGGACTGCTTTGACAGTGACAGTGATGACAATACAACACCAGACAGGATTTTTACCCGGCATGGGGGGAACTTCCTGGTGTACACTTCTTGCCCTTATGGTAAGGAAGATGTGACTTGTGACTTCAGGAGGGATGAGGTGATTTTCCAGGTCCATGAGGGCTGCCTTTACCACCTGAAGCCTCCAGTCCAAATCAGCACTCTGACCAGGGACTTCTCCACCAAGCTGGAGGAGGCCGCTGAAATAGCCAAAACAGAAGTCTTTCCAGGCTTCAGGCAGATGGTGGAAGAGAGAGTCAACCTAGCTGATGCCTGTGTGACTCTGGAACAAAAGCAAAAGTTGAAACAAGTTTTCTTGGATTTCCAAGATCTCTTTGCGGTAGACTCATATGACTGTGGTCGCACCGACATCCACACAACAACAATCCCCACGGACCCTGGCATGACTCCAGTGTTTGTAAAGCAATATCGTTTGCCTCTCGCATCCATGGAGTCCCTTACTGAAATAATTAAGAACCTTGAGTCCCGGGGAATAATTCGTCCAATACACAGCACCTTCAATAATCCGGTGATGGGAATACTGAAGCCAAACGGCCAGTGGAGACTCTGCGCCGACCTCAGGGAGCTGAACAAACGGGTCCATACTTCCCGATGGCCTCTGCCCTACATTGACCAAGGGCTGGCCCAGATCCAGGGGTCACAGGTATTCACTGCAATAGACCTGACCAATGGATACTGGACTGTGCCTGCCAGTAGGGAGGACCAATACAAGCTGGCTTTTACCTTTGGGGGCCAGCAGTACACATGGACCCGGACTCCCTTCGGATACCTCAACTCCGGCAGTGAATTCAACATTTTCCTACACAAGGCCATGCCCGACCTGGGTGCAAGGGGTAACCTGGCTTATGTAGATGATGTCCTCATCAAAAGTTCATCTGTGGAGGAACACATAGCGGAGATCCGTTATGTTCTGACCCAGTTGAGGGCCGCCGGAGCAAAACTTTCCTTTCAGAAAGCACAGTGGTGTAGAACCCGTGTTAATTTCTTGGGGCATGAGATTACTCCTCAGGGTCTCTGTCCCCAGGAAAAGAAAGTGGAAGCACTTCAGAAACTGAAAGACCCCACAACTCTGCGGGAACTAAGGAGCCTCCTTGGACTGACTAATGACAGCAGGAAGTTCATTGAGGGCTACGCAGAGATCACCAGACCCCTGATTCATCTCCTGAAGGGGGCGGTCAAGTGGGAATGGGGTCCAGAACAGGCTGAGGCAGTAAGACAACTCAAAAGAAGCCTCTCACAAGCGCCCTGCCTAGCTTACCCTGTCAGAAACAAGGAGTTCTTCCTGGAGACAGGGTTCTCTAATACGTGCTTGACGGCAGTATTATACCAAAAGCATGACAAGGTCAATAAAGTAATCTCCTATGTGAGCAAAACTTTATCCTCTGTGGAGGAAAAATTCAACGATTGTGAGAAGGCACTCCTCGCAACGGTGTGGGCATTGAAGAATTACCGCCCGTTTATCCAGGGGGAACACATCATCGTGGAGACTCCACACCAGCCTCTTCAATATCTCCAAAGTGACAGAATCCGGGCCGGAAATGTAAGTAATTCCCGAATTACTTCCTGGATTCTGTCAATGCAAGGCTTTCCTGTGGAGGTCAGATATGGCCAAAACAAGAAGAGTCCCCTCGTGCAAGGTCTTGCTGACTTGCATGATTGTGCCAGAGAAAACTGTCTCGAGGACGAAAACCTAAAAATCAAGGACAACATGGAGGCATACCTTAATTCCCCACACAAAGTCTTTGAAGAGGACAAGTGTGAGGGAATGCCCACTGTCTATGTGGATGGATGCTCTTACCATGTTCACAACGACGGGGAGAAAGAACTGGTGGCTGGCGTAGGGAATGCATGGGTGAAGGAGTTCCCAGAACCCTCCGCCGGATAAAAAATTGGTCCCCGAAGTAGTCAGGTGGCAGAATTGATGGCTGTGCATCAGGCCATCCTCACTGCTGTCCAACATCAACTCCACGAACTGGTCATAATCACCGATTCGGATTATGTACGGAACGGGTTCGTGGAGCACCTGGTTAATTGGAAAACCAGAGGCATGTAATGTGCTAATAACAAACCCCTGAAACATGGGAAGTTAATCCAAAACATTGATGATCTGGTCACCTCGAAGGGGATGACCATCTACTGGAAAAAGATCAAGGGTCATTCCAAAGTAGAGGGACCAGACAAAACTTGAAATGACTTAGCTGATCAGCTGGCCAAAACCGTTGCCATCCAAGGGGATCTAATCGAAATAGAGTCCCTGTTGGGGGAAATCCAGGTCACTGCTATCACTAGGTCCCAGACAAATGCTCACAATGATCTTTCAACTGCCCAATGGAGCAAGGAGACCCCTGATGCTGATTTGATTACAGCTCAGAAGGGGGATCCAATTATTGGTAAGTTTTACCAACACCTTGAGGACCCTGAGAACTTTCCCCTGACGGATACCGATTACATTGGGAAAGAGGACCTAAGAGTGTTGATGAAATGTCCAAAAATGTTCCGAATCCAAGACGGCTTGCTGGTAAGGAAATCCAAAGCTGGCCACGATCAGTGGGTGGTTCCTACCTCATTCCAAAGCCTGATGTTAAGTCACGCCCATGATGCGGCCACCGCCGGTCATAGGGGGTTTCACACAACACTGGAAATCTTAAGAGAGGTTGCCTACTGGCCTCACATGGGCCAGGATCTCAACCAATATTTGAAGGGTTGTCTTGTGTGTGCACAATTTCAGCCAACATCCCTCACACACCGGGCGCCTCTCCAAAAGAGGGGAATGACACTCCCATGGTCAGATTTACAAATCGACTTTGTAGGCCCCGTGATTCGCTCCGCTAGGGGGAATAAGTACATGTTGACTGTGACATGCTTGTTTACCAAGTGGGTGGAATGTCTACCAGCCCCAAACTGCAAGGCAGAAACGGCAGCTGCCTTGATGATTAACCACATCTTTTCCCGTTTTGGTCTACCTCAAAGGATTGAGTCAGACAGAGGTAGCCACTTCACCAGTGAAGTAATGACAAAGATGTGGGAGATACTGGGGGTCAAAAGAAAGCTACATATTGCTTACAGGCCAGCTTCTTCTGGGGCAGTAGAGAGATATAACCGAACCATTGTGAGCATATTAAAGAAGTTTGTGGCAGATTCTGGGCCTAGTTGGGATATCCGATTACCTCTGGTCCTAATGGCCATCAGATCTACCCCTTCATCTGCAACCAAAATGTCACCATTTCAGTTGATGACTGGACGCAAGATGGTGCTTCCTCAGCATTTGCTCTACAGAACCCAAGAGCAAACGTTGATAAATGCTTCCACAACTCATGAGTATGTGGAGAATTTAAGGAAACACCTTCAACATGCTTTTGCCTATGCTCAGCGGAATCTAGAAAGATCAGCTGAGAGTATGAAGACCCACTATGACCTGAAAACTTCCAGGAAGGAATATCAGGTGGGAGACCGGGTCTATCTATACAATTTCCAAAGGAACTAGGCCAAACAGCGAAAATGTTTGCCTACATGGAAGGGACCCTTTGAGATTATAGACAAGATCTCCCCTGTGGCCTACAAGATCTGCATCCCCAAAGGCGGTTTGGCAGAGGGGGAAGACAAGTGGGTACATATAAATCAGCTAAAGTGTTGCCATCCCAGGCACACTCTGCAGCAACTGGAGGAGTCCTCTGCAATACCAGAGGGGGCCGCTCCAGAGTAATTCAGTTCCAAACTTAAAATATCCTACGTATAGCCTATCAAATTCTGTGTTTCTCAAGTTTATATGTTTCTGTCTCTTAATTTAAAAAAAATGTGCATGTTCATATCTGTTGAGTTCTAAAATATATATGCCACCCCAATATATCAATAGTGGGGGAGAAATGTCCATGAATAGGTATTGCCGCTTTTCCTTTGTCGTCCTAGGAGAAAGAAAACCTGGGGACTGGCCTAGGAGGACGATCCGGAGACCGGGAGCAGAGACCCAAGGGTCCCGGGGTACCGCCCAATATTCCCATTAGGACCGGCGAGGAGAACCGATCGATCAATACCGGATGGAGGAAAAGATGCTGAACTGTGCCATTTGCAGAATTGGAAGAAGATTATGCGGACATACCAGTGCGTGGGTCATCACCTTTTGTGCACCCGACTCCCCATCGACTCAAATTCAAAGTGCAGTCACGTGGGGGGGCCTTGTGGGGTGTCCTGACCCACGTTTGAGCTATCATGCTGCAACATTTGGTGCTGTCGGCTTAGGAAATCCAAGATGGCCAAAAAGCCCACATGTGCGCCAAAATCCAGGAGAACCACACAGTTTGTGCAGACTAAAATGGTTGCCTAACTTGCCACCCACCAGTGCGAGCAGGATGGGCCGGGGTGCCATGAGTGAAATGTGTGCCAAAGGAAAAACCACACTTTAAAATTACCTTTGGTTTCTCTGAATGCCAGCTCAAAATGCCTATTTTCAAACATTGCAACACATCCAAAAATCTCACTGAACACCAGCGGACATCTGGCAGAATGAAGTATGTGTGCATACTAAATCTGGGAAGTTGAAGAGCCCCAAAACAATGTTCATAACAAGACTGGCGGAGCTCTGCAGGTCTGCAGCAGCCTAACTGAAACTGGATTTAAAACTACCAAAAATCGAAAATGTTTAAATTAACTGAGTGACCTACTTTTGAGTGTCACATAGTTTGTAACTGTTAAAATGTCATAGTTTCGAACTTAGAATCAGCATTCTAGCTGCATATGTAAAAATTGGGGAACAAAAAGTGACATTTTACCTGAAACCTGGTTTAAGGAAACTGGAATTCTGCCAGACAGCTACCCCCGACAGGAGTGGGGGCTTGCCCAACAAATGCATTCCCAGGCCTGGCTGCATTCTGTTGCTCCTGCCAAAAGGAGGTCACACACTCTCTGATTGAATTACCAGGGGATTGCAAGAAACTAAAGAAAGGGCCCAGGCAGATGGTTTATTAGGGTGGTCGTAAATGGCTTCCTTTTGAACAAAGCCCTGCCTTGACTCAGGCAGGTGGTTTATTGGGGAGACCGTAAAACAGCTTCCTCTTGGCAGAAGCTGGGAGGGGCAGGGTCTCTGAGCTTGGCAGAAACTGGATAACTGGTTTCTATACCATGTGACCTGAAAAGACACACCCCTGTTGGCCAGAATATGATTCTAAGAAAGATGTATAACTCACAGTGCAGACTTGTCAAAATTATTTAAATGATACCATAATTCTTGTGATTTTTTGGTGCACGTTTTAAGACGCGTTGGGAATTTGTGTGATGTTCTGGGGCAAAACCCTGCTATTTATTGACACCACAGACTCTGTGTTTAAGCTAGAGACATGGGAATTTACTGGAGTATGTATGGACAGGCCGTGTATATGTGTATAATTTTTAATGAAAAACCAATGTTGCAAAACCAGTTAAAAAATGCAAAATGTTGCCAGTTCTGAATGCGAGCTCTTAGAAACATCAGAGTTTGAACAGAGTATACCTCATGTGATCCGTGATGGGTGCATGTAATTTCAAACCACTGTGTATCTATGAAATATGTCTTTAGGTCAAATATAGATTTGTGTGTAATTTGACAGGAGAGTGTCCTTTCTGCAAGCTATTAAATGACATCATTCTGACACACAATCCTGTTCTCCAGTGAGAACGCAAAGAATTCTCCAACCTATCAGAACTCTGAAGGGGTTGGGCCTAGAAAGCTAGCCTCTCCACCCACTTTCAAAACACATAAAAAGAGACTGCTGGGACAGGTAGAGACATTCCATTCCATTTGCTGCGGAGCATGCTGACCGACGACTTCACATCCAGAGATCCTACACTTAGACTTCCAAGCTAAACAGAGACTACAGAACTTTGAACCAAGAAGGCCCACTGCAAGCAAAAGTATTTGTCAGCAGGCCCAAAAATCATTTGCAGACTATCAACAGCCGGGCGAGCTGTTTGAATTCCCTGCCTAGAACATTGCTGTGTCCGGAGAAAGTGGGACTAGGAGCCGTGCAGACCGGTGCTAGACCAGACCAGCAGAACCCAAGATCCAGGAGCAGATCCGGTGACCCAGAAAGCAGAGCTGTACTCGGAACCGGAGACCAGATCGCTGTGAAGTGCTGTGCGCAGTGACCGGATCCGTCACAAAGTCGCCTTCCTGTCCAAAATCTCTTGTGAGTACTCAGCAAAACTCAGAACCTATCCCTTAGTTTAATATAATATAATTCAATCTATTTAACCTAAGTAGAACTGTCACCTGTCATTTTCGAGCTGCAAGCTGTAACATGTCGCTTCGAACTTTTAAAATTTAAAATCCGAAAAACTACCTTTATTTAATCGTCCGTATCTCTGGAACCGACTTGCTACTCCTTATACTTTTGCCGTAATCATGATTCACGCACTTGCGAATTTTACCGCGATTTGCGATTTGGTTAAAAATCCAGCCACGTGTAACCATCAGCAGTCATCTCTTTCCTTGCTAAAAATTTGTTTGCCTCTTAATCACCATCTCTGAATCATTGCTAAAGTGAGCCTGAACTCATATTAACTAGATACCCTCACCCTGAGTCTCCTGAAGGGAATTAAAAGCATTTTCAGCATATTTCTCACTGCGTTGTCACCATATTCAAAGCATTTTGCCTGTGTTTCAAACTTCTGTAGTCTAAGCTTGCTGGGGTGAACTGAATTACATGTGATTGCATTTCTAAGAACTGTGTGCTCTCCTCTTCATTTCCTTACATTGCATAAGGGGGGGGTGGATTGCCAGAGAAAAGTGATTACATTGTTTTGTTGAAATCATATTGAGTATTTTCTGTATTGCATTTTCATTCAACATTGCATCCATCTGAAACTAGATAAAGCATTCTCTACCACCTTTATTCTTCTGTTCCTATTCCCAAGCGTGCTACCTCATCCTTTATACTACTCCTGGGTAATCAAATCAGTTTATTAGTAGAACATTACCCATTGTTGTTAACTGCTCGTGTTCTGAAGTGTGATATTAATTATTAATTTATTATAAAGTGTGATATATATATATATTGTTTACATTCTCAAATAAACCGTTTAAACTTGCAAAACAGAACTACTTCTTGGCTCAGTGGGGTCAGGTTCCAAGAGAGGGGTGTTATATAGGGGTAGTCATCCAGAACTCATGAACTGGACATAAAGATATATCAATAAGGGTTTCCATTCAGTATCCCAGACTAGGCATTGACTTAGCTGTAGTGCTGGATTGAATCCTCTTACAGCCCATATGATCAAGGGTTTTTAATAGGAGTCACCTGTCCAAGTGGTCAAAGGCTGAGCTCAGGTCCATAAAGGCCACATAAACAGGAGATCACAGAAGGAGTACATATTTTGTCAAAATCAAGTAAAAGTTGAGACACTGATTCACAGTGCCCAGTCCCAACCAGACAGACACAATGTGTATCCATTAAGAGGTTGTGGTCTCCAACCCACTCATCCAGTCTGTTTAGCTGTATCGCTGCAAAGAGCTTGTATGACCTACCAATAGGGTAACTTACTGGTACGAGGAGGCACAGCCCTATTGCCAATCTTATAAATCAGGACAATAATGCATCTCCCAGCTGTCTGGGATAAGTTTAGTGACAATGAGGACATTGAAGACTTGTGTTACTAAAGTCGCCCATAGGTTGGTGTTTGCAGAGGTAGCATAGTCATGTTGCCAACTATCAATGTTCCTTCCCTGTGAGCAGGTTATACTATATTAATACTCCCTATGAAAAAGTCAGGCATATTCATTTGAACATGTTTACAATGGAGTGCTTATAAAGCCCTAATTATTCACAAAGGACCTTAACATTTCCAAGCCAATTATGTATTCCAATGACAACCAAGGTAACATAAAGCAAAAAAGGAAAAACAATCCAAAGGTTAGAACACATAACAAAATGTAATATTTAAATGGCAAAATGGAGATTCGGATAGAATAGCTGCAATACTTATTAACTGCTTGACCATCAAAGACGTGGCCACCTGCGTCATTGGCAAGTCCTACCTATAGCTCAGCATATGGTTTGCCCCATTCTCATGACATCACCTAATAGTGGGTATGCACACTTCAGCAGTTATAAAACCAGGACTAAGCAGGTAAATATGTAGCATGTTAAGAAACATCTTACTTGCACATTAGATATGCCATGCTGGCAAATGCTGTATCAAATACCCTGTAATTCTCTTCAATCTGGTCACATTTTTCAGATATTTGCATCTCTTTTAGCTTAGCTTCAGTAGCCAATTACTGCGAGTCAGCAGGATGGATACTATTTTTTTCAATAGAAGTGGTCTCATGTTAAAATAAAATCAACATTTTTGGAAACCAACTCCAAACATGATATGTAAAACTGATCGATGAACTGATACCACGGCAACTTCTAAAGCTGTATGTGGAATTATTTAGCTAGGTTCTCAAACTGGGTAGACAACAAACATATAGCATATATCTGTGTCTCCCCTTGAAAAGCACAGACAGGCAACATTATGTCCATGATGTAAAGTACTGAGACTCTTTGTGGTGTAACAACAACTATGAAGGTTTATATTTTGGATAAAACCTAGTTTAACAGACACAGTCATTTTACTAAAGTTTGTAGAAGTGGAAGCATAAGGTTCTCAGTTCCAATATTTAAAAGAAACTATGGTCCATCATTACAGGACAGGGTCTGGATTCTTTGGCCACAACTTCTGCAATATTTTATAGTATTGATATGTAATCACAATGACTATTTGCTTTTACTACTGGAGTTAGCTGTTGCCAAGGAGTGGCAGAAAACTACTAATTTACAAATACTGGAAACACAACTTTTATTGAGGTTAAACCTAGCCTGGAGTTTGCAAAAGAAATATAAATGAGTATCTGCAAATATAATTTGAGCTTGGGGTTGAATACCAACATAAATAAATCTGAACAATCAAGCTCTAGCAGAAGCTCTGCCTGACTGCAGCTTGCCAAGATCAATCTGAACAAGAGGCTTTTTCAGTGTCTATTTATTTATTGGTTAGATATACATATAGCCAATTGGCTTTGTATAACACATTAACAAAACAATATAAATTCACAAAATCTAAAAACATATTTCATTTTCACATATCCTATACAATACAATTTAAAATTACCACAATTTTCAAGTAAAAAACAACAATGAAATATATGAAGTTAATATCATTGCCTCGCATAAAAATCATCCATTGATCAGATATCTCAGTCATCACAGTGTCATTATTATAAGATTTAAAACAAATAATTTGCAGATCGTTTAAACTTTCACAACACATGATAAGATGGTAAAGGGACTCAACAACATTTACTCCACACAGGCGACAGTACTTTGGCATATGTGTGGATCCTATATTAGCACAATTTGTTTCTAATGAAACAGTAACATTACATTTCATCATTAGATAGGTAGGAAACGTGCTAACATTGGGATAGGCAAGAATGTATAGGGGATGCTGTTTCTTAATGATCTGGAAGGCCCAGTCAGGTGCCAAGCACCAAATACACTATGCTGCCAGCAGAGGCATGTTTTCCCATCCCTAAAATGAACCGACACAAAGAGGGATGTGTAGTGGACAAGTGAAGAATGATACCAATGAAAGCACTACACATGTCACTACAAAAAGTAACAAGCAAGGGGAGAATCTTGAAACAATTGCTTATGCTCGAAAAAGTAACAAGTTGTTCTCATTCCCTATCGTTATCAATGTATCTCCAATTCGAGCCAGTGCAACTCCAGTGACCCTTCAACAGGCGAGCTTGCTTGTTTGGCTTCTTCATTGCCACCCTTATCAACACTGCACTAACAAAGACAAGGAAGCACAACAGCTGGCCTCCATATTTGATATGCCCATAACCATTGCTTGTTAGCAGCCATAGCTCAAGAGTTCTGGTCTTGACTTCCACCTGTCTTAAAAGTCATTCGGAGAGGGTCATTTGGAAGAGTCCGCATATCTTTAACATTGGGCTCTACTTAACATTTTGGGTACCAGAACAACAGTGCCTGAATCCTACCCAGAAACTCAGAAGCTGGCCTGCTCCTCAAATCTGGAAAAACATATGTCATAATAAAGTCTCCTTAACTTTAATCTGCAATCTCCACTTCTGTTACTTAGATTCATGGAAAGTACTGGTGGAACATTCCTCCATTTAAAATTATGGATGTTACATTGAATCATGACAATAACGTACTACTCTTCCAATACTTGACTTTAAATGGTCAGATGTCCCGACTTCTTGAATATTGATGTTCTAAATCATAGCATTGATCTTGCGTATGTACGGTGTGTACACAGAGACATTAACACATTCTTTAATTTGAATAATAATTTAAAAAGAAAAGACGCAGTGTCCTGATCAGCTGTTACAATAAATATACCATTGTCCTCTTTTTAAGGTAATTTCTGTAATGACAATAGCAGGAGGGATGGCTGGCTATGTCATTAAATTCCCAAGTAATGCTCAATAACCAGAGAACATAACAGAGATCAAATGTACTACTTGTGGGGATAAACCCATGCTGCATTGGGCAACCTCATTTCTACATAACTGCATTACATTTAGCTGCATACATTTTAGCATAGATTGCATTATCTGCATCTAAGACTTTTTAGCTGGTAATATTGGCATGCCCTGCACTAATTATGTTGTGTGAACAATCAGATAGCTCACCTAAAAACCCTATTTGCTGCATCCAAGGGGAACTGCAGTTGGCATTCAAACGTGCATGTTTCTGGATGTAATGCACTCTTGCATCATGGACTTTAGTACCAAGAAATATGCTCATGTTTGCAGCTCTCAATTCACAGTAAACATAAATAAAAGTCAGGGCACTAGTGTCTACCCAGCTGGAATGTGTCTCTCATTGCATTTGAAAAATAGCAGGAACAGGATTATTAAAGAACTGATCAGTAGTAGAACAAATGCTATTAATGTAATTAATGTATACTACACCGCCACACTAGTGGCTGTGTAGTTATGGTTAAGTTGCTGTTTCCATAGGAAGAGCACTTTTTTGGCAGCTTATAACTCTGCCCCCCTCGTTGAATCCTCACCAAACTTTGCAAAAAAAGTATATGTCCCACTCTGAATTTTTTTGCAACGTTTGGTGAGGTTTGGTGGGGGGGGTCCCAAAACGTCTTTTTTCCCATAGACTGAATGGGCAGAAAAGTTTGTGCACACCTACAGCCCAAACCACTGAACAGATTTTCACAAGCAGGACCTTGGTCCCAAAGGCGTGCTTTTGTAAATTTGATGACAATCCGTCCAGTAGTTTTCTTTAAAATGACCAAACAAATGTCTCCAAAAATTAGTGATATCTATGTCCGCTCCGCGGTCACACTTCCCTGTTCGATCCGCAGGCAAGATACCGATTGGCTAATCGTAGCCTCATGTCCGCGGACATGTGACGCATTCACTGATTGGATGTTGAAGAGCGTGAAGTGCGTCAGATTTTTTCGATGCGCCCGCCATCTTTCATTCGTGTTTTGGTGTACGCGGCCATCGCTGCTAAAGCATACAAAACAACACAACATTGCACTTGTTAAACTTATGAAATACTGTCTTGGAAGTTGAGTGTTAATGAGGCTGGGATGGGATGTGGCAGCAGGAAGTCAAAAAGTGGTGTTTTTTTGTCACCAAAGTCATACAGTGAATTGGAAGTTGTTGCTCAATATAATGTCTGTAAAGTACAGGCGAAGAATTACTGAGTCTGTGTTACAATGTATTTAAAATAATATTGCAGTCAGACTGGCGCCCTAGAGTTTGAAATCTGAGGCAGCCTCCTGCAGTGTTTGATGGAAACAGCGGGTCTGCAAGTGTATAGGAGTACCAGTTCTCATGGCTGCATTGAGACATGTTGTTGCAAAGTCAGAATGTATTTGGATTCTGAGTGAAGGTCACTTGCTTTGCTTTTTTGGTTGCGAGCTCAGTAGGACCACGCATCAGACTGAACCCATAAGGATCAATTGTTTTTTGACCTTGAGCGAAAGGGAAAATTCCGTAAGAATGCAGGGAGTGAAAGTTTGCAAAAAAGACTATTTGATAAGGTTATGCATTCAAAACGTTTGTAAGGCACATGTAATATCAGTTCATGAAGAATCTTTGGTGCAAACACATTGCTGTCTGAGTTTCCCGAAGACAATGGAGACGGTCAATATCTTGTAAGTTTGCTTTTGACGACTGTACACCGGAGCGAGATTGAATTTTTTATTACCTTAACAATAATTTTGGCAATGTAGCTGAAGTATTATCTTTCTGTGTAGTTGTCATTTTTTTTAGTTATGGAGAATGCAGATTCTCAGCATTTGTGGGATATGACTAGATTCACCCATGTTCAACGCTAATATTTCTTTAAAATGTCATGTATGAACACATCGATTTGTGTATCAGTTTCCACATTCTTTTTGTCTTTTTTTAAATTGTTTGCTAAAGGTTGGGTATTGATACATATTTTCTGTTATGTTTTCCTTACTGCGATTGCCAGGGATTCCAGATGCCAAGTGATGGATTTTTCGCACGCCAGATACACTTACTCGTGACCGGCTGCCTAACCGTGACTGTTTTGTGGGACGATCGCGCAGGACTCATTTGTCCGTACGCTGCAGTGGCAATTAGGGCTAACATAACATCTTTTACGGTGGTCTAGGCCCAAGTTCATGCCGACGTCCTGGAATTCACTGTGCGACCAAAGCGGTTGCTAAATGAAAACAAATACTTTGTGTATGGGAAAAGAACAACGTGGCCTCACGATTAACATTTTTGATGACGACCTAAGAAACAAAGTTACAATTTGATTGAACATGGGAATAGTCCGATGGTCTCGGACAGTTTATTGTGAAATAAAAGTACTTTACAAATTGTAAAGAGTTAATGTGTTCTTTTTAAAAAGCAGTTTATTATTTCAAAATGTGACGGGCTACGTTGTAAGTCGCTATGTGTTCATTTTCAGCTTCTGCGTCACAGCACTTAGGTGCTTATGGGCGCATTTGGCTACGCTGGAGAGGAACTTCATCCAAAAAAGGTGTAGAATATCATTAGGGTTGGTTATGTGACGGTCAGGGGCGGCCCATATGATTTAGTGACATCAGGGCAATATATGTTAGGCAGATGAAGCAATGGTTAAGACTAGTGATTGCCAATGATTTTACAAAGTTTGTAGGAATTTTGTGCACACCTAATATGACAAATTATTTCTGTATTCTTTTGACAGTTTTGAAAAAAAAAAACGTGGCCGGATTTACAGTAAATTTGCATAAGGCTGATTGGCAACGACCGAAAAGCATGGTGTTGGAGATGTGGGAGTGTTTTCGTATTTGAGAAGTGTCATAATGTAGTTAAAAAAAATAGCGGTATACCGTTACAGACTGAGGGGTAGGCTGTAGCCATGGGGAGTGGTCAGAATGTCAGGGTCATGATATAAGGTCATGATCCGCACAATGTGTCTACTGGGCTTGTGCAGAAGGGAGAAAAGATAGGATTAAAGGGGACATGTCCACCTGGGACTGGCTTTGTGGTAAAGTTGTTCGACATTAGGACACATTTGAAAGGGAAGAAAAAAGTGTTCATGGTAATATGTTAACAGGGTTTCCTTTTTGCTTTTTGCAGGCTGCCATGGAAAGTGAAGAGGGTCCTGTATGGAACACCCGCCTTCCCTTTCTGAAGTGGCCATCTCAGAAAAGGATTTCTAAAATGCCACAGGCGTCCCGGTTTAGGATGAAAAATCCTCTTTTTTAGTAGCACGGGTTACTGCTTTGGAAATCTAGATTGTTAATGGCATTCATCCTCAATTTTAGGGGCCGAAGGGGGGGTAGTGATCCAGAGATCGCGTTATGCACTCTCGCTTCGATTGGGCTGATAACTTGGCCTGCTGGCCCTTTGTTCAACGTTCCAGTCCCTGGAACGGAGGATGAACGCCACAATATTCCCATTAGCATAACACAAACTTCAAATAGAAATGTTGGAAAATCTTATTGCGTCTATGTACTTTACTGAGAAATATAAAGTAGATGGAGTCTTTGCAATTTTTTTTTAGTTATTTTTTTTAACTGTGAAAGGTGGTTCTTAAAGGAACATTTATTTTGTTTACGGATGGCTTTTTTTGAGAGGACAGCTAAGAACGAAAGTTGCGGACGGAAATGAACAAAGAGACACCAAACAGTAATATGGAGGGGTAGGTGGACATGGGAAAATGTTGTGCGTGTGTTATTTGTAAGGTAGCGGCAGTGTTTCTCATGCTCCTTCATTACAGCAGTGGTGCTGTTTCTTGGGGAGGAGGGGTGGCCTTAGCTCATGTCTTTTTCAGATAAATAGTACTTTTGCTAAAAGTATGTATTGTGTACTAGATTTTTAATGGCTGAGTACGAATAGGTGTTGGAGCTGTGGAAGGGAAATGTTGAAGTTGCAAGTTCCTACATCAATAAAAAATGTGGTTCCACACTGTCCATGAGGCATAGATGTTATTCTTAAGTGTGTACGGGTTCTCGGACACGTCACCAAGCTGTGCGCCAGCATATGGTCATGTGGCATTCTTCGGAAGGTGTGCAATGAAGTCAGATGTTTGTTTACATTATGGTTACATGCCACTACTAAAAACCTATCAAATTCAGTAAAAAAACTTTGTTAAAGGGACGTTATGGTTAAGTAGTGCTACTAAAAACCTATGAAATTCAGTAAAAAAAAAACTTTGTTAACGGGACGTTATGGTTCCAAGTAAAACCGAAAAACCCTTGAAATTCACAAGTTATGGTAAGCTAGGCAACCATAACTCGCACCACCACTGTGCACTGCTAAAAAAAAAAAGTGTATTTAGTTCAATTGAATCTGTCATACATTTACTAAAGCTATCCTACAGTAAAATATGTATTTATAAAATATAATACCCACTACCAAACACAATATCACTACTATTTTTCTACTGTATATAAGTAACATTATGAGTCATTATTCTGTATCGCTAACTGCAAAATTAGATTTAACAGTATAAAGTGTATCATATTCCGAGGTTTAAAAGACACACGTACCATTGGAATGATAAAAAGTATATTAACTGAATTCTACTTTGAAGGAGAAGTATTCAGTAAGGGTTAGGTTTGTTGCCACATGGTGGAACGCTGAATATATGGTCAACAATCCTGCTTTTGATTTTTAAACATCTTGGTATAGAAGAAATATTTAAAATGGCATCACAGGAAGACCTGTGGTAGCCTGACAAGGTGCTCTCTGCAAGCTTCATAATGGGAGTGAAAAGTACAAATAGCAGAGTGCAGTGTAGCCTAATTTATTCGTCATAGATTAGTTACATTCCAAGATGGCGGAAGGTTAATAATATGTCCAACAAGTCCACTTCATTTCAAACATATCAGTATATAAAATAGATTTCAAAATGACACCATGGGAAGGTTTCTGCACAGATGGCATGCAATATTGAAAGGCATGCAGTAGCCTCACAGTGTGCTCTACAGAAAGCATATATACATGTTATTCGGCTTTAATGTGTATCATGAACCATAAATTACAGACTGTGGTGTAATTGAGAGTTCGGTCACAGACTAGTTAGTCTAGATACTTTAATAAATATAATCCATGCTACAATGTAATCTAAAAAGAACAAAGCGTGATGTGTGCCTTAATGTAATTTCAGAAGAATAAAATCTAAATGTACACACAAAGGAAATAAGAATAACTAGGAAACCAAAGTAAAGTAAATTAGAAGCAATTCAAGTATCTTGGAATAACAAACAAGGTAAACATATATTTTGGAACTCAATTATTCATAATAAGCTCTACAATTCTAAATACCAACACAAACATTTGAATTAGGGCAATACCATACATTAATGTAAAGTGAATTGGTTTCTCCCAGTGTGTATCATTTTCAACTACAATACATTGATGCATTAAATGTAGTCTCTTTAAATCGTTCTGGTCTTTGTAATCCTCTGTTAAAATCAGTAGAGATACAGGATTTATGGTACTGTATAACCAAGATTTTCAACTTCAACCTTTTGGGCAAGGCAAAAAGGAATGCCATACTTGTTATTACTGTAATAATGGTACATCTGTACACTCTTGTAGCTTATTAACATAGGCTTTATTTGTAAGTTACATTAAGCTAACAAGTAAGGGAACCACTGGGTCCCATCACCCAGGCATAACTGACATAAGGTAGAACACTCACACAGCATTCACACATCAACATTCCACATGACATCACAGTGTTTCTCTTTCACAGGCAAGCACTTCACAACACATCTCCTTCCTTTCCAATGACGCACATGCACTTGACATTCACCAACAAGCACTTCACACCACACCTCCTTCGTTTCCCACATACAAACACACACATCATCCACACAGCATTCATTTGTGACTGGCAGGTTGGTCATACGCAAGATGCAACCGAACACTGACGGGGAAAGCAGAATTGGTCAAGCCTCCATGCCAGACAACATCCATATCGTACATAAAATACATCTGTTTATTGAGAGATGCAACTCAAAACATTTCTGGGACACAATCCCTACTCTTTTGCTGTGGGACATTATCCCTAACACAAATGGGACGCTATCCGAATCCACTTCTATTGCGGGACGCTATCCCTACTCAACACGGGACGCTATCCCTAATTTGATGCAGGACGCTATCCCTAATTTAATGCGGGACGCTATCCCTACTTTACTACAGGACGCTATCCCTACTTCACACGGGGTGCTATCCCTACTTCACACGAGACGCTATCCCTACTTCAGACAGGATGCTATCGCTACTTTACTACAGGACGCTATCCCTACTTTACTACAGGACACTATCCCTACTTTACTATGGGACGCTATCCCTATATCTCAGTTGGGACCCTATCCCTACATCTACATACTTACTTCACATTGATGGGACGCTATCCCTTCTCATACTCGGGACGCTATCCGTTTATCACAGTTGGGACGCCATGCCTACACCTACATACTGACTTCACATTTAATGGGACGCTATACCACGCTTTCCAACATTGGCGACTCACTTCACACATATAACACTTTACATAGTTACACATCCATGTTACTATATTCTGCCCAAATATATATATGTGTGCCTAAAAGTCCATGCCGCGTTAATGCAGCCTACTTTGTCTTTATGCGCTTACTTTCAAAATTCTAAAAGTCCTTGTTGCCTCAGACAACTTTATCCTGCAATTCCTCAAGATGTTATTTCTATCTCAATCAGAACCTCTTTGTTGTACACCCAGGCATACCTAAACACATACGGTCTTCATACTTAAGTCACATTAATTATTTAATGAAGTCCATTTGTGGCTGCGAATCCTCAAAAGGTTACTCTTCATCCAGTGACCTTTAAACTTCAATACCAGTGCATACTCACACTACCATTTGCATTGCACTCAGATTCGTACTTCAGATTCAATAACATACCCCGTTGCGTGGTATTCCCATTTCCACTGGCATTACCCACATATTTATAACCACTATTAACATCTTTACAGTGAAAGGATATGAATCATCATTGGCAGCCTCTTCCTCCTACTGCTTACTCCTCGATGCGTGCCGCCTTCCTTCCGACACAAGTTTGCTCCATATTCATGGACTAGCGCCTTCTTTCTGACACGACACGGGGTTGCTCCATGTTCATGGACCTTGCGGTTACACTCTGTCATTTCCGATACCCTCTCTCTCCTGCGTACCGCGTGATGTCCTAGCAACGTTGTCCTCAGTCTTTTCCAAAACAAGTTTGCAGCAAGATACTTCCTTGTTTACGTGTGCGTGACTAGTACCCAGGGTCCCTTTCTCATATTTTAGGTGATCCTGCGTGACACTCACAGACCTACTTTAATCACAAAGAACGGCGAGTGTGTGGCATTCTATTGCTTCGCCATCCCTCTCAGAGCTGAGTGGAGCTCCAGTCTGGCTAACACACCAACGGTCACCCTCACCTCCGAGGCACTTCCATCGGTATGGTGAGCTTTGTAAAGTCTTTAACATACCAAGTTATGCTGCTTTGGAGTAGCTGACCCACTGCTCACGCTGAACTTTCCGCATCAAACCATCAAATCCCGCATCAAATAGTCACCTCTTTTCATTCTTCTTCTCCCCATATGTGACCTCACTTTAGGGGCCTGCTGCTCTGTTTGGACCCAGCTTCACCTTTTGGGGCTTTACTTCTTCAACTATAGAAGCTTAACTTCACTTTCCCTTTTACTTCTGTTCCGAAATTACTTCAAACTTTTGGGGCCTGCTTCACATGTGGGGTTTTTCGTCATCATTTGGGGCTTACTTCACTTCCCCTTTCACTTTAAGCTTCAATACTTCTCCTTCTTGGGTGCTCCTTCCGCCTTTCCCCTCGAGCAGCGCCAGGGCTTCCTCCGGGGCTTCCTTTATTACACTCCCCCTGCACATCACTTCTGCACTGCTCAGTGGGGACTCACTTCACCTCAGCCTCGACCTTTTTGGGGCCTGCTTCACTCTAGGAGCCTGCTTCAAAACTTCACTCTTGGGGTCTGCTGCAAAGAGGGCATTAACTTCAGTTCTTCACTTCACTTCTCCCTCTGCTTTGCCCCAGCTTGATTCAAATCCTTTCCTCCATGTACCATGCTTCCCCCTTCTCCTTTCCTGGGGTTGAGCTTTTATCCCTGGTTGGCACAGACACCCCTGCTATGGGCTGCCCTGGGTGATGTGACTTACTTCTCTCTCCTTGGGGGGCAGTGGTTCCTTTCCTTCTTCTGTTGCTCCCCCCTCAGCAGTCTTCTTCTTCCTCTTTATCAGCACAAGTGCCTTTAGTTGACCTCGTTGCCAGTGTAATAATGGTACATCTGTACACTCTTGTAGCTTATTAATATCGGCTTTATTTGTAAGTTACATTAAGCTAACAAGTAAGGGAACCACTGGGTCCCATCACCCAGGCATAACTGACATAAGGTAGAACACTCACACAGCATTCACACATCAACATTCCACATGACATCACAGGGTCTCTCTTTCACTGGCAAGCACTTCACAAAACATCTCCTTCCTTTGCAATGACGCACATCCACTTGACATTCACCAACAAGCACTTCACAACAATTACCATTACCATCTAACAGTTTTTTCTCAACCAATTATCTGTGCCACAGATATCGGGCTGTTAAATATGAATTAATCCTCACAGAGACGTCACTAAGATCAGACAAAGAATAACAGACTGCACACTGGTGGCATAACCATGCTCACTCCTTGCATCCTTTCCACAATGATGTTAAGAATAATGTGCAGCAGAAGACATGTAATTGCATGCATTTAACTATGCCGTCCATCTTAAAAAGTGGAATACAAGAACAGAATTGTGCTGCAGCTTATATTGTTAATCATATGTGAATGTATTTGAAAGGGATATTCTTCTATTGGAGCTATGTTTAATTACATATTACTGAGCCATAATTTAGAATCTCTGAATGTTTATTAACTATGGGCCTCATCACGACTTCGGCAGTAACCCTTAAATCCGGCGGTAGCGCTATTACTGCCGGATTTAAGGGTCCGCCAAATCTGAGCTGGGGGGAAATACGCTGAAAATGTGCGCTATTACTGCCGGGAATGGGGCATTCACAAATGGGCTCAGTGGGGAATGGGGACTTACATTACGCCAAACTCGTGATCCGGCGCTATTAGCCTTTGGATTGATGAAGTAAGCATGGTTTCCAACCTCATGCTGGCTTTAATTAATCTCAGAATGCAAGAAGTCCTAAAAACAGATTACGAAGAACTGTTTGGAGGAAAACACGTTATTGTTTTTGGAGACCTCCTACAGTTAACACCATTAAAAGGTAAACATATTTTCAAAACTTTAGGACAAAAACAATGTCGTGATACACTTGGCAGTATTGGACATGTAAATCTCTGGCAGCATTTTTGCTACAGAGAACTAACTAACAACATGCATCAGTCCGCAGACCTCAACTATGCTAACATTTTAAAAAGCATTACTTCTGGTTTTCTTACTAAAGATGTAAAATCCATCTTAAAAACTAGACTAATCCATCAGCTAAATGGGAAAAATACATCTGATGTTATGGAACAATTAACTCAACAAAATATAAAATGTATGTCCTCAATGTCAACCCTTGTAAGCTGTAGTCAATTCAATGAAACAATGTTGAAAAAAGAAATGCAACCCATAGTGCATATTAGCTCCACAGAAAAAACTACAAGTGCATGGGATGACACTCCCTATGTGTCAACAAGAAACAGCATGACAAAATAGCTTACAAAAATGTATCTCCAACACAGCTAGATTAGAAAAACTATTATCTCTGTGTCTCAACTGCAGAGCAATTCTAACACATAATATTGATGTTGAACAAGGTTTAGTCAATGGAGAAATTGGTACAGTTGTTGTAATACAACAACAGTCAGTTGGTCAACGTCTGATTTGAAAGTTGGAGAAGTTAAAAGAATAGGCCACATAATAGCACATTTCCTTTTTTTAAAGACATGTACGTATGCAGAGAAGAATTATCTCTATCTCTTGCATATGCTGTCGCTATTCATAAATGGCAAGGTCTAACTCTAGATAATGCAAAGATTGAGATTGACAGCACAGTCTTCAAAGAAGGTATGAGTTACATAGCACTTTCACGTCTCAATACACTCAATGGTCTTTTCCTTTTTAACTTTGATACAAAGTCAATGCAGACATTCTTTGCATCCTGCAATACAACAATTTATGTGCACTGTACACCCCACATCTAGACATGTACCCTGTATCTCAAAAAAAGATCTTTAAAAAGCAAACTAATACAAACTGAAACTATACCAGATCTCCATGCAATACCACTAAAAATCAAAGAAAAACTGCTGCTCCATCAAAAAATACAACCACAAAATATCTCTTCTCAAAAAACAACTGCAGGCCCAACAAATGATACAGAGGCACAACTCACTGGTCCATTTACATTTAGCAACACAACTGGATTAAACTGCTATGCAAATATAGCAATCAATCTTCTCTTCCAATTAACAAAAAGTGTTCACAGCATTTACTTAAAGGGCTTGGACCAGTTGTGTTTGCAAATGCTTGTCCTTCACAGAAATGGCACAAATAAATCTGTGTCACAAGTCTCTCCCCTTCTCACCTGTTTCTGTTGTGTACTTGCGACCTTCTGGGATTTCTTCTTCTTTACGGTTCGGGATTTGTAAAGACCCGAACGCCGCTCTTAGGCGTCCAGCGTGAGAGTAGCGGTTCAGTTTCCAGGAGCGTTCACAAAGTCCAGGGTAATTCCAGGAAGTAATTAAGGTACGCTCGGAGGCACGGAGGGCCGTGACTCGAGCGCAAAAGGTTTTCCAGGAAATTGGAGGGGGAAGGGAACAGGAGGGGATTCAAGGAACTGGGAACAAGGAATCAAGCGAGAGCCCCGATCGAACTCTGGCTAAGTATGTCCGGTAGCGTTGCGGTAGGTAGCGGTAGCGTTGAGATGCGCAGAGCCACGGGGGCATGTCTCTTTTGTAGGATGAGCAGCGTGGAACACATAGACTGATCCGGAGCATTCTGTTCCGGGTGGCCATGTTGGAAGGATAACTGCATGCAAACCCCTGCGATTCAGGGACCAGGAGGTCCAGAAAGGATGTAGATGACGGTTCATAACAGTATGCCTCCTCTGGAAACCAGCTCCTCCGGGTTTGCCTGGATGGATCAGATGAAATCATCGAACCAATCTGGGAGCATTCATGTTTGACACTGGTTCCCAGGTACGCTCACTGGAAGGGTACCCTTTCCACTCAACCAGATATTGTAGTTGATCACGTCGATATCTTGAGTCACAAATCCTGGAAACCTTGTATTCCAGTTGATCATGGAGCTGTTCGGGATGACTGAATGTATGGTTTTAACAGAGAAGTGTGAAAGACTGGATAGATTCTTTTCCAAGATTCAGGTAACCGAAGTCGAAAGGCCACTGGGTTGATGATTTCTTGTATGGAAAAGGGACCGTAGTATCTGGGAGCCAGTTTATTGGGGCACAGGTGTCGAGGAAGAAGCTTCGAGGATAACCAAACTTTATCTCCTACTGAATAGGAAGGTCCAAGTCTTCTTTTAGAGTCAGCATAACGTTTGACATCTTCTCGGGCCCGTTCTAGATGTTCCTTAACCTCCTTATGTACTGTGATGAGGTTTTCGATCCAGGAGTCTACTGCAGGTACTGGAGTAGGATGTGGGAGTAAAGAGGGTAGGACAGATGGATGGAATCCTTGACTACAGAAGAAGGGACTGGTCTTGATAGCTGAATGATCTCAATTGTTATAGTCGAATTCAGCCATACGTATTAGGAGTGACCAATCGTCCTGAACTTTGGTGGCAAAACATCATAGATATTGTTCGAGAGTCTGGCTCACACACTCCGTGGCTCCATTGGTTTGTGGATGGTAGCCAGAGGATAAGGCACTTTGGATTCCCACAATTCAACATACTTGTTTCCAAAACTGAGATATGTACTGAGGTCCTCGGTCTGAAATGATCTTGGAAGGCAACCCATGAAGTCGGAATATGTGTTCCAGGAAAATTCCGGCAAGGTCTGATGAGTAAGGTAGTTTGGATAAGGGTGTAAAATGAGCCATATGAGTAAACAAATCAATAGTGACCATGATTGTTGTATAGCCTCTAGAGGGTGGTAATTCCACGATAAAATCAGTGGCAATGAATTCCAAGGGTCTTGTTGGTATCGTTGGTTGGAGTAGGAGTCTGGCTAGGTTCTTATTATCGTGTTTGTTCTGATTGCAAACTGCGCATGTTTGGACATGGATCCTAATATCATCCTTCATCTTGGACCACCAAAACTGTCTTTGTACTAGATGGAGGGTGTTGGTTATCCCACTATGTCCCGAATGTAAGGTATCATGACATAGACTTGTGATCCTTTGACTTAGTCCAGGAGTGGGAATGACTAAGCGATTATCTTTGAATAGATACTCGTCCTTAGCTGTGAGATTCCATCTGTTATTTCACTTGTGCTCCTTCCAGTGGTCCGAAAGTCGGGTTTGGCTTTGGATATTCTCCAGGAGGGTGAGTGCTTGGGCAACAAAGATTGTGTGAGGAAACATCTTTGGAAAGGTCCGATCCTCAGAGTTTTCATAGTCAGGACGTCTGGAAAGGGCATCGGCAATTATGTTTTGTGATCCAGGGACATGATGGATGTGGAACTGATACTGGGCAAAGAAGAAGGCCCAACGGGCATGACGACTGTTCCTACACTCCAAATATTGTAGAACTTGAAGATTTCGATGGTACGTACGGACCTGGACTGGATGCCTAGTAGATGTCGCCATTCTGTGAAGGCTAGGCGGATGGCTAGCAGTTCCTTTTCCAAGACGGAATAATGAGTCTCACTGGGCGGCAGGGTTCATGAAAGGTAAGCAATGGGGTGTTCCTATTTGTCCTCAAATTCCTGTTTTAGTACTGCTCCTATGGCGTAATTGGATGCATCCGTCTCCACTAGGAATGGCCGGTTAATATCGGGTTGAGCCAGGATGGGGGCTTGAGTAAACCCTGTCTTTAATCATTGGAATGCCTTGTCTTGATCTGTAGACCAGAGAAATGGAGCATCTTTCTTCAAGAGAGCAATGATCGGTGGAACAATTTCAGAGAAGGACGGTATGAACTTTCGGTAAAAATTGGCAAGTCCCAGGAAAGATTGAATCTGTTTCACGGATGTGGGAGCCGGCCAAGATAGTATGGCCTTTACCTTTGAAGGATCCATTCCAATTTCTTCTGACCTGGACTGGATGCCTAGCTCCCAGGAGTAGATGTCGCCATTTGTGAAGGCTAGGCAGATGGCTAGCAGCTCCTTTTCCAAGACGGAATAATGAGTCTCACTGGGCGGCAGGGTTCATGAAAGGTAAGCAATGGGGTGTTCCAATTTGTCCTCAAATTCCTGTTTTAGTACTGCTCCTATGGCGTAATTGGATGCATCCGTCTCCACTAGGAATGGCCGGTTAATATCGGGTTGAGCCAGGATGGGGGCTTGAGTAAACCCTGTCTTTAATCGTTTGAATGCCTTGTCTTGATCTGTAGACCAGAGAAATGGAGAATCTTTCTTCAAGAGAGCAATGATCGGTGGAACAATTTCAGAGAAGGACGGTATGAACTTTCGGTAAAAATTGGCAAGTCCCAGGAAAGATTGAATCTGTTTCACTGATGTGGGAGCCGGCCAAGATAGTATGGCCTTTACCTTTGAAGGATCCATTCCAATTCCTTCTGGACTAAGGACAAATCCTAGGTAATGAACAGAAGTGACGTGAAACAGGCATTTCTCGGGTTTAGCTAGGAGTTTGTGTTCACGTAATCATTGTGAAACTGGCTTAACATGCTCTTCATGCCTTAGAAGGTTCTTGGAGTAGATCAAGATGTGATCCAGGTAGACGATAACGAAGAGGAACAGCATGTCCGAGAACACCCTGTCCATGAAACGTTGAAAAACTGCTGGGGCATTATCAAGTCCAAAGGGCATGACCAGATATTCAAAATGGCCGAAGGGAGTTCTAAAGGCTGTTTTCCATTCGTCACCTTCCTTTATACGAATGAGATGGTAAGCTCCCCTTAGGTCTAATTTTGTGGAGATTACTGCACCTCTGACTGCTTCCAGGATAACGGTCCTTGAGAGTGCACTGATGGTCTGAGTTCTTTGGTATCTTTCTTTGGAACGAAGAACAATGAAGAACCTGCTGGAGATTTGGACGGGCGTATGGTGCCATTTTCAAGGTTAGTATCCAGGTATTCTCGGAGAGCCTTCTTTTCAGGTTCAGATAATATAAACATTCTGCCGAAAGGAATCACAGCTGTGGGTTCGGTATCGATGGCACAATCCTCTGGCATGTGAGGAGGGAGAGCTTGAACTATCGCGGTCGAAAAAACATCAGAAAAGAGTTGGTAGGCCCTGGGAATCTGGATGATGTTAGAAACGGTGAGTGGACTTTGTTGGTTCTCTGGAAAGTCTCTAGAAGGCTTTGGTAAGGTATCCAGGGATAGGCAGTGAGCCATACAATATTCAGATCCAGGAAACAGTGAGCCGGCTGCCCAGTTGATGTAAGGATTGTGCCTCTGCAGCCAGGGCATTCCAAGAACCATCGGATAATGGGCTGATGATTTAATGAGGTCAAATTTGATTCTCTCTTGATGGTGATTGATAGAAATTAGAATCTCTTTTGTCTGAAGGGTAATGGGTCCTGAGGAAAGAGGCCTTCCATCAATTGCCTCTACTGGTTGCATTGTAACTCGGCTTTCATGTAGAATGTTATGAGCAGTGACCCAATCTTGATCTAGAAATACGCCCATAGCTCCGCAGTCAACCAATGCCAGGATGGGGTAGGATTCTGTCTTGGAAGGCGATAGTAGGACCTGAAGAACCACAAGGTTATTTTGTCCAGGAGAGTTCAAGGATGGAATTGATGTGGAGCAAACATCTCTCTCCCGACACTGTTCTCCATCTAGGATCGGGAGCTGGCGTTTCCCGAATGCCGTGGAGGAGCAATGGGACATTCTCTCACAAGATGTTTATCGGAGGCGCAATACAATGACAGACCAGTATGGATTTGCCGCATCCCTTCTTGAGGGGTAATCGTCCATGAAAGGTTCCTAGTTGTATAGGTTCTGGGTCTGGGGTAGAAGTAACAGTAGACTCTGCTCTAGGGGCATGTTCCGTGATGGTCTTTTGGAAACTTGCCTTAGACTTCCTCTTCTCTGCTCTTCTTTCCTGGATTCGGAAATCTATCTGTAAGGATAGATCCATAAGAGCCTGGAAGAATCTTGGGCGGGCCACCCTAGCAAGCTCATCTTTTATTTCTTCGTTCAGTCCCCTTTGGAAGAGTGTAAAACTAGCTTCTGGAGACCAGTCTGCTTCTTTCACAAGTTGTTTGAAATGAGTAACATAGGTGAGCATATCCTGGGACCCTTGTTGAAACTCGAGTAGTCTCTCTTGAGCACTATACACCTGCTCTGAGTGATCAAACATTTCCTTAAGGGCTCTCAGAAAACCATCATAGTCATCCAGGAGTGCATCGCTTGTGTTGACTAGGGGGGTTGCCCAAGTCAGTGCATTTCCAGTGAGGTGTGAGATCATAAAACCCACCTTTGCTCTAGGAGTGGAGAAGTAGTAGGGCTTGAAAGTGAAGTGAACTAAACACGAATCAAGGAAGGCGCGGAGAGTATTGGAAGAACTGTCATACTTGTCCACTATTCCTCCCAATATTACATTTTCTTTGGTTGCGGAATCACATGATAGAACTAGCTGTTTTAATGCTGCGTTCTCTGCCTTGAGGTTCTGTACCTCTGTTGTTAATTCCTGCATGCCTCGCATGAGGTCTTGAACGGCGGCTTCCATCTCTGTATCTGTATCGTTTTTAAGGCGTCTCAATCTGTCACAAGTCTCTCCCCTTCTCACCTCTTCCTGTTGTGTACTTCCGACCTTCTGGGATTTCTTCTTCTTTACGGTCCTGGATTTGTATAGACCCGAACGCTGCTCCTCGGCGTCCAGCGTGAGAGTAGCGGTTCAGTTTCCAGGAGCGTTCACAAAGTCCAGGGTAATTCTAGGAAGTAATTAAGGTACGCTCGGAGGCACGGAGGACCGTGACTCGAGCGCGGAAGGTTTTCCAGGAGATTGGAGAGAGAAGGGAACAGGAGGGGATTCAAGGAACTGGGAACAAGGAATCAATCAAGCGAGAGCCCCGATCGAACTCCGGCTAAGCATGTCTGACTACAGGTAGCGGTAGCGTTGAGACGCGCAGAGCTGCGGGGGCGTGTCTCTTTTGTAGGATGAGCAGCGTGGAACGCATAGACTGATCCGGAGCATTCCGTTCTGGGTGGCCATGTTGGAAGGGTAACTGCATGCAAACCCCTGCGAGTCAGGGACCAGGAGGTCCAGAAAGGACGTAGACGACGGTTCATGACAATCTGACAGCACTTACAGTGTCTCAGGTATACAGCAAGAATTGGACTACTATTAAGGAATGCTAAAATTCACCATAAACACACAGGAAGATCCACAGGAATTCCTAATGTACTTACCACAAGTGCTAAAAACCCAAAACATCCCTATAAATGAAATCTTCCGGATTTGACACAAGTGGAAACATACAAAGTCTCTTCAACCTACGTTCACAAGATCACATCCCTAAAGAACGATTTGTCTATATGCCCATACTAAATTATGAATCCATTCCATTTCACCATCTTCTGCAGTATGAAATCAGAGCATTTTATGCCCTTTTTGTGATTCAGACAATCGTTCAAGCATACAAATAAACTCACATGGCCAATATGTCATGCTAATGCCTCTAAAATACAATGCAGGTGGTACCAAAATAACTGTAAGCTCCCTGGCTTCACACATGGTCAAGTATCTCTCCGCAAGTAAATCTTCTAAACAGTTAGCATAATCCACCACACTGGTACCACAACCTATTTAGGCCACTGTACGGAATATGACAAAAAATAAGTGGTTGGTTTGCATGTAACAACACTTCTGTTACTTCAAAATATAGGTTACCAGCAAATCTAACACATGCCTACTCAATATTCCCTCAATCCAAATGTACTGACTAAAATATAGTATTGCATGCTGTTAGAATACGCCAAACTTGTATCTAACTACATTAAGCATACCCTTCATGGGGTGTGTGACAAGCTGTTGGAGCTTGAACACGTAGTTCTCTGGAGCTCCCGCAAAGCCTGAGGAAATCCTAGTGAAATCCTGCAATAAGAGGGAAAGCAGAACGCAAGCACATTACTTCCGCACCCTGGGGACCTGGAAGAGCGTATGCAAGCTGAATACTGCCATGAATAGTAAACCAGAGAACCACGTGGGACGGACTCAACAATGCAGAGGATCCAAGGAAAATATGGCCACTGGAGCCGGGCAAAGCTGAGCTAACGGCCACCCGCAGCTTTCAGAGCGGGGAGAGTCGCCGGCCGACAACAATGGAGAACGCCGCAGGTGAGGTCGGGAACGCAAGCAGCACCAACTGAGAGATATGCAGTGGCCCCTGTGAAGCACAAATAACCTCCGGACCTGGTGAGTGATATAGAGCAGCAGGAGCAGAGCTGGCAGCTGTGAGGACAGCCGGCTGAAAGAGGAGGCTTACAGAGACTGACAGAGACACGTTTGGCGGCATGGGTGCTGAGGATATTGAGACGCCCTCCAGCTGTGAGGACAGCCGGCTGACAGAGGAGGCTTATTGAGACTGGCAGCGGAGCCCCAGCTCAGAGACATGTTTTGAGGCGTGGGTGCTGAGGATATTGAGACGCCCTCCAGTAACATTGCAAACATAGGTAAAAGGGATAGGGCCCAAGGGAATCACGAAACCTGAGGTGGGTCCAAGTAGGTCAGGCTGGTTACCACCTCAGCTGGAGCAGTGCGAACATAGCAGGAGAATAAAGACTGCAAGGGCAGTTGGACTTTTGTGTGGCAAGTGGGAATTTGCACTGTGTGCATATACATACTCAGGAGTTGGAGAAGAGGGGAGACTGAACATTGAAGTGTGGCCCCCCAGTGAGGGACACGGAAGCAGGGAGGCGCGATTAGCTCAGTGAAGCCACAACAGGTGGGAGCCCCTGAGTGGGGGTAAGCTAGGTGAATACACTGGGGGTGAAGGGCCTCTCAAAGCTCTTCACTGTAGAGTGGGTGCATACGGTGCCAGGGAGAGCCCCACCACAAGGAGGGCAGCCGAGAGAATAGTTGCCAAAATCCTAAACAGGAGTCTCAGGGGATCGGATACTATGCAATAGGTAACACCAAGCTGTGAATCTTTTCTGAATTTACATTGCAGGTACAGAGGCAACAGATAACTTTTGATGCAGTGTGACGCCGACTACGAAAACTTAATATCAGATAAATAGTGTTCTTTCCAGTGAAACTCAAGATTGTTGTGGAGGGGAAATCTTGGTTCTTTACATTGCCACAGGAGGTATGGGACTGGCTGGAGTCTAGGCCACATCGACCAACTTCCAGAAGCATGGAACAGAAGGGGATACATGACTAGAGGGCTGCACTCACTCAGAAGGGGGAATGGAAGGGTGTTGGCATGGGTTGGTGGTGTGAATTTTAGCTAAGGGGCCAGTAACTAATTGAGGATGGGTAGGGGGAGAGAACAGCAAATTAGAGAGGGATAATTTTTCCCTATGGTGTTTTTTATTTTTTGAGAAGGGTGGAGCGTGGAGAAGGGGGACTGCCCCGGTACTCCTGTCTTTTCATCCACAGGGGAGAAAAGGGAACCTGGACAGCACAACTGGGGGTTGAGAACAGGGGAGGGATCAGAGGAAGATTGGAGATGTTAGGAAGGGGAGGGGGAGGAGGGTTGGGGATCTGAAGGGGAAGGGGGAGTTGGTGAAGGTTAGGGTGGTGGGAAGTTGAGAGGGAGAGGAGAGGAGAGGGAGCGTGCAAGGGAATTGGGAAGTTATGAAAGTGAGACCGAGAGGAGGACCTGGAGAGGGGAATTTTGACTAGAAAGAGGAAGGGGAAACAGCAGAGGAAGGAAGTTCGAGGAGGGCAGGATGTTGTTAGATCGGGAGGGGCCTGCAAGTTATACTTGGAGGCCTCAAAGGGGAACATGGACTTGACGATTGGAACATGAAATGTTCAATGCTTGGAAAGATCCACAAAAAAAAGAGTGGGGGCTTTCTAAAAGACAGGGAAAACAGGAAGCTCTTATACAGGAGACACATTTAACCAGGTCCAACCTGGTGGCACTAGGGAGGCTATGGGAAGGGCAAGTGGTTGGTACTTCAGACTCCTCACAGGCAAGGGGGGTATTGACTTGGGTGGCAGCGGGGCTGCCGCTTCAGGTGGAAAAGTTCTTGACAGATGAGGTGGGGAGGACAGTAGTGCTTTTAGGGAAATTGGATGGTGAACGATACGTCTAGCAAATTCGTATGCACCAAATATCGACAACAAGAAATATTTTCCATCAGTATTATATACAGTAGGGGCACATAGAGAAGGCCTGTTTGGAAGGAGAGGGGATTTCAACTGCCAATTGGATGCAAATGTGGATGGTGCCGGAGGGTCAGGGCCCCATAAGAGGCAAAGGACGGCAGCACTACACATGTTAATGGAAGAGCTGGACCTAGTGGAGCTGTGGAGAGAGGCACATTGTGAGGAGAGGGGGTTCTCATATCACTCGGGCACACATGGGTTCTACTCTCATTTGGATTACACTTTGGCGGATAGGGAAAGCTTTCATCTATTTTAAGGGACAGAATACTTAGGACACACCTTATCAGAACATTCCCCCTTAGTGGCTAAACTGCAGGGGACGGGGAAGAGGCCCATGCAACATTTGTGGCACATGCATGAGATGACATTGAAGGATGGTACTTTCAGGAACAAGCTCTGGAGATGGATAGAACACTATTTTGAGAAAAATACAGGCCCAGTGGCAATGGTGGGGGTACTATCGGAGGCCTTTAAGAAAACTATAAGATGTTTGTATATCCAAAACAGTAGGCACAAGGAACCAGTTACAGGGAGCTCTCATGCATGCTGAAAAGCGAGTGGCAGAATTGGATAGGGAAGCAGCTGGAGGGGGACAGGTGGGTGATAGACTAGCCCTGGCTCTGTCATCATATAAGACCTTGGTCGACCTTTCAAATTTTAACAGTAACAAATGAGATGTATGACTGCATGGGGAAGGTGACAAAGCCGAACAACTACTGGCCTGGTAAATAGACAGGGAACGTCCACACTGCACTATTACCCACATCAGGGATGGAATGGGTGATCTGGTTGGCACCCAAGAACAAGTTAATAAGGTGTTTCAGGAATTTTATAGGAAGCTATGTACCAGTGAAGGAATGTATGTGGAGGACGATGTGGCTGAGTTGCTTTGTGAGACCTGATTGCCAATGCTTTGGGTAGACCAGAGGGAAGAACTGGAGAGTCCAATAGAGGAGGGAGACATACACTGGGCATTGCGAACAATGAAAAAAGGTACGGCCCTGGGTAGTGATGGGCTCCAAGTAGAAATTAACTGTCAATATGTGGACCTACTGGCCTCATGGCTCAAGAAGATGGAGGAATTTGAGTATGGTATCCTCCCAGAACTTCTGATGGAAGCTATTATAACTGTCCTGCTGAAGGAAGGGAATGACCCTGTGGACTGCTTGTTGTATCGTCCTACATCATTGTTTTATTGTTGAATGTTGATGGGACATTTTAGGAATAGACTAGCGGGAGTTGCTCCAGAGTTGATACAACCAGATAAGTGCAGATTTATTCGGGGGATGAACACAACAAGGAACATTGGCGGAATGCATCATGTAATGGACCAGGCCATTACCCTGGGGCAGGGGGATGGCCCTAGCCTCATTTGATGCCATGATGGCGTTCGACTCCCTAGAGTGGACTTGGTTATTCTGGGTGTTGGAGATGTATGGGTCTGGTACGAATATTTGCAGATGGCTGGGTTTATTGTATAATAGATCACTGGCTGTGGTGAGGACCAAGGATTGGGTGTCTGGAGGGTGGGAGCTGGGCTGAGGGACGAGGCAGCAGTGCGTGGTGTCCTCGATTTTATTTCCATTGGCTTTGGCACCGCTGGCGGGGTATATACAACAAGAGATGGGAAGGCTGGGATTCTCGTGAGGGGGTGAGACATGTTGTCTCACTCTTTGCGGACAATTTGTTGCTGTACATGGGGAATCCACGGGATAATCTCCCAATGTTGTTGGAGGTGCTGGGGATTTTTCAAAAACTATCGGGCTTTCAGATAAATAAGGAGAAGTCCCTACTGTTCCCGTTAGGCAGTCTAAGAGGCAGCAAATGGGAGGACCTCCCACACTGGGGGATAAGATGGGAGACATAGGGCCTCATTACAAGTCAGCCGGTCCGGAAACAACGGTGGTTGTAATTCCGGACTGGCTGATTCCGAGTCCTGCAGGTGGGAGGTGTCACTCCCACCAGGTCTGACCTGGCGGAAATAACACCACCAGCCTGCAGGTGGACATGGAATCACCAGCTCCGTCATAGACGGAACCAGTTTTTCCATGGTCCCCATCCCCGTGGAGTCCTATTCGACTCCATAGGAATGGGGATTTACAGAATTCCACCTCCAGAATTACCAGGTCACGGAGGCCGAATGGTATTACTGGTCCAGCGGCAGCCTGCCGGTATTTCCGGCACGACTACCGTCGGGCTCGTAATGAGGCCCATAATCATTTAAATATTTGGTTATCTGAATATTTCACGAAATGGAGTAAACATTCCTACATAATACGGGGAAGGCACTATCTAAGATAGGAGGCTCTATACAGTTTTGGAAAGGGTTGCCTCTCTCCCTTATGGGAAGGGTTGTGTTATGTAAAATGGTGATACTCCTGAGACTGCTCTATTAGTTCACCAATATACCATACATGATCAAAAAGATGTTCTTTAAAATGTTGGATGAATGGATGAATTGCAGAATTATTGTGGAACACGGGAAGTAGTAGGGTGTCACTGGCGATGTTACAACGTCCTAGATTTGAGGGAGGTCTCAGCTTACTTGATTCAATGGCTACTTTATAGCAGCAGAACTGCAAATGGTATTGGAATGGGGGCATCTAGGTGGAGAGGCTCTGAAAGGGTTGGTGGGGAATCTACTGACACACCAAGTAGGGGTGGAGCTGTTGTGGGACTCAGTGGGAAACAAAGGGATGACAAATGTGTTCCAGGAGATCACAGAGGTGTGGCAGAAGTATATTCAGATGAGGCGACCTAAGGAATGGCATAGTGGGCTTTGCCCTGGAGTTCAGACCCAAATTTGAAGCAGGTTATCGGGAGGGTTGAGTTACATAGGCTCTGGTTAAAGGGTTGCTGTGCGGTGGGGACCTTTTTCGTGGGAGGGGCACTTTTGACTTTCTCAGAATGGTGCATACAATTTGGGCTCCCAATGGGGCTGTTCCTGGCATTTGGAGCAGTAAAGAGATTAGCTGAGCTATGGGAGGGAATACCTGACAAACCTATGGTCAGCCTGTCAATGCAATTACTACTGGAGCAGGCAGAGGGGAGGCAGAAATCTTCTGCATTTAAAGGTCCCTACAGGAGGATGTACCCCACGAGGAATTGAAGGTGAAGGGTAAATATGAAGCAGATGCTGAGTCCCAAAAATCGGTGAAGCAATGGATAAAGATACGGGAGCAGGTCCAAAAGGTGTCGCGAAACGCTAGATTTAAACTGATTCAGTGTAATCTGTTGCACAGATTATATGTGTTCCCAAGTAGGCTCTGAGTGCTGAAGGAAACTCTCAGTGATGAGTGTTCAAGATGTGAGAGGGGCACAGAAGGATACTGGCATATGGTCTGGGAATGTGGAATCATAGGAAGATACTGGGAAATGGTTATCAAAGGAATAAACTAATAGTTAGGGACAAGGTTACCCAAGAGTATGTTTGTGGGGAATACTTTCAGAAGGTAAGAGACATAAGTCACAGAATACGTTGGTGAGATTCCTATTGATTTTAACTAAACACTGAAAGGCTATAGGCTGCAAACACCCACAAAGCCTGTCAGTTACACTATGGCAGTGGCATGTCCGTAGATGGGAGATGGCGGAACTGGAGAAACTGCAGGCTAATCAAAGACTCGGCAGAGGAGTTAGTTGTTGAATGACCTGTGCATATGAAAGGATCTGAGATCACCATGAGACAAATGTGGTGTAGGAGGAGGGACAGAAGTGGAAGGGGAGGGAGGGTAGGGGTGAGAAATGGCACAGTGAGAACTCCAGGGTGACATGAATGAATGGCCGGTCTGCTATTCAAGTGGGATATGGGGAGAGGTTGGGGAAGAGGGGGTGAACGGGGTAGGGAGGAGCTGGCACAGGGATCAATACATGTTCCGTCAAGCACAAGGGGTTATATGGGTGAAAGGGATAAAGGGGAGGAGTGGGGGGAAGGAACATGTTAAGTTTGTTTATCTGTTGGTTTATTGCAAATGCCAATAAAGAGTGTCTTAAAAAACATACTCTTCGTGATAATACACTTCAAATATATCTTCACAGTTTTACTTGCATAACACAGCCATAGTCTACAATAGTGTTTGTAAAATACAATACAGTTAGAATATGCCATCCATAATACTACTGTAGTACTTTCAAAATCCAAGCCAGTTAGGATATGCCAACGGGTATCTAATTACTTTAAAAATACACTTCATTGTAATACACTTTAAATATGTCATCAGAGTTATTCTTGCACTACATATCCATACTACTGCAATACTTTAATATAATTACAATACGTCAGCAGGTATCTAACTAATTTAAACATACACTTAATTACACCACAATTCAAACAAATGTCCTACCACACTTATACTCCCATAATAGATCCATGCTACCACACACATGTATTCTGTAACGTGTATATTTTTTTAAAACATGTAAATGTCAAAAACTATATATAAATACAATTGTTTTATTTTAATCCATTATGGGTTTTTTCCCCAATCACCCAATGATTAATTAATGTTAATACAACAACAGTGTGCCACACGCTAATATGTTACCAAACATTGTACTTACAATGTACTATTTATGAGGGTGACAAAAGTAAATCAATATGTACAAATGTATGCAATTAAAGGTTTTAAACTATAGTGGTTAAATTATACTGTTATTTCACAGAAATAGAACCTAGGATTCCAGCCTTATTACCATGTGCGGCTAAATATCCATACCCAGTATTATACTTTTCTTTTCATCACAAAGAAACAAATACAAATTTCATAATCCTCAATTGTACTGGGATTATAAATACCATATGAACTTCAATTATATTATTCAATTATAGTTACTGTACACATATTACGATAGCTGTAGCCAGTGGCCAGATTCTTGGGGGAATGGCCTAAAGCCATGTCCCCAAGAATCTGTTAAAACATATAACTACATACATAACACCTTGAAACAACAAGACTTACCCAGAACCCCTGCAATTCCACTGACGTTTGCGGACATATGTTTGTGTCCGCAAACAGTAAAATTGACTGCAGACTCGGTGGCACCTGTACAGCTTTTTTTCACCTATAAAAACAAATCCATCTTAACATGTGTCTGCTCTCCCACTCCTGCCAGACACTCTTTAAGGCACAAAATAACCCCAAATGTATTTTCGAGAAATGTCTCTCACTGCACTGTCCAAAGACAAAGGTTGTGGTCCATGGATCCAATATGGTGACTGCTTCAAAAATGATGACACACCTCACATTTTTCAACATCCAATCAGCATGCATGTTTGATGTCCGAACCAGGAAATGAGTCAGCGAACTGGATGCAGATATCACACAAAATTTACTACTTTTGGCAATTTTTTTTAAAAACTAGTGGATGGATTTACACCGAATTTACGAAAGCATGCTTCTGGGACCAAGCTGCCACTCCTTACGCAAGTGTGGTTAAAATCCATCCTGCGGTTCCAGCTGTACGCGTGAGCAAACATATTTTCCTATTATTTGTATGGGGGTTTCAAAAGTTTTGGAAACCCCTATTACTTTTGCCCCCCTCAACAAAACCATTACAAACTTCACAAAATCATTCTGAGGTGGACATACACTTTTCTTTTTACAAGGTTGGATGAGGATTTGTCGAATGATGCCAAAGTTATAAGCACACAATAAGTGTTCTCCCTATGTGTTGAGGGTACAGGACACCGTTGGGCAGTGTTTTCAAGAATGGCCTGCAGAAGGAACGTTTGATGGTGACACAGTAGACAACATGTTCTCATATTTGTTGGTGACATATAAAGGTGCCAAGTTAAAGAGTAGTCAAAATATTGTCAGTTACACGGCAGTACTGCCCAAATCACCTCTCCCTACCTATGGGCTGTACCCTACGCTGAAGCCTGCAGCAGGGTACACAAACAAATGATGGGTGTCCCCAAGTAGAGACAAAGCAGAAATAGGGAAGGGAAAGCCAGAGGCTATAGTCACTACTAGAAATGAGAGAACAGACACCAGTAACATGAAGTACTTGGCATATATAGAAATAAGTGTGCAGTGGTTGTTAGACCCTGTGTTTAAAGCAGCTGAATGTGTGATAGAGAAGGAGGGCCAGACAAAGGAGAAGGAACATGGGGCGTTGGAAACACGAGGTGGCTGGACGTCTGTGAAAATGATGTTCAAGTTAGGAAAAGAGACTCTGTAAGAGGAGGAGAGCTCTGTGGGGTCCGGAAGCAGACCACAAGGGCACCAATGAGGATGGAGGCATAGGGCCTGGCAGAGGGCAAATATGGGACAAAGAGGAATGGACCAAAGACCACGAGAAGGAAACAAATAGAGGAGAAGACAGCAGAAAGAAAGAGAAAGATAAAGGGACCAAGAAAAGGAGATGCATTCTGGGAGCAGCAGGGACTGGCCCCAGACCATCCAAAACAGAATAGAATGGATGGTGTTATCTAGCAGTGCAAAAGGCTGGGCTGTCCCCATGCCATCAACACAGTTGCCCCAGTTGCAGAAAGGTTGGGGAGGGGCGCAGTATGTACCATAGCCGAGTATGGACAGATGTAATGTACTGTAGAGCTTGCCATCACTTGCAGCTGGAGTAGGAAAATTGATATATACTCTCGAGAAAGAGAACATACCAAGATTTGATCACATGTGCTGGTCTGAGGGCTCCCCACGGATGTGCAGACATCCCTAGGAAAGATGGTTGGGATTGGGATGTCCAGAAATACACACCATCATAGTACACTTTTGTAAGAGTACACAGGAAAGAGAGAAGGACATGACAGATGATGTAATTTAGGTAGAGGCAAAATTGGTGGAAAAGAAGCTAGCAAAAATATTCATGGAACGGGCTCTACCTACCAACTTTGTGCCAGGGCAGCTCAATATTGCCCCAGTTCAGCAAGGTGGGTTCCCCATGAGGGCGTGCAACAGGTAGGAGTGTATCCACAGCAAGGGTGTTCAAGCAGCAGGGAGGATGTCCCCAACATGGAGTGAATTAGCAACAAGGATATTATCAGCAATGGGGGTATCCCACAGATGGGATATTCCTAACAGGGCTGTGGATACTCACAGAGAGGGAGGGGATTTGGATATGGTGGAGCAGGACCCAGATTTAGAGGACCATGCTTTATATGTGGGCAGAGTGGACACATTTCAGGAATATGTCCACACAGACATCAGCAGCAGTGTGGCCAAGGGGGTCAACAGGCATATGTTCAAACCATGCAGCCACTGTGACAGCTAATACATTCACAAATGCAGCCACTTCAAGCACAAATGTCACCAGTGCAGGTGCACTTCCCACAGCCAATGCAACCAGTAGGGCCCGCAGTTGCACTGACACCACAGGTAAACACACAGCAGTAGATGACAGTTCACAGAAAGCATTAAAGGCTCAATCACAAATATACACACAGGGGGACAACACATTGCTAGCCCAGAATACAGTACCACATTACTCAGGAGTGGCAGTTCTTGGAGGTAACCTATTTCCATTTTCAGGACCAGGCTAAAATGCCCAATAGGCCAGCCCAATCCTTTCATTAACTGAAGACCCCAGTGAGGAACCCGAGGTAGCTGTGAAGTTTGGGAAAAAAGATTTCTCATTTTTGGTTGACACAGGAGCCACCAAATCCTATATTAAGGAGGGTGCCTTTACACTGTCAGACACAGTAATGGCTACCCAGGGATTTTCTGGGGCCATTGTAATGGTCCCTATTATGGCATATTTAGCAGTCATAATAGGCATACTAAAATAGTAGGGCCCTATTGTATTAAAAATACACTCCCATCAACATATTAGGAAGAGATATACATAAGAATATTTCATTTTAAGAAAAGGGCATAGTATGCTGAACATCTGGTATCTTTTATGTGCGGGTCCAGTGGTGTATCGAGTGGGGGAATTCGGGTGTTGAACGGGAATGGTGTCGCGCTGGCAGGGCAATGTGCAGCAAGCAATTCCTTCTCAGCATGTTCATTGTCCTGGCAGCAGGACACCTTTTCCTTTCCACATGGGAGAAGTTTCCTGCTGCCAGGACAATACCCCGAGTAGATACGGGCAGCAGAGGGGCTCTCACATTGCTCTGTGTCAACAGCGCATTACAATGTGAGCCATGAGGCACTGATTGGGGGACCTATTAGCCGGGACATTTGTCTTTTTTAAAAATGTGAATGGGAGGGTGTGGTGAGAAGGGTGCAAAATGTTGCATGCTTTATGATATAATGGATATGGCTTTAAAACCGAAGGGGGATTTGTTAGGCTCACATTAATCTGCATGATGCTATTGTAACTGGAGAGAATAAACTAAAGCCATATTCTTATTGCTCAACCTAATTTTATGGCATGTATGTAGTATATTGTTATTTTACTGTGAAAGGCTAGTTTACTATGTAATGTGGTTTGCTTCCAAGGCATTGGTGTAAGGTATGATTTAAGCACATTAAATACAAAGCAAAACCTTAATAAATATCTATATCAACTAATCCTGGTTTCACCATTTAACCAAAGTGTGTGATCCTGGGCAAATCATGGGCCTTGTTTTGAGTTTGGCAGTGCAGGGAAAAATTGAGGTAATTTTATTACCTCCATTTTTCCTGCACTGCCAAATTACATGTTTTGGCAGAATTTCCACCTGTAAAATTACGAGTAGTAATTCTGCTGATATTTGGAGGAACAGTGGAGGATGTACCTCCAGCATGATGCTGGAGATGAATCCTCCATTTTTCCTCCAAAAAATCAGTGGAATTAGACTAGTAATTCACCAGAGGTTATTCTGCCAAAAATCCCAAATGGAGTACTATGGAGCCCAGAAAATGGGTCTTAACACCACCTATTACCACTAAATCCACAGGACCAAGTGATGGTAACTGTAAATCCATTTGGTGGCACCTCAGAGGATTTACCTCTGAAACACCTTAAAACTCATAATGAGACCCACTACTGTGTCTTATCTGCAGCTCTGTAAGTGATTCTGATTCACTTTATAGTTTATGTTAATGTATCTCATGCTATTATCAATAAAAAGCCTTATGACTATAGAGTTGCTCCATATATAGTAACAGTGCAATTTAGGTAATTTGCACCACAACGTTATTTGAAACTTGATGGTGCCTCCAAGTAGCAAAGACTGATGATGGTCCTTGTGATGATATGATATGATAAGTCATTTATAAGGCACCTGTACACAAGTGCAAAAAGACAAGGAAGGGAAAGACAAAGGGAAACAAAACAAACAATCTTACTAGGCATTGTATATTGTATCATTTAGATCATGCAAGTGCAAGGGGAAGTGAGATGAGAAGTGCCAGGTGAAGGAAAGGGGAGAGTGCAATAAGCAAGCTCAAGGAAGTGCTGTCGGGATGGCCAGCTCTAAGTAAGTGCAGGAGGCAGGGGACTGTAGGGTTGCAGATACAGTCCATAGTGCACGGTAGGCCTGGAGGCAGTGCATGGGGCTACTGGGCATAAGAGAGGCTGGTCCTCATAAGGTTCAGAGGATGGCCATGCAACCAGCTAGCACAGCAGAACAAGATAATCAGCAGGGAAGAGAGAGAGAGAGAAAGCAGAAGCGAAAAGGAAGGTCTTGAGTCGCTTCCAGAACCTGAGGTGATCCTGCTCAAGTTTGAGAGAGGCAGGGCGGGTATTCCAGAGGGAGGCACCAGCAGAGGAGAGAGATCTACCCCCACTCTCTGCCTGGAGAAGCGCCTGACCCTCAGAGAGTTGAAGGTGAATGAGCGGAGGACTCAAGAAGGAAAGTGCTTAGCAAGGGAGAGTTGGATGTAGTTTGGGTCCCGGTCCCAGGAAGTCTTGTGGACAGTGCAGAGGGTCTTGAACTTGATCCTTGCAGCCACTGGAAGCCATTGGAGAGATTTCAAGGCCGGAGAAATGAAATTCCTGGGCTTGAGGCCAAGGACAAGTCTTGCAGTCCTGTTCTGGATTAGTTGCAGAGGCCAAAGAGTAGGGGCAGGAAGATTTAGAAAGAGGCTGTTGCAGTAGTCCAGCCTGGAGAGAACCAGGGGTCTGAAGACAGTGGGCTTCTGGGGGAAAGTGAGAAAAGAAAGAATACCTCTGAGGAGATGCAGTTGGTGGTGGGACTTCTTAGAGATGTCTGTGATGTGAGGAGAGAAGGAGACGGTGAAGTTGAATATGACACCAAGGTTTTTTTCCTCCCAATAAGGCATTGGTAGAGGGCCAAAGGAGGGCAGCCAGAGTGAAAGAGGGAAAGTGGGAACAGAGATCCCAATGAAAAGGATCTCGGCCTTACCGGCATTAAGGCAGAGATTGTTGGAGGCACACCATTCCTGAATCACGGATAGACAGTCAGGAATGCGCAAGAGAGGAGAGGAGGCAGCGGGGAGCCTGAACTAGAGCTGAGTGTCATCTTCATAACACTGAAAGTTAGAAGATAACGTAGAGATGAGGTGGGCCAAGTAATGTTAGAAGAGCCAGGGTGAGAGATTAGAGCCCTGGGGAACACCACATGTGGAGAGAGAGGTGTTGGAGAGGTGATGGAGAGGGAATGGCGGCCGGAGATGGGCTGAGAGAGGTAGATGGAGAAAGAGGACAGGATGTCCTGAGTTTTAGTGGTGCGGTGAGAAGCCAGCGGCATGCAAAGGGCCTGGGAAGGAACAGGAGAGGTGGAGACTGCAGCAGGATTGGTCAGCACCTTGCAGATTTTGAAGAGTTCAGCCAAGTTGCTATAGGCCGCAGAGATGCAGGCTTGGATGTAGGCTCTCTTCTTGGACAGGACACAGAGTCTGTATTGCGTCTGGAGCGGGTGGCAGGCCTATTTTCAGAGGATGTGCCTGATGCCCTACACATCCTCTCAGCCACCCGCCACTTGCGTTTAAGGGTGGTGAGGTCAGTGTCAAACCAAGAGTTGCAATTGGAGGTGGGCTTCAAATGGATCCTCATGACAGGGGCAAGGACATCAAGAGTTTTAGGGATAGAGAGATGCAGGTTAGAGAGGGCTGTGTCAGAGTGTGAGTCAGTCGCAGGCATAGGAGGAGGAGAGAAAGTGGTGGCGAAGGCCTTCACTGACACACACTTCATGGGCCGGATGACCGAGAAGTTGGGTGACAGTGCTGGGGATGCCTTCAGCTGGGGGACAGAGAGTGTCAGGTGGGAGGAGAGAAGAAAGTGGTCAGTCGCAGAGAGAGGAGTGATGTGAGGGTTAGAGAGGGGGATGTCTGAAGAAATGAGAAAATTCAGGGTGTGCCAGACAGAGTGTGTCAGGATGGAGGGTCCAATAAAAAGAGAGAGAGAGAGAGTTGCAGAGATTGCAAAAGAGCCCAGACGAGAGGCTTGAAGTATCCAGATGGATGTTGAGGTTTCCAAGGAGGAGAAGTTGAGAGGTAGAGACAAGGAGAGAAGAGGAGAGGTTGTCCCATTTAGAGAGGAAAAGGGCGACCTGGCCAGGTGGCCTGTGTGGGATGTTTTTATCCACGCATCCAAGCCCTACCTCAAAACTGTGCAGTACTGACATGGAAAACATCATGATGGCCAGAGCTTCCCAGAAAATGCCCAGGGAAGTGCATGAAGAATAGGCTGCCACCCATTTTGCCGATGTTATGGGCACAGAAGGGCACTGCCTAAAACCACCATTGGACTACCCACACAGTAGCCTGAAACCATTGGGAATGGCAATGCTGATTGCCAAAAGCAACCTAGAATTGTGGGGAACTCATTTTCTTAAATCCCAAAAATTGGTGCAGTACCAGTACTCACCACTATCAGAAAGCCGGCGTTTTAAAACAACACCAGATTTTTTTATATGTGTAAAACTGAATAGATGAACCCAAAGCATGCCAAAGAAAGACTTACTGAGAGGTGGATACAATGTAAAGTAATATTCTGAAGTGACTTGAATGTTCATAACAAGACTGGCTGAGCTCTGCAGGTCTGCAGCAGCCTAACTGAAACTGGATTTAAAACTACCAAAAATCGAAAATGTTTAAATTAACTGAGTGACCTACTTTTGAGTGGCACATAGTTGTCACTGTTGAAATGCCATAGTTTTGGACATTTTAGCTGGGGCCTGGCTTAAGGAACTGAATTCTGCCCACCAGCTACCCCCGACAGGAGATGAGACTTGCACAACTGCTGTGTTCCCAGGCCTAGCTGCCCTTTTGCTGCTCCCACCAAAAGGGATATGACACTTCTCTGATTGGATTACCAAGGGACTGCTAGAGGCTAAACATAGGACCCAGGCAGAGGACCCAGGCAGAGGGTTTATGGAAGTGGCCATGAATGGCTTCCTCTTGAACAATGGGCCTTCCAGGTCCCAGGCAGATGGTTTATTGCAGGGGTAATAAAAATGGCTTCCTCTTGGCAGAAACTGGGAGGGGGAGAAACTGGAGACAGAGGCTGAGCTTGAAGAAAGTGGAAAAACTGGTTTCTGTACCATGTGACCTGAAAAGACACACCCCTGTAGCCAGAATATGGTCTTAGAAAAAGATGAATAACTCATAGTACGGACTTGTCATAATTATTTAAATGATACCATAATTCTTGTGATTTTTCGGCCCACATTTTAAGAAGTTTTTAGAACCGGTGGCATGATCTGGGGGCAAACTAGCAGTTAAAAGGGTATTACTTAAAATGTATGCATGTTAAAAGTCTGATACTTCATCAATTAATGCCTGCATGCCTTGCACACATGTGTATACATTTGAGTAAGAATCTGATATTGGTAACCTGACCAAAAAGTGAAATATGTTGCCATTTCTCAATGCAAGCTCCCAGGAAGAGCAGATTTGGACAGGGTATACCTCCTGTGATATGTGATGGGTGCATGTAATTTTAAACAAATGTGTACCTGTGCAAATATGTCTTTTGGATCAAATATAGATTGTGTGTAAAGTTGACAGGGGTGGGTTCTCTGTACCATAAACAGACCTCATCATGATGACACTTCATTTCATTCCCCCAATCAAGGGGAAGAGGATGAAGTGGCCAATGACAAGTGGTGAGGGGTAGAGCCTAGTGATGCTGCACACACACCCATTTTCAAAACACATAAAAGCAGACAGACAGGACAGATAGGGACATTCAATTCCATTTGCTGCAACGCGCTCTGCCGGACCATACCACATCCAGAGATCCAGACTTCAAATCCATCAATCTCCAGAGAAAGCTGTGCAGAAAGATCCAGAGAGAGCAGAGCTGACCCAGACCACTGTTAGCAGAACCAGAGAGCTGACCCAGATCACTGTGAAGTGCAGAGACCAGACCAGAGTCCAGTCTAAAACCTGACCAGATCCGTGGCGAGGCCCATCTATTTCCAAAATATAGTGTGAGTACCTAGCAAGACTGTGCAGAACCAATCTCTTAGTTAAAATAATATAATTCAATCTATTTTAATCTAACCAGAACTGTCTCCTAGAAGTTGTACCTTGTCATTTTGCAAAACTGTCACCTGTCATTTGTAAAGCTGTCACCTGTCATTTTCTAGTTGCAAGCTGCACTTGTCACTTTGAATTTTAACATTCCAAATCCGAAAAACTACCTTTATTTAATCGCTCATATCTCCGTGACCATTTGTCCTAGAGACTTGCAGTAACTTTCCTCTGAAAGCTGGGAATCGTGGCTTTTCTAAGAACCTAGAACCGCATTCCTACCCCCGATAATTTTGCCGCAATCGCGAAAAACGCACTCGCGAATTTACCGCGATTTGCAAATTTCTCCACGTGTGAAAACAGAAGATTCTTTGCTTTCCTTGCTAAACATTTGTTTGCCTCTTAAGAACCATCCCTGAATCATTGCTAGAGTGAGCCTGGACCAATATTAACTAGATACCACTCACCCTGAACCTCTAGAGGGAATTAAAAGCATTTTAGCATATTTTTCACTTCATTGCCAGCACATATAAAAGCATTTTGGGCCTGTGTTTCCAACTTCTGTAGTCTAAGCTTGCTGGGGTGAACTGAATTACATTTGATTGCATTTCTGAGAACTGTGTGCTTTCCTTCCATTTCCTTGCATTGCATAAAAGGGGGGGTGAATTGCCAGAGAAAAGTGATTACATTGTTTTGTTGAAATCATATTGAGTATTTTCTGTATTGCATTTTCATTCAACATTACATCCATCTGAACTTATATAAAGCATTCTCTACCACCTTATTTTTCTGTTCCTATTCACAAGTGTGCCAGTGCCAGACTATCCATTATTGATTACTGCTCAGATTAAGTGTGATATTCCATTATTAATTATTATAAAGTGTGATATATATATATATTGTTTAAATTATCAAATAAACCTTTTTAACTTGCAAAACAGAACTACTTCTTGGCTCAGTGGGGTCAGGAGGATTCCAAGAGAGGGGTGTTATATAGGGGTAGTCATCCAGAACGCATGAACTGGACATAAAGATATATCAATAAGGGTTTCCATTCAGTATCCCAGACTAGGCATTGACTTAGCTGTAGTGTTGAATTGAATCCTCTTACAAATTGGGGGCTCGTCCGGGATGTTTGGGTTAGATCTACCATTTGTGCAGATTAATACAGCGTGCCAGCTGACCAGATACACATATCCGATCGGAGCACACGCTGTGTTACGCTGTAAAGCACTCCTCAAAGGAACGCTCTAAGGAAAAGGTCTGTTTTGCAAAAATATAATATAAACTTCTGTAAGTCAGGACAGAGCCCAATCTCTAGAATGACGACCTTAGTAGACATGAAAATAGCCAGAGAGCACTTCTTACACAAGTTATTTGTGAGAGGTGAGTAGACTCACCAGGACCGCATGGTCTGGTTGCAGGCCATCACGCAACAGCTCACGGAAACAGGGTCAGATATATGGAGAGATCAGGGTCCCTTACATGTGGCCCTGAGTGAACTATACATGGCTCCTAAAGCTAAGGATGAACAAGACAAGATGGTTAGGATAGCGGCGTACCTGTACCTATATATAGGAGACATGCAGGATAAATGTACTGAAAGCCAAGATCTGGCGAATAAGCGACAGATGGCGTTAGAGAAGGTCCAATCTGACCTGGTCTCTTCTGAGCAGAGGCTGCAGGGAAGCCAGGAGTCCGAAAATGAGAGTAGACAGCACATCATTAAAATAAAGAAGGATATGGATATCCTGCAACAGGAAAAGGCTGACCAGGATACCAGAATTCTGGCTTTGCAGAAGGAACGCTAAGACAGTTTGGACTCCCTACTGCAGAGCCAGAAAAAGCTGGAGCAACAGATCAATTTCAACAGGGCATGCACAGAGCAGGTAGCCACCCTGCAAATCCAACTAGACAGAGAGAAAGAGGAGAGCAATAAACTGATCCTGAAAGACCTGGATACCCAGGCAGACTTTGATCAGGAGCGCCAGAAAGCTGGTGCCTTCCAAAGGCAAAGGGACGACCTGGCATCACAAATTCAAGCTCTTGGTCAGGAAAGGGACACCTTAGGCCAGGAAGTCTGCCACTTAAGGAGAAAAATGGAAGAAAATCACCTGGCCCACCAGGGACTGGGTGACCTCCAAAAAGAACACCAGGACTTGCTAGAGCACACCAGGAGGGTGGAGGAGGCTCTGGCAAGACAGGAGCAGGCCAATAGGGACACAGCTCAGGAGGTAACCCTCCTGCAGCAAAGACTGTCCCAGTGCTCCAGGACCAATCAGGAAACGCAGAGAGAGAATGAGGCTCTCTGCCAGCACAATGATAGACTCCAACAACAGGTAGCGATGCAGGAGAGACTGATAGAGTCTAGTAAGGCCTTAACTGAGGAACTGAAGGCGCAGGCTCTTGCATTGCAACAGGGAGCAGGGGCGGCTAGAGACCAAGTTCGCTGGGAAAGGGAAACTCCTGAGCATAACCTCAGGAGCCCTAGTACCAGAGGCCTTTATCTCTCTCAGTCCCTGGACTCTGCCACCCCCATGTCCCCTGGCGCACATGAGCACCGGGCCACAGGGATGGCTGATTACTATCCAGCCAGAAGCATGGGGCTCATAGGCCAGTACCTCCCAGGAATGGATGGGCGGGCATCCGGGTATGGGCACCCAAGCACAGTGCAATTTAGTGGGGAACCCCAGGAGAGTAGGCCCATTAAGGGCATCCTGAAAACCTCTGCCCAGTTAGGTCAGTGGGGGGGTACCCATCAAATCCTGGCAGCAAAGAGGAATCTGAGGACTCCTCTGAACGGTAGAGGACACAGGAGACCAGGTCCCCACATTCTGCCAGCCATTCCCAGGCTCGCAGAATCAGGGAAAGCCTGGAAGATCAGACAGGAACCTCTGGGAGCAGTGCCTCTGAGTCAGAAGATGAATGGACAAGGGTTACCCGAACCAAAAAGGCCAATAAGGCAAAAAGGGCCTTGATTAAGGACCCATTGAAACAGATTAAGGCAATCAGTAGTGTCATCACGCCTTATCATAAGAACGCCAAGTACTCTGTTTGGGAACACTTGGAGCTCTATGAGCAAATGATGGAGACTTTTCATTTGAAGGACAGCCAAAGCTGTATCAAATATGTCAAGTGGACATTCTCCCCAGAGTACTCCAGTTTCTTTGCAGGGCTGGAGGACCAAAATCATTCCAGGTGGTCCACCTATAGGGCGGACATATTAAAACATTTTTCTGTTCACAGAAATCCCCAAGAGGCTCGCAAGGCAGCCTACAATTTACAATGTGGGGAGGATCAGGCCCCACAAGAATTTGTGCAGGAGTTAAAGCGTGCTTTTGCACAGACCACAAGAAGGGTGTGCACGGATAGCAGAGAATTTATTAATACGTTTTTCCATGCCTTGCCCAAATACATAATGACCCAGCTTGTGAGGGATTTTCACGAGAAAAGATCTTTAGACTGGGTCATTGAACAGGCGACCCGGATCTATGAGGTGCAGAAGCCAATAGAAAATAAAAATAATGCGCCCAAAAACCCCAAAGCCAACAACACCCCTGCTGCTGCCAAGGTGGCAGAGGTAAAGGTCACCCCCGTTTTAGAGTTGGAGATGAGGGGGCCTTATAACCTACCTGCACCTAATAATGCTAGGCCCAGAAGGTCCACGGGCCAGTCACAGACAGGGAGCCAGGGAGGCAGCCCCACAAATGGGGTCCCTCGCTCTCCTGATTATGTAAGCCCCCATTACAAGGGAAACAGACCCATCCTGGGTTATGTGTGGACTCCTCCAGCCCAAGGGGGGGGATCCGGCCAAGCACCTAACCCAGAGAACTTCCCTCCCAACTTCTCACAGGAGGGCAGAAACTCACCAAACCCTGGGCAGAACTTTTCCCCAGGTATCCACCCAACTTCCAGCCCCAAAATCCTCCACCCTTCATTCCCTGGGCCCAGATAACCGAATCCGGGAGAGGGGAGGCCAAGGGTGGAGGGGTACCAAAATCTTCCCAACCAGGGGTACAACCAGAGATTGGATAGCTACCCTTCCCGGGATCAGCCCAGGGGAGAAAACAGGGCCCCGTATCAGCCTGAGCGGGTTTCCCAGTTACAGCGCCAGGTTCAAAACATGGCGCGGGATCTGGGTCACATACTGAGGGCTCAGCAGAACCCTCAGATCGGCATGCCAGCGCAGAACGCACCCAACACTGGACCTGGTGCTCCAGAACAATGACGGGGGCAGCACCCCGATAACTCACCGGTTCCCAGGGAGGAGGCACAAAGGGAAGGGGGGTGTAAAGCGTGGGAGGAAGCTTCCTTCCTCACTTGTAAACAGCCCCTGGAAACCCAGGAACCGGAAACAAAATCTCTTGCCCCTGAAAGCCTGCCTCCTAAGGAGCAGAGAGGGGGTAGGAGAAACAAAAGACCCAAACAGACTCAGTTTGAGGAGGAGGTACAGATCTTCCAATTTGAGGGGGAGGGATCCTCAGAAGATCCTGGGAAAAGGATCTTCTCCTTCAGAGAGGGGGGAACTCCTCCCAAAGAAAAATGGGTCCCTAGGGATGCAAATCCAGACTGGGGAGACGTGGAGACTGAGCTACCGCCGCCCACATTCTCATCCCAGAACCAACAGCAAGAAAATCCCCTGGTTCAAACCCATCCTGGTGACTGCCTCCAAAAAGGGGGGGGGGCGGCCCGGAACCGGAGCCAGGGGAACCCACAATGCCTCTGATCTCCAGTTGCCAACTTTTTCTTTCAGATTCCCAAGGCTCTCCACAGAATTCTGCCCAAATCTCTTCTCTAGCAATGTCCAAAACCAGAAAGTTAGCCCACCAGTTGTCCTGAAATGTGCATTATCTGTGCCCCCTTGAGGAGAAGGAGGGAAGATATTATACCCCGGTACAAGTACAGGGGCAGGGTACAATTTTGGCACTGGTGGACACTGGATCTCAAGCTACCCTTCTGTCCAGAAGGGCCTTTGATGAACTGAATGGAGGAAGGGGAGGGAATTACCAAATTCCTCTCACCTCACTTCCTGGACAACTCCAGGACTTTGACGGGAAGGAAATTCCCGTCGAAGGGACGGCAGATGTGGACATTAAAATTGGGCGACACAAGTTGAAACACCCGGTCATAGTTGTGACTCCAGAGGGCACCCCTTGTTTACTAGGGAATGACCTCCTGAGAAGGTTGTCACCCCTAATAGATTGCGTGAACAAGGTCCTCTGGACCCATACTAGCCGACCAATAAAATTAAAACAGAGTGTCAACCATGTTAGTTTAAACGGCACCTGCCACATGGTTGAACAAAAATCTGACCAAGTAGAATTTCACTTCCAGAATAGCCAAATTCCCGATGTGACAGTAATAGCAGTAGGACAACAGACTGGTGATGGAGGGTCCTCTCTATTTCTGAAAATCAACCTTCCTTCCAGTCTAAAGTGGTACTCCACGCTGGTAGGAAACACTCTGAGATTCTATACTAATCCACAATCAGAAACTCCCACTCCTATAGTCCAGAAAGATGTGAAATCAGCTCAGAGCCTGGCTGATATTCAGCAAATTGGAGAGCAGTTGTTCATCCCTGTTCAGTTAAATGATGGGAAGGACTCTGTTCTCGCTCGAGTGTGCGTGAACAATGGTAAGAGCTTCATCAGCGAAGCCATGTTTCGCCAACTCCCAAAAGATCCAGCCATTCCCACATTCAAACTGATAGACAAATGGGAAATGGACCTGGAAGCACCTAATTCCAAACATCTCCTGCCAAGCAGGTGTATGCTCAAAATCTCCATTGGCAACAAGAGCATAGTCCATCATTGTTGGGTCGTGCGAGACGTCACTGCCGCCTTTTACTTAGGCAGTGACATTCTCAATCGCTTTGCCATTAGTTTGGACCTAATAAACTTCAAAGCTTGGTCCCGATTAGCGGATAACCCCATGGGCTTTGATGGTCCAGAAAAAGCATTTAGGTCAGCTCAATTGCTACCTTATGCAGTTGAAATTCAGATCAAAGAGGAAGTCACCATCCCAGAAAGGACCCGACAATTCTCCCTGGAAGTGAAAGTTAAAAGAGGACAACATTTGAAAAACCCTGATGCTTACATACCTCTAAATGCTTCTCTCCAACGGCAAGGGTTAGGGGTAAACCCAACTCCATTGGTCAACATCGAACATGACACCATTCTAATAGAGGTGGATAACAGCGACTTAAAGAGTATTACTCTAGCCGCAGGCACCATTATTGGAATGGCGGTTGATGACCGACATTTTTCCATCGATTTAGGTAATGAACTGTTAGGGCCAATCCCCAAGGACTGCTTTGACAGTGACAGTGATGACAATACAACACCAGACAGGATTTTTACCCGGCATGGGGGGAACTTCCTGGTGTACACTTCTTGCCCTTATGGTAAGGAAGATGTGACTTGTGACTTCAGAAGGGATGAGGTGATTTTCCAGGTCCATGAGGGCTGCCTTTCCCACCTAAAGCCTCCAGTCCAAATCAGCACTCTGACCAGGGACTTCTCCACCCAGCTGGAGGAGGCCGCTGAGATAGCCAAACCAGAAGTCTTTCCAGGCTTCAGGCAGATGGTGGAAGAGATAGTCAACCTAGCTGATGCCTGTTTGACTCTGGAACAAAAGCAAAAGTTGAAACAAGTTTTCTTGGATTTCCAAGATCTCTTTGCGGTAGACTCATATGACTGTGGTCGCACTGACATCCACACAACAACAATCCCCACGGACCCTGGCATGACTCCAGTGTTTGTGAAGCAATATCGCTTGCCTCTCGCATCAATGGAGTCCCTTACTGAAATAATTAAGAACCTTGAGTCCCGGGGAATAATCCGTCCAGTCCACAGCACCTTCAATAATCCGGTGCTGGGAATATTGAAGCCAAACGGCCAGTGGAGACTCTGCGCCGACCTCAGGGAGCTCAACAAACGGGTCCATACTTCCCAATGGCCTCTGCCCTACATTGACCAAGGGCTGGCCCAGATTCAGGGGTCACAGGTATTCACTGCAATAGACCTGACCAATGGATACTGGACCGTGCCTGTCAGCAGGGAGGACCAATACAAACTGGCTTTTACCTTTGGGGGCCAGCAGTACACATGGACCCGGATTCCCTTCGGATACCTTAACTCCGGTAATGAGTTCAATATTTTCCTACATAAGGCCATGCCCGACCTGGGTGCAAGGGGTAACCTGGCTTATGTAGATGATGTCCTCATCAAAAGTTCATCTGTGGAGGAACACATAGCGGAGATCCGTTATGTTCTGACCCAGTTGAGGGCCGCCGGAGCAAAACTTTCCTTTCAGAAAGCACAGTGGTGTAGAACCTGTGTTAATTTCTTGGGGCATGAGATTACTCCTCAGGGTCTCTGTCCCCAGGAAAAGAAAGTGGAAGCACTTCAGAAACTGAAAGACCCCACAACTCTGCGGGAACTAAGGAGCCTCCTTGGACTGACTAATTACAGCAGAAAGTTCATTGAGGGCTACGCAGAAATCACCAGACCCCTGATTCATCTCCTGAAGGGGGGGTCAAGTGGGAATGGGGTCCAGAACAAGCCGAGGCAGTAAAACAACTCAAAAGAAGCCTCTCACAAGCGCCTTGCCTAGCTTACCCTGTCAGAAACAAGGAGTTCTTCCTGGAGACGGGGTTCTCTAATACGTGCTTGACAGCAGTATTATACCAAAAGCATGACAAGGTCAATAAAGTAATCTCCTATGCGAGCAAAACTTTATCCTCTGTGGAGGAAAAATTCAACGATTGTGAGAAGGCACTCCTGGCAACGGTGTGGGCATTGAAGAATTACCGCCCGTTTATCCAGGGGGAACACATCATAGTGGAGACTCCACACCAGCCTCTGCAATATCTCCAAAGTGATAGAATCCGGGCCGGAAATGTGAGTAATTCCCGAATTACTTCCTGGATTCTGTCAATGCAAGGCTTTCCTGTGGAGGTCAGATATGGCCAAACCAAGAAGAGTCCCCTCGCGCAAGGTCTGGCTGACTTGCATGATTGTGCCAGAGAAAACTGTCTCGAGGACGAAAGTCTAAAAATGGAGGCATACCTTAATTCCCCCCACAAAGTATTTGAAGAAGACAAGTGTGAGGGAATGCCCACTGTATATGTGGATGTATGCTCTTACCATGTTGACAACGAGGGGGAGAAAGAATTGGTGGCCGGCGTAGGGAATGCATGGGTGAATGAGTTCCCAGAACCCTACGCTGGATACAAAATTGGTCCCCGAAGTAGTCAGGTGGCAGAATTGATGGCTGTGCATCAGGCCATCCTCACTGCTGTCCAGCATCAACTCCACGAACTGGTCATAATCACAGATTCGGATTATGTACGGAACGGGTTCGTGGAGCACCTGGTTAATTGGAAAACCAGAGGCATGTTATGTGCTAATAACAAACCCTTGAAACATGGGAGGTTGATCCAAAACATTGACGATCTGGTCACCTCGAATGAGATGACCATCTGTTGGAAAAAGATCAAGGGTCATTCCAAAGTAGAGGGACCAGACAAAACTGGAAATGACTTAGCTGATCAGCTGGACAAAACCGGGGCCATCCAAGGGGATCTAATTGAGATTGAGTCCCTGTTGGGGGAAATCCAGGTCACTGCTATCACTAGGTCCCAGACAAATGCTCACAGTGATCTTTCAATTGCCCAATGGAGCAAGGAGACCCCTGATGCTGATTTGATTACAGCTCAGAAGGGGGATCCAATTATTGGTAAGTTTTACCAACACCTTGAGGACCCTGAGAACTTTCCCCTGACGGATACCGATTACATTGGGAAAGAGGACCTAAGAGTGTTGATGAAATGTCCAAAAATTTTCCGAATCCAAGACGGTTTGCTGGTAAGGAAATCCAAAGCTGGCCACGATCAGTGGGTGGTTCCTACCTCATTCCGAAGCCTGATGTTAAGTCACGCCCATGATGCGGCCAACCGCCGGTCATAGGGGGTTTCACACAACATTGGAAATCTTAAGAGAGGTTGCATACTGGCTACACATGGGGCAGGACGTCGACCAATATTTGAAGGGTTGTCTTGTGTGTGCACAATTTCAGCCATCATCCCTCACGCACCGTGCGCCTCTCCAAAAGAGGGGGATGACACTGCCATGGTCAGATTTACAAATCGACTTTGTAGGCCACGTGATTCGCTCTGCTAGGGGGAATAAGTACATGTTGACTGTGACATGCTTGTTTACCAAGTGGGTGGAATGTCTCCCAGCCCCAAATTGCAAGGCAGAAACTGCAGCTGCCCTGATGATTAACCACATCTTTTCCCGTTTTGGTCTACCTCAAAGGATTGAGTCAGACAGAGGTAGCCACTTCACCAGTGAAGTAATGACAAAGATGTGGGAGATACTGGGGGTCAAAAGGAAGTTACATATTGCTTACAGGCCAGCTTCTTCTGGGGCAGTAGAGAGATATAACCGAACCATTGTGAGCATATTAAAGAAGTTTGTGGCAGATTCTGGGCCAAGTTGGGATATCCGATTACCTCTGGTCCTAATGGCCATCAGATCTACCCCGTCATCTGCAACCAAAATGTCACCATTTGAGTTGATGACTGGGCGCAAGATGGTGCTTCCTCAGCATTTGCTCTACAGAACCCAAGAGCAGACACTGATAAATGCCTCCACAACTCATGAGTATGTGGAGAATTTAAGGAAACACCTTCAACATGCTTTTGCTTATGCTCAGCGGAATCTAGAAAGATCAGCTGATAGCATGAAGACCCACTATGACCTGAAGACTTCCAGGAAGGAATATCAGGTGGGGGACCGGGTCTATCTATACAATTTCCAAAGGAACCAGGCCAAACAGCGAAAAGTTTTGCCTACATGGAAGGGACCCTTTGAGATTGTAGACAAAATCTCCCCTGTGGCCTACAAGATCCGCATCCCCAAAGGCGGTTTGGCAGAGGGGGAAGACAAGTGGGTCCACATTAACCAGTTGAAGTGTTGCCATCCCAGGCACACTGTGCAACAACTGGAGGAATCCTCTGGAATCCTAGAGGGTACTGTCTCAGATTAATTCAGTTCTAACTTAAAATATCCGACATATCGCCTATCAAATTCTGAGTTTCTCAATGTGGGTGTTTTTGTTTTTGAATGCAAAAAGAAATGTGCATGTTCATATGTTTTGACTATAAATTTATATGCCACCCCACTATATCATTGGTGGGGGAGAAATGTCCATGAATAGGTATTGCCGCTCTTCCTTTGTCGTCCTAGGAGAAAGAAAACCTGGAGACGGGCCAAGGAGGACGATCTGGAGACCGGGAGCAGAGACGCAAGGGGCCCAGGGTACCGCCCAATATTCCCATCAGGACCGGCGAGGAGAACCGAACGATCAGTACCGGATGGAGGAAAAGATGCTGAACTGTGCCATCTATTGGAAGAGGATGAGGAAACATCCCAGGTCTTGCGAGTCCCATCAGTGAAACAGAATGGCCATCGCAAGAGGGGGGCTTGTGGGATGTTTTTATCCACGCATCCAAGCCCTACCTCAAAACTGTGCAGTACTGACATGGAAAACATCATGATGGCCAGAGCTTCCCAGAAAATGCCCAGGGAAGTGCATGAAGAATAGGGTGCCACCCATTTTGCCGATGTTATGGGCACAGAAGGGCACTGACTAAAACCACCATTGGACTACCCACACAGTAGCTTGAAACCATTGGGAATGGCAATGCTGATTGCCAAAAGCAACCTAGAATTGTGGGGAACTCATTTTCTTAAATCCCAAAAATGGGTGCAGTACCAGTACTCACCACTATCAGAAAGCTGGCGTTTTAAAACAACACCAGATTTTTTTATATGTGTAAAACTGAATAGATGAACCCAAAGCATGCCAAAGAAAGACTTACTGAGAGGTGGATACAATGTAAAGTTATATTCTGAAGTGACTTGAATGTTCATAACAAGACTGGCTGAGCTCTGCAGGTCTGCAGCAGCCTAACTGAAACTGGATTTAAAACTACCAAAAATCGAAAATGTTTAAATTAACTGAGTGACCTACTTTTGAGTGGCACATAGTTGTCACTGTTGAAATGCCATAGTTTTGGACTTAGAATCAGCATTCTAGCTGCATATGTAAACATTGTCTTGACTTAAACTGGGTAACAAAAAGTGACATTTTAGCTGGGGCCTGGCTTAAGGAACTGAATTCTGCCCACCAGCTACCCCCGACAGTAGATGATACTTGCACAACTGCTGTGTTTCCAGGCCTAGCTGCCCTTTTGCTGCTCCCACCAAAAGGGATATGACACTTATCTGATTGGATTACCAAGGGACTGCTAGAGGCTAAACATAGGACCCAGGCAGAGGGTTTATGGAAGTGGCCATAAATGGCGTCCTCTTGAACAACGGCCTTCCAGGGCCCAGGCAGATGGTTTATTGCAGGGGTAATAAAAATGGCTTCCTCTTGGCAGAAACTGGGAGGGGGTGAAACTGGAGACAGAGGCTGAGCTTGAAGAAAGTGGAAAAACTGGTTTCTGTACCATGTGACCTGAAAAGACACACCCCTGTAGCCAGAATATGGTCTTAGAAAAAGATGAATAACTCATAGTACGGACTTGTCATAATTATTTAAATGATACCATAATTCTTGTGATTTTTCGGCCCACATTTTAAGAGGTTTTTAGAACCGGTGGCTTGATCTGGGGGCAAACTAGCAGTTAAAAGGGTATTACTTAAATTGTATGCATGTTAAAAGTCTGATACTTCATCAATTAATGCCTGCATGCCTTGCACACATGTATATAAATTTGAGTAAGAATCTGATATTGGTAACCTGACCAAAAAGTGAAATATGTTGCCATTTCTCAATGCAAGCTCCCAGGAAGAGCAGATTTGGACAGGGTATACCTCCTGTGATATGTGATGGGTGCATGTAATTTTAAACAAATGTGTACCTGTGCAAATATGTCTTTTGGATCAAATATAGATTGCGTGTAAAGTTGACAGGGGTGGGTTCTCTGTACCATAAACAGACCTCATCATGATGACACTTCTTTCATTCCCCCAATCAAGGGGAAGAGGATGAAGTGGCCAATGACAAGTGGTGAGGGGTAGAGCCTAGTGATGCTGCACACACACCCATTTTCAAAACACATAAAAGCAGACAGACAGGACAGATAGGGACATTCAATTCCATTTGCTGCAACGCGCTCTGCCGGACCATACCACATCCAGAGATCCAGACTTCAAATCCATTAATCTCCAGAGAAAGCTGTGCAGAAAGATCCAGAGAGAGCAGAGCTGACCCAGACCACTGTTAGCAGAACCAGAGAGCTGACCCAGATCACTGTGAAGTGCAGAGACCAGACCAGAGTCCAGTCTAAAACCTGACCAGATCCGTGGCGAGGCCCATCTATTTCCAAAATATAGTGTGAGTACCTAGCAAGACTGTGCAGAACCAATCTCTTAGTTAAAATAATATAATTCAATCTATTGAATCTAACCAGAACTGTCTCCTAGAAGTTGTACCTTGTCATTTTGCAAAACTGTCAGCTGTCATTTGTAAAGCTGTCACCTGTCATTTTCTAGTTGCAAGCTGCACTTGTCACTTTGAATTTTAACATTCCAAATCCAAAAAACGACCTTTATTTAATCGCTCATATCTCCGTGACCGTTTGTCCTATAAACTTGCAGTAACTTTCCTCTGAAAGCTGGGAATCGTGGCTTTTCTACGAACCTAGAACCGCATTCCTACCCCCGATACTTTTGCCGCAACTGCGAAAAACGCACTCGCGAATTTACCGCGATTTGCAAATTTCTCCACGTGTGAAAACAGAAGATTATTTGCTTTCCTTGCTAAAAATTCATTTGCCTCTTAAGAACCATCCCTGAATCATTGCTAGAGTGAGCCTGGACCAATATTAACAAGATACCACTCACCCTGAACCTCTAGAGGGAATTAAAAGCATTTTAGCATATTTTTCACTTCATTGCCAGCACATATAAAAGCATTTTGGGCCTGTGTTTCCAACTTCTGTAGTCTAAGCTTGCTGGGGTGAACTGAATTACATTTGATTGCATTTCTGAGAACTGTGTGCTTTCCTTCCATTTCCTTGCATTGCATTAAAGGGGGGGTGAATTTTCCAGAGAAAAGTGATTACATTGTTTTGTTGAAATCATATTGAGTATTTTCTGTATTGCATTTTCATTCAACATTACATCCATCTGAACTTATATAAAGCATTCTCTACCACCTTATTCTTCTGTTCCTATTCACAAGTCTGCCAGTGCCAGACTATCCATTATTGCTTACTGCTCAGATTAAGTGTGATATTCCATTATTAATTATTATAAAGTGTGATATATATATATATATATATATATATATATATATATATATATATATATATTGTTTAAATTATCAAATAAACCTTTTTAACTTGCAAAACAGAACTACTTCTTGGCTCAGTGGGGTCAGGAGGATTCCAAGAGAGGGGTGTTATATAGGGGTAGTCATCCAGAACGCATGAACTGGACATAAAGATATATCAATAAGGGTTTCCATTCAGTATCCCAGACTAGGCATTGACTTAGCTGTAGTGTTGAAATGAATCCTCTTACACCTGTAAGTGGTGGCCTCAGTCAGAGAGAGGCCAGGAGAGATGGACAGCCTCCAGACCATGCATTCAAAGTAGGATTAGGCCTGCTTAAGAATGACAGAGGCAGGGATCTACTCTGGGAAGATCAGAGCTACTCAACCTCCAGGACGGTTAGTTCTTGGTTCGGAGAGGATCTTGTGTCCATCAGTATGGAGAGTGTCAAAACTTGTGACATAGCTGGCCGAGAACCATGTCTTGGTGTGACGAGGACATCTAGATCAAGTTCTTTGAGGAGTCAGCAGATATCAGAGGAGTGTTTGACAGCAGAGTGAGAGTTGTGAGTTGCGACGTGGAGCAGATTTCCACATTTGAAAGACTTCCATGGAGGGGTACAGGCATGAGGTACTCCCTGCGGACGTGGTAGAGGGGACCAGAGTGGGCAGAGGAGGAAAAAGTAGATGAAGAGTAGCCAGAGAAGATGAGGCGGGTACCAGAGAGGTGACAGAGGAGGGAGGTGGCAGAGGAGGCAGCAGGGTAAAGGTAGGAGTTGCAGGCAAAGAATGGACGTTAATAAAACACAGGAAGCACCTATCGAAAAGTAGGAGATTGGGCTGAGGTCCCTTGACCAAGACAGTGCCATTCAGATAGACATTAATGAGGGTCTTGTAGGAGTGCCTCCATTAATGGGAGAGGAGGAAAAATGGGGGAGAACAGAGACCATATGAGGGGTTCTTTTATGTGACAGAGCTCTAATAGATGAGTTTCCTGCATCTGCAATGATCCTGCAGTTTTTTTTATTGTTTATATGTATTAAAATATCATCTGCCAATAAGGTTACCAGAAAAGTAGATTGGAGCAGGGGTGGGTAGTTTGGGGGCGCAAATGAGACCATATGAAATTGTATACACTGAATTTGGGCAGGAAAGTTGAAGGACTTATTTTGTGGCCTGCCTCCCCCCACACGTTTGCAATGCTGCCTACTCCCCTGAATAGGTTGCAGCCATTATACAAGCATTATGTGCACAAAGGACTTTACACAGATCACCATGCCACCCAGATGTTTTCCTTTATGAGGTACAAGTATTGCTACGGTGGGGACCCAGAATGAAAGACAAGGTATTCCGATTGGCGGAAGAATTATTGGTCAGACCAGCAGTACACAAAGATATAGTACCAGGAACAACACTCACAATACATTTAGAAGCATCACTCATGAGGAAGGACATGGTAATCTTGTGTGGGACAGATGAAGACGGTGCAGAGTGGTGCACTGTCCTCTGTATCGATCTGACATTCAGAATAACAGACTTGATTGATGAACAATTGAGGATGAAGAGGAGAGGGAAATGGTGTTTCAGATATGCATCCCATGTCAGGTAGACATAGATGAGAGACAGGTCCCCCACAGGATGCATATAGTGAGCATGGCATAAACTCACTTGCGGGAAGATTTGAAAAATGTACCAGAGGTATTATGGACCAGTGGCCCCCATGATGTGGGGTTGTTGAAGGGAGTACGGGCGGTCCGCATAAAAGTGAAGGAATCGGCACTGTTGCCATGGGTTAATAGTACCTACTATCACGTGAAGCAGGCAAGGGTGTATATATAACACAACCCTTGTACTATGGTGAAAGGGCATAATACAAATGTTGGAATCTCCATGTAACACGGACGTCTACACTGTCATGAAATCAAAAGGTGGGGCATAGAGATTCATTCAAGATCTCAACCCATCGAACAACATATTGGAGGCAGAGTACCACTCCTACCAAATCCAGCCACAATATTATGTAGTATACCTAAAGAAGCTACATGATTCACAGTCATCGAATTGAAGAATGAATTCTTCTCCATCCCATTGCATCCAGAGTCGCAGTATCGCACTGCATTCACTTACCGCGGGAGGAGGCTCCAACATACTTGTTAACCACAAGGGTATTACGAGGTACTTAGTGTGTTGACAGGGTGATTCAGGTGGACCTAAGCAACTTGTAAATTCACTGCACAGTCATCCAGCATGCGGACGACCTGGTGTGCAGCACAACGGATGACCAGTGCCGGAAAGATTAAGTTACACTTTTGACATTGCAAGCAGAGAAGGGGGTGCAAGGTAGAAGAGAGGAAATTGCACTATTACCGAAAAGAAGAAGTGTACCTAGGACAGATAATATCAATAGAAGGTAGGAAGATTACTCCAGAGAGGCAGACACAGCACACCACAGCCACTCACGGTCTAGCAGAAGCAGCAGTTCCTAGGTCTGTGCAATTATTGCAGTGGTTGGGTCTTTGATTATTCCACATTTATGAAGTCCCTCCTTCCGGGATAAAAAGAAGCACAGAAGGTGAAACGCCCCATAAAATGGACATCTGAAGTGAATGAGTCATTTCCAAATTGAAGGAAGTGTTAGCACACACTTTTTTAGCAACCCCAAATTATGAAGTAACATTATTTCTGTTTCCACATTCTGATGGCACAGTGATGGCGGCTGGCCTCACTCAAAAGAAGCCACAGGCACACAAGCCTCTGGCCTATTACAGTGGTCTCCTGGACCCAGTAATACAAAGCCATTTCCCATGCAAACAGGCACTCACTGCAGTAGAATTTGCCTTTGAGAAATCAGCAACAATAATGATGGGTTGCTGAGTCATGCTCTACATGGAGCATTCCCTTTTTGCAATAATAACTCCACAGTGACAACCCAGAGAGCATCAGGGTAGCAGTTCATTTTTTTCAATCCAGAAATTGTGGTCTTGAATTGTCAACCCAGCGACACATCATATATGGACAGGATGGGTCCTGACCCCAAGTTACATGAAGTGCCCATAGAAGGATGAGAAATGCTCTTTGTTAATGGGTCATCAACAATAGTTTTAAGCACGGGTTGTTACCATACGGGTGTGGCTGTGGTTTGATATCATGAAGTAGAATTTAAGATATGGGCTCAGATGAGGTTGCCACTATACTATTCAGCAGAGGCAGCTGGAACACCTTGTCAAGCTATCAGTGGCACTTGGCAAGAATTGTCTCTATTGTATTCCACTGACTTTATTTTCACTATGCACAAAAATGTCACTGGTCGCAGAATGCATCTGCCACTTACTACTGCACATACAGTTTTGAAAGTTAAAAGCTCTGACCAACTCCTTGGAGATGAATTTAAGGTATATTTAAGTGAGCTCAAGAAATCTCTCACATACATATCACGCCAGGTGTAACCACTTCAAGACAGGCCTGCTGACCTGCCATCAAGAACAGACACTCCAACTGCACAAGCAGAAGAGACATTCGTAGCACAGCCTCCCCTTTACCCCGGCGAAAAGATCCTCATCAGAAATTTCACAAGATCTTTGAAAGACCCACGTTTCACTAGACCCTTCACTGTGACGTACTACACCCTGACAGCCATGAAGGTAGCAGAGAGGCGCCCATGGATCCACCTTTCTGACATCCGATGGGACAAGACAGGCACTGCCCTCGCAGAAGAATTGAAGGGGGTGACTGATGGAAAGTATACAACTATGTATAACATTTTTCTCTTCCCTCTAACTGTACACCAAATCTGTGAGTGGCAGAAGGATCTGTGCCAAGTGAATTGGCAGGAGGACGATGGAAGCTATGTTGTTGTAGTGTAGTATTTTTGATTTTATGTTTATTTCGTTTCTAGGTAAAAGGGGACCATTGGACCCTATTACGAGAAATAATGGGGTAGTACACACCAAACGAGATGTATTTAATTCGACAAAGGCATTAGGGGTAGTCATAGCAATGAGTCTGGCAATATATGGAATGATGAAATGGGACGGGTGGGGTGAGAGAGGGCCAATGACACATGTTATGTATGCTACGGCACATGCTCTTTCTTCCCCAGGAAGTGGTAGCTAGAGTGTGGGGGTGTTTAATGTATTTATCATTGTGCAAGACAAGGGACTTGTTTCAGGGACACTTGGTTACTGTCCAATGGATAGATGAGGGGGAGGAAGTATATGCCAGCAATTAAATGAAACTCATGAGAATGTTGAGAAAAAAGAGGCCACAAAACATATTACATTAGAATATGTGACAGAAGAAGCAAAAAGGGGGGAGCAACTGTTCACAACCCACTGCAGATTAAAGAGTTACAATGAGACAGGGCACAGAATTCCATGGTACTATACAAGACCATGTATGCACATTGAGGGGTCTGTATTCCATGATGGGGCATGGGAGGGTGGAATGTTGCAATGTAGGATGGAAGGACTGGTACGGTTTGAAGAAGATGTACTGAGAAAAATGAATACCAGCTGTCTCACAGTTTGGAACAAACATATTCATGCTCTAACATGTATGAGACAAAATAACCCTTGCACATAAAGGAAGTCACATGCTTTTCTTTTTGTTTCAGATCCATTGGCTCTACATATTTGGGGCAAATACTGGATGCATCAAGGTGATGAGAATCCCAGTGCTGATTAGCGGGACTGCTGTTATTATGGATAGATGGTGGGCATGTGGGGCCCAGGCATTCACCCATCTCCTTCCAGATTGGGGAAGCACATGTTCCCTCATCACACTACACAGCCCTGTCCTGGTGGCGCCCCATTGAGAACTCATTCCTTTCAACACTCATTCAGCACTATATAATAAAGATGTGCACACTAATATAACAGTGAGTGGGGAGGGGGTGCATACATAAAAAGCCTGATCCTTGAATGTGAAGAGAATCCACAGGGACAGCAATTACTGGTCCTGAAAATCAACAGTAAGATAAAGAGGAACTCCAAAACAACGTGAACAAAAATGGAGCAAGCTAGAATACACAAAAAGGTGTTCCCGTGTATGAAATTAGGTAACTTTGTAAGTACAATTCATGCTATTTAGATGTTGCCTTAAGTGGTGATTTAAGTACATATTTTTACAGATCTATGGAACCTGTATATATATTGTAACATAAGCCCTGTGAGTATTAAGGGTCTCAATGTTGCCAAAATCGAAAAAAAAGAAAAGGAAATGTGAGGAGTGTACAACACATTGTTTTTTTATTTTTTTAGTGCAAAAGAAAATTGGCTGAGATTCATGAAATAGACATTCTGGCTTAATATAGCGCAGATAAATCAAAAAGTGATACAAAAGCTGCATGAAATAGATCAACTAGCTATTATTTCAACAATTAAACAGTGATTGTGAAAAAATCTAAATGTACATTTGAACATAATCATATGGGGAATAGCTAGCAACAGATAAAATATTGTTGTGAGGAAACACAAACAGTAAGTACGAAAACAGTTTCAACATGAAATGGAAAAGCACATCCAATGTAATTTGAAACAATATTAGTCCCAAGAGGGATCTATGTGTTTGCAAAACAGAAAATACAGCTGAATTGGCTAATCAGTGAAGTTAAGCCATCATCATGTGCATATTGATGCAAGCAACACCAATTGCAACTTATTATGGACAACAATACATCATTATAAACATGAATAAATCATTCCAAAAAGTCCTGGTAAGAGGATACCAGTTTAAGGCTGATGTAAAGGAGAATCATTGAGACCCTGAATACTCACAGGCCTTATATTAAAATATATATACAATATATATACAGGTACCATAGATCTGTAAAAATATGTGATTACATCACCATTTAAGGCAACATCTAAATAGCATGAATTGCACTTACAAAGTTAACTAATTTCATACACAGGAACACCTTTTTGTGTACCCTGAAAATCAACAGACAGACTGACTGCTATTCCACCAGAGCACAGGTTGTTCAATAAAGCATCAACCTTTTTTGAGTCCCTGTTGCTTTCAGGGGCCAGATTACAGAAACGTTGTCTGGTGCAAGTGCAAAGTTGCATGGTACTAGCACCATGGGCAATGTTTGCCCTATTTCTAAAAACACTGGGACACATTAGGAAATTAGTGCACCATGACAAGTGCAGTTTCACATGGTATAAGCACCAATGCAAAAATTGACCTTGGGCATAAAAGATACATTTTCACTGCATTATAGCAACAGGGCAAAGTTTGCCATAATGCTAATACGGAATGGTAAACTTTTCCCTGGTGATAAAACACATCAATAAGTTATCTTTTTTTTGCATATGGCAATGTATGCCCTGGTGCTTATACCATGCCAAACTACTGCACTTGTCATGGTGTAATAATGTTCTTATGTGTCCCAGAGTTTTTAGAAATAGGGCAACATTTTCCCTAGTGCTAATATGGGCAACTTTTCAGTTGCACTGGTGCAACGTTTCTGTAATCTGTCCCCTTTTGTCAAATGAGCGGCCAATACCAAATGGCTGCAAATAACCTGTTACAAAGCATTCCAATTGTCAAATTCAACAGGGAAAGGACTAAATGCTCTGAGTAAAGAGCTGCGGGTGGTCAGATTAGTTGCCCTCCAAAACAGGTACATTGTGGACTTGGTAATGGCAATGAAGGGCAAGGTTTGTAAGAAGATTGGAAGGAACTGCTGTACTTTTTGCCCACAAACGATGCAGCAAACAGAATTTTGATAGAGACCATTGAGGAGCTGCCTACACTCCATGAGTCTATAACAAAGGAAGTGAGCACAGTAACATCTGACAACTGCCTTTATTGCATATTTGCCTGGGTCATCACGTGGCTGGCAAACATTTTTAAGATAACTGTCTCAATCCTTGTTCTGGTACTCGTCACCTTTTGTGCATGTGAATTAGGATTAAGAATTTGGAAGGGAAACAGGAAAAGGCGGAAATAGCATCAATGCCCCTCTCTTTTGCATAATTGAGTGTAACTGGTTGTAACAGCACCTTGATGCCTGAGGGTTTTGTGCGCTTAACAAATGTAAAATAAATAAATAAAATATATGATGCCCCTGAATGTTGGCGTGGCTGGTAGAATGACACCTCATGTATGACACACACAAACACAAACAGAAATGCCTGAATGTGACCCAACGGAAATTCTCACAATGCCACCTCTGGATTTAGACAACTATGATGCCTTTTGGGTAGATTATTCAGCTGATGGGGTCGCGTGCATGATAATGGCTTGCTCGCCAGAAGAGTATGAGGCTCAAGGGGAGAGTTTGCATAGGGTAACAAGGGTATGGACTCCAAAGGAAAAGAGCAAAGACCTGCTGGCCCAAAATATGTCGATTGATAGATCGACGAAGAAGCCAATGTTGTAAAGGCCCTGGTTCAATGCTGTCAAGGGGGGAGCACGTACCAGTTGAACAAGTAATATGATGATGTTAAGAGTGACTGACAGAAGCAGGCACAGTGCAAAAAGTCCCATGGTGGATACAAAAAACGGTTTGTTCTTTGGGCGTAGAATGGGGTAGTTCTATAGACCAGGCACCTGGTGAGGGTGGAAGATGTAGGTGGGCATATGTTAGGGGGGCTTTTGAGCAATATGTGAACAGAGTCACCATTTTGCTTGTATGCCTACATTAAGCAAGTATTCCTCAGAGGCAGCTCATAATAATAGAGCTGCAAGCCTTGTGTGACAAGCAGTATGTATTTCTTGAGCATTCAGGAGAAACAGGGTGCTGAAATGTTGCACGGCTGAAGTTTCCCAAGAGAACGCAGCCAAAGCAAAATTACTGTAAGAGATACTTTGAAGGCCAATGAGCTGGGTTCCTGGGTGTATGAGGAGAATTGGCAAAGAAACAGAAATGAAATATGGTTAATTAAACTCCAGCCATGGCGGTGTATAGTTTTTCAGACTACACTTGGCAGCAAGGAGCGGGAAGGGAGCTCGGGGGCTAGAGAGTTGTGGTAAGGGCTATGGGTACGGGATGAGGGGACAATCAGTGAGGAGACGTTACAGTGGTCATAGGGTGCAACATTGTACACTGTTGATGTCCATGAGGAGCACCATTGGTCTGACTCAGTGTGAATGTCTCACCCCTTTCCATCTCAAGCCATTTTTTACATTGGACAGTGCCATCCAATGGCAAACATATGCTTTTGACAGATAAGCATAACCACGTAATTGAGGGGCAGTGTGGAAAGGTTTGTGACATCACAAGGAATGGTAATGTGATTGTGGCCAAAAGCTGAATTACCCAATTAGGTTCACTCAACATATATCTGGATATAGGGGACTGACATAATCCCACCAACCAGTTCATGTGACCTGCCTTAAAAAGTCACTAAAATGTTGTATGGTAATTTGGCAAATTATGTATAAATGCTCGGCCGCAGTGTGCAGCATCATTTAGTTCATTTCCACGGGAATGTCTGAACTGTGCTTCCGAGCTGCTTTGGGTACAAAAGTTTGGGTCAATTCTTGTTTGGTGTATGCTCTTTTTTTATTACTTATATTTTCTGGACTTACTTTTGATGGAGACCCCCTGGTAGCCTCCTCAAAAAAGATCAAAGAACTCCAAACTCAGAAAATCCTCTTGTCTTTACACAGACTTGGCACAGACCACTTGACATTTAGAAAGGCACTACAATGTTTTTATTTAATCAGGCTCTCCAAACACAATACCCTTGTGTTTAGAGCTTTACTGCACATTAAAGAATTGTACATATATTTTTTTAGAATGAAAAAACATGCTTCCATAGTCCTCATTTTCCGTCCCACCTTTTCTATTTTTCATTTAAGTGAACAGTGATCTTTATGATCGTTATACATTTCAGTATTAAAATGCCCATAGGATACAAAACAAAAAAGTATCCACAAATATTACATCAACTTCTGCTTATGAACATTCTAGTATCGGTATTTCATGCTACATTTTAACTGAAGCCATAATAAACAATGAATAATTTCCCTTCGTGATGTCTCACAATTTGCAAACAGTGCAGTCCATTTTTTAAATAAATCCTTTGTTGTTTCCAGGACAACCTCGATTTTACAGATCTTACAGATTGGGCAAGCCTATGTATGCTCCTATCACCTTTAAGCTGGGTAAAATATTGAATTTCAGACTGAGATAGAGTGGGCCTTAGTGCTGCGGTCTGCTAAATGTTGTTCTTAGTTTTGTTCTTAATCGAGTTCTACTAGTTTAGCGCTCAGAATGTATTGATTCACTGCAGTATGGAAATTCTAAGGTTTTAATCGTAATAGTGAAACTAAACAAAGAATAGATGTTTTTAAACATTCTTTTCAGCTCTCTGTATCATCTGCCTAAGCTAATATATGGCAATATGAAGTGACTCGTTTTGAAATATTGGAAATATAATTACAATCCCACAGCAACTCCATAGGAGAGCGTAAAGTGAGCATGTTTAGGACTACATTCACTTCTAGTTATCGCTCTACTTTGCAAAAAATGTCCCATAAATAAAAAAAATACAATATTTGCATCTCTTGTTGCAGCCAAGGAAGTACTAACATGCCATTCACCAATACGAATATGCATTGGCATTTGCACAGCCTATGTCAAATGGAGCATACCACTCCACTCTGGTAAAAGTTGTGCCTAATTTCTCCCCGTCTCTTCTTGTTGGGTGTAATACCATCTTTGTCAGTGTGAACTATTCTAGAACAAATCTGGGTGACTGTTTGCCACCAAGTTGTAAAGGCTAACAATTGAGAGTTGGACATCTCATGGAAACAATTTCAGAATTCAGATTTGCAACTCTGAAGCAATGTTTACAAATTGCAATAGATTGATGTCTAGAAGTCTGACATTGTTCAGTTTATGCTACGCCCTGAAAATAAATAGAAGGCTATAGTATAACTCTACTACACAGTATACAAAATATATGAAATGTACATTTTTATCTCGGTCCAGCTCTCTCACACACATGTCCAGAAACAGAGATATAACTGCACATTGCTGGTTCCTATCTAGTGTGCAGTACAGTGATACAATGGGGTCCTGCTTTACTTTCAGAGAGCAAGTCGTCTTTGCTGAGCAATATCAGGTCTATGTTTCTTAGATTGCTACAGTGTAGCAAAGATTAATACTAAAATGCTTCATGGCAGCTCCTCAAAAAAGTGAATTTGGTGGTTCACTTTGAGGGTAAAATACAAATGTTCCTATTGTCTCTTTCTGTTCTTCAAAGTACCCACTATAATAACGTCAAGGTTTTAATTAAAATGTGATTCATTAAATCACTCCTTTATTACCAAGCCACCAAGCCAGCCCAATTCTCACAGATCTTCTCATGTACTTGCACATGGTGTTTAAGAATACCATTGTATAATTCGGAGATTAGTCATTTTTGGTTTTTTTGCATTTTCCAGAGTATACAAAATGATATTTTCATAAAATGCATGCTGAATTTTTACAGCCTAACTTCTCAAATTCTCAAATGAGGTTAATGCAATATAAATAAAAAAAATAACAATAGCATAACTTGTTTGCTGGATCAGAAAACTCTTTCTTTCCCCCTTAAAAAATGTACCTCCCAATTTAATAATGCCTGCATTTCATCATGTGCACCTGGTAAACAGATCCCCAATGTAGAAGCCTGATTACTCCAAATTCAGGTACACGGAATAAAAACCATTTTTTTCATTATCTGTTTCTTTCAGACCAAATTTTAATGTAATCCTGATCATCGTTGAGCTCATGCTTCTAGCACATTGAACGAAAACAGAGCTACAAAGAAAAGCCTTTGCTTTGTAGAAAACCATCATTTTTGTAATGAGCGAACGTACATGACTTCAAGCGGTGGTGCAACATTCAAAAGTCATTTCATACAAATGACAGTAGCTGAAAAGTAAAAATAGAAGAAGTTGGGCCATAACTCGATCCTCTTTATGGTTAACAAGGTTTCCTTGTCTGAATGTGCCTTTTCTTATTACTCTAAAGAACGTAATTCTGTATACAATCTGGTCAATTACCACCTCAAGGTCCATCTTGTCTAGACGCAATCTCACTATATAGTTTCCCTTCCCACAAGATAGTCATGATTCACACGTTCCGTGTGCCTGTCACTTCCTTTTCAGCAGCTGTAGTTTCCTCATGAACGAATCATTGACAGGGGAGACTTGGATGAGTTGGTATGAGAAGCTTTGAGAGAACTCTGTAACACAAAGACTCATACCAATATTACATATCTACTCATACCTAACTGTATAGATGAAATGCAGAGCAGTAGGTTATCTGATTTTTTTTAAAAAAACATGTATTGTTGGTTAAGCCCATTTGTCTGCAAAAGTCAAGTACACTTATCTTGGTGTTGTGCAATTTTCATGACACAAGTAAATATCTGTCTTGGGACTCTCTCTTTCTTGATGCTAATACACAAGGTATATTCCAATCAATTAGGATCAATGCTCTATGGAGTTGAATGCATATCACCGTTGGTAGGGCTGTGCACACTATCACTTAGTAACGTGGTTACTTTTTTCTCCTCTAAATTTGGCCCTTGTAGCACTCAGATTCTGGATTTACGACTTCCAATGTGTTATATTCTTTTATGTAAATTCATTGGTAAGTGAATTAATGCCCCTGGCATTCCCATTCAAGAATGTATGCCATTTTGCTTTGGGTAATTGGTACAAATAACTTCTCACCATGCCATTCCACGAGTGATGATCCCCCCTTGTCCCACAATGTACTTACCAGTAATTCTCATTTCGATGATAAATGAGTTTGGATAATCATATCTTTTAAACATATTTACGTGTTCATTGTTTTGTAATGCATCACGTTGCATACAACCTATTCCAGAATGCAAGGATAGAAAAGTATCTATGTGCCTATTTCCACTGTGCACTAACTCCTCCACACCTACCCACAACATGCAGAGGAACACAGACAAATCTGCACATTCAAGTGGACTAGCTGCCATGATGTATAAGAACATGGGTGTGCAATAGCCTGCAATTATTCCTGGTAAATGAGGGATTAGGAGAACAGGAGATGTTTCTAACATACAATGCTTGTCTAAGACATGATAAAAAGGGGCCAACTCACTAATGGTGTATCAGAGCAAGTATAACTGTGCTGGCCGGCACTGATGAAATCCAATTTCGTCCTTGCTTTAATATCTGTGTAGAGTGAGCAGGACAATATTAAATGCATAAGATCCTCGATGGTGCAGAGCAAAGAAAATAGCCTTTTGTCTGTCGGTTCAGTAGCCATAACCACTCTTAAATGAAGCCAGTTGAATCGTACCCTTGTTATGATATTCCATTCATGACTGTGACTTGACCATAAGTGATAGTTTTGCATAATGCCATACGATAAAACTAGATGTGTGCAGTTAGATAATTTGAGTAATTCATTAGGCTCACGTGAATCTTGTGTGTGCACAACCAGCTGTCTCCTCCATTGGACTGCCACATTGTGCTCCAAAATGGTTGGGCAGTGCAATGGCTTTAGCATTCATTTTTTTTCTAAATAACATTTCACATTCTGATGCAGTGGTATTTCATAACAGAGAGTCAAGTCGCTTGAGTAACTGTATTGTATCTACAACATTTCCCCCCACAAGAAATGTACCAATTCAAATTAATACTATGGACGCTATCCCATGAACCACACATTCCTGTTTGGGACAATCAAAACAAGTCTAGAATGGAGTACGTGAAGACAGTGAAGTTAGCACACCTGTTAACAGCACAAAAGGGTGACTTAATTGTGGTTTTTGTGATGAATGCACTTATCGGGACCTTACTTTGACAACTGTAATGTTACCCTGCAGGTAAATGAGATGTCTGCATCACAGGATTTTTACAAAATACATACAAGAATATTATCCTACCAAGTTCAGTCTTAACTTCTTTAAAATAAATGCCCCCTCCAGGAATTTCAAAGGGCTTTTTTAAAACTTTGGAGAACATAAGATGCTCAGGCAAATGTAGTGCATGATATGTTTGGTTTGGAGACACTATTTTTTATTCATCCCAGAAGTCAATGAAGTGCAGTATATTTGCTCTGAATGTTAATTTGGGTTTTTAGGGCCTACCGGTCATGATGGGTCAGAACACTGCCATTGTTGAAGACATAACAGCCTCCCTAATGTGTCCCTAATAGGTATGGGAACCCTCATCTCCTGTCCCTCTTTACTGTGGTGTTACCCAGGGCTTTTAACTTATCCATGCAGCCACTCGTGAGCCTCATCCACCCGTACGGCTTCCGGTGCTACTCATATCCAGTTGACACACAGATTCTAGTCCAGCTGAATCTCATGCAAACTAATACGTCATTTCAATTTAGAAGTTGCCTGGTGTCTGTGGGGTGGTGGATGGGTGCTAACTTGCTTAGGATGAATGGGGACAAGACTGAGGTTCTTGAGGCTGGCCCTCCCTCAGCTACTGCCCTGTCGACTCCTTCATTCTGGCCCCTTTCTTTTGGCCCTTTTCCTACCCCAGTATCTGTTGTTAGGGATCTGAGAGTGAAACTGTCATCTTCACTCTCTCCGGAGGATCAAATTAGTGCCACATGCCAGGGAGGTCATCTGCAGCTGAAGGTAGTGCAGAAGGTTCTACCTTTCCTTCCCACATAGTTCCATTCTCTGGTTGTGGCCTCTCTGGTTATGAGTCACATCGATTATTGCAACTCCCTGTACCTGGTATAGCCTTTGTTTGATATCAAACGCCTTCAGCGACATCAGAATCGGGATGCCCGAGTGGCTACTTGTTCTCCTTATGGTAGTCATCTCACACCTATGCAGCGGAATCTTCACTGGCTTCTGGTGTTTAAATCTCTCTGCGTTGTCCGCTGGCCTAGGTATGGGCTGGGAGCAGAATATCTCCAGGCTAAATATTAGCTTTATGCCCCTACAGGGGCTCCTCATTCACAGTATGGCCTCCTTGTAAATCCTTGTTACAAGTCGGTTTAAACTGGGGGACGTGCTTTTTCAGTAGCGCCACCAAATTGTGGAATGCTCTCCCAAGAGCAATTCGAGTGAAAGAGAACTATCTTATGTTCAGGCGCGTTCTAAAAATTATATTACTCTAGCTGCCTGATGGTCGCAGCCAGTTCTTGTCACTCTATCAGCGCCATGATGCCTCGGCGAATGTGCGCTTTAGAAATTGAGATAACATAACATAACATATGGTCCGACTTATGGTTATTTCATCAGATTCTGATTTGTGTGGACACGGCTATAACGCACAGATTACGCCTGCACATGTTTGTCTACGTTAAGTTACATTCTTGCATCTGTGTTTGTCTCCTTAGCTCCTCAAACTAAGCATCATGTGCTTTCCTGCGTTTTCATTCGATGCCAGAACATTTCAGCCTTGCGCAAGCTGAGAGTTATATGGTACATTGTGCTTGCAATCTGGTTACTTACAGAGAATATTTACTATGGTTTGTACAATAGTGCCCTAACATGTTTGCTGATACTGTTTGTTACATTGGTTTGGGAGTACAGGCCATTGATACTTCTTGCTTATGAAAATGAAGGTAGGTTGCTCAGAATAATACGGCATGGTGAGAAGGGGGATCGTGCCGTATTATGCAACTGCAATTAACCCATCTGGAGCATTGGACTGCAAATCCTGTTGTTGAAGGTTGAATGGTATTCCAAAGGTTTCCCTTTCCGACTTAATTCCCACAAGGTTGTTTTCAGAATTGCGAACCAGCTTTTCAAAGAAATAGTCAGGTGTACATTCCAACACTGTTGGGAGAGATCAGAAGCCGTCATCCGGAAAGCAGTAAATTGGATGTGATAAAAACTGTGTCCAACTCTTGGTTAATAGTCACTGGAGCCCGATAGCATGCCTTCACCCTCGGTCTGCAATGAGTTCTTAATTGAACACTTACCCAATTTCAACGGTGATTTAAAAGATGCATTTTCTGGGAGATGACGGTGACACATAAACACACATGTACCTTGATTGCTTTGATATGGTCATTAATTGTGTAAATGAATTGCTACATCTGCCGAGCAACAGACACCATCCCCCGCTACTGCTGAGCAACATCATGTGAAGCCTTCACCTCTCTGGGGAGAATAAGGCAGACTGGAATAAGGCCACTGTTCACGCGACAGGTGTGTCTGTTGTGTCTGCTCACACGTTCATTTCCTGCCATTCTGGAGCCTCCAATCTTTCTTTTCTTCCCTCAGGTTTCAGGGAAGCCTGAGAGGTAAAGGGACGTGATTACTCACCTCTGTGACGTCATAACAGTTAATAACCGGGTTTGGATGATGGTATTGTGTGCAATGCCTTCCACAACATACTCAGCATTGTTTCATCAAAATGGTATACATTAACTCGATTGTAATAAAACACATGTGTCCTTCCCTTCCATGTATGCTGCCTCAATCTTATGGTGAGTGTCGTGTTTCACGTACAGTGAGCTTTACATGTTTTCAGGGATTGTTCTAGAACTCTTGGTTTGACTTGCAGTATGTGTTGCTTGACTAGCACCGATTGTTTCTGCGTGCTTTCTATGTGCGCAGGGTGCAACACGTTGCGAGAACTCAATGGCAAGCAGGTGGGTTGTTGCATGAAGAGATGTCATGAATCATGATGTAGATATTTGCTATCCATGAAATGGATTAACAAACAGTAGGCCATTTTCCCGCCTTCACACAACAGGACAAGGCATGAGGTATTTTCCTTGAGACCAAACACTTAAAACAACACAGCATAATGAACTGCATTTGTTTTTGTTCAGTCATTGTGTGGTTTGTATTTACACCCACATATTGTATTTATTTTGTTGTAAAGCGCTTTGGGTACACATTTAAAAACCAATGAAAGTCAAAGTAAAAAGGCAAGGCGGTACTCAGAGCAGAGGCCTGGCTGCACACACACAGGGGAGCATATTTCTTTGAGAAGAGATATCCTTCCAAGTTAACGTCTTGTTAACACAGTAAGACCCATCATTCTGTCATGCAATCAGTATGCTGCAGATTCCAGTGCACTATTTCTATGACTGAGAGGAACACTTGGAAACATGCACACACAGAGAACATAATAAACAGTAACAAACAGGCCGGCAAGTCCTTACTTGCATTTAACATTTCATTATTTTAATTCACCAACTTAATTGGGGCTTTCAGTCTACCACACTGGGTACAGTGCTGTGATACCGCAGACTCTATCATTATCCCATTGGGATTGAAACAATCAGGCATTACACAGCTTCAAACTATAATGCTCTAGGCGCCGATTAGTGTGACACAACAACATTAAATATTTTCCAGGACAATGCATTTGATGTGTTGACAGGATTCCAATCTTTATTGCACACAGTGTGGTGCGAGGTGGGGTTATTTTCTTCCTCACAATATCTTACCAGTGTTTAACATTTGTTTTATATATGCCAATCTTTTACAAGTCACGTAAGTGGACTGAATTTTTAGATTAAATGACAATATTGGATAAACAAAATTGCAGAGTTTCACTATTATCTTAATGTTTAATTCACTTTTGAAACAAAATACATTTAAAAATCAGTGCAATTCTACAAACACACGTTTGAGCCAATATGATAATTAAAAAATTAAAAAATAAACACAGAGGCAAAACACTTCTAATTGATAGCATTAAGCAAACACCCATGACAAAGCCCAAAGAAACATTGCAAAGCGAGGCTAAACATTCTATCTATAATTATCACACCCTGCAGTGAAATCATTAAGGGGGTCCTTATGTTAAATATGATAATTGCATGCGGGATTTCGCCAACACTTACACTTGTACGTTGCTGGTCCCTTGCATGCAATGTGTAGCACTCTCACAGTGCAATGTAGAACTACATAGGAAAGCCTTTACTCTTTGCTTTTACACTTCATTTTAATGGAGGTAAAACATGGCCTGCAAATATGCTTTGCAGTTGGAAGTTTATTACGGATTCAAATGCAATCCACCTGCTCATTAACAGGTGCTGCTGTGATCCTTATTCCATTGGGATCCATTTGTTGTACACCTGCATCAAAGTGCCATGCAGGCGGAAAAATGATGTGCTCTCCTGAGACAAGAGAAAAGCAAAACGGAGATGCTAACTTTACTCTGTTGCCCTCTTACACCTCAGAAGGCTGCAAAATAAGCTAGAGCGGAAAATGAAAACGCATAAAACCATTTTCACTCTTTTATTTTCTGCTCCACTTGCTTTAAATTGACCACTTAAGTGAAATCATAAAGTCCCAGAAAAATGTTTTCAATGGGACTTTCCCATGTTAAAACATTGTTGTAAATCAAGCCCTCTGTGTCCAGATGTAATGCATCAGACCATTTAGATGTCATTCAATCACTGCACCTGTGAGCAAATGCCGTCTGGCAAGGGCATAGAAGCCCTATTATGATTTTTAGTAATTAATACAATGATGTGGCAATTCAATCTCAGAAATGGGGGTCTGCCAATCAGACCTCCCTTTCATAAAGTGTCATGCCAAAAGCATAGCGAACACATATACCCTACTGCATTTGTATCCTAATCTGCAGTGATTGCTTTCCAGTGACAAAGAGCAGGTTCAGAGGTCACAGCTGACCTGCTGACCAGATGGGTTGACAGGAACATCACTTCAACATAGAGGTTTAGTTTAAAATCCATTCAGCTCCTCTGTTCCAAAAGCACATATGTATGATGAACTACCACCCTGGTGGCAGTTTAATATGTATACGTAAGTCATATCTGAGTTTGGGGCATGGTGACTGGTAATTCACATAATTATTAAAGCCATATGTGATCTATATCATGAATATGTCAACACTGAGACCCATGTGTGTATTTCCCTAGACAGGCTGCCTTTGATGCACCCAGCAGGGCAATAGCCAGTGGGAGTTGCCTCTCTTTTGATCCTGTATGTGTTTGGACTCTTTTGATCCTGTACGAGTTTGGAACACCACACGTTTTCCCATTGAGGTGCATGGGTCTAAGAAACCCAATGATATGGATACTTGAGCCACGAATAATCTTTGAGTATTGAATTGGTTGATAAACAAAAAATGTTAATTGCAAGAAATTGAATTAGGGTTTACAGTCAGAAGATATCTTGCGAGTTGGTTTTGTTACCAAAAGAGTGAAACTTGTAATACAACCTTCATATGAGATACCAATGTTGATTTCTTCCTGTCTTTGAGTGTAAGGGAGTCAAGCAAATCAACCACCCCTCTGCTTTTTGTAGTATATGATTGAAGCAAGAAAAAAATATTGTTGATTTAGTTGACACTTCTATATAACGCCCTAATTAAGACCTTAGGATTAAGGTTGAAACACGTATTTGTGCTGAAAATTACCTGGTGATTTTGTTAAGAACTGTCTATGTCTGAATGCAGACACTGTGATAAACTAAGGCTGTGGCACAAGTGGTCATCATTCTGTTACGTATTTAATTTAGTGTCCTTGGTCCTGTGTAACATGGTATGACCAATGCTAGCCAATTACCTTTAACTTTAATAAATCATCTTGGATTGTAAGCAATATAATTGCTATTTTTATAGTTGTTCGCTCAATGAGTAATAGTCCACCTTAGTAATTCTTTGCTTCTTGATAATGTTTCATATGGATTAGCCCATAAAGTCAGCAGGAAATTATACAGACTAATTTTTGCATAATCTGAAATATGATCTAGAATAAGGTTGGAAGCAGAGCTTATGCCACTTGAAAGTCAGATCCCGAAGAGGAAAGGATTGCTGTATTTTAAGACCTCTAAAAATCACAAATGCCCAGTGTTGAAAATTATGAGTACGTTGTTGCCACCCGTGGGGTGTGCCAAGAGGTTTCAAGTGGCCTCCTGGATGCTCGAACAGCCCCGGGATTTTCCAGTTCTATGTTATAAATAGAAAGCTAAATTGAGAACTAGTGACTGGAATAATAAATATGTTAAACTAATGAATATGAAGACTTATTTTGAGGTTTTTGATAATATGCACAGATTCCTTAGCCCGTCAACGTATTTGGTAATTTGCCCCTTTTTGAAGGTCCGTAGATTTATATTACTATTTCGGACCAACTCAGTTTTTTTTTTTTTTTTTAAATTTTATATTTATTGGTTTTACAAAGAACAGAAAAAATGCAAACATTGTTTAAACACAGTTGTACGTCCCTCAGGAGGGCAAGTCAGGCACGAGATGCAAATCAGAACAATATGCCAAGAGTCTCTTAGTCGTGCGACAGTCCCAGTTACCTGAGTATGTTTCGTTGGCTGTTTGCCGTACTTCCTTCCCACCCTCCCCCCCCCCACTTGGTTTGTTGTACATCACAAATGCAATCATCTAACATTAGTATCGGTATCGTGTGGTTGGCACAGGGCTAAGCATTGCAAAATATTGGCAACCAGACTTAGGTGACTCGCTTTTTGTATTTTGTATTGTCCTTTGGACGTGATATCATTCGGTCGGGTTTTGAGGCTCCTCTGATTGGGAGGCAGAAGGGGGTGAGATATACGTGTTCTTGAAGTCCATCCATAGGGTTTCACATTTCGCAGATTTATTGTGCAAGGAGGCGGTGATCGTTTCCATCACATAAATATTTGTAGCGATTTTGATCCACTCGGCCTTCCCTGGGATCAGGTGAGACTTCCATTTGGTCGCTATGAGGGCTCTTGCCGCCAACAACAGCTGGGGGGCCAGGCCTTTCACCCGGAGCCACTCTTCCTCGTCTCTTTCAAGGCCAAACAAAACAAGGTGTGGGTCGAGTTCTCTGTGAATATCATCTATCTCCTTAATCCATCCCAAAACCTCAGTCCAGAACACCTTGATGCGCGGACAGCTCCACCACATGTGCCAATAGTTGGCATTTTCTCCACACCTCCTCCAGCATTTCGGGCTCATGGATTGGGACATTTTAGAGAGTCGGAGTGGGTCGTAATGCCATCTATGTAGGAGCTTTATTGCATGGAGTTTGTACTGGCTGGAGATGGAGGATTTGGGTGCGGCTTTGCACATCAGGTCCCATTGGTCGGGGAGTATCTCTTCACCTAAGTCTTTTTCCCATCTGGCTTTGAGGGGTTCCGTGTTGCCACCTCCTGCTGCTAAAAGTGTTTGGTACATCACGGATATGAGGCCTTTCATTTCTGATCTGGAGTCCAGAAGTTTCTCAAAGGCGGTGAGGTCTCTTCTCAATTTTACTCTCCATTCAGGTTTTGTCAACACCCCTTTTAGCTGGATAAAGTGAAATGTCGATAAGGTACCTATCCCCAGTGCCGTTGTCAGGTCCGGTAGTGTAATGAACAAATCTTTTCTCTGAAGTTGTCCTACCCTTTCAAGGCCCGCTTCATACCATGACTGGAATCGCTCCAGGTTCGGAATATGGTCATTTACGCCAGGAGACCATAGGTGACTGAGCGGGGATGGCCAGGTGGTGACTTCTCGCATCTCTTTCCCGGTGCGCCATATGCTCCATATAGTAGTCAATATGGGATGTTGTCTGATTTTCCTCTGCACCCGTTGGTATGGGGACCAGAGCCATTCTGCTACTGTGGCGGGGGACATATAGAGGTTATCCATCTGGACCCATTGCAGGTGTTTGTGGTCCCTAAGGTGTGGGATTAGGACGCGCAACTGGGCAGCTTTATAATAATTCCTTAAGTCAGGAAGACCCACCCCCCTTTTTCTGTGGGGAGAATAAGCGTGTCATATGGAACCCTTGGTCTCCTCCCCTGCCAGATGAACCGCAGCATGGTCCTCCGGGCCTCGACAAAAAATTGGTTGGGTATCATGATCGGTAACATCTGGAAGGGGTATAGAAAGCGAGGGAGGCACACCATCTTGACGGCATTAATACGCCCCAGCCATGAGATCATCAGTTTACTCCATTTCTCGAGATCTCTTTCAAAGCTTCAGAGAAGCGGGGGGAAGTTGGCCTCGTAGAGGTCATCTAAGGTTCTAGTAATCTTTATACCTAGGTGTTGTAATGTCACGTGTTCTATTTTAAGCCCAAGGGAGAGGAACTTTGCCTCATTTTCAACCGGGTCACCTTGGAGGGGAAAGAGGATGGACTTAGACATATTCACTTTGAATCCGGAGAACCGACCGTATTCTTCTATTAGGGCTATGGCATGAGGGATTGAGGTCATAGGTCTGGTTAGATGTAGGAGGATGTCATCAGCGTACAACGCTGCTTTGTATTCGGTCCCTCCCAGCCGTATTCCCTCTATTCGGGAGTCGTCTCTGAGCTTTTGTGCCAGAGGCTCCAGGGAAAGTGCGAACAGGATCGCTGAGAGCGGGCATCCCTGTCTGGTCCCCCTTTGCAGTTCAAACCACCTGGAGTATTCTCCGTTAACGAAAATTGACGCTTTGGGAGAGGCATATAATGCTCGTATCCCATCGCAGAATTTGGGGCCTATTCCCACTTTCTGGAGGACTACACTCAGGAAGTCCCATTCCACCCTGTCAAAAGCCTTTTCCGCGTCAAGCGAAAGGAGGGCCGGGTCGTCCTGAAGACTGTGTCCGGCGTGGACAAGGTGCAGAGTCTTACGCATGGTGTCGGCACCCTGCCTGCCGAGAATAAATCCGACCTGGTCGGAGTGGACTAGTTTGGGCATTAAAGTTTCTAGTCTGGCAGCCAATACCCTGGCATAAATCTTCGCGTCCAGATTGAGGAGGGAAATGGGGCGGTACGATCAACATAATTTGGGGTCTCTACCTTCTTTAGGGATGACAGATATGAGGGCTTTCTTAAAGGAATCTGGGGCGGTCCCAGAGCTCACTATCTCGTTAAAGAGTTCTGTGAGGAAGGGTGACAATTGATCGGCGAAGGTCTTATCGAAACCGGCCGTGTAGCCATCTTCGCCCGGTGACTTCCCTAGTTTAAGTCGTTTAATTGCATCTCTCGTTTCGCTTTCAGTTATGGGACTATCAAGGAGTTCGGCTTCCGTTTGCGTTACTGTAGGAATGGTAATTGGGGACAGATAGGACGCTATGTCAGAGTGAGCCGATAGCAGCTCGGAGGTATATAGATTCTCACAGAAGGTGGCAAAACGCTCGGGTATTGAGCAGGGTAGGTGAGTCGTGGAGCTAGTGGGTTCTGATATCTCCTTAACCTTGCGTTCCTCTCTCCGTTCCCTGAGCCTGGCAGCTAAGAGTGCATCGGCCTTGTCGCCTTTTTCATAGTATGTCTGTTTCAGAAATTGCAATTTCCGCACCACCTGGCCATGTTCCACCAGTCGTAGTTCTTCTCTTTTGCGGTGGGCCATGTCTAGCTTGGCGGAGTCCACTTCTGTTTCATCTCTCAATTCGCTCTCCAGTTGGTGTATTTCACTGCGTAACTTGTTTTCAACAATCCTCCGCTCTCTCTTTTTAGAGGAGCCCTCGCGTATTAGCACGCCTCTCCACGTAGCTTTCCCAGCTTCCCAGATCACTTGTTTGGAGACCTCCCCATTGTCATTTGTCCTGAAATATTCTTCAATCTCGGTCTCCATTTCTCCTCTGAAAACCACATCAGTCCAAAGGGACTCATTGCAGCGCCAAGATCCTCCGGCGACAGGCAGATCAGCCCAATCGACGTCTGCCAGTACCATATCGTGGTCTGTCCATGTAATCGGAACTATACTGGAGTGGCTTGTGGACTTCGCTAGATCAGACGAGAGGAATATATAGTCTATGCGCGTGAATGTGCCATGAGGGTTCGAGTAGAAAGTGAAGCCCTTTTCGTCATGGTGCTGTGCTCTCCATACGTCACGTAGATCGTATAAGTCCATCAGGGCAGCAAATTCAGTGCGGGCCCCTCTATGCTGATTCCGCGTGTCGGGGTTGCCTGGTCTCCAGTCTACAGATGGATCCATCCACTGGTTGAAGTCACCTCCCCCCACGAGATGGCCTGCAGTTTCCAGCACTATTTTGGGAATCGTTTTCCTGAGGAATGCGGTCTGTCCGGTATTGGGCGAGTACACTGTGGCAATCGTGACCTGAATCCTTGCAATTTTCCCCACAATCAAGAGGGCTCGTCCGCTCACATCCGACCAGGACTTCTCTAATTCAAACCCAACTCCTTTCTTAATGAGGATTCCAACCCCTCCCTTTCTGAGCGGGCCAGAGCCCCAAAATTCCGTGCCTCCCCTAGTTCCCAGAACTGTCCGCTCCTCACCCCTCGCAAATTTCGTCTCCTGTATGAGGAGAATGTCTGTGCCAGACCTTCGAAATTCTCTATGTACCAGTGACCTCTTGGTAGGAGAGTTCAGTCCCTTCACATTGATTGACCCAATTCTGAGAAGACCCTTGCCCTTGACCCTCTCATGTGATGCCATTGGCGGTTTGAAGTCTGGAATCCTTCGCCACCAGAGTCCGGAAAGACCTGCAGGTACCCTGTGTCATCGCAAACACGACACTTTGAAGCGAGTGCAGTGATATTCGTACATTTCCCAAGTGTTCATTACCTCTCTCCCCTTCTCTCGTGTCCCACTATAATCGGTGGCGTTCGTTTGAGCGTAGGAATAGGGTGTGCTGCGTCGGCAGCCGTTGACGGCGTCCGGAACGGACTAGGTGGAAACATATGGTCCGTTGGCGGACCATCAGTGGGAACCGTCGTCCCACGGTCCCAATCAGATTTCCCATCGCTACTTAAGTGTGAGCCCCCATCTTCTTTCCCCCTCCCCCAAACATTATACAGTTTCAACAACAGTAACAACAAACAGGTGAAAAATTCCAACGTTACGTGCGGTTTACTGGTCTCTCCGCGGGAGTTCACACCACTTTTCGGTCCGGAGGGATGCCCCGCCAGCGGCGGCATCCGTTCGGCGGGGTCCGCCATGTAACGATCTCCGCGGGAGACAGTGCCGCCCACTGTGGCCATGGCTGTGGTCAGCTGAAATTTCGCCTGGGTCCCTTGGCTCAGGTCTGCTCGGGAGTGCTGTTGGGGTGCCTATATTTTCTTGATCCCTTTACCCTCTTGCGCCTAGGGCCCTGGAGTTCCCACTGCATTCCCGGGCGCTCGCCGTCGTCACCCTCCTTGCTTCCCTGATTCGCTCCAAGGAGATCGGCGATACAATCTTTGATTTCTTCTTCGGAGCGTAGGATCAGTTTCCTGCTGCCATGCTCGAAGGTAAGCGAGAAAGGGTATCCCCATCTGTACCTTATGTTTTGGTCTTTCAGCCATTTCGTCAGGGGGCTGCAAAGGCGTCTTAGGGCTAACGTCAGTGAAGATAAGTCTTGGAAGATGGTGATTTGCACGTCCCCCATCGTGAGCGGGCCACCAGACCTGGCTTTTTCAAGAATTCTGGTTTTGTCTTGATATCGGTGGAATTTGGCCAGTACAGAGCGTGGGCTGCCAGGCGGTCCTCCAGCTCTGTGTATGCGTTCAGTCTTAGGTTCATCAATGTCTTCATCAGCTGTTAGTATTTTGATGATGTCGTGAATGGCGTCTCTGAGGTCTTTCTCAGTTTCACCATCACGTTCCGGAATGCCGAAAAAACGAAGGTTATTTCTCCTTTCCCTGTTTTCCAGGTCATCCATCTTGAGCCTTGCCTCGATCTCTCTTTTCTCGATGTTGCGGATTCGTACATCCATCTGAGTTTCGAGGGTACCAATTGAAGTCTGATTATTCTCCACGCTTTCCAATCGCTCCTCGAAGCTGTCCATTCTCTGGGTGATTTTGTCGATTTTGCCGCCAAGGTTGGCACCCATGTTTTTTATTTCAGACAGTAGAGTGGCAATGTCTCCTTTGGTGGCCGCAGCACCTGCCTCCGATGGGTCCGTGGCCATGGTGTCTATGTTCCTAGAGGGTGCGGGGGATGGTCCGTAGGCAAATTTAGCCAGTTTGTGGCGCGGGTCCATGCGCCAAATCCCGGGTTAGAGGAGGCACACGCCCCTGGATAGGGGGCCCTACCCTCTGGGAGGATGCACGGGTGGCAGGCTCAGTGTTGTCGTCTGTTCTCGGCACTTCGTGTGATGTGGGCCAATTCCTCGGGTCAGGTCAGCGGGGGGTCACGGGGTAGGGTATTGCTGCTATGCTCACCCAGGGTTGGGGTCACCTGTGCGTTCTAGGCGACCTCTGTTAGAACTTTCTCTGCCAGATTGCTGGGAATCCGTTGTACGTGGAGCACGACGTTTGGGCAGTGTTTGGTGTCCCCAACGCAGGGTTTACATGGTCCAGAAGCGTGCCTAGGCGGGGGTTGCCCCGTATGTAGTGCTGGGCTAGCGGGTTACCCTTGTCCCTTCAGTATGGCGTTTGGCGCGAGGAGCGTATGCCAAGGCAGCCAGCAGTTAGGAGCAACGGTCATGTGGAGATCAGTCTTTCATACGGACCGTGCCGTGGGCTGCGCCCTTCTCCGAACACGGCGTCTCGCGGCCTTCTCAGCCTTCAGGGGGGTCGTCCCCACCACTACAGCAAGGAGGGAGGACCTAGGGCCGTGTGCCGTGGTTCAGGGCTCACCGCCGGGATCTGGCGTGGGACGGTGTGTAAAAGCACCTCGCTACCCCCGGTGGAGCCGGGGGCAGCAGCACAAGTATAGGAGTCCGGGTCCAGCAGGCAGCAACTGCAGGGGTCGACGCCCTGCTTTATCTAGAGCGTGTCCGATTCCCGGGGCACAGCTCACAACACGGACCGTCGGCAGTGAGGAAGGTGCGCGTGTCACGCGGCGCCGCCGGGGCACGGGGCCTGGCGCCGCGGAGTCTCGCGGTGGGGGTCCTCACTCACCCCGTGTTCATATGCCGGTCCTGGGGGGTGTCACTTTTCTGGGGTTCCGCGTCTAGTCTGCTCCATAGGTCCGGGGCGCGGACCGTCACCGCCAGGGAGGCCCGTCACAGAAGCCGCCGCACTTCGGGTCTCCCGTGGTGCAGCGGGCGGGCGCTCCTGAAAACACCTCGTTCTCGATGAAATCGGGCCCGATTTCCGTCGGGTTTCTTCTCCGTTGCGGGGGGGTCTCCTCAGACCATAGAATTTCGCACTTTCGCGGTGGGGGGGTCCGTCAGCGGGGGCTCATGCCGCTATTTCGGGACCATGGGGGCGGTGCTCACACGGAGAGGACGTTCATCCGTGCGCCCCCTGGTGGCCAGTCCCGTTATCCCAACTCAGTTTTAAGTATATTGGGCACCGGGTTGGGACTGCCATTGGAAAATAGAAAATGCTGATTATGTAAAATCTGTTAGATACGCACAGACATGTCCTGACTCAATGTTTGAATTATGGGCCTCTGTACATGAAGTAGTTGGGTGAGTTTGTCTATAACTATGATGATATTAAGAACCAGAACTTTTGGAAATACTGCCCAAGTACCAAGAATGCTTCCCTGCACTATGCACTTTACAGAATATTGACATACATCACTGCTAAATTAAATATTGACAGATTGTAATGCCTATAGAGATAGGATTCTTTCTTTTATAGTGTTATTATATCGTAGGCTCTATTCTCTGAAGTATTCCTACATAATTATACAAAGTTAAAACGTTTGGGATATTCTGATATGCACTTTTTCTTTTTACCTACGATGGAATGCTCAACTCCTCCTCCATATGTATATTCTTTATGAATGCCTAAGATACAATAATCAATGGAGAGGGCATTTGGATTCTGGACATGAATGGTCCTTTAACCAAGATCTCTATTTGATGCACTTTTGCACACACTACCCACTGGTGGTATGTCCTGTTGTCCCCTGGAAGGTGTCTCGTCTTTCGAACGGAGAAACTAGGGCCCAACATTTGTTGTGAGTGAAACCCTTTGCCACTGAGTACAATACAAAAGCGTTGACAGTTGAAGTTGTCACAGGAAACCATTTGCTAATATAATGACATCAGATGGGTTTTCCTTTAAAATTATCCCTCCTTATAAGCTACTGTAACGAAGTAGCCATAGTTTTATACTTACATTGTACCACAATAACACCACTAGGCCTTGGGGATACACTGTTATATGTAATTTGAATCAAAGTTGCCCACTGTTAAAGACAGTCATGGCTGTTGCAATACATGTAATTCCAGAATTCTGTTTTCAGCAATGCAGATGTTAATCCGAAGCTGCAACTTTGTTGAATCACCTGTAGTTGCTGGTGTGTCAGTAGAGAGGGCTCGGCAATATTTGAGCACTATTTTCTTTTTAGCTTGGAGCAGGGCTTACTTTATGGGAGACAAAACCTGCATCATTTCACATTTGCACAAATCAAAAAAGCTTTTGAAGGGATATACGTGTAGATAGCAATCCATCATAATGAGGCAATATTTGCCTCAATGACGAGCCGACCATGTAGGTAACGGCCCGCCACCGAGGTTAATATCGCCATTAGAACCCGTGTAGTTTGCCAACACGGGTGCTAATGAAATTAAAAAAAAAAAAAGTAAACTTACCTGTATGTTGCAGATCGACACCGGCAGTGATGTCATCAACACAGACAACAGACTTTCTCAAGAGCAGCACTGCTGGAGCTGAGACGCACCACAGAGGTAGGTCTTATTTTTATTTTCCTTTTGGAAAAAAGGACACCATTAGCACCCGTCTAGGGAAACTACACGGGTGCTAGATTTTGAAGGGGAAGAGGGGAAGGGAAGCGCTGACACCAGTGAGAATGCACAACCCAGGCTTTCCTCAGTGAATACAGCCCTCGTTCTGAGCATTCTTATTGGCGGATGACGCCTCTCAGGGTACTAATGTGCATTCTAATTTTGAGAGCAGGAAATCAAGTGTACCCCTCAAGACCCAGTGACCCGTGAGACAAAGTTCATTTTGTCACTGCACTCCGGGCCCCTAAGGGGGTTGCATTCAAATGTATTAAATAGCAGTTTGTTAATAAATTTCACCTGAATAATAACGGTTGAATCATCATATGGACTGGAACACATGAGAACACACCAGAAATGGAGACTTACACAGAATAGTTATATGAAACATTGTAGAGGAAGATTTACTGAAGACAGAAGGTAATGTTTTTAGGAATTGGGGTAATGTAAAGGTTTGGTGTGGGTGTGATGTAGGTTGACATTATTATTGTCTGTCATGTCCTAGATTCTTTAAAATTATAGGAATAATGCGACACGTGTTGTGGCTTTACGCAGAATCAATAAAAACAATATAAAATAAATACATGAACCAAACAGTTGTGTTTGTTTCACAGATGTCAATGCATGAAAAGCATTTCTTTTATTTAAGGTGTTCTGATGCTTCAGTCTAATTACTGACGCAGGAGGGGATCTGAACCAACCCTCAACAATTTTGATTCCACTTGGTTGTGGTTTGCGTCACATAAAATTAGTTAAAGCCAGGGGAACCTATGTTTTTGAATCAGATTGAATTTACTGGATGCTGAAGAAAGGCCACATTATAGAAAAACATCTAAAGTAATGTATACAAATAGAATAAAACAAAAGCAAATCAAGATAAAAAAAATCTGAAAAAAGAAAAAGTCTGACAAAATGTGGTACTCGACATAGCTAACAAGCAGACCAAATCGAGCCACTGGCAAGGGGAATGAAATCACAGTTGGGATCCTTCTAAATATGTTTTATCTCCATTTGGTTTGTTACGGAGAATTCTCCAGAATGGCTAATTTCCCTTACCTGCTGAGTCTCTCAGCAGCTTTGCAGGAATTCTAGGATTTATTTTTTTCACCTGGTAAGAGTGTGAATCTTTTTCACACTCTTACATGTGTTTTGCTGTGTTTAACATGTTTGTGTTCATAGACTGTGGAGCTTCACCTACTCCATAGGCATCATCTTTTTACTGTGTGTCACACAGCACCTTTAATGCATTGACACAGGGTTGTCTTTTTCAGACTTCCCACTTTAAACTCCATATTCTGGGACTGACTACTGTCTCTCAGAACATGTAAAGTTGCCATTGACTTTATTAGTCTTTTTAAATTCACAGACCCAGTACAAACTATCTTCCATAGAGTACTGGAAAGGGTTAATAGTTATCCCTTTTTGTCTGTCTCTCATGGAACATTATTTTGTTCCCCTTTTGTTAAGATTTGGCTGGTGGCAGTAGTATCTACCCTATTTTTCCTACCTCAATCTATGTAAATAGCCATGGTACTGTTTTAGGCAAAGTTAGTAGCCTCAAACTTAAAGCCGCTGGACCCCATTTACTTTTATTTATTCGCCATTTCTTTTTGTAAAGGTCTTTCTCGTGTTTTACTATGCGTGCCAAGCCAGGTTTGGTTCCTTTGTTCGCTGTGCTTTGGCGGGCTTCTGCACAGTAGCCATCCTTAGGCACCTGAATGTCTGAGGGGGACAGGATGTGAGGGAGGGGTTTGAGACTCCCTGCACAGGGTCTCCTTGGACACCCATGTCGCACTCTGTATGATTGACTGTGGTGACTGTCCCGCTAGGACAGCCACCCTGCTTTGTGATTGACAGCCAGTCTGTGTGAATGGGGTAAAACTTCATAAAAAGCAGGTCTCTGGGTCTTGGAAGGCAGAATCGCCACTGGATTGAGAGAACCAAAGAGAAGCTGAAAGAAGAGGACCACTACCATGACTGAACCTCCCGGTGAAGCCCTGCTGAGGGTCCGAATCTCCAAACTTCGACGAAAGAGAAGATATGCAATGAATCTTCTTCCCTTGAGCTGGCGGGACCAACCAGTTAGCCAAACACCAAGCAAGGCCTCCCTCCCTTGGTCGAATTTGCTGTGCACAGCTGCAGTGAACCGGATAGCCAGGCGGACCAGACCCTGTTTGGGTTTTAAGGAGCGCACCTTTTATTTGTTGCTTTGCTCTGCTGCTGGTTTCTTCCCTCAGTAGTGCAGGACTCTCCAGTCTTCCTACTTTGTGTCAGTCCGACAGTCGCTACAGGAACCGTGAGCCTACAGGATCTGCCAGGAACATCTGCCTGAGTTATAGCATTCTTCTTCATTTAAGGTATTGTTCTAACCCAGTTGTTCATTCCGTCTGACCGCGGTGAAAGTGTTTGAAATCTTTTGCCAATCCGAGGGCTTGTCCTTCTCCACTGTTTTGTAACTTTTCTTCTGACCAACTTCGTTTTGAACTCTTGGCAAAGACTTAACCGCAAACTACTCTGAACTGTGTGGTCCTCTGCAAAGACTCTGTACCATTAACATTGGCCCAGGCCTATTGATTTGAATCCTCATTGTAGCAAGCCTTTTCTAGATTGCCCTGCCTACTTGTTGGTGCTGCTTAATTTCGTATAACCTTGTCTTTCCCTCCCTTTTAAATTGCTGGAGTTCCATTTTGCTCACACTTCATTTTGAGCCTAACTTGTCCAGAGTTGATTGGGGGTTGTGTAGTATACTAAGAGTGTGATTTTTCTGCTGCTTCACTTGGTGAATTGTTTTACAACTGATGAGTAAATAAATGTATATTCTTTTACTCAGAAACCTTGAGTCAGTGTTTGTTTTAACCATAGTCATTGTTGTCCTTTGTGTAACTATTGATACTGCTCACTTTACTCTTGAGATACGTCTGGCTGCTCAGCCATCACTACCACTTTACTGTATAGTACAGTCTTGTACCAAAGGTGAATTTGTACTGTCACTTGTAGTCTTAATTGTGTGTGCTGTCCCCAAAGGGTACTGCATATGACTCTGTCTAACATGGTTTGAATCATTAAAATCGCTTCCAGCCAAATTATTTGAAAAAGTGTTTTTGTTCATCCTATTCACTCAAGACAAGCCCAGATTTCATAAATAACACGTCCTTTCCTATTTCACTGCGTTGTTGGTATGCACGTGAACTGCATGTTTGACTTACATGAGATATTTGAAAGGGTAATAGCATCCGCACAGAATGCTTTTCAAAATGTACTGGTGCATTATACGCCGAACACCCTGTTGGAAGGATCCTTGACGAATCAATTACAAGAGGGTGGCAACAAGCTATCATTTGTGTTTATGTTTGTTTGTGCCTGTAGTGTATCCTTTGTACGTTTCATCAATGGTTAGTTTAAATGTTTAATTTTCCATATAATCACATTTACGCATGGGTCTGGATTTACTCTCATTTCCATAATCACTCTGAAAATAGTGTGACTTTTATCTATCCTGCGCTGAAATCGTCAAGGATCCTTTGCCACCTGATTCCTTACACCTTCCTCTGCTGCATGAAAGTTCTTTAAAAAATGTGAAGGCAAGCTGTCCTCAAGCAGCTGGTTCATGAAAGAAGTGGCACTCATACGCGCAGTGTCTAAAGGTAAGATATGTTTTAAGGAGTGGGTGGAATTATTTTAAAACGGCAGCATTCATTGAGAACATGAATCAAGCTGCTCCGAGTTGTGTGCTTTGAAGGAAAAGAAATACACATGTAACTGGGACTTATACTGTGGATTGCTAGTTACCGAGCTGTTGATAACTAATAGTGCATGTTAATAAATGTCAAACACTAAGATAAAGCACATCAACCTGCTTTAGTCACGAAAGATGAAAAGTAGGAAATCCATTCATTCAAACCGACTCACCTCCTACAATCAATACCGCGATCTAGCTGCAGATTCATTATCCATCAATCCAGGCATCCATCCACTCTCACCCAGTTAGTGGCTTGCCTAATGTTGAGACCTTTCTTGATTTTTGTAGATGAAACTAAACTTAACTTAACAAACAGTAATTATCTGGTGTTATGTATGTTAAACTTCCTGTCCATTTGAATGTGTGGTGTGGCCGTCTCGTTACTTCATCACATGCAGAAAGAAAACATGTTTGATGATGCTTCTCATTGTGGCAAATTAACTTTGCCTGTGCAAGAGTACAAGGATGAGTAGTGGCAAAGCTGCCTACTCAGCCCCCACATGTCCCCAAATCATGCGTCATCCCAATCATATAGGTAAAACAGGCACAGTTAACAGATATACATCCTTTGACTTGTGTGGTAATGTTGGCCAAGGGAAGGGTATTCTCTCAGAAGGGCTGAGTCGATTCAGTTTCTGCTCTCCCAGAATAGGGAGATTTCACGCAGAGTGGCTGGTCCTTGGTCTCAGCAACAGTCATCCCCAATCTGTCCTGAGAGGTGGTAGGGATCAAAAGCTTGCATCTAACTTGGAACACTCCTTCTCTTTCATGGTTGAGCGCTTTCAAAATATTGACTCTCCCAAATGAGGTTGAAACACATTCTTCCTTAAGTCCTGGGTGGTCCAAAAAGTGAATCCCAAAAGGATTGGAAGAGGCCCCTTTTATAGTCAAAAGTCAACAGGTGATTGGACAAAAGCAATCCTGCTTTAAGGGGTCCCAAACCTGTCCTTGTGGCAAGTCTTCTTTGACTTCTTGCATCATACCCAAAGTGCTTTGTGCTAAAGAATGTTGAGGAGACAGGAGGGAAGGAGAACTACATGGAGAAGCCATATGTTGGAATCCTTTGCCACTTGTGCAGAGTTCCCACTGCCTATACTAACCCTCCTTCTCATACCAATGGCATCAAAGTCACTTTGGTATGCAAAACCCTGGCACAAGGATTGCCCTTTTGTGTGGGGTGTGCTCTTTTATTCCTGTTTCAAAAGGCACCTCCTGCTGAAGGGGTTTCTTGCTGGAGAGTGGTGTTACCCAACCTCACAAAGTATCAAAAGAAGACAGTCACCAATGGCTATAATCCAGCTGGCTGCAGTGGATACAGCCAGTCTGGGGAGAATACACACAGCCAGTACATGGCTGGCCTGGCTCACTGTGTTGACACGTGTATGGTACAGATTAAATTGTGACTTTAATAGATATATAGAAAAATACCAGGGAATCATAACTATAATCCTAAGGTTTGTACATATTCCACCAGAACCACTGTATATGCAATACACTTAGGTGGACAGGTGATGTGATTTACAACCTGCTCATTGTTTGCTGTAATGTCCCTCGGAAGAACTACGCTCACCCTTCAGAGATGGCGGTGCTGACCCTAGGCCGCAGTGGTGGTAGGCCTTTCTAAAAGAGGAGAGAAGGAGAAATAGCCCTCCACTCAACAATTCCTTAATTAAGAATGATGGATACATTTTATTTTACAAACAGAATCATGCTAAGCACAACTACACAAAGTTATCAACTCCCTTCCTGCGGAGAGGGGAGCTTCTGCACTCCCTTTGTGTAGAAAGAAATAAAAAATCTCGAAGTTCAGCACTGCGTCCCTATCATGAGATATATTCTCAATACAGTGAAATATGAAAGAGATATGACTTAAAAATCAAAATTTGGACTTGGATTTTTTCTCATTTTATTATACCCACCCTGAAGTGTGTAGTTGAATATGTCGAACAGTGTACTATATTTCAAAATGGATATCTCTTTCCCGAGGTATCCCACAAAATGGTAAAGGATATCCAGAAGGTGGTTGATGGGTTTCAGTGACTTGCTTTTTATTACTTTCATCACCTTCGTCAGGATCATGTTTAATCCCATCATACTTTAGGGACATCAAGGGGAACATATTTGTAAGGACTCCTTCTCTGTACTGTTCCAACCTGTTAGGGTGACATAAGTCACAAAAAGAACACAAAAGGCCCAATTTTTAAATGGGAGAGTCCCACTGGAAACGCTTTTGAAAATCAGGCCCAAAGTTTCTTTCCATATCTATTGCATTATTTCATTTCTAGAATGTTTAGTATTGAAAGAGACTGGAGATTGAGCCCAAAGAGGAAGACATACCTATATGTTGCACGAATCTCACTCTAATAGTAAGATACCCCTCCTAGTATCCTCTTTAAAATCCCAACAACTGAAGTTATCCCAAGAAATACAAAAACACCCCAAATTATAAAAATGATCCTAAAATTTGGACATAGTCCACCAGAACCACTGTATATGCAACACGCATAGCTAAACAGGGCTTGTGGTTTACAACCTGCTCCTTGTGTGCTGTACTGTACCTCAGGAAGAACTACGTGCGCCCTTCAAAGATGGTGGTGAAGGCCCGAGGCCCAGGTGGAGGTCCACCTATCTAAAAGGCGATATAAGGAGAAAATAGCCCTCCAACCAACAATGCCTTTATTAAGAATGGTGTATTTTTTTTTTTTTAACAGAATCATGCTATGCCCGATTCTGCAGAAGCAATCATGCATCAACTGCACACAGTTATCAACTCCTTCCTTATGGACAGGGGTACTTCTCCACTCCCTGTGTGCCCCAAAAAAACAACAAAGGAGTGGGAAGGAGAAATACAAAGCAAATTCTTCAAGTTGAGCACTGCATTCCTATGTGAGATATATGCTCTAAACAGTGAATTATTGCAGAGATATGACATAAAAACTACATTTGAACTGGGATTTTTTTCTCATTTCATTATACCCACCCCAAGTGTGTAATTGAATGTGTCATACTCTGCTCTATCTAGTTACTTTTTTATTACATTTCAAAATGAATATCTCTTTCCCAAGGTATCCCACACAACAGTAAAGGATATCCAGAAGGTGGTCAACCGGTTTCAGTGTTTTAGTTGCTACACAACATTTTCATTTGTTTTACTCCATTTGCATATATACAATCAGAATATAATACACACACAATGTTCAACAGATTACTCCTGGTTATATCATCCTGGTTAAATCATCCTGGTAATATCATCCAAAAGTTGGTCTAATCAATCTTTGATTCAAGATTAAAACACATTAAACAATTAATTCCGGCTCTATCGCTATTCAATTTCTCATTCTGTACAGCTTAAATGTCTAATTTTTGTAAATACCTTATTGTGGCTAGGTATTTCCGATTTTTTTTTTTAAAGTATTCTCACCTTAAGGCTTCTAAGCTTCCACATTCAAATACCAGATGTTTCAATGTTTCATCGAATTCAGGTTTTTTGAAAAATCGACAAGTGGCATCCATTGTTGAGTTAGCTCTTCTAGCGATTATTGTTTTTTGTTGGCCACAAAAAATCAAACCAGAGTCTCATAATATCGGCTATATATTGCTGGTCAGGAAATTTCATAAGATATACACGGACAGTATTTTTTTTTTCTACAAAAGCTCCAGATGAAAATGTTGTGTACTTATTACCCTTGAGCCAGGTGTTGTTTCAATATTTATAATGTCCCTGCAACCGAAGTGTTTTCCTTGAACTTCAAAGGTTTTGTTACAATGTATTGCTCACCTTAACATCTCTGCAACTAACGCTATTTCCTTGAATTTCACAGGTTTGTTTTTCCATAGACTTTTTTTCGCACATGGCCAGACTAGTAGCCAGGGCTTTCATCCATCCATCCATCCATCCATCCATCCCTGTATCAAAGAGTACACCGGGTTGATGCGCTGCAGGTCCTTCTCATAATTCCCTGACATCACAAGGGCCATCTGGGTATCGACGGGTGTAATTGTTGTATTTGACGCTGACGCTATCCAGGAGGTGCCTGAAATGACTCAAAGGCAACATACGCCTAGGCTGCAGGAAAGATTTTATCCACTGCACTGCCGACTGAAAGCAGTTAGCAAAACCTCTCAACCTCTCCAGCAGCAATCTATGAACAATAAGATCAACAGCTGCAAAGAGGTCGAGAAGTATCAACATAGCCTCCTTTCCGGAATCCACAATGCTTACTAGGTTACTTCTAAGGTCTGGCATTGCTGTTTCAGTGCTGTGCCTAGCATGGAAAATGGACTGAAATGTACCCAATATATTATTTTTTTTCCCAAGTGGTTCTGAAATTGTAAATATGCTGCCCTGTCCAAAATCTTTAATAAAAATAGGACATTGGTGATGGGACAGTAATACGCTACCATTCCAGGGTCCATGGATTCTTTTTTAAGAATAGGCATGATCCACACTTCTTTTAGTGTGGTGTGCACCACTGATGAGGCAAAGGAAGCATTGATAATGTTGGTAACATATGGGACAAGATGAGCAATGGCCTCCTGGATAGTACTTGATGGACATAAATCGCCCGTGCATTTGGTAGGCTTCAGATTCTTTATGATATCTAAGACATCATTGTATGATAGTTGATTAAAATGAGGAGTGCTGTGATTAAATTCAGGAAAATCTGTAGGTAATCCAGCCACTTCCTGATGAATGAGTGGAAATGTCGCTCGATGTTTCTCAATAGCGGCCTGGTGAGAGTTTTTTTTGGTAGCAAACTCTAGCTGGATTTTAGTGTCCCATAAGTCACTTTTGTCAACAGCAAGACAAGTACTGGATTTCCCCTCCATCGCCTTTAGGATGGTAAATAGTTCTATCTGATCTGATTTAGTGGAGGAGATCCTATCTTCTAGGTTTTTTTTTCTCTCTGTGATAATAGCTTTTTATAGTTATTTACAGCGGTCTAGTACTGGGTGAGGTTCTCCTAGGATGGTGTCCTTCGCCACATCCTTTCCCACAATTTTTTCAATCTTCTAAATTCCAAGATACTCCCAGAGAACCATGTTCTACCGGCATAAAGAAGTCCACAGGGGCATTGAATTGCATAGATGAATTGCATAGTTATCCTTAATAATGTTGTGCAATTGCTTCAACTAAGGCATGGGAATGTGCCTTTCTTCTTTGTGGAAAAGGCCATCTGTGTCTCTCTGTTGTTTTTTCAGCTTTAACCAATCTATCCTTGAAATTCCTAACTTGTAGCCATCAATGGTGGTCTTGGGAAAAGAATCTTAAGAGAATGGCCATGGTGTAGATACTTCCAATTATTGCATATTATCCTATGTAAGTGTATGCTTTGCCTAGAGAATTCTGATATGTACAAAAGTGGAATGCCTTCCGCATTGTGTGTGGGATGAAGTAAAGTCTTCCTGTCAATGATGTCAGCCTTTTCTTTGGCTAATTCCACAATATCCACAGGACATCCTTTTTTTCATGAATGTATTCTTCTGTTTCGTATATTCCTTTTCTGGAGAATCTCTATTGGTGATTATTCTTTTTATGCGTAGAAATTGACTGTATGGCAAATTCTGTATCATCTGTCTTGGTGAAATCTGGCATAGTGCAAGACATTCTTAACATCAGTTGGCTTATGATAAATGTTGGTCTCTAGTTCATTTTCAGAGATTTTCAGTTGTACATCTAGAAAATTCAGATACGGTTCTCCAATTTTGATGTTGAATTTTATTTGTGAATTAACTTCTTTGAGATAAAAGTCCATTAGTTGTGCCTTGGTGCCTGACCAGATACCAAAGATATTGTCTATGTACCTCTTCCAGATGACTAGGTGATAAGCCCAGTCGGTGTTGTCCAGTATGTATCTCTCGATACATATAATGCATAATAATGCATAACAATGCAAAATAATACATAAAGGTGTTAGCATAAGCAGGTGCCAACGCCGAGCCCATAGAGGTGCCTGAGATTTGTGCATAATATTTGTTGCTGTATCTGAAGTAGCTATTATGTAGAATGATACACAATAATTTGACTAATAAACTGTCTATTAGCCCTTATTTTATCATCTCTCGGGATGAGCCATTTGATGGCTTTGATGGTACATCTATACCCCCCTTCCTGATGGGGTATAGATGTATGAAGACTGCCCACATCTAGAGCAAACAGTATGTATGTAGAGTGTAAGGAATTGAGATCTTTCAGACAATTGAGAAAGTGAGTTGTATCTCTCACGTATGTGTCAGTAGACTGTAAAAGAGGTTGTAACAGTTTGTCTGTGTAAATAGATAGAGGATCAAAGACACTACTGTCTGTGCCAGCTACAATTCATCTAAAAGGTGGTTCTGTTGCGTGCTTATGGATCTTCTGTAAGGTGTAAACAAATGGAGTTATAGGAAAGGATAAGTAAGAAAATATTTGTTTTTCAATGAGATTCAACTATTGTCTTCAGATTTCTCAAGTGTTCGCTTTATGAAATCTGCAATGGAATCCCTGTCAGGTTTGAGGTAGCCACTACCAGAGCACTGGCATTGAGCTTCGGCCATGAGCGTTGGGCACGGCCACTCTATATTTTAAAACACTGACAAACATCACTCAAGGTGTTCATCATTCCCAAACTGAATTTTACCTGTTTTGGCAGTGGTATTGTTATGTATAAAATATTGCAGGCTTTGAGAACTCATAGGGCCTGATTCACAGAACGTTTTCCTATGGCATTGGGCCATTATAAAATACTTCAATGAATCAGGCCCATAATGTTTTAGGCAATGCAGATTGATATTCTCAATGTTTTGCTGAGGACCACACACTTTGGATGAGCAGCATGCTACAAGCCCCTTGTTTTATGGCCGGTCTCTTGGTGACTGTTGTGATAGATCGCACAACCCCAACTAACTGCATTTAAGCAGCATGGAAAAGGCAAAGAAATTACCTGCTGCAAGAATAACATGTTCCCAGGTATCTTTGCCCCTATAAATGTAGTGCAATTGACCTTCCCCTTAGAAGAAAGTGTGCATGAAAAAATAGCATTGTACTTTAAAAAAATGTATTGAACACTAGAAAAATAACATGAGAGAGGAAATGTTACAATAAATATCCTGGCAAAGTATAAAAGGTGCTTTCCTTTTAAAAACAGCAATCTGTAGTGAAATATTCCCTGGAAAACAAAATCCCAATACGAAACAAGTGCTTGTGGTCTTGTGATTAAGCATCTGCACTGGCAACATGACAACATGAGTAAAATCTTGCTGGTACCCAAATACTTGAACAAGCTTGCCAACCTCAAAAAAACCTATGGAGTTGTGTCCTCTGCCCTATAATATCTAAATTAAATGACTGAGTAATGCCCCCCCCCCACAAAAATAAATGTGTTTGCACAATGGTACAACTACATGCCCAAAATATATCATTTTCAATTCAGAAAGATGTGCACCATATCAAAGTAAGAACCATTGGTTTGGTCAATGCTTTTTCGAAATTCGTGTTGAACTATTACATGAAACAGGCTTTCATCACAAACAGACTGTATTTGTAGTTTTGTTGCTCAAGCTTTTCACCTACTGTGATAAAATAATATCTGACTACAAAGACTGTCAATGCATGTGTGCATGGTTTGCATGTCAATATTCTAGTTCCCTCCATTCTGCTGGTAAATTTTCATGCACCAAATGTCCTGCCAAAAGGAATATTGATCAAGCAGCGGGAGGACATGTGGTCTCCAATTGTTGCGGTCTGTTGTAGTCCCTTTTTAACACGTTAGTTTGCAATATAATCACATTTAAACGCAGATCTATTTTGACAGTGGCGTCGCCAGGAATCAAATTTAGAAGGGGCACAGAGGGGGCCAAAGACAAAATTAGGGGGCACAGACAAAAGTAGGGGGAGAACATGGTCACTGCTCGTCTTAGGTAGGGGGGGCACAGGGTTTCACAGGCGGGGCCGGGGGCCCCGCCCCCCCCAGGTACCCCCCTACCGACGCCACTGTATTTTGATGCTAATTTACCAAATTGCGATCAAAACAGCATGGATTTTCCCACTCTTGTCGAAAAGCAACCTTGGCCTAACCACTACATGCTGATTGAAGGTGCAATTCGAAATGGGAATGAAGGCTATCGCTCTGCAGGTGTCTCTGCAGGTGTTTGGGAAGATTTCCAGTTATGCAATCTGTTTTATGGAGCGGGTGGACTGTCTTCAACAGTAAGATCAGCATTAATAAACAACATGTATTTAGTTAGTTTAGAGCTTATGTAGTTTAAAGGAAACCTAACACGTCCAAATATACATTTAATGTTTTATCACTGACTTAAATGTTTCTATGTTCCTTTCTACTGTTAAAGACTTTTATAGTAAGAAAAGTACAAAGAAACATCAGAAAACATCATAAAATTAAACATAAAGTTAAAGGTATTCATTCTTTCCATTTTGAGGGCATAATAATGATCATCAAAAGCCTCCTTTAGACGTCGAGATTTCCTTAAACTGAAACTTCGTGTTATGGTATGTTATTTTATATGTATTTCTTATGGGCAAAGGTATGCCCGGTAAAGGGCGCAAATAGTGCTGAGATACATACAACACATGTATTATTTTGAAAGCAGACAGGGAGCCAAAGCGCAAATTATAATCAGAGATATTGATCTTTTGGGAACAAATGTTTTATAGGAATTCAGATGAATGACAACATTTCTGAAATAGAAGGGAGTGTAGTACCACACCTGGATGCTTCTACTGAGAAAGAACTGACAAGTAATGTCTTGTTTTATAAGCGGTTTTATGGGTTCCATAAAGCCCTCTGAATGTATTACAGTGGAAGCTACTGATGATGAAAGAGTAATAGTCTCTCTGTGCAGCCATTTGAGAAGAAACCTTGCTGCCACATGTTTTACTCTCTGCAGTTTACTAATAGATTGTAGAGATAGGGATGGGTAGATGGAATTGTCATTACCTAAGCTTTCTGTGGTATTGACAGTATGCATAGTTACTGTGATGGGTTGACCCGTGCCTCGGGCCGCCCCGTACTTGCACATGCACTCATGCACTCACAGACACAATGAGCCACACGTCCGTACGTTCCGGGGTCCCGGCGGCAACTGCAGTATGGACCGTCTTTATTTCCAACGCGCATGAACAGCCAGAACGACGCTCGCGCATGCGTACAATTACATAAAGACGTAACATCCCTTTTTTTCTTTAAACAAAACAATGTAACAAACAACAACCTGAACGTGCCCACCAGGGTGATGCTGATCTTGCCAGTCTCATGTTCAGTCTCCTGAGTCCAGGATGTAGTCCTTGAGCCGAACAGGTGAGTTGTGACTCTGTCGCGTCGGATACCGCCTCACGCTCCTCGGGGTAAGTGGCGGGGTCACCACCACTGGCGGCGGGTCCACCCTGGTGTCTCCTTCCGGGTTCTGGACATCGTCCTCCTGCGATGCCGGTTCCGTTGATCCCATTTCTTGCGGTCTGATGTCGATCTTTTTGAAGAATTACCTATTTCGGGTGATAGTCCCCCGCTCGCTAGTCGCAGTGACCATCGACCCCCTTCACATGGGTGATGGTCCAGGGTTGTGGTTCGTATGGCAGTGACAGCTTCCCTTCGGGCCTGCGGTTTTGGACTAGCACAGAGTCTCCCACGACTACTTCCTTGTCTTGCAATCCTCTCCTGTCACTTTCCTTCACATTGCGGGCCTCTCGCTCTTGCCTCACTCGGTCATTGTCTATAACCCCCGGCTCGCTCCTCTCAGGCAGCGCCCAAACAACGCTTCAGCTGGTGCGACTCCAGTCGACTGGTGTGGTGTCGTTCTATACTCCCTGAGAAATTCGAAAAGGTTTCTCTTCAGTTCACCTCCACCATTGGCCGCTATGCGAAAAACCTTGTTGAGCGACCTCATGAATCTCTCCACTTCGCCATTCGCTCGGGGCCAGAGCAGTGAAACTTTGCGGTGCTGGATCCCTTTTTCCCTCATGAATTGCGCGAACGGGCTTCCTGTGAAGGGCGGTCCATTATCTGAACACAGGATTTCGGGAAAACCGTGCGTGGCAAACATTTTTTCCAGGGCCAGGATGGTGTGGTCACCTGCGTATGAGTCGACTAGCTCCACCTCTGGATACCTTGAGTATTGGTCCACCACTACCAAAAAGTACATGCCCCTCCCAGTTGACCCGAAGTCGGCATGGACCGTGCCCCACGGCCTTTCACTCCTCTCCGTGGAGTTGATCGGTGGTGCTCTTTCAAGGGGACTCGCTGCTTGACACTGGAGGCACCCTTTCACGTGTGACTCCACTCGGCTTTCTAGGTCCGGGAACCATACTTTTGGTTGCAGTCTTACCTTTGTTTTCGCAACCCCTTGGTGTCCTGTATGGGCCAGCTCCAGGACCCTAGCCCTTAGCGCTTGGGGTATCACTATCTGCCCTCCCTACAGCAGCAGTCCGTCACCTGAAATTGACAGTTTGTCACAGACTTTCCATAGCGACTGCAGGTCCTTCTGGGCCCTGTCTTCCCGCCTGGCGTTTTTCTGCAGGAAGGACATCTCTCCACTCCCCGCTGCGAATGGTGGCCTGGATGATCTTGAACACCTCATCTTTGGATGACTCACTTGCTACAACCTCCCTGGCCAACGCTACCGGCATTGCCTCTTCGACGATGCTGTGGATGAATTCTTGGCACTCCACCACCTCCCCTTGGCCTGTCGTGCTGTCCTTGTTGGGGTGGCGGGACAGGTAATCCGCCAGATTGTTCGTCCCTGGCCTGTACACTAATTTGACGCCGTACTCGATGAGAGCAAGCATCCACCGCTCTATCCGTGGAGGGGGCTTCGAGGATATGCCCGCTTAGATAGGCAGGAGAGGCTTGTGATCTGTTACAACAGTAACCGGCTTTCCGAGGATGTACAAAGGAAAATGCCTGCAGCCCCACAGGAACGCAAGCGCCTCCCTCTCAATCTGTGAGTAGCGTCTCTCGGTCTCTATAAGGGCCTTGCTCGCATATGCGATGGGTAGCATTTCACCCCTGGCATCCGCCTGCATGAGAACTGCCCCTAGGCCCACGGGACTAGCATCCACGACGATCTCGAACTCTGCAGTGGGTTCAAAGTACGCCATTGTTTCCTGGTCAGACAGTGCTCTCTTGATCGCCAAGAACGCCTCTTGTTCACACTTGTCCCAGACCCACACAGCGTCATTCTTGGTCAGGGCCCGCAGGGGCTCGGAGAGCGAGGCCAGTCCTTTGATGAATCTGCCACAATAATTCAGCATTCCCAGAAAGCTGCGTACCTCCGTGGGCGACTGGGGTGCTGCTGCCTCTCGGATGTGCTTGATCTTTTCCGGGTCTGGAGACACCCCGCTTGTGTGGAAGACAAATCCAAAGAACCCAATACGGTCCCTGAAGAACTCGCATCTCTCCCAATGCAGGGTGAGGCCTAGGTCACTCAGCCTTTGCAGGGACGCCTCCAGCCATTTCAGGTGCTCAGCGTGGGATGTTGCAAAGACGAGGATGTCATCACTCATATTAATAACACCCTTGAGTCCTGCCGGAGCACCTCTGATGGTGTTTTGGAAGACTTCTGAGGCCGAGGATATGCCAAAACTGAGGCGCTTGAACTGGTACAGACCCTTGTGTGTGGTAAAGGTGGTAATGTACCTCGAGTCTGGGTGCAGTTCAAGCTGATGGTAACCAGCTCTCAGATCCAGCTTAGAAAATATCTTGGCTCCCTGCAGTTCGCCGACAATGTCGTCAAGCGTGGGAGTCAAATGGCGTTCATACTCCATAGCCGTATTTTGAAGCTGCATGTCTACGCAGATGCGTACCGCGCCAGGTTGTTTGGGCTTGGGCACCACAACGATGGGCGAGACCCATGAAGTCGGCCCCTCCACCCTTTAAATGATGTCCATACTGATTAGTGTTTTGAGTTCATCCTCCATTTGGGACCGCAGGTGGAATGGAATCCTACGGTGCTTCAGCACTGTCGGCCGTATGGTTTCATCAATGTGCAGCCGCACTGGTTCTGCCCTCAGCTTGCCGATCCCCTGAAAGGTGCTAGCAAACTTTTTCAGAAGTGTGCCAATGTCCCCTTGGTAGACCTCCAGTGCAAAGTGCACAAGGTCCAACGCTTCCGAGGCAGCACAACTTAACAGGGAATGTGGGCTGACGTCGGCGACGAAAAACCTCGCTTTTATCACTTTGCCTCCACGGGACACTGGGTCCACAAATACCCCCTTTATGAGCAGGGGAGTGTCACCTCCAAATGTGAAAATTCTGGCTTTTGACATGTCCATGGGAGGCAGGCCTGGGATAGCTTCATAATGTTCTGTGGCCAGCAAGCACACTGAGGCCCCTGTGTCTATTAGTACATGAGCGGGAGTCCCTTGAATGTCTACAATGCACGTCGGTTGTCTGCGTTTCTTCGTACCCGTAGCCAGATTCAAAATGAAGAAGACCTCTTCATCTTCCTCTTCCTCCTCGGCTATGTTGAGCCTCTGGGCCTCTTGCTCCAGCGCGGCGACACTCCGCTGCCTCCTGAAACCACCGCCTGACCTGGTTGACCCTCTCTGTGTGGCAACCGGGGCAGTGGCCCGACACATCCTGGCATAGTGTCCCAGCGTGTTGCATCTCCCGCAGACTCTCGATTTCGCCGGACAGTCTTCTGACTGTGGCAAGTCATACCCATAGTACTGGCAAATGGCCGAGCCACTCTGTGGTGATGCTGCTTCCTGTCTCTTCTGGCTCCAACAGGGTTTCAATTGAGTTTGTTTCCCCACAGCAAAGGCCTCCTCGTGTTTGCCTGGGCGTACTGCTGCATCCATTTTCGCCCCTCTACTTTCGGCGAGCTTGTACACCCTTCCATTGTCCAGAATTTGAGCTAGAGTCATGCCCGGCTCCCTCAGAGTCTGTCTCCGTAGTTTGCCAGACTGCATCCCTGTATCACATCTGCAACTGCCCATCTGCACGTGCTTGCCAGCTGTCTAAGGCGTGCGCAAAACTGATCTAACGATTCGTCATCATGCTGCTTCTCCCCGCACATGACAAACCTGTCAAAGTCAACATTAGATAAGATAAAGTGATCATGGAGAGCAGTTTTGACAGCAGCGTAGGTTGCAACTGGCCGGATGAAGGATTCGTAGATGTGTAGTACTTCTGTACCTGCCGAATATAGTAGGGTTGCTACTTTCGCATCATCATCGGTTTCTCCTGTAGCAGCGAAGAACATATCAAGTTTTTGGATCCATAGCAGCCAAATTGTGAAGGTGGGCCTGATGTGTCGAATTCTTGCATGGGTTGTAAGGAACCATGCTGCCTTCTCACCACTCTAGCCGCCACAGGACCTTCTCCGTCACTGTCCGTCATCTTCACAGGTCGCACAGGCACCTCAAACCTGGCTAAAATGGCGTTACCATACCTGGATCCTTGGGCTGCGACACAGTGGTGCAGTCTTCTAGCAGCTGATCACCCAGAACCACGATGTCCAGGTTGGCAATGCAGTCCTCTGGGCTAGAGGGCTGCAGAGTGTCCAAAAATTGAGGTTTTTAGTTGTCCTCAGCAAGTGGGCAGCGCACGAGCGCTCTCATGAGCCGCTACTGCCTCACATGCCAAAACAAAAAGGCCACCATCACTCGTGTTGAGTTTGTGACACACACGTAGGAAAAAAATGCTCGTAAATGACACGTTTATACGTGCCGAAGCGATTTTCCTTCCGTATCCCGCCTCGTCGCCAATGTGATGGGCTGACCCGTGCCTCGGGCCGCCCCGTACTTGCACACGCACTCATGCACTCACAGACACAATGAGCCACACGTCTGTACGTTCCGGGGTTCCGGCGGCAACTGCCGCATGGACCGTCTTTATTTCCAACGTGCATGCGCGGCCAGAATGAGGCTTGCTCATGCGTACAATTACATAAAGACGTAACAGTTACTTGTTGGGGGAATGTGTAGTACCACTAAATCCCCATTTGCAATGTTAATTTTTAAAAAAGAGCTTTGTGGATTGGAGAATATCCCGGATCTTCCGGCCAAGCTACAGTACCATCTTGTATCCTGGCGACCACACAAAATAACTTCTTCTGCGTGCCCCAAAGTTTAGACAATTTAAATTCATCCACTGTTGCACTTCTATGGCGATCAATGTTTTCTTTGTTCAAAATAAAAATTAATTACACAATAATGAAAAAGCAGTAGGATACAGTCATAATAACTTCCATCAAACACATTCAATATACTGTAAATGTTCCCAGAAAGGCATCTCTAAAAACATTGGGAAAAACATACATTTTAACATAGACAACAGACATTCTTGAAAAGCTTTACTTGATAGATCTATTCACAAAGTAGAAAATGCATAAATACCGTTTTTGTTTTAACTTCTCTCACCAATATCACAATATTTTAGGACGTGTAGGAGCAGATATAACCATCAAATAAAATAAGTAAACCAGATACCTACGAATATGGAAACATCTAACATATGTAGGTGCTCATCTTCAAAGACCCCATGCACTTGACCGGAGAAATTCAGCACGGATTTAGGTGCATTCAGAGTTGTTGAATTTAAAATTATAAAGTAAAAATAAAAAAGGGGAAGCAGCACCTTCCTGTAATCCATTTCAAATTAACTTGCATTTAGCCAGTGTAATACAATGAGCATCGAAATGCCCACTATGATGGTCTGAAGTGCATTACACTTAACATTAAGATTGCTGGATAATGTTACTATTTATTTATTTTGACATTTTTTAAGCGCACGGAGCCCTTAGGCCTCTAGGCGCTGGTTACAAGCATTTGGTTGCATATAAAAAGCATACATTGCTTATGGTTACAGTACAAGTATATCTTGTGGTACATTCTTGTTACAAAGTGTGCTTTTGGTTGCGTTCATATATAACTTTACAAGTGATTGCATAGGAAAATAGTAGCTTCATGGTACACGCAAATCGGTGTCTGGTCAGGTTCAGCATGATCTTGGGCAGTTAAGCTGAGTATCTAATTACCTTGACTGAAGAGCCATGTTTTGAGTTCTCTTTGGAATGACCAGAGAGAGGGGGTCTGATCTCAACTTTAAAGGCATGGCATTCCCATGTTTAGCTGCGACTACTGGGAAGCTGCTGCCCCCAGCTTTCTGCTGCTTGAAGCGGGGTGTGTCAAGGTAGGAGGAGTAGGCGGCTCTGGTGGGTCTGGTGGACTGGGGCTTAGTAACTAGGCTTGACAGATAGCTGGGGCGCTCTTAGTTAGGCATTTGTGTGTCAAGGACAGGATTTTAAATGTAACGTGCTCCCGTATCGGAAGCTTGTGGATTTTGCATCTGGCTGCTGAGATATGATCCCTTCTTGGTATGCTGAGCGCTGCTCGTATTGCATTATTTTGGATTGTTTAGAGTTTTTTAATATTTTTGCTATTGGATCCTGCAAATAGTGAGTTGCAGTAGTCAATCCTGGATAGTATTAGCGCTCGGGCTAGTGGGATGCAGTAATCCGTAGTCAGGAATTGCCTACTAACATTAATCAATTTGGTGGTGTAGGCTGCTGCCGATGCAATGACATTGACCTGCCTAGTAATGGTTAGTTTTAACCACTTTCGGAGGCGTGCATGTTGTTGTCATCGATAATGAAGGCTTTGAAGTCCTTCGAGAGATTATTGATCTGAGATTGGTTGCCGATGAGCAGTATCTTTGTTTTGTCCTCATTCAGGAATAGTTCAGTGTGCACCATCCAGGCCTGTCTGGTTAAGTATATTTAATTTAGGATGTCAGAATCATGGGTATGATTGCCTGTGATAGGCAGGAGTACCTGCGTATCATCAGCATAATTGGTGTAGATGACTTCCATTTTTTCTAATAGGTCAAACAAAGGTTTGGTAAAGACGTTGTAGAGGGTGTGAGATACGCAGGACCCTTGGGGAACTCCTCAGGTGACTGGGGCCGGGGGAGCCACGGCTGATGTGGAGAAAACCCTCATGGTACGGTGGGACAGGAAGGATTGAACACATTTTATGGCTTGGCATTAGAAATGGACATCTGTGGCTAGGTTATTGCAAAGTATTTTATGGTTGACCAGGTCAAAGGCTGCAGACAGATCTAGTAGTAGGAGTGCTGCCATGTTGCCTTTGTCTTCTTCGGAATCCATTTGGATTTTTAAATCTAGCAGTGCAGGTCTCATGCCATGGCTGGGGCAGAAGCCGGATTGTCTGAGGCCTAGGAGCTTGTGTGTTTCCAGGAATTTTTGTATTTGGATATAAGCTATCCTAGCCAGTATTTTTAGTAGAAATGGCACGTTGGTGATTGGACGGTAGTTAGTATGGAGGTTAGGGTCTAGGGTGTTTTTTTTTAAGAGAGGGAGGACCCAGGCCTCTTTGAGGTTTACTGGGACATCGCTTAAGGTGAATCAGTTGTTAAACAGTGGTTGGTGCAAGTTCTTCTGCTGAGTCTTTTATAAGGGATGCTGGACAAATGTCTCCTTGACACTTGAATTTTAGTGCATAGATTATTTTGATGTTTTTGTCGGTGGACACAGGGGTGAATTCGAATTTTGGGAATGGTATAGGTGGAGTGGATGGAGCCTCATCATTATGGCTAGGAGGAGGTGTCAGCTTGGCTTTTTTCGTGTTGATTTTGTTTTGGAAGGTGGCGCCTTTGCTTAGGAGAGCTTCTTGAATATGTTTGCGCTATTGTGAGTCTTTGGTGCAATGGTCGGGCGGTGGAGCAGGGGATTCTAGCTCCCTGAGGATCAGAAAGAGTTCTCTAGACTCTGATTTGGCTTCTACAATTTGTGTGTGTGTTGTAGGAGTTTCCTTTCACTTGGAGGATAGCTGTTCTATAGGCTGTGGCAAATGTGTTGAAATGTTGCTTGTTGGCTTGCAAGGGTTTTTATTTACAGGTGTTTTCGGGTGTCCTGTTTTCAAGGCGTAGGGCTTTGAGGTGGGGGTGTACCATGTGTTGAGTTGTGTGGTGGGTTTGGGTTTGCGAATGCCCAGTGGAGCAATTATGTTGATGGCATCAAGGATGTTATTGTTGTATAGTTAAGTCCTTGGGGTTGAGTTCGATATGGGTGCAAGTGGTCAGGGGAGCAAGAAGTGGGAGTAAATTGTCAGGGTGAGGTTGCGGGGGTTCCTGTATGGGTTTGGTAGCTTAAGGATGGGGGGCTTGTCTCTTGTGTGGTGTCATCAATGGTGAAGAATAACAGATTGTAGTTTGACCAGGGGAGTGGAGTGTTAGCTGTGATGGTCATGTTACAGTTACAGTCTGCCACCCAATCTAGAATGCATCCTTTGTCGTGAGTGGGGCTAGTTATTCGATGGCGGAATCCTTGTGTCTCAAGCATGCTTGCAATGGCAGATGCAATAATTGATTAAAAGATGGTATCTAATGATCTCATACATCTGTTCCATGTCCTCCATGTCCTCCTATGACAGTGGGTGGCAACGTGCAAACGCTACGCCTGTTCAGCTGGAAGACTTAACAAAAGATATAACTTCTTCAAACGACCTTATAATACCTGAGTAGTTTGAAGGCCTCACTAACCAGATTTTTCTTATATGCATGTGAAGTGGGTACAGAAAAAGAACATTTGTTTCTCTTAGGTCGCTACAAACCGGCAATCTCCAGAAGTCTCATACTTCCAACTAGCAGTGAAACCAACAGCAAATATTCAAACGAAATTTAACATACACTTTTTTCCTGACTGAACTCTCAATTTATGAACAAAATGGTGTTCCCATTGACAATGGGAACTCCCGTCCCCTGCACACCTCTGGGTATTGGATAAGAAATCCAAACAAAGTATAATATACTTTTTTGTTCACTTGTTGGTGATTTTAAGCATTTAAAAATATCAATTAGGCCGCTCTTTTGTACAAATATTACATATACCAACATGAAATGATTTGTTTCAATATACATAAAAATTTCAAAAAGTCTTTATGAAGGCGTAATAGTATTTTAATACTGTTTACATAACAAAAAAGAATGTTCAGGTTTAATTCACTCGAAAAGAGTATACAATAATTCACTAAAAAAAGGGGAAAGTCTTCCTAATTCAGAGCTCTACCTTTTCTGAAATTATTACTTTTGTTTCATCACTAAAGAATGTCATTTTCAAAAATTAATGCATTAACGAACAAACATGCAAAAACTCTAGCATTTACGGAAGAAGAAGCTGTACGAATATTAGGTTTAATTAAGAGTACAGGCAAATTATCCACAAGTCAAGATAAACCGGATAGAATTATTAACAATCTAGAAAAACTCATTAGACGAGAAATCGCACAGAAATTGCATGCTACAACTCTAACTGAGTATTACAAATCACAAAAAATACCCAGAGGACTTCGAATTTATTTAAAACCTACACTCTGTAAGGACAATATTGAATTTGTGGCTAGGTGGGAACGAATTCTTAACAAATGTTCATTAGATCTCATTCTGTTGACGATTGAAGAATTAGCTGCATCATTATCTAAATTGGACACGGAAATAACAGAATTAAAAGAACAATTTATCTCGCTAACCTCAGTAGATGAATTAAAAAACATCTTGGCCCTGACAAATGAGAAACTTGATTCATACAAAAAGGATATAGAGCAAAGAAAGATTCGAAAATATCGTCGTGACACATTGGACTATTCAAGAGACATAGTCTACACATGGCAAGAGTACTACCAGCAGCAAAATCAACAATTCCAGAATTTAAAACAAAGAACACCAACACAGAAAATACCGAGAAGAGGAAGTAAAAGTACAGAGCCATCAAGTGACGCATCGAGTGAGGGGAGAGACTTAGCTCCAACACAACAACCATCAACATCAGGGATTGTACCCACAGGATTAATCCCAAGTGTCCAGAACGAAGAAGGTTTACTAGATGCACCTGATTTTTTAGAAGACGGCGGGCGCGAAGAGGGAGGAAGAAACCTAAGGAGCAAGAAGAAAATTCAAACTTGATCCTTAATATTTCGACCAAAATTCTCAACAAACAACAATTGGATCTACTGAACCTAGGCCTTTCTTTTGTACCAACAAATCAAACAAATTTATTTTCAGAAGAAGTGAACTTATTCAAATTGGTAAGGAAAATGAAATTAAAATTATTTTTTGATGCTGTACCTCCAATACAAGAAAGATCGACAACATTTGAATCACTTGAAATGAAGTCAAAAAGTACGTTCACTCCTAATGTTAAGAATTCAACATTAGATCTGTTTGAAGCAAAAATGAAGAAAGATCTGCGTTCAATAAAATTTACTGATATGAGACAACAAAATCTCCGGAAACACCAACATAAAATACTCAAAGAGTTAGCAAATGATAGAACAATCGAGATCAAACCAGCGGACAAAGGGGGTGCTATTGTAATTATGGATGCAAATTTGTACAAACAAGGATGTCTGTCTTTACTAGAAGACACCAATACATACATGACTCTACAATATGATCCAACAAGAGAGACCCAACAGATGATTGAGGAAGTGGTGAACAAAGCAGCAGAAGAAGACTGGATAACAGAGAAAACTAAGGAATTCCTACTCAATAAAAATCCAATTCTCCCAGTATTCTATGGATTACCGAAAGTACACAAAAACTTAAGAAATCCCCCTTTCAGACCAATAGTTGCAGCAACTGAAAGTGTCTTTGACCCGTTGTCCAAATATCTAGACAAACTTCTTCAGCCCATTGTCCAATCTACATCAACTTATTTAAGAGACACGACCCACTTACTTAACATATTGAACACATTCCGTGAAGTAGAAGATAATTGGATACTATTTACACTCGATGTACAATCCTTGTATACCTCAATTCCCCATGAGGAAGGACTGGAGACCTTAGAGTGGCTGTTACTCCAACAAGAATTCTTTCCATCTAACAAAACATTTGTCATCCAACTTGCTAAAATGATCCTTTACAATAATTACTTCAGATTTCAAGGACAATATTATTTACAGATTGCAGGAACTTCAATGGGGGCAGCCATGGCCCCAGTGTATGCCAACACATTTATGTTTTATTTTGAAACTCAGTTCATCCTAGACAACCCAAGATGGTCAGAGAAGTTAAAGATGTGGAAACGTTACATTGATGATGTGCTTGGCATATGGTGTGGCACAAAAGAAGAACTGGAAAACTTTCATGTATACTTAAACTCATGTAATGACAGAATCAAGTTCACACTAGAAATTGGAACACCATCAGTGCACTTTTTAGACACAAAAATCTATTCTGAAAATGGAAGACTACAAACAACAGTTTATAGGAAACCTACAGATGTGAACAACAGTTTATTTTTTACAAGTCACCATCCTCAACATTTGAAAAAAAACTTGCCCTTGAGCCAATTACAAAGAATCAAACGGATAGTTTCAAAAGAGGATACTTTCTTGGAAGTAGAAAAAGATCTTATGTCACGATTTGAGGAGAGAGGATTCCCTCATAACATTCTTACAGAAGCAAAAGAAAAATGCCATCAAAAGACAAGATCAGACTTGTTAATGCATAAAACCATAAAGGATAAGGACAATCCCCCACTGATCTATTTATCACAGTACTCTACCAAAAGTACACAAATCAAAAGGATTTTGCATAAGAATTGGAAGATTACCAGGTTGGATACAAAACTCAGTAGTTTATTCCCAAAACCACCATTAATGGCTTGCACCAGAGGGAGAAACCTACGGGACTCATTGGTCAAGGCAGAGAGGGTAAATATGGTACAACAACAATTCTTGTCTAAAACAAAGAAAGGTACATTCCCCTGTTTGAATTGCAGTCAATGTAATAATGTTCAGAAAGGACCAACAATCAGACATCCATACAAAGGCCAGAAAATTAATTTACAAAATTTTGCTACTTGTGACAATAAATGTGTAATTTATGGACTCATATGTCCATGTGGTAAATATTATGTGGGCCAAACACTGAGACGTGTAAAGGATCGTATCTCAGAACACAAGTCCAATATAAGAACAGGAAATCTAAAGTCACCAGTCACAAGACATTTCAGGGAGCACAAACACACAATCTCACAACTTAGATTTGTAGTTTTGGAAACAATCACACGACCAGCCAGAGGGGGCAATTTACAGCAAATTCTATCTCGTAGAGAGATGTTTTGGGTACACAAATTGGACTCTCTTGAGCCTAGAGGTATGAACGAAGAGTATTGCCTGAATGTATTCTTGTGAAAAGAAAAAATAATGATGTTAATGTTCCCTGTATAAATTGTTAACTGCCTTCATAATTTTTTTGTTTTATTACTGTCACATGTAAACAGCCAGATACACTTGAGAAATTTCTGGAGTTGTTATTATAATGTATACTTGTCTCCCACTTATTAATGTGGAATGAGGAAAAGACAATCTACAGATTATATCCTTGATACTACAACTCCCAGAAAACACTGGGGCTAGATTTAACTCGTTGAGAATGAGGTAACACTTTAAAGTTCAGTCTGGTATTCAGTGTCAATACGATATATACACATAAGTAATAGACCTTACAGGGTAATGACTATTAAAATTAAATATATACGGCCAGCATGCATTTGCGCACTATTTAGCAATCAACACTACAACTCCCAGAATGCTAATCTGATCACATGATCTACACTGACATACGACCTCAAGTCACATGACAATAAATAGGGAGAGAGGCTCGAAAACACGCGCGGCTCTGGCAGAGATTGCAGCGTTTGCGTTGGAGTGAAGGAACATCACCAATAAGGTATGATGGAAATGAGAGAGGTCATAATATCCATTAGTGAAATGGGTTAAGTTACATACATTGACATAATATTTTTCACGTAGGTTACCTTTGAGAAGTTGGGGACGGGACAACGAGGGGCCCAGCACTACAACATACACTACCTACAGTGCAAAGAGGTAACTTTTTGAATTCAAGTGAAGGAATCATACGAACACATGATGCGCGACCACATTCTGATAAACATTATTCAATCATTATTTATGACAGAACGAAGACTGATTAGAAGCCACAGATGCCAGTCATCTTTGAATTGAGAAACATACTGGATATAAACAAGAAACACAGGTAGGAATACTGGTTCCCACACGGATATATTTATTTATTTGATCCCCGGTTTAAATCACTAGTTAATACAGATATTATTGTCATTCACAGCACATCAGATTGCTACTTCATTAGATGACGTTTTCACCATTCCACAACAAGAAGGGATGCTCGAAGTTCTGAAATTAAAGAAAAATGAAATAGCTATACTTTGAATTTAGTTGTTGACTGTGAATTAATAACAAGTTAAGAAAACATTGTGTTTACATTGATAAGTTATTGCTCCTGAAGAAGAGAGGCACACTCTCGAAACGCGTAGAGCTCTGAATTAGGAAGACTTTCCCCTTTTTTTAGTGAATTATTGTATACTCTTTTCGAGTGAATTAAACCTGAACATTCTTTTTTGTTATGTAAACAGTATTAAAATACTATTACGCCTTCATAAAGACTTTTTGAAATTTTTATGTATATTGAAACAAATCATTTCATGTTGGTATATGTAATATTTGTACAAAAGAGCGGCCTAATTGATATTTTTAAATGCTTAAAATCACCAACAAGTGAACAAAAAAGTATATTATACTTTGTTTGGATTTCTTATCCAATACCCAGAGGTGTGCAGGGGACGGGAGTTCCCATTGTCAATGGGAACACCATTTTGTTCATACTTTCACTGACCTATGATACCAGGGTCTATTGTTTTTCTCCCCGGCACCCCATAAAATCATCTAATACAGTGACAAGCCATTGGAGCTTTTAAAAGCTATATCAAATTAGATTTCTCATCAAAGTAAAGGGTGTGCAATTTCCTTTCCTTTTTGCTGAACTCTCAATTTATACCTGATATTTCTCTGAGGTAGCCATAGCCGTGTGAGCCAGACGTTCTTCCATAATAACGTGACCTGTGGTTTGTGAGAGCATATGCTGAGCTACTTGAAACTGTTTGGAATTCATATTTTTGAAATGCACTTTTACAAATAAGAATTTCATGTTTTTGTACAACTTCCAAGAAGTGCCCAGGTCAGTATTTATATTCCACATTAGTTCTTTATACACAGAGAGTTGTGAACAGTTGATAAGACTAAGCAATCGATTAGTGTATAATTGTTTAGTTCTGTAATTTTTATGAACTTCTCTGTGAAGTGATTTTGCCTATTTTTGAATAAAAAAATATTTTAATAATTGTTCACAAAGTTCGTTGTCTTCTATTAATGTGCACTTATTATTTTGGCATATATGAGATGAATATGTGTTTCATATAAAATATTGTAAAATTAGCTTAGGACCCATTCTTTGCACTCCTTGCGCTCGAAATAAACTATGATGATGATGAAATAGATACATTGCCACTGAGTGCAACATGTATTGGCAATTGGCAAATAAGGAAATGAGGCTGACTGAGGATTCCACTTGTTATTTTAAGGGCCTCAGGAGGCATGAAACTTTTCTTCGAGAAAAAGAAAACGCTTTCCAACGGGAATCTTTTACATTTTTTAAGAATAAAGGCTGAGAGTCACCTCACTCTAACTTGCTTTTCTCTTACGTATCTGCTTGACCTTTGTCCATCAGGCCAAAAATTAAAATGTCAGGCATTTTTCAGGCAATTTTGGCAGGGGCAAAAATTCCTAATTGTTTCTCCCAGATGTCTACCCTAGGTCCTTAATATGTCTCATACAGTTTTCATACACAATACTCAGCCACAGGCCTATCAGAATTCTCAACCTTATTTGGTTGTAAGGCAGCTCCACAACTTCAGTTTCAGAATATTGCCCTTGAAGGTTACTCTTCATGAGGGTTTGAGGGGGGGGGTCAATGAGTCAGGTTCAAGTAACATAAAAGGTGTGGATTTGTCAAAGTGTTCTTTGAAGCACATTTCACCACCCTGTGGTATAAAGGTGTTTCAACAGCGGATTGTAGGTGGATAGAATCATGCTAAGAGTGAAAAAGAGAATTGGTGGTCATGTTGACAGGGTTGGAAGTTAGGCTGGTGAATTCAACAGCGCTAAATTTTCCCTACATTTTCTGTCGAAAAAGCTGTCATTATACGCAGCAAAATGTGTACACCTAACTGCTGCCTTCGACCTAGTTGACAGGAATAGACTTTGGAACAAACTTTGTGTCAGTGACATTCCGCCACGGTTGTTAGAAATTCTATGTATATAGTTTGAAAACGGATGGGGTTCATTCAGGTTATATTTTATCCAAAATAGGCTTGAAACCGGGATATTTATTGGCCCCATGCATGTCAATGTCTACCTGTTAGAGACAATTACCTCAGCACGGGTCTTCACGACTAAATAGGGAAACACACATATTAATGCAATGATTTTCACAGATGAAATAGTTTTATTCGACCAGTAGGCGTCCAGCTGGTCATTTTTCGAGAAAATGACCCGTTACATCAATTCAAAATGCATAGAAATGAATGCAAGTAAAACAGCAGTTATGTCCATCACAAAGAAAAAAAAAAAGCCCTTAGCCAGAAATGGTACATCGAGGGAAAGTTGTTGCCGATGACACCACATGTTATGTATCTTGGGCAGCCCATCTGGGGAGGTTGAAAATTAAAGCAACCTCATTTTTAGCCCAAATGAACAAAATAAAGTCAAAGTACTGTGCCTTCTCATTGGTACCTTCAAACAGCTTCTGCAACCTGTAGGTCATTCCCTGTATCAACTAGAGTCGGAGTTCGCTGATTATATCGATGAGGAGGATTTGACTAACGTTTAAGGATATATTTGGAAAAAACATTCTGAATCTCCCTGCTTGCTTACCTATGATACTTATCAGGATGGAATTAGGTTTTTAATCGATCTACTCTTTAGTTATTCTTTTTTTTTTAAACTGCCACTGCTGTTTAAGATTGTCAGCCCTTCAAAAGTACCCTCTATGCTGTCTTAAATCGTATTGTGATCCATGGGAATTGATTATTTTCAGTTTTGTCTCAGCGAATTAAAATAACCTGAACACAAATGGTATAACTCTAAAATATTTCATGAACAACATTGGAACAATAAAAAGTAAAATAAAATGATATGACTGCACAGTTCAATTTGATATTTTGAATAAACATCGGCTATATAAAAAAAAGCAATTGCGTATTCAGAGCATTTAAAACAATATCAACATATTCAGAATATGTTCCAGATAGTCGATATAGGAAAGCATATATGCCCGCAAGAATCAAAGGCTCAAAGAAACATGCAGTGTACAGAATGAGTTGTTCTCAGAACTCCCACAACACGCCCCCATCATGTCAAGCAAAAATGAGCGCTGTCAAACAACCTTGGAGCTGGACTCAAGTAAAAAAAGTAATCAAGGATTACTTAAAAGTAATTACAATTACATCCTCTCCTCTTCTGCGACTCACGCGTCCTCGTCCCAGTACCCCTACAAAACTGTGCCCTAACCACCTAACTCAAAGCAACACCCGCTAACCCTGGCAAAATTGTGCCCCAAACCCTTAACCCAAAGAGGCTCCTGTGAACCTTGGAAAAACTGTGCCTTGTCTCTGTAACTCAAAGCAGCACCTGCAAGCCATTGCAAATGTATGCCTCATCCCACTAGTTGAAAGCAGCACCTGCGAAACCCAGAGGCACTGTGCCTCATCCCGCTTACTCAAAGCAGAACCCTCGAACCCCAGAGCAAAAGCACCTTTCCCCCTTAAACCAAGGCAGCACCTGCAGGTCTGCCCTTCCCCCATACCCGACTGCCCCAAACTCCAAACCAAGGCAGCACACACTAGTCTGCCTTCCCCCCAGTACCCCACTGCCCGAACCCCCAACCCAAGTCAGCACCAGCTAGTCTGCCCTCCCTCAGTACCCCAGTGCCCCACTGTCCCAACCCTCAACCCAAGACAGCACCTGCTAGTTAGCCCTGCACCCAGGACATCACTGGCCCAACCAAAGGCAACACTGCTAGTCCACCCTCCTCTCAGTACTCCAGTGTCCCAACCCCCAATCCAAAGCAGCACCTGCTAGTCTGTCCCCCCACCCAGTACCCCACTGCCCCAACCCCCAAACCAAGGCAGCACTTGCTAGTCCACCTTCCCCCAGTGCCACACTTTGGCAACCTCCCAACCCAAGGCAGCCCCCACTAGTCTACTTTACATCCAGTACCCCTCTGCCCCAACCCCCAACTCAAGACAGCACCCACTAGTCTGCCCTCCTCCAGTACCCCACTGACCACTGCCCCAACCACCCAACCCGAGGAATTACCTGCTAGTCCTGCCTCCTCCAGTACCTCCCTGACCACTGCCCCAAACCCCAACCCAAGGCAGCACCCTCTAGTCTGCCATTCTCCAGTACCCGGCTTCCCCAAACCCCAACTCAAGGCAGCACTTGCTAGTCTGCTGTCTGCCGGTACCCCATTGCTTCCAAGCCCTATCCAAGGCAGCACCTGCTAGTCCACCATCCCCCAGTACCCCTGTGCCCGAAACCCCAACGCAAGGCAGCACCTGCTAGTCCATCCCACCCCAGTAGTCTGCTGACCCAGCCCCCCAAGGCAGGACCCACTAGTCAACCTCCCCAATACCCCTCTGACCACTGCCCCAACCCCCAACCATAGGCATCACCTGCTAGTCTGCCCTCAACCCATCCCCCAACCCAAGTCAGCACCCACTAGTCTGCCATCCTCCTAGTACCCCACCCCCCCAACCCCGAAGACAAGGCAGAACCTGCTAGTCCACCCTCCCTCGGTACCCCACTGCCCCAACCCCCCAACCCAAGGTAACAATCGCTAGTCTGCCGTCTGCTGGTACCCCACTGCCACAACCCAAGGCAGCACCTGCTAGTCCGCCATCATCCAGCACCCCTCTTCTCCATCCCCCACCCAACCCAAGGTAGTGCCATCTAGTCCGCCCTGCCCCAGTAGCTCACTGCCCCAGACCCCAAAGGCAGCACCTGCAAGTCAGCTTTCCAACCAGTACCACACTGACCACTGCCCCAACGCAAGGCAGCACCTACTAGTCCAATCTCCTCTCAGTACCCCACAGCCCAACCCTCCAACCCAAGGCATCACCCTCTAGTCTTCCCTCCACCAAGTACCCCACTGCCCCAAACCCCAACCCAAGGCAGCATTCTCTAGTCTGCCCTCTCCTAATACCCCATTGACAACTACCACAACCCCAACCCAAGACTACACCTGCTAGTCCGCCCTCCCTGAGTACCCCACTGACCATTGTCTGAACCCCCCAACCCAAGGCAGCACCTGCTAGTCTGCCATCATCCAGTACCTGACTGCCCAAACCCCAACCCAAGGCAGCACCCACTAGTCTGCCCTCTCTGAATAACCCATTGACCACTACCCCAACCCCAACCCAAGACAGCACCTGCTAGTCCGCCCTCCCTGAGTACCCCACGGACCATTGTCTCAACCCCCCAACCCAAGGCAGCACCTGGTAGTCTGCCCTCCCCCAGTACCCGACTGCCCCAAACCCCAACCCAAGGCAGCACCTTCTAGTGTGCCATTCTCCAGTGCCCGGCTTCCCCAAACCCCAACCCAAGGCAGCACTTGCTAGTCTGCTGTCTGCCGGTATCCCATTGCTTCCAACCCCTACCCAAGGCAGCACCTGCTAGTCCACCATCCCCCAGTACCACTCTGCCCCAAACCCCAACGCAAGGCAGCACCTGCTAGTCCATCCCACCCCAGTAGTCTGCTGACCCAGCCCCCCAAGGCAGGACCCACTAGTCAACCTCCCCAATACCCCACTGACCACTGCCCCAACCCCTCAACCATAGGCAGCACCTGCTAGTCTGCCCTCACACCATCCCCCAACCCAAGTCAGCACCCACTAGTCTGCCATCCTCCTAGTACCCCACCCCTGCAACCCTGAAGACAAGGCAGAACCTGCTAGTCCACCCTTCCTCGGTACCCCACTGCCCCAACCCCCCAACCCAAGGCAACAATCGCTAGTCCACCTTCTCCCAGTGCCACACTTCTGCAACCTCCCAACCCAAAGCAGCACCCGCTAGTCTGCCCTACACCCAGTACCCCCTGCTCCAAACCAAGGCAGCACCCACTAGTCTGCCCTTCCCCAGAACCTCCCTGACCACTGCCCCAACCAAGTCAGCACTCTCTAGTCTGCCGTCTGCTGGTACCCCACTGCCCCAAACCCAACCCAAGGCAGCACCTGCTAGTCTGCCATCATCCAGTACCTGACTGCCCAAACCCCAACCCAAGGCAGCACCCACTAGTCTGCCGTCTTCTGGTACTGCACTGCCACAACCCAAGGCAGCAGCTGCTAGTCTGCCATCATCCAGTACCCCTCTTCCCCAACCCCCAACCCAAGGTAGTGCCTGCTAGTCCACCCTGCCACAGTAGCTCACTGCCCCAGACCACAAAGGCAGCACCTGCAAGTCAGCTTTCCAACCAGTACCACACTGACCACTGCCCCAACCCAAGGCAGCACCTACTAGTCCAACCTCCTCCCAGTACCCCACTGCCCCAAACCCCAACCCAAGGCAGCACCCTCTAGTCTGCCCTCTCCTAATACCCCATTGACCACTATCCCAACCCCAACCCAAGACAGCACCTGCTAAACCACCCTCCCTGAGTACCCCACTGGCCATTGTCTCAACCCTCCAACCCATGGCAGCACCTGGTAGTCTGCCCTCCCCCAGTACCCGACTGCCCCAAACTCCAATCCAAGGCTGCACCCACTAGTCTGCCTTCCGCCAGTCCCCCACTGCCCCAACCCCCCAACCCAAGGCAGCATCACCTAGTCTGCCTCCCATTAGTATCCCACTGCCCCACCCCCAACACAAGACAGCACTTGCTAGTCTGCCCTCCTGCAAGTACCCCACTGCCCCAACCCTCCAACCCAAGGCAGCAAACTCTAGTCTTCCTTCCACCAAGTACCTCACTGCCCCACACCCCAACTCCAGGCAGCCCCCACTAGTCTGCCCTCCACCCAGTAACCCACTGCCCCAACCCCCACCACAAAGAAGCACCGACTAGTCCACCTCCCCCAGTACCCCACTGACTACTGCCCCAAACCCCCAACCCAAGGCAGCACATTGTAGTCTGCACTCTCCCATACCCCACTGACCCAAACCCTCAACCCAAGTCAGCACCCACTAGTCTGCCCTCCTCTCAGTACCCCACTCCCCCAAACCCTAAGACAAGGCAGCACCTGCTAATCCACCCTCCCTCAGTACCCCACTGACCCTACCCCCAACCCATGGCAGCAACCGCTTGTCTGCCCTCCCCAGTACCCCACGGCCCCTACCCAAGGCAGCACTCGCTAGTCCACCTTCGCCCAGTGCCACACTTCCACAACCTCCCAACCCAAGGAAACATCGCTAGTCTGCCCTACATCCAGTAGCCCTCTGCCCCAACCCCCATCCCAAGGCAGCACCCACTAGTCAGTCCTCCTCCAGTACCTCCCTGACCACTGTCCCAACCCAAGGCAACCCTTTAGTCTGCGCTTCCCTAGCAACTGACTGCTCAAAACCCCAACCCAAGCCAGCACCTGCTAGTCTGCCATCCCCCAGTACCCCTCTGCCCCAACCCCAACCCAAGGCAGCACCTTCTAGTCAGTGTCATGATTCCTGCCCCTCATGTCCCCAGCCCTCCAAGATGTCAGGCTGGAGCACACCACGATCACCTACATGGCCCTCAAGGGCCTCTCCGTCCCTCCAAAGACCCACTTGGAGTCAGACTTGGCGCTGGTGGCACCAGACTCACTCACTCCCATAGGATAACATTGGGGATTGGACTTGTAGTGCTTTGATGGGGACAAGATAGATGCCCCCACATATTTCGGTTCCCAGAACTGCATGTGCAGTCTAGTCTTTTGGGTGTGGTTCAGCCCAGAGAAACCTGGGATACCCAGAGACTATTTAAGCCACGCCCAGGCTGAGAAACATGCTTTGTGTTTTCTGCACCTGCAGCGTGACACTCACTGTGTTCGGATCGGTCTCCAGTAGGCCTGCATCTTTCTTTTGCTCTCAACTCCTGCAAGAACAAGAACACCGTTAGGAACAGCCTTACCTTGCAGCACTTCTGCCCATCATTCATCGCTTCTTCTGTTCTGCGGGTATCTTCGGCGGTGTCATTCCCATCCCGGCACGCTGCTTCCTAAGGAAAAGGCAAAAGAACAGAAAAAAGGCATTAGTAAGCATTCAGCAAATCTTTGCTTATTTTTAAAGACTGTACGAGCTCAAACGCTTACCTGAATCCGAGCTGCTCGGGGGGAACTCTGTCTCCGGAACTTCTCATCCATCTGCAAGAGGGAAAAGACACTCCAGGTTAGCATGGAAACATCTAGAGGCGCTGCATACCACGCTTACTCACTGCATTTTTTCTTCATAACCGGCATCCACGCTGAAAACGTTGCGCCACCTAAAAGACACAGGAAAAGAACTCAGTTCAATACAAATATGAAAGTGCTGCATCGCACATCGCGCTCTCACTCACCTTCAGCGCTACTCATCCCAGCAGCACGTCGCCATCCCCGGACGCCGGCCATCATCTAAGGAAGGAAAGGAACGAAGTTAGTGAATTGTTCAAAAGACTCATTATACTTACCTGTCGGACTCTTGCCAGTGATGTAACTAGGCAGCAATGAGCCCGCATCAATCAACGCGCCCCTGTGCCGAAAGCAGGACGGAGAGCACACTTTCCAAGAAAACAAGGTGAGCTGTTGTGGATCAAAGGGAAGGGTTGGACCCCGGGGAAGAAGGGGTTCAAGCACACACAGACAATAGGGAGTTAAACTCTACCAATCCTGTGTTTCAGGCCCAGTCTCCAGTCGAGTAGACTCCAGGGAAGGGTTCGAAGTCGTAAGAGGTCAGAACAGGCTGAGTGACGTCCCTGTGGATACCAGGTGAGCGTTACAGACAGCCCTGCCCCAGTAGCCCGCTACCCAAGCCCCAGCCCCCAAGGCAGCACCCACCAGTCCGCCTTCCACCCAGTACCCCACTGACCCCTGCCCCAAACCAAGGCAGCACCCACTAGTCCAACCTCCTCCCAGTACCACACTGACCCAACCTTCCAACTCAAGGCAGCACCCACTAGTCAGTCCTCCTCCGGTACCTCCCTGACCACTGTCTCAACCCAAGGCAACCCTGTAGTCTGCGCTTCCCCAGTACCCAACTGCTCCAAACCCCAACCCAAGGCAGCACCCACCAGTCTGCCGTCTGCCAGTACCTCACTGCCCAATCCCAACCAAAGGCAGCACCTGCTAGTCTGCCATCCCCCAGTAACCCTCTGTCCCAACCCCAACCCAAGGCAGCACCTTCTAGTCTGCCCTGCCCCAGTAGCCCGTTACCCAAGCCCCAGCCCCCAAGGCAGCACCCACCATTCCGCCTTCCACCCAGTACGCCACTGACCACTGCCCCAAACCAAGGCAGCACCCACTAGTCCAACCTCCTGCCAGTACCACACTGACCCAACCTTCCAACTCAAGGCAGCACCCTCTAGTCTGCCCACTCCAAGTACCCCATTGACCACTGCCCCAACCCCCAACCCAAGGGAGCACCTGCTAGTCTGCCCTTCCCCACTACCCATCTGCCCCAAACTCCAATCCAAGGCAGCACCCACTAGTCTGCCTTCCCCAAGTACCCCACTGCCCCATCCCCCCAACCCAAGGCAGTACCAGCTAGTCTGCCCTCCCTCAGAACCCCAATACCCCAACCCCCAACCCAAGACAGCACCTGCTAGTATGCTCTCCTCCCAGTACCCCACTAACCACTGACCCGATAAAAGGCATTACCACTAGTCCACCATCCTCTCGGTACCCCACTGTCCCAACCCATAATCCAAGGCAGCACCTGCTAGTTTGACCTCCACCCAGTACCCCACTGCCTCGACACCCAACCCAAATAAGCAATGAGTAGTCTGCCACCCCCAGTACCCCACTGACCACTGCCCCAGCCCAAGGCAGCCCCTGGTAGTCTTCCCTCTCCCATGCTCCTCTGCCTCATCCCCCAACCCAAGGCAGCACCTGCTTGTCCACCCTCCCTCAGTACCCCTCCCCCTAATCCCCCAAACCCTTTCAGCATTCACTAGTCCACCTTGCCCCAGTGCCACACGTTCAAACTTCCCAACCCAAGGCAGCACTCACTAGTCTGCCCTACACCCAGTACCCCTCTGCCCCGACCCCCAACCCAAGGCAGCACCTATTAGTCTGCCCTCCCCCAGTACCCCACTGACCACTGCCCCAATCACTCAACCCAAGGCAGCACCCGCTAGTCCGCCCTCCTCCAGTAGTTACCTGACCACTGTCCCAACCCCCAACCCAAGGCAGCACCCATTAGTATGCCCTTCCCCAGTACCCGACTGCCCCAAACCCCAACCCAAGGAAGCACCCACTAGTCTGCAGTCTGCCGGTACCCTGCTGGCCCAAACCCCAAACCAAGGCATCGGCCGCTAGCCCACCCTCTCCCTGTACCCTACTGCCCCAACCCAAGGCAGCACCCACTACTCTGTCCTCCTCCCAGTACACCACTGACCCAAACCCCCAACTCAAGGCAGAACCCGCTAGTTCACCCTCACCCAGTACCCCACTGGCCACTGCCCCAACCACCTAACCCAAGGCAGCACCTTCTAGTCTGCCCTCCCCTCAGTCCAATATGGAGCACCAACCTACCTCAACTCCTCTGGCCTGCCTCCACCATGAAGGGCACCTGCCAGATATCCTCCTCCAACATGAAAACCTTGGAGCACTGCCATTGAATCCAGAACTGTAGCCTCTTCCATGGCAACCTTTTGGACCACACTCAGCTGTACATCAAAATGACACCACACTGCACCAGCTAGACTTTGACCTCTTGATTTACATGTGACATAGTGCACAAGGGATGAGTGTAGCCCACTGATCCACAGTGAAGCCACATACCTCCTCCTTACCCACAATGCAAAAGAGCTATACCTGTGAATGAAGTCTGGGCACATCCACATTGACAAGAAAGTGCCAAAGGAACACATAAACATCACCGGACCAGAAAGGAATTCTACTGAACTTCCAGTAGCTAATGGGCAGAGGTGAATGATCTGTTATAGGATACAACAATCATCTAAACCATGTGGAACATATGGCAAGACACATGAAGAAGTGAATGCCCATCCCTAATACGAGACTCCAAACACCATCATTAAACATCTCACCAATCCCGAAAGCATCCCTGCATTGACACTATTACACACATTTACAAAATATTCCTTCAACCAACACTGACACAATGATATCAAACATGCAGTGCCCTTGCCCGTTTGGCTGTAACGCTCACCTGGTTCCCTCGGAGGCGCAGGTCTTGGCTGGGCGGTGAAACCGTCTTCAATGTTAGGCGTAGGGTTCGTTTGGCTCCCTGGTTTGGCCCCCTTCCCACTGAAAGCTTGACTTGGAGGGTGAGATGTCTACAAGTGGAAAAATCAGGGGATTAGTAGCTGGAAGGTTGGATGAAGTCTCTACCCCCACACTCTCTCCTCCCGTGGTACTCGGTTGCTAACTGTGCTCACCTTAAATAGGTGAATGCCGGGCTCTCCATCCTGCGTCTTGTGCAGGTGCTCTGGGTCCAGTTACTTCACTGGATTTGGGATCAGCCTCTTGATTGCAGAGGGTAAGTAGAGAGCGATGCCGCCGTTAATTGCACGAGCGTATTTTACATATATCAAAGTCCTTAATGTCTCTTTTAACGTCCCTTTTCTGCAGGGTTCACTGAGAAGAAATGATGGCGAAAGAATGCCAAAGTTCGTGGAGGCACGTAGGTAGAATGAATGCCACAGTACTTTAATGCGCACCTTAATGTCTTTTCCTTTCAGATGGAGAATGATGAAGGCGCCGGAGATGATGCCCAGGTTTGTGCTGAAGAGTGAACAAGATGATGGAGCATATGAAGGCACGTAAGTAGAAAGTCTGTTCTAGGCCTTTAAACGCACCTTAATGTCTCTCTTTTGCCTTGCAGGTGGCGGAGTGCAGTGCGAGCTGACTTTGGAGCGTACGTCGCACAGGTAAGCCGTTCAGAAACAGAACGTTACTAACCAATGGTCTTTTGTCTTTGCAGGGCTCGATGGCGGAGAAAGAATGCGGCAAATACCTTAAACACTCCGGTGGATCGGGTAAGTTGAAGCGCTGACCTTGACTTTGCTAATCTGTATTTTTGTTGTTTTGCAGATGCTGCTGAAGACTGAAGATTGGATTCTCATCATGTAAATCCGGAGATTTTGCGTTCACAGGAGCCGGAATGGAAGATTCCCTGGAGCTGACACGGTGAGCGTCCTGCTGCTGATGCAGAATAACGCGAAGCACGTTGCACCAATCGGGTATGGTTTAAATAGTGCACAGGAGTGCTTAGGCATCTTCTTCCACAGCCTCGCCCAGGTAAGAAAAAGAGTTCCAGTTTCTAGAAGAGTTCCAGTCCTAGGGAGTGGTGCCAGCCCCATCCAGAGGAAAAGTAGTTCCTGCCAGAAGAGGATGAAGACATCATCTTGTCGGTAAGGAAGCAGCATGGTCTGCTGCAGGTAGGTCCACCCAAGCACTTCTGTATTTGCTATGAGCCCGCCGCTTCTTGTGCCGGGACCAGTCCCCACAATGAGCCTGGCACCACTGGTGCCAGGACAAGGCCCAAAAGGTCCCTAAAGGGACTTGCTGGCGACTGCAATGAATGTTGTGAGCCTGCTTCCAAGGGCATTGGGCTGTTCCTGACTCCTTGGAAGCAGTGGTCATGACATTGGCATTGAACAACTAGCCTTTGCCACTCCAGCTGTCTGATGGTCCCTCTCCTACATGTTTAACATATGCCCACATGTCCAAGTCAATAACAAGAATGCCACCATGTCAGGCACTAACAACACACAACATCACTAAACACCCTTTAACATATTCAACAATGGAGTACATAGTCAACCACAGCATACTTGTTTCACACACCCATCCACACCATGTAGAAAATTGATCAACATGCCTGTACTACAAAGCATAGAAGTAGGCAAGGCACAGATGTGCATGGCAAAGCTGTCAAACATGTGAATCCCAAAGCACATCACCTTCCCACATCTGCAATAGACTACCCATGTTCATCAAGCATGGAGTTAACATCCATCACACATGGAGCATGCACACATGTCCCCCAGCAAACATCACAGTAACAACATGACACACAGAGTGAAGCATGTTATGATGTTAATCTTTATTTGAGTTCTATTCATGCAGTTATTTGTAATAGGTATGGAGCCTCGAATGGGCTTCACTTCATCATTGGCTTCTGTGACATCAGGAGCTCAGCCAGATGCAACTGCTATGGCTTGGGTTTCTGAGTGTTCCAGAACATTAGTCAGGATCTGAATGGAGAGAGAGCCACAGTCTGATGAATGCTCCTAAAATAAATATTCCTCAACATAAATTATTTTGGTGTTATCAAAGTTATACCTGGAGCCCTGTCACCTTCATAATAAGTCACTAACCCACATGACAGTGTGTGGGAGCGAGGGGCCAATGGGCCCCTCTCTGGCAACACTTCTCAGTACAAAACTCGGACCAAGTGCCTCTAGTGGTGAGTACGCCCCTCACCCTTACGCAATATTAACTTTGGGTTACATTTGCGTAGATGGGACCACCGAGCAGGACAGGGAGCATCCATTTTTTGTACACCCTTTCGACTCCATCTTGGTGACCAGGCCTCACTGCGACAGTACAAAATGCCTCTCTCCCTTTTCCCCGCCGCAGCAGCTCGGAGCACATGGCCCCCACCCTCATTCCCACTCCAACTGGAAAACTCTGCAGCTCCATTCTCACGCTGAAGCCGGAGCTGCTTGCAACAAATAATAAATGTAACACATCTCTTTTCCTCTGAGAATACTGTCCTGCATGTGAACCAACATGAGCCAAGCACATAGCTCGTCCATCTCCACAAAAGTGTCCTTGCCCTCTTACCCTTGCCAGTCGAAACTTATTACCATTCTAACCCTGTGTCCTTGCAAGGCATTCCTTTCATGTGCCAGACTGGCAGCCATGCTATGAAGCCCACCCAACAAACCCTCAACTAACATTAGACCCCTGCTGCAGTATATCATGCCCAATACTAACAAATGCCACATACCTGAGATTCTTGTGAGACTGACCCTACAGTTCAATGACAGTATTTTAGTGGTCAAGGCCCGTAAACCTGTGACCTGTATAACCCAAATGTTATAGATGATGTAAACCCTTGAGTGATTTGTACAATGACATGATACACTACTGAGGGTCTTTTTGATCAACCATTATTTAGTGCATGCATTATTCAGAATGTATTTTCTTAGCTTAGATAGTGACCACCATGTTTCACAGCGACCTACCTTCACCCATCCGGAGCACAGATGTATGATGTCAATCCTCCCACCAACCAAGCAACCAACCTGGAGGAAGAGATGATGCCCACACCTAAGACACCACCCCGGCTGACCAATCCAGGTCCAACGTAGCATCATATGTTAAAAATGTCAATGTCAGGGCATGGCTGACTGGCCACCAGGGGGCGCATGGATGATCGCCTACCCCATGTGAGCTCCGTCGTCGATGGTCCGCGAAGTGACTTGAGCCCCCACGTCCCGACCCCCCCCACGGCGACAAACCTGTGAATAAGGCGTCGGAACACCTCCCCACGGAGCAGGAAATAACCCGAACGAAATCGGGGCTGGGAAGCCCAGGAAAACCCTATCTGAAGTTTTCACCCCGTCGGTAGCTGGAAAACGAAACTAGTTGGCCCGACGCAGCCGCGCTGGAAGACGGGCCTGCCTGGAGGAGAACACTCGACTTCTGGACTTCCCGTCGACATGCCTCCCCCAGACCGCAGCCCTTAGTGTTGGAGTGCCCCCGCTGACTCCCCAGCACGGACCCCCACTCCTGGCCTGTGGAACAACAGAAGGCCCTGCCAGGGAAGTAGGCCGCACCCCGAGTCGAGCGCGGCCTACACAGCCAGCTGAGATCAAGGCTCCTCGTAGTCCCGAAGCCCGTCACTCGGTGGATTGAACTGGACCCCCCCACCTATGAGCGCCCGGCATAGACGTACATCGCTCTAGGTGGCCCCAATCCTGACCAGGCCACGTGGGGATAAAGAGGTGGCGCGGGACCCAGGGTGAAGCGCCCGACCCCCTAGATAACTAATGCCCGCCATCGTCCTACGCCTCACAGACTGGTCACCTAAAATTTTGATGGCTTCATGTCAACCCACACGAGATACCGAAGATAGAAGACAGCCTTGAACCTGCAACCCTGCATGTCTTCATAGAGGGTAGGGCCCCTCTGGACTAAGCGATGATGTAAACTCTCGCGGGAGGCCCCAGGAACGCACGTAACGTCAAACTTTTATATGTTTGTTGCCATTACTGTTGAAATGTTGAAGTTTTACAATGTTTTTGGGGGGGGATTGAAAAGGGGGCTCACCCATAAGTTGTGATGGTATATTCGACCAGGACCGTGAAGCAACGGTCCCCACTGATGGTCTGCCAACGGGCCGCACAATGTCATCCGGCCCGTACCGGACGCCGTCAACAGCTGCCCAGGCAGTAGCCCCAGTTCCCAGGCTCAATGGAGCTCCACCAGATAAGGCGAACAGGGGGGGAGAGGTGAAGGGTCAGAGACACTTGGGAAATGTATGCGCATCATTGGGCGCACTCCGGAATGTCACCGTTCAGATGTCACTGAGAATCGGCAAACCTATCTGGCTGCAACAAATGCGCGATCCTCAAACCCAAATCATCGATGGCTTCACTTGAGAAGTCTAAGGGCAAGGGCCTCCTGAGAGTTGGGACTGTCAATGCGAAGGGACTGAACTCTCCTACTAAGAGATCACTGGTCCACAAAGAATTCCGTAGATCTAACATAGACATTCTTCTCATCCAAGAGACGAAATTTGCAATGGGAGAGGAGCGAAGAATCCTGGGAAGACGCGGGGGTATGGAATACTGGGGCTCCGGCCCACTCAGAAAGGCAGGTGTCGGAATCCTCATCAATAAGGGAGTTGGGTTTGAATTGGAAAAGACTTGGTCGGATGTGAGTGGTCGAGCCCTTCTAATAGTGGGGAGAATTGCACGAGTCCAGGTCACAATTGCTACAATATACTCACCCAACAGCAGACAGGCCGCATTCCTTAGAAAAACGATCCCCAAAATTGTGCTAGAGACCGCGGGTCAGCTCATCCTAGGTGGTGACTTTAATCAATGGGTAGACCCTGCCGTGGACTGGAGACCAGGCACGCCGGGCCTGAAGACCCAACACAAAGGGAACCGTACTGAATTCGCCGCCATGATGGATCTATACGACCTACGTGACGTGTGGAGGACTCTACACCCGGACAAAAGTGGCTTCACCTTTTATTCGCATCCCCATGGCACACTCACATGGATAGATTACATATTCCTTTCTCCTGACCTTTCAGAATCCACAAGCTACTCTGGAATCGTCCCAATAACATGGTCTGATCATGATATGGTCTTGGCGGACGTCAATTGGTCCGACCTACCAGTCGCTGGTGGATCTTGGCACTGCAACGAGTCCCTTTGGACTGATGCAGTGTTCAAAAACGAAATGGAGACCGAGATCGAAGAATATTTTAAGGTAAACAACAACGGGGAGGTCTCCAAACAAGTGATTTGGGAGGCTGGGAAGGCCACCTGGAGGGGAGTACTGATGCGCGAGGGCTCCTCTAAAAAAAGGGAACGTAAGATTATAGAAAATAAACTACGTAATGAGATACACCAGCTGGAAGCGGAAGTAAGAGATAATGCAGGGGTAGACCCCACCAAACTAGACGCAGCCCACCGTAAAAGGGAGGAACTACGACTGTTAGAACATGGCCAGGTGGTGAGAAAACTGCAATTCCTAAAGCAAACATATTACGAGAAAGGGGACAAGGCCGGTGCATTACTAGCTGCCAGGCTAAGAGAACCGAGGGAAGAACGTAAGGTGAGAGAGATAACAGAGCCCACCACTCCCCCGGCCGACCCCCCCCGCTCAATTCCCGAGTGCTTCGCCGACTTCTACCAAAACTTATACACCTCTGCGCTGATCTCTACCCAATCTGACATATCCTCCTATCTGTCCTCAATCAACATGCCTACAGTAACACTCGCGGAAGCCGAGCTCCTTGATACCCCAATACTTGAGCATGAGATACGAGATGCAATCAAACGATTAACGCTAGGGAAATCCCCGGGGGAGGATGGTTTCACGGCAGGCTTTTACAAAACCTTTAGCGACCAACTCTCTCCCTTCCTCACGGAACTTTTTAATGAGATAGTGGACACTGGGGCTGCCCCGGAATCTTTCAAGAAAGCCCTCATAACAGTCATCCCTAAGGAAGGCAGGGACCCCAAATTATGCGGATCATACTGCCCCATCTCCCTCCTCAACCTCGACGCCAAGATCTATGCTCGAGTGTTGGCCGCAAGACTGGAAACCTTGATGCCTAAATTGATCCACCCTGACCAGGTTGGGTTTATTCTTGGGAGACAGGGTGCCGACACCATGCGCAAAACTCTGCACCTCATTCACGCTGCATATAATCTACCAGAGGACCCGGTCCTCTTATCCATTGATGCAGAGAAGGCCTTTGACAGGGTGGAGTGGGATTTCCTGAGAGCAGTCCTCCAGAAAGTAGGGATAGGCCCCAAATTCTGCGATGGGATACGTGCAATATATACCTCCCCCAAAGCATCGATATTCGTGAACGGGGAGTATTCCAGGTGGTTTGCGCTGCAGCGAGGAACTAGACAAGGATGCTCCCTTTCCGCGATCTTGTTTGCACTATCCCTTGAACTCCTGGCCCAAAAACTTAGAGAAGATCCCCTGATAGAAGGTATACGGTTGGGAGAAACGGAATATAAAGTAGCATTGTACGCAGATGATATCCTTCTACATGTGACCAAACCCAATGACTCTATTCCCCATGCCCTAAAACTAATAGAGGAATATGGCCAATACGCCGGCTTCAAAGTAAACAAGTCAAAGTCCACTCTCTTCCCCCTCCAAGGCACCCCTGATGAGAACAATGCCAAGTTACTACCACTCGGGCTTAATCTGGAGCACACGAAACTGCAATACCTGGGTATTCAGATTACTAGATCCCTAAGCGACTTATATGAGGCCAACTTCCCCCTCCTCCTCCGACGATTCGAGGCAGACCTTGAGAAGTGGAGTAAATTGACGATCTCTTGGCTGGGGCGTATCAACGCCGTCAAGATGGTGTGCCTCCCCCGCTTCCTCTACCCTTTCCAATTGAGATGCCCAAAACATTCTTCACAGAGGCCCGTAAGATCATGATGCGATTTATTTGGCAGGGGAAAAGACCAAGGATCGCATATGACACACTTATACTCCCCAAAGACAAAGGAGGGGTAGGCCTTCCCGATCTAACTACTTACTACAAAGCCGTCCAGCTACGTGTCTTGATTCCGCACCTTAGAGACCACAAACACCTGCAATGGGTACAGATGGACAATCATTACATGTCCCCCGCCACGGTAGCGGAATGGCTATGGTCTCCTTACCAGAGGGTCCAGAGGAGAATCAAACACCATCCCATACTGACCACCATATGGAGCATATGGCACACTGGGAAAGAGATGCGAGAAGTCACAACCTGGCCATCCCCGCTCAGTCACTTGTGGTCTCCTGGCATAAACGACCATATTCCGAATTTAGAACGGTTTCAGTCATGGTATGAGGCGGGCCTGGAGAGGGTGGGGCAACTACCGGACCTAACCACAGCATTGGGGATAGGTAACTTATCGACATTCCACTTTCTCCAATTGAAGGGGGTGCTAACGAAACCTGAGTGGAGAGAGAAATTGAAGAGAGATCTTACTGCCTTCGAGAAACTACTAGACTCCAGAACGGAAATGAAAGGTCTTATATCTGTGATGTATCAGACGCTAATAGCAGCGGGGGGTGGATCTACAGACCCCCTTAGAGCCAGGTGGGAAAAAGACTTTGGTGAAGAGATACTCCCCGACCAATGGGATTTAATGTGCAGAGCTGCACCCAAAGCCTCCTTGTCCAATCAATACAAGCTCCATGCCATAAAGCTCTTACATAGGGGGCATTATGATCCACTTAAACTCTCTAAAATGTTCCAGTCGTTGAGCCCGAGATGCTGGAGGGACTGTGGAGCATCTGCTGACTACTGGCACATGTGGTGGAGCTGCCCGCATATCACAGTGTATTGGACCGAGGTCCTGGGATGGATTAAGGAGATCGATGGAATCCAAAGAGAGCTCGACCCACTCCCTGTGTTGTTCGGCCTTGAGAGAGACGATGAAGAGTGGCTCCGGGTGAGAGGTCTGGCCCCCCAGCTGCTGTTGGCGGCGAGAGCCCTGATAGCGATCACATGGAAGTCTCCCCTAACCCCAGGGAAAAATGAATGGATTAAACTGGCCATGAGCATCTACGTGATGGAAACGATCACAGCCTCCCTGCACAATAAATCAGCTAAATGTGAAACCTTATGGATGGACTTTAAGAACAATCACATCACACCTATCACAGACTCCCAGTCAGAAGAACCCTCAGAAGCCTATCTTAACGAGGTCATATTCTAAAGAACACTGCGAAGGATCAGAGACTCATTCCCAGCAGCCACGGTGACGACAGATGTTGCACTATGCCAAATATGTGCTCCCAATCTTTATGTTAAATGATTATACTTATGATGTACATTATCCCAAGTGGGGGAGGGGGGTGGGAGCGGGTTGGTGTGAACAGTGTAAGAGACATACCCAGACAAATGGAACTGTCACGAATCTAAGCCATTTTAATATTGTTTGTTACTTTGCATTGCTTCTCTGACATGTACCCCTGGACGATGTACAATTTTCTTTGAATACTGTTTGCCCTTCTTTTGTCTTCTGTTTCTGTAAAACCAATAAAGGAAAATTTTTTTTAAAAAAATGTCAATGTCCTATATAAATGTGTTGCAACCTTGATGTGGTCAGAGCGCTCTCAGAGATCTAGATAAACTTTTCCTTGAACTCTCACAGCCTGGTCTTTGTGCCTTATTCTCTGTCCAGGGAGTGTCTGTATTATTCATTTTTACACATAGAGTCAGGGAGGGCACAAACATTTGGTGACCCCCTGCAACGTGATCAGAGAGGTGCCTCGAGCCGGCGCCATGCTGCGAGATCCAGGACGCCCCCCACCAAAACCATCACCTCCGCGGCCGACCAGCCTGTGCGCACTACGAAGAAGGGTCAAGGGTTCCCGGTTGACGAATACCCGACTGAAAAGCTGCTCGCCGAGGTGGGCAATGGCTTGGTTGGGGTGCGAGCCTGACTGGGGTCAGACTGCGAGCGGCGACCCTCGAGTCACCTGACTGAACACGTGAGTGCCGGTTTGCAAAGGTTACGAAGGAAAGGTAAAGGGGAAATAGGGTGGACAGGTGGTAATCGGTTATAGGGTAGAGTAGGGCCTGTGTGAGTGATGATGAGGCTTTTCTGATCTGTCCTTTATATGGCCATAAGGTTTTTGTAAGAAGTGAAGAGAAAAAAGAGAAGTGGTAACCTAGCCCGAATGGGGTAGAAGGCGGCACCGCGTAGCATTGTCTTGTCCAGTGCAAAATAAATAAGTGAAGATACAGAGAAAATAGTAGGAGTCTCATATATTGAGTAGACTCGGAGTAGTTATTTAGAACATTCTTTTTCTGGGTAAGAAAGGATTCTTGGAAAAGATTAAGAGGGTGTAAGAGGTGGGGAGTGAATGACAAGAGTAGGCGAAACAGGGAAGGGGTGGTAAAACGAACAAAACGGGGAGAAACAACGTGCAGGTAGTGCATGTGCATGATAAGTGTTATATGTGCTTTTGTGTTCTGTCCATTTTTGTCAAGGATATCCAAATACTGTGATTGATTTGTGGATAAAAGTGGCAAAATATGCAAAAATGAACTGTTGAATTTGAACATGCAACCAGTATAAGGGTACCATTGAAAATTGATATATATATATATATATATATATATATATATATATATATATATATATATATATTCAGTGAAAACATTTTGTTAAAGGGACGTTATGGTTAAGTTGCGCTACTAAAAACGTATGAAATTCAGTGAAAAAACTTTGTTAAAGGGACGTTGTGGTTCAAAGTAAAACTGAAACCCCCCTGAAATTTGGCAGTTATGGTAAGATAAGCAACCATAACTCGCGCCACCGTGCACTGCTAACACTAACACCCAGGACATCAAAGATGACATCACAAATTACATTGATGACATAACTGATGACATCACATGTCTGGCTCCACATTTTTTCCTTTACTGACATATCTAGGCCACATGGTTTTGCTCAGTAACAGTCAAGGGGCCTCATTACGATCCTGGCGCTAAGGGATTACCGGTACCGGTACCGGTAATCCCTTAGCGCCTGATTACAAGGTCCCTTTGCGGGTTCCCACCTTAACGGCTGGTTTTACCAGCCGTTAAGGATTGGACCCGCAAAGGGACTTTGGTGCTAATTACGGTACCTTCACAGTACGCAAAACTCTAATAAGAAAGCAGTTATCATTTCACTATTCAACATGGCAAGATTATGAATATTACACCTTCATCATGTATGCTGCACACACTGCCTATGTTTCTGCATAAGTAGCTTAGTATACTGGATAGAACTTCATAATAGAATGCTATTTATATCAATGCATTGCTTAATGCACTCATTAGCTCATGATATTTATCCCAATGATCCTTGACAGTTTTTGGTCAGCATTATAAGAATCCCTTGTACAGAGTTTTCATGAAAAGTAAATGCACATGTGATGTCATCAGTGCCTTTAACAAAGTTTTTTCACTGAATTTCATAGGTTTTTAGTAGCGCAACTTAACCATAACGTCCCTTTAACAAAGTTTTTTCACTGAATTTCATAGGTTTTTAGTAGCACAACTTAACCATAATATCCCTGACTTCATATACATGTAACATAGAACATACTGAACCCCCACGTAGTGATTCTGATGTATGCGGACTACCGCCATGTCCACGGACATATCGAGAATCTGAGCGTGGTGAATGTACATTTAAATAGTGTGCCCCATTTCCCCTTTGAAGTTGGCTCTGAAAGGAGCCGTTTGTTTTTTTTTTTTTTACAGATGCTTGGCAGACACCTGTTATTTTGTATTTTTTTTCTTGTTTTTTTTTCTTACTTTACTCCTAAAATCTTCACATAACCTTCTCCAAAGCAACCCTTACATTCCAAAATAGAAAGGCATTTCCCGTAAAAGATAAAGAGATGCCATCTTCTTTAAAATTAACAGTATTACTGGCATCAATATTCTCATTATTACAGAAGAACATACCAGCTCTAAGCACGAAGGCACACATGCCTCGGTTGATGACACACCTAGCAATGTTTTGCCGAGGACAAAAAACTGAACTATTGTCCCATATTGCCCTAGGTAGTAATCCAGAAAAAATTACTTTCACATTTGGAAGGATCTTCATTACGGCTTCAACCAAGCGTTCCAAATCAGCCAACAAAGTAGGGGCACTGACGTTGCCCAAATGGAAAGCACCATAGTGCAAAACTACCACATGCGGACTGTTGATCGTGGCCATATCCTCACAAACTTGTACAATTCCCTTTACATTGCAATCAGGCACATTGCTCCACACCACCTCCACTCCTTTCACATCAAAGTTCTTTTCAACATGCCTGCATCGAGCGTACTGTTGTAAACCATGCACAAACATATCTCCAAGCACCAACACCCTGACTTTCTCTACTTCTGCCATCTTCACCACACACAGTCTCTTTCAACACAAATCTACAACCTCGACATCTGATTGGCTAATCCGTACTTCTTTCCATGTTGGATTTGCTGGAAAACCCCGGATGTAGCACGCCCTGTCCACGGACAGCCGTGGTGTCCGCAGACCGCGTAACTCTTCGACCCCCCTTCTACCATTTCCACTTTACTCTCTGTGCCATTCCCTCATTGCATACAGCTAAGCAGTCACACAATACGAAGAACGTCCTCAGAACACCCCCATTTTGTTTATTTTCGAACATTTCAGGACAATTATCATTTCATTATTCAACATATTAACATTACAAATATTATACTTTCATCTTGTACGCTGCACAAAATGCTATGTTTCTCCATTAGTAGCTCAGTATACTAGATAGAACCCCATAATACAATGCTATTTATATCAATGCTTCGTTCAAAGCACTGATTACGGTATGATATTTATTGCAATGATCTTTGACACTTTTTTCGCAACATTATAATAAAAATCCCTAGTACACAAATTTCATGAAAAGTAAATGCACAAGTGATGTCATCAATGACATTTGCAATGTCATCTTTGATGTCCTGGGTGTTAGTCTTAGCAGTGCACGGTGGTGGCGCGAGTTATGGTTGCTTAGCTTACCATAACTGGCGAATTTCAGGGGGTTTTCGGGCCCACGACTCCCAATATAAGGTTCTATTTTTTTTTTACCTTGACAGACAGAGATTGTGCTGAAAGAATTCTTTTGAAGGAGTGTAGCAAAAACGTAAGACACGATAAAGATGACATTTCTGAAACGAAACCACTTTTGTATATTATATCACTTTGAGAAAGATCGTTGGCACACGCGGAGCCGTATTTTGGGACTGCACTACACTTGGACAATGGAAAATGCAATTATAATGTAAGTAACCCTTTAGATTATTTTATACCGGAATATAATAACAATAGCGTAGCATTAAAGCCCGGTCAAGTTGTACTTGTTCGTTCAATGTGGCATATTGTTTTCTACCGCGCACTATCACCTCCGAATTGATCCCCTGTCGTTTAGAGGGCTCTGAAAAAGGCAGACGACACAGGGTGGGTTAATAGAAATAATTTAACCGGTCTGTAGCCGGTCAAGCACTCTACTCGCTATGCCACTTCACTGTTCTACTCGCTATGCCACTTCACTGTAGCTGGTCAAGTGGCACAGTGAGTAGAGTGCTTGCTTTGACATCCGTGCACAGCTTGCTAACGCAGGTTCGAATCCCAACACGGCCAAACTCAGCCTTTCATCCTTCCGTGGTCGATAAATGAGCACCACACAGCGTGGTTAATAATAAGCAGCGCTGAGATACCTGACAGTTCTTAGCGCTATTTTATTATTAACATACTCAGTCGCACTATCTTCGCTAGCAAATAGTTTCACGCCCTAATAAATAAAATGAATATTTTTAATAAAGATCGGCTGGTGAGACTAATTTATGTTTTTTAAAACAGGTATGTTGCCCCATTTTGCCAATGTCACGATTTTCAGACTCCAGCGGATCGATTTTTCAACTGCCAGGTGCAGCTCCATGTAAGCAACTTCATGACCCTCACCATTTTATGGGACAATCTCCAAGGACCAATATGCCCTTACGCAGTACTAGCAGCTAGAAGCAACATACCAACCATTATGGTGGTCTAATGCCTCGTTGTTGGAGCAACCTTCCGATTATCAGTGCGAACATTTACTGCTTTTATCATAAACCAACAGCCTATCCACCGCAAAGGAACAGCGCGTGGCTCAAAATAAACTTTTGCTGATCCACAGCAGAGACAATTGCAAATCGCTGAATATTCACTAAACATTTCATGTGAAATAAATGTACTTTACCAAATGTACAATCCTGCTATTTACTTTTAAACCACAGTTTCATATTCCGAATTGTGGCGCACTGTGTTCTAAGTTGATCTAACATCCTCTGTACCGCAAAGGAACATTGCGTGGCTCAACATGAACTTTTGCGGATCGACAACAAAGACAAATGCAAATCGCTGAATATTCTCTAAACATTTGATGTCAAATAAATGTACTTTACAAAATTTACAATCTTGCTGTTTGCTTTTAAATCACAGTTTCATATTCCGAATTATGGCACGCTGTGTTGTGACATAATGTGTGTTGTCTTCCGGGTTCTGTGTAAAGTCGCGTAGGACTGGAGACGACTGAGCGCGTTTGATGACGCACCCTGTAACGTCACAGAGAGAGGCGGGGAATATGAATGTTTTCATAATGTCAGGCTTAGGGGTGGGAGATATGATTTAGTGTCGCAAAAGCAAGTCAGCCAGGTCAATAGCGCCAGTCATAGGATTATCACATAATGTTGGCGCACACCAGCCTGATTTATCGTTTCTTTAGTGGACAAAAAGTCGGGTGAGGCACATAGGAAATTGTACTATCAGCGGACAAAAGGAGGGTTCATAGAACACTTTTAACCTGACAACGAACAATACAAACAACGTTCTCAGAACACCCCCATTTTGTGTAATTGCAACCATTTCAGGACACCGCGAGTGTTCTTAGAACACATTCAACTTGACAGATTACAATACGGACAGCGTCCTCAGGACACCCCCAGTTTGTGTATTTACGAACATTTAAATACACAGTGAGTGTTTTTAGCTCAATTTTACCTTCCTTGCGAACAAAAAGGACACATACTCCGTCCTCTGAACACCCCACCATTTAGTTTATTTACAAAATGTCAGAACAGCCGTGTTCTCCGCGGACAAATCGAACACAACAAAAGAGTATAGCACATAAAAAAAAAACCCATTGAACCTATCTCATACTCCCCCACCCTCCCCAAAAGCTCTTACACACCAACACACTCCACTAAATACAATTTTTAATCCAAGTTTCACCGCGCTGTACGCAGTCAACGGCGAATACAAGATGGCGGGCACCACAGAAAGTCTGACGCGCTCCACGCCCCACGCCGTCCAATCAGCGAACTTGTCGCATGTCCGCGGACATGACGCAAGCCCATGGGCCAATCGGGGTGCTGTCCGCGGAGTGAACAGGGAAGTCCGTCCGCGAAGCGAACACAGATATCACTTATTTTTTTGCCTTACATTTTGGTCATTTTAAAAAAACTACTTGACGGATTTACACCAAATTTGCAAAAGAACGCTTTCGGGACCAAGCCGCCGCTCCTGCCGCAAATTTGGTGTAAATCCGTCCAGCAGTTCGGGCTGTAGCCGTGCGCAAAGTTTTTTCCCATTATGTCTATAGGAAAAAACAAAAGTTTTGGGACCCCCCCTATAACTTTGCCCCCCCGGGACCAAACCTCTCCAAACTTTGCAAAAAAAATCAGAGTGGCCCATATACTTTTTTTGCAAAGTTTGGTGAGGATTCATCCAGAGGGAGCGAAGTTATAAGCCACCCAAAAAGTGCTCTTCCTATGGAAACACCAACTTAACCATAACTACATGGACGCTACTGCATCCATGTAATATATATATTGATACATATATGTGCATACAAACTACAAGTAACTGAAAAGATTTGTGGTGTATTGTCCAGCTAGAAGGAAAGAAAGACCAGTGAAGAAGTGATTAAAGGGAAAGAGAGGTTGAAGGGCAAGTACAGACAAAGGGAAAGAAGAAAAAATATCGTCATGGGGGGGAATAACACCACTAGGCCATATTTGTCAGCACCTTCCGTTATGCAGTGAGAAAATACAAAAATACCACAATCAATGGTTAACGGAGATAAAAGGAGACAGTGTGACGCCAATTTGGCCAGAAGGTGGGTCATTCGATAAAAGGGTGTTAGATTTAGTATCCACACACTTGTTAGCAAGGTATAAGGGGAAACAACTACAGAATAGAAGAGACATACTAGACATGTGGCGAATGTTTGAAGAAGTTACGCCTACAGCAGAGGTAAATAAAGAAAGAATGAACGAAACACAGAAAACGCAGGAAGAGGTAAGCGGAACACCAAAGGGCGCGTGTACAACCACTACAGCTGAAGGCGATACAACCAAAATATATCCTTTAATGTCAACCAGCATGTCCCCCCACCGCACCCTCAACCGGAGCAGTTGCCACAGCACCGCCACCCTATGATAAAGGAGGTTTGTATGGCCCAACAAGAGCACCCCCCGTGAATTTGGCACACTTCACTGGAGAATTAGACTGCCAGCTAGCGCATGCACAGATGACAATAACGCGGCTAAGAGCATTGTGCGATAGAGGCCAAATTCTGCCAGGGGGGGGAGAGGTGCCCCATTATCCATGGCAGATCTATCGCCAACATTGAGCACAGCAGGGGAAGTGGCGCAAGCAATCTCAGAGCTAGCACGATCAATATCATCACAAGGAACACGCATACCACAAGGGCAAGAGAAAGAGTGGCGGTCAGGGGAGTTCCTGTTTCATCTAAATGACAAACCCGTGAGGATTATACGCCGACCCATCCCAGAAAGTGAGAGAGGGGAAGGATATGAAGGGAACAATGAGCAAGAATCAGAAATAGAAGTGGTGTGGAGTGACTTAGACGAATATTAAGAGGCAGCTGCCGAGGCTGGGTCCCCACTGTCAAACCGCCGTTACCCAGACACACCATCGCCACCACTATGGCAGGGTAGACTAAGACACCGAGGGCGAAATATGATGGTAAGTAAAATAAAGAAAGGTGCGGTAAGTAAGGTAGGAAAGTAACACAAGTTACAATTTCCATTGATACATAAAGGAGCAGGTAGGCCACACTACAATCCATGGGCTCAAATGGATAAAAACAACTTGCTTAAGGTCCTCCCCCCACTATCAGGAGGGGCTGGGAAATGGATAGACGCCTTTGAGAAAAACACAGCAGGAGTGCCGCTAGCGATAGGGGATGTGAAAAGTTTATTAGTGTCAGCAATTGGTGACCAAGCAGACGCAGTGTAGGAAAAGGCCGGATTCCCCGGAGTAACAATGAGTTGTGACCACCACGATGGGTCGGTGTTCAATAACGTTCGAGCACAAGTATGGGATGCATTGAGGCGCACGTTTCCAGATATTCCAGATTTACATTTAGTGATGCAGTGCACAATGGAGGAGAACAAGGATCCTACGCAATTCATACTGCGGGTGCAGGATTTATGGAGAAGCGAAACTGGCACGGCGTGGAACCAGTCCACCGCCTTGTTTTACTTTATCATTAAAAAGGGGCTCCCGAAGGAGGTGCAGAAGGCCTTGGACAAAATAGCTGGGATAGAAGCCAAGGGCTGGCCTGAAATACAGAGCATAAGTGTGCACCACTGCAGGAGGATCAAAGAGAGAGAAAAGGAGATAGCACAAAAAAGGCTGGCAGACGAAGCAAAGCTGGTACAGAACAAATTAGTGAAGGTCGCCGCGGTCAACGCCAGCATAGCCACAGACAGAGAAAACGAGGGGGATGAAGGAGCGGGAAACAGACCAGCAACAATAGCGGCACTGCGGACCACAGGAGGACAAGGACAGTGGAATGGAGAAGAGCAATACGGTGGACAACAGTGGCAAGAAAGACCAGCAAGAGGAAGAGGTGGGTACCGTCGCCAGAGAGGGGGGTTTGGAGGTATGGGGAATAGATGATTTGGTGGTCAAGGAATGAGAGGCGGACCACAAGGGTCCTGCTGGAATTGTGGGAGATGGGAACACTACTCCAGAGATTGTAGTATGCGGCCTTCAGTGTATTTCCAGGGGCAACAGCCCATGGAGAACGAACAAGGTTGGGGTGCCCACACCAGGTAGCCCCTATGGACTACCGATGGGAGGAGGGAGACAGCAAGAGCAATGCTATGAACCTCAGATGCAGCAAGAACAGCAACCACCGGCACAACCTATGGCAAGACAAAACGCTGTAGGAAACGCAAGCAATAATTGTTTTGCAACAGCTGCAAACGGTGCGCCCGCACTTTACCATGGCGTGACCGAGGTTGGAGACAATGTCTTTTCAGTGCCAGGGCAAGAAAGACATTCAGATTAGGACAGCCCACATGGAACACTTGCGTGTCCAGTCATATCCACCACCCTATGTGCAGAAGAGGAACCACTAGTGGGGGCAGAGATAGGAAATAAGCAGTTTATCTTTATGGTAGACTCAGGAGCAGAGAAATCATGTCTTATGGAAGGGCGGTTTCAGCTCTCAGGCAGGAATTTAGAGACGCAGGGGTTCTCGGGGGCTATTTTAAAAGTTCCTTACACTAAAGATCTTGATATAACGGTGGGGGGGGAAACCGTGTGTGCACCCTTACTGTACCACGAAGACGCGCCGATCAATTTGCTGGGGAGAGATTTGTTAAGCAAATTAAATATGACCATCTCGTTTACAGAATGAGGAATAGTGTGTTCAACCCCAGGAGTATGCCCAGTACGAGCCATGTTGATGATCAGCACAGTAATGAACGAAGTTGTGGTGCAAGGAATACCCATTGATATAAGTATGTTTATTTATGGCATCAAGGTATTAGCACGAGCGGTGCCAGAGATAACCAGAAAAGAATGGAGAACACCATCAGATTTCATATTCCGCCCAATTGCACACACAGACGTCGTGCCAGGCACGATAATGTCCATAGACATCGAGGCAGTTCAAGTATCCAGCAAACGTATTGTGGTCATAGGACTGGACTCGCATGGGTGCGAGTGGAGAACTGTGTTATGCATAGACCCAAACATAATGCTACGAGATATAACAGATGAGGAATTATTCACTGATGGTGAAAATGATGGAGAAATAATAATGGAAATAAGCATACCATGTGATATTATGATCGAGTACAGAGAGGTACACAACCCACTAATGTCTAGCATTAATGCCCCACTGACTATATTTGAGGAAGACATGGCAAAGGTAGCACCTGAACTTTGGACCACAGGGCCCCACGATGTAGGGCTACTGCATGAGGTGACACCAATAAAAAGAAAACTCAAGCCAGGTGCAATACTGCCGAGGGTAAAGCAGTATCCCATATCAAGAGAAGCAGAGGAGGGAATTAGGGAAATCATAAATGCACTCCTAAAACAAGGCATCATAGTGCCATCAAACTCCCCATGTAATACAGCAATTTTCCCGATCAAAAAAGCAAAAGGAGGGGCGTGGAGGATGATCCAGGATCTCCACCCACTCAATGACGGCATTCAAAAAGAGTTCCCATTAGTGCCTAACCGGGCATCAATATTGTGCAGTGTACCAAAAGAATCAACATGTTTCACTGTAATTGACTTGAAGAAAGCTTTCTTCTCCATCCCACTCGACCCAGGATCCCAATACCTGACAGTGTTCACATTAGGGAACAACAGGTATGAACATCGCAGACTCCCACAAGGGTATTGCGAAAGCCCCAGCATTTTTAACAGGATGTTACGTGAGGACATTGGAAACATAGATGTAGAGAGTACCATCATCCAATACGTAGACGATCTACTCGTCTGCAGCCATACAGAAGCAAAGTGCAGAGAAGACTCGATAGCACTACTGAATGTGCTAGCTACCAAGGGGTACAAGGTGGACAAAGGAAAATTGCATTACTGTCTCACGGAGGTTGTATACCTCGGTAAGCTAATATCAAAAGATGGGAAGCAAATACTCCCAGACAGAGCAGCTGCTATGCGCGAAATAATAATCCCAAAAACTGTGAAAGACATACGAAAGTTTCTTAGCATTTGTAACTATTGCCGAGCATGGATCCTTGATTACGCGGCATACACACGCCCCTTACTACAAGCGTTAAAAGAGGCACAGAAAAATAGAGCCACAATAAAGTGGACGCAGGAAATGATAACACAGTATTTGAAACTAAAAGACCTCATTGCTGATGCCCCAGTCCTTGTGAACCCAGATTATGAGAGGGAATTTTTCTTGTTTTCACACTGTAATGGAACACTAATGACGGCAGTACTGACACAAAAAACATCTTTAGGTCACAAACCATTGGCGTATTACAGTGGGACACTAGACCCAGTAATGCAAGGCCATTTCGCATGTGAACAGGCTCTCGCAGCTGCGGCCTTTGCGATTGAAAAGAGCACCACCATTGTCATGGGATGTTCAGTAGCCCTATATGCGGAGCATTCCCTATTCGCCATCCTTGAGCGATCAAAATCAACACTAACGACATAAAGAGCAACAGCGTATGAAATAATAATTTCAAGTCCCAACATACACGTTGTAAGGTGCTAAACAGTAAATCCAGCAACATTTATTACAGAGCCATGCATGACAGAGGACATAGACAAACAGATTGTGCCACATATGAGGGGGAAGGTGATGACATCCCAAACGCAAGTGAAAATGCCCTATAGGAGGTAGAAATAGATTTCATAGATGGGTCAGCATCAATAAACCCCGAAACACGGGAAAAACACGTCGGAATGGCGGTAGTATGCATGGAGGAAGATGACTATGAGACGATTGTGCAAAAGTGCCTCCCATCCCATTACTCAGCACAGGCAGCCGAACTAACTGCCCTGATCGAAGCACTGCACACAGCCAAGGGCTGTGCGGTGACAATATACCCAGACTCAGCATATGCAACTACCACAGTGCACTCGGGGTTGTCACGGTGTCGTAAACGGGGATTCAGGAGGGCAGATGGTTCTCCAGTACAGCATGCAACATTGTTGAATGAGCTAATAGATGCATTAGCAGTACCATCGGTAGTGGCAGTGGTGAAATGCCAAGCCCATACCAACAACACAGATGCAATCTCATTGGGAAACGCGGCAGCCAACGCAGCAGCGAAGGAGGCCTTGTATTTCAATGTGACACCAACACTTGAATGCATTGTAAAAGCAACCACCACAGACCCACTAGAAGAAGCATACAATAATATCCCAATAGCGCAGATAATAGAATTACAAAGAAGAGCACCACAGGAGGAGCAAGAACTGTGCAGCAAACGGGAATGTAAACAATCAGCCACAGATCTCATTTGGAGACAGGAGACAACAGGAAAGGTTGTAATGACCATAGAGTTACTAGAAATAGCATTCCAACAGCTGCATTTCCCCGGCCATGTAGCAAAGCAACACATTACCGCAGACATCCAGGAACACTGGTTTGTCCCCAATTTGCAAGAGCACCTGTCGAAATTCATTGTAGAATGCATAACATGCCAAACATATAATTCAGGAATGACATTGAGAACACTGCGCGGTACCCTGCCCTGACCAACGGGACCATTTAGAGAACTCCATATAGAATATGCTGATATGGGAGAGCGGTGTAATGGAGCAAGATATTTGATTGTGGCGGTGTGCCCCTTTTCAAGATGGGTTGAAGCGTGCCAATGTACCCACCCAGACGCGAAGTGTGCGGCCAAGTTCCTTGTTCGGGAAGTGTTTTCCTGATGGGTAATATGCGAAGTGATAAGATCAGACAACGGTACGCACTTCGTGCATGACCGCTTTAAGGAAGTGACATCACTCTTGGGGGTAAAACAAAAACTATGCTCAATTTATCATCCAATGGCGAATGGGATGGTAGAAAAGATCAACGGATTACTGAAGAGTAAGTTATCTAAGCTGTGTAACACACTGAAGAAGAACTGGGTGTATTGCTTGCCCCTAGCACTGTCCAACTCAGGACGCAACCATGTAAAGACCACCATCTGAGCCCCCACGAAATTGTGACTGGGAGGCGAATACACACGCCAGTATCCCCGACTAGAAGAGCATCGGATGCGCACAGGGCTGCCACAGGGCTCGGGAAGAGTTCAAGGAATACCTGACCCAGTTAACAGGCGCAGTATGCAGCATAGCGCGACAAATAGCACCGCCTTTTACTGAAAATGTGGCGACTGATACTACCACACCGGCCACAGACATTTCAAGAGGGCCATTGAGGCCAGGAGCACATGTGTACGTCCGCAGCTTTGTGAGGAGGTGGAATTCACCCAGGTTTTATGGCCCTTATGAGGTCATCTATAGTTCCCACTGCGGCGAAGGTGAAAGGATTGAAGTATTGGGTGCACTAATCAGACGTGAGGAAGGCACACGATAGTACAATCCCCCAGGAGGAGCAAGATGGTTCCACTGGTACCACAAATGAGGTTGAAAAAGGATAACCAAATTGTCAGTAAAGAGAACATGCAGAGATACAAGTTATGATATGTATTTTGTTCTGCACGACTTATCTCCTAGGAGGAGGAGAAAAAGGTGGGCAGGAGGGAAAAGATACGACATTTATCATGACCTGGGGTTAGACGAAATAGAAGATCCCTGCCACCCTGATCAATCAAATAAATGGTATTCCGACATGAGTGCCATGTCGAAGCAAGCAACAAATGAAAGCAGCTATGTCTGTTCACTCATCTCGCACGCATCAGGAACACCGAAAATGTTAGTACCACAGGAAGTGCCCTTGTCGGAGGCCCAATGTTTAATTCATCTGGTTTTATGCAGAATTAAGAGCACGTTCCAAGCGCACACCGTCACATTGAAAAAACTGGAGAATGAGAAAATGTGCACAAGCAGGCGCCAAGGAGTAATTTGCCTCAAGGAACCATTTGTTGTCATCAAGGGGACGCGATATGCAGAAAATAAGTGGCACAAAGAAACTATCGAATGCAAAGCAGAAGCACTTCGAGGCCTACCCAATGACACTTTCCAATGGATAAAGGAGGCATGTGACCCCATCTGGTCGCGACATATCACAAAGCTAACGTGGGTCACAGCATTAGAAAAGCCTATCAAAATACAGAAAGAGGTGCCACATGAACTGTGTTTCCATGGGGAGGGAAGAGTGAACATGGGAGAGACAAGGAAATGTACCAAGACGGTCATAATACCTGACATGAAGAAAGGCACCGCTGCACTGATGGACATGTACTGGATTTGCAGCAAACAAGCTTACCTGCACCTCCCCGCATCGTAGATAGGAACTTGTGCTCTAGCCACCCTCCACACAGCCCTGATGGTAATACCAGAGAGCCACATCCAAGAGTCAGCAGGGCAATCGGCTGGCATATCGGCAGCAGAGCAATCGGCTGGCATATCGGCAGCAGGGCAATCGGCTGAACCATCAACAGCGTCCCAACTAATAATAACAGAAGCTCCAGTGTATGAACTATTGTCAGAATATGAACTAAAGAAAAGATTGACACGAAGTAAAAGATCCTCCAATTACATCTCATCCGAATCATCGAAACTCCTTGCTGAGATCCCGCAGAAATACAAGCTCTTTTCATCAACAGAGACATTCTTCGCCTCACTTCTTGTCCTGGGACTGCAAGCACGAACAAACGCCAAATGGTTGCAGATAGTGCGCTGGTAGCTCATTCAACTGGCTAACGACACTGAAGAGGGGTTCAACGTGATAAAAATAGAGCTCCTCGCGCTGCGCCTAATGACAATGCAAAACAGATATGTCCTAGATCTCCTCACGGCGATGGACGGTGGTGTTTGCTGAAAAATTGGGGGCGTGTTGCACATTCGTGCCAACTGAAGATGCTGATAGTGGGACACTCTCACATGTGATAACAGCAGTACACAATCTAGGAGAGAGAATGAGAACGGAAGGAGGAGCAGAAGAAAGCACATGGTTCGACAATTTGTTCAGTTGGATACCATCATGGGTAAATGTGGCAATGAAAATACTGATCCCCATCATCGTCTTTGTGATCCTGTTCTTTTGTGTGTGCCAACTGGGACTACGGTGTTGTGAGAAAAGCATGCCAACCTCAGCTATGATGATGGTAACAATGGGCCGACCGACAAGGGTAGCTACCATGATAGATGCACAAATGCAATCTGGGGAGCACACCACACCACAATACAGGATGACAGCAATTTACAGGCAATATGGGGATATAGTTGATAATTTGCATCATACAACGATAAAAGAACCAAGGGAGTTGCAATGGTACCAAGAAGTATGGGTGGATATAGATGGGGATGGAGGAATTTACTTAATGTGTACACCAGACGAATATGCCAGAAGAGGAAATAGCTTAAGAAGTGTATGCAAAGCGTGGATGCCAATAAAAGGCACCCCCGTGTGGGACGAGGCTGTGGCGGAAGCTGAGTACTACCGAAGGGAGAAAAGAATAAAAGTAGAAGTATTCGTTACTTTAGATGTAACGAAAGGGGGGAATGTGTGGGAGTGAGGGGCCAATGGGCCCCTCTCTGGCATCACCTCTCAGTGCAAAACTCAGACCAAGTGCCTCTAGTGGTGGGTACGCCCCTCGCCCTTACGCAATGTTAACTTTGGGTTATATTCGCGAAGATGGGACCACCGAGCAGGACACGGGCATCCATTTTTTGTACCCCCTTTCGACTCCATCTTGGTGACCTGGCCTCACTGCGATAGTACAAAATGCCTCTCTCCCTTTTCCCCACCGCAGCAGCTCGGAGCACATGGGCCCCACTCTCGTTCCCACTCCAACTGGAAAACTCCGCAGCTCCATTCTCACGCTGAAGCCAGAGCTGCTTGCAACAAATAATAAATGTAACACATCTCTTTTCCTCTGAGATCACTGTCCTGCATGTGAACCAACATGAGCCAAGCACATAGCTCGTCCATCTCCACAAAAGTGTCCTTGCCCTCTTACCCTCGCCAGTTGAAACATATTGCCATTCTAACCCTGTGTCCTTGCAAGGCATTCCTTTCATGTGCCAGACTGCCAACCATGCTATGAAGCCCACCCAACAAACCCTCAACTAACATTAGACCCCTGCTGCAGTATATTGTGCCCAATACTAACACATGCCACATACCTGAGATTCTTGTGCGACTAACCCTACAGTTCAATGACAGTATTATAGTGGTCAAGGCCCGTAAACCTGTGACCTGTATAACCCAAATGTTATAGATGATATAAACCCTTGAGTGATTTGTACAATGACATGATACACTACTGAGGGTCTTTTTGATCAACCATTATTTAGTGCATGCATTATTCGGAATGTATTTTCTTAGCTTAGATAGTGACCACCGTGTTTCACAGCGACCTGACCTTCACCCATCCGGAGCACATATGTCTGACGTCAATCCTCCCGCCAACCAAGCAACAAACCCGGAGGAAGAGATGATGCCCACACCTAAGACACCACCCCGGCTGACCAATCCAGGTCCAACGTAGCATCATATGTTAAAAATGTGAATGTCCTATATAAATGTGTTGTAACCTTGATGTGGTCAGAGAACTCTCAGAGATCTAGATACACTTTTCCTTGAACTCTCGCAGCCTGCTCTTTGTGCCTTATTCCCTGTCCAGGGAGTGTCTGTATTATTCATTTTTACACGTAGAGTCAGGGAGGGCACAAACAACAGCCATAGGACATACGCACTTGGCGAACATGGCCAAACTAAATGTGCACATGGACAAAGATACCGAAAGCAGTGTGGTATAAACATGATACAAACTTGTATTAAAATACAAACTGTGTACACAAAAATAAGGGGAAGGGAAAAACTGTCCATGGAAAAAAAAGAAGTTCAAAATAAAACCTACAACAAATTAACTATATAGTTTGGGCAGTGGGCTAGTCCATGGGGATGTTGGAACAGGCCTTGACCAGAGCCAATTCCACCTATACCTCCTCAGCCTGCAGGTGGGCCTCAGTTGTTACCTGGAGGGCTTGCAGGTGGTTCCTCATCTGAGACTACACCTCCCCTGCGGACCTGTAAGATTCCATCAGGATGGCAGCACACACCCTTGCCAACCTCTCCACCTGTGCCATGGCCCTCACAATTGCCACCTCCTGAGCCTGCTGCCTCTCCACCTCCTGCTGCCTTTCATATTGCCCCTGGAATGACTTCAGAGCCTGTATGCACCGTCTGGCTTCCTGACTCACTTGTGCCATGTTGTTTGCAGATTCCCTCATCGGAGTGGCAATGCCCTGCAAAATTTGCCTCCTTACAGTCATCATCTGCTGTTGCCTGGCATTGCGTATGCTGCTCAGGTGCTCTCTAAGACTGGATGACAGTCATTGTCAGACGAGTACAGCACCTGAACAGCCCTCAAGTACCTGCTCTCCCTCCACTGCCGGTTCACCTTTACGCGTCAGGGTGGGCTCAGTGTCCACCTCCTCTGGCATTGATTGGACTGATGTCCACCTCCAACAGGGGCACTGGCACATCCAGAATGGGCAATGGTGGGGCTAGTGTATAGAAGTCCATGGTGGTAGATGGCAGAGAGGCCTGACTGGAGGATTACTGAGGCACAAATGAGAAGGAGGAGGAGAAGGTGGCCAATGCAGTGGACAGCCTAGTGGCCACTGGAAAGTAGTGCAGTTGCCAACTGTGACAATAGGCATACCATCTGCTTCTGATATTGTACAAGCATCTCACGAGATGTTTGTACAACTTCACACATGAAAGCCTGCTGCTTCAAGGCACCCATCACCTGGAAGAGGGGCCTCAGTCTGGGTGGAGACATCGTGGAAGGTGGTCAGCGCAGCTGCAGATGGCCCTGGAACAGTAGGTTGTGCTGACCACTCCACACTGGACTGTAAATCCTCCTGTCTGAGGGGTGCAGCCAGCACACACCCCCTAAGAGCCCCCACCTGACCCTGCGGGCTGGGCTGCAATGGCTTCCTCCTCATCCTCTACCTCCATCAACCCTGATGCCTACAGAGAGGAATCCTTGCTTTTGGGCCCATGGCTGGCTAGGTTAAGACCCAGTCCCACTGCTGCTGAGATGTCCCCCACATCAATGACATCCTGGCACTCAATCTCAGCAGGCTTGCATGATGGAACGGATGCTCCCCCAGCCACATCGCTTTCTGAAGAGCTGGTGTCAACTGAGAGTGGCTGGGATTTACGCTTGGACCTAAAGGCCTTGTCCTTGTTTTTCTGCTTCACAGCAATGCTTCTGCCTTCTTCATAAGTCGTACCAACTGTGGAAAAGGGAACACAGAACAAAAATACCAGTCAATGTGACAATGCATGTGTAGCATTTATAAATGTAAAAGTAGCATGAAGTCAGTATGAGTCAACCAGCTTCTGCCACACACAGACACGCCCATGCCCTGCTATCAGTTTGAATACAGTCACACAAGTGTAGGGAGAATGATGTCACAATTATGAAAGGCACACATGTGAACCCATCACATTGACGGATGACCACATACACATGGCAACAAACCATTTTGCATCACAATACCAATGCTGCTCTGAGCCACTTGTATCCTGCAGGCAGATCCATGGGAATTGCACCTGGGCACATATTTCCGTAGCACCATAGCAAGGCTTGCTATATCTTCTTGTCCGCTCGCAAAGCCATGCAGTGTGAGAAAGAATACAAACAGGAATGGCACAAGGAGTCACACATGGAACAGGGGAATTTGACAGATATGGCCTAGCCAGTGGCATCCAAGTGCAGAGCCACACACGCAGCTGTATGGGGCGCTGCCTTTAATGCCCTAGAGCAGTACCCTTCCAAGAGGCCAGGGAACACTGACTCCCTGCAGAGCCCCAGTCGGTCTTCCTTCGGACGCCCCCCGAAACCCTTGTTCTGCCTTCAACTGCTGGCCTTGCTTAGGCTCTCCCACTGAAACTAGGCCCCTTTGCTAAACACCTGCTCTGCTGCCAGTGTCACAGCATGGATGAGCTCCTCTGGCTCCCACACCACTCATCCGTCCCACAAAGAGAAACATACCACAGACGATTATTCCCGTTCAAAAAAGTGGGTTCCATGGAGCCTGACTGCAGACCAATGTGGAAAACAGCCATGCCACTCACGACTCAGGACATCTGGTGTGCCTGGCCCGGCCACATGGCTAGTTGGGCCTGGCTGCTAGGACAGATCGCCATATTGCCATGAGGTAGTGTCTTTTTAATGCCACTATCTAAGGTCCTGGTCTTAAGCCGCTGACACAGCGCAGGGGTTCACTAGCAGCATAACACTGTTCCAGGGTTCAGCTCAATCAGAAGAACTTTTGCTCCCTGATCGATGCTGGGGAGTCAGCCACTTAACGACACATTCCCCTCATCCGCTGCCAGATGAAAATTTTGCACTGAAATGTCATCAGGCCGAATATAGGCGCTATATAAATAAACTATCATATCATATCATAAACTATCATATCAGACACAGCTGAGAAAGTAACAACCAAATCAGAATCGCTGAAGGAACTGAAATAAGTCATGCCAAGATTCCGAATCAAAAGCCTTTTCGGCATCGAATGAAGCTGTCATCGCCCTGGCATGTGGGGTTACTGGCGACATAATACACAGTAGCCATCTCAGATTACGCACAGTGGACCAGGTCGGGATGAACCCCACTGATCAGGATGTATCAATAATGACACGTATGGTAAGAGTCTGGTAGCGAAGACCTCAGCGAAAAGCTTTGCCTCTACGTTTATTAACGAGACTGGACAATGTGAGTCTACATCTTCGGGCAGCATATTAGGATTTAATAAAACAGTATAAATTGCATATCTCAACGATTATGGAAGTACCCTCATTTCCAATGATGCTCCCACCCTTGAACTAAATCTAGCGCCACACTCAGTTTGAATTCATTGTAGCATTCCACCCCGAGGACTTCCGACCCATGTGCTTTTCTGGATCCCAGACTTCTTTCGCTTTTTAATGAGAGGAGAAACATAAGGGATTTGATGTAGAAGGGAAGGTTACACAGTATTTTTTGGCGCAAGTGGTCATTCCCACATGCTTTGTGTACGCCTCCCTTGCACTTCCCCTCAGCACCCTATACAAAAAAAGTGCATATTGGGACAATGCAAAGGGTGGGACATGGAAATGTGGATATCATACACAATAAAATAAAGATTTAGACAAAAAGGAGACAGTTCCACTAGAGGTTTAATGACATTTTGCTCCCCGTGACTGTCAGATGCATCTGGGACCCACTCGATTTCTAATTCAATATGTTGATTTACTTCTTTTTGTCTTTGCCACATTTTGGGTGGCAAACGTTAGACACCCTGGGGCCAGATTACAGAAACTTTGCACCGGTGCAAGGGCAAGGTTGCTCGGTATTAGCACTATGGCAAAGTTTGCCCTATTTTTAAAAACACAAGAACATATTAGAAAACTATTGCACCATGACAACTGCACCTTGGCATTGTATAAGCACCTGGGAACAAATTGCCCTAGTGCAAGAAATATACATTTTGGATGTGTTTTTCACAAGGGCAAAGTTTGCCCTAGTGCTAATACCATTCCGTATTCGCAGTAGGGAAAACTTTGGCCTGTTGCAATAATGCCGTGAAAATCTATCTTTTTTGCCCAAGAGCAATTTTTGCCCTGATGCCATGCCAAACTGTACTTGTCATGGTGCAATAGTTTTCTAATATGTCCCAGTGTTTTAAAAAATAGGGCAAACTTTGCCCTACTGCTAATACCGTGCAACTTTGCACTTGCACCAGTGCAAAGTTTCTGTAATCTGGCCCCTGGTGACAGATTACAGAAACGTTGCAATGGTGCATTTGCAAAGTAGCACTGTATTAGCACTGGGGAAAAGTGAACCCTATTTCTAAAAACAGTGGGACATATTAGAAAATCATTGCACCATGACAAGTGCAGTTTGGCCTGGTATAAGCACCAGGGAAAAAATGGCCCTAGTGCAAAAAATATATATTTTTGATGCATTTTTAAAGCAGGGCAAAGTGTGCTCTAGGACTAATACGGAATGCTATTAGCACTAGGGCAAATGTTGTCCTGGCGCAAAGATGCATTAAAAAGCATCTTGTTTCCCTGCTTCTTATGCCATGCCAACCTGCACTTGTCATGGTGCAATGGTTTTCTAATATTTCCCAGTTGTTTTAGAAATAGGTCCGATTGCTAATATGGTGCATTTTTTCACTTACACAAGCACAATGTTTCTGTAATCTGGCCCCATATGGCGGAAATTAATGCAACAAATAAACGAGAGAGAACATGTGTTGAAATCAGTATATCTGGTTGGCCTGGCAACTATAAAACATATTAATTGGCACGCATTTTCCAGCTCATTGAATGTTATTTCTTGTTTGCCATATCCACTAATCAGGGCTTCTACAGCAAAATGTGAGTCAATCAGCTGTTCCCTTGTATGAAGTTGTGTACCTGTCTTTCACCTCCGATGTAAAACAATGATTGGTGATTCCTGGCCTGACACAACCCAATATGAAAGGGCAAAGCTTATGCTTAGCAACATGCTCCCACCCACAGAATAACTGGCTACCTGTTTTGGAAACAAATGGCAGAGCGCGGCTGAAATCAGACCTGGTTTATGCAGTCATCAGTGTGTACTCTTCTGGTACAGTGAACTGAATGGCTGAACAGGCTTTGTGCAGTAGATGTCCTCATGTGTCCACATGTAATTGACAAAGCCTCACATACAAGAACCAAAGGTGTACACATGTGTGCATGTGTCATGTGGTTTGCCAATACTTAACAGTTAGTGTGAGTGTTGTGGCAAACTAAATGAGCAGAGTCCAGTGTGCATCATGGTACCAGAAAGTAGAGGTGGTCAACGGAATCAAACAGTACCGTCCATTACATGCTCTGAAGTGTTCAATGCTTGAATCCCTAGCAAAACAACATGGCACAAGAACAAATAGGCACCTCTAAGAACACTATGGCAATTGCACTTCACTTATCATAGCATAATCAGGGAAATGTAATTTCTCTTGTGTACGTTCATATGATTTCTTATGAGGACATATGTTGGCTACAAGTAGGACTGCAGACGTTCTGCCATAACAAGAGATGGTTAGCATGGAGAAAAAAGTGTGTTTTGCAGTACCGCTGACAACATACAGATGTCCTCACAAGAAATAACTTGCAAATCAACAACCTATTCCAATACAAAAAGAACAATAAAACAATTACACATATATTTTATCCATAATATTAATTGTAATCCTCCCACATTGGGAGCAAAACTGTTCTTCAATAAGCCTGTCTCTTTCAGTAAAATAATGTAATGCCCAGCTAGAACCACATACATGGCTGGAAGATATACTATAGGGTGAGGGCAAGGCTTGGGTGATTGCCCATTATGCCCCCACGGTTACTCTGAACAATGAATTACAAATTATAATACAGAAACACATGCACCAGGTATTACCAGGTCAAACAATAGCCATAATCTGAAATTTGATTTAATCAACTGTCAAGAATCAACATGAGTGATCGATGGGGCGGCCAAACCTATGTTAACAGCATTTATGAGTGACGAAACATCAAATGAGCCCCAGAGCTTGCTTTTCATGAACATTTAGTGCAAGCAATACACCATTTTGTCTTCGACAATCCAATTGCACCGGAAGCCGTACAGTGATGAAACTTAAAAGTCGGTTCGATGAGTATGAACTGCTAGTTGCCATTTCAACCTACAGCAATGATAACACAATGCTTGTGAAGCAAAGGAGAACAGAGTAGAAAGCAAGAGAAGAGAAAAATAAACTGGTAGTGGTAGAGACAGGATGGGAATATTTAAAGAAAGCCACACATAAACATGACCTGCAGATCTTTTGCAGGATTGTCTTGTATTATAGCACACACTTAGATCTTAATCCTATCATGACCATTCCAGGTCCTCTTTGATATCTCCACTTTAGAAATTGATACGTGGCGCCCCCAGAGAGTAACATTACATTGGCTTTGTCAAAGGGCTCCTTCACCTCCAGAGAGGTTCCTTTGCTGTTTATGGCAGAAGAGGTGCAAGGTGCACATAAAGCCCAAAAGCCTAGCAAAGCACCAGGGCCAGAGGATATGCTTTACAACCGTTTTTAAAGTAGAAGCTTCTTTTTGGGTGCCTGTGGTGTTAAAGATTTTTAATTTGCTTAATGGACATCAAGAGCCAATAAATTCATGGTGATCGGGCCTGATAAAACCATTTTATTTAGAGAGTGATAGCAGCATTCCAACAAACAGTAGGCCAATTTCGCTCTCAGACTGTTTGGGGAAAGGTCTATGCAAATCGTTCACTTTTATATATTGGTGATTTTAATCTCCTCCATCACACACAACCAGGATTTCGAAGATTTGTAGGAACGATTGCACAAACATTTTCAATAACTCTGTGCAAATAAATGTTCAAAAAGCCATGGCTGTGTATATGGGATTTATTGACCCTAAAGCTGCCCTCCACAATGTCAAACACTGCCTTTTTATGGGAATCCCTGTATGAATCAGGACTTCCATTTCAATTACAGTGAGATGTGGGAAACAGGGCGAACAGGCATGGTCTTTCCCTGTAACAAAGGCATTGAGACAAGGATGCAGAATGGACCAACTATCATTGAGCGATTGTTTATTTATATAGTGCCTAACACAATGTGTTTCAAAGCGCTTCAAGGCAGGGAGGGAACAAGGGAGAATACAATGACATTCTTACAGGTCCTTGGTGCATTTAAGAATGAGAAATTAACTATCATACTGGGCCTAGCAACATTTTTGACAGTGCAAGTGCATTTGACTGTAAGGAGGAGAGTGGGTGTGGAAAGAATAATGAGACAGACAAGCAGCTAACATACTATGTCTGACGACAATTGAGATGGTGCCGGAATTAAACAAGAGGCAGTGGGGGGGCAGGCAGATGGAGAACAACAAAACAAGCAACTATCGTACTAGCCTGACGACATTTCAGATATTGCTGGAGAGGGAGAGGGAGGAAGAACAAATGGGTGGGATGGGGGGGAAGAAGACAAACAAGCTGCTATCATGCATGTCAGGCAACATTTCCGATAGAGTAAGAGCTATTGACAATGATAAGGAGGGGGTAGGAGAGGCGGTGGGAAGGAGAATGAGACACACAAGCTCTAACATTATGCCTGACGACAATTGAGCTAGTGCCGGAATGAAGCAAGAGGTGCGGGAGAGCAGGGAGAAGAAGAACCAAACAAGCAACTATCGCACTACGCCTGACGACATTTCTGGAGCTGCTGGAGGGGGAGGAAGAACAAGGATGGGGGGGGTGCAGATATTGTAAGTGCACTAATAGAGCAAGGGGAAGGGGCAGAGGAAAGAGTGGAAGATGGTGAGAAGGGGAGAGCTGAGTAGATGGTGAGTGTGGTGAAAGAGAAGAAGAGGCAAGCAGAAGGGCGAGGAAGGGATGTCTGTCACGCCTGCACACCTCAGGGTTCGCAATCCTCCGAGTCTCCCCAGTGCCTCTGTCACACCTGCACACCTCAGGGTTCCCAGTCTTCCCAGTCTCCCCAGTGCCCCCTCCGGTTCCTCTAATCCCACCAGTTCTTGTGCCCGATTCCGGGACTCACTTGTGCCCTCCTCACTTTCCAGTGTGCCATTGCGTGGATTCAGCCTGCAGCTGCTCACTCGCTGCGACGACCACTTCAGTGGAAACTCCCGTGGCGATGGAAAGACCAGCTTCATGCCGCACTTCCGCATACCACGACCAGAGCTCCTCGCTCACGTGATGTGGCCACGGTCCACGTGACCAGAAAGACACGCACACGTGATGCCTCTGCGTGTCACGTGATCGGAACTTGCGGATCACGTGTCCGAGAAGGAAACGAAGTGCCAGTATTTAAACAGCCGAATCGGAAAATCCAATGCTTCACAGCTGTTTAATTTTGGACACTGTTCGGCGCTAAGTATTCTGATTTTTGGATTACCTGGAAATTGACCTTAGATTGCCTTACGGATTTTGCTATTGGATCTCCCTGATTTTGCCTTCTACTGTTATTGAATTACTCATAGCGGATCACAGACTGTTTTTGGACTCCTGCTTGCTCAACCCTTTGGCATTACGTTCTTTGCTTCCCTTGTCCAGGACTTTAATATCAGGTGAGCCCGGTTCACGAATATTACACCTGACCTTCTGGCACACATCTCCTGGTAGGAGGGCCATTGGTGGGTCCCAGAATCCATATTAGTACAGATTATCAAGTCACTGCCTCTGTGGGTAAGACCTTTCCATTTGTTCTGGGTCAGTGGTGGTTGTTGTGCCGTATACTTAACCGGTGCTTTGTTTACATGTACAGGGAGTACTATTAAGTCTCTCTGTACGGCACTTGTGGACATAGTACTCTTCTGACTACACGACTGTCAAGACACAACGTCGAACAGGAAAAAAGAAAGGTAAAAACAGAGATCACAAACATGAAGCAGGGGGCAGTGAAAATGACACAATAAGTTTGCACAAGAAACACAGCCAGGTGCGAGGTAAGCTAAATGCATGAAACAACAGGCCAGATCTGAACCGGGCTAAATGCATACAGGGGCGGGGGGGGCACACAGACATCAGGGGACCAGATTCTATTTACTTTCGGTGGACTGGCTAAATCTTTATGGGGACACAAGCAGATGCGCCATTAAAAAATAGAGAACGCGTTAACATTCTCCTGTTTGTGAAGGATGTGGTCCTGTTGTACATTTCGATAAAGATATTTTCTGAATTAATTTCACTATGCAGTATTAAGAAATGAGATATAAATGCCTCTAAAAGCAAAATAATACATTGTTTTAAAAAGCCATTTCCCCTATTAGATATTGAACTGGAGTCAGAATTCAAAATGTTGAATATTATCATTATATCTAGGGCTTGGAAATGTGTTTCAAAATAATGTATTGTTGTTTTAATATTTCTGTGTACACACTGTCAGTTTTCAAACAAAGAATGCAGCTTTTGTATTTGCTGATGTTTTCTCATTCTGGAAATTCTGCTTTTATGGTTCAAACTGAAATAAAGCATATTTATCTATATATCCAACAATCTATCTGTCCATCTATAAATCTATCTGTAAATTACTTTAGCCATAAAGGCCTGCATTGTATTTGCCTGAATATTATGAGTTATTTGTATGAGTATGTGTTAGTTGTAAAAATATTAATGTGTTTATTTTCTTTTAACTTTATATTAATGTGGGTTGGTTTATACTCAGTTTCAACCATTGTGTGCCTTGTTTTTGGACTGTTTTTCTTTGGAATTGGGTTACTTTGGAGCTCCTTTAAAGATGCTAATGGATGTTTATCACACCACACCACCACTCCACTCCACACCACTTCAGCTCCATACACCACACCACCCCATCATCCCACAACATCACTCCACACCCCCACGTCACACAATCACTCCACCACCCTATCACCCTTCACCACGTGGAACAACTGCCCCCTCTCCTGACCACTAATCCACACCCCAAAACCGCACCACCATTTCAAACGTACAGTTTATCCCACCTGCCACTAAACACCGCCACACCTCTTCACACCATCCTACCACTTTTCTACAGAACCACTTCACACCAAAACCCCACCACGGATCACAGTCACGCCGCCACTCCACCCCTCACACCACCACTCTACATATACATATCCCATTTCACACCACCATACCTTCACACCCTCTCTCCACACACCCCCATGCTGCCACAACCTCACAACAACACAATCTATTACTCCACACCAGCACAGCCAACTCCACACAACCAGTACTCCCACCCACCATCCACATCAATACTCTACACACTCACCAGAAACCTTCACACCACCTCACTCCACACCATCAATCCCACCAGCACCACTCAACAACAACAGAGTATTCCACACCAGTATCCCACCATGCTCTCCCTTACCACAAAATGTCACACCACCACTTTAAACACCAGACCAACCCATTATTCAGAATCACCACCCCATGTCTCCACACGACCACTCCAAAGCATACAATCACCATTTAACACCACACAATATCTTCAGATCACTTTTCACAACGCCCCTAGATCCCTATTCTAACCCACTTCGTCCATCTTCCAACACTACTCCCTACTCCACTCATATCAAATCCCCACACATCTCAAATGCACATATCCACTCCTGCACTTGTTCATTCCTACACCACTTGACTCCACCTACCTCTGTGCATGCCCCTCTAACCCCACTCACCCTTTCTCAGCCCTCTCCACTCTGACCATACCTCACTCCTCTATACCATACCCTCTCTATCCCCACACCCTCCCATCTCACCTTACTGTACCCCCACCTATTCTGGTCTCACCCACTCTACCCAAACCACATCTGCCTCACCCCTACCCACCCCAGCTACCATAGTGATCCTATATCACCCCTTATTTTCCCCAACAGCCCACCCACCTTAGCTCATCTCTGCTTACCCCCACCCCGAGAAATTCTCCATCATTTCTGACCACATCCCCACCTTCCCTACCTCATCCCTTCCCACTAACCATTCAATACCCACCCTTCACCCACCAGTGCTACCTCAACCCTACTTATCTTCACCAATCCACTCTCATTAGCTCACATCTGCCTACCCCCAGTAATCCTAGCTCATTCTTGTCTACTACATCCCAACTCACCCCTTCTCCATACCACCTTTGCCTACCCATCCCCTGCCAACCGACGTCATCCTTAAAATCACTATTATTACCTTAACATTTTCAAACATAGGGCGTCATTTTGAAATAAATGGTAATTGCATGCAGGGGACTATGAATGCTAACATATGGAGTTGCGCGTCCCCTTCATATAATTTCAAACACTCCCAAAGTGGAGTGTAAATCTAAAGAGTAAATTAAGGAGAAATCCCCTTTACTCTTTACCTTTACTTATGCCGTTAGGAGAAATAAAACACTGCCTCAAGTATGCTTGGCAGTCTTTAAAACATGATTCTAAAGGAACCCACTTGCTCAATAGCAGGTGCTAATGAGAGGCCTATTCCATTGGTATCCATCATTTTTATTGCATGAAAATGTCATGCAAGTGTAAAACCAAATGCCCTCTTGAGATGGAAGAGGAGCGCAACGTGGAGATTCTGGGCCTTATTCATGGAAGTATTTTATAATGGCGCAATCCCATAGGAAAGCGTTCCATGAATCAGGCCCTCTATCTCTGCTTTGCTGCCCTCCTTCGCCTTGAACAGCTGCAAAATGAAGTGGACTATTAACAAAATAAAACATAAACTGCTTTTACGGTTTCCTTTTACACTCCACTTCTTTATGAAATGACCCCACATTGTAAAAAGTCTTATTTACACTGCAGTGAAATACGTCTTTATACTATGCCTACTAATAATGTTATTTGTCTGGAAGCGGACATGTTTAGACATAATTACTGGGCAAATACAGCTGCATTCCTGCCTCCAACTCAACGTAAAAACATACCTCATTGGGAGACATATTTACAAATTACAGCTTAGTAGACAGAATACAGGTAAGATATTTCACAGCAGAAAACTAAGCGGGTTGGTTATTTTGCAACCCTTCATTTAAAATCTGCTTGACCACGTGATGAATTGATTGTGACATGTTGCAAAAAGTTACTTGAGTTTATGTTATCACTGTATCGTTTTCTTCTGATAAACGCTTCGTGTTAAAGGGCCTGATTCATGGAAGTGTTTTATAATGGCGCAATCCCATAGGAAAACGTTCGATGAATTAGGCCCACTGTGTGTTGTCGTGGTACTTGCAAGCTGAACTGCTTCCTACAGATAAAGTAGACATACACGCACACACACAAATATAGCAATTGTTTAGAAAGATATATAATTTTCTTAATGATTATAACAAATTGATAAAGGAACAGTTCCCTTCATGTTTCACCTTGTGCTACGTATTAAATGTCACCCTTACCTAGTATTTCTTTTATTTTGGACATCCAGTTGTTTATTCGAATTTCTAGCAAGCAAATTAAACTGATATTAAATTACATTTGTCTATTGAAATCATGGTTGGACCTTTCGTTGTAGTGTACGTTTCTGGCAAGCATCCAATGACACATGTATTTGACCTATAGGTCTATAGTTTATAGGCTATAGTTTGTGGTATTCATCTGAATGCACCCTCCAAAATGGTTCCACTCTGTCCTAATCACAGTCATGTGATCTTGTGAATGGTATTTTCTGCAGATATCCAGTGATCAGCAGGATGACTCCATATCCTATTATAATCTGCCAGGTAGAAATAGATAAATCTATTAGCCCAAGCTCTGCTTGTTCCATCATCCTGTCAGCTTCCACGAGCCTGCATTTATCAGCCTTTTCCGAGCAGCCAGCCTCCACATCAGATGACAGCCAAATCTCCACGACCCAACTGCGGGTTAATAGATCTTTAATCTCTATTTAATTACTCATTAATAATCTAGCTCCTGATTCCGTTTTATAATGGATTAGTTGCTGTTTGCTGGGGGAGTGAATTGATGCGGCAAGTGGCTGCAGCAACGCTTTTGTTAGCTTTGCTGCGATTCCTATAGTAAAGATTGGCCAGGCTGTGAACAATTCGGCAAGGCCGAAGAATATCCCCTTTATTTCAAAGAAAGCAACAAATTCACATGCTGACCGCTCTGGGGCAGTGTCTGTGTCACATAAACCTTCTGAAAATGTCCCATTGGCATTTTATTTTTAAAAAACGTATCAGATACTGATAAATAGAGCAATACATATCATGGCGTGCCTCCATTGTAGGGACTGATGCACGGGCAGTGACAGTTGCAATAAGTTGGTCTAGGTACATGAGACTTGTAAAACAAAGAGTCTGGACTTTAGTAAAGACATTGAAAGGCATGTGCCAGACATTGCCATCAAACATACCCAGGTATTGTCACAATAGGGGTCCTCTCATGGATAGACAGTAGCAATATTTGTCATCTAGGGCCTTGATATGGATAGGTACCAACATCAAATGGCAAACCATTTGACAGGAATTTCCAGCATTTACCAGCCATTAGCATCATTTGTTCAGGCACTGTTGTAATTGGAAATTATTGCAATTAAAATTGGCATGCTAACACCACTGGAATCAGACTAGTCGAAGGAGTGTTTAAATGCTTCCGAATGTGTGTTTGGTGCTGCATTGAAGTCGCATTGCTGTATTGAATGCATGGTTGGCCCTCAATTCCTTTCTAATACGTGCACTCAATACGCCACCAGCAGATATTAAATATGTGCACAAGGATTAGCGCTCAGGCCTCACCACCTTAAAATGCATGCATGATGTCCTTGGATGTGTCTGCACATTCTATGGCACTTGCAGCTAATTGGGCATCTTATCTTTTGTACACACCCTATGAGTCTTTGCACATAACTTAAAGTGATATCTACAGAGGCCCACGCTGCCCTTTAGAGCAACTATCTTACAATTAGTAGTGTTATTTGCAACCTTAGTAGTGTTATCCTAGAAGACAGCACTAAGAAGACACTTTGGCTGTATTCATCCACTATATAAACATGAAAGAGAACCTGAACTAAGAAGAATCCTTTAGTTCTGAGTTTATTAGTACAACACCCTTGAACTTTAGGAGATGAAATCACTTGTTATTGCACCAGCATGCATGTATTAAGGGTCATATATTAGTTGGAGCAGAGGCACCACTGCAAGCCTTTTTCAGGTTCTCCCTTATACAAAATGCCATCAACATGCTAATGTCTCATGTGTTCCCCTCTAGAATAGAGATGCCCACATCAGAATGTTTCATGTTCTCCCATCTACAGGTCAGCTCACACAATAAGCCTGACTGAGCCCGATGACTGAAGGCCACCAACATTAGAATTTTCTAAAATTCCCCTTTCTCCATAAGAGCCTCAGAATGTTTATGTTTCTCCCTAAAACAAGAGTGAGGTGCAGGCATAGCATTTTCCTCAGATCCACCTTGCCACGCAATAGCAGCACCCACACACATTTCAAAGTTCTACCTAATATATTATGACCTCTTCTTCCGTATTCATCCCAGAGATTCTGTCTGCTTTTTGTTCCCCTGGCTCAGTTTAGTGTAAGATAATGGGAGCACAGGACATTATCTTGGAAGCACTGTCACCCAGTTTCCCTCAGCTGACAACCATCCCACATTTCAGCCCACGAAATCAAAAGGAAGTGCATTTACAATCACATGTAACCCATTATCCACCATCTCCTCCTCCCAAAGACAATATTCCCCCAACAGTTGACTCATGAGATTTTCAAAGCAGAACATCACCCACCCTTAGTTTTCAAGGAGTGGTGGCTTTCTATGTGCAATACTAGGATGCCAGCTATAGTTAGAATCCCTCAAGGTTCTTGGAGGACAGCCAGATCTGGATGTAATGGGTTACAATTTTGCTGGTCAGGAGCAGTTATTCCTTCTTGTTGTGGCTCACCTTAAAGTAGGCCTTGAGTTGGCAGAACTCTGCGATAGATCATATTTTGAGGAAGCATTGGTTGTAGTCTGTATATGGTGAATGCATAGATGTGGCTGGTGAGAATGGTTGCCAGTGGTGCAATGCAGATAATACAGATCATGGCTGAGAAGATGGATGCATGTAGTATTTCATCGGCAAGGGACAAGCCATCAGAGAATGTTCTCACTGACACCAATGCAGTGGTGCAGTTTGTTTTTCATTTTGTTTATGGTATACTGTGTTGAAAGCTGAAGAGAGACTGAGGACTGCCCAGAGACAGTGCCACCACTTGTTAAGTTCTTGGAGTGCACTTAATACATTTGAATTCTCTCTCAATGCTGCATCAAGTATGGAGCCTGATTTATAGGTTTCTTAAAGCATATTAACATTGGTTTGAGCTAAAAGATGGCTGGTCATGGTAATTTTAACAGCAATAATTGTTGAGGTGATTAGGGTTCAGTGTTCGTATCTTGAGCAGGGAAGGTTTCTTCCCACTTTGATGTTGGTAATTAAGGTGCTATGATTAAGGAATGTGTTGAAACCTGAAGCTTACCTTCAAGTGCAACTTTTGGTATGACTCTGACCTCGCCACTCTTAAACAAAAGTGTAGGGTGGCTGATATGAAGTGGAGGGAATCAGGTACATCCTCTGACAAACTTGCCTGTCCCCTGATCCAAAGGCAAAACAGACTCTCTGTCCTGTCTAATAAGAGAGCCCACATCCAAGCCAGCATTTCTGTGGCATCGAACAATACAGCCGAACTCTTCAAAATATGCAAGGGTCTGGCCAATCCTGCCTCAGTCTTCACCTCTCCTGTTCTCCTCCAGACCCTTTGCGTGGCTCTGGCTTCTCACTTCACCATGTTGCTATTGTTAATAACATGCCATATTTTACATGTATCTATTTAGACAGACCATACTAATTATTATTAGTTTGTATTGTCATGAAGTATTTTGGAAATATTGTTTGCAGTCAATACCTTATAATTAGAAAGTCTAACATGTATTACATATTTGAGGAGTTTCCCAATAACCCTTACTCCATCCAAAAGATGGGCAGCGCACTACTTGCCAAATATGTTGTCCAGCTTTTGCATTTCCACAAAAAAAACTTGAATTCTGAAAAGATCAGAATCAGAGAAGGATCAGTTCACTCTGGAAATTGGTTGGACCAGATAGAAGAGCAGTAAGAGACATCTTGTAAAATATTCACACTTACATAATTGGATAAGGATAGACAAAACTATAGAATTGACAAGAGGGTCTGGGTTGGCTCTAGAAATGGAACCTGCCCGTGCTGAGCGCCACTTTTATTATGGGTTGGAGGACTGTTCTGGTGTCGCAAGATCACAGGAGTGGTTTGGGGTTTAGCCTGGACCCCAATTTGGTGCGTAGGAGAAGTGGTTTTGCTCCTGGTTATCTTGCTTCAATTTTCGGGATAAATAATCCTTCTAACACGGTAGTTAGTGCGATACAGGTACGCTTTTATTAATGGTATTTTGAGCGGTTCTTCTTAATACAATGGTGAGTGTTTAGAACACTGTTCTGGCATTTGTGCACTAGCTCGGTCAGCCGACGCGTGTTTCGACCCAAAGGGTCTTTCTCAAGGCTGAACAATATTCAAGAGTGCAAGGTGATGTGTGATAAATGACATTTTGTGACAAGCATGTTTAATTACATTCATTAAACGTGGTGGGTGATGTGAGGTGGTGGTTACAGATTAAAAGCATTACATGATTGTACATTCCATTCATGGTTGGATTATTAAAACAGTTGGAAGAAAGAAAATTAATAGGGGGAGAGAAAGAAAGAGGTTAGCAAGAGGGGTAGGAGAGGACGATTGGTAGGAAAAGATGTTGGAGAGGAGGGTGGTCCTCTTACCAAGTAAGTCATGCTGCGATCCCCAGGTGGGGTCCTTGTCGTGTTTGTAGTGGCTGTCCTTAAGGCAGTCTGGCTCATGTTGGGCTCTGAAAGTAATTCATAGGGAAATTAGCGGTTTGATGAAGAAAGGTGGATGGCTTTAAGATTTCAGTTTGGGGAGCATAGTGAGAGCCCTTGGCAGACTCCTGTGCCGTGGTGGCTGATAAGTAGCTGGAAGTAGTAATCGGATGTGCCCAAAAACGCCGTTCCCTGTCGGAATGGGCGTATAGTCCATGCATTGTGAGGCAGGCAAAGCCCTCCCTTGTTATGGTGAGCTGGTGAGCAGAATCTGTCATTAGCCATATTGTCACCAGCACATTGCCTGCAGACACATTGCTGCTATTCCCCCATAACTTTGAGTCTGAGCACCCCACTCTCTCGTGAAAATGTGTTTCCAATAAAAATGTGTACTTCCCCTTCTGGCATGCAGTAAGAATGACAGTGATACGCTGGCAAATATGCTGCCAATGCCGATGCCACTACTCAGGGAAACGTGAGCTGTGTCTCTTGCATATTAGCTTTCTTTACTGAATTAAGGACCGGCTGCATTCTCTATTGGACCATATTGTTCGCCCTCATTTATAAAACCCCACTTCACAGCAAACCAGGCGGCTTCACATCATTGGTTGCAATCGATGCTTCCTGCTAGATCATATTCCTCCTTCTACCCTTACACAATAAATCCCTTAGCAGGATCTTTCCATTCGGGCAATTCCTTTACTGTGTCCTTGAACATTATTTTACAAATGGGCTGAAGTATTATTTGTGTGCTTGATTGTTATTCTTCTTTGGCGAATATCTCTTTGAAGGGGAAGGGGGGATGCAGGTGTGAGGGCATCTTTCAATCACTTCCCAGGTGTTACATGCGTGCTCTTCTACACCAAAAACACATGCAAAGGTGGAGTACTCTTTAGACGCCCACACACTGTCAGTGCTACGACATCACACACGTGTCATACATGCGCTTAACAAATAGCTATCAGTTAATAAGAGTCTTTTTTGCTATGATCGGGACATCCAACAACATAGTAAATTGTTTTGGTAAGGACAGGTCCTTAGTTGGACTTCAAAAACGTTGGAACAGTTTCCGATTGGACTGACAATATGTACAGAGTTTATTTTGACACATTTGTATTTGTAAGCAAAACAATATTTTTTAGGCATGAAGCGTCATGTTTTTTATTGAATTGTGGGGACGCCGGTATTAAAGGACAACATTGGGCCTCATTATGAGTTTGGCAGTAAATACGCTGAAATACTGCCAAATGCAAATACCGTTACTGCCATTTGATCCTGTAGGTTTACCAAGGGATTTCAAATGGTCGTAGGTGTTAATGTTAATGTTAAAGGATATTTGTACCACACACTATCACCACCGGAGTGGTCCCCTGGCGCTCTGGCGGCTCTGAAAAAGGGAGAGGTTGGGGTGAATTAGTGGAACTAAGCTGGAAAAGTGCAAGAGAGCAGAGATGTGTTGTTTGCAGCCTTTCCCCGGTGGATCCGTTGGCTGGCTTGGGGTGTAACATTCACAATCCCGTCTAGATGTGACACACGCTAAAGTTAAGAATTCCATCTAAGAGTGGCACATACTAACATTCACAATCCCGTCTAGATGTGGTGTAAGTCTCCGTTTTGTGGAGTCAATAGGACTCCATTGGGGCCTTATGCATGAATTACCAACGGCAAATTACAAATTACAAGTTTGGTGCAATTACCACAGATGGATTTAATGAGTGGTAGTTCTGCCAATATTGAGTGAAAAGTGGAGGATTTACTGGTCAAATTACCACTCATTAATTCCGTCTGTGGTAATTCCAGCAAACTTGTAATTTGGTGCTGCAGGAAAAGTGGCAGCAATGGATTTACCACCACTTTTTGCATGGACCACCAACCTCGCAATGAGGCCAATAACTTTAATGAACAATCTTGAACAATCTTGATAGACGTGCTTTAAATAATGCATATGCTTGTGAGCTACATTGTTTGTTTTAAAATGCCTATAGATGGTGGGAAAATAGGAGAGTTCTGTATACCTATGTTGATTGGTTTGTCCTCACATAACCACCACATTCAGTGTGTTGTATTACTTGTCCAGTAATGGTAGATTCTGCATCCATTTTATAACATCATATTAAAAAAAACACATAACAACCTGTCTAAAGATTGTCAATGTCACTTCTCGTTGCCAGTCTAATGGACACCGCATGCTTTATACACTGCTCCTTAATTGGGAAGTGTTTCCGAGCTAATTTGTTGTGAAACATTCACATCTCCACCAGCACCTTCTTGATAGACCCCTTCGTACTTGGATTTCAAATTCGTTCAGGCCACAGAGTCTTCAATGCAGTGCTCAGCAGGCTGTCACAATAACAAAACAGGTGCAGAATGCTGCATTCTAAGTGGTGTGAAAACTATTCAGCCTAAAACACATGAAAAGAAGGGAAAAATACAGCCGTGGAAATTGTTCACAGTAGTGCAGGTCCTGTAGGTTCTATTTGTTGAATAATGACTTAGAAGGAGGTTGGCAGGAGCCATTGCAATATCCACAACCATCTCCTTGGCTCACACGAGATGTCAATCTTCCCCTCTTCCCATATTAAAATCTTTCAAGTGTTAGAGAGCTGGCATAAAGAGGATAAAGGCTGCCACTCAAGGTAAGGGAGCCAAGTAGGAGATGCCATTTAGGAACCTGACATAATCCGCTAAACAATCAAATCACATACCGCATTAAATTTGCCTCTGCAAATATTGTCTTTCCTCAGATCAGAAGCATGCCTTAATGAAAAGTTGTACGCTGCAAAGTTGGCGCTATTCTTCGCACAGCAATCATGGCATTCATGATTATTCCTCATAGACTTTCCCAGCGATTAACTGATAGCTGAAGGAAGGCAATTTAAAATATATTTTGTATTATACCATATCGTTGACAGTACTGGCCATGAGTGATTTTCTTTATTCTGTCTTCAGCACTGCGTGTCAATTCACCATCGTGCACGTTCAGACAAAATGCCATTAGCGTATAAGGTGTGGTACTCGAAGGGTTTCTCCTAACCGCTTGGGCCAAACAAACACTGGCAAAGACAATAGTGTGGCGTTTGCAGTTTCCACTGAATTCCAAATGCATGTGCATAGATTTGTGCTAGGCCCATAAAGAAGGGGCCCATGTCCAAGAATATGCCTGTAAAACAACCTGTCATGAAATGACTAGTATAATGTAATCTGTTAACCTCTTCTGGTTGATAAATGGCTACTTACATTTTACATCTGGTGTTGAGGCATTAACCTGCACCTTACACAGCTTGACACTGCACTCCATAAAACGCGTTTGATTGGCGCACCATACAGCTGCACCTCATTATTTACACTATTTGCAGATTTTGTAACTGAGCTGAGGAATGACATGCAATATCATCAACTATCAATAATAATTGGGTTAAATCTTGACCGCAAAGTTGAGTGATTAGGTAAAAATGAAATTTTGGGAGTATAGCTGGACATATAATGAATTAATGTATAGCTGAAAGAGCTTGTGAGATTCCCAAGCAAACGTCATGATGTTCCTTATTATCTGATGCCATTTCCTGTTCCAAAAATATAGAGCACTTTATATGAGGCTAGGAATACATGCACTGCACATTTTAGATGTATTGGGACAGCAACGAGGAATTCCCCAAAACGTATGATGCTCTACAGTACGTAAGAAGGAAACGTGTTTGGAGTTAGTGAAGCAGTTGATAATGTATTGTGAACGTTTGGTGGACAAACGACTCATGCATGATCTCTAGGTTGTTTGTATAAAATGCAAATGGTATATTTACTGAACCTTTTTGGGACAAAAATATAGTGTACTGACACATTTAATTAATTATAGAGACAGTACAATACATTATCCATTTCCATAGCTTGATGTACTGTATTAATAAGGATTGGATAGAGTTGTGTATGATTTTATAGTTTATATTGTGAAATGTATTTGCTGCTAGTGTATACATAAATGTATTCACTAAAAACACTTTGTTAAAGGGACGTTATGGTTAAATTGCACAAACAAAAACCCATGAAATTCAGGGAAAAAACGTTGTTAAAGGGATGTTATGGTTATAAGTAAAACTGAAAAACCCTTGCAATTCACCAGTTATGGTACACTAAGCAACCATGACTCGCGCCACCTCCATGCACTGCTAAGACTAACAGCAATGACATCAAAGATGACATCACACGAGAGTAGAGTTGAAGATGACCCCCAGAATTTTTGCCTCACTGAAGGGTGTGGGCACAGGACCAAGGGAGGCCGGTCAGAATGCAAGTGGGAAAGTGGGAACAGGGGTCCCAATGAGAACAATCTCTGTCTTACTGGCATTAATGCAGAGATCGGTGGCAGCAGACCTGGACTGAGTTGTGGACAGACAGTCAGGAATGAGCGAGTAGGAGGAAGAGGCTGAGGGCAGTCTGAAAGAGAGCTATGTGTCATCCGCATAACACTGAAAGTTCGAGGTGAAGATAGATATCATGTGGGCCAGAGGGGCCATCTAGACATTGAAAAACCATGGGGATAGATTAGAACTCTGGGGGTCACCACAAGTGTAGAGAGTGATATTGGAGAAAAAGGACCCAAGTTCCACCTGGGAAGGATGGTCAGAGAGAAAGGACGATAGCCACTCCAGTGCCTGATCTGTGATGCCCAGGGCATCACAGAGACGGGAGATCAGGATGTTGTGGTTTACCGTATCAAAAGGAGAGGAGAGAAAGAAAGACAAATTTGGACAGAGGGAGAGTTAGAGTCAAAGCTTGAGAGCAGGCCTTCATGGGTGTTCAGAAGAGCAGATTTGGTGCCTCTGGATGCTCTAAAACCAGACTAACGCTCATGGAGACAACCAACAGATTCAGTCTGGAGGGTAAGATGAGAGATAGCCAACTTCTCCAAGAGTTTGCCCAGGAAAGGAGTGATAGAGATCGGGCGATAGGTTGCCTGAATTGAAGGATCAGCAGAGTGATTTTTGAGCAGAGGGTGCACAAGAAAACATTTCCGCTAAACAACTACTTCAAAAGATAAAAGACAAATATGAAGTTTTGCAGTCAAGTATAACAAATCTTGTGGCAAACTTGCGTGGTACAGAAGAATCCTGGTTCTGAGGTCATGTAGATGTATGCCCACACACATGGTTTGTTAATTTAAGTTGTGCAGAGTATGCATGGGATGACTTGCATGACTTCTTACGCAATGCAAACAAAAATAAAGACGGACTGGTATAAAAACACTGGGAGAACTCTGTTCTCTTGACCCTGTCAGTGTACTAAGGTACTTTCACCATTGCGTCATTGCCATGCTGCTCTTTATCTGCAATAGAACTACCCCTCTGCCTGGAGAAGTGCAACACTTATTTTGGAGAAGAGAATATCATTCCAGAGGAGAACCACATATCCATATGCTTTTGTGGACAAAAGATACTCCTAAATTTGGCCAAGATATTGATGCCACATTTTTACAGTTTATTGAAAAATACATCAGCTGTGACATCCCTTCAGAAACCACAGATAGTGACCTACATACACAAATTTTACGCTTCCAAAAACATAGTGTGGCAAATACTGCCGGCGTAGATATATAAACGAAGGCACATGCTATACCAAATGTTGCTTTGGCTTACCTAGACCAGTTTGTCAAAAAAGGACAAATAAATAACTTGATGTCTTCTGTCAGACACAGTAAAAGACAACTCCCCTAAAAATACACACATTAAAAGAGACAAAGCATCCAAGTACTTTGATGATCAGTCATTGCCCTCTTGTGGAATGCAAACATAGACATGCAGTTCATTGCAGACAATTTCACTGCAGTTGAAAGATATGTCACAGCCTATCTCACCAAGCTGAGAAAACAGAACTAAAAGACCTCTGGGATAACATACCATCTGATAAAACACTTTCCAAAAAAATTGTACAGCTTCAGTATAAAAGGCTCTCCCATAGAGAATGTGGATGCTACGAAGATGCAGACAGTTAAACAGGTACAGACTTATATATCAAATCTGAAAACAATGTCTGGCTGAACCTTGGTCCAGCTTCATCCCGAAAAAGAGAACTAAAATCCTACCAAGAGTTAGAAACCATTGCCACAAATTATCCCACCAGCAAGTACATTTTAAAAAAAACTATTTAATTGATACGTAAGACCCAAACAGAAGTACTGCTTTGGAAAACATGTGTCGACATTGCCCAAAACTACACCTACAAAAATAATGTAACAACAAATGAGTCAACTGGGAAATATTCAGTATTAACTTGTCAAAGAAACCTTGTTAAACTCACCAAACCCAGTCTAATTATTCATATAAAGTTATTATTTAAAGCTACACTACAAAGAAAACTGTATTACATGGCCCTACTCCAACATTTTAAACAAGCAAAAGAAAGCAGTATAACAAATGACAATTTCAAACAATACACAGACATTTTGGACAATGAATGCCTACAAGAGGAAGAAATTGAAGCTCAACTAGACAAAGACACTCCTGAGGGCGATCAACCTTCCCTTACAGGAAGCCAATTGCCACTCAGAGAACCACTCACTCTAAATGAAGCATACAAAGCCATGACTGAGGTAGACAATACCATCTATCAATATAAACAATCTGAGGAAGGCTTGTCAGTGCTCGAATCACAGTAAGATGATCAACAACTCACAATTTATCTAGAAGTCACTAAAGAAATTGAACATGGTTTTAAACATGAAACAAAAACCTGTAGCTATAAAAACTATAAACCCCTGCTCCTGTATGTAAGTGGAGAAGCTGGTCCAGTTAAAACATTCTTAATTAAACTAATTAGCACAATTCTACAAAAATTAACAGACAACACCTTTCGGCTGTAGTAACGCCCCCCACAGGTTTAGCTGCCTACAACATTGTAACTTTACTTTGACTATTGCCCCTCCCTGTAGAACACTAAAACAAATTAGAATAGTACAAATTATCAGCAGAATCTGCTACTGAACTAGGCAAAAAAAATACTTTAAAAGACAAGTTATACAAACAGAATCTATAACAGATCTCCAAACAATACCGCTAAAGGAACAACAACCAACCCCTTCGTCATCAAATAATACAAGCACAAAACTGTCTAGTACAAAGTTAACTGCACGTCCATCAGAAAACAAAGATACAAATGTCTCTTCTACAGAAATATCTGCAGGCCCATCAAACGATCCACAAACAGAACTCTGTGGTCCATTTAAATTCAGCAAGACAAAGGACTAAATCCTTATGCTAATGTAACAATTCATCCTCTCTTTCAATTGCCAACAATTGTTCACAACATTTACTTAAACGGCTCTCACCAGTTCTATTTGCAAATGGTTGTCCTTCATAGAAATTCACAAATAATCATGACAGCACTTGCAGTGTCTCAGGTATAATAAGGCAAGCATTGGACTACTGTGCAGGAATGGTAAAATTGACCAATAAACCCACAGTTAGATCCACAAGAATTCCTAATGTACTTACCGCCAGTACTGGCAACCAAAAACATCCCTATATTTCAAATCTATCATATTCCATACATGTGGAAACATACATGCACTCTCTGCAACCATGTGTCACAAGACCACATCTCTAATGAACAATGTCTATATGTATCCATACCAAATTCTGAATCCATCACATTTCATCAGCTTCTGCAGAATGCAAATCTTGGCATATTATGCCGTTTTTGCAATTCAGACAATCGTTCCAACATACAAATAAACTTGCATAGCCAATATGTCATACTAATGCTTCTAAGGTACCATGCAGATGGTACCAAAAATAACAGTAAGCTTACGGGCTTCTCACATGGCCAATATCTCTTGGAAAGAAAACCTTCCCAATAGTAAGTATAGTAGGTATAGTATACCACACTGGTGCCAAAATCAATTCAGGGCACTATACTGCATATGTCAAAAAGAAAGTGGTTGGTTTGAATGTAACAATACCGCCATTACTCCAAAACATAGTTTACCAGCAAATTTAACACATTTCTACTTAATATTCCTTCAACCCAAAATGAGTCACTTAACTGTAGCACAATTAACAGAATATGCAAACAGGTATCTAATTACATCCATAATACTACAATAGTACTTTTCAAAGTCAATCTAGTTAGGATATGCCAGCACGTATCTAACTACTTGCAAAATACCCTTCATTCCAAAACACTTCAAATATGCCATCTCATTCTCATGTGACAAAAAACCTCTTCTAACCTCGAATGTAGTTAGACTACGCCAAACAGGTATCTAGCTAAGATTCCAGCTTCACAACGCTATGAAAATAAGTAACCATACCAAGTATAATCAAATACTATCCTCAATTGTACTACAATCATAAGTATAATATACAGTTGAATTACATCATTCTTCCATATTACAAACACTTTGTACTCCCACTTCATTACCTACAATTACTATACACATATTACTACTGTGGTGATTCTAGCCATACTCCTACTACATTACCTATAATTACTATACATGTATTACTACTGTGGTGGCTGACAAATTTCTGGGGTTTTACTCGTAAACATAACATCCCTTTAACAAAGCTTTTTCATTGAATTTCATAGGTTTTTATTAGTGCAACTTAACCATAACGTCCCTTTTACGGTACTACATTACCTATAATTACTATACACGTATTACTACTGTGGTGGCTGGCAAATTTCTGGGGGGTTTCAGTTTTACTCATAAACATAACATCCCCTTAACAAAGCTTTTTCATTGAATTTCATAGGTTTTTATTAGTGCAACTTAACCATAACGTCCCTTTTAACAAAGTTTTTTCATTGAATGTCATGTTTTTTTTTCAGTGCACCCTGATTTGCTACAACTTACTAGCAGCATACTTACCCCAATATGGCAATGTTTATGTCCAATTTAGAAAGCTTTAACTTAAAACTGTGCCATTCCCCAAATCCTAGCATAATTTCAACACTTTTATACACATTTTACAAGTTGTACACTGTTTTTGTTTTCACCGATGTTTGCAAATGTCTGATATCATCACATACTTTTCAAATAGTGTCACATGACCACGTGCATGCTGGCAGCATGATGATGTGTCTGCGAACGCATCTGCACTTTGTGAATGGGTCTGTTCTTTGCAAACAGTTAGGAGCTACAATTTGCAGCTCATCTAGGAACTGTGAAGCTCAAAATGTACCCTTGCACAGCTCCTACACCTATGCTTACTCATTATCCATTAACAATCAAGCACAGAGCACATACTTAGAAGAATATTATTTTATAAATGTCATGAACTATTGCCATCCCTCTTCCCCAAGTGCCACCACCACCACCAGCTGGAGGACCTACACAACAAAAGAAGCGCAATACTTCAAAAGAAAATTAAGAAGACCAGGAAGATGAGGTAGTTCTTTACCACTGTTGAAAATGTACCAAAGGCTAAAACTATCAAAATGAAATGCGCTGAGTGCAACGTTGCACTCAGTCACGGACAACCTGGGTAGTACTCCTACGGGACCACCTCCATGCACCACCACACCAAATCCAACCACTGCAATGCTCTCAGGAAGGCTGTTCCTTTCTTAGGAAATAGTAGGCTGTCTTCCACTATCTCATCTACCTCAACCAATGCTGCAACCATACAGCCTTCTTCTGTGGGACACACAATCCCACCTCTACCTTACAAGCAATAAAAGAGGCTGTAGTTAATATCTTTTGAAAACAACAGTACTCTGTATATACTGCAACATACCACTGTGCACGAAGGGAGCAATGTTGAAGTGCTTTTGAAGCTGTGGCCAAGGAGCATGAGAAACACTGCACTCTATCTTAGATATAACACACGTTCAACATCTTCCCCTGTCCACCTTCCCCTCCATATGTGCTGGTTGAGGCCCCTTGCCTCATTTCCCTCCCCACCTTACTTTCTGGCCTCTCCTTGAAAAAAGGTTCCTTTAGGAAACACATTTTACAGTTAAAAAATTGAACTAAAAAATAAGCTTATAGACTCCATCTACTTTACATTTTTCAGTAAAGTAAACACATTCAATAATATTCTCCAACATTCCCATTAGAATGTTCTTCTATGCTAATGGGAATAATGGACAATTGTATACTAGGGAAAAACAAAACAGCACAGAAACAAATTTATGTCTGAAAGTCTTCTCTCTAGTATACGATAAATACCATAATCCATTGCCGTTTATAACTATCCACAGTCTCTGCATTCTCCTGTCTGGCCCATGACATATTAGAAAATCTGATTTCAAATGCACAGCATCACACAAAAGAGCCCTTCCACTCTTTTTACTGTTCTGTTTGTAACACTCCCTCATTGCCTCCTTTAAACCATTCACAGTTATATCCACCAATAACTTAAAAAATAGCCTATCAAAATATTAAACCCACCAATTGCCACTTAAGAATGTTCTACAAATCTTTTCCTCCTATAAATGTGCATATGCATTGTTCAGTGACAGAGGTGCATATATAAAAGCGGCAGTACCGATAGACAAGTGGTCATGGGAGTGCAGGGGGGAAGTGGCAAAGGATGGCAAGGTGAGAGGCCACTAGCTGAGGCCACTAGCTACGGCAGAGGAGTCCCAAGAGTGGGGTACATCTTAACTGTAATGTCCCTTTAACAGAATGTTTTCTGTCAAGTGAATACGTTTTCCTAAGTGAAAATGTTTCAACATGTTACATCACTGTTTATAGGTTATTAATAATTCCTCTTTTAACATATATGAAACAACTATAAACCTCCTTTAACAAACATATATTTTGCAACACATACTTATGTGAGTCGTTGTCAGCAGCTCACACCCCAATAGGCAAATCAGAGTAGACGTTTGCCCTTGCCGAAGCCCAGGGCCCCTGCCCACAGCAGAAACGTTATATCACTATTTATGTACTTAAGTTTCGACAGTTTCAAAAAGGTAAAACACAGGACAGATTTCCAAAAGCATCATTTCATGTCCTTGCTGATGCTTCTTGCACAACTTTGCTGCAATCCCTTTCAGCACTCCGAGCTGCAGTCGCAAGCATTTTTTTCCACATAAAAACCTACACCTTCGGCCATGCTGCATGCCCCATAATTAAATCAGAGTAGGCATTAATCCTTGCCCATTGTCCATGCACCAAACTTATATCACTTTTTTGTGCCACTGCCCATAGCAGAAAAGTTATATCACTATTTTTTGTACTTGCATTTCCACCCTTTCAAAAAAAATAAAACACAGGACACACTTGCAAAAGCATCCTTTCAGTTCCTTGTTAACGCTCCTCGTGCAAGTTTGCTGCAATCCCGTCCAGCACTCCGGACTGCAGCCGCAAGCAGAATTTATTTTCCCATTTTAACCTAGAGCTTTGCCCATGCGCCATGCCCCAATAAGTAGCTCATAGTAGGCATTCAGCCTTGCCAAGGGCCAGGCACATTGTCCATGCACCAAACTTATATCACTATTTTTTGTGCTTAAATTTAGACACTTTGTAAAAATAAAACACAAAACAAATTTGCAAAACAATACTTTCAGGTGCTTTCTGATGCTCATCACACAGGTTTGTTGTCATTCAGTACACCTCTTCAGACTGTAGCCGCAAGCAGAATATTTCTTCCAATTCAAACCTATTGTATGGCCATGCTGCATGACTCAATAATCAAATCAGAGTACACAATTATCAAGTAATTGAAGGGCGGTAGAATAGGTAGATCACTGCACTTCATCTAGTACTTTAAACAGATTACCCTGCTGCTGATGATGGGGTTCTTTTGTGAAAGTGCCCTTCCTTCTTCAAGTGTTAGGTTTCAAATAGGAGAGTGAGCCCTGTTCACCTCAACACTGGGTTATTCAATAAGTAACTGTTGGCGTAATGAATCAGTCTTCAAAACCATTCTGGGTGCTATATTTATTGTTAGAAGTTAGCCACCACATAATTCGACTCTCTAGAGTCTTTCTCAAGGCATGTGGATTGCCGGCCAGTCATTGCTGCAAGGTTGTGGAAATGAGTCTGGCATCCAATCCCAATATCTTGTCCAACTATGGTCGCAAATAAGGATGGGTAATGATTTGATATGATATGATATGATATGATATGGCATTTATAACGCACCTATACACAAGTGTATTTCAAGGGGTGTTTCTCCAGGAGTGGCCTGGTGACCACATGGGCACCTGGTTTGGCTTGCTTTATTAAATATCTGCTGATTACCATTGTCTCAGAATGCATGCAGCGATAATCACAGCGATCTTTTGATGCAATCATGTGCAGCCCTTCGGGCTGTAGCAACGGACAGAAGTTTAGCCACCGGCAGAATTTATTTTCCCATTCAAACCTATCCCGATTTTGAAAAACTTCACCACATAGCCAGTTCCTGGTGGCCATGCCCACTTTAACCCCTTTGCGAGTCCTTCAAGGTCACAGCCAGTAGCCAGAATATCCATTGGCCATGATTCAGACAATCTGCCCACTGCCCATGGCCACAGGCCATGACTCGGACAATCATGCCACTGCCCATGGCCACCGGCTATAGCTCAGTCATTAAAGTTATATCACTATTATTTTAAGGTACCTTATGACACTTTTCAAAAAATTCAACCTGGACACATTTGCAAAACCATGCTTGCAGGTCCTTGCCAATGCTTCTTGCACAACTTTCCTGCAAATCCATCCATGCTTTATATTTTGAAAAGTGTCAAAATGTGCGTAAATAAAATAGTTGTATAACTTAGCTCCTATTTGACCAAATCCATTCAGACTTTGCAGAAACGTTCAAGGTTGGGTTTATAATATTTCTAAAATCTTTTGTGCACATTCTTCAAATGGCAACAAAGTCATTAGCCATCTAAAAATGTTGAGAACCTGCTTTAATTTTGCCCCCTCTGCGACAAAATCCCACCAAACTTTGCAAAACATATTTTTGCAAACTTTTGTGCAGATTCGTGAAACTGCACCAAATGTATATGCCTTTCAAATATTTTGGGACCACCCTCGAATTGTGTTCCCTCTTAGCAAAACAGCACCACATTTTGTAGAACCATTGAAGGTCAGACCTAGAATGATATCACAAAATCTCATGCAGTTTCATTCAGTGGCGCCAAAGTTATAAGCCATCCAAAAACTTGTTTTATACCAACACTGTAATTCAAAAATATGTATGGATGCCTGCGAACATCCGCGATGTTTGCGAACATTAAAGATCTGTTCCGAGCTGTTTGCAGACTACAGAGGTGGAAAACCACCCATTTTTTGGGGCTTTTTATGGCCACATCCCATTCCATTCTCATCACCCGTAACCTTCCCAGAGATTGATTCATTAGTTTCACAAGTGCAAAGTTGTGTTTTTTAATATGTTTTCACTGCGATGTTCGTAGAGAACGGGTGCTGTCTGTGAATCCAAAATGGTGGGCGTTTCCAAAAATATGGTGCACCTCTCTCTCTTCACCATCCAATCAGTGGACGCATGCAACGTCCGTGGACATCACACCACCCTCTGGGCCAATCGGAGACCGGTCCATGGATCAAACAGTAAAATGAATCCGGGAAGCGATCCTAGATATCACTATTTTTGTACACCTACTTTTGGTAGTTTAAAAAAAAATACTGGACAGATTTACAACAAATCTACAAAAGCACGCTTTGGGGACCATGCCATTGCTCCTGTTGCAAATTTGGTGAAAATCCGTTCAGCGGTTTAGGCTGTAGGCGTGAGCACATTTTTTTTCCATTGCATCTATGGGAATACCACACATTTTGGGACCTCCCCATAAATGTGCCCCTCCTGATCGAAACCTCACCAAACTCTGCAGAATCGATCTGACAGGGCCATATACTTTTTTTTCAATGTTTTGTGAAGATTTGTCTGGGAGGGCGGGTAGGAGGGGAAGTTATAAGTCACCCAATAAGTGTTGTTCATATGGGTTGAGCAACTTAACCATAACTACAGCGCCGCTACCACAGGCCCTGTAATATATATATATATATTTTTAATATTAATTCATGTTTGACAAATATGCTTGAATGCTTTATTACTATAAGATTCAACACTATTTAATATTAATATAGTCATTGGTGAAACCTTGCATTCAAACTGTAGCTAAATCTAATAATAGTAATAAAAATAATACCAATTAATTATGTTAAGCACACCTTCAAGCCCCAATTACCCAAGGCCATAAACGATTCCAACCATAAGGTAAACACTATACCAATCTGTGTTATATAGTGCCAAAAAGGCCTGTATCACTCTGAAGCAGAATAACCGGAACCAGAACAAAGACATTGGGCTTCATTACAATTTGGGCAGTGCTTGTAAGATGCAGTGGTATTACCATATAATGCTATATTACTGCACCACCCAACTAGAGGTTTGGCGGAAGGTTGGAAGGGTCACCTCCAGCTATGAGCTGGATGTAAATCTGCTGACTTTCTGCAAATATTCAGCGGAATTATTGCAGGCAGAATTACCACTTCAGTAATTCCATCAAAACCCCCAATTGGGTCCTATGGACTCAATATAAATGGGGACTTATTCCTCCTACAGCCACTTGTAATATGGCGGTAATACGACTGGACCAAGTGCCGGTAATGGCAATACAGTTTGGTGGTATTACAGCTGAGACCCATTGAACCATGGGTAGGAGGGCATGTACTGCTTGATAAGACATGCTTTCTGCTAGATGAGCATATTGTGTAGTACCAAGACACATTACAATCAACAATTATGTAAAATTGTAAACATGCTAGTTACAGCTGATTCAAGGAAGACCATATGACAAACTTTTCAGCTGCTTTGTTCTGTCCTTACCTTCAGTTGTCAAACTTAATACTAGATATTAAGTTGTATGCATACCTTAAGACCTCCAACCATGATAAACCACCAGTTGAAAATGTAGAAGTGCCCCATGCAGATCCATATGCATACCTAGGTGGTGGTTGTTTCTGAATGACAGAGCAAAGTTATCATAGATTGTATTACATGTTATGTTTTCAACACCAACAGCCTTACACAATTTCCATGCTTCCATCAATTATTTCTACCCCTTCTATTGTGCCATGTCCACTCAACTAACAACAATTACCCCAGTGAGAGAAAGACAAGCACATGAGAAACAAATCTTGATTGGGAGCCAATAGACCAATGGAATATGAATGGTAGAAAAGATGAGTGAAGTGATACAGAGGCTTGGGCATGAGAGAGAGGCTCTAAATGTGATTGACTGATCCTGAGAGACTTTTTGACTATAACAAAGAATTAGGATGAAGAAGGAGGACAGAGCAAATGAGAAAGATTAGGATGAAACAAAATGACTATAGTGAGGAACTATAATGACGGAGAAGAAGTAGGGTGACAGATAAACATTAGAATTGAGCACTAATGACTGACATTTAGGATGACAGAGAAGGACTAGGAGGAATAACATTTACTCAGTCAAAGGGCTAGTTGAAGAAATCGGTCTAAGAGAAGGACTGATGAGAACAAATAGGATAAATGGCTAGGAGTTAGGCAAAGGGAAAGGATTAGGATGATGGATTAGAATGATGAAGAAGGACTGGGATGGATGCACACTATGACTAGGATGAGGTGGAATGATTAAGGAGAAGGACTAGGGTGAAGGTATAAAACAAAGGACTAGTATGAGGATGAAATAGAAGAGCTAGAATGAAGGAGAAGAACCAGGCCATTGGATAACTAGGCAGATAGAAGAACATAATAATAGATGACACAGGCATACCAATAGGTTGAAAAACTGGGATGAACGAATGCAAAGAAGGCTTAAGATGATGAACTAGGATGAATAGATACTAACAGTAGAAGTCAATGGGCTTCCACTACATGTCTATGCCCAAATGTATACAACACAAAACAGACAGTAGTTATTTTATTAAAAATAAGTTATTCCTGGGTCTAAATTCCTGTCGATAATTCTCTGGCCCTGTGTTCAGATATCTCATGTCCCCAATTGTGAGGCACACCCATCCCTAGACTGCCGCTGGTGTACCGCCTGCAAAGGGGTGTAGAGATTCTTGCCCTAAGCTCTCTCACTGCTTTCCTAAAACTAAATGCTTATATTCACATATATTGGGGGTCGGTTCTCTACTTTATTTATGCAGCCCCCAGTCTATGTATCTTTGTGAGAATCAGGACAGTAGCCGATGTGGAGTTTGAAAGACCTTTATTATATGCTGGTTAAATGTATTGTCTCAACCACCATAATCCGAGTCCAGATTGTCCCACTGTTGCTTCACTGTGAGTAAAGGCACCAGGATTCCCTCTCCTCTTGAAGTGTCTCCTATTCTCACGGACCCGGATAGGCCCACCAGTTGCTCTCACTCTCCTCTCCTTCTCCCTGCAAAAAGCAACAACACTGCCCTTAGGCCAGTCCCCTTTATACCCGGTGCTAGGAGGGAAAAAGGGCCAATCAGGGACATCTTCCCTCCCCCCTTCCGATTGGTGGGGTCTGTAGGCACCCACCCTTTATAAGTAGAGCTGCCCTCTCCCTTCCTCCTCCTTTCCCTTGGTTGCCTGGTCCCAAATGGCCAGTCGCATAAACCACCCCAGTACCTTGGGTGGTCAGAACGTTGATCGGGGCAGGTTCGGTCCATTTTTTCAGTAGGTTTATATGGTAGATTTTATGCGATGGGGACCGGACGGGTTAGTGTATTCGGTAGTTCACCGGTCCCACCACGTCCTTACCACATATGGGCCCCTCCACCGAGCCAACATTTTGTTTGTACTGGTGGGTAACAACACTAGTACCTTCTCCCCTGGTTCGAGCTTTCTTAGACAACAGCCCTTGTTATACGCCCTCTCCTGCTGGTCTTGGGCTATACCTAGATGGGTTTCTGCTAAACCCCTCAATGTAGACAGATGTTCCCTAAGGTCCTCGGCATACTCGGTGAGGGACGTTTCCTTAGTGTTTCCCAGTCTTACTTGACCAGATCTAGAATTGTTCTGGGTTGTCTCCCAAATAACAGCTCGAATGGGGAGAACCCTGCCGAGGATTGGGGAGTATCCCTCAATACCATTAGGATCAGGGGTATGATCCTATCCCAGTCATTCCCCTCTGGGCCTGTTACTCTTTTCATCATTTTCTTTATCGTTTGATTATACCTATCCACCAAGCCATCCGTCTGGGGGTGGTAGACTGAGGTGTGCAGCTGTCTGATCTGTAGTCTTTCACAGACTTGTCGCATGACAGCCGACATGAAGTTCGTACCCTGATCGGTAAGGATTTCAATGGGTAGGCCTACCCGTGCGAAATACGGATGAGTTGGTCGCATATTTGGTTAGCCGACGTCCCCTTTAGGGGGAAGGCCTCAGGATACCGAGTGGCATAATCCACCCATGACTGGCTGGCTCGAGCGGGCCTACCAGATCTATACCTATCCTTTGGAAGGGTATGGTGATCAAGGGCATCCGTTGTAGAGGTGCCTTGGCTGGCTTCTCCCCTCTTGTCAACTGGCAGGTCTTGCACCCTTTACAGAATTTTGCCACCTCCCCATAGATCCCGGCCAATAGAAGAGTTTTAGGATATTTTGCTGTGTCTTTAGGGAGGCCATATGGCCCCCACACGGTTGATTGTGTGCCAGTTGGAGGACAATACCCCTGTGTGTTTTGGGTAGGAGTAGTTGTTCCCTTCGCGCTCCTCCCTCCTCCTGGTAGACCCGATAGAGCAGACCCTGTCTAGATGAAAAACCGGCTCCCTTAGTCAGGTCCGGGTCCCCATCTATGATGGCTCTTTCGCAGGCAAGTTTTAAGGTAGGGTCCGTCAGGGTTTCACCCCAGATGGAGTCCTCATGGTCCTCGGGGTTCCAGGCTATCGGTTGGGTGGCATACATGGATGCGCATTTAGCAAGTCGGGCTTCCCTTCTTTTCCTACTGATTCTCTCCCTCCCCTCGGTGTTCGGGGGGATGGGCTCCCTGGCAAAGGGTGCTTCTTCCCACCATCCCTGGTCTAGGGCTTGGAGAGCCTGGTGGAAGTGGGGCAGATCGATTCCAATCACCACCGGGGCGGTTAAGGAAGGGAGGACGGCAGCTCTCATCTCTGTAATGTTAGGGCCCACCTCTACCGTTATGGTTTTCATGGGGTATGTCCTCACGTCCCCGTGTATGCACCGTATCGGGATACTAACATGCGATTGGAAGAACCAGCTCCGAAGGGTTTACCCCCTACGCCGGCCTTTTGGTAGGCTGATGCTATGTCCACAGCCTCAGATAAGGTGGGTCGGTGATGTTGTCGGACCCATCTCTGCATCGGAGGGGGCATGGCCTCGATAAACTGCTCAAGGGTGACCTTGTCCAACAAATCCTGTAGGCTGGTTCCCGGTGCTTGCAGCCATTTCTCGGGGAGGTCCTTAACGCGGTAGAAGAGCTGTCGGGGGTTCTCCCCGGGTTTGAGTCTGGTGTCGCGTAGCCTCATTCTCTAGGCTTCCTCGTCAAGTCCCAACCGGTCCAACACTGCCTTCTTAATTTCAGCGTAAGGGGTGGTCCCGTTTGGGTTAACGGCATGGTAGGCTCCTTGCATGATACCAGACAAAAGGGGAGCGAAATACTGGCCCCAGCGGTCCACCGGCCACTGTGCGTTTCGGGCAATCCTCTAGAATGTGGTGAAAAAGAAGGCCGGGTTTTCGCCCTCCTTGAATTTCTGTAACACTGCGGAAGGGACCATGGGCTGGTTTCGAGTGCCGGTCACGGCATCCATCAGGTGTCTTATAGTCTCTTGACGTTTGTCCTGAGACGTGGACTGAAGGGTACTCTGCATCTGTATTGCCTGCTGAAAGGCTTGGCGATCAGTGGCCGCCTGCTGGGCCTGAAGTTGGAGGAGCTGTTGTAGCTGCTGTTGCCCCTCTGACAGCGTTTGTATTATTTTCTCCATTGCGTTCTCATAAATCCTGCCGACTATGCCACTTGTGAGAATCAGGACAGTAGCCGATGTGGAGTTTGAAAGACCTTTATTATACGCTGGTTAATGTATTGTCTCAACCACGATAATCGGAGTCCAGGTTGTCCCACAGTTGCTTCACTGTGAGTAAAGGCACCAGGATTCCCTCTCCTCTTGAAGTGTCTCCTATTCTCACAGACCCGGATAGGCCCACCAGTTGCTCACACTCTCCTCTCCTTCTCCCTGCAAAAAGCAACAACACTGCCATTAAGCCAGTCCCCTTTATACCGGTGCTAGGAGGGAAAAAGGGCCAATCAGGGACATCTCCCCCCCTTCCGATTGGTGAGGTCTGTAGGCACCCACCCTCTATAAGTAGAGCTGCCCTCTCCCTTCCTCCTCCTTTCCCTTGGTTGCCTGGTCCCGGCTCCCCCACCTTGCCGTCAGCCACTCCCTGGTCGCTATCCCACCTGGGTCGTGCCTGATACACGCCTTCCCCACAGGCCCCCCCCAACGTGGTGTCTCACTGGAGGCTTGTTCCCTGGAGGTCTGCCCTGCTCGAAGTAAGGAGGGGGTTCTGGTTTGCCCCCTCTTGCTGTTGCTTGGCCATGTGTATGGCGTTCCTCCGATGCCGAGCGGTCGGCACGAGCCGGGCTCCCGACTTCCCAAGCCCTGCCGCCACTCGCTGTCGGAGGCCGCCGAGGCACGTCGTGTCCGCGGACTGCTCAGCTGCAGCATCAGTGACCTGGGTCCTCGTGAGAGTACCCGGCGCTGCGGCCATGAAGCCGGCACCGCCGCGGAATGCCGGCAAGGCATCCCTTTTCTCAGGGATGCCTCCCCGGCGCTCCCCGTCAGCGCGAGTCACAGCGGCAGTTTCACCGCGTTCACCCGAGGCACAGCAGGCTCCTCCGTTCGGGCGTCCTGCAACCCGCCGGCAACCCTGCTTCCATCCTCACAGTCTTATATTAAAAAGAACTGATGAGGTCAAAACTGGCTGAATACAGCTTACAAATTGTTGTTGTAATCTATCAGTAAATGTGCTTTTACTGTTGGGTAAGGTTAAAATGATGTGTAATTACTCGAACGCTGTCTTCAAATGTATGTAGGGTCTCGGAGTTGAGGTCATCGGCCTGTCAACTCTTAGGGTTTGTCAAACGGTTTCAGCGGAGCTGATAACTAGCCTCCTTCTTCAGGACGGAGAATCATGCATTCTCGATGACACTATCATTTCTTCACGGGTCTCCACGTCGTGGAGGGTTGGAGAGTTTTCTCAGGGTTTCTCAGGGTTTCCCACGGGCAATACAGATTCCCCGGTCCCTGTAGGGTTACAAAAATAGACAAAGGGTGAGGGTAATCAGTAAAGGGGATAGGGAACTCAAATTCTCGTATCGCTACGGAAAACAGGAGGTATTACCTGTTATCGCATTGGGTGCTCTCTAGTGTTCCTAGTAGCTTTGTCAGTTTCACTTATATGCTTTGTGACTTCCTGCCTGGACAGCCTACAAGAGAAATCCTCATTTGTCACTTTGTCTACACATAGTGTTCTGGGTACAGTGGGTGCTGTCACAAATGTGTGACATCTACATGAGGACAAAATCAAGTCTAGTACCTGCAGTGTACTTGTCTCCTCCTGTCAGGCTGTGTGGTTTCTTTTCCTGAGTGCTGGCGTCTTAATTGCGTCAGGTCTTCTTCCTGCTCCGATGTGAAAGGGAGCTGTGGAAAGGAGACCATATCGGGTCAATATTGGTTGTGCTCTGTATCATAATGCCGTTTTTAAACGATGCAGAGATATCTTTCATGCGGCATAATCTTCACATTTCACATAACTATAACAGAGTGCGTGCGCTATTTTATTAATTCTTGTGTCCGTGCCTTAAGGTCTTGTCATTCCGCGTGTTCAGTGTGATCCTTTATGGATTCCCACTCTATGTTATGTTGCTATCGTGGCTTACCTTGGTTTTGCTGCGTATTCTCCCTCAAAAGAGCAACGAGCTGTCTGCCATTAGTCGGCGGTCACAGCCATGTACTGCTGCATCCGTATTTCTTTGCACAGCCTCACGTAGTCACGTGAGGGTGGAGGACTACTAGAGTCTCAAAGAATGATGGGAATAGTGGTTTTGAGGCCTATTGCGTCTAACACATTCCCGTACGCATGATCACGTGTGGCGTGAGCAGTACAGATGTCGCCGGTGCTGCTGGGGATTGTGTTTTTTGTGAATCCGCAGTCCCATTATCACTGGTGCTAGAGTCTGGGCATAGTTGGTTCATGCATACATCAAATGTGGAATGCATAACCTGATGTCCCATATTAATAAACACATTCTAATCAGCTACAGGATAGCTGCGGGCTGAAAAAAAAAGCAGCTCATTGTCTGAGTAAGAATGTCAGTTCCATAAGCTACTGCTCACCCAAATGTTCGCCTGCAGTGGACGTATTACATCGGATGGTGACACAGGGTGCCCACTGTTGCGTTGATGTCCCATTTGTTGAGTGGTCATAAATGGACCAGTAGCTGTTGTGCATGCATATGCTAATGCCCGAAACATGGCTAGGTGTCTCACCATATAGTGCAGTACCAGTTGTTCTTGTTAGACAGTGGTCTGGTGCGTGCTGGAATTCAAGGTTGGGGCGGGTCGACTGATCGAAAAAATGACCTCATTCTTAAGTGCATGGACAACCTAGTGTATCTAAATGCTGGTATAGATAACACCTATAGTGCATAGATCTTGCAACTTATTGCACAGCTAATGTTTGCCAACATATTTCTTCGTTGAGGCCGGTCTTGTGACTCTGGAGTCTAAAGATCTACATTTGTTCTCATCTTAATAACAATGCAGTTAGATTCCCACTTCTTTTAGGTACAGTGACTTTCTCTAAAATAGTCAATGTCAATTCATTCTCTGAGTGACCCTTGGATATGTAATGCTCTACTAAAGGGGCAGTAAGTGGTTTGGTCCTGATATTGGATCTGTGTTCACAGATCCTTGTTTTTATAGCACTGGTTGTCATTCCGATATATCTCATATTGCATGGACAGTGAATGAGATAAACACATTGGTGGTATTATAATTTGTGAAAGTCCTCTGTTCCCACAGATATTTCCAGCCAATGTCTACTGCAGTGGTGCGTTTTGGGAATTGACACACTAAGCAGTTTCCACAAGGAGCGTGTCCAAGCTGTCTCTGTGCATTCCAAAGTGTATTAGTTTCAGGAGGTTTGGTTTCTTGGTATGTGTGCACTAGGCTGTCTCTGAGGTTTTTCCTTCTTTTGATGGCAAAGAGTGGCGCCGGTAGATTATGATCATCAACATTCAAAAGGTGCCAAGATTTTTGAATTTCTTTTTTGAGAAGGTTGATGACCGGCGAGTGGCTGAAGACTGCTGTGATGACATCTGATCCCCTTTCCTTTTTACCATGTTGAGTGAGGGTTACTTCTCTGGGGATATTTCTGGCCCTCTTCCGTGCTTGTCTTATGATTTTGTTTGGGTAGTTCCTTTCTCTCAAGTTTGATGTGAGTGTTTCAGCCTGCTTATCATATTCCATTTTGGTGGTACAGTTTCTCCTGAAGCGGAGGAATTGTCCAAATGGTAGGTTCTCTTCCAGGGACCTTTGGTGGAAACTGGTATATTCTAAAAGGGAGTTCCTATCTGTATTTTTACGAAACACAGTGGTTCCAAAAGTCTGTCCAGTTCTTTTAATTCTGAGGTCAAGGAATGTGGCTTTGGTTTTTCTCGCCTCATGGGTAAATTTCAAAAATGGATCAAGTCCATTTATCCATATGATGAACTCATTTAGGATGTTTTGGTCTCCCTCAAAGAACATCAGAATGTTGTCAATGTAACAACACCAGCTTATACCGTTTTTTGCAAAAGGATTATTTTCGGGGTAGATGTATTTTTCTTCAAAGGATACAACATACAGGTTTGCCAAAGGGGGAGCAAATGTTGCTCCCATAGCTGTTCCAGCTATTTGTTCATAGTATGTGTCTTCTTTGAGAAAGAAATTCTTGGTTAATGCAATTTCTGCTAGCTATAAAATGAGATTAATGGGCATGTCTAAGGTCCCTGTCTTTTCTTCTAGGACCCTTTCAACTACTCTCAGGGTCTCTAATTGGGGGATCCTGGAGTATAATGATTCTATATCCATAGTGACAATCACAATGTCTGGATTGTCCAAATGTAGGTGTTCAAGATACATGAGGACTGCTGTAGTGTCCTTTGTGTAGGAACGCATTTTGTAGCACCTCGTTTTGTAGGAAGAAGTCAGCAAATTGGGACAGAGGTTCCAAGATGGACCCGATCCCTGAAACTATCGGTCTGCCTGGAGGTGGAGTGGTCACTTTATGAATTTTCTGGAGTGCGTAGAAGGCTGGGCATCTGAGATATTTGGGACACAAACAATCTGCTTCCTTAGCATTAATGTGGCCTTCTGCCACTGCTTCTTCGATGATGGGGTTGATCAAGTGTCTTAGGGCCTCATTACGAGGTTGGAGGTAGCCATGGTGCTATTAGCGCCATGGCTGCCTCCAAAACCCTTCTGACTCCGGCCTGGTGAATGGAGCAATTACCGGTCCATTCCAAGGTCGGCAGGACTGGTAATTCCCCATTCACCAGAGCCATTCCCCATTCCCATTGAGCCCCTATAGGGCCCCTATAGGGCTCAATGGGAATGGGGAAGGCGCTAATAATGGTATCGCAAATAGCCTTTGCGGGTCCCGTCCTCAACGCCTGGTAAGGATTACTGGCAACGGTGCCCTTACCAGTGCCGGTAATCCCTTACCGCCCACCTCGTAATGAGGCCCTTGGTCTTTCTGTTGGGTCACTGACCAGTTTTCGGTAGGTGTTGTTGTCTTCAGTCAACGTGTTCACCATCTTGTCATAGTCTTTTTTTATTCATGACAACAATGTCACCCCCTTTGTCAGTGGATTATATTGTTATCCCGTCATTGGTTTCAGTTCGTTCAGAGCTGTTATCTCCTTCTTGGTCATGTTATTAAAATGTTTTTGCTCCTCCTTCTCGATGGTTTCTTTTTTCAGAATATTTTTTTCAAAGGTTAATGACTCTGCTGTAATTTCATGTGGAGGGGGGTAGAATGTTGATTTGTTGTGTAATTGTTGTGTAATTGTGTGACATCTCGTACTCCCTCATATGTATTTTTGGAGAAGTACTGTTTCAACCGAATTTTTCTCATGAGATGAGTCAGATCAATTTTGGTTTAGAAAGGGTTGTGGTGGGCAGCGGGTACACAAGAGAGCCCTTTCTCTGGTACTTGAAGCTGGTCTTGGTCAGTACTGAGTTGGAAAGATTTACGACCAGGGACTCTGTCCGGGGTACCTACGGATTCAGTCTTTCTCTGGGGGTTGGTTTTGCTCGTACCAACCTCCTCCACGATTCCTGGTGACCCTGGGGACTGCTCTTGCCACCATCCTCTGGGTCTGCCACGACCCTTGGGGCCTGAAAACCCTGAGTTTTTCCGTCTCTATTGGGTTCCTGGTCTTCAAACCAGAGTGTTCTATTCAATCTGCCTGAATCTTCATCTGAGCTTCCACTTGAAGAATTCCAGTTTCCTGGTCTTGGTCTATTCCTAGGTTGAAATTGCCTACCTCGTGCAGAAAAGTTATTATTGGGAGCATTGCTGGTTTTTTCCGCTTCCTCATAGTATTCGTTAGTCATATATAGATACTTTTTCTCATGTGAGAATGCTACAATGGGCCTCATTACGAGCCAGGCGGTAAGTTACCGCCTGGGCCGTGACTTTACCACCATGGCGTAAACTACGTTTACGCCATGGTGGTTGGCGGACTTACCGCCCCATTCCGACCTTGGCGGGGCGGTAAGTCCCCAATCCCCATTTACCCTTCCCCATTCCCATTTTTGCCCCATAGGGCATAATGGGAGTGGGGAAGGCGTTAATTACGCCACCGTAAATTACGGTGGCGTAATTAACTCCATGGTCCCATAGCGCCATGGATTTTAACACCTGCTAAAAGCAGGTGTTAAAAGCACCATGGCGCTAGGGGACCTCGTAATTGGCGGTAAGGGGTCGGCGCAGCTAACGCTGGCGTAAACCCCTTACCGCCAGGGTCGTAATGAGGCTCAATGTCTTTTTTCAATTTGATCACTTATTTATTAAGATTCAGTTCTTTGAAACCTTTTATTGCAGCATCTAGAGCTGCCATGTTTTTCAGGTAGTCTACTACTATTATTTTTGTTGCCAGAGCATCCTGTTTCATGATAACCTCATTCATGAGTCTTTCTGACACGGTTTTGGCAGTGTTTATTATCAGAATGATCCAGTCAAGTGTGCATTTGTTAGATATAAAGCTCCAATGTTTTCTGAATTGTAGTTCTTCCAGGAAGATTCTGGGCTCTATTCTAATTATGAGGCCATTGGGGGCAATATGTGCCCGCAGGTATTCGGTCATTATGGCTCTATGTAACTCCGTTCTTATGAGTTTTATCCTGGGGATTTCTAGTTCGTTCTAATCTTCACCCTTTGTTGCTATGGCAGCCTGTTGTTCGACTCCTAAGAATGAGGGTTTGGCTAAAATCCCTTCTATGAGTTCTTCTGCGAAGGATAAATATGTGGCTTCTGCCATTGTTGTCTGGTCTAGGATGAATGCCTAGAATCAAGGAGGAGAAGGGCTAGGCTAGACGAGAAGAAGTGGGATAAGGGACTAGGATAAAAGGGATGAAGGACTGGGATGAAGAACTATATTGAGGATGAAGGATAAGGATGATGGAAACAGTACTACAAGGGAGGGCCTGGATTAAGGATGGAGGGGTAGGCTGAAGGATTAATGTGAATGACTAAACTTAAGGGTAGGGACCAGTACAAAAGATAAGTGCTAGGATGAAGGAGCAGGACTAGGATGGGGAGAAGGAGGATGACTAGAAACAAAGAGAAAGATTAGGGTGGGGTTTAGGAGAAAGAGGAAGACTAATACTATAATGAAGGACTAGGCTTGTGATAGATGACCATGCTGACAATCTAGAATACACAATTATGACAATGTTAAAGCACTAGGATGATGGACTGTGAGAAGTGAGAAGAATTATGATGGAGGAGAGGGACTACGATGAAGGACTAATGAAGGAAAATAATTAGGGGGAATGGCAATGATGGTGACAGACTAGAACACAAGATTCCTTTGAAGGTGAAGGACTATTGCAAACCATTAGGATAAAGGATTATAAAGAAGGTCAAAGGACTATGACAAAGGCAAGTGCTGGGATGAATTACAAGGATTTTGATGAAGGATTCTGATGAAAGAGAAGGAAGAGGGAAAAGTATCATGTTGAAGTAGAAGATAATAAATAGGTCTGCGACTGGGACTAAAGTTCTATGAAGATGGAAAAGGACTATTATGAAGAAACAACTATGTGTCAAACAAGAGGACATGAATGAAGCACTATGACTAGATCTATAAATAAGGAAAAGGTGTATAGACTATGACTAAGATGCAGCATAATGATGAAGTATTAGGACATGAATGACACACTATGATGAAGGATGAGACTGAGGATTGTGTTGAAGGAGAAGGAATAGGATGAAGGACTATGCTTAATGAGTCAGACTAGGGTGAAGTATGTGATGAATGTGAATGACTAGGTCAAAGATATGATGAAAGTGAAGGCATGTGATGAAGGAGAACCATCAGGACAAAGTAGCTGGTCTAGAAGAAAGGAGAAAGACAAGCACAAAGAATATGATGAAGGAACATGATGAAAGGAAAGGACTATGGCAAAGGACAATGATAACGGAAAATGATTATATTGAAGGAGAAGGTTCAGGATAAAGTAGGACTATGAAGAAAGACTGTGTTGAATGAAAATTAAAAAGGAGAAGTACAATGACTGAGAACTATGAAGAAGGAAAACAAGACATTGATGAAGGAGGACTATGGTGAAGAACTATGAGGATGCACTATGAGGAAGGAGATTGGGGCAAAGGAAAAGGACTAATGCCTGCAGCCCACTTAAGCCCCTCCCCCTCCGTTAACATGTACATACAGTCTTCCTAAACATATTATTGTTTTAAGATGGCCACCTTACTTTTGACATTTAGATAACAGATCAGCCTGATCATCAGTCACTGAATGGCGCAGCCGCACATTTGTGATACTATTAGTTAACTGAGTGGCCATCTTGCGAAAGTAAAAAAAAGGTCTGCACTTATCTAATTTCAATGTATTTCTTGTTTGCATTCTCTGATCAACAACATTGCTATGATTCAGGATTTTATTTAGCTATCCACTGAGCCATGGGTAATGAGAAGCAGACATCCAAGATGTGTTATGTTGCTGTTCAACACACGCAAAATAAACATTTATAATGCCCTTCGGTTAAGCAGCTGATTTATAATGATATTGATGATAAAATAATGATCACTGTTACTGATGTTGAACTGCCCTTCGTGAAAAGGATACCTCACCCGTGTCCGATGCTTTTTGGCCATATCTCCTCAGTTTCTCTGACGTCACTACTGCGACTTGGTCATTGTTTGATAAAGTCCACAATGGTAGCCTTTTGGTACCTGAAGGCAGTGTGCATCCCATCAAGGAATTGGAGCTCCCTTCCTGGCATAAAGCAACCCAGGAGCGGACATGTATTCAGATGAGCCACCTGTGCATCAGCTACACAAGTTAAACCTCTGGTAAACAGAGATACTAACTTCCTAATTGTCAATGATTGTCAGGTCAAACGAATATCTCAAAAGCTCTATCCTGTCTGTTCCAAATATCCCAATAGGCTGGTGACAGGACAACTAAGAATAACCCACTGAAAATGCTGCATAAATACGCTCTTTTTTCTAACATATTCAGCTTAGTCTACAAAGCAAGGCTTTCTAACGCACATTATCCTTGCACAATTTTAGTAGTTATAATTTGCCACTATATGCAAATGCTACAAGTACCAGAATGCAGAATCAAGATAGGAGCCTAAAAGCAAGAACTGATTGAACGTATGATCCCTGACATGGACTATTTCGATAGGTCTTTAACCTGCTTGATTAGATGTGTGTGATAACTAGCCCTTAGTTATTGTTTGATACTGTCATGTAACTTGTTGATACACATGATGTGAATACGAAACGCAGTACTGCAAACACCCTTAACATCAGTTATGGATTAGAAGTTTAAGAAAAAGGTTTTTTTACTTTGCCATTCAGTCTATTTTTCTATTTATAAACTTTGGAGCAGTCAACATGTGCAAACAGCGTGCTGCAAGAAGGGTGAATTTCATTTTTATATAATATGTAAATCAGTGTTAACTAACGGGTCACTAAACTATATCTGGGTATGTAGCCTTAAAAGTGTTTTCAGCGGCCTATAATTTGTAAGTAGCTATGGAATCTTTGAAAGATGTGTGGCATATGTAACTAAAGGGTGACCTTACAGACTCAGTAAATCAAATTTATCTACCTGGCATGAAAAGAGAAAACGCTTTAGTAACAATGATCAACTTGCAAACAGTTTTTTCTGAACATGTTCGCAGCCTGGTGCAACGACAGCCGCGTGTATTTCCTGGTCCTAATTCACCACAGCTGACAGGCTGGTTGGCTAAACAGAATATGGGAGTAAAAGAAATCTGAGTAACTCTCATTTTCCCCTTTATTGAACACATCGGTAGCTCACTAGGAGCACAACGTTGTTTGTCATGTAATATAGGCTTGCGATGAAACATTCGTGCCTTGAAAAAGTGTCATAACATGCTTTCTCGCTATGCCCCCCCCAGCGCCTTGCATACACCCATAATCACTTTGCATCTGTTAGGCATGGTGGGGCCCAGGGGACAGGGATGATGTCTTTTTACTGGACATCTATCATAGATATCAGGTAAAAAATGCCATGCCTGCCCCCGGTCCCCCTAGCACCTATTGCAAACTGTTTGGCTTTGTACCCAATTTTCTTTAAAGTGTGTACTAAAATGCAACATTTAACCTATTACATTACCAAATGTGCCGGGGAGAGATCCCCCTCCCCAAACACCTCGTGATTGGTTTTGGCTCCCTCGCTATTCTCGGTTGCTATGGCATATCCGGGCGAAATTGCTATGCCCCTCCACTTAAAAAAAAAACTCCATCTGCCACTGGCCCTGGGACTGTGCTTGGAGCAGGGTGGGGGTAGCAGGATGTGGCAGTCATGGAATAGTGGTGGGAGCAGTGTTGGGAGAGCCCAGGAACGTTGGTGAGAGCTGGGTGGGGAATCCCATGGTCTGTGTTGGGGTGGGGAGAGCTCAGAGACTGGGCTGGGAGTGGGATGAGGGAGTCCATAGACTAATGGGAGCAGTTTGGAGGCCCAGGTTCCATACTGGGAGCAGGGTGTGACGATGGCATGCAATAATTCATAGCCATTTGAAGTTACTGTCCATTTGGAATTTTTGTGGGGGCCTGGCCTGTCCACATTTTGCTATGGGGGTGCACATGCAAAAAGTTTGAAGGCCACTGCCTTAGAAGATTGGTAGAATTTCACGTTATGAATGGGCTAAGCAAACCATACCTTGGCCCTCATTACGACCCTGGCGGATTTCGCGGTGCTAAATGCACCGCGAAGCACGGCGGAAAGCCGTCGATAGCGCCATGGGGGTTGGCGGATTTACCACCCCATGCCGACCTTGGCGGAGCGGTAAATCCCCAATCCCCATTTTACCCTTCCCCATTCCCATTCTTGCCCCATAGGGTATAATGGGAGTGGGGAAGGAGTTAATTACGCCGCCGTAAAGTACGGCGGCGTAATTAACAATGAGGTCCCTTAGCGCCATGGTTTTCTCCGCCCGGTAAAACCAGGCGGAGAAAACCTCCATGGCGCTAAGGGAACTCGTAGTACGGCGGACGGGTCCGCCGCGATTAGCGCTGGCGGAAACCCACTCCGCCAGGGTCCTAATGAGGGCCCTTGTATTTTAATGGATATCTTGTGAAGACATATTGTACCATGATTGTTACTATAGTATCATTGTGATATATGCCTGATATTAGTTTAGACTGAATTGCTTAGAAGTGTGCTAATGTGCTTGATAATATTTTAACAGCTTCAATGAGAAAAAGAGGTTTATAGAAATATTAGTCTGCAGTCTGAAGCAGCATCTATACATATTGATATACTTGCTGCACCAGGCCACGCGTTCCTGTGGATCAGTCTGGTTAAAAGGAAAAGAAAGAAAAGAGAAAGCACATGTTTCTAATATGTTTATTTTCAAGTCAAGTCAAACAAGTTTATTCGGATTATAAAAATCCATTAAACAACAAAAAAGACACGATTAATCACAGATAAAGTTACATACCATAAAACACTTCCTAATAATAAAATCATAAACATTCATGACCTAAATAACCTGGCATAAAAACATTGATCAGATAATTACATGAATAATTAAAACCCATAAAACACTGGCAGTGTCAATTAAAAATGAACGGTAAAGTTTAAATTTAAATACCTATTAAAGTCTTTCCAAAGTACTAACTAGCATTTCCCTGCATTAATAATAAACCCTTTCTGAAGAACATCGCTCTCTTTAAAAACATAAGCAGTGCCCACGCTGTGTAGGGCGTGTCGGCATTAAATAAAAACACAAGAGCTGCCCTGTGCGAATGTATCGCTGTCTTCTTAAGGGCAGGGATCAAGGTCGCTCTACGAATGCCGGCATATCCAATACAGAAAAACAACAAATGGGCTAAATCCTCGAGATGATAACCACAAATCGGGCAACCTGCAGAGTCAGGGAAGCCTTTCCATTTATAGGGGTTTCCTTGTAGCCTTAGGGAATCAAACCGTGCCCTTGTGATCAACCACCTATCCTTTATGTGAGGGCTCCATATCAGATAGGGTTGTATTCCCGTGAGCCTACTAATACTGGTATGAAATTGACCAGAACTGTGGCCATACTCCTCCAGAATTCTTTTCCTCACAGTTATCTCTCCCAATGCTATTTTATGCTGCGCCCCCTCACTCTTTGTAATTAATATAGCGGGTGGGAAGAGGCATCTTAGATTAGCAGCCCCCAGAGTTTTCCAGACATATACAAGCCATGGGATTTTTTTCCATCCCTCTCTGCCCAGCACAGCATGAATAATGGAATGACAGAGAGAAGCGTGTTCATTGGCCCATAACCGGACCCAAAAAAGAAGTGGAGCCATTGCCCACTGATCCTCCCAAAACTCCACGCCTAGTTCTCTGTGTACAGCTATTCCAGAGACACTGGGTGGGAGTCTCAGCAGGTTGTTTATTTTCACAATGCTTGTGGGTGTACAATATTTGTTGTTGTTCCATTATCTCTGCAGATATAGAGATTGTCTGGTTTGCCAACTCTGGAACACACAACATATAATTGTCCATGGGCCTCATTACGACCCAGGCGGTAAGGGGTTAACGGCAGCGTTAACAGCGCCGACCCTTACCGCCTGAGTACGAGGTCCCTTAGCGCCATGGCGCTTTTAACACCTGCTTTTAGCAGGTGTTAAAATCCATGGCGCTAAGGGACCATGGAGTTAATTACGCCACCGTAATTTACGGTGGCGTAATTAACGCCTTCCCCACTCCCATTATACCCTATGGGGCAAAAATGGGAATGGGGAAGGGTAAATGGGGATTGGGGACTTACCGCCCCGCCAAGGTCGGAATGGGGCGGTAAGTCCGCCAACCACCATGGCGTAAACGTAGTTTACGCCATGGTGGTAAAGTCACGGCCCAGGCGGTAACTTACCGCCTGGGTCGTAATGAGGCCCCATGTGTGAAGAAATCTGTGTATAGATCTAAACTGCACAATTCTAAAGAATGGTCTTGAACTTTGCAAACGCAAGTTGGCATGAATTGAGCTGTTACGATTTGTTCGCCGAACAATGTCATTTGGAAACATGAGTTGCATTTCCCGATGTTAGATAGGAAATGCTTTGATTCAGCGGTTTGGCTCTGGAGGTTCTCCAAGTTGAGGCAGTTTAACTTTCCCAGAAGCGCAACACATTCCTTTCGCTTCTCATTTCTTCAGTCATAGTGCTGATGAGAACATTTCGGCTCAAAATATAATCATCAGCTGGGTTGTACCGGAATCCAAGGCAATTGTAATTGCGTGATTGCTGAGCACAGAGTCGTGTTTGACGTTGATCTGCTATTTCCTGTTGACGTCTTTCAGCCACTCTCAGCCTGTCTTGTTCATTCTGTTGAGAACCAAGCAGATCTGAAGCTGCAGAACGCGATTGCCGTGCTTGCAACCATGCATCCTGAAGTCTGGCTGCATGTTGATCTGCTGCTTCCTCGACACGTATTTGAGCCATTCTAAATTGGAAACATTGAAATGGAATCGTAATATATTTAGTATAGCGTGGTGTGTTGCTTTTACGTCCACCAGATGGAGCTGTTTTCCTGAAAATGCATTAAAATATTTAGTATAGTGTGTGTTGCTTTTACGTCCAACAGATGGCAATGTTTTTCAGAAAAAGCATGTTTTTACCTGTCACAGGTGTGACATCTATGTATGGTAGGTATATAAAAACACGCGCGTATTCGAATGCAACATTGTGTTTAAATTTCAAAGCTTTCGGTGAAGAACTTTCGGAGATTTAAGATTTTGAACAAACAAACATTTACATTTTTATTTATATAGATATTGATGAGGCTTTCTAAAGTTTTATCTTAAACACAGAGGGTGTGTTTTGGGGTTAGCAACATATGCATACATACAAGAAGCAAATGAACCAAGAGTACTAATTGCTATAGACACTGATGTAAGAGGCTATGAAATACTAGCAGACACCATTATGGCAAAAGAAACCTTAATTGAAAAATCTTGCCCGACAAATTTTAAACCAAATATTCCTTTGACCGCACAGTGTAAAACTGGACGTGCAGCTCAATATGAAATGAGCACCAACAGTTGTTCAAATGTTTTTGACAGTTCCTCAATCAGTGTGTTAAAATAAAAGACAAACGGAGTGATTCATTGAATCATTGTGCGCTGAAATGTGTGGTGCAAGCGTGAAAAACACAGCACACGCGTGCGCCCGTTTCCCGATTCATGGAAGGCACTGCGCCTGGCTTCCCTGGGACCTGTGTCGATCTGCGCGTGGCGCACACGTCACTGCAACATCCTGAAAGCTGAGCGTGACTGGCCCAGTGAAGGCGCACAATGTCCAGCGCACACATCTAAAAAGGGGGTGGAATATGCGGAATGGGGAACAACACATGAAGATGTGGGCGTAACTGGGGAAGTTCAGCAGCGAAATCCCTGCAACACCCACACGCGCGCTAACAAAACGTATTCATGAAATTGAACAGGGCAAACCCACACATCCCAAAAGATGCACAAAGCCAGAAACACGTCCACCACACGAAAGCAGGTGGAAGTGCCCCCGTGCAGCATAAAAGTGCACGCAAAAAACAAACAAGCATATATAGCTACGATGAATGTCCCATTTCTAGCAGCAGTTATCGTGGGACACCACAGGAGGACCAGGATAGCCAGGCCCCGCATTTTCTTACCCAGGACAAGCCTTTTTGGGATGCCTGATGACCAGGTCTATGGCAGGTATTGGTTTCCACCTCATATCATCCTAGACCTGGTCACTGAGTGGGAGGATGACCTCACATCACCCACCTTGTGCTCCCAAGCACTGAGCATCTTGGATAAGGTGCTCAATGTCCTGCATTTTTTGGCCACTGGGTCATTTCAGCAGACAACTGCCATAGTTGGGGGTGTCTCACAGGCCACGCAGTCACGCTGCCTACACCAGGTGTTGGTAATCATGACTGCAAGCCCTTCAGTCCACAGGCACATATACATGCCCAGAACACCCGCAGAAAGGCAGGCTGTGGTCCAGGACTTTGACGGGGTGGAACACTTCCCCAAAGTGCTTGGTGCCATTGATTGCACCCATGTGTCCCTACGTCCACCTAGGGACACTGAGCACATCTATAGCAAGCGCAAGCACTGGCATTCCATGAACGTGCAGGTTGTATGTGATGCCAAGGGAATCATCACCTCTGTCTATGCAAACTATCCCGAGTCAACCCATTACAGTTTCATATTCAGAATGTCAGCCCTACGCCGGGACCTGGAAGCTGGGAGGCATGGCAACACATGGCTCATTGGTGAGTACAAAGGCCTGTGCACATGCATGCATGTCACACACAAACAAATACACAAACCCAACTAATGACAACCATTATCACCTCCCCAGGGGACAGTGCCTACCCTCTGAGCACCCACATGAGGACGCCAATACAGAACCCCACCACACCCCCCCGGGTAAGATACAACGCAGCCCATATTGCAACCCAAGGCATACTGGAGCGCATATTCAGAGTCCTCAAGTCACGTTTCCGCTCCCTTGACCGCTCTGGTGGGCAGCTACTATATGCACCCCCAGTAGTGTGCTGGTTCATTGTGGCAGCATGTGTCCTGCACAATGTTGCAACTCGGAGTGGTGTACCAGTCAACATGGTGGTGCACCCACATCCCCAACCACACGCACACCCTCTGTGCATGGGAGGGGAAAGGGCACGTGGCGAGGTAGCCCGTACCCAGCTTGTGGCTACATTTTTCACCTAAACTCCCCCCCGTGGAGTGCACACAGGCCTGGCTCATTCCAGGTGACAAGCAATGATGACAAAGAGACAGTGAACTGTCACAACCTTAACACCCTGAGAATGTGTCCTTGGAATTGCAGCATTGTGTGCATCCCTAGCTACTGAAACAAACACAATCCTGCGTGACCAAAAGGCACACATGCAAGCTACAGATTCCACCTCCCATGCAAAATAGCACATCCAAATGCTGGTATGTCACATAAACCACCCTCAACCACATGTCACCCACCCCACACACCATGCCATGGCATGCAATGTGAAAAGTTAATTATATCAACGCACATGACACAACTGTCACAAAGTGCACTGTTACAAATGGAAACAGGCCACAGAAAATCCCCTCAGACAGGGACTCTGAAGAAAAGAGTCAGCAAAAATATCCAACCTATACGAAAAGCACTTAAATGCATGCCACCAAAGGTGTGAACACCAACACCTCAAACCTTTGGTGGCATGCATTTCAGGGAATTCCAAAAAAAGAAAAGAAAATGCAGGTTCTGTGGGGGTGTCCCTCGCAACACCGTGGTCACTACACAACACAGTACAGTGAGTGGCGTTTGCAGCCTGGAAACCACATCAGCTGTATAAAAAAAGGAAAAAATTAGCCTGTGGCGCCAGTTCACAATCACAAAAGTCAATGTGAACTTGTGCAGCAGGGACACAGCATGTCTCAGAAGGCAAGTAGTGGGTGCGTGGGGGGATGCTGAGGTGGTGTCGGGGTTGGGGGTGGGAGTGTGTCATGTGTGTTGTGGGGGTGTGTGTGCAGGGCTATTAAATGTATGTTAGCATGGGAAATGCATGAACCTTTGGTTTTGCGTACATTTTCGATGTGAAGTAATCCGTCGTGGACACATCTGCAACAGAAACATATTGCCGATCATGTGACACATCATAGGCAAAACCAACATAGGACTATAAATTTACCAACATAACATATCATGAACACAGGACCCAACAGTGACAATGTCAGACAGTGACGAATCACCATAGCAAAAGTGCCACAATGTGACATTGCCATCACACGTCCCCCTTCCATCATGAGAGTGGCTTTGACAGCCAAAGGGGGCAAGGGACCACATACAGCATGAAGTGCATCAACAATGTATACAATCAAGATAATACATGAATAAGCAACATGAAATCATGCACAGTCAACAATATACTCACCAAAATGCAGTCCAACCATGCACTCGAGAATCCATCATGAATCCGGCACTAGGGGTCTATACACATGTTGGACTTCAGACTGGCCACAGATATGATGGAAGCCCAATGCCTCTGTGTAAGTTACTGTCGCACAGTGCCATCCTTGCAAGCACATAGAAAGGGGAAGCAGGAGTGGCATATGTGTCTGGACTCCAAACCACAAACACAAACATGAGACAAGCCTGTATGGGCCCAGCCGGAACACACAGTGGATGCCTTTGGATGCCACAAAGCACCAAACTGTGACATGAATGCACAAGAGACAAAAATATAAAAATAATAAAAAATGGCGGTAGTCGACCCAAGGGGGGGGTGGAGAGCCAGGAGGGGGGAGGTGCAGGGTGCACCTCAACACCCACATGCGTGGATGTTGAGATAAAAAAAAAACCTCCATGGGGTCATGGTCTTCATGGCCCAACCTGAGTGAGAGATGCATCATCGTCGTCACCCCATGGTTGTATATCAGGAGGTGCGTGTGGCACAGGTGCCTGACCACGCAGAGCCCCAGCAAGCCCATCCACAGCAGCAAGCATGCAGGCCTGGTGAGCCTTGTTCTGCAGGAATATGGCACAGAGGTCCCATGCAGCACCTCACATATAACACAGAGTTCCTCCTGCAAGGACTCATGTGTAACACGGAGCTCTGCCAGTGAGGTTTCACGTGACAGCCGGAACCTCCTCCCGGTTTGCATGGAGTTCAGCCGAGATGGTGTGTTCCAGCTGCTTCATCCTCTGTTCTGCCTGTGTCCCCTGGCTCATAATGAGAGTAGCCAGAGTAGTTTGGAGGGAGTTGTTATCTTCCCTCAGGGATTCCCTGTGGGCCTCTCCCTCAGCAGAAATAGCTGAGAGCAGAGCCATCAGTTCAGCCCGGCGGCCCTGTTGGAGGCTGCCATGCTCAGCCTGAGTGAGTGGCACATGGACTGCCTTGCATGCTGCTGGAGCTCCACCTGCCAATCAGAGGGGAGAATGGAATCGGCCGCACGTTCCATGCCTTGAGCCAACATCTCAATCGCTCTTCCCTATTGATGTGTAATGGCATACATGGCATTCTCCCACCCAGTGTTCCCCGGTGGCGCACGGCCACCACGTTGCTGGACACCACACCTGTTGGGCCCAAGGAGACGTGGTCCTTGCTGTGCTGGTACTGCCTGTGGCTGCATGACTGCATTCCTCCGTTGATCTGCTGCCCCAGGAACAGGAGCAACTGGTGTGGAGTGTGACCCTGCACCCGTAACCACCACAGGTGGACATTCCAACTTTGACTGGCCCCTTGAGGGCTCAATTCCCACTGCAGGTGTGGCAGACAGAACAGGATCTGCTGCAGAATCACCCACCATCGACGGCATGGATTGAAGAGCATCCAATTCAACATCAGAGTCAAAGAGATCCTCAGAGCCATACCCAGAGGCAGGCCTGGACAGGTTGGCCTGTAGCACCGATGGATGTTCGCGGCCTACCACCGCACGACCAGCACTGGTGCATGGTTGTTGACCTGAATCCTCCACCCTGTCTGTCATCTCCTCCTCCTCTGCTTCCGGGGCATCATCACCTGTAACAAAATAAAAAAAATACAGGAGCACACATGTCAGCAGCACATACCACACACATAGACAACACAATATTGACGACCAGCGCATGAGGCAGCCATGTCACACACGACACAAACTTCGGCATGCATGCAGTGGCAATGAAATGGAAGGGGACCCTGAAAGCAGACATGGATGTGTTTCAAATGTGAAACCCACACTTATACTGCATGTTGCATATCACCTGCATCACACACAACCTTCTGGCAGGCATAGATATTAGCTGAAAATGGCAAATGTCAACAAAGAGATGGCCCGTAGCATATCAATGGCACCATTCCCAAATAGCCACAGCAGTAAGTCAAATAGAACTGTCCATGACACATGTAAAATGCATGTCAACATGCACTACAAGTACACGTGTCACAGGATGCAACAGCACAAGTTCATTGAAATACAGTGAAGGGAGGCACATGGATACATACAGGCCAGGTCACTTTGACATCACACAAGTGAATTAGCATGTTGAAGGGTGAAACATGGCTCAGATTTGTGTGGGTGCAGTGCAGCACATGTGTATGTCCTCAACTATCAACAGAACCAAAAATGTAGTGGTGTCAATCTCATGACATGACGCACTGTAAGGGCAAGTGCAGTCAACATGTGCAAAGTGTTGGCACTGGGTTGTAGGGATGCAGTGAACCCCCACACCCCTGGGGAATGGCAGGGAGGCAGTGCATGGATCTGAATGGCTGACCAGAGTCAGAAGTTTTACACAGTGTTGGCAGGTGTAAAATGCATCCTCTCAGTCAACTGAGACTACAGCAGATGAGAAGGGGACAGAAAGCAGGACACATGATGAACCATCACAAGTACATCTATACACACAGAAGCCACAACACCAGTTGCCTAGAGGCAGGGTGGCTGTAACAGAGAGGGGCCTGTGCTCGACACAGACAAGGACACCCTAAACATGTGCCCGGTGAGGAAGTGACCCTGAGTGAGCATAATATGGATGATCAAATACCATGAGACGGATAAAATACCGGAGATGTAGTACAATGAGTAGCCTGCCACAGACCCATAGGGGCTTGCAGGGAATGCACATGGTCCATGAATTGACGCTCATGTCCACTCTGAGCCTGTGCCATCTGACCGGTCTAAGTGAGACACCCTGCATCAAGGACAAATGATGTACCCCACAGTACAGTATTGGCAGGGTTGAAGAGGGAAGTGTGCAAGTTCACAGGAATGGGGAACAGGCCATTGCAGTAGTCCAACACGGAAATTACCAGTACCATGGAGACAGTGAGCTGCAGTGTGGTGGAGAGGCAAGGAAGCATGACCGTGAGGAGGAGCAGCATGCTGGGTGACCTCACATAGCCCTCAGTCATGTGACGACATAGGCCGAGTGTTGAGTGGAACAACACCACAGGCTATATGCAAACATGTCAGTCAGCTTGAACATGGACAGGAGAGGCCGCCAAGAGACTTGCATATATGTAGGGTGCATGTGTGCTGATGAGGACTGCCCCTGTGTGCAGCACATGGCCTGCATAGAGATTGCATCACTAGAAGCACGCATCAGTCAAGCATTGCACGTGTCACACATGGCACTCATAAATACATAGTCTGAATTGGCAGTCAATCACAACACACCACACAGCAACACACACATGGGCTGGACACGCAAACATCAGCACTCACCGGATGTTGCATCATAATCCGGCATCTCTCCCACTCCCTGGATAAATCCCTGATGGATGAATTCCGCAGCGATTTCCTCGTGCAGAGTGAGTGGATCCTCCTCTGATCGTGGCCCACTGCCAGTCACCAGAGTCAGGGAGTAATTAGAGGCGGCTTTTGTTTTGCACAGCGTCAGAAGTCATTCCAGCGCTTATAGCAATCCTGAGCTGTGTGCCTTTCATATCCCATGGCACTGACGCTTTCCGCAATGCACTGCCAGTGGACCTGGTGCTGTGCAGGTGTAGTATGGCAACCTGAGCCCACCAGCATATCGCGGTTGTGTGCCGACACATAGTCCACAAGGAAGTCCAGTTCCTGTTTATTGAAAGGCTTCTTCCTTGCCATGCTGGAGGCCAGAGCCATGTATGGGGTCCCAGCCTCTTGTGCAGAAGCACAATTCTTCCTCTTGGCCGGTTGTGCGGACCCTGAGTGGCTAATGCCGCTCTGGTCAGTAGGGGCAGTGGTGATGGTGGACTGGCCAATGGGAGTAGTCATTGGCATGAGGACGGAAGGCCTGGATTGAGTAAATGGCTGCTGGGTGCTGTTGCCAGGACCCAACAGCACAACTGCCTCAGTGCCAAGGGCTGTGACCAACACAGTCCTGGCTGGCATACTCACTTCCGGGGTGGTGTTGGCTGCATCTGCCCCTGCAGCTCCCACTACCTGGTGGCCCGTGCCAGCAGATGACACTGACTGTGGGGTCAGATGTGCGCCGGGATGTCTGCAGCAGCAGCATCTCCTTGAGGCACTGGGGGTGGTGGCATGGCTGTCCCAGCATGTGGCTGGACATCCTGCCCCTGTGGAACAGCTTGGCAAAGTCCCCCTCTGCGTCCCCCTTGGCCTCCCTGGACTCCTGGGACTCCCTGGTCAACACAGCCATGTGCCCCACCATGCCGAGCCCTGGGGGGTCACCCAGCTTTGCCGCCCTTACCTTATGGTGGCCTCCCAACCATGCCACAGATGGACTATTGCCAATGGGAGGTGCACACAACAATTGTCCTGGGCAATTGGGGTAAAGGGGGCAGGGTACATGATCGTAGATGCACCCTTGTGCTCCTGCAAGGCTGTCTGTGACCCCTGGTGAAAAAAGACAGGTCACGCAATGCTCAGGCACCCCAAAAAACCAAAACAAATGTGCACGCAACCCCCGGTAGTGCACGTGCGTGGAATAAACCTCCTGCAGTATGCTGTGGCACCCAGAGACAGAAAAAAAGCATATGCATGGAACACGCAGGCTACTCTGACCTCATAAACAGGGTGCACGACACACAGGGGGTACCACGGTGGGAAATAAAAACATACGCGCACGTAGGCAACTAACTCCCCCGCCAAAACAAGAAGTACGAACTGTGAAGATGTCGTGTGTGAACCCACAAGTAGAAGAAACACATGCGTCGGTCTCCACGAAAAGCACATACAGCAAACTGCTGTCCTGCGTGGACCTTTAACCCGTGCCGAAGGTAACACACGCGCGCATTATGTCACTTATGCACTTACGCGATAAGGGCCTTTCCTCGAATTTCACACTAACATGCTTTTTCTTCACGTGCAGAGTCACTCTGCATCAAGCTGGTCACGCGACTACACATGGAACACCACGCTCCTGCCCAGAAGGGCATTTACCTGCCCCCAAAAGCCCCAAGCAGCCTCCTATGAGCCATCTGTTGCTGCCAGCCACCCTGCTGCCAACCTGCCCTGCTATTTGTTGCCTGCACAGAAGACATTGCCAAAGGTCCTCTTGCTGCGACCACCTCAGCTAATACAGAAGACTCCCGAACGCTGTACCATCGCTCCACAGCCCAGCCCCAGAACCCAGTTGCCCACCCACACCTGCCTCAAGGGGTTGCCATGTCGGACCAAACACCATCTGGGGCTTGTGGCAACCCCCAGTCAGAGAGGCAGAGGGCTGCCAGCTTCACTGCCAATGAAGTTGGCATCCTGGTGGAGCAAGTCCTGGGGTATTATGATGCCCACTTCTCGTCATCGTGCCTCAACAAGGAATGACAGAGGGGGAACTGGTCGGACATCGTGGATGCCATCAAAACGGTCAGGGCCTGCATGCAGGTTGCCGTCACTGGTGGGGTGGGGGACATGAGTCGGGGCCTGCCTACAGGTTCCCGTCACTGGTGGGGTGGGGTGACATGAGTCAGGGCCTGCCTGCAGGTTGCCATCACTGGTGGGGCGGGGGGACATGAGTCGGGGCCGGCCTGCAGGTTGCTGTCACTGATGGGCCGGGGGGACATGAGTCGAGGGCTGCCTGCAGGTTCCCGTCACTGGTGGGGGGACATGAGTCAGGGCCTGCCTGTGGTGTATGGTGCCATATGGGCTGCCTGCGGCCATGGTCACGGGTGATGGGGGGCCTTTGTGGTGTGGGCTGCCTACGGCCATGGTTACGGGTGATGGGTGGGGCTGCCTGCGGCCATGGTCACAGGTGATGGGGGTCCCTTGTGGTGTAGGCTGCCTGCGGACCTGGTCACAGGTGATGGAGGGTCCCTTGTGGTGTGGGTTGCCTGAGGCTATGGTCACGGGTGATGGGTGGCCCTTGTAGTGTGGGCTGCCTGCAGGCTGTGTTCCCAGGTACTGCTAGAATGCAAGGCTTTTTTCACACGATTCAGGAAAGTACGAGAGGGGTATGAGAGTTCATGGAGGTATGCAAGGTGCTTTTCATGCAATTTTGTTTGCCCAAGTGGGGTACGCGTATTTGCAGGGTTATGGTAAGCCCTTTTCATGCGATTTGGGTTGAGCGAGCGGGGTACACATATTCACAGGGATGTGCAAGGAGTTTCCATGCATGTTGGCTGGCGCAAACGGGGTATGCGTATTCGCGGGGTTAGGGTAGGCCCTTTTCACGCGATTTGGCTTGCGCAAGCGGAGTACACGTATTGAAGGGGGTGCGTGAGGAGTTTTAACACGTTTTGGCTGGTGCGAGCGGGGTACACGTATTGAAGGGGTTACGGTAGGCCTTTTTCACACGATTTGGCTTGCGTGAGAGGGGCACATGTATTGAAGAGGGTGTGCAAGGAGTTGTCACGCATTTTGGCTACCGCTAGCGGGGTAAACGTATTAAAGGGGTTATGGTAGGCTTTTTTCATGCGATTTGGATCGTGCGAGCGGGGTATGCATATTCAAGGGGGTGCGTGGGTAGATTTTCACGCTATTTTACTGGCGCGAGTGGGGTATGCATATTCAAGGGGGTGCGCAGGTAGATTTTCACACATTTTGTCTGGCGCAAGTAGGGTATGCATATTCAAAGTGGTGCACGGGTAGATTTTCACATATTTTGGTTAGTGCGAGCAAGGTACATGCTGTTCTTCACGCGATTACGGTGTAGTGGGGCTGTATGCTGGTCCGGGGTTGGCGCAGCCCTTTGCACCGTATTGGGGATGTCTTTGGCTTTTTGTGGCACAAGGGGCCTTCTTGGGGGCGTTGCTGGCCCTGCTGGATTTTTGCTGCGCCACGGCAGCAAATGGCTCGGGAAATCCATGAATACACAGTGCAATAAAATATTGTTTTGCGCTGCACCTGGCGCCTCTCTACGCCAGGCGCGTGTGCCACTTCTGCGCCAAATTCTATGAATTGACCTGAAAAGTAAGTAGAATCACATTTTTACAAATCATGGACTCCTGGCCAGTGCACATCCACACTGCACTACAAGGATATTCACTACCTTGTATTTTAGGAACTGCTTGTAAAAGCACCTTCCATGATATTAAAATGTTAGCAACCCACCAATCTACTATGCAAAACTTTGTGCATAGATTGAAAAATGCTAACAGTCCTGCTCTAGAACTACAAAAACTCAATCACAATCTCCTAAATGGCGAAGAACTCCTCCGACAAATAGAACACTTGCAAAGTAAATATTTCGGAATTGAATTAAAATTTGAAAACACAGTTAAATTACACAACATAAAAGAACAATTTTCTAACACTTACCTTCTTACAAACACATACAAAAAAGTAATAGCAACGTTTGGAAACAAGCCTGCTGAAATCCCTCACAAAGTATGTTTCTGGTGTCGCAGAACTTTCAATAAGAGAAGTACAACATTATATGAAACAAGCATGGTATCACCAGAGTCACAGACTCAAAGATGTTAGTTTGAAAACCTTTATTTACTAAGGTTCCTGGCTTGGTGTAATGCCTAACTGGCCCTAACTCTAAAGGGATGGTTTGCTTACCTGATGTTTCAAAGGGACGTCTGTGTCTGAAAGTCCCAAACCACAATCTGTCAGTGTCTAATCCTATGCTTGCCCTTACTGTTTACAAATATAGTGTTTCAAAGAAAAGGAAATGTAAACCACAGCTAGTCTCACATAGTCTTACCAATGGGTGTAGTTCTGCCACTGCAAGATAGTTCAATTCAAAAGGGGAGCCATTAGAACCTTTCACGTAGGGCTCATGCAGCAAATGAACAAAGTTCACAATATCCTTGGGTCTCATGGGGTTCCCTTCCCCGAACCTGGACTCTTCCAGTTCCAAACAAAAAAAGAATATACAGTTCTGATCAGGCCTCCTATGGTTCCCTTAGCCAAGTGTAGGCCTTTCTTTACACAGTTCAACAATGTCTCTTGCCAACTCTTATCAGGCCTCTGAGGGTTCCAATTTCCCAAGCTTAGGCCCCTTTAGTCTTTAAACAAATACAGTTCTCCTAGTCAGGATGTACCTTTCACTCTACAGTTCTTACATGGGGTATTATCAGAGACTTTTGAGAACGCTGTGCTCTTTGCTCCTCCTAAGCGCGACCGCTCTAACCTTTAACCCCTCTCCTTTTTCCTTGCTCTTCCTTTGTAATCTTTCACCTTCAGGTGCTTCCTGCACCCCCTTCTTGCTCTCCTTTGTTTCCCTAGCGTTATCATGCACACTTGCACCCATCCATTTCGTTATTTCCAACCTTTCACTTTCAGGTGGTTCCTGCAGCCCTTCTTGATTTCTTATGTTTCCTTGCTTTTGTTTATTTCCTTTATTTCACCACACACACTTGCACCCTCTTCTTCACTGTGCACACCTGCACCGTCCTTTGGTTCCATGTCCTTGTATCGTGCCTATTGCACACTTTCCTTTCTTTACTCTGCTTAACTTTTTTCAGCACCGCTAGCACCTTTTCCTTTCTGTTCTTCCTCTTTCTGTTATTTCTTACACTTTCTGTACTTCTTATGCTCTCTTTCTCTTTCCGTTCTGTGCCGCTTTAAAAATTGTGCCTTTCACCCGCTCCACTCCAGTCAAATGCTTGCTCCTAGGTTTTTCTCTCTGACTTTCACAAAACTCACCGGGCAGTGTCACATTGACAGGTGGTCTCCCTCTGGATATGCAGGGTCAATATCAGGTTCTCACCACCTGCCCCTCAGACACCCTTGGGACCAGCATAGGTCCCAAGGGAACAGGCACTTCACTGACCATTGCCAGTAGGACGCAGGTTGCCTCACTCTGGCTCTCTAGTCACGCTGCAGCCCCTCACCAACACCGGGCCAGTGTATTGGTATGCTGGTCTCCTCAAGGCTTCAGCTCCTGCTGCTCTCTGCTCCTTGGCTTCTCTGGTCCAGACAGCCTTCACAGCTTGCTCGCTGCTTCTGGCAGAACTCCACCTTTTAGAATGTATGGAAAAGTCAAGTGAATTCAGGTGTTCACAGTTGGGATAAAGTGCCTGACCTTGCCTGACTCTATAAGTGGGAAAGCCTAGTGGTAGAGAGAAGAAGTAGTAGGCCATGCCTTGTTTTCCAATGCTTTTCCTATGGGTAATCCTCATTGATCTTAGTTTCATCTTCCTTGTCTAAGAGTTTGTTGGAAATGGGGAGGGGGAGATGGGGTGTGATTGCAAATACCCTATGAAGGCTGAGGGAGAGTGGGTTGGGGTATTATTGGGAATGAGGGAATATCATGTCTCGCCCTTGGGTATTCTCCTACCGATCCCTCTTGAAACCTCCACTTAGGTGATGCTCTCTCGGTTGTCCACCCCCAGGTTCGGGATCCAAAGACGATGACCCTTCCCTGGCCAAATGAATGGAAGATCCCAAGGGAGAAGGTGGGAGAGTACTGTCTGATTTCTCATACTTAGAAGATATGTCGTACAAGATAGAGGACAATGAGGAATCATAATGGTTCTTGTTAGTGCTAAATCTAACACCAGAGAATAAATACAACATAATAGTTACCTTAATAATACTGCAATACAAAGCTTGATGAAAACCAAATGCCATCTCAAGTTATCAATAAAATCATGCGTATATGTCCACTTCCAAAAGCTCTCCAACATGTAAATCTATGAGAGTATCATCCTTCAAATTGTACACCCATTATACGCTATTATACGTCTCCAACCCAAAACGACCACAATTGCATCCATCAGAATTACTCAAAGGCATTTGTAGCATAATAGTATACTTACCATTAGACATTAATAAAAATGTGGAAACACCAGGAATCGGATGAACAGTACAGCAATCTTTGATTGTACTATTGAATGGTGTGCCAACAAAAGACAAACACCTTGTGAAATGACTAGTTGACTTAAACAAAGTTAAAGAAGCCGTAGAGTATTGAAGTGGGAGAATGGAAGAACAGGCTCCCACCCTTCCCCTCTCGCGCTTGGCCTAGAGGATCACGGCCTAGACACCCGCCACGAGAGGAGTTTGCCTATCTACCAGACGACCAAATAACCTGGTACAGGAACATACGGATGTGCCCACCCACCTGCCCAGCAGCCCGCCCTGTCCATGCCGACACCTGCGGCATGGATCAACTTGACTAAACCTACACGTCGTTAGAGATGCCATGACGACCTAGCCAACGGTCAGCACACCTGTGCAAACATGCACACCGGACACTCCCACACCAATCTACACGAAGAACATACTCAGTGCTATGACGTAGGCGACAGACATACCCACGGACGTGCATCTTTATTATTTTCCACATAGGCTCTCAAAATGCAGAAACGCAAGACGCATGATGAACTTATCTAAAAAGGCTTGCTCACGCTTCTTCTAAGAACCATGTACCATAATGAAGAATATAATGGAGACACGATACTGAGGATAGAGCAATATGATACTGTAATCTAAAGCGCTCTGCATCAAACGGTTCCACCTATGCACCAGGCCCAAGTAGGCCGCAAGCAAAAGTTTCCATGAACATTGAATGAGCAAGAGCTCGGTTGCTGACCCTGCAGAATGAGCCCGGCGAAAGCACACCGCCAAGGGCACGATGTTGCAATCTCGCACGCCGCAAGCCGACGCCAAGGTTGCACCTGCAAGATAAACCAGGCACACAGTGGGAAAAACAATATTAATTATGATGAATTTTGCCTCAAACACGGTCCCACCTCACATGACAAAGCCAAACCTGACAGGATGCCAAGCCCAGGAGGAAGGAGACGCCTGAATCCCACGTTTCAAGACACAGGCAGATACAATTAAAAGACTCATTGGACATCTGCAGCAGTGGGAGTAGTCGACCTCCCAACATATGAATAAATCCTCACATTGTTTACACCTACCCATAGTAAAACATTGTTGCAAATGACAGGTGCACCGCGAGCTGGGAACAGCGATGGTCCCTGACTGGGAGGCTCGTGTGTGGACCAATCAGAACATGGGGCTCTTATCACTGACGCCATTAACATTGACCAATCCTCAGAGGTCTCCATGTAACAATTTTCATGTATCAATTTGAAGGGACAACCCAAGTATATCACCTGACTAACCCTTAACCACTAATAATGCGCTCTATATGTATGCTATACTAACCCTACCACTCGAGTAACAAATCCAGAGTGGAAATAGGTTTTTTGCTAAACTTTCTAAGGTGACGCAAGTAGCGTGTCATACTAAGGTAAAAAGGACCTGCGAGCCCCACGATTGTGTGTGCGTCAGGACGGACGCGTACGTTCCTTGACCCATCCCTGCCGTTTTGTCTAATAAACAGCAGAGTCACCTTGCTTCTTGCGTGTGTCTCATACTCTATCTCTTTTGGGATATACGGGAGGAGTTGGGGCCTCCCTGCCCGGAGGTCTGCGGACGGCCCGGCAGACCCGGCAGAATTTCCCCCCGACAAGTTGGAGGCACTGCTGAGATCTGTTTAAGATCTGCTTTTTTATTTTTATTTTTTCCAGGTACTTCCATTGCGAGAAGGCCCGGCGGCGCGGCCCCCTCTGCCGTTGCCCCCTTCTGAGGACTACAGGACCATCGCGGAACTGCGAGAAGACCGGACAGCGCAATCTGGATATTGGCCTTCGGGAGCCGGTTGAGAAGTATCCCGCCCGCGGTTGGCGAGTGTCCAGACGTGTTCCAGATGAGGGGAGGTGGCGAGCCGCTTGGAGGGGTGCACGCAGTCGAGCGGCCCCGCATCAAGAGAACTTGGTGAGCATGCCACGCACAACAAGCAATGTGAAATTGTGAGGGAGGGGGGAGGAATTAAATACGGGAGGTGGGAGGTGTTGCACAGGTGCGCGGCGAAGGTTTGACAATTTAGTGTAGGCAATGAAATGAATGGTAGCCGAACGAGTGCGAGAGCAGTCGGCTAAGTTACGCGAGAGAGGGAGGCGGGGCACGAAAACATCACGTGCGGCCGCTCGTAGACACTGATTGGCCTAGGTCGCGACTACGTGTAAGGGTGTGTGTGTGTGCGGTTTCCTACGATTTGGCATTTATTGATCAATGAGTAGATGAGGATCCCTATTGTTCGAGCAAGAAACTCGATAGGTAGATGACGTTTCCCTGTAGGCGGTAGCTAGTTAGTTGCCCAATACGGAAGATAATTGGCTGGTTAAGCCCTCCTGTCGAGGGGCGTATCACACGCGAGGCGACGCAGTGTGCGCAGTCCGATTATATTATTGATTACCTTGTTCCAGGAGTGACAGGAAGACAGCTGTGAGGATTAACGGGGGTAGATTACAAGTGTATTTTGGATTTAAAGAATATATGAAGAACTTACCAGTAGTTCGAAGAGATCGGTGACGTCACCAGTAGGGCTTTCATAGGATATCCCGAGCACAAGGCATCTTTCTTTCTGAGAGTGGTGGGGAAGAGAACTGTGGTAACGGAGTGGAAACGGAGATAAACGGTAATGAGTTGATCGGGGAAAGGCGAAACGGGGGACGTGGCTGCGCACGGAGAACGCGGGCCACGGCAAGTGTAGAAGAAGGAGGAGGAGCAAATTAAAATAGGACGACTGTATAAGAACGTCACAAGGGGTACGCAGCCGCAGGGGGCTACGTGCGCCTCGGCCGCAGGGGGCCGTAAGGGTGTTGTGTAAAGGAAGAACAGAAAGAAGAACATATACAAATGTAAATACCATATTTTAATAATTTTCCTTAGCGGACTATCGCAAGTCCCCAAACTTACGGGGCCAGGTAAAGGTATAAGGCTGTGTATTGCAAGTGTTAGTAAGATAATAGCTACCAAATAGGGGAAGGATAACAAGTGAAGCGCTACTATGTCACACAGGACAGGATCGGGAGGGTGGGGGAACACCCTCACTACCCCACTACAACACATATGTACAACACTGTCACCCCATAGGGAGAAACTGATCAAGTATAGCATAGAATGGACACAGGGGACGGACAACAAAATGATAACACCATGGCCGCCTAATGGTAGCTTCGATCCATATACCCAACATTCACTATTAAACCATCTGCATAATACATACAAAGGGAAGAGGTTGACACACCACGTGGAGGTGTTTAACTTATGGAGGATGTTCCAGGGGTCCCGACCAGGACCAAATGGAATGTTCACTGTGGGGGGAATACCGGAAGAAAAAGAGATTAAGGAGGAAGGAGAGAATGGGAAAAAGGGGAGTGAAGACCCAAAGAACACGGGGAACGGACAAGAGGGAGGAGAAAAGAATAATAACTCAAAAGAAAATGAAATAAAAAAGGAACAGAGCAACAATATACCCCTAGCAAAGGTAGTGAAAGCAGAGGGAGGGGGGTTGTACCCTTTAAGAGAATTAGGAGAAATAGAAAGAGGACAGTTCAGGGCGGCTGAGGGGTACTCGAACCCGGCATACAGCCCGCCACCATATGTGGCTCATGGGAAGATGCCAGCAGGGGAGGGGAGGACTGGAGAAGAACAACCTGTGGAAATAGGACATGATGAGTGGGTAGCTGCGCAGATACTATTAAAATTACGAGGTTCATTAACAGGAGAAGAGAAGGAGGTAGTAAGGAAAATAGACGAGGATAATACCAGGGAGAGTGGAATGAGAGGGGAAGAGCTGTTACGACAAAAGGAAGAGGTTTTGGAGGAACGACTAGCAGAGTTAAGGGATGAGCAGAATGAACTGATCAAACAGCTCGAGAGGGAGGAAAGAGAGAGAGCGAGGGAAAGGAAAGAAGGTAAGAACGAATTGGAAAAAATAAGGGAACGAACTGAGGAGCAAAGGAGAGAAGCTGATAGGGTAAAAGCAGCAGCAGAAAGGGTATCAAGAGCAGTGCTACGAGAGAGGAAAAGGGAAGAAGAAGAGAAAGAAAAAGAAATGGCAATGTGGAAGAAGAGATTACTATCAGAAACGACTAAGAAATACGAAGAAGGGAGGGTGATAAAGAGTATATTTGAAAGGGAGAGAGTGACATGGGAAAGGAAGAAAGAGGATGAAAGGATATTGGAAAAGGTGAGTAGTGAAGTAATGGAGGAATTAAAAAGGAAAAGGGAGGAAATTGGTAGAGAGATGGAGGAGAGAAATGAAGGGGAAAGAGAAGATAGGAGAAGGGAGAGTGAAGTAAGGGGGTATGTATATAGAGACACAGAAGTAGCAACAACATCAGCACAAAGGGGAGTGGTTGGTAAAGGAGAAAAGGGAGAACCGGACCTAATAGACTTAAAAACAGTAACAATCAAGGGGAAAAAGACAGAGTGGGGGCTGCCGTGTATGAATGACTTTTGTAGTGAGGAAGAAGAAGGAATGGATAAGGAAGGAAGAAACAGTGAAAGGGAAAGCCTAGATAAGCTATACACCACCCGGACCAATACAGACTCACCATGGATCTGTAGGAGAAAGGATGAGCTGGAAAGAAGTGAGGAGGAAGAGCAAGGAATAGCGGAAAGACAGACACATGAAGCCACACCGCCACCATCATCCCCTCTCCCATCCCACCCTACATGCCCAACCACCTCACGCTCATTGCGTACAATCAAGCTTGCGCCCTTCACAAACAAATTGACACCCTATGCAGGTCGGCTTAGAGACCTCCCTAGACGCAGGCAGGAAGGACGAATACACCCGCCCACATTAAATATAGGAAATGATGGAAGAAGGGGAAAAGATGGAGAAGAAAGAGTAACGAGCAGGGGAAATACGGACGAAATTGACGATGTAGGAGAGAGGGAAGAAGAGGAGGGGTGTGAGGACTCGATTTTATGGAACCCAAGGGGCAAAACGAGACACAACTTAATGCCACTTCTGGAGAGGGGAGGGGTTAGACCGCAGTACGTCCCTTGGAAGCATACAGACAAGGAGAATATAAAGTGCAGGCTCCCATCATTAAGTGGAGGTGCGGGTAAATGGATATATGAAATGGAAAAACACACCGCAGGACAGAAACTGGCAGCGGGAGATGTAAAGGGCCTTCTAATATCGATATTAGGGGATGCAGCGGATGACATTTGGAAGAGAGCGGGATTCCCTGGGGTAACAACAGCAAACACATCGCACGATGGGGCACCATTCGCAAACTGCAGACATGCACTATGGCAGGCACTGAGGGTACAGTACCCAGACACATCAGACATAGGAGCAATTACCTCACGCAAGATGCGTGAGAACGAAGATCCTGTTGATTATATCCAGGAAATCCAAGAGAAGTGGCGCATGGAAACTAGAGAACAATGGGACAAAACACCAGCAATATTTTATCATATACTAGTACAAGGGCTCCCAGAAGGAGTTCAGAAACAACTGAAGAAAGTAGTGGGAATGGGAGCAAAAGCATGGCCAGAAATACAACTGACAATAGTGCACCATTGCAGGACATGGCAAGGAAAAATGAAACAAAAGGAAGAGGACAGGAAAACGGAAGAGGCTAAACTAGTACAGAAAAAACTTACTAAATACACAATGGAAGGGGCACTAATAACTACACCTACAACAATGACCCAAAGCCCCACACAAGTAGTGGCTGCACAAGATCCCTCCCAAATACCACCCTCACAGACTATAACACAACAGGTGCCGCCACTCCAACCATACACGACCAACATGGGAGGAGGATACTCAATGCCAGGAGCTGGGTATTATAATTACAACAGGGGAAGAGGAGGAATTATGAGAGGGAGAGGATACGGATATAACACACAACAGCAGGTGGGAGGACTTAGAAATTCCTACCCCACCGGACAACCAGTATACCAGGACAACACATGAAGCTTTCCATGGCAGAGCAGGGAACCACCGGTGTGTTGGAGTTGTGGATTAGTAGGGCACATGTCACGCACGTGTAGAGTAAGACCAGGAACACCATCATGGAGCGAACAGGGACAACCAAGGCCCACACAGGAACAGCAGGGCATACAACAACAGCAGACGTTGCAACAGGGAAATGAACAGCAACAACTATTAACACAACAACAGCCACAGACATATTCACTGCCACAACAACAGGTAGCGATAACACAACAACCCCAAGCACAACAAACACAACTGGGTAGGGTGACGGTCCTGGGACACAACCCTTACACAGGAAATGGTCAATCGTTGTACCCTCAATAGGACAGCCCACAGACGGCCTTGGTGTGTCCCATCCTGTCGGTAACACCTAATAGTGCGGAGGAACCACGCATAGAGGTAACGATAGGTGACAAAAAATTATCATTCCTTGTTGACACCGGGGCGACCCGGTCTTGCATAAGGGAAGGTAAATTTAAGATGTCGGGCGAAGCCATGAACACCCAAGAATTCTCTGGGGCTAGAGGGTTGGTTCCTTTTACTGATAACATTCCCTTATCTATAGGAGATTATGACATGTCAGTACCACTTTTATATTATAGTGCCTCACCAGTAAATATACTGGGGAGAGACATCATGAACAGGTTGAATATGACGATCTCCTTTACGGAGGACGGCATAATTTGCTCTACTCCAGGAATTAACATGCTCACAGCACGACAGATTATGCAAGCATACTGTGGACAGACAGCGATTAGGGCTGAGCCAGTAGATGGCGAACTATTTCAGTACGGGACAGACATGGCATTTGCATGGATGCCAGGGATAGAGGGAAAGATCTGGAGGAGGCCAGCAGCCTATTTGTTCAGACCAGAAACACCAGTCAATGAACCAGAAGGAAAGGTGGTTCCAGTGGACATTGAGAGCATTATAGCAACAGCTGATTACATTGCTGTACATGCCCAAGACAGAGAAGGAATAGCATGGAGGGCAGTGATAGCACTAGCAGAAGGATGTAGACTCACCCAGGTGTCAGATGAGGAGCTGTTCTCAGAAGGAAAGGAGGAAGGTGAAATGGTGTTTATGATGAGTGTGGAAATATGGCTAAGAGTGGCGTACAAACAAGTGGCACAGAAAATTGCAATGGCACTTGAGGCACCCACATCCACCCCAGTTCCCTTCTTTGAGGAGGATATGACAAAAGTACCCACATCATTATGGACTACTAGCCCCTATGATGTGGGGTGCATAAAAAGTATAGGGGGAGTAAGGATAAAATTGAAAAAAGGTGCAATACTCCCCAAAGTGAAACAGTACCCACTATCAAAAGAGGCAGATGAGGGCATATATGAAACCATAACGGCCCTTATAGATAATGGTATATTGGTCCCCTCAGAATCACCATGTAACACGGCTGTATACCCAGTGCGCAAGGCTAGAGGGGGGTCTTGGCGCTTCATACAGGATCTCAGGCCCTTGAACAACATAGTAGAAGCAGAATACCCCATAGCCGCGAACCCGGCCACAATATTGGTTGGCATTCCAGCAGAAGCATCACGATTTACAGTGATCGACCTTAAAAATGCTTTTTTCTCAATACCATTGCACCCAGACTCACAAGATCTGACAAGCTTCACTTACAGAAACACAAAGTGGAAACACACCAGATTGCCACAAGGGTACTGCGAATCACCCTCAATCTTCAACAGAGTAATACAGATGGATTCGGGTAACATTGAAGTGGAAAGCACAGTGTTGCAGTATGTCGACGACATAATAATTTGCAGTACAAACGAAAGAACATGCAGAGAGGACTCATTAAAGATGCTGACAATATTGGCTGAAAAAGGTTACAAAGTAGACATGGAAAAGTTACAGTACTGTCAAGAACAGGTACTTTACATTGGTCAGCTCATATCCCAACATGGAAGAAAGATTGCAGCACAAAGAGCACAGGCCATTTCAAAAACGCCAGTGCCACAAACATTGAGGGAACTGCAGCAGTTCCTGGGTCTGTGCAACTATTGTAGAGCATGGGTATTTGATTACAGCTCATACATAGGACCCCTGCTTGAGGCGTTAAAGGAAGCTAATAAAGGGGAGAAAAAGTTGGGGTGGACAATGGAAATGAAAGAGGCTTTTGATGAACTGAAAGATGCGATATCAACTGCTCCGGTACTGGCAACCCCAGACTATGAACGACAATTTTTTATATTTTCACATTGCGACTCAGCAGTAATGAAAGCAGTGTTGGCTCAAAAAACAAGCATGGTCTACAAACCAGTAGCATTTTACAGCGGCCACTTAGATCCTGTGATGTTAGGTCATTAACCTTGCGAACAAGGTCTCACCGCAGCTGCTTTTGTGGTAGAGAAAGCATCAGCAATCACCATGGGGTGCCCAACTACACTATTTGTGGAACATGCACTATTTGCAATATTGAATAAACCTAAGTCCACCCTAACCACGCAAAGGGCATCAGGTTATGAGATCATCTTATCTAGAGCTGAACTATCAATTGTTAGATGTAGCACGATCAACCCCGCAAGGTTCCTAGCAGAAGTAATTGAGGAAGGAGATTATGCCCACGATTGTACGCAAATAACTGAAATGTACTCATGTACTAGAAAGGTTGAAGAAATCGCACTAGAGGGAGGTGAGCTCCTGTTCATTGATGGGTCATCAACTATCGACCAAAGGGATGGTATAAGGAGGACTGGGTCAGCAGTGGTAAAAATGATGGAGGTACAGGTGTGAGTGGCAATGAAATGTGTACAACTACCACAGCATTATTCCGCTCAAGCAGCAGAACTAATTGCACTAATCTTGGCGTTGAAGGAAGGCTTTGACAAACGATTGACCATATATTCCGACAGCGCATATATTACGTCCACTGTTCACTCAGGGCTGTCGAAATGGAGAAGAAGAGGGTTTAGGAGAGCTGATGGCACTCCAGTGCAACATGCCCTCCTATTGGCTGAACTAATTGAAGCAATAAATGACCCCCAAGAATTAGCTTTGGTCAAATGCACCACACACACCAATGGTGAAGACCACATTTCAAAAGGGAATGCAGCAGCAGACGCACATGCGAAGTATGCTGCATATTTTGGTGAGATATGGAACCCCCCAGAGTCAAAGAGAGGGAGAGGGAGGGGAAAGGCTAAGGAGATGTTGATAAGAGAAGGGTACACCCATCTCCCAGCCACACAGATAATGGAGCTACAAGCGGCTGCACCAATGGCAGAAAAAGAAATATGGGTAAAAAGAGGATGCACAATGTCACCAACTGACGCACTATGGCGCCAGGGTGACACTGGAAAGATTGTAATACCACTGGCACTATTGAATACCAACTACACCACCCAGCCCACACAGGCAAGGAAGTAATTGCAGCACGAATTAGGGAAGACTGGTTCTGCCCCGAGTTAAATTCTCATGTGTCAAATTTTATCAGCAATTGTCTCACATGTCAACAGTTTACGGCCGGTCACACTCTGAAGGTGATAAGAGGTACTATACCCCGGCCAGAGGGACCCTTCCGACATCTCCATATTGACTATGTTGATATGATCAACGTATGTCAAGGAAATAGGTATATGATTGTAGTAGTATGCCCATTCTCGAGGTGGATTGAAGCAGGGCCCTGTTCACACCCAGATGCATTCAGAGCAGCTAAATTCCTAGTGAGGGAGGTCTTCCCCAGGTGGGGGTGGGGAGTGTGCGAGGTACTGCGGTCAGATAATGGCCCACATTTCGCAAACAAAATGTTCCAGCACATCACATCCTTACTGAACATCAAGCATAAATTTGCATGTGCATACCACCCACAGGCCAACGGTGTATGTGAACGCCTGAATGGCCTATTAAAGGAGGCAATTGCAAAAATACAGCAAACAACAAAGAAGAGTTGGTTGTATTGCCTTCCATTAGCCCTATTTGAGCTAAGGAATAGACCAGGTTCCGACCACCACCTCACCCCTCACGAGGTGGTTACCGGACGTCAAATGCGCCTTCCCCTAACGCCAACATCAAGAGCATTTACCGACCACGAGAGTACTGCAAAAGTCCTTGGTGATGAAATGTACCAATATGTGTCTTCTTTGATTACTAGTGTAGTGTTTGTGTCTCAACAGCTAGAGCGCACGCGGGCGGCTCTAACAGCAATCAACAAGAAGACGCGAATAAAGAATTGGAAAAGGAAAGAATGTGCAAAGTTGCTAAAGGTGACCACGTACTACTTCGCAATTTCAACAGAAAGTGGAACAGCCCACGCTTCACTGGCCCCCATCTGGTAGAGGAGGTATCAACGAGAGCAGTAAAGCTACATGACAAACGTGCCTGGAACCACCTACACGACGTAAAGATCTACAAACTCCAGACCCGCCCCAGCGCCACCGACAGGGCCACTGGAAGAACAACAACAGCGTCACCAACGGAGGAAGAAACTTCTACCACAACTAACGGCCTAAGTGTCCCCATGCCCTGCCACCCCTCAGATTCCCCAGAGACAACTACTAGAAAAGAAAAGGGTGATCCCCATACCGCCCACCCCATGGTTACACGATCAAAGAGTAAAGAGACTTCTGCCAGTTGAGCCCCAAACCCTCTGCCCATTGACCCCCTACCCACTGTAGTAATAACTGAACTGAAGGACATTGTCTTGCACATATACACATGTAAACACCTGAATGTTCTCTTTCTTTTCTCTCGCACATGCAGGTACAGCGTATTATTGTACTACTAAGAAAGTAGATAACTAACCAATTCACTGCCCAGGAATAGATGGTACCCTCAGACGATAATTGCCTGGAAGAATTGTCACACCAATTTGTATATGAAATAAAAAGGCCAACGTACCTGAAAAGAAGGAGGGTACGTGTCTACTACACAGCATTCCTCTTGGCCATAGAACATTCAATGCCCCACCTCCAACCATACTTGCCTGCCCTAAGAGATAGATTGCTTAGATTGGCGTGGCAACAGCTCTTCGCCTGGGCACTGAATGACTACTTGATAGGGAGAGCTTAAAAACGACAAACTAACACTAATAACAAGCATATTAAGAATTTTCAGGCGGGCAACTGTAACGTCGCAAGAATAAGCTGCCAGACTGCAGCAAGGTAAGAGCAAAATGCCGGTGAAATTAGCATCTGTAATAAAATTGATAGGGATTTTAATGATCACCGGGTTCTTGGCTGCCTCTGTATGGCAGTACCGCTATGCTATCGATATTATTGCTGTACCCAAACCTAATACACCCACACCCCCAGCTGCAACAGGTGTTACGTCAGGTGATACTAATAAAATCCCACACAAGGAAAATAGAGTTAAACGCAGCACATACTCAGATAATAAAGGTACTGACAACTACATACAAGATTCAGCACACATCTCAAACAACATATGGTACCAACACATGACCCACATAGGTAAACAGACAACAGAAGACAGCTGCTACGTTTGCTCATTAATCCCATACGCCATGAGCGCTTCTCGAACATTTGTGGCCACGGAGATAGATGAAAAAGTAGCACGATGTATAATATACCTGGCACTGTTCCAAACGAAAGGAAGATTTCAAGGGACAGTGGTGCAACTGGTGTGGAAAACACGAGATACATATCCATATGAAAACAACTTCCTCAAGACTTATTTGAGTTACCACAAGAGCAGTTTACATGCTGAAGGATTCAGATACATAACAAGTGGTCCTGAAAAAGGAGAAACAAAGAAAGTAACACTACAGTACCTACCATGTGATTGGTATGCCACTGAAGTCCCTGGTAAAAACGGATGTTGGGAAAGACCACTGGTGATAATAACAGGGAAGGTGTACATGAACAACAAATGGGACACAGGAGTGGTTGGCAGCAACATGGTAACAAAAGAAAATATTTCAACTATTGATGGACACAACCATAGATGTTGGATGACTTGGGTCAAGTACGTACCCATGCTCACGTGGATGGAGAAGGATAAAGACCCAATAACAATACTGCCGCTAACTGCGCCTAAGGTATGCTACCAACATAAAGGGGAGGTGGACGTAGGATACAACACCAACTGTGAAAGCGTGATGAGTTACCTGAGAGGGGAGCAGGAACAGCAGTAGTAATGGACCATTATTGGGCCTGTGGAAAAAAGGCATACCACACACTGCCCCCTCTGTGGAATGGTATATGCACAATGGTGCACGTTAATGGACCATCACTAGTGGGACCCCAGAAACATGTCAATACGGCGAACTTCCCCAAAATGGATGAAGGGAACAAAAGGAAGAAGAGATCTGTACAACCTCAGAAGGGGCCAGAGAGCAAAACCGACGGCAATAATACTGTCCTGAATAGAAAGAAAAGACAAGGAGAACCTCTGACAGGAAATTACCTATGGGGAAGGTCGGAAACAGCACTAACTTCAATTCCACCTGAGCACAGACTATTCAGCAGAGCAGCAATGTTCTTCTCCTCGATAATACATCCAGGACTACAGGCTTACGCAAACGCAAAATGGCTCCAGATAAATCGATGGGAAATAATGATGACTATTAATTCTACGGTAAATGGGTTCAATGCAATAAAAGCGGAACTGCGAGCTGTGAGGATGGTAGCACTTCAGAACAGATATGTACTGGACCTCCTCACAGCAATGGAAGGAGGAGTTTGCGCTAAGATAGGACAATCATGCTGCACATTCACCCCTGCCAACGATGCTGACAATGGTACACTGACAGAAGCAGTTTTACAATTGACCCAGATGCACTCAAAAATGATGGATGAAAGTAAAGGTGTGAAAAAGGATGAGAGCTGGTTTTCAATATTATGGTCATGGATGCCATCTTGGCTGTCAGATGGACTGAAGATTATAGTTGGATGCATTATTTTGGCTGGAGCTGCAATGATCTTAGTAAGATTTTGGAGGGCCCGGAAGGCACGAACCACTAACGAGATGATCGAAATGGTTGGTATGCACCCCTTGATGCCAGCAGATGACGGTCAACACACAGGCATAATAATACAGGAAAGAGAGAAGTTGCGCAACCAGATCATCACCAACCACCTGGACCCACCATCTGTGAAGCTCGAAAACCCAAGAAACCCAAGGAGCTACATAGGGAAATGGGTATACTGCACTCCTGGAGGAACCTGTGCATGTATGTATTGGTCATTTGAAGACCATGTTAACCAGTATGGACATTTGGGAGGAATAACTAAAATATGGAGAGTAAGAGGAGATAAAGAAAAGGATATGTTTGTGGTCGACAAGTCGACCAGAGGGGGGACTGAAGTGGGAGAATGGAAGAACAGGCTCCCACCCTTCCCCTCTCGCGCTTGGCCTAGAGGATCACGGCCTAGACACCCGCCACGAGAGGAGTTTGCCTATCTAACAGACGAACAAATGCCCTGGTACAGGAACATACGGATGTGCCCACCCACCTGCCCAGCAGCCCGCCCTGTCCATGCCGACACCTGCGGCATGGATCAACTCGACTAAACCTACACGTCGTTAGAGATGCCATGACGACCTAGCCAACGGTCAGCACACCTGTGCAAACATGCACACCGGACACTCCCACACCAATCTACACGAAGAACATACTCAGTGCTATGACGTAGGCGACAGACATACCCACGGACGTGCATCTTTATTATTTTCCACATAGGCTCTCAAAATGCAGAAACGCAAGACGCATAATGAACTTATCTAAAAAGGCTTGCTCACGCTTCTTCTAAGAACCATGTACCATAATGAAGAATATAATGGTGACACGATACTGAGGATAGAGCAATATGATACTGTAATCTAAAGCGCTCTGCATCAAACGGTTCCACCTATGCACCAGGCCCAAGTAGGCCGCAAGCAAAAGCTTCCATGAACATTGAATGAGCAAGAGCTCGGTTGCTGACCCTGCAGAATGAGCCCGGCGAAAGCACACCGCCAAGGGCACGATGTTGCAATCTCGCACGCCGCAAGCCGACGCCAAGGTCGCACCTGCAAGATAAACCAGACACACAGTGGGAAAAACAATATTAATTATGATGAATTTTGCCTCAAACACGGTCCCACCTCACGTGACAAGGCCAAACCTCACAGGATGCCAAGGCCAGGAGGAAGGAGACGCCTGAATCCCACGTTTCAAGACACAGGCAGATACAATTAAAAGACTCATTGGACATCTGCAGCAGTGGGAGTAGTCGACCTCCCAACATATGAATAAATCCTCACATTGTTTACACCTACCCATAGTAAAACATTGTTGCAAATGACAGGTGCACCGCGAGCTGGGAACAGCGATGGTCCCTGACTGGGAGGCTCGTGTGTGGACCAATCAGAACATGGGGCTCTTATCACTGAAGCCATTAACATTGACCAATCCTCAGAGGTCTCCATGTAACAATTTTCATGTATCAATTTGAAGGGACAACCCAAGTATATCACCTGACTAACCCTTAACCACTAATAATGCGCTCTATATGTATGCTATACTAACCCTACCACTCGAGTAACCAATCCAGAGTGGAAATAGGTTTTTTGCTAAACTTTCTAAGGTGACGCAAGTAGCGCGTCATACTAAGGTAAAAAGGGCCTGCGAGCCCCACGATTGTGTGTGCGTCAGGACGGACGCGTACGTTCCTTGACCCATCCCTGCCGTTTTGTCTAATAAACAGCAGAGTCACCTTGCTTCTTGCGTGTGTCTCATACTCTATCTCTTTTGGGATATACGGGAGGAGTTGGGGCCTCCCTGCCCGGAGGTCTGCGGACGGCCCGGCCGACCCCGGCAGAATTTCCCCCCGACAGTATCTTTAACAAAACAATGCATGCTGCAAAAATATAAGCATAGAAGAAAATATAAAAGAAACAACACACATATTTGAAGATGCACCACCAACTGGACAACATTCTTGACCAGTATACAATTCCCCCAGTACATTCCAGAAACACCACAGAAGATGCATTGGAAACATATGAAATGTTTCAAGCTAAAAGGTCTCCAATGAGTACATAGGTAAAATATTTAGAAGCATATTGTTTTCCACTACCCTTTCCTATAGTTTAGTTTAGTTTAGTTTCTTTGTTTATACCAGGGTCCGAACCCTGAGGTAACTGGGCGCCAGAGACTTAGAGCAAAATGTTACATATTATATGCATATATCAGAGTATACGAAAAACAACAACAGCAACAGTAAGTGCCAGTGACCGGGGTTACATGATGGTCGTTGTTTAGGTAAAATGGGCTGCTATCAGATACAGTGATCATAAACAGATAGAATACTTTTATGCGAGTACATCAGATGTTAGTAACTTTTATCAGTGAGCCAGGTCTTAACTTTGGCCCTAAAGGTCCAAAACGAGGGTTGCACTCTGAGGTTGACAGGGTAGGGCATTCCACTGTTTGGCGGCTAAGACCAGGAAGCTTGACCTGCCTGTTTTTTTTTTTAGATTGAATTGGGGAATGGTGAGGCAGTGCAAATACATGGTTCTAGTTGGTCTAGCTGAGTGGTGTTTGTTGAATTTTACTGCCAAGTACTTGGGTGCAGTGTTCGTTAGGCACTTATGGGTAATGACAAGTGACCGAAGGGTGTTTCTGTCTCGTACTAGGAGCCAGTGGGTGTCCTGTCTAAAACTAGTGATGTGAGTGGATCGAAGGATGCTCACTGCAGATCTTAAGGCATTGTTTTGGAGAAATAGGAGTTTGTTAAGGTTGCGTTCAGAGGTGCTGAGGAAAGGGGTGTTATAGTAGCCGATTCTGGATAGCACTAGTGCTCTAGTTAAGGTAATGCAGCTATTGGGAGATAGGAATGACTAGCAAGCATTGATCAACTTATTGGTGTAGGTAGTTGAGGATGCAGTGGCATTCACTTGCTTTTTGAGTGATATTGTGGAGTCTAAGTAGACCCCCAGGGTCTTGATTTTTTTAAACACTTCGATCAGGTTTCCATCAATGTTGATGGATGCGTATCGAGGGTCTCATTTGTTTTGTCGTTGTTGGGATCCGACAAGCAAGAGCTCAGTTTTCCGGTTGTTGAGACATAGGCTGTGGTCTGCCATCCAAACCTGGATCTCCAAGTATAGATCATTAATCAGTTTCGAGTCCTCTTCATAGCACCCTGACAACCTAATGAGAACTTGGGTATTATCAGCATAATTTGTATATGTGATGCCCAGATTATCAAGACGGTCAAATAGGAGCTTTGTGAATATATTGTTTAGCGTTGGCGATACGCACAAGCCTTGAGGGACACCGCAATAGATGGGAATAGGGTCAGCTAAAGCCGAGGGTGTGAAGACCCTAGTGGTGCGATTAGATAGGAATGATTGCATCCAGGTGGATTCATCACTAGAGAAGGAAACTGCTGTCACCAGGTGCTTGATGAGGATCCGGTGATCAACAAGATCGAAAGGTGCCGATAGGTCTAGTAGCAGGAGCATGGCCAGCTTGTCACTGTCCGTTTGGATTTTAAGGCCCAGGAGGGCTGTTTCTGTTCCATGCCTTGGCTTAAAGCCCAATTGCCTGATTTTTAAGAGGGGCATGGCCCAAGCCTCCTTAAAACTGTTGGGTACTGAGCTAGTTTCAAAGGATGAGTTTATTATGGCAGTTATGAAGGGGGCCAAGTACTTGGCGCCTTCCTGAATGAATGTGGCTGGGCATAGATCCCCTTGGCATCTGGAAGGTTTGAGGCTTTTGATGATATTTTCTACTTCTTTAGGTGAGACCGGAGAGAAGAAGAAGGGTGGGCATACAGGGGTCCTATGGTTAGGAGGTTGGGAGGTATTGGCAATTGGCATTCTTGGCCAAGCTGTTCTTTTTATTCTCAATTTTGGATTGGAGCAAGGCAATTTTGTCTGCGGGAGATTTTTGTATTTTTGTGCACCAGTCTACGTCTTTCACACAAGCTTCTGAAGAGCTGAAAGAACTCTGGGAATGACATATCATCTGACAAAAATTGTAGAGCCTTGGTATCAAAATGCTCTCACGTAGAGAATGCAGTTTTGATCGTTTAACAGGTACAGTCTTGTATGGAAAATCTGAGAACAATCTCTGTCTAAATCATGGTTCAGCTTCATCACAAAAAAGAGTACTTAAATCCTACCAAGAAATCAAAGAACCTAACAGTAAAGGTATTATAAACAATCATCTGATTGACACTACTATGCTGGCAGAGGGCAGGTGAAGGGGGGTCGTAGCCACAGCCTAACAGCTCCTTCAATCCACAACAAACGCCCTTTGCGCGCCGGGCTTAGCACTACTATCCAAACAGAAGTATTGCTTTTGATAATATATGTCTATATGATAAAGCCACAAACTATACCTACACAAATAATATTATACCAAATGAGACAACTCGCATATACTCAGTATTGACTCATGAGGAAAGTCGAGTAAGATGCTCAAAACTCAGTCTAATTAACCATGTAAATTCATCATTTAAATCTGTGCAGTGAAGGTGGTGATTCAGCGCTGCCAAGGGGTACGTGCCTACCAGTTGGGGGAATGAGGGGAGCATGATGGGGGATCCAGAGGTGGGGATGAGTTATCATTGAGAGCTGTTATAAATGTGCTCAGGCACATGTGCATCTCGAGACGTCTGGGCACAAGACCTAGGAGGCGGTGCTCAAGGGAGGACATTGGGGTCTTCGGGAGTTTGGGGTATGGGCAGAGGATACAAATTATAATATATTATGCAGGGAACCACCTAATCACCATTGTAGGGCGAGAACCACAGGTAAGTAAATCATTTGGGTTTAACACTGACATGCCCTTCATAGAGGACAAATACAAATTTCACAAGCATTCCAAAGCAACGGCCTGCTGGAGGAGTGTTGCAAGCTGACTGTTCACAGGAGAGAGCAGTTACTGGGTAAGGGGACTATAAGAAACATACAAGGCCAGTGAGACAGGCTCTAAAATGATCGCTGTGACCAGGGAAAATTAAATACATAAAAACATGCTCTGGGAAGTACAGCCAGAGTCGTGTCCGCGGTTTCAAATGGCCCCTTGGCAGGTGGGCCTGGGAAGAAGGATATGGGGCAAGGGGATGATAAGGGAGGGAGCCAATCAGAAGGTGAGTTTTAGTGTCTCTGAAAGGCAACAAATATGTTGTGTTCTCGCTGATGTCTGCCAGGCACCTCATTGGTTGGATGTTGTGTGAATGTTTCCCTTCCGACAGTCTCAGTATGCCTTGTGATTTTTATGTGTGGTGACCAATGGAAGAATAATAAATTCTGGAGGTCAGCTCGATTTCTTACTGCAAATAAAAAGTAATTCTTGGGGTGGATCAGGAGGAATGTGGCACCACATGGGTGGTGGTGAACAGAGGCGTCAAGATTGTTTGCTCCATCATCTCTGATTAACCTATGTCTAGCTATAGGGGACTGATGTTTTCCCACCAATCAGCTTTGTAGAATGTTTAATGTTTTGCAAAATTAATCACAACTGTTTCTGACTAAGTAAATAATATTTAACTGTATAAAAGATCTAGCTGAAATGGGTGGTTTTGTCAGCTCCTATTAATCAGTTCTGTTTCACTGTGCTGTTTGATTTGTGCATTCCCAGCTGTAATAAACAGTGTTACTTCTTGCATGGTGTACACTCCTTGCTGATTTCTTCTGGTATCCTAGTGATTATGTGTTTGTGGAGGACCCCTGATACAGCTTTAGAGCATAGAGAACTGTATTACATTGCTCTACTGCAACTATTCAAGCCTTGGAGAAAAGAGGAAAAATTGTTTGGTAACCATAACACATTTGAAACTGCAGTTAAAACAAATGAGTTTAAACAGTACAAAGAAATGTTAGACAGTGAACCCCTACAAGAAGAAGAAATTGAAACATTACTAGATAAAAACACTCGGGAAGGCCGTCAGTCATCTCATACAGGAAGCAAATCACCACTTGGAGAAGCACTCATTCAAAATGAAACATAAATGGCAATTCATGAGATAGAAAACACCATGTATCAGTCCAAACAATCTAAAGAAGATTGTTCAGTGCTTAAATCAAAGTTAAATGATGAACAATTCACTATTTAACTAGAAGCCAATGAAGAAATTGAACATGTGTTTAAACATGAAAATAATATTTGCAGTTGTAACGATTGCAAACATCTGCTCTTGTATGTAAGTGGTGAAGCTGGGTCTGGCAAAACCCTCTTAATCAAAATAATCAGAAAATGTTAAGAAGACAATACAAATAACGGTTCGGCTGTTGTAACAGCCCACATGTGTCTAGCTGCTTACAGCATAGGAGATGTAACTCTGCATCAGCTACTCCTCCTCATAGCAGAACATCAAAGGAAATTAGCATATTACAAATTGCCAGCAGAAGCTGCGACTGAAATACACAGAATTCTATTACAAATGAAGGTTCTGCTAGTAGATGAAGTTAAGCATGGTTTCCAACCTAATGCTTCACTTAATTCATCTAAGAATGCAAGAAGCCCTACAAACTGGATACGAAGAACTATTCAGAGGAAAGCATTTTCTTGTTTTTGGAGACCTCCTACAGTTAACATCAGTTAAAGGGCAACCCGTATTTAAAACATTAGGATACAAGAAATGTTGTTATACACTCGACAGCATAGGCAATGCCAATTTGAGGCATCATTTGTGCTACAGAGAACTTGCATAAAACATTTGCTAGTCTGCAGATCCAACATATGCTGTCACTTTAAAAAGCATTAGAACTGGTATGCTTCCTGAAGGTGCAAAGTCATGCTTGAAAAATACACGAATAAATGAGATGTAGGGACAAAACACACCTGCCCATGATGTAATGGAGCAATTAACTCAACAAAATCAAAAATGTATGTGCTTAAAGCCAACCCTTGCAAACACTAACCAATTCAGTGAAACAATGCTGAAACAAGAGATTCAACCCATGGTCTATATCAGCTGCACAGACAAACTAGAAGTGCATGGCATGATACTGCCTATGTGACAACTAGCAATGGCATGGAAAATCTATCTCAAACACAGCTGGATTGAAAACGATATATTAACTCAGTGCCTAAACTGCAGAGTGATACTAAAACACAACCTTGACATAGAACAAGGTTTAGTCAATGGAGCAATTGGAAAATTGTTGGGCTTTCAAACATATCCAAATAGAAACAAACTCCAGTTTGTCATCATTAATTTTGACAAACATGAACAAACTAAAAAAATCCCATGCACCACAGCAAGTTTCCTTCTTTTCAAATATATGTATGAACGCAGAGAACAATGTTCTCTGTCTCTTGAATATGCTGTTACCATTCAAGTCACAGGGTTTAATCCTCCACCATGCACTTGTAGATATTGGCAGCACAGTCTTCAAAGAAGGTATAAGTTTAGGTTGCACTTTCACATCCTTGTTCTGTAACCACTCTATTCTAAGTTAACTGATGGAAACAAGGTCAATGCTGACATTCCTTGCATTCTAGAATATGACAGGCTGCAGGCGCTATACACTCCACATCTTGATATGTACCCTGTACCTATAAATGGAAAACCTCTAAAAAGAAAACTAGTACAAACAGAAACCATAACAGATCTCCCCATAATCCCAGTTAAAAAAATAAAAAATAAGGCAGGACCTTCAAACAAAACAGAGACAAACACTGCTGGTCCTTTTCAATACTGCAGCAAACTGGAGTAATTATCTATGCAAATGTAACAATCTGCTTGTCCAATTTCCACAAATTGTGGACAATATTTACTTAAATAGCTCAGAACAGCTATGTTTGCAAATGCTCCTCCTGTACAGAAATGCCACTAACAACCCTGACACTATCTACTGTGTCTCAGGGATAAGAAATGAATTGGACTGTTCAAGATTTGTTAAATTCACCACAAACACACGAAGAATGACAATAATTCCTAATTTACTGACTTCAAGTACTAGAGACACATTACGTTCCTGTAAATTAAATCTTACAAATGTCATACACTTGGAAACATACATACGTCTCTGCAACCATGTTTCATGAGAGCATATCCCTAATGAACGATTGCATATGTGCCCATATCACATTGTAATGCAATTCCAATTCAACAATTTCTCCAAAATGCAAATCATGGCATATGCTTATTTTGCAACCCAGACAATCTGTCCAAGTGACAAATACATTCACTTGCCCAATATGTATTATTAATGCATTTAAGATATAATGCAGATGGCAGTAAACATAACTGTAAACTCACTATCTTCACACATGCCCAAGTATCTCTTGGCAAAAAAAAAACATTCACAACAGTAGGCGTAATATACCACACTGGTGCCATAACCACTTCAGGCCATTATACTGCATATGTGTAAAAATTAAATGGGTGGTTTGAATGTAACAACACTTCTGTTAATTCAAAACATAGATTACCATCAAATCTAACAAATGCCTACTTAATATTTCTTAAACCCAAATGTAGTCATTAAATTACGCTTTAAATTCAGATTTATGATAATATACAGTTAGAATACACCTTAATTACATACAAAACAATTAAAACATGCCATCATCTTTGTAATTATTTAATACATCCATACTACACTATGCTACTTTCACAATACCATACAGTTACAATACGCTGGGTATCTAGCTCTTCAAAAATAAACAAACACACAAAACAAATATTCCTTAATTACATTACCTTTTAAAACACTTCACCGCTTATATAATTAGTAAATACACCTTTACTATCACTGTACTACTTTCTACACATACAAAATGTCTCTCCCTTTCATAAATGTAACACTGGAAAAAAAAATGAAGAACAAGTTGAAGAAAATGTAAATCTTATTAACAGTAAATGTAGAAAATGTTTTTTTTTAAATCCGCCTTGGAATTTTTCCCCCAGGACCCAATGATTACAACATGCCAATACAACTATATTGTCACACACACATGTTGTAGAACACATGATACATTGAATATAATACTTATGAGGGTAAAAAAGTAAATGTATATGTAAAACCTTATGTATGAATATCCTCCATAACATGTTCTACAAATAACTGAATTTTCTTTTATTTACAAAGACATGCAGAGATTCCCTTGTTACAATGTCCAACTGAGCAAACTATTTTAGCCATGGCCAGTAGCTGCATTATTCCAGGCATTCAGCCTAAAGTAAACATACCATTATGTCCATAGCCAGTAGTCACATTCGGCCATGCCCCGAACAATCTGGCCACTCACCATGGCCACAACAATATATATTGTTAATACTAGTGTACTACTACCCAAACTAAATGTACTATTATACCCATAGCGATTAGCCACATTATTTTCAGCCATTCAATCCATTATTGCAAACATTCAAATTAAGTAAGCATACTGGGGGTAATTCATGGAATAAATGTGTGCCAGAATTTGTGGCGCAAGCGTGAAAAAGCTAGCGCAAATGTGCGAATCGCACGTGTGCGATTCATGGAAGGCCCTGCGTGTGTTTATACCGGGATGTGCGCCAAATCCGCGCTTACTTTACACATCACTGCGACTTTCCAAACGTATGCACGACAGGGACGGGGAAAGCGCACAACTTCTCGTGCACACACCTAAAAAGGGGGTGGAACACGGGGAATGGGGAACAACGCGTGAAAATGTAGGCGTAACGTGGGAAGTACCGCTGGGATACACACGCAACACCCACAGCTAGTGAACAACACGTATTCATGGAATTGAATAGGGAAAATCTGCGCACGTCGAAACACATGCATACGCACAAATACATCCGCCACACAAAAGCAGGCGCAGGTGATCCTGCGCAGCATAAAAGTGCACGCAAACAACAAACAAGCATATACAGCTACGATGAATGTCCCATTCCTCGCAGCAGTGATCGTGGGGCACCGCAGGAGGAGGAGAATAGCCAGACCCTGCATTTCTTTGCCCAGGACCAGCCTTTTTGGGATTCCTGATGACCAGGTCTATGGCAGGTATATGTTTCCACCTCATATCATCCTAGAGCTGGACAGGGAGTGGGAGGATGAACTCACATAACCCACCCTGTGCTCCCAAGCATTGAGCCCCTTGGAAAAGGGGCTCAATGTACTGCATTTTTTGGCCACTGGGTCATTTCAGCGGACAACTGCCATAGTGGGGGGCGTCTCACAGCCCATGCAGTCACGTTGCCTACACCAAGTGTTGGCAATCATCACTGCGTGCCCCTCAGTCCGCAGGCACATATACATGCCCAGAACACCTGCAGAAAGGCAGGCCGTGGTCCTCGACTTCTACAGGGTGGCACACTTCCCCAAAGTGCTTGGTGCCATAGATTGCACCCATGTGGCCCTACATCCACCTAGGGCCACTGAAAACATCTACCGCAACTGCAAGCATTGGCATTCCATCAACGTGCAGGTTGCATGCAATGCCAAGGGAATCATCACCTCTGTCTGTGCAAATTATCTTGGGTCCACCCATGACAGTTTCATATTCAGAAAGTCCGCCCTGAGCCGGGACCTGGAAGCTGGGAAGCATGGCGACACATGGCTCATAGGTGAGTACAAATGCCTGTGCACATGCATGCATGTGACACACAGACAAATACACAAGCCCAACTAATGACAACCATTATCACCTTACCAGGGGACAGTGCCTACCCTCTGAGCACCTACATGATGACGCCAATACGAAACCCCACCACACCACCCCAGGTAAGATACAACGCAGCCCATATTGCAGGAGGATGGAATGGGCCACACTTTCCATACTTTGAGCAATCATCTCAACTGCTCCCCCCTGGTGCTGTGCTATGGGAATCATGGCACGCTCCCACTCAGTTGACCCCGGTGGCACACGGCCACCGCATTGCCGGACACCACACCTGCTGGGCCCAAGAAGCGTGGTCCTTGCTGGGTTGGTGCCGCATGCGGTTGCAGGACTACATCCTTGACCTGATGCCCCAGGAACATGAACAACTGGTTTTGAGTGTGACCATGCACCTGTAACCACCACAGGCAGACATTCCAACCCTGCCTTGCCCCCTACTGCAGGTGTCGCGGCCAGAAGATCATCCAACACAGGATCCTTTACCGGCGACAACACATCATGATGTAGATCCGGCTAAACATAGTGGTCAGAGGATACATCAGAGCCTGACTCAGAGTCAGTTCTGGACACAATGGCCTGGTGCACCAGTGGGTTCTCGTTGGCTGCCACCCCACGACCACCACTGGTTCCTAATTGTTGATGTGAACTGACCACCGTGTCTGGGATGACATCTTCATCCTCTGTCACCAGTGCATCATCACCTGCAACATAAACAAAAGAAACATGAACACGCAAGTCAGTAGCACATACTACACACATACAGATCACAACATTGAAAGCCAACTAATGAAGCAGCCATCTGCAGGTCACTCAAACCCCAACATGCATCCAGTGGCATTGCAATGCAAGGGTATCCCTGAAGCAGAAAAGGATGTGTGCAAAATGTGAAGGCAACGCATGTATTGCATGTTGCACATCACCTTCATCACACACAACCTCTAGCAGGCACATCTCCAAAGCAGAAATGAGAGATGGCAACACCGAGATGGCACGTAGCATAAGCATGGGGAACACACAAATAGCCACAGATGGAAATCAAAACAAACACACCATGACACATGTAACATGCATGTTCATGTGCAGCACTCAACTACCATCAACTATGCAGAGTACATGTGTCACGGAGGCACCTACGCTAGTGCGTTTCTATGCAGTGAAAGGAGGGACCTGGGTACATACATGCAGGTCACTATCACACAGCAGCACTGTGTTGGCATGTTGAAGGTCTGAACTTGGCACAGGTGTGGGTGTGTGCGGTGCATTGCATGTGTAGCCATTCATCTTCAAACATCAACATGTACATAGTGATGTCAATCTGCAAACATGATGGCAGTGTAAGGGCAATTGCAGCCATCATGTGCAGATGGCATGCACCATGTAGCATGGATACCGTGAAACACCCACCCTCTGGGCACTGCATGGCAATGAAAGGTTTCCCACAGAACTGTGCATTGGCAGACAGTGTTGGCATGCGTCTATTGCATGTCTTCAGTCAAATGTCACTACAGCCGGGGGGGCGTGGCCAGCGAGCACGGGATGAGGACGTGATTCCTCGGAGCTCCCGCGGCCGTCAGCCAAATCCTGAAAATATCCTGCTATTTGGGCACCACAACGGCCGAAATTATATCCAGGTGCGGCGGAACCTTGGACGCTCAGGTCGCCATACTACCGACCCGAAACACAGCACCAGTCGGGCACAATTGGTCCGAGAAGCCCGAGACGCCGACGATGGACAAAATGGCGGACTAGGAGAAGGCGCGTAATACGGCGCCAACGGCAAGAAGCAGACACCCTGCCCCGATGGTGCCTGGAGCAGCCGCGCAGGATTACAGCAAAGAGCGGAGGGGAGAGACGAGCCCGTGGACTCCTGCCGGGCGGAACGGATCATACAAGCGGGAGCTGCCTGCAATTGGGAAGGTAGGCGGTCCCCGCTGCTAGCGGCCATATCCTGCCGTGTGCTTTCGGGCGCATACGGATCCGATCCCTGCAGCCCCCGTGGATGCGTTTGGCCGCCGGAGCGGCAGGCGAGGAAAAAACGCCAACTGAAGAAGGCAGACACCCTGCCCAGCTGGAGGGCGGAACGGAGCGAGTTGCCCGCAGTTGGGAAGGTAGGCGGGCCCTGCTGCTAGCGGCCACATCCTGACGTGTGCTTTCGGGCGCACATGAACCCGACCCCCGCCGGAGCGCTACCTCACCGGAGGCAGGCCTGATCCCATACTCCCCCCCCCCGCGTGACAGAGCCTGAGCGGATCCGGGGGAAGGGGGAAAGCAGTTGGAAGTCTGGGGTCCTGGGGACCGGTTTTGGGGGGGCGGCACCGCGACGCACTAAACCAGCAAAAAACACTATATGAGCTGGGTGCCTGGGACGCAATCAGCTCCACAACCAGAGGCCAACAATCAAACATATAGTGCGGCAATAGAGGAGTAGGGTCCTTGCGGAGACACCACAAGGAACACACAAGGAAAGGGGGTACAGAAGGGGGTAATCCCCAGGTGCGCAAACCAACCCACCCATCAACCGTTGGGCGCCAACATATCCTATCAGCTCCGGAACGGGGTGCAGCACCTACCCGCCCTACAAACCGTCCTAATGAACATACGCCGCAAAGCCCTATAAACAGTGCGTGAGTGGGGCCGACCTCCCGCGGTCCACTATATACCTTCAGAAATGGGTAAAGATAAGGCAAGAGGCATGACAACACAGAGCAAAATAGAGCAGTATACGACCCCCGCCCAAGCCCTCCCGCCGGAGCAACCCAATACTAGCGCAACACCAGAAACAGAGGAGAACATTTCGATGAAGGATGTCATGAACGCTATAGCAAGTTCGAGAACCTCCATGGAAAAAAAGATGGATGGCATCAGTGCAGATGTGTCATTATTACGCCACGACCTCCAAAAACTCACAGCCCGTACCGGAGAAGCTGAAGGTCGAATATCTGAAACAGAGGACAATTTAAGAACAGTGAACCAGCAAATGTCAGGAGCGCTAGCCCGCCTCAAAGCATTGGAAGAAAGGGTGGAAGAAGGGGAGGGCAGGGCAAGACGAAACAACATTCGGATCCTCGGTCTGCCGGAAAAAGCGGAAGGAGCAAGCATGGAACTGTTCTTAGAGCAATGGCTCGCAGACATCTTTGCCCCCAAGACCTTGTCGAACTTCTTCTCAATTGAACGGGCCCACCGAATGCCAACTGGCGGGCAAATCCCAGGTGCCCCACCCCGCACAGTGATTGCGAAACTTCTGAATTATAGAGACCGAGATGCAATACTCCAAATGGCCAGGGCCAAGGGCACTATAACGTTCAACGGCTCCAAGATAGGTTTCTTCCCGGATTTCACTAGAGAAGTGCAAAGAGCTAGACAATCCTTTGGCCCTCTTAAAAAACGTCTCCAGACCCTCAACGTAAAATACGGACTCTTATTCCCGGCGCAGCTGAAAATATACTTTAATGGAACAACTGTGCACTTCACGGACCCAGCTGAAGCATGGAATTGGGCAGCAAGACACCTGGAGGGTGATTGGAGGCCAGACAGAAGACAAGATAATGGTAGGAATCGCCCGAGACGAGACAGGATGTCCCCTGAACTCCCGCAGCATCAACCCCAGGCACAGCCAAACAGGGACAATGACTGAAATGAAGAATAAGGTACCCACTCGTAGTTACGCTTTGAGACCCGGCGCCATGTTATTAGCCCATGTTAACAGCGAATTAAATGTGAACCCGATGTCTGTATAACTGACGGCCCGGACCACGCAACCCCCACGGCCGGAACAAGGCAACTTAAGATTAAGTAGTGTTATACCACTTGTGGAACAGTTCTAGGTTGATGAGTTGACTGTCCCTTGACAGTCGGTTGTATTCGTATGTTCGGGCGACAGGTACTTCAAGTTGGGGTGGAGTATGGGGTGGGGGATATAAGGGAAAGTTTTAAGGTTGCTTTGTTAGTTCGGATCCATGGCATGTCCAACCACAGACCTGAAAACAACCCTCTGCACATTACACCCTGCTGTACTAGGTATTGGGACCACACTCCCGACAGACACACCGAGGGGAGGAGGCTCTCCCGACACAAGCATCCTGCGTGCCTCTAATGGGAAGCTCTAGATGACACACCCACAATTACACCCACCCCCACCCGATCGCCCCAGGTCCCTCAAGCTGCTCAGTTGGAATGTGAACGGAATGGGCTCTGGGATTAAAAGACGCCTGATTAAACAACTGTTGAATAGGTACTCTCCCGACTTGGCCCTTCTATCAGAGACGCACCTAGCGGGAACACACTGCACCCTTTTCCAGAGAACAAATTACAGGACTGCATTCCATGCAGGGTACACGATGGGATCCAGGGGCACCCTTATTCTTATACACAAGAGGCTCCCGTTCTCCCCACAAGTTGTGGAACTGGACCCACGGGGTCGCTATGTACTCATTCTAGGCTCACTCTGGGGTGAAACGCTGGCCATTGTGTCAATATATTCCCCACCCGGACTGGGCCAGGGACTCTTGGAGGACGTCACCACTCTCCTGGGGAAACACCACCCAGATCGATGGGTCCTGGGGGGAGACTTTAATGATGTCATGTGCAATACTATGGACCGTACCCATCTTAGAGGGCGTAATCCGGATGTTCCCACGAAACTCTCCAACTTTGTATCCGCCCTAGGCCTCCGAGATGTGTGGCGCGAACTGCACCCCCAGGATAGGGGCTACTCGTTCCACTCTGGAGCCCATGGCTCTCTCTCTAGACTGGACTACCTCCTGGTCCCGAACACAGACCTACACAGGGCAATATCCGCAGAATACCTCCCTCGTGGAATCTCGGACCACTCCCCCCTATTAATTGAAATACGAACGCACTCTGTAACTCCCCTTAGAACGTGGAGGCTAAACAGCTACCACCTTGGCTTCCCAGAATTGGTAGACCGCCTTACGGAGGTGTCTGATGAATACTTTGACATAAATATACCAGCAATGGATGACCCGGTGGTGGTGTGGGAGGCTTATAAAACAGTGCTGCGTGGGGAAATCATCTCCTGGGTAGCAAACAAAAAGCGGGAGAGACTCCAGAAAATAGTAGAGGCGGAGGCAGAAATGGTCCAGGCCGAAAGCACGCATATTCTTGACCCTACCCCGCAGACTCAAAGGTCCCTCAAACTAACCACAGAAACCCTTAGAAATATTATGCTAGATAACGCCAAGCAGGCCCACTGGGACACCAGAGCGAGGATATACGAGCTGGGGGACAAGGCGGGTAAAATGCTGGCCTGGCTGGAGAGGAGGGAGGAGGGGAGACGCCATGTCAGAGAGATTGTTGCCCCAAGTGGTGTTGGGTACCAGACGGATGCTGAAATTGCAGAGGCATTTGCCCAGTTCTACGCGGAACTGTACCGAGCCCCGATAACACCTTTCGACCCGACCCTACTAGATGAAATTACACTCCCAGCACTGACACCACAACAACGGGAGGAGCTAGACTCGGATCTCTCTGAATCCGAAATAGCCGAAGCCCTAGCGCAACTCCAAACAGGGAAAACACCGGGCCCTAATGGTTTCCCGGCCGAGACCTGGCAAAAACTAGGGGGGAATAAAATGGCGACCCCCCTTTACAGGATGTTTCTTGGTGCCCGCGACCAGGGCACCCTCCCACCTGACCTATGTAAAGCCACCATTGTGGTCATTCCCAAACCCGATAAACCCCCGGAACAGTGCGCCTCTTATCGGCCTATCTCGTTAATTAATAGCGAGGCCAAAGTTCTTGCTAAGCTCCTTGCCAACCGGCTGCAATCAGTGATCCATACCTTGATCCACCCGGATCAATGTGGCTTTATGCCACACAAATCAACGCGTATGAACCTGCGCCGGCTCCATCTGGCGCTGGAGCGGGCTCCGATCATTGACACCCCTCTCGCCCTACTGGCAGTGGATTTCGAGAAGGCCTTCGACTCGGTTAGGTGGGACTGCCTTTGGGAGGTCATGAGGCGTATGGGGTTCGGAGACAGCTTCTTGAAGTGGGTGAAACTACTCTACACTAACACCCGAGCGGAGGTCAGAGTGAATGGTTGGCCGTCCCGGTCCTTCTCGTTGGGAAAGGGCACGAGACAGGGATGTCCCTTTTCTCCCCTTCTCTTTGCCCTGGCGATTGAACCTCTGGCCCTTTGGCTTCGACAAGACGCTGCATGGACGGGGTTCAGATGGCCGGAAGGACATGAGGACCGTGTCTCCTTGTATGCAGATGACCTCCTGATCTATCTGGGAGACCCGGCTCGGTCCTGCCCCAAGGTGACGCAGATGCTTGCCCGCTTTGGTGTCCTTAGTGGGCTTAAAATCAACTGGGGAAAATCAATCCTCTTCCCGGTGAAAGGCAATGTGCAGGCTGACCCTCGGGAATGTCCGTACCGAGTAGAACCGCAAGGTTTTCGATACTTGGGGATCTGGGTGACCGCGAACCTGACTGAATACACACTACACAATTTTCAACCGATCCTTGACCGCTTTGTCAATGACGCCCACCACTGGAGACTTCTTCCTCTTACGCCCATGGGAAGAGCCGCACTCTTTAAGATGATGACTCTCCCAAGGTTTCTCTATGTCTTACAAAATGCCCCACTAAGGATCCCAGACTCTGACTTTGGGCGGGTTGAATCTCTCTTTCGGGAACTGATATGGGGGGGTGGTCAGCCGAGGATAGCACTGACTACGCTCCAAAGATCGGTCTGGGAGGGTGGGATTGGAGCTCCGCGCCTCCAAACATATTACTGTGCTGCACAGCTGGCAGTGGTCAACGACCTGCTTCATGGAGATAGGGAGCTCCCCCACATCAGGGCCGAGGTTGCAGCCATGCACGATACCGACCCATGGCAACTACTATACCAAACTCTTCCGAGACCCCTTCCACCAACGACCACGGTCCATACCATCGTGGTTTGGAAACAGGCGCATAGATTCGTTGGGTGGGAAAATAGTGTAACTGTGGCACAACCCCTGTGGAGAAATAGTAACCTGCCCGAGATAAAGAAGCTTCAACCATGGCCCCGATGGGTGAGGGCTGGGATTCTGAGGGTTGGGGACATTCTTGAGGAGGGGGATATAGCCCCGTTCGAAACTATCCAGCAAAAATTCCAACTCCCGGGCACTGAGCGATACCACTATGTACAGCTGGCCCATGCCCTAAGAAACCACATACCTGCAGGCACCAATATCCCGGACTACACACCAATAGAACGTAACATATTACCAGCTCTCATCCCCACCAAATGCACCTCCATCCTATATAATGCTATTACATCCTTTGCTACGCCAGAACTCACGACCCTGAAAACTAAATGGGAGGTGGATGTAGGGGTGATAGATCCAGAAGACTGGATCCAAGTACTAATGCACCCAAGGGAGGTGGCCATCTCTTCCAGGATTCGACTGGTTCAATTAAAGATCCTGCACAGGGTCTATTACCCCAGGACGATACTATATAGATGGGGGAGAGCCCTGAACCCGAACTGTCTCCGTTGTGGGAATGAGGAGGGGACCTTCTTCCACATCCTGTGGGAATGCCCCCAAATCCGCACCTTCTGGAGTGAATGCTGTACTGTACTAGGCAATGTCTTGACCCGAAGATTCTCATTTTGGGTGCTCCGGATGAGATTGAACTTACTAAATGGGGCAAGCTGCTCCTGAACACAGCAGCGGGACTGATGAAGCGCAACATAGCGCAGAAATGGGGAGCCCCGGAGTCCCCAACGATGGAGCAATGGGCAACAGACATGAGCATTTGTGCCACTATAGAGCACCGAGTATATACTGCCAGAGGATGCCCTGCTAAGGCGGATAAGATATGGGGGAGGTGGGAAGAAGAAAATGGACCCTAGAACCGGCTGGACCCTGTTGTATGCAGGGAGGGGGATACGATCGGATGGCACTAAAACCTGGGGAAATGTCATGGGAGATTGATACTTGATCTGTTAATGGTTGAATTTTGGAAGGACATGCCAATCCGCACAAGCTGTTGTTGTGTAGTTTTGAATGTAAAACAATAAAAAATGTTTTATCAAAAAAAAAATGTCACTACAGCCGATGAGAAGTTGCCATGATGCAGGACAGATGAGGAACCATCAATAGTACACCCATGCATGCAGAAGACACAATACTAGTTGAACATAGGCAGTGGGCCTGTAACAGGGGTAGCCATGTGCATGACACAGATGTGGACACCCTAAAGTTGTGTGTGATGACACACAGACCCACAGTGAGCATGAAATGGCTGTCCAAATAACATGACACTTGGATCATCCTGGAGACATACTACAATGAGCAGGCGGTCAAAGACACCTATGGTTATACATGGAACACACATGGAACCTGAATGTTCACACATGTGCATGGGGAGCCACTGCCATCAGCACAGTCAGAGTGAGACACACTGCACCAAGGACAAAGGATGTATGTGACATGATATGACATCTCATCAATATTGCCCTCATACACAAGTGGCTCACAGCGCAACCAAGCAAAGGGAGGCGAACAAGGGAGAAAAGGAAATCAAAACAACTATCATACTGGGCACAGTGCCATTCAGAACACGCGAGCGCATGGAGAAGGGATAAAGTGTTGAAGACCCTGGAAGTGGGAGAAGTGGAATGTGCCAAACAGAGGAGAACAAAGAAGGAAAACGAAGTCCAATAATAGAACAGGCATTCAAAAGATGTAGTGCAGCCAGCAAGTGGCAAGTGCAAGATCATTTGGATAGGGCAAATCTGATGTGTGCAGAAGAAGAGTGGGGGACTGTATGGGTACACGTACAGGACCCATAGCAATGGGAGGCTTGGAGGCAGGGCAGCAGAGAGGCAGGGGGAGCAGGTACCTGTACCTGGGCACGAAGGTCAGAGGGTATCCAGGTGGACAGTGCCAACCGAGGAAACTGTTCAGCTGGGGAGAAGAGGGGCTAATGCAGCAGCAAATAGGAAGGTCTTGAGGTGCTTCTGGAAGCAGAGATGTTTCTCCTCAAGTTTCAACATGGCCGGTAGGCTGTTCCAAAGGGAGCTCCCAGTGTAGACACAGATCTGCCCCCAGCTTATTTCTTCAATTAACAACTGACCCAGAGCGTGTGTGAGGTAGGGTGTCCAGTCATTTGGTCGAATGAAAACTGGTCGAATTACATTTGGTCGACGCAATTTGGTCGAAAACCAAATGGTCGAATGTTTTTTTTTAATTATATATTTATTTTTTGGGTTTTCGTTTTTAAAAAAAAGGGTTTTTTAGAAAAACAAAGGGGGTTAGGGGGGACCCCCCCCAAAAAAAAAAAAAAGGAGTGAAAATCAAAAAAAAAATAATTCGACCATTTGGTTTTCGACCAAATTGGTTCGACCATTTGTCTGGTCGACCTATTTTTTTCGACCAAATGTCTGGTAACCATGAGGTAGGGGAGCAAAGGACTCAAGAGGGGAGGTATTGCCAGAGGGATAGTTGAAGGTACTTTGGACCCAGGCCCCAAAAATTCTTGTGCACAATGCAGAGGGTCTGAAGTATCATCCATGCATCCACTGGTGGCCAATGAAAGGATTTCAGAGCTGGAAAGTTAGGATCCCAGGGCTTGAGGCCAAGGACAAGTCTTGCAGTCCTGTACTGTATTAGTGGTAGAGGGCGGAGTGTGGAGGCAGGTAGAATATTGAAAGAGCCTGTCACAGTAGTCCAACCTTGAGCATGAAGATGAACAATAGGAAAGGCACAGTACCCCTAAGGAGGTTAAGCAAGAAGTTAATATATCTCAAGAAACGTCAGAATGTGTGTGGAAAAGGAATGTGTGGAGTCATGGGTGACCCCGAGGTTGTTGGCCTTGCAGGTGGAGGTAGGAGGAGGGCCAAGGGTGGCTGGCCAGAGAGTGAAGGGAAAGGATGGGGAAGGTGTACCGATGAGGAGGATGTCAGTCTTGCTGGCATTCAGACAGAGTTTGTTGGCAGTACACCAATTTCAAATGTCAATGAGGCTATCAGAAATGAAGGGAGGGAGAAGAGGGGGCCAAGGGCAGCCTGGAAATGAGTTGAGTGTCATCAGCATAGCACTGGAAGTTGTAGCAGAAAATTAAAATGCAGTAGGCGAGAGCTGCCAGGTGCTGTTTGTAAAGTCATGCCGAGAGGTCAGACCCCTGGTGAACACCACAGGTAGAGAAGGAGAATAATGAAAAGAAGGAGCCAAGTTGTAGCTGGGAGGGTCTCACACGCCAAACACACATGTCATTGAGTAACACGCATCAATACTCACCGGACGATGCATCATATTCAATCCCCTCTCCCACTCCACGGATTTGTTCTTCAGGGATGAACTCTGCAGCAATCTCCTCATGATGAGTGAGTTCATCCTCCTCTGGTGGTGGCCCACCACCAGTCAGCAGAGACATGGAATAATTGGAGGCACGCTTTTGTTTTGCACTCCGTCAGAGTTCATTCCAATGCTTGTAGCAGTCCTGAGACGTGCGCACCTGGTATCCCATGGCTGTCACACCATCTGCAACATGCTGCCAGTGGACCCAACGCTGGTGATGCGTTGCATGGTACTGTGGGCCCATAAGCATATCGCGTTGGTGTGCCGACACGTAGTCCACAAGGAAGTCCAGTTCCTGCTTGCCAAAAGGCTTCTTCCTCAATGTGTAGGAGGCTGGATCCATTGCTGGGGTCCCAGCCTCTTGTGCAGGAGCACGCTTCCTCCTTTTGGGCAGTGGTACTGACCCTGAGTGGCCAATGTGGCCCTGATCAGTGGGGGCGGTGGTGCTGGTGGACTGGACCAAGGCAGTGGGTTTTGCAATGATGACAGAAGGTCTGGCTTGTGTCTGACTCACTGACGGGTGGTGTTGGCTGCATCTGCCCATGCAGTTACCACCACCTGGCTGCTTGCGGCAGCAGATGTCATAACTGCTCCAGATACCTGTGTCCCAGTCACAGCTACACTGGATCCATGTGACCCGCACCTCCAGATAAGATGGAAATCATCCTGGGAGTCCTTGTCATACTACGCAATATGCGCTGCCTGACCCCGAGCCTGGGTGGTGGTGACCACAGCTGCATCTGCAGCTACCACCACCGGTGGGCTTGTGACAGCAGATGTAAGTTGCTGTTCGGTCATATGGGCACCAGGTTTTGATGCAACAGCTGCATCACCAGGAGCCACAGGGGGTAGTGGCATGTCTGCACCAGCACATGGTTGGGCCTTCCGCCCCAGTGGGGCACCCCTGCCTCTTCCCCCTCTGTAGCCACCCTGGCCACACTGGACTCCCTGTCCCCCCTGGTCTCCGCGCCCACGTGCCTGACCACGCACACCCATGGGAGGATGCCCAGCTTTGCCCCCCTTAGCCTTTGGTGGCCTCCCAACCATGGCACAGATGGTAAATAGCTGATGGGAGGTGCACCCAACAATTGTCCTGGCAATTGGGCAGAAGGGGGCAGGGTACTGGATGGAATAGGTACCCCTGTGCTCCTGCAAGGCTGTCTGTGACCCCTGGGGATAAATGATGGGTCATGCAACACTCAGGTCCCCCAAAAATAGAAAAAAACAATTTATTTTAAAAAAAAGAAATTTTAAAAAAAATTAAAACAAAAAATATTAAAAATACTAAAGAAAAATGTGCACGTGACCCTGGTAGCCCACGTGCGTGGATTTGACCTCCAGCAGTATGGTGTGGCACCCAGGGACGCAAAAAACACATACACATGGAACACGCGGGTTCCTATGACCTCGAAAACGGTACGCGATAAACAGGGGGAACCACAGTGGGAAAAATAGCGTGCGCGACTCACCGCCTGACTTGCATGGAAAAGAAAAAGAAAAACAAACGCACTTGTGCGCGTAGGCAACACCCCGCCAAAATAAGAGGTACGAGCTTCAAATCCTGTGAAGTAATCGTGTGTGATTCCAGAAGAGTAAACACACGCGTCGGTCTCCATGAACAGCACGCACAGTAAACTGCTGGCCTGCACTCACCTTTAACCCGTGCTGAAGTCAACGCCCATGCACAAGGCAATGCCCACGTCACTGGCGTGCTTATGCGCTAAGGCCCTTTCCTTGAATTACACGCATTCACAAACAGACATGCTGTTTTTGCCGTGCAGATTCACTATGCACCCGTGCCGATGGAAATGCCTGTGCACGTAACATCACTTACGTACTTACACGCTAAGGGCCTTTCCTTTAATAACACGCTGACGTGCTGTTTTTTCACGTGCCAAACACTCTGTATCAAGCTGGCCACGCGACAACACACAGAAGACCACGCTCCTGCCCAGAAGGCCGAATTACTGCCCCCCAGAGCCCCAAGCTGCCTCCCACGAGCCATCTGCTGCTGCCTGCCTGCTGGCCACGTGCTCTTCTATTTGGTGCCTGCACGTCAGCCACCTGCAGGGGTCCAGTTGCTGTGACCACCCCTGCTGGAACAGAAGACTCCCGACTGCAGTACTATTGCTCCACAGCCCAGCACCAGGATTCAGTTGCCCACCCACACCTGCCTCGGGGGTTGCCATGTTGGTGCAAACGCCATGTGTGACCACTGGCAACCCCCAGCCAGAGAGGCAGAGGGCTGCCAGCTTCACAGCAGGAGAAGTTGGCATCCTGGTGGAGCAAGTCCTGGTCCATTATGATGCCCTCTTCGGAAGAACACGCGCCGACAAGGATGGACGAGGAGGATCTGGATGGACATCGTGGTTGCCATCAACGCGGACGGGGTGGCAACCCGTGACCTACCACACGTCCATAAGCGCTGGGAGGACTTCAGGTCCAGGACCCTCAGGATGGCCCAGCGCCTCTTGGACACAGCAGATGCAGTGGGGTGCTGGGTCCGCCTTACCAACTACCAGATGAGGGACCTGGAACGCATTCGCCCAGAGCTTCATCTCCATGTCCGCGAGAGACAGACCCGTCGGGAGTCGAGCGGTAAGTGTCCATGCAAACTGATTGGACGCAGTGCATGTTGAGGTGTGCCAGGAGTGTGCAGCTTGGACATATGTCTGAAAAGGCCCATGTATGGATGTATATGTGCAGGGACATGACCCTGCTGCATGTGAGTCCAGTCATGTGTGATGCCCATCAATAGTGTATGTGTTCCAAAGCATGATACACAATTGCATGTGGAGACGCAAACATGTTAGCAGTTCTGTGTATGTACTATGCCATGGTTGGGGTGTGACACATGAATGCTGGTTCCATCTTCATGTACGTGCATGGTGTACATCTGCTTGTGTGTGTCTTTGACATGTGTGCGACTGTGATAAGCCATGGATGCATGTGACACAGACATGTAGGAACCCGTTTGGCAGATGTGACATAGTTGCCCATGATTGCACTGTGACAGGTGGTGGAGATGTACAGATGAATGTCTGTCTGGTGGTGTGTGTGCATGTGTTCAGCACTCCCCATGTTGCTTTCGATGTCATGCCAAACTTCGGATGTTCATGCTGTTGTGTGTGTATGGATGCACTTGCCTGCTGCACCATTCCTGTTAATTTGTGCATGTGTGTGGGTTCAAATGATATGTGTGTTGTGTAGTGTGATGCCATCTGTGAAGTTTGACACTGCCACTCATGTGCAACTGTCATGTGTGTATCAGACCATTGTACAGTGCCCTGATGCCTCTGTTCTGTCTCCTCCTGTCTGCATTGTCGACTGACGAAGAGGGCGGAAATGGTGCTGTGGAGCTCAGCGGCAGGGATCCCACCGCCAGCCGGAGACGCAAGGCCCAGCTCCCCTCCCGGGTAGTGATCTCTTCCGGGAGTGAGGAGTCTGGTGCCACCTCAATGGCCGCAGCTGCTGAGGGAAGGTCCAAGAGGTGGAGTTTGGAGGTTGACTCCTTGACAGCAGTAGGGGCAGCTGAGCCCACACAGGGGCCTATGGAGGAAGATGGCACGGAGTCATCCAGGTTGGTGGGGTGGTTGGTTGAGGAGGAGGCTGTGGAAGCCCCACCCACGTGGCCTGAAAGGGGTGATTTCAATGGTGCTAGTGGTGCAGTCCAGGGGCAGGGACAGGAGGCAGCACGGGCTGCCGCAGAGGTACCTGTGTGTAATCCTGTCCCCGATCCTGTGACTGCATCAGCCGGCACCAGCAGGGATGCCTCAGTCAAAACCCGTTTTCAGGGAGGGGATGCACATTCAACAACTGGCCTTCTTCTCCGTGCAGACATTGCAATCCGTGACCGGATTGAGCCTGTCCTAGCTGGGGTGGCGTTGCGCCAACATGGTATCCGGGATGACGTGCTGGGTTCTCGTCTGGACAATGCACGTCATTTTGAATACCTCTTTGGCCGCATCGACCTACTAGGACAGGTCATCAGCACTGGGTTTATCCGTTTACTGGATCTTCTTGCGACCCCCTCCTCAACTGAACCCCTATGCGCCAGTCATCCTCCGTGCCATCTTTCCGCCCAAGTATCACCTGGGCCCCCTGTGGAGCTGCCTCTGAGCCAGCAGCCAGGCTGGTAGAGGACACATCCCTGCCACAGTCGGGAGTCGGAGGTCCAGCAGGGGTGGCACCCCACCAATTGGACCATAGCAAGAGGAGGACATGCAGGCATCAACAGGCAGGGCACGTGCACGGCAGCAGCAGGCTCAGGGTGGGAGCGATCATGGCAGGCATTGGCTGTTGGGCAGGAGGACCCAGGATTGGGAGTGTCTTCCGTGTGGCAGTGGTTGGGCTGGCAAATAGAGGCAGAGTGGAGGCGGGCAGAGAGGGCACAGCTCACAATGTTTAGGGCGGAGAACTCCATGCGCCTGGCGTTGAGGCGGGCTGTGTGTCTCAAGGCAAATCGCAGGGAGTTGGAGGAGGCCATGGCTAGATCCCTGTGAGACCTCAAGGCCATGGACGAGGCCCACCTCTGGGACGTTGAGGTGGAGTTCGATGATGCCCTGGCCCGGGACATCAAGGAGTGAACCGTCGGACTAGCCCGCCACCTTTGTAAATAGTTATGTAGGTGTAGGTTTCCTTTTTTTAATTTTTCTTTGGGGCTCATGGACTATGCCCCGCCTTTTTATAAATAGTTATTTATTAGGTAGGATTTTGGTTAGGTTTCCTTTGGATTGTTGGGCTCATGGACCCTTGGATATTCATTTGTATATAGTTAAGGACCTGGATTTACTTTATTTTTTGACCCATGGAGGAATACTTTGCGTTTTTTGGAACTTTGGATTTTGTTTAATGGAATGAAGCTTTGGAGCCATTTTACTTTGGATTTTATTGATTACAGCCTTAATTTTTAAAAATCATTTTTGGACATCCAGACTTGGTTATTTTTTTTTTCCTTCTTGTGTGCTTTTGTTTAATTCATTCAGTTTATGATTTAATACAGTTCTTTCCTCTACTTAACTTGTGTGGTCTTCTCTCATTTGTTTTGTGTATGTCACAATGTGATTTTCTCAGCCATGTATCTCCATTGAGTGGGCCTGAGGGACATGTATTCATGGGCATGCTGGTTATTTGGTTTCTATCATGACATGGGGAATTCAATGTGGAGTGGATGGAATGCTTGGTTGGGTGTTTGGACTGGGGTGGTGTGGGATGGGATTTGGGTGGCCATAAGGGCCATGGGTCTGGATCGTGATGACGTGTTGGGTGGGGGGACATGAGTCGGGGCCTGCTGACAGGATGCCGTCAATGGTGGTGGGGTGGGGGACATGAGTCGGGACCTGCTGGCAGGTTGCCGTCAATGGGGGTGGGGCGGGGAAATGAGTCGGGGCCTGCTGGCAGGTGCCCATCACTGGGAGTGGGGCGGGGGACATGAGTCGGGGCCTGCTGGCAGGTTGCTGTCAATGGGGGTGCGGTGGGGGACATGAGTCGGTGCCTGCTGGCAGGTTGCCGTCAATGGGGGTGGGGTGGGGGACATGAGTCAGGGCCTGGTGGCAGGTTGCCGTCAATGGGGGTGGAGTGGGGGACATGTGTCAGGTCTCCCAAGTGCATGGTGACATGTGGCCTGCCTGCGGGTCATGGTCTTGGGTGAATAGCTGGCTGCAGGGCATGCCCAGGGGTGATGGGCATGCCCAGGGTTGTAGGGTGCTTCCCTGTTGTGTGGGCTGCATGTGGGGCATGGGGAGGAGGGGAGGGCAACACCCGGGAGGGCCCACACTGCCAAATTGCATGTAAAACTCCTGCACGCTCTTTAGAATACGTGTACTCCGCTCGCACCAGCGAAATTGCGTGTAAAACTCCCTGCGCACCCCTCAGAATACGTGTACCCCGCTCGCGCCAGGCCTATCGCATGTAAAAATCCCTGCGCACCCCTGGAATACACGCAAGCAGCCCATCCACCCTCCCCAAGCCCTGCAGGCAGCCCATCACCCCAGACCATGCCCCGCAGGAAGCCCATCACCCCTGGGCATGCCCCACAGGCAGCCCATCACCCCAGACCATGCCCTGCAGGCAGCCCATCAGCCCTGGGGATGCCCCCCAGGCAGCCCATCACCCCAGTCCATGCCCCGCAGGATGCCCATCACCCCTGGGCATGCCCCACATGCAGCCCATCACCCCAGACCATGCCCCAGAGGCAGCCCATCAACCCTGGGAATGCCCCACAGGTAGCCCATCACCCCAGAATATGCCCCGCAGGCAGCCCGCAGCCCATCACCCCGGGGCATGCCCCTCAGGCAGCCCATCACCCCAGACCATGCCCCGCAAGCAGCTAATCACCCCTGGGCATGCCCCGCAGGCAGCCCATCCACCTTCCCCATACCCCACAGGCAGGCCATCCACCCTCCCCATGCCCTGCAGGCAGCCCATCCACCCTGCCCATGCCCAACAGGCAGCCCACACCACAGGGGGGTGTGCAGGGAGTTTTATACGTGATTTCACTGGCGCGAGCGGGGTACACGTATTCCGAGGGGTGCGCGGATAGTTTTACATGCGATTTCGTGGGCAAGAGCGGGGTACGCATATTCCGAGGGGTGCGTGGGGAGTTTTACACGCAATTTAGCTGGCGTGAGCAGGGTATGCATATTCCGAGGGGTGCACAGGGAGTTTTACACGTGATTTTGCTGGAGCGAGCGAGGTACGCATATTCCCAGGGGTGCGTCGGGAGTTTTACACGTGATTTTGCTGGCGCGACCGGGGTACGCCTATTCCAAGGGGTGCAAAGGGAGTTTGACACATGATTTCACTGGCGCGTGAGGGCTGTGTGGCGTTTATTGCACGTTTTCGTGGTTGTGGGGCTGTATGCTGGTCCATTGGCCTTTGCGCCATGTAGGGGATTTGTACAATATTTTTGCGCACAGGGCGGGGTTGGGGGCGTAACTGGCACTGCTACAGGGTCGCTGCGCCACTCTGCGCCTCGGCTGGTTATGGATGTAAGAATCCATGAATACGCTGTGCGTGAAAATGGGTTTTGGCGCACGCTGGCGCACGCTCCCTCTCTGTGCTGCCCGCGTGCGCTGCTTCTGTGCTAAAATCTATGAATTACCCCCACTATTGTAAGAAATTCCAGTATCCACATTCAACCCAAACTAAGGGACTGAATCATGGAATTTTTAGCATGGTGTAAAGTGACTTTGCGCTGTTGCAAAATGACTTTACTATGCAAACAAACATCCTGATTCTCAGAGCGGTGCAAGGTGTATTTTTGAAGTGCACAGTATACTGCAACAATACAGGCCCTAATAGTTTGGGCAGTGCGCATTCTATTACTAAAGTGAGTGCCAGAGTAGATGTAGAACATTCTGGCCCTGATTTACAAAATCCTTTTATAGCTGTGCAATCTTATTGAAAAACACTTTGTAAATCAAGCAGGGGACGTGTTCACAGCACTCATCAGTTCAGACACATCACTTAAAAATCAGGTGATCAAAGTTGGGATCAGCAGGACAGATTTACTTTGAGGGGCACTAGAGAATATTGTCTAACCACTTGCCATTTATAGAGCATTCCCAATTGCTTTGTGCCACAAGAAAATATGAATAAGTGGCTGAACACAAGGTAGAAAGTACTGACACATAGGACACGATTACGCTGAACGAGGCTGCCTTAAATGGCTAAAGTACGCTACACAAGACCACCTTACTTTTACATTACATAACATTAAACTATGCAGCTTCAAACGATAGTTTTTTTGTAATCACGTGAAAGAAATATTCCCCGAGCTGTTCGAAGAGGAAATGGGAAGAGTTGGAATTCTGTGCTGTTTAACCTTAACATTGATGGACTGATTGTTATGCCTAAGAACTCCAAATACATTATTCCTATGTTCCCAAGTTAGTTATTTCACCAGGTAGAAGCCAGAGAATTAGGCCCTGATTCATGGAATTATCTACCTGTAACACGGGGATTTGTGTGTCATTCTGCCCCCAAATCCCCATTCTTCAAAAAGGGATTTGCGGGCAGAATGACACGCAAATCCCCGTTTGACACACAAATAATTCCATGAATCAGGGCTTTAGTTTCGCACTTACATTACATTACGATTGATTGAAACACAATTAGTTCTTACCATTTACACATTACACAGTTGATGTAAGCCGAATCAGAGAGGACATAATTTGTCCTGTCCTTGTAACCGATTTGCCTTGTTGTAAATAACACAATTTTTGTTTAAATATGAACAAATGTACATATTGAATTGCCGTGCCTAATATTTACCTGGGGCTTCTAGCATTCCAATAGACGTATTTTATCACTGTTTTTGATTTAACTTGTTTTTTTTCTCATGTTGTTTCTGGGAAATTGTGTCCCTTCAAAAGCATTTCTAAATATGTACAAGAACCGTTTGGATACAAATAATGTACGTATTTATCCTATATTTCTCATCTTGCAAATTTAACTTCATCATGAACCTGTATATTAAATATTCGAGTACGTTAATTTGTAACGCTTTAAGCACTTTCATCCTAGATTGTCCACTCGGGATACACAAAGTCTTAGACTAACCCATGCAGCTAGATCACTGCAAGAGTGAAATGGCATATGAACTGTCTCGCATTATGCCGTCCAGATGGAAAAATTAATATTCATGTTTTTCTAATGACACACTACTGATATTTACTTAAGATGTCTTTGTTGGTAAAGGATACACAAAACTATTTCAGAAAATCCGTGTATGCTTATTTGCACAAGCTTCATTTAACTGTTTTTGGATTAGCCTCTAAATTCTAATGCAATCTCATATTGCTGAGACAACATTACATCATTTGTGCTGGCCCCATGGAGGACATTAACTTGTTTGTACTGTGTAACAAACGTTCATAGCAAAGCTTTTGAAATTGCACAATTTCCAGTAAACGGCATCAAGTCATTCATTTACCTTTGATGAGATATACAAGTTATTTCAATAAAAGTAGGTTCTTTGATAGAATGGGAAACGACCTACGAGGGAAGTGGGCCTATGACTCTTCAATTTCTCTGCTGAATGTGCAGGGATCCCCAAAACACACCCTCGTTGCTACGCTGCTTTTCTGTGGGATCGACCACCCCCACAAAGCACTTGAGCGTTGGGGGTCAATACTGCAGCTGCCATCCCTGAAAGATCAGCTAGGTAACGAAGAACCTGCCTCTCAAGGATGCACTGGATACATGCTGACTGCAGCACTTAATTGTCACTGCTCCTGCCTGAACCCTTGGCCGGACAAGGCCGCTATGGCGGGTCACACCTCTTCACATTCTTCTCAAAGTTGGCTCTCACCAGCATTGGATGCACACAGGTGGGAAAGATACCTGTCTGTGATCCATTCTTGTGGTATGAGAAATGCATTGATGTGTGTGTTTATATCTTGCTGCGGGCATATGTGGTTGCTTCAGAGTCCCAAAAGAAAAAGCAAATGGTGGGGGAATATAATGTAAAGAGGACAAGATCAGCAGCTCCCAACTTCCTTCCAGTCTGAAACACAATTTCTTGAAAGGTGAGCCCATCCACAAATTGGGACCTTGAAGGAAGCCAAGTGATCCATGACAAAGCTTACCTGCACCCATCATAGGTCGGAGTTGATACTAGCGATCAACAGCACCCCAACTCTCTCCCAGACCGAAACTCAATTTTATTGAAGGTGAGCCTCCCTCCGATCTGCCTGTTGGGACCCCAAACAACAAAGTCACTTGAGCCACGATCGAGTGCACCAGTGGCCATTTTAGGTCAGACTTGATACCAGAGAAAGCAGATGGGGAAAATCGTCAGCTCCCAAACTCCCTCTAAAGTCTGAAACACCATTACCTGGAAGGTGGGACATAATTTGGACTCTGAGGGGAGTCACGTGAACAGTGTATGAATGCAGAAGTGGCTATCTTAGGTTTAACTTGACGTGGGAGAAAACAACTGACCCTCTATTTAATAGTACACCTTAGGATCTTCCAGTGACCTACACCAGAACCTGAAACACCTTTCTATCCTGACCACTACTTAAGGCAAGTATGAGCCCCCTCACACCGCCCCGTTACAGCTAATGCTCTACCCTCAAGCCATGTCTCGCCAACTCTAAATGCCTCATAATGTTTTCCAATGCCTAACCCCCTAAACAACCTCCTGAAAAACACCAGAAGAAAACAATGCAAACACCCTCTTGGACTCTGCTCTGACACCTTTTTTGGTGACAGCTATGTACATACTCTGCTTATCCTTAAAACCACTTACCTAATATAATGACAACAAAATACCTATCAACAACAACACTCCTTACCCCCCTAGCAACCCCTTTCAGCAACATCAGCCATACCACAGCACAAGAAAACCAAAACATTATTGCAAATATGAATGCCTCCTCCACCCATGCTTTCCCAGGCCCGGCCACCTTCATCAAAGTTAACAGAGAAAGCCCTGCACCACTAATTGCACATCTACATAACACTACTTTGGACAGTAGCATAATCCCGAATCACTTACAAAAATGCCACTGTACGTGGCATTTAAAATAATTAAACTCAACTAGTTTGTTCACAACCTGACAACTACAGACAGGTCTCAAACGTTCCTTTACATGCAGAAATTATTGAAAAAACAGCATGCATTCATCTAACCAACCACACTGAATCCCACAAGCTACTTCACATCAATCAATCCAGATTATAACCTGGAAGAGGCAAACCCTCACTACGCTACATTAGAGAACCCATCCTACTCTCCTTAAAAAAATATATCCCCAGATAAATCATACTACTAGGTCTTACCTCAACCATATACAGACACACACATAGGCCTTCAAGACTAAACTGAATGATTCCTCACTGGCTACACAAAACTATCAAAAATAACAAATTTGAAGCAATCCCAAAATCACTGCAAAAAGGAGTGCCACAATGTTCAACACGATCCACCTGGTTTTTCAATGCACAGAGAAAACCCCTTGCTGACATAATTGAAATATTCACTAGCAGCTTTCAAGGCTATGCCAATGACACACAACTAGCCTTTGGTCTATTCCCAGAAATCAATATCAACAACACTGTTGCCTGCTCACAATAAAAAATGGATGGCCCATAACAATCTCTGACTTAACCCAAGTAAAACTAAAGTCATACTATTCATCTGAACCCACAATTACAACCTACACTTAACTTGGCCAGCAAACCTAATACCGCCACCGCTGTGGCGCTAGATGCAAAAAAATCTAGGGATCATATTTGACGGTCAACATTTGTGATGTCATCTTTGATGTCCTGGGTGTTAGTGTTAGCAGTGCACGGTGGCGCAAGTTATGGTTGCTTATCTTACCATAACTGCCGAATTTCAGGGGTTTTTCGGTTTTACTTTGAACCATAACGTCCCTTTAACTAAGTTTTTTCACTGAATTTCATAGGTTTTTAGTAGCGCAACTTAACCATAACGTCCCTTTAACAAAGTTTTTTCACTGAATTTCATAGGTTTTTAGTAGCACAACTTAACCATAATATCCCTGACTTCATATACATGTAACATAGAACATACTAACCCCCTCGTAGTGATTTTCATGTCCGCTGACTATAGCCATGTCCGCGGACATATCGAAAATCTGAGCGTAGTGAATGTAAATTTAAATAGTGTGCCCCATTTCCCCTTTGAAGTTGGCTCTGAAAAGAGCCGTTTTTTTTGTTTTTTTACAGATGCTTGACAGACACCTGTTATTTTGTATTTTTTTTCTTGTTTTTTTTTCTTACTTTACTCCTAAAATCTTCACATAACCTTCTCCAAAGCAACCCTTACATTCCAAAATAGAAAGGCATTTTCTGTAAAAGATAAAGAGATGCCATCTTCTTTAAAATTAACAGCATTACTGGCATCAATATTCTCATTATTACAGAAGAACATACCAGCTCTAAGCATGAAGGCACACATGCCTCGGTTGATGACACACCTAGCAATGTTTTGCTGGGGACAAAAAACTGAACTATTGTCCCATATTGCCCTAGGTAGTATTCCAGAAAAAATTACTTTCGCATTTGGAAGGATCTTCATTACGGCTTGAACCAAGCGTTCCAAATCAGCCAACAAAGTAGGGGCACTGACGTTGCCCAAATGGAAAGCACCATAGTGCAAAACTACCACATGCGGACTGTTCATCGTGGCCATATCCTCACAAACTTGTACAATTCCCTGTACATTGCAATCAGGCACAGTGCTCCACACCACCTCCACTCCTTTCACATCAAAGTTCTTTGCAACATGCCTGCATTGAGCGTACTGTTGTAAACCATGCACAAACATATCTCCAAGCACCAACACCCTGACTTTCTCTACTTCTGCCATCTTCACCACACACAGTCTCTTTCAACACAAATCCACAACCTCGACATCTGATTGGCTGATCCGTACAGTATTCTTTCCATGTTGGATTTCCTGGAAAAACCCGGATGTAGCACGCCCTGTCGACGAACAGCCGCGGTGTCCGCGGACGGCGTCCACTTTACTCTCTGTGCCATTCCCTCATTGCATACAGCTAAGCAATCACACAATACGAATAACGTCCTCAGAACACCCCCATTTTGTGAATTTTCGAACATTTCAGGACAATTATCATTTCATTACTCAACATATTAACATTACAAATATTATACTTTCATCTTGTACTCTGCACACAATGCTATGTTTCTCCATTAGTAGCTCAGTATACTAGATAGAATCCCATAATACAATGCTATTTATATCAATGCATCGTTCAAAGCACTAATAACGGTATGATATTTATTGCAATATCCTTGACACTTTTTTCGCAACATTATAATAAAAATCCCTAGTACACAAATTCCATGAAAAGTACATACACATGTGATGTCATCAGTGATTTCATCAATGACATTTGCGTTGTCATCTTTGATGTCCTGGGTGTTAGTCTTAGCAGTGCACGGTGGTGGCGCGAGTTATTTTTCATAGCTTACCATAACTTGCGATTTTCAGGGGTCTTTCGGCTGTACTTAGAACCATAACGTCCCTTAAACAAACTTTTTTTAATATCACGCAAACAATATACAAACATGGCGTGCAAAAACCAACTTCTCACAGATGGCTTAACACAGAATGTTGCAAAGTAAGAATTTATGCTCGTTCACAGTGAAGGTCAGCTGCTTCCATTTTTGTCTCGGGCCCCGGAGAGGCTCACGAAGCGGACTATAAGGTTGTATTGTGTTTTGACCTTGACAGACAGAGATTGTGATGAAAGACTTCTCTTGAAGGAGTGTTGCTAAAACGTAAGAGAAGATAAGGATGAAATTTCTGAAACTAAACCACTTTTATATATTATATCACTATGCGAAAGATCGTTCGCACACGCAGAGTCGTATTTTGGGACTCCACTACTCGTAGACAATGGAAATTGCAATTGTACTGTAAGTAACCCTTTGGATTATTTTATACCAAATATAATTACAATAGCGTAGCATTAAAGACCGCTCAAGTTGAACGTGTTCGTTCAAAGTGGTATAATGTTTTCTACCACGCACTATCACCGCCGAATTGATCCCCTGTCGTTTAGAGGGCTCTGAAAAAGGCAGACGACACAGGGTGGGTTAATAGAAATAATTTAACCGGTCTATAGGCGGTCAAGCGCTCTACTCGCTGTGCCACTTCACTGTAGCCTGTCAAGTGTCACAGCGAGTACAACGCTCGCTTTGACATCCGTGCACAGCTTGCTAACGCAAATTCGAATTCCCGGCAAGGCCAAACTCAGCCTTTCATCCTTCCGTGGTCGATAAATGAGCACCACACACCGTGGGTAATAATAAGCACCGCTTAGATACCTCACGGTTCTTAGCGCTATATCAATGGGAAAATATTATTATTTTATTATTAACATAGTCCGTTGCACTATCTTTGATAGCAAATAGTTTCACGCCCTAATAAATAAAATGATGATTTTTAATAAAGATCGGCTGGTGAGACTAATTTATGTTTTTTAAAAAAGGTATGTCGCCCCATTTTGCCTATGTCACGATTTACAGACTCCAGCGGATAGGGTCTTCAACTGCCAGGTGCAGGTCCAAATATGCAACTTCATGACCCTCACCATTTTATGGGACAATCGCCAACGACCAATATGCCCTTACGCAGTACTAGCGGCTACAAACAACATACCAACCAATAGGGTGGTCTAATGGCTCGTTGTTGGAGCACCCTTCCGATTATCAGAGCGACCATTTACTGCTTTTATCATAAACCAACAGCCTATCTACCACAAAGGAACAACGCGTGGCTCAAAATAAACTTTTGCTGATCGACAACAGAGACAATAGCAAATCGCTGAATATTCCCTAAACATTTCATGTGAAATAAATGTACTTTACCAAATGTACAATCCTGCTGTTTACTTTTAAACCACAGTATCATATTCCAAATTGTGGCGCACTGAGTTGTAAGCTGATCTAACACCCTCTGTACCGCAAAGGAACATCACGTGCCTCAACATGAACTTTTGCGGATCGACAACAAAGACAAATGCAAATTGCTGAATATTCTCTAAACATTTGATGTCAAATAAGTGTACTTTACAACATTTACAATCTTGCTGTTTGCTTTTAAATCACTGTTTCATATTCCGAATTGTGGCGCGCTGTGTTGTGACATAATATGTGTTGTCTTCCTGGTTCTGTGTAAAGTCACTTAGGACTGGAGAGGACTGGGCGCGTTTGATGACGCACCCTGTAACGTCACGGAGAGAGGCGGGGAATATCAATGCTTTGATAATATCAGGCTTAGGGGCGGGAGATATGATTTAGTGTCGCAAAAGCAAGTCAGCCAGGTCAATAGCGCCAGTCATAGGATTATCACATAATGTCGGAGCACACCAGCCGGATTTATCGTTTCTTTAGTGGACAAAAAGTCAGTTGACGCCCATAGGAAATTGTACTATTAGCGGACAAAAGGAGTGGTCTTAAAACACTTTCACCCTGACAACGAACAATACAAACAACGTTCTCAGAACACCCCCATTTTGTGTAATTGCAACCATTTTGGGACACCGCAAGTGTTCTTAGAACACATTCAAATAGACAGATTACAATACAGACAGTGTCCTGAGGACACCCCCAGTTTGTGTATTTACGAACAATTAAGTACACCGCGAGTGTTGATAGCTCATTTTTACCTTCCTTGCGAACAAAAATGACACATACTCAGTCCTCTAAACACCCCACCATTTAGTTTATTTACAAAATGTCAGAACAGCCGTGTTCTCCGCAGACAAATCGAACACAACAAAAACGTCTAGCACATAAAAAAACAAAACATTGAACCTATCTCATACTCCCCCACCCTCCCCAAACACTCTTACACACCAACACACCGCACTAAATACAATTTTTTATCCACGTTTCACCGCGCTGTACGTGATCAACGGCGAATACAAGATGGCGGGCGCCACAGAAAATCTGACGCGCTCCACGCCCCTCGCCGTCCAATCAGCGAACACGTGGCATTTCCGCGGACATGACGCAAGGCCATGGGCCAATTGGGGTGCTGTCCGCGAAGGGAACACAGATTTCACTAATTTTTTTGCCTTACGTTTTGGTCATTTTATAAAAAACTACTGGACGGATTTACACCAAATTTGCAAAAGCACGCTTTTGGGACCTAGCCCCCGCTCCTGTACACCGTTTGGTGTAAATCCGTCCAGCGGTTTGGCCTGTGGCCGTGCGCAAAGTTTCTTCCCATTATGTCTATAGGAAAAAACACAAGTTTTGGGACCCCCCCTATAACTTTTCCCCCCCTCGACGAATCCTCACCAAACTTTGCAAAAAAAATTCAGAGTGGGCCATATACTTTTTCTGCAAAGTTTAGTGAAGATTCGTCCAGAGGGAGCGAAGTTATAAGCCACCCAAAAAATGTTCTTCCTATGGAAACACCAACTTAACCATAACTACATGGACGCTACCGCGTCCATGTAATATATATATATACATATATATATAAATATACTTTTAACATTCAGGTTAAACATACATGTTGGCTTTCCATTTGTGAAACAAAGCTATATAAAGGTGACAGTTTCTATGTTCTATCACTGCAATATTTACAACTTCTGTAGCAGAAGTGACTGATATGTTTAATCAAAGGTGTACTAAGTTTATTTGCAGAATTGGGCCAAACTAGAAAAAAATGAAAAGTATAAATTCAACGACAACAAGAATGTCAGTTTCAGACATTAACTTGCATATCACAGCCTATGTTTCCTCCATTATGTGGATGATCAAGTCACAGCTACTCACACTACTAGGGGTCTCAGTGCCTCACAGTTCTTTCTTGTCTCCTTTGTTGATCAACTTTTGTTATCTGGATCCCAACCTGGCATGGAGTTGCCTCATCGGCGTGGGTCTCAGGGACAATGTGTGTTCATCTCCTAATCCTTTGCAAGGTTAGGCTCTGAGCCGGTGTCGTGGGAGGCAAAACCACAGAGCTTCCGCCATGAATATTGTATGTTACATTTATTTGGAGCCTTGACTTCTAATTTCTTGGTACCTCCGATAGTCCTACCGTTATTTCCAAAGGCCTGTCTTTGCTTTCCTACACAATAGGTAGCAACAGTCTCATGTCTAAGACAACCTCTCCCGGACCTACTGACCTGTTCTCTCCAATTTGCCTCTGCTCCACAATGCTTTGCCACATTCTTGTACCTCCAGCCCTAACAGGCTCATACTTATCGATTTTTCTGACCAACCCCTCTGATCTGATTCTGGTTCTTCGGCCAGGAACAATACCTCCTCTTGAGAAACTGAGTCTGCACTGAAGTATACACCAAAGTGATGTCCTTTAGGTTGTCTAAAATTGCATCCAACATAGGTTGACATTATCCTCCCAATGGTGTTCGGTCACCTTCAGTAACCATTAGGTGTATCCAAAGGCTTTCAACGTATCCATCATGAATTCAAAAGCCCAACTAGCCAACAGTTGGGCCTCATGTACTGTTCACCCAGGTATGAAGGGACATAGGGCTTGAGAAATCTGCCACTGCTTCATGCAAGGGTGAATCTCTTTTCATAGTTTCCCTTTATTTTGGAAGAGTTACTTACTCTTGGAACTGGAAGTGTTGTAGGACCAGGATTGGTTTTCATACATCAACAAAGGAGCATATTGCTGTGCATGGGAAGGAACACAAGTCTTGTCACTGAGTTGGGTTGCTCCTGAATTATTTGGAGATGTCCTGAACCAAATTCGTTCTGTCTTACAAAACTTAAGACAAGGGGAATGGAACAAGTGAGTCATGGCATCGGCTGGCCTTCTATGTTCTGGGACGTTTGGTCCCATATCTGCCTCCATATGAAATGAAACTGATTTGGAGCAATATGAGGTTAATACAGAGAGACTGTTTAAATAAAGGTTTATTAGGGCCAATCAAATATATAGGCCAAAGAAGAGAATAGACAAAGTAAAATGTTCACATCAACAGGATGACTTCTACTCAGTATTTACCTCCTACTCATAAATCCACCACGGTTCGCTGGTGTTCTCTCTCTCCCCTCCTCCTGAATATCCCAAGTCGGTTCTTCCTCCCTCACTCTCTTCCTCTATCTTCCTTTTTGTTTGTTTGTTTGTTTGTTTGTTGTTTGTTTATTTGGTAATGTGCACCAAACACTTGGGTAGCTGGGCGCAACAGTGTACAGGAAAACTTAAGCTTGTTACAGTATTTGGCATGAGTAAGTACAACACATAGACAAGACAGAGCAAATATATACATGAATATATACACATATGTACAAGGTTAGGGCATATCTTAGGATGTCTGAGTCACTCTAGCGGGGCTGTCTAAGCAGATGGCTGTATGTTCAGGTTTATAGGTCAGGCTATAAGCCTAGAGTCATTTATAAGCTAGGTAGGTGGGGGGGGGATGTGTACTCGGCTAATTTAGGAGTGGGGAGGTCAAGGTGAGCAGAAGAAGAGGTATGGGCAACGGTGAGAGTATGCTGGGTGTAAGTCAGGTTATGTGTCATTGGCACGCAGCCATTTGACTATCATGAGTCTGAATTTAGGGTACGGTTGTTGCGTTCTAAGGTCGAGTGGTAACTTGTTCCAACAGTGAGCAGCTTTGACCGGCAAACTAGTTCCTCCCGCAGTGGCACGTTTAAACCTAGGTGTCTCTAATTTAAAGGTGTTGGCAGATCTCGTGGGTCACGTGGAGGTTTTCCTATTGATTTTTTCCATAAGGTACGGGGGCTAGGTTGTTTAGACATTTAGAGGTGAGGGAGGCTGTTTTGAGTAGGATTCTATCAGTTGTTGTTAGCCAGTTAGCCTCTTTCCTGTATTTAGTGACATGCTCTTTGTAGGGGATGTTTAGTGCTGCTCTCAGGGCATTATTCTGCAGTCTTTGAAGTCTGTCAGTGACATATTTATTGGCACCTGAGTACAGAGCGTTGCAGTAGTCTAACCTAGACATGATAAGGGCATTAGCTAGTGTGATAAAACTGGCGCTGGATAGGTACGGTCTAGATGCACGGATAAGTTTGCAGGTGTAAGTAGTAGAAGAAGCAAGGGAGTTGACTTGTTTTTGAGCGTGAGGGAGGAGTCCAGATAGAATCCAAGGGTTTTAACCACAGGCATCACCTTGATAAGGTTGTTATCAATGCTGAAGGATGTGTAGTTGGGGCTTAATTTTTGGATGTTGGCTACAGAACCTAGGGTTAGTATCTCCGTTTTGTCGTCATTCAGGCAGAGGTAATGTGAGGCCATCCATGCCTGAATGAGGGTGTATATCTTGTTCACCAAGGCTGAGTCTGCCTTGTAGTCGCCCAAAAGAGGTATGAGGATCTGAGTGTCATCTGCGTAGTTTGTGTAGGTGACACCCAGTCTGTCCAACTTGTCAAACAAAGGCTTGGTGAAGATGTTGTACATGGTAGGGGAGACACAGGATCCTTGTGGGACACCACAGGTTATTTTGATAGGGTCAGCAGAGTCAGAGGTGGAGAAGATTCACATGGTAAGATTAGCTAAGAAGGATTGGACCCAAGCTATGGCGTCTCCTGTGAGGTTGGCAGCAGATTTGAGATGGTTGCATAATACTACATGGTCCACTAGGTCAAAAGCTGCCGACAAGTCCAGTAGGAGGAGCAAGGCTGTTTTTCCATTATCCTTTAGTTCCTCAATTTGTGTCTTGAGGTCTAAGAGAGCTGTTTACATGCCATGCAGTGGGCGGAAGCCAGATTGCCATGAGCCAAGCAAGTGGTTAGCTTCCAGGTAGTCTTGGATTTGCATGTAGGTAGGTGCCCCGGTCCTGGTGTTCTCTGCCACCTCATTGTGAATTCCTCCTCAAACAACCCTCTGGTGTCTTCTTCCCATTTGCCTTATGAATACTATCATCTCTTGGTGAATACATTTTCCTTTATCTTTCTTTGTCTAACATCTCCTCTTAAAGCATTATTCAACTTCCCCCTCATACCTCATTTCTATCTCCTCCTTGTGTCTCCTTGCCCAACCTCAATATTCTTCTTGTCACTTACTTACTCCCTCCTCTCATCACTGTTTTGGTATTCTCTCCACCATTCCTAGCTCATTTCCGATAACTCTGCCTACCTCCTTGCTTAATGACCTAACTGCATCCCTCATTGCAACTTCTTTCCTTCCTACCACCTCATGTTCTTTCTTCCCTCTCACTGATTCAGCCTTCTTTCTCCTCTTCAGCCACTTTCTCTCTCCTTTGTTTTCTTCTGAAACATAACACTGGTGCTCTTGCAGTGGGTCTCTCTGTGCTTCTTTCTCCATCTCTCTCTGCTCCAAACAGACTTCAGTTCACTTGCCAACTGCTTATGCAACACCATGTCAAATGCACTGCTCACCTTAGAGAGGCCTATCACCTCCCCTTGCATCACCCTTCTCAGGAATAGGGACACCTCTGTGTACTTCTATTGGCCTTTACAAGATTGAGGAAATGGTTTATCAGAACGGATTTCACCTGCTGATATAGTATCTCTTCCCAACATAGACCATCAACTTCAGGCTTGGCTGCCATCCTGACCGCTCACCTTCACACATTATTCCTGAGTGTGACTGTGGCTCCACTGGTAGGGCACCTGATGGTCTTGTAATTAAAATGTAGCTGCAGGTTTTGACATCCAATTTATTTAGTTCATTTAGCCTGAATATTGTGATGCAGACTAAAGAAACAAAAAACATAACATACTGAATACTTTAGAGTTTCTCTTTTTACTATGACAACAATTATCATTTCAGATTAGATTCCATGCATATAATCACAGTGGGAAATTGACTCAATGCGTACCCTCTCCCATTGCAGGGAATCCTAATGTGTCTAATCATAAATTTTTCTTCTGATGCAGTTTGAGCAGAGGCGATCCTTAGTGGTCTGCCTAAGCCTTCTATTTGAAAAGGAGACCCCTGCCCTGTGCATATTGTCAAAGTGTGTGCAGAAACTCTTGTGCCCACTATTTCTGACTTCATAAATGCCTCATTATCTACCAATTCCATTCCCACCTGCCTCAAATGAGCTTGGGTCACACCACTCCTCAAAAATTCCACCCTGATCCTTCCCTGCCCACCAACTACCACCCCATCACTACTGACCCTTCCTCCTCAAAATTCTAAATCATATGGCGTACTACCAGATCTATCTTTTCCTAGAAGAGCACCACCTGCTTGGATCACGTCAAACTGGCTTTCGTCCCTGAGCACAGCATGGAAACAGCCCTCCTTGACCACAAAATACATCTATGCAGCATCTGTGGATTCAGGCAATCTCGCTATCCTATTGCTTCTTGACCTCTCTGCTGCTTTCTATTTTGCTGAACATGATATTCTCTGCCGGAACCTCTCCTCTAAGTTATACTTCTTCAAGGAGGCTGGATCAAATAATTTCTCAGCGAACGAACATCTAGAGTTTCCATCAGTGACCAAGCTGCCAACCACATCACTGCCTCTCTTGGTGTTCCACAAGGTTCCGGTATCTCCCCTACCCTCTATAACATTTACAGCAAGCCTCTTTTTGACCATTTAGATACCTTCAGCATCCCTTATACCAATTTAATCAATGATACCCAGATCCTCCTCCATTACAGGAAACTTTTCCCATAACACTGACACTGTTCAAGGTATCTTCAGCATCATTTAGAACTGGATGGCCATCTTAAACCTCTGCCTCAGCAATTACAAAACAGAGTTGATTATTTTGGGTTCTCCTGACCGGCTCAAGAACCTGGATACCACTTTCTACTCATTCACCATTGATGGCAATCCAGTTTGGGACTCTTACACTGGAGGTTCAAGCAGTTCCAGATTTAATTTCACCCCACATCGTATTTAGTGTGCTATGGTAAAGTGCCTTATGGGGTTGATATGCGAGAGATTAACAAAGGAAACTACACCCTTTTCAAGCAATCACCTCCAGAGATTCGGTTTTCTTTCCATTGTTTTGTTCCAAATGATGAAATGCTCTCACCAAAAGGGCTCATCCAGGTCCATCATTGATATTAAAATTAATGATTTTTGCAGCTCTAATGCTTGCCAATCTCTGTTTAAAGGACTTGCCTTGTGCAGACTACCTCTGCTGGGATCCTTAGATGGTCCACTTTCTCAAGGCAAATACATTTTGTTTGGTCTAGTTCTGTTGCTTGAAATAGTCTGCTAGCCAACTGGACATGATTGTCTCAGGTTAGGCAATACAAACTCCCCGTTTTATATTGGGTTTTATATCTGCCTTAGTGAGAGTGTAGATTTCATGTTGCCGCACAAGAATCTCTTTGGGATATGTTGAAATCTCAAAAATGTTTTGGTTGGGACGTGTGATGCCTGTTTGTTTACTGTGTCCAGTATATTTGAAGGTAGGAACATCTTAAGTATAATTATTATTATGAATTATTATTATTATATTATTATTATTATTATAATTATTATTATTATTATTATTATTATTATTATTATTATATTATTTATTGAGTGCAGAACTAGCTTCAGGAAGCAACAGAGCGCTTTAAAATCATAAGGGGAAGAAAACATTCAGAGAACCAGAGAAAAAAGGAGTGGGTAGCGAACAGGGGAGGGTGGGCAATTGGCAAAATGGAGGGAAGACAGTGAGGAGCAGATCACTGAGTCTCAGGTTTGGTGGGAGTGCAGGGTGTGTGGATCTAGGTGCTAATGAAGAGTCATTCCTTGAACAGGAAGGTCATGAGCTCTTTCCTGAACTTTAGAAGTGGTGGGACAAGTCTGATGTTGACGGAGAGGAGGTTTCAGAGTTTTGGAGCGTAGACAGAGAGGGTCTGTCTTCTGGTGCTTTTCTTCCTGCACTGTCGTAATTCAAGTCTGCACATTTCCATACTTCTGGTGGATCACAGGCCTCCAGAGTTGCTGAGTTTCTCAGTGAGGGAGCTTGGGAACTTCAGGATGAGAGCCTTGTTGATGATGCAACAAGATTTGAAGATGATGAGGGCTGGCAGTGGGAGCCAGTGCAGTTCGATGTGGGTTAGTGGTGATGTGGATGAATTTTCAGAGTCCTTTAATGAGTCTTGCTGCAGCATACAGGACACATTTCTGGGATGCCAAGGTAGTCGCTGGAAGGCCTTCCAAAAGGGCATTGCCACCATCCATGTGGGAGAGGACCAAGGATTTGACAGCAGATCTGTAGTTGTTTTCTGGGATCAAGGGCTTGATTTCCCCAGGAGAAAAAATTGATTCCAGTCTGTTTGTGTTTTCGTTGCTCTGTACTGTTTGAATGTGAGGTGTATGTTGATGATGAACCCAAGGGACTTGGCACAAGGGTCCAGCTGGGGTATACATCACTTGAAGTTCATAGCAGAGAGCCAGGTCGGGATGTCAGGGTGTTCCGTGTGGTTGGTCGAAGCAAAAAGAAAGAGCTGATGGCTGGAAGGATTAGAATGAACCCCAACCTCAGGCATTGCTCTGGGAAACACTCCAGACCATCGTTCTTCACCTGCCAAGCAATTACAGAAGGGGAAAGACCATATGAAAATCAGGCTTGGTCCCACCCCAAAAGGGGCAGTCCAGCCCAAACTGTTAGGTCACATCCCTTCTGCATGCGACCACAAGCATCCCCAAACATGTTTCAGCCTTGTTGGGCCTCACCAGTGGGGAGTAGCTTTGGTCTCTAGGCCCAGCAGGCACAGGACCCACCTCTGGGCATACCCATCCCACATGGGGTGATGAAGCAAAAACAAAGAGGTGATGGCTGGAAGTTTTAGAATGAATCTTAACTGCTAGCATTTCTCTGGGCAACCCTTCAGACCATCGTTCTTTGCCTGCCAAGCCATTACAGAAGGGGAAAGACCGTATGCAAATCAGGCTTGGTCCCACTCCAAAAGGGGCAGTCCAGCCCAAACTGCTAGGTCACATCCCTTCTGCACGAGACCACAAGCATCTCCAAAAATGTTTCTGCCTTGTTGGGCCTCATCAGAGAGGAGTAACTTGGGTCTTTAGGCCCAGCAGGCACGGGACCCACGTCCTGGCATAACCGTCCCACTCGGGGTGGCAAAGCAAAAACAAAGAGGTGATGGCTGGAAGGTTTAGAATGAATCCTAACCTGTGGCTTTGCTCTGAGCAACCGCCCAGGCCATTGTTCTTCGCCTGCTAAGCCATTACAGAAAGGGAAAGGCCATATGCAAATCAGACTTGGTCCCACCCCAAAAGGAGCAGTCCAGCCCGAACTGCTAGGTCACATCAGTGTGGTTGTTCAGCAGTAGGAACTCAGTCTTGGAGGGGTTGATATTCAGTTAAGCACTGGGCATCCAAGACTGGATCAATGTGTTCCCGCCATGAGCCTGAGGATGTCTTTGATGGAGGATATCTTGAGTTAGATCTGCATGTCATCGGCATAAGTGCTTCCCTGTAAAGATTGAAGATCACCGGGAACAGGATAGATGCTTGCAGAACTCCACAGGTGATAGGTAGAGTTGGTGATCTTGAAGAATTTATTTGTTCGAAATGTTGGCGATTTTCAAGGTAGGATTTGTATCAGCTGAGGACGATCTTGCTATCCCCATGCAGCGATGTAGATTGTCAGTGAATGCCTGGTGGTCTACTCTGTCAAAGGCTGCTGAGAGATCAAATAGAACTAGGAGGCAAGGATGGTGTTAAAAGAGGATTTTAAGGACATCGTCGATCACCATGATGGTAGCAATTTCTGTGCTGCTTCTGGGTCTGAAGCCAGATTGGTAGTGCTGAAAGAGGTTATAAGCGTCATTGTGTTGGAGGAGTTGTTTGGCTACTACTTTCTCAAGGATCTTACCTAGAAAGGGAAGATGGTTAATGGGGCAGTAGTTGCTGAGATTGTCAGGTCCCAGTGTTGGTTTCCTAAGAAGCAGGAGGATTTGTCCGGTCTTGAGGGTCGAGGGGAGGGGGCCTTGAGTTAGGGATCTGTTGATGGTTGTCAGATAAGGAAGGAGTGCTTCAGTCAGAAGGGTCTTGAGTAAGGAGGCTAGGGAAATGCCATCCGCATATGATGTGGCCTTCATTGATGCTAAGAAGGCAGAGAGGTCTTCCATAGTTTGTGTCTTGAAATTTGTCCAGATAGTTGTGGGTTTGCGAGATGGGATATGTATTGTGCTTTCAGTTGTGATGTTGGTGTCAATGAGTTGGGGGATCATGTTGATGAAGAAAGAGTCAATGGTGGTGGATTTTTCGATTGAGTGTACTATGGGTGGGTCAGGCAGAGGGTTGATACAGTACTTGATTGTATGGAAGAGGGCTCTGCATTCATTTGTGGCCTTGGCTATGCTGTTGTGGTAGTAGTTGGCTCAACAGTTTTGATCAGTCGCCTGCATGTAGCACAGAGTTCCATTAACAGGGCGAGGTCGGATGCACTGCATGATTTTTGCCAATTCTTTTCTTGTTTTCTGAGGGTTAGTTTGTTGAGTTGTTCTTGAGTGTACCAGGTTGCTGAATATTTAGGCATGTGGGTGTGCCATTTCAATGGGGGATGGTAGCTGATGCTGTTTGCAAGGGTGGTGTTGAGTTTTTGGAAAAGTGAGTTGCAGTCCTGGTTCGTCAGAGGTACATCACCCCATGTGAGTTGGTGTTAGGTGAGGTCTTCTTTGAGAGCCTCCACTGGGCAGTTCTTGAATGATCTGAAGGCTTGATTGATTGGTTTCCAAATGGGTTTGCTTGAGAGATGTGATGTGTCTAATCAGAAAGGGGATTACTAGATGGTCTGACCAGTTGAGCAGAATAGGAGAGCTGGGATGAAGGGTGGGCAGGGTGGTGATGATGAGGTTGAGGATGTTACCTCTCCTTGTGTGTGCTGTATGGGGTTCAGGTTGTCGGGTAGGCTGTGGAGATAGTTATTCATTGATTTGGTTGTTGGGTTGCCAAGGATGTTGAAGTTGCTAAGGAAGATGTTGCTGGCATGGGTGAGAGACATGATGGTGACCAAGTCTGTGAAGTCTATTAAGGAGGTGTTGGGCTGGGTGGTGTGTAGATGAGATGAAAAGTGGCTGTGTCCATTGGGAAGAGTGGGAAGTAGCAGTGTAGGTTTTAAAAATAGCCAATGGTAGTGACGTCCAGTTGGGTGCATGGCCATGATGCCTTGTGAATAATGGCAAGGACTTTGTTGAACTTGTTTGGACAGTATTGTAGAATTCTGTAGCCATTGGTGGTCATCAAGGATGTGGGTGGAGGTGGATGTCACCCAGGTCTCAGTAATGAAGATGGCATCAAGCTCATATGTGGTGGTTGATTGCTTAGTGGACATTGGTGAGCATCCATTTTCATGTAATGGTGGATGATGGAGAGGTGATGGGGTGCATGGTGGCATGAGTAAGTTTGCTTTGATGCAGTGTCCGTGATGTTACTGGTGTTCGGCGTGCTTGGTGATGAGTGGTGATAGTAGAATTGGGCTGCTGGGAGAGAGGAGTGAAATACATATTTAGGGATCTTGCCTGATGTTAAGAGGGGCAGGACTTCTGGGCTTGGCCACCCCCAGTCAGAACAGGTCCACACAGGAATTTTCCCTTTCTCCACTGCCCCTTCACTTCAGATGCCCTTGTTCTAAGAGTTAAGAATAGAAAGGAAGAGGCAGGGCAAAGAAGGGGGGTGGGGGTTAGGCCACATGACCTAGATCCACATGCACCTGCTTACTAACTGCAAAGGAAAAGAGACTTGAGGGCTGCTTATGTAGCGAAAAAGGGCAGCAAAACAATAAAGCACCAACAGATTAGCAATGATAGACAGTTGGGTGGGGCTTAGGTCACATGACCTAGATCCACTTGCATATGCTCACCAACTGCAAAGGAAAAGAGGTTGAGGACTTCTTAAGTAGGGAAAAAGGGTTGCAAAAACAAGAAGGCACCAACAGATTAGGAGTGATTGACAGGTGAGTGGCGCTTAGGCCACGTGACCTGGATCCACTTAATTATGTTTGCTTTCCACTCATTGGGTCTCATTACTAGTAATGCGGTGGAGGAGAAAATGGTGGTTATTACTATAGCAAAATAGCAAAATCGACGAAATAACCACATGTGGTAATCCTGTCAAAATTCCTATGAAGTCCTATGTACTCCAAAAAATGGGGACCTACACCGCTTACCACCACTTGTATCCCTGCAGTAAATTAACGGGAACAAGTTCTGGTAACGCTAATTCCATTCTATGTCAAGACGGAGGTGAGCATTATGCTTCATCTTCTCATTTATTAGCTCTCCAGCACTTTCAACAACTCAAATAAAATGTCCATCTTTTTGTTGAAAACTAAACATTTTTTAAATTTTTTTTTTACAAAACTTCATTTCCCATCAACCCTAGGTCCCTGTTCCCAGTGTCCTGTCATGTGACCTAGTCCTTCCTCTTCCTGTAACCTCCTCTTCTTTTCCTGCTCTCCAGAGATAAGTACCCTTTTCACTTAGCTGCGTAGTCAGTCAGCATTTGTATTAGGGTTTTGTTGTATATTTGCAGATACTTGAAGATTTCATATTGACATAATGCTATGTTAGTGCGCAGGGACCGCGCAGCGTAGCGTTGATTGAGTAATCCGTGTTTTAAATTATTCGGCGGCCCCGTGCTGCAGTATCAGCACTCCGGGGGTTTGCCTGAGGCCGCGTCGGCTCCCTCGCGTTACAGCGAGTGAGCAAAGAGCCCCCACCTTTGTGAGTGCGGAGCAAGGTACGCGGAGGAGAGCCGCGCACACGGCCCCCACCCTCGCGGGGGCGGGGCTTAAAGCCGGAGAACCCGGTGCTCCAATTGGGAGAGCGCAAGGCCCCCTCCTTTGGAAAGGAGGGGCTAAACGCTTCGCGAGCATTGCGCTCCCGTCTCCCTTCAGTGACAGATCTTAGAAAGTTACCGGAGAGGCAGATTATATGCCGTTCAGGAGAAAAAGTGCATAAAAACACTACAGCTCGAATCAGAGCATAAAGTGAACTCAGTGCCTGCACTGAAAGTGAAAGAAGCTGCTTAGCAGCAAGGTGCAGCCTCAAGAGAGGAGAGTGAAGAGTGGACGTGCCACTACACCTGTTCAGGTACTATCAGGCACCAACCAGCTCACATCATGGCTGAATTTGAATGGAGTGACGAGGAGCAAGAAGCCACATATTGCGAAGACTTGGCTCAAAGCTTCAAAGATGTGCTGGGCGAATCACTCGTAGAGGCAGTGGCTCTAGGAGTTAGACCCCTGCAGGAACGCCTGCAGACGATTGAAACATTCCTGAGTCAAGAGTACAGAAGCACCACACCACAAGCAAGCACGTCCACCAGGGCCACACCAGAGGGCCCACAGGGGTGTATTAAGGCCCGGAAGAGCGCAAACTCTTCTGACCCCCCGGGCCAACTTGAAGGGGTAGATCCAAAGGTCCCAGAGGTGACCAACGCTTTCATTAGGCTGAAAGAAGCCTTTATGTCCAAGTTGGGGGTGCCGAGCCTCATGACCCCGTACCCAGGGGAAGAAAATATGGGAGACACAGAAGAAGAGGTTCCCCAAGAAGAGGAACTCGCAGAATCTCCGACATCCTCACAAGAGGAAGGTGATAAGGAGGGAGATGAAGGGAGTTCACCGCCTCCGAAAAAGAGACTGAGGAAATTGAACAATATAGAAGACGAAACCTCAGATATGTTTCAGCCGGAGGAGATCAGAAACCCAAAATCCTCAGAATGGGTGCCTTCTCCAAGAGTGGCGCGTTACATGACGCAGAGGCTGCGCAAGGCACTTGAGAAGGAGATGAGGCAAAGGCTGAGGGCTGAATGCCCCAGACCAGAACTCCCAGGAAAGGTGGCAGAAGCACCAGAATTGGATCCGAAAATGCTAGCTTTCGTAGCTAAATCAAACAGAGACCTTAGGAAAGGGATCGACCGCTCATAGAAGAGTTGCCAGGAGAAAGTCCTGGATCTAGCGGGTCCACTGGCCAAGATTATGGACCTGGCCGAGCGGGAAAAAGATACAGGGGAAGAGATTGACCCAGAAGTATTAGCAAACTGGGCTCAAAGATCTGTATGTCTTTTAGGTAACGCAAACTGTGCAATATCCTCTGAGCGCAGAAGAGGACTACTATTGAAAATAGATCAGAAATTGGGAGACCTGTCCTCATACGAAGCAGGCGAAGCTGCGCAGGGGCTACTGTTTGGTGAAACATTCGGAAAAGAGATAGGGAGGTTCGTAGGGACCTACACCGCGCTGGAGAAAGCACAAGCCTCTATAAAAAAGATCTTTCCCAGAAGGGTTTTTGGAGGGACCGGTCGGTACAGAGGCCGAGCGACCGGTCGCTACCAGACGCCCAGAAGGCCTTAATCGAACAGAGTACAGTATTGGGAAGATAAGAAATCAGACACTTTCTTTCAACCCAGAGGTCGCTTCCCCAGAGGAAGGCGAGGCAGAGGACAAGGAAGAGGACAGTACATCCCCACAGGTGAGAGCAGCCACATATCCTGCAGTAGGGGGGAGGACAGCGAAGTACTGGGAAAACTGGCGCACGCTTTCCAGCGATGCTTGGGTGCTACAGACAGTCAAGGGCCTACATATACAATTTACACAGACCCCAGTCCAGTACAATGCCCCCAGACCAATAGTAGCAGCGCGATCGGAGAAAGATCTGTTGCACGCAGAACTACAGAGCTTAGCGAAGAAACGAGCTATCGAGCCATGCATGGCTCCGAGGTTCATAAGCAATATGTTCCTGGTCCACAGGAAAGAAAAAGTGAGACCAGTCATAAATTTGAGGGACATGAACGAGTGGGTAGTTTACAACCACTTCAAAATGGAAGGAACTCACCAGTTGAGAGATACGCTCAGACAGGGCGACTGGCTCGCAAGAATAGACCTGAAAGACGCATATCTCACAATCCCAGTGGAAAAAGAGTACCGATCCTTCCTGGCATTCGACTGGGACGGGCAATTGTGGCAATTTGCCACGATGCCGTTCGGATTAGCGTCCGCCCCCTGGGCGTTTACGAAACTGATGAAGCCAGTAGCGGCAGCAATCAGAGAGAAAGGGATACGGATCATCATCTATCTAGACGATATCCTAATAATGGCGAGCAGCGAAGATGTTCTTCGCTACCAGACCAGCTGGGTAGCGAACCTCTTAGCCTCTCTGGGATTCCTGGTGAACAGAGAGAAGTCGGAGATGGTGCCAGCAAGGAGGATAGAATTCCTAGGTTTTATCATAGATACCAGGTCAGCGACCCTGGAGCTGCCGAACAGGAAGATTCGAGATATACAAAGAGAGATAAGGAGCTGCCTTGGCAGTCCAACCACATCCCTGCGAACGATCGTACGGATTGTAGGCCTCTTAGCAGCATCAATCCAAGCGATATTCCCAGGTCCCCTGCATTATCGAGCACTGCAGAGACTGAAAATAAGGCACCTTCAGCAAAGGCTCAACTACCACCAACTAGTGCCGCTAGACCAAGAGTCCAGAACAGAGCTAGAGTGGTGGCTCCAGAACATGGAGGCATGGAACGGCAGAGGCATTTTTGGCGACCGCCCAGACATGATAATAGAATCAGACGCCAGCAGAGCAGGCTGGGGAGTTCGATGTGGAGAGTTCCAAACGGGAGGCAGATGGAGCTCGGAGGAGCTCAAACTGCACATAAACTGCCAGGAACTATTGGCCGGCTCTTTTGCGATCAAGGCCTTCATCAAGGACAAAGTGAATTCATGTATACTACTGAAGATGGACAACATCTCGGCAGTCAGATACATAAATCACTTAGGAGGAACGAAGTCCAGATTGTTAGCGGAAATAGCCAAGGACTTTTGGCACTCCTGTCTGGAGTCAGGAACGGCAGTGATAGCAGAATATTTACCAGGTGCTCAGAATGTAGTGGCGGACTGGAACTCCAGACATCTAACAGACTCCAGGGACTGGATGCTAGAGAGAGCAATCTTCCAACAGATAGAAGAGCTCTGGGGGCCGATTCACACAGATCTATTTGCGTCCAGACTGAACGCTCAGAAGAGCAGATTTTTCATCTGGAGGCTGGTCCCAGCGGCAGCGGGGACAGATGCCTTTCTACAAGATTGGAGACATAATGATAAGCAGAGCTTTAACGAAAGTTCGCAGGGAGGTAGCGAAGCGAATCTGATAATAGTAGTCCCGATATGGAAGTCGCAAGTATGGTTTCCAGCACTGATGGAACTAATAGCCGACTATCCAAGAGTGTTGCCGCAAAGAGAAGACCTTCTCACGGACCCAGTTGGGTCGTATCACCCTCTGAGAGCGAAGGGGACGCTGCCGCTGATGGCGTGCAAGATAGTAGGAGACGTTGGAATCTCCCAGGAATTTCGGCACAAGCTGCGAGCCTCATCATAGAGTCATGGGCTCCGTCGACTAGAAGGAGCTACGACGCAGCATGGAACAGATGGTCAAGGTGGTGTAAAAGGAGAGATTTTCATCCCGTTTCTGCCCCTTTAGTAGAGATTCTGAATTTTCTAGCAGAACTTTTGCAGGATGGCAAAGCCTACCAAACGATAGGAGTATATAGATCCGCAATGTCAGCAGGTCATACGCCTATTGAAGGAGCCCCAGTGGGGGAGAACGTAGCAGTGATCAGACTTCTGAAAGGGATAAGATTTAGGAAGCCACCGCAGCCAAGATACAAATCTCTATGGGACGTAACAGTCGTGCTACGACTATTAGCAGATTGGCCCAGTAATAGATATTTATCGGTAGGCAGACTGTCGGAAAAGCTGGCAATGCTTTTGTGCATGATTTCATGTAGAAGAGTAGCAGATGTCAGAGCATTAGAAATAGACAGAATGGTATACGGACCAGACGGAGTGACTTTCCATCTGGCCAGGAGAACGAAGACAGATTCCTCATCAATAACATACCCATATATGCAAGATCATCCTAAATGGTATGTAGCCGCATGTGTAAGAGAGTATGTAAATAGGACAGCTGAGCTGAGACCGATGGGGACGACGCAATTACTGATAGTGCGCAGGAAGCCGCATAAGGGCGTAGCGGCAGCCACCAGAGCGAGATGGGTTAGAGAAGTTATGTCCCTAGCAGGGATAGACATGGCGAAATTTGGAGCACACTCAGTGCGAGGAGCAGGAGCATCCAAAGCACTGAGGCAGGATGCGACATTACAAGATATATTGAAAGCAGCCGATTGGGCGGAAGCTATGGTAAGAAGCTTTGAACAAGCATAATGCTCGCCTCCGTCTTGACATAGAATGAAGATTCCCCCTGCTAATAGCGCAGGGAGCTCTTGATTCTATTAAAGACAAGGAGGCGAGCATTAAATTACCACCCTAGATACACGAGAGAGACAAGATGATGACAAAGTAATGTACAATGATATATATCTGAGTGATTAACAAGATTTTCCTCCCAGAATAGGGTGTGTATCCACCGCCCTAACATGTACGGTTGTTTCCGTCTTAGGGGATGATCAGAAGAACGGTTGAAGACGTTTGTGTAGAGAACAGGACACGTTGATCAAGATCGCAAGTTTGAATGCGAGGGATTTTTTCCGCAGAGTTCTACAGTTCAGAGACTTTTCGGAACAAGTTGACAGTTCAGTAATGGTTTAGATTGCAGTTGAAAAGCAGTCAAAGAAGAGGAGGTTACAGGAAGAGGAAGGACTAGGTCACATGACCAGGACACTGGGAACAGGGACCTAGGGTTGATGGGAAATGAAGTTTTGTAAAAAAAAAAATAAAAAAAAAAAATGTTTGGTTTTCAACAAAAAGATGGACATTTTATTTGAGTTGTTGAAAATACTGGAGAGCTAATAAATGAGAAGATGAAGCATAATGCTCGCCTCCTTGTCTTTAATAGAATCAAGAGCTCCCTGCGCTATTAGCAGGGGGATTCTTCATTCTGCAATATTTTGGTGGATTTACCACAAAAATACTGCCAAACTTGTAATGGGACCCAATGGCCCTCATTACAAGTCAGGAGTTTCAGGGGTTAACGGCGCCATAAAGAGCGTCGGCGCCGTTAAACCCTTAACTCCTGATTCACACTTTAACGCCTGCTTTTTGCAGGCGTTAAAGTCCAAGGCGCTAAGCGACCTTGGTGCTAATTACGGCACCGTAATTTACGGTGCCGTAATTAGCGCCTTCCCCATCCCCATTATGCCTTATGGGGCAAAAATGGGAATGGGGAAGGGCAAATGGTGAATGGGGAATTACCGCCCCACTCACCTTGGAATGGGGTGGTAATTCCGCCATCCACCATGGCGGAATCCGGTATGGACCATGGTGCTAATAGCACCATGGTCCACCGCCTGACTTGTAATGAAGGCCAATGGGCCTCATTACACGGAAGGCGGTAATGGTTAACAGCCACCGTTAATGGTAACGGTGACCGTTAACCATTACCGCCTTACTACGAGGTCCCTTAGCGGGTTGGTGCTTTAACGCCTGCTTTTTGCAGGCGTTAAAAACCAACCCGCTAAGGGACCTCGGAGCTAATTACGCGCCTTCCCCATTCCCATAGAGCCCTATGGGGCAGAAATGGGAATGGGGAAGGGCAATGGCGGAAGGGGGATTTACCGCCCCACCAACCTTGGAATGGGGCGGTAAATCCCCTTTCCGCCAAGGCGGTGCCGGTATTTTACCGGCATGAGCCATGGTGCTAATAGCGCCATGGCTCACCGCCTTCCGTGTAATGAGGCCCAATGTCTTTTAAAGTCTTTCTAAATACCCAGTTCTTCTCGGGTTCAAATACATGCAGAATTATCAGCACTTCTCCCAGGTGCTTTGCTCTTTTTAAAAGTTTTAATGCCCCTCTCAGGTTTTAGGATTCTTTTATGTATATAAACATCCAACAAAGTGTCTGGGTGATTTAAAAATCCTTTCAATTATCCATTCAGGCTATAACTGTCTCTCAGGCTTCTCAGTTCTAGGTGCCAGCCTCTAGACCCTTTTTCAAAATGTTTCAATGTTACTTGTAGTCTCATTACAAAAACATTACAATGTACATGATAATGCAACAAAAAAAAACAGCTAAAACAGAAGGAAAGGGAGAAAAACATGAAGTCAATGAGTAGAAAGAAGGGAGAGAAGATGAGCGTTCGCTCCCAGGCTCAAGATTCTTTCCCAGGATTTGTATGCCACTCTCTATCTACAGGAACATTCTAAACATTATCCAGACCTTCTTAAAGCGTCAGCTAACATGAGTGGCAACCAAGTACTAGGAGTCAGTGACTTATGTCAATCAGCCTCTCATGCTCCTCCTCCAGTTTAGGGAAAGTACCCCCTCTCTTTCAGCAATCCTGCCCTCCTAATACCCAACATTTTTGAGCATTGATTTCAGGGGGGTTCCCTTTTTTCAAGTTGCATTGGCTCTGCATGCTTTAGCTCTCCCTCCTTTTCCATCATGCTCTGCTTTCTGTCTCATGTCATATGTCCTGAGAAAGACAGCAGATGTAAACCTACTTAGGTAGCTTGAACTTTGTTGGTTATTTTTTATGTTTCATTAGTGGAGCTGTTTCTTTCTGGCATGGGAATGTAGCAGCATTTCTGATTTTTTCAGAAGCACATTGGCTCTTCTGTTTGGGCTATGAGTGCTTCATCACAATAGTATTATTGTAATTGGTGGAGTTCTTGCAAGGATGGGGATAGAGAGATTGCCATCCTCTTATTCTCCAGCCAAACCCAGTGGAATCTTTTGGGAGTTGTATGTGCATGAACTTTACATAGCTTGACTTTGCATTGCTGTAGGTCATGCAAAATGGGCAATCTTGGTCCCTTTGAGGTGTTGGATACTGAGAACATGCGAGGGGATATCATTTAGATCAAACTCTGATCGGACTCCAAAGACCTATAACAGCTTTGCAGAATATTCCTGAACCAATAGTCTCGAAATAAACCATAAAAAAACTAAAATTATGATCTTGCATGAAAGAAATAAAAAAATAAAAACACTTACAGGCCGATTCATGGAATAATTAGCGCGGCGCAAGTGGGCAAAAACGTGCGATTCGCAGTGGAATAGCGAAAATCGCAGTGCAAGTGCGAAAATCGCACGAAAAGCAGCGCACGTCGATTCATGGAAGTCCGTGCGCGAGAAAACCAGCGGATGTGCGATAAAAAAGTGCGCGGCGCACGTTGGCGCACAGGCCATCAAACAGCGTGCGCCAGGTCACAGCGAAAATCGCACAGGCCACAGCGAAAATCGCACATAGCGCGGCGCACGCAACAAAAGTAGGCGGAACACGGGGCGTACCACTCGGAATGGGGAACAACTTGCCAAAATGTGGGCGTCACGGGGGAAGCACAGGGTACAAGTGCGCGGAACGCCCACACGCTCGCCTACAACACGTATTCATGGAATAGAATAGGGCAAAAAAGCGCACGCTCAAACCAGCGCACAGGCACAAACACGACCGCCACAAGAAAGCAGGCGGTAGCGTCTCTGCGCCTGGAAGAAATGTGCGCCAAAAGGTGCGCCAACAAATATCACCTATATACAGCCATGATGAATGCCCAATACTGTGGCCCTCCAGGACAAATGACGTGCAAAGGGGTACCCACAAACACAGACACGCGCTGACAGAAAAAAAACGTGTGCGTGTATACCGGGGTGCGCGGGAAGTCTCACACGCGAATTGGCCGGGTACGTGGATTATAGGGGTGCGTGGGAAGTACCACACGCGATTTGTCAGGGTACGTGGATTGCAGGGGTGCGCGGGAAGTTCCACACGCGATATGGCCGGGTACGTGGATTTCAGGGGTGCGCGGGAAGTTCCACACGCGATTAGGCAGGGTACGTGGATTTCAGGGGTGCGCGGGAAGTACCACACGCGATTTGTCAGGGTACGTGGATTGCAGGGGTGCGCGGGAAGTTCCACACGGGATATGGCCGGGTACGTGGATTTCAGGGGTGCGCGGGAAGTTCCACAAGCGATTAGGCAGGGTACGTGGATTACAGGGGTGCGTGCGAAGTACCACACGCGATTTGTCAGGGTACGTGGATTTCAGGGGTGCGCGGGAAGTTCCACACGCGATTAGGCAGGGTACGTGGATTTCAGGGGTGCGCGGGAAGTACCACACGCGATTTGTCAGGGTACGTGGATTGCAGGGGTGCGCGGGAAGTTCCACACGCGATATGGCCGGGTACGTGGATTTCAGGGGTGCGCGGGAAGTTCCACACGCGATTAGGCAGGGTACGTGGATTACAGGGCTGCGTGGGAAGTACCACACGCGATTTGTCAGGGTACGTGGATTGCAGGGGTGCGCGGGAAGTTCCACACGCGATATGGCCGGGTACGTGGATTTCAGGGGTGCGCGGGAAGTTCCACACGCGATTAGGCAGGGTACGTGGATTTCAGGGGTGCGCGGGAAGTTCCACACGCGATTTGGCCGGGTACGTGGATTTCAGGGGTGCGCGGGAAGTTCCACACGCGATTAGTCAGGGTACGTGGATTACAGGGGTGCGCGGGAAGTTCCACACGCGATTTGGCCGGGTACGTGGATTTCAGGGGTGCGCGGGAAGTTCCACACGCGATTAGGCAGGGTACATGGATTGCAGGGGTGCGCGGGAAGTTCCACATGCGATTTGGCCGGGTACGTGGATTTCAGGGGTGCGCGGGAAGTTCCACACGCGATTAGGCAGTGTACGTGGATTTCAGGGGTGCGCGGGAAGTTCCACACGCGATTTGGCCGGGTACGTGGATTTCAGGGGTGCGCGGGAAGTTCCACACGCGATTAGGCAGGGTACGTGGATTTCAGGGGTGCGCGGGAAGTTCCACACGCGATTAGGCAGGGTACGTGGATTGTAGGGGTGCGCGGGAAGTTCCACACGCGATTTGGCTGTGTGCACCCAGGTATTACCTGCACACCCTCCACGGCCCCTGCAGGCAGCACACACCACAGGGGACTACCCTGCACACCTGCTCATGTCACCCACCACCCCCACCCCCCAGCAGTGCAGGGGCATCCTCCACCAGGCCCCCACCCATGTCTCCCACCACCCCCACCCCCCAGCATCCAGGGGCACCCTCCACCAGGCCCCCACCCATGTCTCTCACCACCCCCACCCCCCAGCCACCAGGGGCAACCTCCACCAGGCCCCCACTCATGTCTCCCACCACCCCCACCCCCCAGCAGTGCAGGGGCATCCTCCACCAGGCCCCCACCCATGTCACCCACCACCCCCACCCCCCAGCAACCAGGGGCAGCCTCCACCAGGCCCCCACCCATGTCTCCCACCACCCCCACCCCCCAGCAGTGCAGGGGCAGCCTCCAGCAGGCCCCCACCCATGTCACCCACCACCCCCACCCCCCAGCACTGTGGGGCACCTGCCAGCAGGCCCCCACCCATGTCACCCACCACCCCCACCCCCCAGCAGTGCAGGGGCATCCTCCACCAGGCCCCCACCCATGTCTCCCACCACCCCCACCCCCCAGCAGTGCATGGGCAGCCTCCACCAGGCCCCCACCCATGTCACCCACCACCCCCACCCCCCAGCACTGTGGGGCACCTGCCAGCAGGCCCCCACCCATGTCACCCACCACCCCCACCCCCCAGCAGTGCAGGGGCATCCTTCACCAGGCCCCCACCCATGTCTCCCACCACCCCCACCCCCCAGCAGTGCAGGGGCATCCTCCACCAGGCCCCCACCCATGTCACTCACCACCCCCACCCCCCAGCACTGTGGGGCACCTGCCAGCAGGCCCCCACCCATGTCACCCACCAACCCCACCCCCCAGCAGTGCAGGGGCATCCTCCACCAGGCCCCCACCCATGTCTCTCACCACCCCCACCCCCCAGCAGTGCAGGGGCAGCCTCCACCAGGCCCCCACCCATGTCACCCACCACCCCCACCCCCCAGCACTGTGGGGCACCTGCCAGCAGGCCCCCATCCATGTAACCCACCACCCCCACCCCCCAGCAGTGCAGGGGCATCCTCCATCAGGCCCCCACCCATGTCTCCCACCACCCCCACCCCCCAGCAGTGCAGGGGCATCCTCCACCAGGCCCCCACCCATGTCACCCACCACCCCCACCCCCAGCACTGTGGGGCACCTGCCAGCAGGCCCCCACCCATGTCACCCACCACCCCCACCCCCCAGCAGTGCAGGGGCATCCTCCACCAGGCCCCCACCCATGTCTCCCACCACCCCCACCCCCCAGCAGTGCAGGGGCATCCTCCACCAGGCCCCCACCCATGTCTCCCACCACCCCCACCCCCCAGCAGTGCAGGGGCATCCTCCACCAGGCCCCCACCCATGTCACACACCACCCCCACCCCCCAGCACTGTGGGGCACCTGCCAGCAGGCCCCCACCCATGTCACCCACCCCCCCACCCCCCCAGCAGTGCAGGGGCATCCTCCACCAGGCCCCCACCCATGTCTCCCACCACCCCCACCCCCCAGCAGTGCAGGGGCAGCCTCCACCAGGCCCCCACCCATGTCACCCACCACCCCCACCCCCCAGCAGTGCAGGGGCATCCTCCACCAGGCCCCCACCCATGTCACCCACCACCCCCACCCCCCAGCCACCAGGGGCAGCCTCCACCAGGCCCCCACCCATGTCTCCCACCACCCCCACCCCCCAGCACTGTGGGGCACCTGCCAGCAGGCCCCCACCCATGTCACCCACCACCCCCACCCCCCAGCAGTGCAGGTGCATCCTCCACCAGGCCCCCACCCATGTCTCCCACCACCCCCACCCCCCAGTAGTGCAGGGGCAGCCTCCACCAGGCCCCCACCCATGTCACCCACCACCCCCACCCCCCAGCAGTGCAGGGGCATCCTCCACCAGGCCCCCACCCATGTCACCCACCACCCCCACCCCCCAGCAGTGCAGGGGCATCCTCCACCAGGCCCCCACCCATGTCTCCCACCACCCCCACCCCCCAGCAGTGCAGGGGCATCCTCCACCAGGCCCCCACCCATGTGACCCACCACCCCCACCCCCCAGCACTGTGGGGCACCTGCCAGCAGGCCACCACCCATGTCACCCACCACCCCCACCCCCGAGCAGTGCAGGGGCATCCTCCACCAGGCCCCCACCCATGTCTCCCACCACCCCCACCCCCCAGCACTGTGGGGCACCTGCCAGCAGGCCACCACCCATGTCACCCACCACCCCCACCCCCCAGCAGTGCAGGGGCATCCTCCACCAGGCCCCCACCCATGTCACACACCACCCCCACCCCCCAGCACTGTGGGGCACCTGCCAGCAGGCCCCCACCCATGTCACCCACCCCCCCCACCCCCCAGCCACCAGGGGCAGCCTCCACCAGGCCCCCACCCATGTCTCCCACCACCCCCACCCCCCAGCAGTGCAGGGGCATCCTCCACCAGGCCCCCACCCATGTCTCCCACCACCTCCACCCCCCAGCAGTGCAGGGGCATCCTCCACCAGGCCCCCACCCATGTCACCCACCACCCCCACCCCCCAGCCACCAGGGGCACCCTCCACCAGGCCCCCACCCATGTCACCCACCACCCCCACCCCCCAGCAGTGCAGGGGCATCCTCCACCAGGCCCCCACCCATGTCTCCCACCACCCCCACCCCCCAGCAGTGCAGGGGCATCCTCCACCAGGCCCCCACCCATGTCACCCACCACCCCCACCCCCCAGCAGTGCAGGGGCATCCTCCACCAGGCCCCCACCCATGTCACCCACCACCCCCACCCCCCAGCCACCAGGGGCAGCCTCCACCAGGCCCCCACCCATGTCTCCCACCACCCCCACCCCCCAGCAGTGCAGGGGCATCCTCCACCAGGCCCCCACCCATGTCACCCACCACCCCCACCCCCCAGCCACCAGGGGAAGCCTCCACCAGGCCCCCACCCATGTCACCCACCACCCCCACCCCCCAGCAGTGCAGGGGCATCCTCCACCAGGCCCCCACCCATGTCACCCACCACCCCCACCCCCCAGCAGTGCAGGGGCATCCTCCACCAGGCCCCCACCCATGTCTCCCACCACCCCCACCCCCCAGCAGTGCAGGGGCATCCTCCGCCAGGCCCCCACCCATGTCACCCACCACCCCCACCCCCCAGCACTGTGGGGCACCTGCCAGCAGGCCCCCACCCATGTCACCCACCACCCCCACCCCCCAGCAGTGCAGGGGCATCCTCCACCAGGCCCCCACCAATGTCTCCCACCACCCCCACCCCCCAGCAGTGCAGGGGCATCCTCCACCAGGCCCCCACCCATGTCTCCCACCACCCCCACCCCCCAGCAGTGCAGGGGCAGCCTCCACCAGGCCCGCACCCATGTCACCCACCACCCCCACCCCCCAGCAGTGCAGGGGCATCCTCCACCAGGCCCGCACCCATGTCTCCCACCACCCCCACCCCCCAGCAGTGCAGGGGCACCCTCCACCAGGCCCCCACCCATGTCACCCACCACCCCCACCCCCCAGCCACCAGGGGCAGCCTCCACCAGGCCCCCACCCATGTCTCCCACCACCCCCACCCCCCAGCAGTGCAGGGGCATCCTCCACCAGGCCCCCACCCATGTCTCCCACCACCCCCACCCCCCAGCAGTGCAGGGGCATCCTCCACCAGGCCCCCACCCATGTCACCCACCACCCCCACCCCCCAGCCAGGGGCACCCTCCACCAGGCCCCCACCCATGTCACCCACCACCCCACCCCCCAGCAGTGCAGGGGCATCCTCCACCAGGCCCCCACCCATGTCTCCCACCACCCCCACCCCCAGCAGTGCAGGGGCATCCTCCACCAGGCCCCCACCCATGTCACCCACCACCCCCACCCCCCAGCAGTGCAGGGGCATCCTCCACCAGGCCCCCACCCATGTCACCCACCCCCCACCCCCCAGCCACCAGGGGTAGCCTCCACCAGGCCCCCACCCATGTCTCCCACCCCCCCACCCCCCAGCAGTGCAGGGGCATCCTCCACCAGGCCCCCACCCATGTCACCCACCACCCCCACCCCCCAGCCACCAGGGGCAGCCTCCACCAGGCCCCCACCCATGTCACCCACCACCCCGACCCCCCAGCAGTGCAGGGGCAGCCTCCACCAGGCACCCACACATGTCCCCCTGCCCCCAGGTCCTGACGATACTCAATCATGGCAGTAATGGGCAGCATACCCAGCACAAACACCCAGGCAAGGATTGCATCCACCCACATAGTGAATGCAATTAGATGATACAACCCCAATGGCAAGTCTGTAAATGAACACATGTCCGTCACACACACATACACAATGGGTGCAAGTGAATGTCAAAACCCATATCATGACATGTATGAAACCAATGAGAAAATACCACAAGTGAAAGTTAAAAAAACATGTATTAAAGATGAAAAATAAGTAAACAAATCAAACATACAACAATGGGGATAACAAAATAAATGGTCCATGTCCGAGAACAAATGTAAAAATAAAAAAAACAAAGTAATCCAAAAACAAATGTTGTCCAAAGCAATATCATGTGGAAGGAAAATAATGAAAAACCATTTCCTCATGGTGAACACAATAATTAATAAAAAAAATGTTTCTTCAAAAAGCAAACTATATACACGAATATTCCTGGGTCCATGAGCCCAACACCATAAATGAAACCTACTACTACCTAATGAAAATAATATATACAAAAAAGTGGCCATTGTCCGAGCGGTCCAAAAAAATAAAAATTAATAAAGGAAACCTAACACTAACTAACTAAATAACTATATACAAAGGCAGCGGGCAAGTCCTGCGGCTCACTCGGTGATGTTGCTGGCCAGGGCATCATCGAACTCCATGTCGATGTCCTGGAGGCGGGACTCTGTCCTGGCCCCGAGGTCTCGCAGGGATAACCCCATGTCCAGCTCAAACTCACTGCGAGCTTCCTCGAGGCACTCAGCCCGCCTCAACGCCCGACGCATGGAGAACTCCGCCCTGACCATGGTGAGCCGCTCCTCTTCCGCCCGCTGCCGCTCCGCACCTATCCGCTGGACCAACTGCTCCCACACGGAAGACACCACCATCCCAGGGTTGCCCTGCCCTCCGGCCGATGCCTGCCCCTCTGATCTTGATGGCCCCGAGCCATGATGCCTCCCACGTCGAGCCTGCTGCTGCCTCCAACGCCACTGCCTCTGCCAGCACGACGGCATCCAGGCTGATGGAAACCACCGACGCCGTCGTGCACGTGCCCTGCCCGATGATGCTGTCACATCTTCCATCTGCTGGGGTGCAGTTGCTGTGTTGTCCACCCCTGCTGGACCTCCGACTCCCAACTGTGGCAGGGATGGGATCCCCACCGAGCTGGCTGCATTGGTCGGGGCAGGTCCACAGGTGGCCCTGGTGGCATCTGGGCCGGAAGACGGCAAGGAGAACGACTGGTGTATAGCCTGCACAGAGGAGGAGAGGGCCGCCAGATTGGCCAACACATGCAGGAAACCCCCGAACATGGCCGATCCCAATTGGGCCACGTCGGCACGGTGCACTTCATGATGACGTGCGTGCTCCTCCTGGGAAGCACGCACGGCATCACGAATCACAGCCGTGCGCATCGCGACCCCAATCAGGACCTTCTCCACACGGCCAGGGGTTCCCACGTCCGCAGGTGGAGGGGAGTCAGGTGACATGGACATCCCCTCTACCTGCGGACGGGCCTGGGACGGGGCATCCGTGCTGGTGCATGGTGGTGCACTCACAGGGTCAGGGACAGCGACATGCACAGGCCCCTCCATGGTGACCTGTGCTGCCTCCTGCCCCTGGCCCTGGACTGCACCACTTGCACCAGCAGGGATGCCCCCACCAGGCCCCATGTGTGCCCCAGTGGCGGCCTCCTCCTCCTCTGTGCAAACCACCAACCTGGATGGCTCCTCACCGTCTCCCACCGTAGCAGGCCCCTGTGGGTGCTCACCCACCCCTTCCGCTGCAGCCGTGGGGGCATCCCCGCCGCCTTGCTCCACAGCGCTGTCTCCGCCCTCTTCTTCACTAGCCGCTGCGTAGAGGGAGACAAAGAACACAAGCATCAGGGCACTGTACAATGGTCCCCTAGACAGGAAGCAATAGCAGATGAGCACCACTGTCAAAGTACACTTCCATCATGTCCCTCCACAACACATGGGTCAGTCCAGGCAAAACACACACAGTAACAGGCATGGTGCATGCCATGGACATTTCCATGCATGTCCAATGGACTCTTGAAACATTCAATGATATGTAACTCACATGCATCATGGCTCATGCCTATCACATGCACACACTTCACCTCAGTCACATCCATCTGGCCCCAAACACACCAAACACAGCGGATAGAAGGGTAATTTGGCTGCTTCACTGAATCTGTGCATTGTCACACACATGTGTCATGCATCCATGGCATGCACAAGTCACAGACACGCAGGTCAGGCACACAGACATGGCTACCATATATGTACCTGGCATCAGCACCCATCCTTCACCCCCACCCATGTCCAGGTACAGAGACTGGCATGCTCTCATGTTCAAAATCTGCATAGGGCTCCCCATGCGGCATTTGAACACATGCAACAACCATGTGGGTCACACATCACTGGTCGCACATGCATTACCATGATGTCCCTGCACACATACATGCATACATGGCCTATGGCACACATACAGGCAAGTATCATAGAACCAGCACACCGCAACATGCCCTGTCTCACACAGTAATGCTTGGACACTTACCGCTCAACTCCAGACGGGCCTCCATCTCAAGGATCTGGGCGTGGAGCGCTGGGCGTACGCGTTCCAGGACCCTCATCTGGATGGAACTCATGCGGCCCCGGCCCCCCTCCACGAGGCGCCGGGCCTTCACAAGGGTCCTGGACCTCAAGTCCTCCCAGCGCTTCTTGATCTTCAGGACGTTGCGGGTTGCCACCCCCTCTGCGTTGATGGCAACCACACAGTCGGCCCAGATCCTCTCCCGTCCTTCCTTGCTGGCGCGGGACGATCCAAAGAGGGCATCATACTGCCCCAGGACATGCTCCACCAGGACACCAACTTCGGTGGCAGTGAAGCTGGTGCCCCTCTGCCCCTCTGGCCTGGGGTTGCCACTGGTGCCAGATGTGGAAGTGCCCGACATGGCAACCCCAGAGGCAGGTGTGGGTGGGCAACTGGGTCCTGGGGCTGGGCTGTGGAGCGATGTAATCCCAGTCGGGAGTCTTCAGTTCCAGCAGGGGTGGACACAGCAACTGGACCCCTGCAGATGGCTGATGTGCAGGCACCAAATGGCAGGGCACGGTGGCAGCAGTCAGGCAGGCAGGCAGGGAGCAGCAGATGGCACGTGGGAGGCTGCTCGGGGCACTGGGGGGCAGTAACTCGGCCTTCTGGGCAGGAGCGTGGTCTTCCATGTGTTTTCGCGTGGCCAGCTTGATATGGAGTGATTTGGCACGTGAAAATCCTGCACGTCAGCGTGAAATTCGAGGAAAGGCCCTTAGCGCGTAAGCGCGTCAGCACGCATACGCGATTCTATTGGACCAGAGTCCCTCAGCGCGTAAGCGCGTCTGTGACGTGACCCGCACAGGTGTTCCCCAATCAGCACGTGATGACGGAGCACACGTGGAAATACTGCACGTCAGAGTGCCATCGCGTGTAATTGGACAAAAGTGCGCGTACACGCGATTGGCCTATGTACGTGTATTTCATGGGGGCGCGGGCACTTACACACGCAAGTACGTCAGCGCACCTGTATCCCGTGGTGCGTGGGAATTCCCACACGCTATTGGACTGGGAACTGGATTCCAGGGGTGCGCGGGTCACACGCTCGCCTAGAACACGCGCATAGCATAAATTTGCGCACTTTAACAATAACAAGCTCAGATGCCAGGATGAACATACCGTTCCTAGCAGCAGTGGCAGTGGGCTACCAAAGGAGGAGGAGGAGGATAGTCAGGGCCAGAATATTCACACCCAGAACCAGCCTTTTCGGGATGCCTGATGACCAGGTGTATGGGAGGTACAGGTTTCCACCACACATAATACTGGACCTGGTGAGTGAGTGGGAGGATGACCTCACATCACCCACCCTGTGCTCCCAAGCACTCAGCCCCCTGGAGAAGGTCATCAATGTACTGCACTTCTTAGCCACTGGATAATTTCAGCGGACAAGTGCCATAGTGGGTGGGGTGTCACAGGCCACCCAGTCACGCTGCCTACACCAGGTCTTGAACATCATCACTGCACGCCCATCAGTCCGCAGGCACATATACCTGCCCAGAACACCTGCAGAAAGGCATGCTGCTGCCCTGGATTTTTACGGTGTGGCACGATTCCCCAAAGTGCTAGGTGCCATCGACTGCACCCATGTGGCTCTACGTCCCCCCAGGGCATCTGAGCACATCTATAGGAAGCGCAAGCACTGGCATTCCATCAACGTGCAGGTAGCATGTAATGCCAAGGGAATCATCACCTCAGTATATGCCAACTATCCCGGGTCCACCCACGACAGCTTCATCTACCGAATGTCCACCCTAAGCCGGGACCTAGAAGCTGGGCGGCATGGCGATACATGGCTGCTTGGTGAGTATGTATGCCACTGCACATGCATGCATGTTGGATACTGAGCAAGGTCACAACCCCACCAATGATACCAATCACCACCTCCACAGGGGACAGTGCCTACCCTCTCAGCCCCCACATGATGACGCCAATTCGGAACCCCACCACGCCACCCGAGGTAAGATATAACACAGCCCACATTACGACCCGGGGCATAGTGGAGCGCACACTCGGAGTGCTAAAGTTACGCTTTCGCTCCCTTGACCGTTCTGGCGGGCAGCTGTTATACGCTCCCCCAGTAGTGTGCAGGATCATAGTGGCAGCATGTGTCCTGCACAACGTTGCAACACGCCGGGGCCTGGCCGTGGACATGGTGGTGGCCCCACATCCCCAACCACATGCACAGCCGCTGCGCATGGGAGGGGAAAGGGCATGGGGGGAGGCAGCCCGTACACAGCTAGTGGCTAATTACTTCACATAGAAATCACACCCCTGTGGAGTGCACACTGCCCTGGCACATTCCATCTGACAATCAATGATGACTCAACCTGACACTGATCCTGAATGTCTGGAGAATGAACCGTGAATACCATATCAGCCTGAGATTGTTCACCTGGAAGTGTCACAATGTGTGCATCCCTACCCACACAGACACCACCAATGCAGTTTTGTGGAGTTACACATTCAAGCAGCTAAAATGAATACCCACTTGCAAAATGCAACAAGAGGACAGTGCCATGTCAGCCAACCCAACCCCAGCACCGCCACACGACACACCGTGCCATGTCATGCTATTTGCAGGTAAACAAAGTAATCCCCACAACATGACACTAGTGTCACTATGTACAGTGTCCCTATTAGAAACCTGCAACACCTGAAATGCTCACAGCAATGCCGGACCAACAACATACTTGAGCACGTACTACCATTAACATGACATCACAAATGTTACATATTAGTAGTCTCACCACCTGGAAATGCCTGCACTCCCACCACTACCAACTGTGCAGTGTTGGCGCCATGTAGAGTTGTAGGTGCACTGCTGCCAACATGGACCCCATCTCCAGACTAGAGGTCCTTGTGTAGACATGAGGAAGGGACCTGCAAATTGGGAGGTAGACACAGAAGATGAGTTACACATCAATGCAACATGCAGTGTACAACACAACAGCAATATGCACTAGGAATGTATACACAGTATTGACTACAGACTGCCCACACAGCTCATGGGAGTCCAACGTCACTGTGTAATTCACTGTCACTTGGGCACACCCTTTGCAAGCCCATGGAAACGGGAAGCAGGAGGGGTGTGTGTGACTCAAACCCAAGCATCTGAACCAAATACATTACAAGCCTGCATGTGCCCAGCCACAATGCAGCTTATGCCCACAGGAACCACGGAAGCCAACAAATCGTCCCAAAAAAATAGGGAATAAAATAAATAAAAATAAAAATAAAAATAAGAAACAATCAAAAATGGCCATTGATGGGCCCGGGGGGGTTGGGGAGGCCACCCAGGAGGTCCGAGGACAGGATGCACACCAGAACCCACCTGCGTGGATCCTGGGAAAATAAAACACCTCCATGGGCTCATGGCCCACACGGCTACCCTGTTGTGGGAGTATCACTGCTGTCGCTATTATCACCCTGTGCAGCTGCATCCGGAGGTGGTTGCACTATGGGAGGCAGCCCACGCAAGGCCCTAGTCTGCTCCTCCATGGCTGCAAGCATGCGGGTGTGGTAGGTCTGGTTCTGGAGGATGAGTGTGCGGAGGTCCCCATGCAACAACTCACGGGATGCCCGGACCTCCGCCCTCGTTGCCTGCATCTCAGCTGAGAGCGTACGGGTGAGACGCTCCAGCTGCTGTTCTGTCCTTTGGTGTGTTGAAGCCTCAAGCTCAACAAGAGTCGTCCTGAGGTGAAGGAGCTCCTGCCTCAGGGCTTCCCTGTGGCCCTGGGACTCAATGGAGATGGCCTCCTGCAGAGTCGCCAGTGCCGCCCGCCTGTCCCTGTTGGACCCCAACATGTCCTCCCTGTGTGACTGGCAGATGGAGTCGGTTGCCTGCTCTAGTCGCTCCATTAGCCTTTCTGGGGGGATAATGGAAGTGGCCACCCTATCCATGGCCTGAGCCATCATCTCGGATGATGCAGCCTGTTGGGTTGCCATACCGTAAATGGATTGATCCCATGCGGTATTGCCAGGTGGCGTATGGCCACCACGTCGGCGGGCACCACACCTGTCTGGGGCAAGGCGAACTGCGCCTTGCTGTGCCGGCACTGCCTGAGGCTGCAGGACTGCATTCCCCCTCTGATCTGCTGGCCCAGGAACAGGATCAGATGTCGCGGAGTGTGACCCTGCATCCGTAACCACCAAAGGCGTAGCTGCCAACACTGACATCCCCATGGAGGGTTCTGACCCTGGTGCAGGTGGGTGAGACAGAACAGAATCCCTCCCTGGAACACTCACCTGCGACGGCACGTAGGTCTCATCCGAATCAACACCTGAATACAGCTCGGGGGAGGTGCAGCCAGAGACACCCCTTGAGAGCACGACCTGCAGCACTTGTGGGTTCTCACCCACCACCACACCACGTCCCTCACTGGTGGTTGGTCGGCCCTCGGACCCCTCCTGGGTCTGCACCATCTCCACAACCCCAGCAGTATCAGGTGCGTCTTCCCCTGCAAAGACATGAAAACAAAGAAATGGAAACAGGCATTAGCACCATGGCACACAATGAGGGCTGAGAAGCAAGAGAACCAGTACTTGATTGACACATGTCCCACATGACTAAAACCCTCCCATGCATGCACCCTCACTGCGTATGAAGTGCAGGCAAATGGCACACACTGATGACACCAAGATGGAAGATGAACACATTTTCTGCATGCTGCCTGGCAGTGGCATCACACATTGGCCTGTGATTGCCAGGTGAAACACACATGCCATCACACAGATGGCATGTACCATTGCTATTGAGTGAAGATGGAGAGGAGGGCAGCATCTATTCATTCAGTCCAGTTCCCGCATGTAATTGCTTTTCTAATTCAAACAGGTCAGATTTTTCACCTGGAGCTGCCAGTCTGAAATGGTCCAATTGCACAGGGACATGTGTGTACAAATGATATCCAGGTAACAAAGTCACTCCACTTTACCATAGCCATGTCAGACATGTGACTAGTGGACAGCGACATGGCTAGTAAAAGTGGGGGAATGCAAACAATCTGACTGAATGAACAGTGAAAAATAAGCAACTATGTTGTGGCAAGGTGACACTTCAAGGGCAACTGGCGTGCAGTTGGGCTAGATGTCTACTGTTGGCAGAAGGGATACTGTTATGGCCAAATGCAGCTGCGCAGGAAGTATTGCATGAAGCACATGGCTGACCCATACGACTCAGGCGCACACACTCTCACCTGGCACACAAACAGAAGCCCTCACACACACACCATGCACATGGATGACACACACATGCATGTGCACTCACCGGACAATGCCTCGTAATCAGCCAGATCTCCCACGCCTTGGATCTGTTCCTCCGTGACGTAGGTCCCAGCGACTGACTCATGTGGAATGAGTTCCATGTCTACTACTGGAGACCCACCTCCAGTCACTAGAGTTGCGGCATGACTTGAGGCCAGCTTACTCTTTGCCCTGCGCTTTAGGTCATTCCAGCGCTTATAGCAATCATTGGCTGTGCGCCTCACGATTCCAAGGGCACTTACGATGTCCGCAACGGTCTGCCAGTGTGCCTGGCGTTGTGCAGGTGTGGTCTTGGATCCTGCAACAATGACCATCTCGTTGTCATGTCCGGACACATACTCGACAAGTGCATTCAGTTCGTCATCCGTGAAGCTGGGCTTCCTGGACGGGCCGGACTGTGTAGCCGTGTCTGGGGCATCAGCCTGTGCCGGACGAGCACTCTTCCTCTTCCGCTTGGAAGGTGGTGGTGATCCTGAGTGTCCTGCGCCGCTCTGGACACTAGGGGCAGGAGCCCTGGTGGACTCTGTATCAGGAGTGTGGGATTGCACACTCAGCATGGGAGTTGGTGCAGGCATTGGCTCTAGTGTGATGGTGTCAGGGGGAATGTCAGCAGCATGGACTAGGACCGACACTGTCCTGGCTGGGTGTGTGAGGGCTGGGGTGGATGGAGCCGCAGCTGCCCCTGCAGCCTCTCCGCCCTGCCTCCTTGGTGCAGCAGATGACCTTGCTGGCCCAGATGCACGTGGCATGGTGACATCAACGTGCACCAGCGCACGTGTCATAGGCCTGCTGACCTGGAAGTCAGCCATGGAGTCAGCCAGATCTGGTGCCACAATGGGCTGGTCCAACAAGGGCTGAGCATGAATGGTGTCAGCCACATCAGCCTCAACGGGAGGGGGGGGGATTATGGGTGCCCTTGACTGGTCCTCCACACATGGGGGGACAGGCTCACCCTGCAAGTAACGACCACGTCCCCTACCGGATCCACCACGGCCACCACTTGTGGCTCTTCCACCTTTGCCACCCTTACGGAATCCTCGCCTCCCAGCCATGGCACTGTTGTAAATGTGCGTATGGGAGTGGCTGTAAACTATTGTCCTGGGCAATTGGGGGTCAAAGGGGTTGGGTACCAGATGGTAATTGTACCCTAGTGCTCTTGCAAGGCTGATTGTAACCCCTGGGGAAAGATGACGGGTCATGCTACGCACAGGACCCCAAAAAAGGGAGATGACGTGCACGCAACCCCTCCTAGACCACGTGTGCAGAAAGAAAAACCTGCACTACGCTGTGGCACCCAGTAACACAAGAATGAACGTATGCGTGTCACACGCAGCCTAGAATGACCTCTGAAGGAGTAGGCTACACACGGGGCAAGCACAGATGTTAGATACGTGCGTGACTCACCGTCTGCCTGGTAAACGAGCGTGTAAAAGGAGCACGTTAGGTTGGCAACACCCCCGCCAAAAGAAGATTTGTACGCTGTCTGAGGAGACAGGACAACAGTAGAAGGGAACACTGTTTGAGGGAACAGGCCCAGGTAAACAAGTAAAAGCGAAAAAAGAGAAAAAGCTGTCAGAGGTAACAGGGAATACGAACTTGAAACGCCGTGAAGTAAATCGCGTGTGAAACGACAAGAAGTACAGAATTCACCCACTCGCTCTCCACGAAAAGCACGTACAAGGAAAACGTGTTCTACACGTACCTTTTATACAGGCCCACACGTCCAGCGTCACTTACGCGGCGTGTACGCGCTAGGGCCATTTCCACCAATTACATGCTTTGTCACTTCTGCGTGTAGGGCCATTTCCACCAATTACACGCTTTGTCACTTCTGTGTGTAGGGCCATTTCCACCAATCACACGCTTTGTCACTTCTGCGTGTAGGGCCATTTCCAACAATCACACGCTTTGTCACTTCTGCGTGTAGGGCCATTTCCACCAATCACACGCGATTACACTCTGACGTGCAGTCTTTCCACATGTGCTCTGTCATCACGTGCTGTGTGGGAAACACCCGTGCGGGTCACGTCACAGACGCGCTTACGCGCTGAGGGCCTTTCCTCGGTTTTCACGCTGACGTGCAGGATTTTCACGTGCCAAATCACTCCATACCAAGCTGGCCACGCGTACGCACACGGAATACCACGCTCCTGCCCGGAAGGCCGAACTACTGCCCCCCAGAGCCCCGAGCACGCTCCCACCTGCTGCTGCCTGACTGCCTGCTGCCCCTGCACTGCTGGGGGGTGGGGGTGGTGGGAGACATGGGTGGGGGCCTGGTGGAGGGTGCCCCTGGATGCTGGGGTGTGGGGGTGGTGGGAGACATGAGTGGGGGCCTGGTGGAGGGTGCCCCTGGTGGCGGGGGGGTGGGGGTGATAGGGGACATGAGTGGGGGCCTGGTGGAGGCTGCCCATGCACTGCTGGGGGGTGGGGGTGGTGGGAGACATGGATGGGGGCCTGGTGGAGGGTGCCCCTGGTGGCTGGGGGTTGGGGGTGGTGGGAGACATGGGTGGGGGCCTGGTGGAGGGTGCCCCTGGATGCTGGGGGGTGGGGGTGGTGGGAGACATGAGTGGGGGCCTGGTGGAGGCTGCCCCTGCACTGCTGGGGGGTGGGGGTGGTGGGAGACATGGATGGGGGCCTGGTGGAGGGTGCCCCTGGTGGCAGGGGGGTGGGGGTGATAGGGGACATGAGTGGGGGCCTGGTGGAGGGTGCCCCTGGTGGCTGGGGGATGGGGGTGGTGGGAGACATGGATGGGGGCCTGGTGGAGGGTGCCCCTGGTGGCGGTGGGGTGGGGGTGATAGGGGACATGAGTGGGGGCCTGGTGGAGGCTGCCCCTGCACTGCTGGGGGGTGGGGGTGGTGGGAGACATGAGTGGGGGCCTGGTGGAGGGTGCCCCTGGTGGCTGGGGGGTGGGGGTGGTGGGAGACATGGATGGGGGCCTGGTGGAGGGTGCCCCTGGTGGCGGGGGGGTGGGGGTGATAGGGGACATGAGTGGGGGCCTGGTGGAGGGTGCCCCTGCACTGCTGGGGGGTGGGGGTGGTGGGAGACATGGATGGGGGCCTGGTGGGGGGTGCCCCTGGTGGCGGGGGGGTGGGGGTGATAAGGGACATGAGTGGGGGCCTGGTGGAGGCTGCCCCTGCACTGCTGGGGGGTGGGGGTGGTGGGAGACATGGATGCGGGCCTGGTGGAGGGTGCCCCTGGATGCTGGGGGGTGGGGGTGGTGGGAGACATGAGTGGGGGCCTGGTGGAGGGTGCCCCTGGTGGCTGGGGGTGGTGGGAGACATGGGTGGGGGCCTGGTGGAGGGTGCCCCTGGATGCTGGGGGGTGGGGGTGGTGGGAGACATGAGTGGGGGCCTGGTGGAGGGTGCCCCTGGTGGCTGGGGGGTGGGGGTGATAGGGGACATGAGTGGGGGCCTGGTGGAGGGTGCCCCTGCACTGCTGGGGGTGGGGGTGATAGGGGACATGGGTGGGGGCCTGGTGGAGGGTGCCCCTGCACTGCTGGGGGGTGGGGGTGGTGGGAGACATGGATGGGGGCCTGGTGGAGGGTGCCCCTGGTGGCTGGGGGGTGGGGGTGGTGGGAGACATGGATGGGGGCCTTGTGAAGGGTGCCCCTGGTGGCGGGGGGAGTGGGGGTGATAGGGGACATGAGTGGGGGCCTGGTGGAGGCTGCCCCTGCACTGCTGGGGGGTGGGGGTGGTGGGAGACATGGATGGGGGCCTGGTGGAGGGTGCCCCTGGTGGCGGGGGGGTGGGGGTGATAGGGGACATGAGTGGGGGCCTGGTGGAGGCTGCCCCTGCACTGCTGGGGGGTGGGGGTGGTGGGAGACATGAGTGGGGGCCTGGTGGAGGGTGCCCCTGGTGGCTGGCGGTTGGGGGTGGTGGGAGACATGGGTGGGGGCCTGGTGGAGGGTGCCCCTGGATGCTGGGGGGTGGGGGTGATAGGGGACATGAGTGGGGGCCTGGTGGAGGCTGCCCCTGCACTGCTGGGGGGTGGGGGTGGTGGGAGACATGGATGGGGGCCTGGTGGAGGGTGCCCCTGGTGGCGGGGGGGTGGGGGTGATAGGGGACATGAGTGGGGGCCTGGTGGAGGCTGCCCCTGCACTGCTGGGGGGTGGGGGTGGTGGGAGACATGGATGGGGGCCTGGTGGAGGGTGCCCCTGGTGGCGGGGGGGTGGGGGTGATAGGGGACATGAGTGGGGGCCTGGTGGAGGCTGCCCCTGCACTGCTGGGGGGTGGGGGTGGTGGGAGACATGAGTGGGGGCCTGGTGGAGGGTGCCCCTGGTGGCTGGGGGTTGGGGGTGGTGGGAGACATGGGTGGGGGCCTGGTGGAGGGTGCCCCTGGATGCTGGGGGGTGGGGGTGGTGGGAGACATGAGTGGGGGCCTGGTGGAGGGTGCCCCTGGTGGCTGGGGGGTGGGGGTGATAGGGGACATGGGTGGGGGCCTGGTGGAGGGTGCCCCTGCACTGCTGGGGGGTGGGGGTGATAGGGGACATGGGTGGGGGCCTGGTGGAGGGTGTCCCTGCACTGCTGGGGGGTGGGGGTGGTGGGAGACATGGATGGGGGCCTGGTGGAGGGTGCCCCTGTTGGCTGGGGGGTGGGGGTGGTGGGAGACATGGATGGGGCCTTGTGAAGGGTGCCCCTGGTGGTGGGGGGGTGGGGGTGATAGGGGACATGAGTGGGGGCCTGGTGGAGGCTGCCCCTGCACTGCTGGGGGGTGGGGGTGGTGGGAGACATGGATGGGGGCCTGGTGGAGGGTGCCCCTGGTGGCGGGGGGTGGGGGTGATAGGGGACATGAGTGGGGGCCTGGTGGAGGCTGCCCCTGCACTGCTGGGGGGTGGGGGTGGTGGGAGACATGAGTGGGGGCCTGGTGGAGGGTGCCCCTGGTGGCTGGTGGTTGGGGGTGGTGGGAGACATGGGTGGGGGCCTGGTGGAGGGTGCCCCTGGTGGCGGGGGGGTGGGGGTGATAGGGGACATGAGTGGGGGCCTGGTGGAGGGTGCCCCTGCACTGCTGGGGGGTGGGGGTGGTGGGAGACATGGATGGGGGCCTGGTGGGGGGTGCCCCTGGTGGCGGGGGGGTGGGGGTGATAGGGGACATGAGTGGGGGCCTGGTGGAGGCTGCCCCTGCACTGCTGGGGGGTGGGGGTGGTGGGAGACATGGATGGGGGCCTGGTGGAGGGTGCCCCTGGATGCTGGGGGGTGGGGGGTGGTGGGAGACATGAGTGGGGGCCTGGTGGAGGGTGCCCCTGGTGGCTGGGGGTGGTGGGAGACATGGGTGGGGGCCTGGTGGAGGGTGCCCCTGGATGCTGGGGGGTGGGGGTGGTGGGAGACATGAGTGGGGGCCTGGTGGAGGGTGCCCCTGGTGGCTGGGGGGTGGGGGTGATAGGGGACATGAGTGGGGGCCTGGTGGAGGGTGCCCCTGGTGGCTGGGGGTTGGGGGTAGTGGGAGACATGGGTGGGGGCCTGGTGGAGGGTGCCCCTGGATGCTGGGGGGTGGGGGTGATAGGGGACATGAGTGGGGGCCTGGTGGAGGCTGCCCCTGCACTGCTGGGGGGTGGGGGTGGTGGGAGACATGGATGGGGGCCTGGTGGAGGGTGCCCCTGGTGGCGGGGGGGTGGGGGTGATAGGGGACATGAGTGGGGGCCTGGTGGAGGCTGCCCCTGCACTGCTGGGGGGTGGGGGTGGTGGGAGACATGGATGGGGGCCTGGTGGAGGGTGCCCCTGGTGGCGGGGGGGTGGGGGTGATAGGGGACATGAGTGGGGGCCTGGTGGAGGCTGCCCCTGCACTGCTGGGGGGTGGGGGTGGTGGGAGACATGAGTGGGGGCCTGGTGGAGGGTGCCCCTGGTGGCTGGGGGTTGGGGGTGGTGGGAGACATGGGTGGGGGCCTGGTGGAGGGTGCCCCTGGATGCTGGGGGGTGGGGGTGGTGGGAGACACGAGTGGGGGCCTGGTGGAGGGTGCCCCTGGTGGCTGGGGGGTGGGGGTGATAGGGGACATGGGTGGGGGCCTGGTGGAGGGTGCCCCTGCACTGCTGGGGGGTGGGGGTGATAGGGGACATGGGTGGGGGCCTGGTGGAGGGTGTCCCTGCACTGCTGGGGGGTGGGGGTGGTGGGAGACATGGATGGGGGCCTGGTGGAGGGTGCCCCTGGTGGCTGGGGGGTGGGGGTGGTGGGAGACATGGATGGGGGCCTTGTGAAGGGTGCCCCTGGTGGCGGGGGGGTGGGGGTGATAGGGGACATGAGTGGGGGCCTGGTGGAGGGTGCCCCTGCACTGCTGGGGGGTGGGGGTGGTGGGAGACATGGATGGGGGCCTGGTGGAGGGTGCCCCTGGTGGCTGGGGGGTGGGGGTGGTGGGAGACATGGATGGGGGCCTTGTGAAGGGTGCCCCTGGTGGCGGGGGGGGTGGGGGTGATAGGGGACATGAGTGGGGGCCTGGTGGAGGCTGCCCCTGCACTGCTGGGGGGTGGGGGTGGTGGGAGACATGGATGGGGGCCTGGTGGAGGGTGCCCCTGGTGGCGGGGGGGTGGGGGTGATAGGGGACATGAGTGGGGGCCTGGTGGAGGCTGCCCCTGCACTGCTGGGGGGTGGGGGTGGTGGGAGACATGAGTGGGGGCCTGGTGGAGGGTGCCCCTGGTGGCTGGGGGTTGCGGGTGGTGGGAGACATGGGTGGGGGCCTGGTGGAGGGTGCCCGTGGATGCTGGGGGGTGGGGGTGGTGGGGGTGGTGGGAGACATGAGTGGGGGCCTGGTGGAGGGTGCCCCTGGTGGCTGGGGGGTGGGGGTGATAGGGGACATGAGTGGGGGCCTGGTGGAGGGTGCCCCTGCACTGCTGGGGGGTGGGGGTGATAGGGGACATGGGTGGGGGCCTGGTGGAGGGTGCCCCTGCACTGCTGGGGGGTGAGGGTGGTGGGAGACATGAGTGGGGGCCTGGTGGAGGGTGCCCCTGGTGGCTGGGGGGTGGGGGTGGTGGGAGACATGGATGGGGGCCTTGTGAAGGGTGCCCCTGGTGGCGGGGGGGGGTGGGGGTGATAGGGGACATGAGTGGGGGCCTGGTGGAGGCTGCCCCTGCACTGCTGGGGGGTGGGGTGGTGGGAGACATGAGTGGGGGCCTGGTGGAGGGTGCCCCTGGTGGCTGGGGGGTGGGGGTGGTGGGAGACATGGGTGGGGGCCTGGTGGAGGGTGCCCCTGGATGCTGGGGGGTGGGGGTGGTGGGAGACATGAGTGGGGGCCTGGTGGAGGGTGCCCCTGGTGGCTGGGGGGTGGGGGTGATAGGGGACATGAGTGGGGGCCTGGTGGAGGTTGCCCCTGGTGGCTGGGGGGTGGGGGTGGTGAGAGACATGGGTGGGGGCCTGGTGGAGGGTGCCCCTGGATGCTGGGGGGTGGGGGTGGTGGGAGACATGAGTGGGGGCCTGGTGGAGGGTGCCCCTGGTGGCTGGGGGGTGGGGGTGATAGGGGACATGAGTGGGGGCCTGGTGGAGGGTGCCCCTGCACTGCTGGGGGGTGGGGGTGATAGGGGACATGGGTGGGGGCCTGGTGGAGGGTGCCCCTGCACTGCTGGGGGGTGGGGGTGGTGGGAGACATGGATGGGGGCCTGGTGGAGGGTGCCCCTGGTGGCTGGGGGGTGGGGGTGGTGGGAGACATGGATGGGGGCCTTGTGAAGGGTGCCCCTGGTGGCGGGGGGGTGGGGGTGATAGGGGACATGAGTGGGGGCCTGGTGGAGGCTGCCCCTGCACTGCTGGGGGGTGGGGGTGGTGGGAGACATGGATGGGGGCCTGGTGGAGGGTGCCCCTGGTGGCGGGGGGGGTGGGGGTGATAGGGGACATGAGTGGGGGCCTGGTGGAGGCTTCCCCTGCACTGCTGGGGGGTGGGGGTGGTGGGAGACATGAGTGGGGGCCTGGTGGAGGGTGCCCCTGGTGGCTGGGGGTTGGGGGTGGTGGGAGACATGGGTGGGGGCCTGGTGGAGGGTGCCCCTGGATGCTGGGGGGTGGGGGTGGTGGGAGACATGAGTGGGGGCCTGGTGGAGGGTGCCCCTGGTGGCTGGAGGGTGGGGGTGATAGGGGACATGAGTGGGGGCCTGGTGGAGGCTGCCCCTGCACTGCTTGGGGGTGGGGTGGTGGGAGACATGAGTGGGGGCCTGGTGGAGGGTGCCCCTGGTGGCTGGGGGGTGGGGATGGTGGGAGACATGGGTGGGGGCCTGGTGGAGGGTGCCCCTGGATGCTGGGGGGTGGGGGTGGTGGGAGACATGAGTGGGGGCCTGGTGGAGGGTGCCCCTGGTGGCTGGGGGGTGGGGGTGATAGGGGACATGAGTGGGGGCCTGGTGGAGGTTGCCCCTGGTGGCTGGGGGGTGGGGGTGGTGAGAGACATGGGTGGGGGCCTGGTGGAGGGTGCCCCTGGATGCTGGGGGGTGGGGGTGGTGGGAGACATGAGTGGGGGCCTGGTGGAGGGTGCCCCTGGTGGCTGGGGGGTGGGGGTGATAGGGGACATGAGTGGGGGCCTGGTGGAGGGTGCCCCTGCACTGCTGGGGGGTGGGGGTGATAGGGGACATGGGTGGGGGCCTGGTGGAGGGTGCCCCTGCACTGCTGGGGGGTGGGGGTGGTGGGAGACATGGATGGGGGCCTGGTGGAGGGTGCCCCTGGTGGCTGGGGGGTGGGGGTGGTGGGAGACATGGATGGGGGCCTTGTGAAGGGTGCCCCTGGTGGCGGGGGGGTGGGGGTGATAGGGGACATGAGTGGGGGCCTGGTGGAGGCTGCCCCTGCACTGCTGGAGGGTGGGGTGGTGGGAGACATGAGTGGGGGCCTGGTGGAGGGTGCCCCTGGTGGCTGGGGGTGGGGGTGGTGGGAGACATGGGTGGGGGCCTGGTGGAGGGTGCCCCTGGATGCTGGGGGGTGGGGGTGGTGGGAGACATGAGTGGGGGCCTGGTGGAGGGTGCCCCTGGTGGCTGGGGGGTGGGGGTGATAGGGGACATGAGTGGGGGCCTGGTGGAGGTTGCCCCTGGTGGCTGGGGGGTGGGGGTGGTGAGAGACATGGGTGGGGGCCTGGTGGAGGGTGCCCCTGGATGCTGGGGGGTGGGGGTGGTGGGAGACATGAGTGGGGGCCTGGTGGAGGCTGCCCCTGCACTGCTGGGGGGTGGGGGTGGTGGGAGACATGGATGGGGGCCTGGTGGAGGGTGCCCCTGGTGGCGGGGGGGTGGGGGTGATAGGGGACATGAGTGGGGGCCTGGTGGAGGCTGCCCCTGCACTGCTGGGGGGTGGGGGTGGTGGGAGACATGAGTGGGGGCCTGGTGGAGGGTGCCCCTGGTGGCTGGGGGTTGGGGGTGGTGGGAGACATGGGTGGGGGCCTGGTGGAGGGTGCCCCTGGATGCTGGGGGGTGGGGGTGGTGGGAGACATGAGTGGGGGCCTGGTGGAGGGTGCCCCTGGTGGCTGGGGGGTGGGGGTGATAGGGGACATGAGTGGGGGCCTGGTGGAGGGTGCCCCTGCACTGCTGGGGGGTGGGGGTGATAGGGGACATGGGTGGGGGCCTGGTGGAGGGTGCCCCTGCACTGCTGGGGGGTGGGGGTGGTGGGAGACATGGATGGGGGCCTGGTGGAGGGTGCCCCTGGTGGCTGGGGGGTGGGGGTGGTGGGAGACATGGATGGGGGCCTTGTGAAGGGTGCCCCTGGTGGCGGGGGGGTGGGGGTGATAGGGGACATGAGTGGGGGGCTGGTGAAGGTTGCCCCTGGTGGCTGGGGGGTGGGGGTGGTGAGAGACATGGGTGGGGGCCTGGTGGAGGGTGCCCCTGGATGCTGGGGGGTGGGGGTGGTGGGAGACATGAGTGGGGGCCTGGTGGAGGCTGCCCCTGCACTGCTGGGGGGTGGGGTGGCGGGAGACATGAGTGGGGGCCTGGTGGAGGGTGCCCCTGGTGGCTGGGGGGTGGGGGTGGTGGGAGACATGGGTGGGGGCCTGGTGGAGGGTGCCCCTGGATGCTGGGGGGTGGGGGTGGCGGGAGACATGAGTGGGGGCCTGGTGGAGGGTGCCCCTGGTGGCTGGGGGGTGGGGGTGATAGGGGACATGAGTGGGGGCCTGGTGGAGGGTGCCCCTGCACTGCTGGGGGGTGGGGGTGATAGGGGACATGGGTGGGGGCCTGGTGGAGGGTGCCCCTGCACTGCTGGGGGGTGGGGGTGATAGGGGACATGGGTGGGGGCCTGGTGGAGGGTGCCCCTGCACTGCTGGGGGGTGGGGGTGGTGGGAGACATGGATGGGGGCCTGGTGGAGGGCGCCCCTGGTGGCTGGGGGGTGGGGGTGGTGGGAGACATGGATGGGGGCCTTGTGAAGGGTGCCCCTGGTGGCGGGGGGGGGTGGGGGTGATAGGGGACATGAGTGGGGGCCTGGTGGAGGCTGCCCCTGCACTGCTGGGGGGTGGGGGTGGTGGGAGACATGGATGGGGGCCTGGTGGAGGGTGCCCCTGGTGGCGGGGGGGTGGGGGTGATAGGGGACATGAGTGGGGGCCTGGTGGAGGCTGCCCCTGCACTGCTGGGGGGTGGGGGTGGTGGGAGACATGAGTGGGGGCCTGGTGGAGGGTGCCCCTGGTGGCTGGGGGTTGGGGGTGGTGGGAGACATGGGTGGGGGCCTGGTGGAGGGTGCCCCTGGATGCTGGGGGGTGGGGGTGGTGGGAGACATGAGTGGGGGGCTGGTGGAGGGTGCCCCTGGTGGCTGGGGGGTCGGGGTGATAGGGGACATGAGTGGGGGCCTGGTGGAGGGTGCCCCTGCACTGCTGGGGGTGGGGGTGATAGGGGACATGGGTGGGGGCCTGGTGGAGGGTGCCCCTGCACTGCTGGGGGGTGGGGGTGGTGGGAGACATGAGTGGGGGCCTGGTGGAGGTTGCCCCTGGTGGCTGGGGGGTGGGGGTGGTGAGAGACATGGGTGGGGGCCTGGTGGAGGGTGCCCCTGGATGCTGGGGGGTGGGGGTGGTGGGAAACATGAGTGGGGGCCTGGTGGAGGCTGCCCCTGCACTGCTGGGGGGTGGGGGTGTTGGGAGACATGGGTGGGGGCCTGGTGGAGGCTGCCCCTGAACTGCTGGGGGGTGGGGGTGCAGGGGGACATGAGCAGGTGTGCAGGGTAGTCCCCTGTTTTGTGGGCTGCCTGCAGGGGCCGTGGAGGGTGTACAGGGAACACCTGTGAGGACCCACCCAGCCTAATTGCGTGTGATAATTCCCGCACACCCCTGTAATACACGTACCTGGCCAAATCGCATGTGAGAATTCCCGCGCACCCCTGTAATACACGTACCCAGCCGAATCGCGTGTAGAACTTCCCGTGTACCCCTGTAATACACGTACCCAGCCAAATCGCGTGTAGAACTTCCCGTGTACCCCTGTAATACACGTACCCAGCCAAATCGCGTGTGATAATTACTGCGTACCCCTGTGATACACGTGCCCTGGCTAATCGCGTGTAAAACTTCACGCGTACCCCTGTAATACACGTACCCTGGCCAATCGCGTGTAGAACTTCCCGCGTACCCCTGTAATACACGTACCCTGGCCAATCGCGTGTATAACTTCACGCGTACCCCTGATATGCACGTTACCCGCTTTGCGTTCCTTGTTTGGCAGCCCTGTAGACTGGTCCAGGGTTAGCGCAGCCCTTTGAGATGATTTAGCGATTTTGATGGCTTTTCCTTGCGCGAGGGCGTTCTTGGGGGCGTTACTGGCGCTGCTGCAGGGTCGCTGCGATACTCTGCGCCACGGCTGGTTTGGGAGCCTAAAATCCATGAATACGCTGTGCGCGGAAATCGGTTTTAGCGCACGTGCCTGGCGCAGACAATCGCACGCTTACACTCTGCGCCAGCCGCTTGCGACACTTTTCTGCAAAATTCTATGAATTACCCTGTGAATTGGATGATCGAAAAAGAACAGGTCGAAAGAGCGGATAAATATATCTAGATGGGCATCCCCATCTTTGAAAAAGATAACGGGACAAATTAGGCAACTATGTCATCATCAAAAGTCTTAAAAAATTCAACGCAATAAGGCAATACATAAGAGTTAAGGGAGGCCACTCTATAGAAGGAATCCTGAAGGTCTATAAGAAAAGCATTATCGCAAGCATTCTTTATGTACTTGAGATATTGAGAGACTGCATGGCTGGCCCGTAAGAGGGGAAACAATGGCGAAGATCATGGGGCCTACCAAAATTTACACCTTTAGAAGTAGTACGATGCAAATGTGCCACTATGGCTCTTAGTACCCTCAATAAAATCAACCGTGCAATGTTATTTATAAAAATTAGAGAAGAAGGAAACAACCTGAACATAATGTATGGTAATGCCCTAAAAAACTGGTTGAAAGAAGTACTTGAGTTTCTGGAATTGATTGGTTGCGATCTGAAGACTTTCGATAATATTGGGGTTATGTTTAATGAAATAAAAGAAAAAGCAAGGGTATGGGATAGGGACAAGACATTTAGAAAACTCTCAACTAGAACCCTTTATAAGAGATATGTTTGTTCAATCTTTCCCAGTTAATGCCCCTTTCCGATATCTTCAAACTATCAGAGATGGAAAAACCAGGCACGATATACTACTCTTACGCCTAGGTTAACTACCTACTCTAGTCAGAACAGGAGCCTGGAAGAACCTTTCTTGGGATGAATGTATCTGTATTTTGTGCAAACTAGATGTGGAAACTGATAGGCATCTGCTAACACAATGCTTAAAGATAAGCCACATCTTGGATAAAGGATGTTGCCATTTGCGCTTTCCTCTCGACAACCAGCATAGTGACCAAACTTGGGCATTTATACTCGCTGGTACTAGTTTGTCTCTGAATTTTAATGTTTACTAAATATGGTTAGAAATAGAGAAACGGTTGAACAACAGTCAATAAGACATACTCGCATTATATATAACTCTCGACTTATTTTAAATTGAAATTGTTGTAATAAATTAACAATATGAATTTGATTTTAGTAGATTGCCTGAACAGTGTAACATGAATTTCCAACTACAATGTATATTGAATTACTAATGTAAACATTTCTAATTGTTAATTTTGCAATAGATATTTTTAGTGTAATGTTTTATGAACAATCATGTCTAAATTATTAAATGACAGTGTTGAAGGTTTTATTTAAATAAACGCTTAAAAAAGAAAATAATAATAATTTAAAACACATAAAGTCACTGAAAACTGTTGATAAATATGGTTGCTTTTAACCCATTCTAATTTTAATTTAAAACACTTGGAAATTCAAGGAAAACATGCACAACTCATGAATTCCTCTGTTAAGGTTACCAACACCACCATTACTCAGGACACTGCCATGTATTACCCATAATGGTAGACATGACACCACAGATGGCACGCATTTGCACACATTTGCAAAGCTAGTGAAAAACAGTCAAACCGTTTAATGGTAATGATAAACCTTTCTTTTTGCAGATCAACACAAAAAAATCCCAAATGTACTGTAAAGATTCAAGAGACTATATAGGCACTCAGTACATTTTCCGGTACACAGTAAAAATGCTGGTAATACCGTTTCCCAGCACTTAACTGGTCCAGCAAAGTACCATTTTGCCAGAACACAGTTAGTGGAATTACTGGCACTGATATCATCACATACACCATTACCAGCGCTGGTAATACTGGCAATGGAAATACCAGATGGGACAGAAAGAAATGTGCCAGTATTACGGGAACAATGGTATCACCGGAACATTACGTGCATGGAGTTGCCACTAGTACTGGCAGATATTTGCCTCTAATACCAGCAAAACCAAGCTGGAGTTACCACTGTCGCAGAGCATCCGGTAAATGGACACAGGCGAAAAAAATAAGGACACAGGTGCACCCAATCCGCCCAGAACAGCATTAAAGGGCCACACCTATTTCAAGAACACTTTCCAAATCAACCATGCTGCCATTCATTGATGCTACCATGGACCTGAAGGTGCTCGCTACTGATTTCCAGCTGCTGGTGCTTGAGCAGCAGCAGTGGTGACAGGAGGCCAGGGATAGAAGAAGGGGGTGGATGGGGATGTAGGTGAAGCAGGTGGTGAGGTGGAGGCATGCTGTGATCCCTCGCACAAGAGCCACAACCTGGGCCCTCATAGAAAGCCAGATAATTACCCTGTACCGCCTAAACAGGGAGGCCATTCATGACCGCGTGGCCCACATCCAGGAGGACATTGAGAGCAGGGTCGGCATCAGGACAGCCATACCACTGCTGTTAAACTGGTGTTGGTCTTGCAGTTCATGGCCAGTGGTACGTTCCAGCAGTCCGTGAGCCAGCTGCATGGCATATTACAGCTTGCCTTCTCCAGACTGCTGGTGCAGGTGCTGTAGGCCCTCCTGCACAATGTGAGCCAGCACACCACCCTCCCCACCAGGCAAAGTTAAACACCACCAAGTTCTGCTTCTATGCGATTGTTGGCATGCCCAACGTGTTGACAGCATTGGACTGCACGCACATAGAGCTAGTGCCCGCACCCACCCCTAAGCCTCAGAGGAGGTCTACAGGAACTGGAAGCAGTTCCATTCTCTGAATGTCCAGGTGACCTATGATGCCAACTTGACCATCACACACTGCTGTGGCTGGTTCCCGGGATCAACCCACGACTCCATGGTCCTGCAGCACAGCACCCTGCTGGCTTACATGGTGCATCACAGAGGAAAAATGACCGGAATGTTGGGTGAGTACATAAACATTTATACCTACATTGCAGCATGAGTGTCAAGCAAAGGGAGGAGGGAGGGAACTATGTCACAAATTAATGTACCACAAGCACCATGCACCTGCAGGACCAACCAGCACATGCCTCAATTGACAGGCCACAACACACAAGGGTAGCACATGACCGGAGCTATAGTAATCACTGACCAGGCCATTTCAAACCCAAAAAGACATCCACATATAATGCACTCCAGGTACCAGAATGCAACACACCTGCCTCCGCAATGCGAGTGAATCTGTGGACTAGGCCCCCTAGGGTCATGAGATGTATATCCTGTTGAAACATAGGACATGCATGCACAGACAGGCCATTGAGATTCTGCTTTCACAGACAACACCGCTGCTGAGCTACTCACCCATGTGTCCTTATCCTTTGCAGGTGACTCAGGATACCCACAGTTTCCATGGCCAATGACCCCTCTGAGGAATTCCCAAACGTGGGAAGAAATTGCCCAGAACAAGGTGCATGTGAGGACCAGGCTGACCATAGACCAGACCTTTAGACTATTGAAAGCACATTTCAGATGCCTACACCGGTTTGGGGGATCATGTACCGGCCAGACAAGGTGGGGCAGATAGTCCTGGTAGTCCAGATAGTCCTGACCTGTGCAATTCTGCATAATATCCGCATCAAACGCAACATACTCCGGCTCCCAGATCTGGACATTCCTCCACCAGAGGATGATGCTGATGATACAGTGACAGCCGGGCCCATGAACGTGCACATGGAAGTCAGGGATGGGTGCATGGCCCGTCAAGAACTGATAGGGAACATTTTCTGAGTGCCCATTTCACTCTGCACTTCCCTTGCACCTTACTGCATATGATGCACACAGACAATAAATACTTGTACCAAAAAAAGAATGTGCACTCATTGCTTCTAGTGAAAAAAACATGTATTGAAAAAAATTGTGCGTGCTCCAACACTCTGAGCCCCCTCGCACACCCTGCACAGACCCCTCCCCACAAGGCCTCCTCTCCAAACACCCCCCTCCACAAACACCGCCCTCCATTCACCCCCACCTCTCCTTCCCCCCAAAACCGATAGGCACAAAGTGAATTCAATTGTTAAGACAAGTGCCTCTTCGCCACAGGGCTCTTGGCTGACCCAGGTGTTGACAAAAACCTCTGGAATTGGCACCTTGGTCTGCCCTGCTGAGAGCTCCCAGGGGTAGTGGTAGACAATGGTGGGTCAGACCCCTGGGCACGTAAGTGCTCAAGAGTTAGTTGCATGGAGTGCATGGCCAACATCACCTCATTGTCCTTGCAGACCCTTTGGGCCAGTATGAGAAGGGCAGCAGTGGTACAGCATTGGGCCCATGAACTCATGTTGCTGCAGGCCTCGATGCATTCACACAGCAGCCTCAACTCAGGGAGCTGCTGCTGGGTGAGTGTGGTCATTTCCCCAGTACTGTCCTCCATTGCACATAGTTGTGCATCCATGGTCCGGATGCTTGGCATAGCTAGAGGAGGGGGACTATGCAGTGTTGTCTGGCTCAAAGATGGGGTCGGGTAGAGGGTGTTGTCATTGTCCTCCTCCTCCTCAGTGCTGTACCAGCCACAATGGCCTGGTGGCTGGTGTGCCCATTGTGGTGTTGAGGGCACAAGAGGGATGGTGGGGCCACTGACCAGGTATGGTGCTGGTGGCATCTGGTGGTGGCAGTGCTGAGCAGTAGGTGGTGGTGGTGCTGGATGTTGTGAAATTCGAGAGTCAGCAAATAAAAATATGGCACAATCTGACTAAGCAACAATAACCCTGCCTTTGGAATCTGAGATTACAGCAAATATGATCCCTGCCCTGAAAACACTCATTATAGAGAAAATGAATAACGTATAGGAAGAGGGTTGGATTAGCCAACAGGAAAGGGAATACTTTATACAACTTAAACGTTCTGTTTCAATTTTTTATACATTGCCTATAATTCATAAACTCTGAAAAATCCACCTGGATGCCCAATAGTTGGATATCATAGATCCTGGAACTGTTATCCAAATAAGTGGATTATTTTTGGAATAGTCGTGTACAAAAAATGAAAACCTACATTAAAGTTTCCATGTCGATCATCCGAAAAATGGAGAATTTTCCTTTTGATCAAACCAAACAATTGCTAATAGGGTTAGATATTGAGTTATTATACACTGTAATTACAAAAATGGCCACACTTGAGATTGTAGAGGAGAGGTTACAAGAACAAATAGATGACCTACCAGTTCCCAGTTCTTTCTTTAACTAAAAACGATTTTTAATTTGATAATATATTTTTCCAGCAGACAGAGGGCACAGCAATGGACACTGCAATGGCCCCTAGTTTGACCAACTTAAATGTAGAGTGGTTAAGAAATATACAATACATACAATCTTTTTTTGTGATCAGATAGAGATATGGAGTATGTACTGATTCTATGGATAGGAAGCATAGAAGAAACGATGAACTTTGTCTAATGGTTGAACAAGAGGAACTTTTTTTTATTCTGACACACGATCAGTAAAAATGAAGTGAATTTCTTCGATCTTAAGACCTACGTGCAGCATGATATCATCAAACATCAACCCTTTCATAAAGTGACGGACAAAAATGTATCATTGCATTTTCCAAGCCACCACGTTAAACACACTAAAGTGAACATTCCATTTGGCCAATTCCTGAGGCTGAAAGCATACCGTACTGAAATTGAGAAATATAGGGAAGAAGCTAAAGTACTGAATTCCAAATTGATACATAGGGGTTAGCCCAGAAAATTAACCAGAGACTCAGCAAAACAGACCTTGTATAATTTATTTATTTATGTATTGATTTTTGCATTTATTAAGCGCACAAAAAACTCTTAGGCGTGGAAGTGCTGTTACAAGTAGGTACACTTAACTTGTGGATAACTATAATGATAGGGATGCTTTAATAACACCAAAGCAAAAGCCAACGAGTGATCAGAAGTGTATATGTGTGACTACATTTACAGACCAATCCATCAAAATAGGAAATATAATGAAAAGGAATTGGAAGAAATGCTTTGAAAAAAATGAAATTGGCCCAGCGTGCCCCTTATTGGTATTAAAAAAAAAACATCAGCGTAGGAGGCCTATTCAAAAGAAATAATTTCATACAGACCAAGAAAAGCACACAAATGGGGATTACAAATCAGTGGGGCCTAACACCAGTGAAAGGCCACTATGCATGTGACAAATGTAACTCCTGTGAACTTACCACACACTCCAAAGAATTACAGGTACTGGGATTTGGCAAAAAAATGACTTCAAAAATTATGAGATAAAAAATGTAATTCATCTCATTAAATGTCCATGCAATTTAGTATTTTTGCAAAACAATCCGTATGGCAAAAACTAACATGATTGAGCACAGGTGCTGTATTAAAAATAAAATCATTACAGATTCTCTGGTCAAACATTGTGTGGAAAAATCCCATAAGCATGCTGACTTCAAATAGATAATAGTCAAAAGAGTTATTGTAAACTGCACACAGGAAATTGAAAGTAGTTCTGTGAACTTGAACAGCGGTTCATATTGTAAACTGCACACAGGAAATTGAAAGTAGTTCTGTGAACTTGAACAGCGGTTCATATTGTAAACTGCACACAGGAAATTGAAAGTAGTTCTGTGAACTTGAACAGCGGTTCATATTGTAAACTGCACACAGGAAATTGAAAGTAGTTCTGTGAACTTGAACAGCGGTTCATATTGTAAACTGCACACAGGAAATTGAAAGTAGTTCTGTGAACTTGAACAGCGGTTCATATTGTAAACTGCACACAGGAAATTGAAAGTAGTTCTGTGAACTTGAACAGCGGTTCATATTGTAAACTGCACACAGGAAATTGAAAGTAGTTCTGTGAACTTGAACAGCGGTTCATATTTTTTAACAAAGAGTCATATTGAGGAGTTCAACTAAAACATAGAATGGTACCTATGGTGACTTCAATACTCTCTCAAGTGGTGTACAAATAAATATGTGGCTGGACAACAAAGAAATACTGTTCCAGAATACAAGCCTGAAAAGAGGCCAAGTTATGTATCCCCCTACTAATATGGGTAGAGTAGAAAAAGGGAGAATTGATTATTTGTTAGCATCGGAATGTAATTAACTGTGGTGGATGCTGGCCCATACCTGATTTCAACAGGTCTATGCCATTATAATATATCATAAGATGGCAAGTACAGTAACACCAGCAACTAAGTCCCACATCTGAGGGGCCGGCATGGTGTCACATGATAGTAGTCACGCCTTCTTACGCTTACAGTTGGATGTGTAAATAAAGTATGGCAGCCATGATCAAAACAATTCTGATAAAGGGAGGAGTGGATTCACATTCGCTAGCATGCAGTGTCCGTTGAAGTTTGCTTTTAGGCTTCCCAGGACTGCATCCACATGTGAGTAACAAAGACATAAGTACTGAAAAGCATTCTTTAGTTCTCACACACATTCAATGAAGGTATGCAGCAGGTACCGCTCTTTCAAAAGTATTTAATAGCATGATTTTAGCTGTAGGTGCATGCATTTTAACCACATGGCAATGTTTGTGTTTCAAAAGTAAGCATTCCCTTGTTTTTTGATAGCAGATATGGGATGTTGTGTGCAAGAAATTTGAGTGAAGAAATCATTGAGCAGGATTCAAAGCATTTCTGGAAACAACAGCTTTGTCAAAAAAGGACAACTTGTTGTGTGCTTTAGTCAGGAATGGGAAATGCGAGAGCACAGAGGTATAACAAGTAGAGGCCCCTTTAAACAAAAGATAGGTAATCTTGTCCCTTCATGTTTTACACATACCGTTGAGTGATGGGATAGTTTTAAGAGTGCAATGTTTGCATAAGAAGGGGGTACGAGGGAAGGACAGAAGGTATCCCTCCCTGTTAATGGGAATGTGTTATATGTTGATAATATTCCCATTTCTTTTAAAGAAGTCATAGCTATTAAGACCTTTTTTTCTACTTTCTTGTAGATACAACATACATGAAACTTGGAAACCAACAAAGAAATATTTGACGATTGCAAATACTGAACAATCATTATCATTATCATTATAGTAACCACATCCAGTTGTCTGCAATTATAACATAAATAGATTCACAAATTGAAAAAATTATCAGTCTGAGACACAATTGTAAATGTTGAAGTATGTAACTGAAACAACAATGGTGTAATCATTTGAGGCACAAGTGTGAGGCACAATTGAAGAGGGTGATGGATAGTCATTCGAAAAGAATAATTAATTATTACCGTTCCCTGAACAATGTCAGAAAATAAAATATAGAGTCAAAAACATGTTGGACATATTGTAGCATCAAGCTAAACCGAATTTACAGAAAAAAGTGTTTTATTTGCCCATTATGTGTCAATTTAGGTGTTTTGTAATTACTGGGGTATGAATATGGTGATGGTTACTGTCTTTCTGATTCTCTCCTATTTGAATCATTTCACTAATGTCACTAGAATTGAATGTAGAACGTTGTTTATATGATGTAAAGATGTACATATGTGTAGAAATGTGTTTCATTTAAATGAAATGATGTGGTCATGGAAACAAAAATGATAATAATAATAAAGAACTTGTTACAAGAAAGTAATGTTTAGGAGAATTTTGCTTATGTAAGGGGGTTGGTTTGATAATCCAGGTACAGTAGGATATCCTAGGAGAATTCCTAGGGTCTTGCAGTAATGATGGTTCTTGCAGGAGTTGTCATATCTATTTCGAGGCCTCAAAAGAATTTACTACATAACTTTTTCAGATATGAAACACATTATTACTTAAAAGCATCAGGCACTTCAATGGGGTCTTCTATGGCCCCAGAATATGCAAATCTGTTCATGTTTTATTTTGAAACAGAAACTGTATTAAAACATCCATTCTGGTCATCCAGACTAATATTATGGAAACATTTTATAGATCACATGTTTGTCATCTGGAGAGGCGAAATAAACCAACTTAATGAGTTCCTGACCTTCTGAACAATATACATGATCATTTCAAGTTTACAATGGAAACAGGAACACTGAAATTACACTTTTTGGATGTGGAGTTGGAACTAAAAGAGTGGGAGTTGGTAAAAAACATATTCCACAAACCTACAGATGTGAACAATGTTCTTCACTACTTGAGCCAACATCCAAGACACCTGAAGAATAACCTCCCTTATAGTCAAGTCTTATGATTACAATGAATAGTATAGAATGAATAAACACTGAAAGTGGAGAGTGAAAAGATGGTGATTTTATATAAAGAGAGAGGATAATATCATTGAGACTGCACAAGAAATAACTTCAAATTTGAGAAGAGAGGATTTGTTTACACCAAAAATTAAGAAAGACGAAATACCCTTTCTTTACACGTTGCAATTTTCAAGTCATAGCAATCAAGTTACAAGATTGATTAGGAAAAATTGGAGACTAATTGAATTAGATACTCAGCTTTATAGACTTTTACCTCAACCACCGCTCATTGCATATAAAAGAAGAAGAAATCTATGTGATCTATTAGTGAAGGCTGAAAAGTATCTGCCATATACACAATCCACACTAGGTAAGAAGAAAAGTGGAACTTTCCTGTGCTTACAATGTGATAATTGTAATCAAATCACAAAAGGAAACTATGTGAAACATCCCGACTCTGGGGAAAAAAAATAAGGTTGAGAGATTTAGTTATATGCGACTCAAGCTCACTCATCCATGGACTGAGATGCCCTTGTGGGATCTATTATGTGGAACAAACTACATGCAAAGCAAAACAGTGTCTGAATGAAGATAAAAGCCACATTCGCACATGGAACATAAAATGACCAATAGCAAGACATTTCATGACATTAAGATACACAATTGCACAGTTTAAATGTATCATACTTGAGATAGTCCACAAAGCAGTGCGAGGGGGAGATGTAGGAAAGAGATTGAACCAAAGGGAGCTTTACTGCTAAGAAAAAATAGACAGGTTAACCCCAAATGGAAAGAACAGAGACTTTCATCTAGGTTCCTTTTTGTAAGTTATTATTACTGTGAATCACCAATGGAAACAATAAATGAGAGAGTGTGAACATGGTGACTACTAGTACTTATCCAACCTTAACTGATTAACACATAGAGGATAGAGGTTTGTATCCGCACTTACAAAGATTATTATCAATTGTCCTGACCTTTCACCCCCTTCCAACTGCTTAGGAATGTATTGTTATTTAGTGTATCATAATTCCCCCCTCCACGCCAACCCCTGCCCCCTTTTTTTAGACAGTTTTTACAATTTTTTGTTACTTTGAAATAATGGAGTAACTATCCCTATAATCTACATCAAAAGTGAAGGATTTACCTCACTAGACAACACGTATTTCTTTGGTTATGAGTCATTTAAAGGGATGGTTAAATGGATTAATAAACACATCACTGAGCATTTAATCCTGAAAAAAACACGAGAGGTTGCTCTAATCACAGAATATATGGTTTACTGTGTGTCTACAGCAACACACAGGATGTTCCTTAAGTAAGTTACCCGGATGAACACTCGTACTACAAATTGTTCTATATCCACCTATCAGAGAGCCCGGGAGGAAATATACCCAGATGCTCACAAAATAAATAACGTCTGTTTCTAGATTCTTTTGACATGGCGCTGGTTTGCAGCACGCTGGAAACCAAACACAGTTCAACCTAGTTAAATATAGGTAAATACTTGTACTGTTGTTCTCTGTTTTTTGTATGAATTTCCTTGTTGAGTCTAGGATTATACATAGGATTGGCCAAGAATGAATACCTCACTCCTTGCTGTTTTTTGTTTTTACTTTAATATGTAACTACATAGCAACTCCAGAAGCAAGACAGGAGGTTTTGGGCCTCATTCCAAGTATGGTGGTAGGGGGTTAACGGTACTGGTATGGATGTCGGTGCTGTTAACCCCCTACCGCCATATTCCGAGGTCGCTTAGCAGGTCTCACCAGGAATGGCTGGTCTGACCAGCCGTTCTTATCGAGACACGTTAAGGGACCATGGAGCAAATAACGGGCCCACTATTAGCGGGCCTGTTATTTCCTCCTTCCCCATTCCCATTGAGCCCTACGTGGGCTCACAGGGAATGGGGAATGGTTTTCTGAATAGGGACTTACCGGGTCCTCCAAGGTTGGAATGACCCAGTAAGTCCCCATTCAGAGACACCGGACCCGGACCCCGGTTTGGAGGCAGCCATGGCGCTAGTAGCCCCATGCCTACCTCCAAACTCGTAATGACCCCCTTGGTCTAGTCCCCAGTCATGACTCCTAGATAACTAAGAAGGACACTGTTGAATCTTGGAGAATTCTACTACAGAAGGTAGGGGTGACTTACTTTTGTACATAATCTGTTTCATACATTTTAAGAGTAGTGACTAGGTCACTATGCAATCTATATAGTAAACAACCAACCCCTCCCCCCTTTTTTCAGACAGAACATCTGTCCATGAATCCAGAAACGTTCTCCTTGGATATAAAGTTTGTGCACTAATTGGGAGCATCCAACATTTAATCCTTATCAGGTGAATAGGTACTAATTGAACCATGAGAGGTGTAAGAAGTGGCAGAACATAGGGGAAAATTAAAATGCTAATGTGATATACGTGTGTTTAGGCCATAAATCCTACATTGGAATGAAGAATATTAAAGATAAAGTGAAGATTCATTGTTCCTGAGGAAGGTGGAGTTTCCCCGAAACACGTAAAGCCAACCATAATTTGACTCATCATTATTTGCATTTTTGATCTAATGTTAAATTGTAAGCATATTAAAATTTGGAGTGTTGAATTTTGAATCTAAGAGAATATTCTTTAAAAAAATTAAAACAGTGAAAGTGTGTGTGTTTTTTTACGTAAGAAAGGCAAATATAAAAAGGTTTTTTTGAATGACAATGTTATGAAACAATCTGGACTTTTTTTACATGAGAGTCTGATATTGAAATTATTCATATGATATTTAAATATTGACTGGTACCCAGTATCCATACGAGTGCAGGGGATGGGAGTGACCCACGGTTGGTGGGCACTTCATTGTTTGTCCATATCTATTTCGAAAACCATGCAGAAGATCTACAGGGGATCAACCTCCATACACATGTCTCCACTGTAATCCCTTCCAGCTGAATTACACTAAAATATGTAGAGTGGACACTGTCAATCATACTATATGGAATCTTACCATTACAACAGCACCTGGTAACACAAACTGCTTAATTGTCACTTTGACTTTTTCAAAAGTACTCTGCAAAGAGCATGTTCTGCTCACTGATTCTGTTACCATGAATAGTGCTTCTTATCAAACAGCACAACCTCTTGTTCAAAAAATACAATGGCCCTCATTACGACCCTGGCGGAAATCGAAAAACGATGGCGGAAATGCAATACCGCCATCGAATAGCGCTCGGTGCGATTATGACCCGTCACCGTAAAGTACGATGCCATTAGCGACACCGTAGTGAACGCCAACGCTAACTGCACCAAGTACGCGCACGCGCGCCATGCCAAACCGTAATTACCACCATGGCGCAACGGTCTGACCCTAGCGGACATGTACCTAACGCCATCAAGCATGGCGGAAAGTACCATTCCGCCATGGTGAGAAGTACGGCATCGCGAACCAACCGTAAACGCCCCTACTGAGTGCCTGTACACCACTCCCTGGCCACATTGCACAACTCCTCGTAGGTGCAATGAAGTCACACAATGCAACCAGTGAAATGTACAAGTCACCCATGCATGCCAACGAACAAATGAATCTAGGGGCTCCAAGTGCCTTGTGAGTGGCCATCCATATTTGCCATGGCACCATTGCCGCACTGATGCAGCACAGGCATGTCAAGGGTCAAGTCCAGCAACATGAACAGAAAAATGAGACAAACAAAAACAGGCCCCCCCATCGACTGACACCAGTGTAAGGCAACATTCAAAGCAGTATCCTGAGTGAGACTGCACCAGCCCTGTACTCCTGCCAGTAAACAAACCAACCATCAGCATAAGCATGTACCACACAAGTTGGCAGAGTGACTGAGCAGCCAGGCTCATCTCAAGAGGGGTCAATGGGAGCTGCAGGGCACAGATGGCACGAATACAGAAGCTATTCAAATGGACATGACCTCAGTCTCCCTCCAAGAAACGCACGCAAACACAGGCACCTGTGACCAGCCATATTCTGATAATCACATCATTCCACCAATCCACCTGGCTGACCGGCATCTGTTACACAAAAGCTAATCCCCCGCCCCTGAGCATGACATCATTAAAACAGTCATAATGGCAGCCCCTATCCCTGACCTCACTGGGCTTCGTAGGCAAACGCGCCCAGTACAGTACCACGCAACTATACTCCGAAGCTGGAACCCAATGCAGATCTCCTCACAATACATCGCTCCACAAATAGGAATATGCTACATCACTTGCAAAGAAGAACGCTACACGGTTAATATCAGAATAGAAATTTAATGCACAACAAAATCACCAAGCCCATACAGCCATTAGGTCATGAACTCCAAAATATATTTCATTATTGTGGGCTGCATCCGCAATAAATGACCAGCTTCTTCTTGTGTGACGCCCTGTTCCTTCATGGTACACAGGGGCTACATTCACGTTCAAAAAGGCAACATGGAAGCACCTAGAACCGCAGGGCCGTCCCATTAGGTAGGCACTAGTCCAGCTGAAAGGTCGATATGTTGCTCCTAGCCACTAGTACTGCGTAAGGGCATGTGGCCCATTGGCGATCGTCCCATAAAATCGTAATGGTGCTCCACTGATTAACACGAAGCAGCAGGTGTCGAGAGTAAAACCATCTGCAGGAGTGGCATACAGATGGCAGCGGCAAAAGGGGAGGAGATACCTGTCACCCAAATGAAATGAAAAAGAATAGTATGGGCATCAGAACTTCATTTGAATTACTCACTTCAATGATCACACTAAATCCACAGCCATATGCATGCTAGCCCACTCCAAAGGATTATTTCCACCCAAAAACCACTTGCGAATCATAACTATATGAATCGAGGTGAAAACACTATTACAAACGAGTGTTTGTGTGCATGCGTCTGTTAAAACAGAATCCATTAGATGGGATTAGTAACGTGCATAGACACAAGTGTTTGAAGGCGCGTCGAGACAGGGAGGGTTCAACAAGGGCAGATAGACGATGGTCCCACTATGGCAGCTCTGCATCACATAGCGCAGGGGAGGTGGATAGATTCCAAAAAGCCCTGTACATGGCAAACTCTCTATTAAATCATCTGTCCATGCATCCATACATCATTCCCTCATCCCGGTATGAAAACGCCTGATTTTATACTCACATAACATGTGAAATTTCCATTGAGTCTGTGCGTTATGCAGTCTGCAAAATCCACTGTGCTCCAGCCCGTAATTCCAGTGTTGTGAAGTGACATGTATTTGGGAACGTCCGGCCTCATCGTCCACTACGCTATTGCGCATCCCATACTATTCATATCAATCATTGCATTCTCGCCATGGCCCCTGTCCCAAGGACATTGAACAATAGAACGTTATATTTGCAGTCAGACCTGTGGGCATCTCCTCGCCGCTAGCTGAAAACCGAAAGCGCCGTCCTTCGAATTCCTCATTTGCAACATCACGTCGAAAAGGCATCTGTGACCGCTTGAAATCACAAATTCATCCATGTAGTGCGGCAGTGTGTGAAAATGGCAACTGGCTTCACTCACAAATGGGACGCCCCGCCCGTCGGTAAACCTCGGTACAGTGCTGCATGAGGGTCTACCGTTAATCGAGTACTACATTCCACTGACCCTTCACAAGTTTGTTTGCGACTGCAAAGATAGTATGTGAAACAATGGGACCATAGCAGAATGAACATATGAACCAATATTTCACTGCCATCGGGAACAAATACATGATTGTAATAGCAAGATGCCATTCGTCGAATTGCAGCGTTGTGTGCGGGACGTGCTCGCCCAAAGGGGATTGCAGCTTGCACAGGTGGAATGAATCACCACAGGTGGAGGCTATACAGCCTGAAAACACATAAATTGCACACCCAACCCCCTCCCACAACCACACCCACTCCAAAATGCTACCGGCAGGACTAGCGATGTTGGCCCTGGGGGACCTGATAGCACTGCAAGTACTCCAACTTCAAGAAGAAGACGAACACCAACTACTACAACAACCGGCCGCACAGAGGAGACGCAGGAGGAGGAGGAGGGCAAGGCAGGGCCAGCAAGGGCCGCCAGCACAGCCACTACCACCACGCAGGCAGCCCGCAATCCCACGCCTCCGAGCACATCCGTTCAACCTCACTGCTGAGCAGATCCACACCCTCTACCGTTTGGACCGGGACACCATAACCGCCATTGTGGACATGACACAGGCTGACCTTGTCAGCATGATAGATAGCCCAACCGCCATCCCACCCCTACTGAAGGTGGTGTCTGTACTCCACTTCCTGGCCACAGGCACCTACCAGCACACAGTCGGACAGTTGCATGGCATTTCACAGCCAGTGTTCTCACGGACACTATTGCAAGTGCTCGATGCCCTCCTGAAGCACGCAGACGACTACATCTCTCTACCACGCTCGGAGCAGGAAATTACGAACACAAAAGTGGGATTCCATGCACTTGCCGGCATACCGGGTTGCATTGGTGCCATCGACTGCACCCATGTGGAATTGGTCGTCCCACATGCCATGGAGGCCCAGTACCGCAACCGAAAACAATTTCATTCTCTTAATGTACAAATGGGGTGTGACTCCAACAGGATCATTACACATTGTTGTGCCCGATTTCCTGGATCAACCCATGATTCTATGGTCTTGAGGAACTCTACAATACCACGCTACATGGAGCGACACGCAGGGAACAGATCCTGGCTACTCGGTGAGTCTCATTTCATGCATGATAATGTGGGGTATGTGATGCGGCAATGACCTGGCAGGAAGGGGGGGTGCGTACGTAGCAATGTCATTCCACAAACATCCTTTATTGTCCACATACAGGTGATGCCGGGTATCCACTGAAGAGATGGCTCCTTACACCACTCCGGAACCCACAGAACCAGCATGAGGAGGACTACAACCATGCCCACTCACGTACCCGTGTAGTCATAGAACAGGCATTCGGCCTACTGAAGACTCGTTTCCGCTGCCTCAGCAGGTCTGGCGGGGCACTCCTGTACCGCCATGAGAAGGTTGCAATGATGGTCATGGCATGTGTCATGCTACACAACATGTGCGTACGTAGAAATGTGCCCATGCCCCCTGACGCAGAACTGCAAGCACCTGAAGATGGTCATGATGAGGGTGGGGATGTGGCAGCACCTCAAGGAGTCCGCGAGGCACAGGAGGGCCGTGAAATTCGTCAGCATATCATAGATGCATGCTTCTAGCACTCACGCCTGGTGGCTGATACATGGACACGGGACTTGTGGCACTGTGTGTGTCTGGAACATGCACAATATGGACTGTACGCCTATAAAGGCCTCGTACACAAAGATCAATGTCCACACATCTCATTGGATGATTGTGAAATGTTTATAGCATATGTGAAATTATGTTACACACCCCATCGACCCGCCACCCAAGTAAGCCCAACACACCCCCTCCACCCTCCTACCTCCCCCCCGAACACCAGTGTCCAAAGATGCTCATTGTCAGTGGGCAGACGCTATTGCAAGCCCCCTCTCCGGGTATCAGGGGCACCCCTGCCTGTGGAGCGCAGGTTCCTCCCAGATCTACGTTGGGGGCTGCCCTGGACGGAACTTGCAACGGATGATGTCTCTGCCTGCTCACGTCCATGCATGTTCCTAAGGGTTTGTGAGAGCTCAGTGAGCACACGGCGCACAGCGGCAAGTTCAGCACATACGTCTTTGGACGTCGCATGCAGTTCCCCCCTCAGGCTCTCGGTGCTTCTCTCCATTTGTGCCCTTAGTGTCTCTGTACTTCTCTCCATTTCTGCCCTAAGTGTCTCAGTTGATGTTTCTATGGCTGCTTTAGTACCCCCACATTCATCAGCATGGTCCTTGAGGAGCGTGGCCAGTTGCTGCTGTTGCACGATCACCTGGTCGAGGGACTGTTGCCTCTGCTGTGCCATGGCCATTTGCGGTGGTGTCACAGAGGGGCTGGTCACCTCATGTTGCCTTGCCACAGGGCTTGTGGGGGATGGCCAGTCGTCGTCTTGTGGGTGCCCCTGCGTGGTATCCTCATGGTGTACGGGATGGAACAAACAGGGGGATTGAGACAGGTCATGGATGGATCTTACTTCGACATCCCCGTTTTCTGTGTCGGAGCATGCTGCCATTAATGCAGTGTCACCTATGGTGCTGCTGCCACCAGAAGCAGTGCCTTCTGTGGCATCCATTGGGGGGACCTGTGGTGGTGCTGTTGTGGGCATGCTGGCTGCTGGGGTGCCTGTTGAAGTTCCCTCCTGTGTGCTGCCACTTGATTTGTGCTGCTGCCGTGTCTTGATCCGTGCAGCTGAGGTGGAGGGTCTTTGGCCGTTGGTCTTGGCCATCTTTGCAGGTGTGCTGGTAGGGGTGTCCTGGAGCTCGTCGTTTGATTCGGACCCTGTGGTGGAGTAAAGGAGGGCGAGCGTTATTAATGGGTCTGTGGAAATTGGAATGGCAATGTATCACATGCATTGGGGTGGTACCTGAGGGTGATTTGGGTCGGGGCCTTGGAGGTGGTTTCATTTTTGTGTGGATTGAGGATGCAGTTGTTTTGCAGCCTGCAGTTAGGGTGTGCCTGCTGCACGTGTAGAGGGTGTTTTTAGGATTTTTAATTATTTATGTATTTAATGTGACTTTTAAAGTGTGCTATCAGGCCTATGTATGTGGACGTTCTCCTGGACATGTGTTTCTGTTGCACTATGTGGACACGTGGTGCTTCACATGATTGGACATTGTGGATTTAGCATTGTTTTATTTGGCCCACCTACCTGATTCTTCGGATGTCGGCACTCCTTTCTCCATCCCTCCGACTCCCTCTATACTCTCCATTCCAATGGTGGAGGCACAGATTTCTTCCCAGGGGGTCAACTTGATGGGTGATTCCGATCCTCCCCCGGTAGCTGTGGCAATGTTACGGTTGGCGGATAGTATGCTCCGTACGCGTATCCGCAAGTCGTCCCATCGCTTTCTGCATTGCTGTGGGTTGCGGGGTGCGGTCCCCACCGCACTTACCCGCTGTGCCACCAGGGCCCATATGGCCTTCTTGTCCGCAAGTGCCGTCCTGGTCATTTGCGTCGAAAAGACGACGGCAGCATTCTCCTGGAGGGTCTCTGTGAGCACGGTGAGTTCCTCACGGGAGAAGTGGACCTGCCCCTTGCGGTCGCACGCTTTTTTCGCTACTTTTCCCATTTTTATTGCTTTCACTAGGGTGGATGACGGGTTGGGATGAGTCTCAGGGTAGTATTTTTAATGGTTGTGTGGAAATTGTGATTTTATAGGTGTACGGCGTGCTGTTTCGCGTTCCGGGACCATGTTTTTACTTCCGTTTCCGTATATTTACGGTCACCGTACTTTCCGATTGCCGCTCATTGCGGTGACCGCTAAGATGGGTGGCGGAATTGCACCTAGGGCGCCGTACGGCGGCAGTGAGGGCCGTTTTGGGGACATTTCCGCCATCGCGGACTTTGCACTTCCGCCATGGCGTAGTGCTCGTGCCCGATGGGTCGGAATTAGACGCACTTTGCTCCGTCGTGCAATGGCGGAAACGCTATTTACGCTATGGCGGTCAGGTCAGTCACTTTCCGCCAGGGTCGTAATGAGGGCCAATATCTTAAAGAAATTCAAAACATTAATTTAATGGGTAGTACTCCTAGAACTGTAGAACAACATTTGAATTCATTTCTACCACCAAAAACCCCTTCATCCTTTCTTAAGGTTCTTGTCATGCTTTGTTATTGTAACCCAGCATGTGTGGGTCTAACTACTGGGAAAAGCACTAATCTAATCTTTCAAGGCTTCTTACCTTCTTCCGGTTTCTGGGTTATATCAGTCAGAAGGATCATAGCTGCCTCTCAGTCTCCAGAGCTGTTCTCCACCATGGTTTGAGATGTAGCCTTCTACAGGCTTTGGACATTCTCCCCTCAGCTGTTTCTGGTTTATTATACTGCATAGATATTGCCAGGAACCAGGTCTTGACTTCTACTCTTCCTCCTCTCCTTTTGATCCCTCTTAGGCTTTGGGGCTCTTAATGGGCCTGGCTATCTAATTGGGTTTCTGTCTCCGCTCTGTGTACTCTCAGTTCTGTAGCTGATTTTGTGCCATCTATTCCTGACTCCTGGGTTCTTACTGAGGTCCTATTTATTAAGATCTTCCAATAGTCCCTCTGATTCATTGTTCCCCTTTCTCATGATATGATATGATAGTTTATTTTCGTAGCGCCTATACACAATTTGTTTCAAAGCGCATCACGACAAGGGAGGAAAAAAAGGGAAAATTCAAAACATTCTTGCAGGCCATGAACAACACGAATGTGAAATTAACTATCGTACTAGGCCTAGCCACATTTCAGATAGTGCAAGTGCTAAGACACAGATAAGAAGGAAATGTGAACAGATAGGTGACTCCCGTACTTGTCCTGACAACATTTCTGGTAGAGCCGGAGAATTACACGATGTGAGGGAGAGGGGAGGCGAGAGGAGGGAGAGGAACAAAACAAGGGACTATCGTACCAGGCCTGACGACATTTCAGATAGTGCTGGAGGGGGCAGGGGGATAAAAAGTAAGGGGAGGAGACAAACATTTGTTACTAAAATAATAGGTCCAGGGACAATTCATATAGAGTAAGTGCACAGAAACAAGTAGGGGAAGTGGGAGGAGAGAGAGAGAGAAGGGGAAGGAAGAGAATAGAATAAAAACAGTGAAAAGATCAGAGAAGCAGAGGGGTGGGCGAAAAAAGGTTCAAACTGCAATGTTCAGCCAGAGGGTCTGCATCACTGTTCTCATCTGAGGCTGTTCCTGTTATGAACCTTGTGGAAGAAGTGAAAGGCTTTTTATCCCGCGAATGGCCCTCAAGGCACAACACCATTAAGTAGCTCCTGCCCATGTTCCTGCTCTTTTCTGAGCTTGTCCAATGAACATTTTAAAAGCAGAGAGAGATGGTTTTCTGTCATGGAGATATTGCAACAATTGTTCACCTAACATGGAAGCACTTACTAAACACAGAAAAATAGAAAGAACTCCTGTTAGGCGAATACCTGGTGCTCAAATGCAATCCTTCCCTAAATATTATACATATACTCCCAGAGTTGTTGTTTATATCACAGAACTTCAACCTCAAAAGGAAAGCACTTAGAAATTTATAAAACACAGGTGCCAAACTTAAAGCTGTATTTCTGTGAGGTTCCAAGACAGCTGAACTTCAAAACTGCAATGTTCAGCCAGTGGTTCTGCATCACTTTTCTCATCTGCGCTGTTCCTGGTAAGGGACCTTCTCATGGATCATGCAATAAACTTTGGTGTCAAGGATGATGACCTTAAGTAAACTAATGACAAAAACCCTCTCCAAAATATCGAGAGAGAAGCATTGTTAAAAAAGGTGTTATTGGATTGCACATTTTACTTGCTGCCATGTTTCAGAGTATGTTTTTGAAAAATGTGAAATAAATGTGCACACACCTAGGAACTATTTGTTTGATAAAGCAACAGAACCTATCTGCATTGACTTTTTAACAGTTTCTTTTGAATATAGTTTGTATTTACTATAGCACAAGGGCCATTTCTTTGGAGTATCCCACCTATACAAGAGTAGATTGTGCAATATTCCAAGGAATACACTAGGCCACAAAATGCAAGTACATCATCTGAGTGTTATATTCTGACCCACACATCTGGAATGTGTAATCAACATCAGAACCCAGTACCACAACACTAATTATTGCAACTCTGAAACTTAAAAAAACAGTGGATTTCTTAACATGTCCTTATAATTTGCAAAGCTTGTGCAGAGAAAACACATTTCCAGTCAAAATGTGATCAGTATGCAATGACCATCATGACACATTGTTTTAGATGCCAAAATCGGGTATGTTGTAAAGTCTACTGCAGCTGCACTTATCTAGCATACAAAACTGTATATAATTTAAATGACTGAATTTGCAGATGTTATATTTTACACAAAATAATGTGATGTAAAATCATAGAGGAACTAACATAAACATTCCATTTAATTCTGGCATGCATACTTTTGACTCGGAATATTTGCATTTGAGACTCAAAATGACCTGAGTCTTATAATTGAAGGGGGGAGTTCACAACTCCATAAACGGGAAATGGAAACGGAATATTAATCTTCTTATGCCGAACTCAGATCAGGAATTCACAATAACTAAACATGAAGAGCAGAAATAAAGTTATTTGGTGATCTGGTCAAGCCAGTACGCAAGTTCTCAAGCCATTTCCCATGTTTATACAAATAAACCTAATGCCAGATTTCACTAATAGATCTGGGCTCTCCTCTATAAAGGGCTTGCCTAATTTATCAAAGTCTAGGCCTCCCATAAAAACTCCATTAGCCGATGTGAGGAGAGAATTATTAAATACAATGCAAAGCAATAATACATTCTGCTTTAACACATTTGAATAGCATGCAAAAGGAGTATGTAGGGTGGGTCCATCACTGCAATCTCCATGACAATGTCAGCATTAACACATTAGCAACATGAAAAGACAGTAGCATGAGGCAAATCTTAAATCAAATGTTTAATCATTAAAATAATAACTGTTTTGAAGCAAGCTCAGACCAACAAAATATTTTTACTTTTTGTCATGCGTAGGAATATTGCCCAAGATTATGTGAACAAATATATATTGTGCCACTTTAAGAATGGGCAAATATAGTACCGAGAATATGTACGTTTGCCAAATTTGGTCACAGCGCGATCATTACAGCTATATAGGTTTTATGCGTGGTGTTTATGCGACGGTTGTGTAATTTACAAACTGGTTTTAGAAAAGGACATTCAATGGGCCTCATTGCACGGTAGGCGGAGGACCAAGGTGCTATTAGCACCTTGGTCCATGCCGGTAAAATACTGGTAAAATACCGGCACTGCCTTGGAGGAAAGGGGAATTACCGCCCTATTCCAAGGTTGGCGGGGCGGTAATTCCCCCTTCCCCCATTGCCCTTCCCCATTCCCATTTTTGCCCCACAGGGCTCTATGGGAATGGGGAAGGCACTAATTAGGGTGCCGCAAATTTCGGTACCGTAATTAGCACCCTGGTCCCTTTGCAGGTTGGTTTTTAATGCCTGCTAAACAGCAGGCGTTAAAGTACCAACCCGCAAAGGGACCTCGTAGTAAGGCGGTAAGGGTTTACCCTTACTGGTGCCATTACCGGTACCGGTAAACCCTTACCGCACTACGGCCCTCATTCCAACGCAGGCGTTAAGGGTTTAACGGCGCCGTCGGCGCCGTTAACCCTTAATGCCTGATTTCCACCTTAACGCCTGCTTTTAGCAGGCGTTAAATACCAAGGCGCTAAGCGTCGTAATTAGCGCCCTATGGGGCAAAAAAGGGAATGGGGAAGGGTAAATGGGGATTGGGGATTTACCGCCCCACTCACCTTGGAATGGGGCGGTAAATCCGCCATCCACCATGGTGTAAACGGAGTTTACACCATGGTGGTCAAGTAGGGAACTTACCACCTGGGTTGGAATGAGGGCCTACGTGTAATGAGGCCCAATGTCTTTGAATGGTATGATCCTCCGTTTATCTCAAGATCAAACCTGGGAATAAATCTAAGGGGACCATGTTTATGGCTTCTATAGACCTATCTAATGCCTTCAATAGTGAGACCGAAATAGGCTGTGGGCTAAATTATTACATTAGGAACTGCCTTGGGGGCTCTTAAAACTACTGATTGGCCTACACACTAATTCTGCCATCAAAGTCAGATTGAATAAAGAGGGCGAACTGTCACGTATAATTGAGGTACACACCGGCCTGAGGCAGGGGTATGTGTTGGCCCCCTGCCTCTTCAATATGTTTGTGTCAGATATCAGGGAACACTTAGATAGGTTTGTCTTTATACCACCAAAAGTAGGGGGATCAAAATCCCATGGATCTCATATGCCGATGATTTCCTCCTTTTTGACATTACTCAGATTGGCCTACAAAGGATCATAAAGGGGTTAGCGGAATACACAACATTGAATGGGTTCAAGATCAACCCTGCAAAGACAAAAATTTTGCAGTTGGCTAGAGGGAGGAAATGTAGAAAACGGGTGTGGCCACTGGGAGATATTAGGCCTGGGTGTTCCAACAACGTGTTAATTTGGGATTTCACATATTTGCTCATCCATCCCACAAGAAAATATGGTAAGGGTTCAAATTGAAAGCCATAGCTCTGTTTTTACAACATGTGAGGCTGGATCACAGGTTTGGAATATTTTCAATAAAAACTGGCTATACAATTTTATGAGGGTAAGATCATCCCTAAACTTGGGTATGGTGCGGAATGCTTAAGTGAGACAGTTATTGGAGTTCTTGATACTATTGAGGCAGTGGTGTGCAGGTGATACCTGAAGATCCCAAATGTGATCCCAATGGTGGCTATACACTATGAGTTGGCTTGGTCTCATTTAGAGCCGGTGTCTACTGGAAAAAAAACGTTCTTTGTATACCAAATGAATAAACCCAAATGTTGATTCGATGTGTGAAGTTCTGGGGGCTCAAATGTTGTTGAACATGTCTTTGGGCAACTATAGAGATGTTTTGATACAACGTGTTAATGGCTGTGATACGATCTTGAGGGATCTTGCCTTGGATAAGGCTACCTTGGTGGAGAACCCAGACAAAGTGAAAAATGCTCTTTTTGACAAAAACTGGCTTGCGACTTTTTAGAGATTTCATGAATATCCCTAGTTGAACCATTTTTTGCAGGAACCCAAGAAAATTGGGATGTGTTGACATATTCTATTTCAGTTTCCAAACACATATGCTTGTAATCTGCTCCCTAAATTAACATCGAACCTGCTGTTATCCAAAGATGTGCTTTTGAACAGAGGGTCAATTCAAGTGGATGATTCTGCTTGCTGGTTTTGTGGACTGTCTGATAAAGTGGAAACTTGTAAAATATTTTATTGGAATGTATGGCCTTAAACGCCCAAAGGACAACCTATCTGGGGAAGTTGTGTACTTTCCTTATTATGTTTCATGTCGACGCTTTGTGGAAACGATGTATCTGTATCTATAATACCTCAGATGGGTTAGAAATTGCATTGTTTCTTAAGTTTTAAAATTCAGATAAGTGTCACGCTGTGTTGCCTTAAGTTTGTACTGTAGTAGGGGTGGGTTTTGTACATGTGGAATGAATTGTTATGTTTTAAAACATATAATACTTTTAACTTTAGGTTAGACAATGAATGTATGATTTTAGATCTCGTGAAGAACCTTTTAGAATTTCTCTGTATTTTGTTGTTATGTTAAGGTTTGAATGAACTGAAACAATACAGTCATTAACATTTATTAGGATTAGTTATTTTAATGAAAAAGTAGGGTCCAAAAACAAAATTGGCAATCACACCACTGACAAGATCTGGTAGGACTTAAACAATATATATTTCGTTGCTCATAGGAGTATGATGAATATGGACTCTGGGAAGATGAATATTGAGGAATGATCTGAAGAATGCACAGCAGGTCTGATATTTTAAGGATTGAACAGTTCCATTGAGATTAGGATGACCAGTTTATGTTTGGACATTTTGGTTTCCATTTAGCCGTCTGAAAAGAGAGTTTGCTGCAGGAATGATTCCAGGCCGAGTCCCCAGCTGATTCTCTAAAATCAGAAGTCACATTGTAGAAGGTAAATTGAACCCAAAATAACCCAAACTGTCCACTATAGATTGACAAGCATACATTTTGGAAGATAAAGGGCAAGGATCTCTGGGGAATATGGTTTTAGAACAGGAACACAGGTACTGTTATTTTAAATGCCTGGACTCCTCCCAGTTTTATGGGAGACAAAGTGAGTTACTTCTTTAAAGCACAATATATTTTGTATTTAGAAATTAAATGTAAAACTGAATTCATTTTGGTGCAAATTTAATGCATGATTGCCTTTGTAAAATGAAGTACTTTTTTGAAATGTATATTAGTGTGTTAAGCTGGTGTACAGTCCTTTCGACCATAGTGTGAGTTGTGACACGTTATTGTGTGAGAGACCATGCCTTAAGGAAGCCAGGGGAGGCTATAGTCAGATATTAAAATAGGGAATTAATTATATTTATGACGTTGTATGCAATGTGCAACCCTGTGCACTAACGTATTGCTGTGTGCGCAGATTAATGTGTAATGGAAGGCATTTTTTTTTAAACAGTGTTCATGTTACTGGGGAATAATACATGTCAAGTTCGAAACTACATGCATGCTGGGCACTACACAGAGATACAGAGACATTGAAGCTGGGCAGGCATACACAGATTGAAATTCATAAATGCAAATAGATTACAAACAGTACACATACATACGTGAATTTAAAGCAGCATACCATGCTGTATTGAAGTTACACACATACACATATAGGCTACAAGTAACACACTCTTGTTTAGTGAAAGTCGTACATGCATGTTTACAGCAAGATGCATGCACGTATTTTGAGAACCCAGTATGCATGTGGGTTCAGAATAGATCCCTGAGAACATCAATTTGAATTCAAATTTACAGAAGACAAATGCAAGCTGGGCATTGTCTACTGTTAAGTGGCTTGCACACAGCCTACACAGTCACTACCTCGCACTTGCATAGGGAGTAAAGCTGATTGTAAATGTAATCTAAATGTTTTTTATTGCCAAATATTGTCCTTTTGCGACAAGTGGATTAGAGTTAAGTTAACTCTTGAAGATTCTTTTTTGGTTGTTTCTAACTGTGTAAATATACCAGATTTCTATAAGTTCCTCGAGGTCGAATTCCAAATAATTGTCCATAGTCCCTTCTCTGATGCTTCCGATCCTGTCGGATTGGCGGCATCAGAGAAGGGTAAATCGGTTTTCCATCTGTATATAGAAAAGAAAACCCTTAAAGCACTAATTGGAGGAAAGGACAATCCCCAGTTGAATAAGGAAAAAGTAAATGCAAACTTAAGCTTGAAATATACCCAAAAGAAAACGTGGAGTTCCTAAGGATTCTCTCTTGATGAGCCTCCTAGAGATTAGGGGTGAAACATAAGATAAATGAGGGTGGAAGAAGGATATATTTATGAAAAATTGAAAAAATAAAAAGTGTAAAATAAGAAAACTAAGGCAAGCATAAAAGCGTGAATAGACAATTATTTGGAATTCTACCTGGAGGAACCTATAGAAATCTGGCATATTTATACAGTTGGAAACAACAAAAAATGATCTTCAAGAGTTAACTTAACTCTAACCCAGTTGGCGCAAAAGGAAAATACTTGGCAATAAAAAACCTACTTTCGACTATTGGACTGTCAAAATAGTGGTACACCTTTGCAGACAACTAAAAATTACAACGTGTTAGACTCGCCAACAAGCAGTTCCTTGACTGTACCATTAACACGACAAAAAAAAAATCATCTAAATGTTAATTATTAAAGTCACATGCTCTGATACATACAAGTCTTGGTACTGGAGAAAACGGAATGTTTTAAACACACTTGCACCAGGTGGGAATGCTATAAGAAGCCAGTATTATTTAGACTTAATCATATTTAGAATAGAAACATTAAAGTGCCTGGTATCTATTAGAAAACAATATATCTATATGTAGACTGTTAGAATTAATGTTTGTTATGACTGATAATAATAAAAAGAATGAGATTCATATAGGCAGGTGTTTACGTTTTTTTATTATTGGTGTTGCTATTAGGCAGTTGAAGTAACTTAATTATTTTGAACAGATTTTGAATTTCGAAAATTACACTACTTATCTCATTGTCAACGATTGTGGTTTGGGATTGCATGAATGGCAATGTGAGATGTGTGTGTCACACCTACTTAACCCTAGTATTAAAACAGAAATAGTGCAGACATAGTTGCTCCCTGTTTTTCATATCTCTCTCTCTCTCTCTCTCTCTCTCTCTCTCTCTCTCTCTCTCTCCCTCTCCCTCTCTCGCTCTCTCGCTGTCTCTCTCCCTAAGATTGCTTCTTATCCATTGATGTTTCCCAGTTGTGCCTGTTTTAACGTAAAATAGAATTAATGTGCAAACGCCTGGACAGCATAACATTTCGCACCACCACTTTTACCTTTAATGAAAGATTTGAGTTAGGTATGCATTTCACTTTGCTCAATGTGTGATTTCATGAACAGTACATTGCAGTGGCTTAGATATTTTTGCCTTGGAATCTATAACTAGTGAATGTCAGTGGTTTTCTGTTTTGTACAGCAGCCTTAAAGTCCCTTAAATTAATATTTGTTTCTGTAAATTCATCAAATTCACTTAATGGTGTATCCTTGACCAAATACGAAAATACTGACCATCTTTAAATGTAAGTTAAATGTTATGCTATTCAGTACATATATTCCTATTAAACAGAAGATACTGATCATAAAATATTGCCTGGAGAGCTACTTTTGGAGACGTGTTTGTAATATCTACTAATAAAACCACATTAAGAAAAATGCCTTGCAGGTACAGGGGCAAACATGTTATATCCAGATTCCTGCCCTTGCGCGTGGTAATTGAGCAATTTTGATTATTGTGGGTCACTGGGACTGGCTTCGTGGAAATACAAATGTGGCTAGATTTTAAACATCAAAAAAGCTGATATGCATTTCTTCAACATGTGCATACATGTTTTTTTTATTATACAAAAATGTGTCTATCAACCAGCTTGCAATAACAGAGAAGGATTACTCCGAGTGTGTTAGCATATAGGCTGCATTGTGCATATAGCACATAGGATGCACCATTTATCATGTAAGGCTTTAGTGGCCGGGACAATTTCACTTGTGCATTCCCGGGAGGATAGCTCAGCGGCAACGTGCTCGCCTTGGAAGCAAGATGACACAAAGCAACACAGGTTCGATCGCTGGGTCCGCGCCTCGAAAATTCTGGGCATTTAAGCGCGTTATAACTACGCAACTAAGAAAAACAACTCCTGTAACAGCGCCTCGATGACCCCGGGTTGTGTGAGCGCTTTAAAAATGCAAAATACATAAATAAAAGCCCAGCCAATTTTGTGATGTATCAATGTACTGTGGGTATTGGACTATTTGAAAGCATGAAACATCTACAAGACATGTGCACGGCTTTGGAAATGTAGGATTGATCTCCCATAGTCGGGCAGGCCAAGCCCACTCCTCAAACATACATGGGACCTGGCAGCAAAGACCCCACCCCCGAAAAGCTGCCTACCAAGCCCATGCCCACAAAGGTGTCAAGGAAGAAGAAGGCAGAGCTCTCCCTTTCATCTTTAAATTACCCCGACGTGTTTTGCTTCCATGCTGCATTCATTATATGTTGTTATTTTAAAGTAAGTTATTGTGGCAAAAAATCCCCGAGATGGCAGGCCAATACCGCCCAAGGCAATGCCCCCAGGACCCATAGTTACAGGCCCAAGCGTAGCGAGGACCTTAACGAAGGCCCCGGGGGCATTACTGCGGGCGCTATCGACCCGCCGTCGAGGGGCTTATTGCCATTAGTATTCCGGGGTCTGCAGGCTCGGGAAACTAGTTTTCTCGAGTTTGCAGCTCCGGAACACTAATTGCTGATGAAATCTTTTCAAGGAGCATTTCTTATGACGTTTGAAAAGTTTTCGTCGGAGTACGCATTAGTTCTAGTAGCACTAGAACCCACATACTGCTTGATTAGTACAGAGCAACAGGGCGACATTTTGGGCCAACTTGCTCCGTACTAATGAATGAGAGAAAAATAAAAATAAAAAAAGGCCACCTTGGAAAAGGAAGAAGGGGCTAGCCGTGGTCCCTTCTCCCTTTACAAGGTCGCCTTGAAAAAAAAAAAAGAGTGTACCCGACGTGAAATGCACGTAAATGCATCCACGGATTACTCTGTGGTAAGACTCAGAAACGAGCTGAACCACATGCAGTCTATCCCGTAGATTTACCACGCCGGGTACTAATGGGATTTATACAACACATCTGACTCTATGTTTAGCTCTCTATGGTTTTCTGTGTGACTGTCTCTCTCTCCCTCTTCCTCTCTCTGTCTCTCTATATCTCTCTCCTTCTCGCCATCATTCCCCCTCTCTCTCACCCTCTCTAATTTACTATCTCACTCTTTCCCTGTCTTCAGTAACTTACTATACTGTGTTCTGCTATGGGGTTATATACTGCTGTACTAAAATACAATATAAAAGCATCCTCCCAGCAAGATTCACCTATTCCTTTTTTGCCAAAAATGGACCTACGGAGTTCCATTGAGGAATGACGCTTTGCAAATTTTTGCAAACATTGTAGTACAAGTGCATTCTTGACTTGTAATGTTATTCTACCGTTTGTTACTGTGATTAATGGCATGCATCTCACTCTATATCTGCCTGTCTCTTTCTCTCTTTCTCCCTTTCATTTTCTTTCAATGTCTCCTTATTTTTATGCGTTTATGTATCTTTCCGTCTCTCCCTCTACCCCTCCATTTCTTCTACCTTCATGTTTCACCTTATGTCTCTCTATGTCCTATGTTCACTTTCTCGCTCTCCGGTGCCTTTCTCTATGTGTGTCACTGTCTCTGTCACTTTCTTTCTCCTCTCTCTATGTCTCTCTCTTTCTTCTGTATATACCTGTCCCAGTCTCAGAGAAAGCTAAGATCTCTATGAGAAACCAAAATACTGAGTGACCAAATGTGTGCATCTGACAGACTCATCCCTAACTTGGTATGCAGAAGATCTTTGCTGAGATGTACAATTACAGGAGGCTTTTGTCCCCTCTTCTTTTGAGAGTGAACCAAGTCAGAGACACTTTGGACATGCTGGTTTAGAAAGAGTGTAGAAAGTGTGAAGAAAGTAGAAAGTGTGAAAGTTTAGAAAGTGTGTGCTTCCAACTTTGCGTTAGATTTTGTTTGTTAGCAATAGGAGGGTGATGTGGGAATGGGTATTGGAGCAGTGACTGTACCAGGTTGGATACCATGGTTGAGAGGACCAAGACTAACCCCTGCGTATTCCTTACCCACAAAGATGCAACCCCGACTAGCACCCCATACTCTTCGTGGGCTGCTGCATATTTGTGCTCCTACTTTGAATTTGAATATGTTCCGGTGTATCAGTACAGCTGAAAGCTGGATGCTGTGCCATCATTAATGACCTATTAAAACGGTCTACCAAGTCAAGCTGCAAATAATGACAGGCTGATTAGGACATAAAAAGAGAAATAAAAGAAATGAGCAATAGGTGTACCCTCAAAATGTATAGTATAAGAGTCTAATAATCTAAAGCAGACTGTTAGAGGAGGATTGTAAAGATTGTACGATTCCAAGCAGCAGAGAATAGTAACTTTGTACCTTTACCAAAAAAAAGGAATGTTACGAATCACCCTAGGTATCACAATTTGTAACAAGTGTATTGAAAGCCCCTGAAGAAGTTCCATAGATTGGATCTATATAAGAGGAATGACACATGCTGGGCTTTTACACAAATACTAGATCCCTAACAGGATCTGCATGTTTATTGCAATATCTGCACTAGTAGAGATGCCTCCTTCCCCACTCAAATCGTACCACAAAGCCTAAAAGAAGCCTGGTTTCGCCCATTCATAAATAAAACACCCTAGACCCCGCCTGCCCAACAACTATTGCCCCATCACTTCCATTCCTCCTCAAAATCGTGGATAAAGCCACCCACATCCAAATTCAACAATATCTGGAATCCAATGCCATCCTAGGCAGAAGACAATCAGGCTTCCACAAAGGACATGGCACATAAACCACCCTCTTAAATCTTAAGAAACAAATCACCAAAATGATGGATACTTGCAAACCTGCCCTCCTGCTCCTCCTCAATCTCTTTGCTGTGTTTGATCTTGTTGACCATGACATCCTCACCTCTCACCTATCCAATGCCGCCCACTTCTCTGACATAGCCACCTCCTGGATTACCTCCTTCTTAGAAGGAAGGGCCATGAAGGTGTACTCTGACCAAGCCCATGCAGCCCCCTCCACCATTAATTGTGGAGTCCCGCGGGGCTCATGTACTGCACCTACCCTCTACAACCTGTTCACCAAAACCCTCTTTGACCTGTTAGAGTCGCTCGGCATAGCATACACAAACTATGCCGACAACACCCAAGTCCTCCTCACCCTCACAGGAGACTATGACCATGATCTAGAAACCCTCCTCCAGATATATGCCACCATCCAAACATGGATGGTAATCAACAGTCTCTGTTTAAACAGGGATACAACTGAGATCATCATCCTGGGCCCCAAAGAAATCCTCTCCAAACTCAGCACTAAATATACCCACTTCACCATCGACCACACTAAAATACCTGTCTCTACATCTGTAAAGACCCTTGGTGTCTACTTAGACTCTACACTCTCAATGATTAGACAGGTCAGCGCCATCTCTTCCACCTCTGCCCACACAACTAAACTCATAACTGCTACAAAACCCTTTCTAACCACCCAAAATTGCCTATCCATAGCCAGAGCCACAATAGGAGCTATACTCGATTACTGCAATGCCCTTCTGGCAGGCAACTCTACAAAAAACATCAACAGACTACAAATAACACAAAACAACATGCTCCGCAGAGCCCTTCACATTCCCAGAAATGACCTGATATCTCAGACACAAAGCCCATTGGCTTCCAGTCAGGGAAAGGATCAATTTCAGAATCCTCACCCTCATACAGAAATGCGTCAATCTCTGCGACCCATCATACCTATGAGAAACGATTTCCAAACACACCTCTGCCCACCCCACAAGAAGCCACCTTGCCAACCAAATCTGCGTATCCTCCATAAAAAGAGTCAACGGTGGCAGCATTGGCTTCCCCCACATAACACCGAAACTTTTGAATGCCCTCCCCTACACACTAAGGGGGTAATTCATAGAATTCAGCGCACAAGTGGCGCACGCGGCTGCCGCACAGAGGGAATGTGCGCCAGTCTGCACCAGCAGCGTGCGCCAAAACCCATTTTAGCGCACAGCGTATTCATGGATACTTACATCCATAACCAGCCAGTTACGCCCCCAACCCGCCCGTGCGCCAAAAACATCGCACAAATCCCCTACATGGCGCAAAGGCCAGTGGACCAACATACAGTCACGAAAACATGTGTAAAACTCCCCGCGCACCCCTCGGAATACGCGCACCTCACTCGCACCAGTGAAAACGCATGTGAAGGTCCACGCGCACCCCGGAATACACATACGTCACCAAAATCACGTGTGAAAGTCCACACGCACCCTCGGGATACACATACCCACTCGCGCCAGCGAAAACACATGTGAAAGTCCATACGCACCCCTGGGAACACGCGTACCCACTGTGTCAGGTAAAATACATGGAAAAAGTCCACCCTGTGGTGTGGCCTGCCTGTGCGCCATGCCCAGGGGTGATGGGCTGCCTGCGGCCATGGACTGGGGTGATGGGCTGCCTGTGGGCCATGGACTGGGGTGATGGGCTGACTGCACGCCATGCCCAGGGGTGATGGGCTGCCTGCAGGCCATGGACTGGGGTGATGGGCTGCCTGTGGGCCATGGACTGGGGTGATGGGTTGCCTGTGTGTCATCGACTGGGGTAATGGGCTTTCTGTGGGCCATGGACAGGGTTGATGGGCTGCCTGCGGGACATGGGGAGGGTGGATGGGCTGCCTGCACGTATTCCGGGGGTGCGCATGGACTGTCATACTCTATTTTGCAAGCGGGGTACGTGTATTCCGAGGGGTGCGCGGGGACTTTTACATGTGTTTTTTCGCTAGTGCGAGCGGGGTACGTGTATTCTGAGGGGTGCGCATGGACTTTCACACGCAATTTCGCTGGCCTACATGTATTCCGGGGGTGCATGTGGACTTTCACATGCGATTTTGCTAGTGCCAGTGGGGTACGTGTATTCCGGGGGTGCGCGTGGACTTTCACACGCAATTTCACTGGCCTATGTGTATTCCGGGGGTGCGCGTGGACTTTCACGCACGATTTCGCTATTTCGAGCGGGGTACATGTATTCTGGGGGTCGCGTGGACGTTCACACGTGATTTGGCAGTGTATGCCGTCCTGGGAGGGCCCCCCCAGGACCACCCAATGCCCCGCAGGCAGCCCATCACCCCAGACCATGCCCCACAGGCAGCCCACATGGCACCATGCACTCGGGAGCACCGACAGATGTCCCCCACCCATCCCCATTGATGGGCACTTGCCAGCAGGCCCTGACTCATGTCCCACCACACCCCCACCTATCCCCATTGACGGGCACCTGCCAGCAGGCCCCAACTCATGTCCCCCCACACCCCCACCCATCCCCATTGACGGGCACCTGTCAGCATCCCCGACTCATGTCCCCCACTCCCCCACCCATCCCCATTGACGGGCACCTTCCAGCAGGCCCGGACTCATGGCCCCCCACCCCCCCATCCAACCCCATTGACAGGCACCTGCCAACAGGCCCCGACTCATGTCCCCCCACACCCCTAACCATCCCCATTGACGGGCACCTGCCAGCAGGACCCTGACTTATGTCCCCCCACACTCCCCACCCACCCCCATTGACGGGCACCTGCCAGCAGGCCCCGACACATGGCCCACCAAACAACATGTCCTACCCAAATCCCCCTTGCCCCCCAGTACAAGCATGCAACCATCCACTGCACCCACTCACAAATTACCCATGCCATGACAGTCTTAAAAGAACCACCATGACCATGCATAAATGCACAACAGAGCCACACAGTGGCAACACATGACTGAGGCACTGTTCATTGAGACATGCACAAAACCAATGATAGTACACAACACCAATCATGAAGTTAGAATAAATGTATGAAAAATATAATGAAATAGCAGTAAGAAAACTAAACTTGAAAATTAATAAACAATGACAGATATTACCAAAAAAACAGAAAATTCAATGAAAAACAAAAATTCACAGCATGAAAAAAGAAAAGTGGTCCATCGCTAATCTCAATATGAAAAAAATAATTAAAAAAAAGAAAACCATTAATCCATGGAAAATGTCAAAAAAGAAAGTATGTAGAAGTCTTCAACTATATACAATCCAAGTACAAAGGTTTCATGATCCCCAAAACAAATGAAACCTACCAAAAAGTTCTATGAATAAAAAACTATATACATGAAGTGGAGCAAAGTCCATTAACTCCAAAAAAAACAAAAAAAAACAATGGAAACCTAACACTAAAGAACTATGTACAAAGGCGGCGGGAAAGTTCAACGGCTCACTTGTCGATGTTCCGGGCCAGGGCATCATCGAACTCCACGTTGATGTCCCGGAGGCGGTCCTCTTCCCTGGCCTCGAGGTCTCACAGGGATGCATTCATGGCGTCCTCCAACTCCCTGTGAATTCCCTCGAGGCATTCAGCCCGCCTCAATGCCCTGTGCATGGAGTTCTCCGCCCTAACCATAGTGAGCCGAGCCTCCTCCGCCTGCCGCCACTCCGCATCTATCTGCTGGTCCAACTGCTGCCACACGGAAGACACTCCCAATCCAGGGTCCTCATGCCCTCTGGCCGATTCCTGCCCCTGTGATGTTGAAGGCCCCGAGCCATCATCGCTCCCACCCTGAGCTTGCTGCTGCCGTGCATGTGCCCTGCTTGTCGATGCCTGCACATCCTCCGCTTGCTGGGGTTCAGTTGTTGTGGTGGCCACCCCTGCTGGACCTCCGACTCCTGACTGTGGCAGGGATGTGTCCTCCACCAGCCTGGCCGCTGGGTCAGGGGCAGCTCCACAGTGTGCCCAGGTGATACTTGGGCAGGAAGATGGCATGGAAGACGACTGGCGCATAGGGCGTTCAGTTGAGGAGGGGGTCGCTAGAAGATCAGCACAAGGAGGAACCCAGCGCCGGGGACCCGTCCTAGTAGGATGACATGGTCAATGAGGTATTCGAAATGACGTACATTTTCCACATGAGAACTCTGCATGCATGAATACCACATTGACGCATCGCCACCCCAGCTAGGACAGGCTCAATCTGGTCACGGATTGCCAAGTCTGCAGGGAGAGGAAGGCAAGTTGCTGTTCGCGCATCCCCTCCCAGAAAATGGGTCTGGACGAAGGCATCCCTGCTGGTGCAGGATGATGCAGTCACAGGATCGGGGACAGGATTACACACAGGCACCTCCGTGGCAGCCTGTGCTGCGTCCTGTCCCTGCACCTGGACTGCCCCAAGAGCACCAGTGGAATGCCCCCATCCAGGCCCCATGCATGGGCCTTCCACGGCCTCCTCCTCAACCAAACGCCCCACCAACCTAGATGACTGTGTGCCATCTTCCTCCATAGCCCCTGTGGGGGCTCTGCTGCCGAGGAGTCCACCTCCAACCTCTGAGTTGCATAAATGTCTGATGGGAAAGAATTGCCATCAGACCTTGGGTCGCCAATTGTAGTGAAGACTACTGAAGGAAATTAAATTCATTCATATTAAGTAAATAGATACGTTGTAGAAAATTGTGCCTGAAGGCACAAAAATGCTCTTGAAAAAAATGTATCCAAAACAAAACTTTTAGTAAATTGATTCTTTACTTCATTTGTTAAGAAGAAGCAGAAATGATGTGCCAATGCATTTCGGACCTATACTTGGTCCTTCATCAGGGCGAATTTCAGCTCATTTCTTTTGGAATCCCCCCACTCTTCCGCCTCCAACCTCTGCCTCTTGGACCTTCCCTCGGCAGCTGCAGCCATGGACACCGCACCAAACTCCTCACTCCTGGCGGTGGGATCCCTGCCTCTGTGCTCCACAGCACCGTCTCCGCCCTCTTCATCAGTCGACGCTGCAGACAGGGAGAGACAGAACACAGGCATCAGGGCACTGTACAATGGTCGGGTACACATGTGACAGTTGCACACGAGTGGCAGTGTAAAACTTCACAGATGCCATCACACTCCCCAACACTCATATCATTTGAACCCACACACATGCAGAAATTGACAGGAATCGTGCAGCAGGCAGCAGCATACATATCACACACCAGCATGAACATCCGAAGATTGGCATGACGTCACAAGCAACATGGGGAGTGCTGAACGCATGCACACACGCCAACAGACAGACATGCATCTGTACATCTCCACTACTTGTCACAGTGCAATCATCGGCAACTATGTCACATCTGCCAATCGGGTTCATACATGTCTGTGTCATATGCATCCATGTTGTATCACTGCCACACACGTGCAACCCACACATGCACATGCATGCCATGCACATACATGAAGGTGTAACCAGCATCCATGTGTCACACCCCAACCATGCCATAGTACATACACAGAAATACCAACATGTGTGCATCTCCACATGCAGTTGTGCATCATGCTTTGGAACACATACACCATTGATGTGCATCACACATGACAGGACTCACTGACATGCAGCACAGTCATGTCCCTGCACATACACATCCATACGTGGACCTTTTCATACATATGTCCAAGCTGCACACTCCTGGCACACCTCAACATGCACTGTGTCCAACAAGTACGCATGGACACTTACCGCACGACTCTGGACCGGTCTCCCTCTCGAGGACCTGGCGGTGAAGCGCTGGGTTAATTCGTTCCAGGACCCTCATGTCGTTGGTGGTAAGGTTGACCCAGCGCCTCACTGCATGCGCTGCTTCCAAGAGGCGCTGGGCCTTCCTGTGCTTACGGACGTGTTGTATGTCGCGGGTTGCCAACCCCTCCGTGTTGATGGCAACCACGATGTCCAGCCAGATCCTCTCCCGTCCATCCTTCTCGGCGCTTCTTCTTCCATAGAGGGCATCATAATGTACCAGGACTTGCTCCACCAGGATGCCAACCTCTCCTGCTGTGAAGCTGGCAGCCTTCTGCCTCTATGGCTGGGGGTTGCCAGTGGTGTCTGATGGTGTTTCCCCCGTCATGACGACCCCCGAGGCAGGTGTGGGTGGGTAACTGGGTCATGGTGATGGGCTGTAGAGTGATGGAACTTCAGTCGGGAGTCTTCTGTTCCAGCAGGGGTGGTCACAGCAACTGGACCCCTGCAGATGGCTGACGTGCATGCACCAAATGGCAGGGCATGTGGCAAGCAGGCAGGCAGGCAGCAGCAGATGGCAGTTGGGAGTCTGCTCGGGGCCCTGGGGGGCAGGAAAATGGCCTTCTGGGCAGGATTGTGGTCTTCCGTGTGTTGTCGCGTGGCCAGCATCATACGGAGTGATTTGGCACGTGAAAAAACAGCACGATAGCGTGTAATTCGAGGAAAGGCCCTTAGCATGAAAGCGCATTTGTGATGTAACATATGCGGGCATTTCCCTTAGCACGGGTGCATCCGCACGTGCAAAAAAATCACTTCTGTGTGTGAATGCGTGTAATTCGAGGAAAGGGTCTTAGCACGTAAGTGACGTTGCACGTATAGGTGTTGCCTTCAGCACGGGTTAAAGGTGAGCGCGGGCCAGCAGACCACTGTACATGCTGTTCGTGGAGGCCGGAGCATGTGTTTCCTCTGCTGGAATCACACGCGATTACTTCACAGCATCTGAAGTCCGTACCTCTTCTTTTGGTGGGGTGTTGCCTACGCGCACAAGAGTGTGTGTTTTTGTTTTTTTTCCCACGCAAGGCAGGCAGTGATTCGCATATGCTATTTTTCCCACTGTGGTACCCCCTGTGCATGTGTACTGTGTTTGAGGTCATAGTAGCCTGTGTGTTGCACGCGTACATGTTTTTTGTGTTCCTGGGTGCCACACCGTATTGCTGGAGGTAAAATCCATGCATGTGGGCTACCAGGGTCGCATGGATTTTTTTTTCTTTTCAATTTCCTATTCTTATATTTTATCAATTTTTGAATTTTTTGAATTTCTTTTTTTTGGGGGTGCCTGAGCGTTGCCGTGACCTGTCATTTTTCCCCAGGGGTCACAGGCAGCCTTGCAGGGGCACTGGGGTACCTATTCCATCAAGTACCCTGCCCCCTTCTAGCCAATTGCCCAGGACAATTGTTGAGTGAGCCTCCCATAGCCTATTTTCCATCAGTGCCATGGTTGGGAGGCCACCAAAGGCTAAGGGCGGCAAAGCTGGGCATCCTCCCAGGGCTGGGCGTGGTCGGGCACGTGGGTGCTGAGACCAGGGAGAATGGGGAGTCCAGGGTGGCTCGGGTGGCTACAGGGGGGGAAGAGGCAGGGGTGCCCCTCTGGGACAGGATGCCCAGCCAAGTGCTGGTGCAGACATGCCACCACCCCCTGTGGCTCCTGGTGATGCAGCTGTTGCATCACAACCTGGCGCCCATATCACCCAACAGCAATTTACATCTGCTGTCACGGGCCCACCGGTGGTGGTAGCTGCAGGTGCAGCTGTGGGCACCTCCACCCGGCCTCTGGATCAGGCAGTGCATGTTGCGTTGTGTGACAAGGACTCCCAGGATGATTTCCATCTTGTCCGGATGTTGGGGTCATGTGTGTCCACTGTAGCTGTGACTGTGGCACACCTATCTGGGGCAGTTATAACACCTGCTGCCCCACGCAGCCAGGTGGTGGGAACTGCATGTGCAGATGCGGGCAACACCACCCCGGCAGTGAGTCAGACCCAAGCCAGACCTTCTGTCCTCACACCAACACTCCCTGCCTTGGTCCAGTCAACCAGTGCCACTGCCCCCACTGATCAGGGCCACATTGCCCACTCAAGGTCAGTACCACCACCCAAAAGGAGGAAGTGTTCTCCTGCACAAGAGGCTGGGACCCCAGACACGGCTCCGGCCTCCGGCACGTCAAGGGCGAGGCCTTTCTGCAAGCTTGAACTGGGCTTCCTTGTGGACTAGGTGTCGGAACACCAACGCGATATGCTTGTGGGCCCACAATGCCATGCAACGCATCACCAGCGTTGGGTCCACTGGCAGCATGTTGCGGATGGTGTGACATCCAAGGGGTTCCAGGTGCGCACAGCACAGGACTGCTACAAGTGCTGGAATGACCTCAGACGCAGTGCTGAGCAAAAGCATGCCTCCAATTACTTCATGTCACTTGTGGCTGGTCGTGGGCCACCACCAGAGGAGGATGAACTCACTCAGCATGAGGAGATCGCTTCAGAGTTCATCCCGGAAGAACAAATCTGTGGAGTGGGAAAGAGGATGGATTATGATGCATCATCTGGTGAGTATTGATGCGTGTAACTCAATGACATGTGTGTTTGGCATGTGTGACACACCCAGCTACAAGTTGGCTCTTTCCTTTCTTCAATCTCCCTCTCTACCTGTGTTGTTCACCAGGGGTCTGACCTCTCAGACTCAATTAACAAAGAGCACCTGACAGCTCTTGACTACTGCATTATCAGTTTCTTGTATGACTTCCAGTGCTATGCTGATGACAACCAACTCATTTCCTGGCTGCCCTTGGCCACCTCTTATCCCTCCCTTATTTCTGATAGCCGCATTGCCATTTGCTTTTGGTGTACTACCAACGGTCTCTGTCTGAATGCCAGCAAGACTGACATCGTCCTCATTGATACACCTTCGCCATCCTTTCCCCTCAATCTCTGGCCAGCCCCACTTGGCCCTCCTCCTACCTCCACCTGCAAGGCCAACAACCTCAGGGTCACCTTTGACTCAACACATTTCTGACGTATCTTAAGATGGATTAACTTCTTGCTTCACCTCCTCAAGGGTACTGTGCCTTTCCTATCATTCACCTACATGCTCACAGTCTCTCAAGCTCTGGTTTACCCAAGGTTGGAGTACTGTGACAGTCTCTTTCCATATTCAACCTGCCTCCACACTCCACCCTCTACCACTAATCCAGCACAGGAATGCAAGACTTGCCCTTGGCCTCAAGCCCTGGGATCCTATGTTTCCAGCTCTGTAATCCCTTCATTGGCTATCAGTGGATGCAAAGATGATACTTCAGCCCTCTGCATTGTGCACAAGGATTATTTGGGACTGGGTACAAAATCCCTTCAAAAATCCCTCTACCAATTCCTCCCCTCTTGAGTTCTTTGCTCCTCTACCTCACATTCCCTCCAGGTCAGTCGTTAATTGAATAAATAAGATAGGAGCAGATCACTGTGTATGGCTAGGAGCTCCATATGGAACAGCCAACTGGCCACGTTGAAACTTGAGCAGAAACATCTTTGCTTCCAGAAGCACTGCAACACCTTCCTACTTGCTCCTGCATTAGCCCCTCTTCTCCCCAGCTAAACAGTTTCCTCTGTTGGCACTGTGCACCTGCACACACTCTGTCCATCAGGCCAGGTACCTGCTCACCCTTCTTCCCTGCTGCACTGCCTACAGGCCTCCGAAATCAATGGGTCCAGTGCGTGTACCCATACAGTCCCCCACTCTCCGTCTGCATCCATCAGATTTGCCCTATCCAAATCATCTTGCACTTGCCACTTGCTGGCTGCACTACCACTTTTTGAATTATTATATCATTGGACTTCATTTTCCTTCTTTGGTCTCCTCCGTTTGGCACGTTCCCATTCTCCCCCTTCCTGGGTCTTCAACCCTTTATCCCTTCTCCATGCACTTGCGTGTTCTCAATGTCACTGTGCCCAGTATGATAGTTGTTTTGAATTCCTTTTCTCCCTTGTTCCCCTCCCTTTGCTTGTTTGCGCTATGAGCCACTTGTGTATGAGTGCAATCTTGATGAGATGTCATATCATGTCATATACATCCTTTGTCCTTGGTGCAGTGTGTCTCACACTAACTGTGCTGATTGCAGTGACTCCCCATGCACATATGTGCACGATCATGTTCCATGTGCATTCCCTGTATGCCCCTATGTGTCCTTGACCACCTGCTCATTGTAGTATTTGTCCACGATGATCCAGGTGTCATCTCATTTGGACATCCATGTCATGCTCACTGTAGGTCTGTGTGTCATCACGCACGACTTTAGGCTGTGCACCTCTGTATCATGCACATGGCTTCCCCTGTTACAGGCCCACTGCCTCTTTTCAACTGGTGTTGTCTTCTACATGCATGGATGTACTATGGATGGTTCCTAACCTCTCCTCCATCATGTCCACTTCTCATCGGCTGTAGTGACATTTGAATGACGAAATGCAATAGATGCATGCCTACACTGTCTGGCAATGCACAGTTCTGTGTGGAACATTTCATTGCCATGCAGTGCCTCCCTGCTATTGCCCAGAGGGTGGGTGTTTCACGGAAACCATGCTACATGGTGCATGATATTTGCACATGATGGCTGCAATTGCTGTTACACTGCCATCATGTTTGAATATTGTCATGACTACATACGTGTTGTTGTTGTAAGCTGAGGGGCTACACATGCACTGCACCGCACACACCCACTCGTGTGCACAGTTAAGCCCTTCAACATGCAAACACAATGCTGCTGTGTGATGTTCACCAGACATGTATGTACCCATGTCCCTCCTTTCACTGTATGGAAAGGCATTCGCGTAGGTGCCTCCTGTGACACATGTAATGTGCATCATTGATGGTAGTTGGTTGCTGAACATGAACATGCATGTTACATGTATCATAGTGTGCTTGTTTAGATTTCTATCTGTGTCTATTTGTGTGTTCACACATGCTTATGCTAGGTGTCATCTCTTTGTTCCCATCTCTCATTTCGGCATTGGATATATGCCTGCTAGAAGTAGTGTGTGATGCAGGTGATGTGCAACATGCAATACATGTGTTGCCTTCACATTTTGCACACATCCTTTTCTGCTTTTGGGATAGCCTTGCATTGCAATGCCACTGGATGCATGTTGGGGTTTGAGTTGCCTGTGACATGGCTGTTTCATTATTTGGGTGTCATGTTGTGAACTGTATGTGTGTGGTATGTGCTGCTGATATGCGTGTCCTTGTTTCTTTTCTTTATGTTGCAGGTGATGACGCGCTGGTGGCAGAGGATGAAGATGTCATCCCAGACACAGTGGTCAGTTCACATGATCAAACAGGCACCAGTGGTGGTCGTGGGGTGGCAGCCCACGAGAAACCACAGGTGCTCCAGGCAATCGTCTCCAGAGCTGACTCTGAGTCAAGCTCTGATGTATCCTCTGACCACTATGTTGAGCCAGATGTGCATCATGACGTATCGTCTCCAGTAAGTGATCCTGTGTTGGATGATCTTCTGTGTGCGAGCGACACCTGCAGTAGGGGGCCAGGCAGGGTTGGATTGTCCATCTGTGGTGGTTACGGGTGCACGGTCACACTCAACACCAGTTGGCCATGTTCCTGGGGCATCAAGTCGATGGAGGGATGCAGTCCTGCAGCCATGTGCGGCACCAAACCATCAAGGACCATGGCTCCTTGGGCCCAGCAGGTGTGGTGTCCGGAAATGCAGTCGCTGTGTGCCACTGGGGTCAACTGAGTGGGAGCGTTCCATGATTGCCATAGCACAGCAACAGGGGGGAGCAGTTGAGATGATTGCTCCACATATGGAAAGTGTGACCCATTCCATCCTCTCCTCTGTAAGGCCAATGGTGCTCCAGCAGCAGGCTACACAGTCCACGTGCCGCTCACTCAGGCTGGGCATGGCGGCGTCTGACAGGGCGCGCTGGGCTGAAATGTTGGCTCTGCATGAAGCACTTAATGCTCAAGCAGAGGCAGACTGTGAGGCCCTGAGGGTGGAACACCAAGCCCTCCAATCTAGTTTGGCTGAGCACATGATGGATGAGAGTAGGCAGACAGAAGACAGGATGGTACAGCTTGAAAGGACCATCTCAGCTGAACTCCATGCAACCCGGGAGTCACTCCGTTTGTCATGTGAGGCCATGCAGGCAGAACTCTGTCTCACATGCAGTCCTTGCAGGAGGAAGCACGTGTGACACGTGAGGTAATGCATGCTGACCTCAGTCTCATTGCCAGCCAGGGCCTGGCTTAGCAGACCCGCATACTTGCTGCCATTGAGGGGCAAGGTGTGGCTAGGCATTTTGGGTCAACTGAGCCACGTCCACCTTCTGATTTCCATCCAGAGGGTGACAATGACAACCTATCTCCCACATAGGTTGGGCCGTGCAGGCGCTGATCCCAGTGAGTTTTTTTTTTTTAAATCTCAACATCTACACATTTGGGTGTTGAGATACACCCTGTACCTCCCCCCTCCTGGGTGTCCCCCCCACCCTCAAGTCATATATGGGCATTTTTAATTTTTTTCCTGCGATTTTTATTTCAGCTGTTTTTTTTCTGCAAACATTTTTAATTTTTCATCAAAATGGTATGGTTTTTTCATTTTATTTTTTCTATTAATGTTTTTATTATTATTTTGCTTTATTTTTCTTTATTTTTTACAATTAATTTTCTTTTTTTTTTTTTCTTTTTTTTTAATTATTCATTTCATTTTTCATTTGAAATTATTTTTTGATTTTATTTTGATTTTCTGCAGATTTCTTTTTTTTGCATTTTCTTTTGTCTAGTGTGCATACATGTGTCTAGACATTGTGCCCTGTCTAGACCTGTCCACCAGCCTTCTGAGTCACTTGATTGCCACCCTGTCTCCCCTGCCCCTGCCAGTGTCCCTCAGTCTCCCCCCTTCATCATCACATCCCCGACTCTTCTGCACCGTCTGGTTTCCCTCTGCCCCTTGTGTGTGCTTTCTTTCCTCATCTTCCCCATTATGCATTTTGACCTTGGCCCCCTCCTTCCTTCTCTCCTCCCTCTCCCTCTCCACCACCCTTTACCCTCCTCCTTGTACTCTGTCTGTCATTTTCTACCACTACCCCAATTGCCATCAGCCAAGGTGATACATAGGTGCTTGTTCTTTGCAGAGATTTTCCCTTCTGCCTCTGTTCTTCCGCACCCCACTTTCAACTTTTTTAGTGTATTTTGCCACTTACTTTTATCATTAGCCCCTCCGCCATTGATTACAGGTTGGCTTTCCCCCATTCCATTCTCTGTTTCTTTTCCCCCTCCCCAGCACTATCTAGATTATTTTTGGACCTACCACAGTTTGTCACTTGTTTTGTTACTCTCCTCACCTCTTCCCTCCTCTTCCCTCACTCACCTCCTTATGTGACTCCTGCACTGCGACTATTGCCGTCGGGCATAGGAATGTTGATGCTAGTTTTGTCATCCATCATTCCCTCCCTACACTCTCCCTTATTGTTCCAGGCACTTGTAATATGTACCTTGATTTTGCAGTTCATTATCACATTGTAGACTGTTTGAAGGACATGTAGGAATGTACTGTTCTTCTCCCTTGTTGCCTCCCTCATTGATGCACTTTTATGAACTTTGAGTGTAGGTCGTATTGTGAATTTCTATGATTCAGTGATGGGTCACTGTCTGCCATTGTCGATGTGGGGTACTCTGTACATGATATGTTCTGCTTGTCAATGGCTGATCCTATGTTGGGTTTTATTTTGAGGCCATTTTTTCAGATGAGGCTGAAGGGTTTTCCCCAATGCAAGGCACACTCTCTGTGAAGTCCAGTGAGTGGTGTTTGAAATGCCAATTTGCAATTGTACAATGTGCATGGCAACAGGTATTTTGACTTTTGTTGGTTGCACCACTGGCGGCATGCATTGTGCCACCGTTTTCATGGTGTGAGATTTTGGTCAGTCATTTCTTCAGATTGCATGTCAGGTGTAATTGTCAGGTGCCTATTTACATTTCTCACGTGCCACTTCATGACTATTGTGTCATGTGTTGTGCATATGGTTTGATGTTTTGCCGTTGCATCTGATGGTATGGTGTGGCAGACGGAGTTCAGGGGTGTTGGGAGGTTTTGGGTGGCATACCAGTACTTTCATGCCTGTTTAGCAAGGGAGGGAAGCACCTTGCATGTGTTCACTTTGGTCACATGGGATTAGTTGTGTTTAATTAGCTAGGGATGCACACAATGTGGCACTTCCATGGACACATTCTCAGGGTGGTAAGGTAGTGACAGTTAACTGTCCCTTTCTCATCATCGATTGTGACCTGGCATGTGCCAGGCCTGTGTGCACTCCGCAGGGGTTGGAGTTTAGGTGAAAAATGTGGCCACAAGCTGGGTACGGGCTGCCTCGCCACATGCCCTTTCCCCTCCCATGCGCAGCAGCCGTGCGTGTGGTTGGGGATGTGGGGGCACCACCATGTCCACCGGTACACCATGACATGTTGCAACGTTGTGCAGGACACATGCTGCCACAATGATCCTGCACACTACTGGGGGTACATATAGTAGCTGTGCGCCAGAGCGGTCAAGGGAGCAGAAGCGTGACTTGAGCACTCCGAATGTGTGCTCCACTATGGCCCTGGTTGCAATATAGGCTGCGTTGTATGTTACCTGAGGTGGTGTGGTGGGGTTCCATATGGGCGTCATCATGCAGGTGCTCAGAGGGTAGGCACTGTCCCCTGGTATGGTGATAATGGTTATCATTAGTTGGGCTTGTGTATTTGTCTGTGTGTGACATGCATGCATGTGCATAGGCATTTGTACTCACCTAGGAGCCATGTGTCGCCATGCTTTCCAGCTTCCAGGGCCCGGCTCAGAGCGGACATTCTGAATATGAAACTATCATGGGTAGACCCAGAATTTTTTCCATAGACAAAGGTGATGATTCCCTTGGCATCGCATACCACCTGCACGTTGATGGAATGCCAGTGCTTGCGGTTTCAATAGATGTGCTCAGTGGCCCTAGGTGGACGTAGGGCCATATGGGTGTAATCTATGGCACCGAGCACTTTGGGGAAGTGTGCCACCCTGTAGAAGTCCAGGACCACGGCCTGCCTTTCTGCAGGTGTTCTGGGCATGTATATGTGCCTGCGGACTGAGGGGCGCGCAGTGATGATTGCCAACACCTGTTGTAGGCAGCGTGACTGCGTGGGGTGTGAGACATCCCCCACTATGGCAGTTGTCCGCTGAAATGACCCAGTGGGCAAACAATGCAGTACATTGAGCCCCGTCTCAAAGGGGCTCAATGCTTGGGAGCACAGGGTCGGTGATGTGAGTTCATCCTCCCACTCCCTGACCAAGTCTAGGATGATATGAGGTGGAAACCTATACCTGCCATAGACCTGGTCATCAGGCATCCCAAAAAGGCTGGTCCTGGGCAAAGAAATGCGGTTCCTGGCTATTCTCCTACTCCTGCAGTGTCCCACGATCACTGCTGCGAGGAACTGGACATTCATCGTAGCTGTATAGGCTTGTTTGTTGTTTGCGCGCACTTTTAAGCTCCGGGGGGGCGCTTCCGCCTGCTTTCGTGTGGCGGACGTAATTATGCGTGTGCATGTGTTTTGACGTGCGTGGGTTTTCCCTATTCGATCCATGAATACGTGTAGTTTGCGTGCGTGTGGGCGTTCCCTGTACTTCCCAGCAGTACTTCCCCAGTTACGCCCTTATTTTCACATGTTGTTCCCCATTGCGCATGTTCCGCCCCGTGTTCCGCCCCCTTTTTGATGTGGGTGCTGACGTTGTGCATTTTCGCTCTGCGTGTCGTGCCGGGCGTTCGGGATGTGGAAGTGACGTGTGCGCGGGTGTGTGCCATGCGCGGATTTGGCGCACATCCCGGGAAATACACGCGCAGGGACTTCCATAAATCGCACACGTGCGATTTACATACATCCACCGGCTTTTTCACCTTTGCGCCAGCTTGTGCCATTAATTTCGGCGCACATTTATTCCATGAATTACCCCCTAAGAGCTTCCTTACTCGCCTTTCGCAAATCCCTCAAAAGCACGCTATTCAAATAACCCTCTCTACACTACAGCTCCCTGCTAACCCACTAGCTGATACCCACCATGCTTGTTGGGACCCTAAAATGAATTGCACTGCAAACATATACTGTCTGCCTGTACATTGTAACTCCAAGATGAACTGTAATGCAAATACCAATGTAACTGCTAAGCCTACTTTTGTAACCAGATATGCATATATGTAACAGCGCCACGATGCCCACGGGCTGCTGTGCGCTTCAAACAAATATGAATAAACAAACAAATAAATAAATAAATAAATAAATAAATAAATAAATAAATAAATAGAATCGGTAGCACAGAGCATGGTGACGCCTTTAGGCACATTGCACTTTATATTGTTTTTGAAAATGTGTTTTAAAAAAAATGTACAGATGGATTTGTTGTCATTCTGTATATTCCAGTTGATACCTTCTTGTCTAACTGAAGGGTGATTAAGATTTTATTGAATGAATATTAAACATTGTTTTAAAAAAGAACCAAAATTGCGCAATCTATATATGTGAATGATAGGAGTTAGACTCTACTACACAAGCAGTCCAGGAGGGTCTGTTTATGATCTGTGCATACTGTGTGCAGATTAAGATTTGACCCTATATTGTTATTTCTGCTGCAAAAGCAATTACTTAAATGAAATTAAATATCATTTAAAAAAATGCAAGAATGTTGGCCATTGCAAACTATGTATAAGGTATTTTCTGGAAAATACATCAGCGTTGGCTGTAAAGGGGTGTATAAAGGGAACCTTTTGCAATGTAGCTACGCAGGAGCACACAATTGCATACACCTATCTCCTCGGAAAACCAAAGCATGACATTAATATCAGCTCTTTTTTTCTATAGGCTTCAACCACATACTGGAGGTGCCATACTATCTGCTATAGTGTTTTTCTGTATTTTTTATTTTTTTATTTTATTGGTTTTTTCAAACCTTTAAAAGTTACGACACCTGTACAAACAAAACAACAGCACTTAGACAATACAAGTAAACAATCATCCGTATTAGCCTTTTGTGCGAGTTCCATTCACAAGGTTATTGTACAGGTTATACCGTGACAGGTTTTACTAATTTGGTTCCCCTAAAGGTGCCATCATCAGATGTTTTTCAATTTGCTCCAAAAAACGTGTTAGTGGAAGTATCAGTTTCAAGTCGGTTCCTTGGTACATCTGATTCCACCAGTCATCGGCACAAAACGATGGATGGTTTACGCTCCATGGGCCCAGGTTCTTTCAGATTTCAGCTTAGGGCAAAATAGCACTAGGATTTTTAGTGACTCTTTTTTCTAGCAGACAAAATCGACATTCAGGTTTTAAGTGCTCATTGTTCTTCCATAAGCGAAGACGATTAGTAGTTTTGAACAGATTTAGCCTGAACAGTAAGAACAGCCTTCTTGCTTGTGGATCTGGAAACAGGGTGATATAGCGCTGCTGGGTATTGAAGGCGCGTGCTTCCAGTGGCACATCACACATCGTTTTGGCCATCGCTCTCTTTGTGCATGTAAGCTCCCAGTCGACTCGCCAGATTTTAAGCTTTGCCGCATCCGGATTTTCATGGAGCAATTCGCTCTTGATGTCGAGATTTTGTAGTAACTCTTCACACCTGTTTGACCACATTGTGATGACGTTGGAGTCACTAACTGAACCATCATAGAAGATGTCAAATTGAGGGATTTGTGCTCTAGAACATGTCTTACGGTACAAGTTTAGTAAACTCCAGCAGATCCTGGCATGAATCGATATTATCGATAGTTCATATCTTATACAGGCAGTCTTCACACCTTTCGGGAGTGTTAACACTTTGGACCAAAAGCAGTTCTCTAAAGAGTCCCAAATTTCGTAAGAACAGCCAAAAGCATTTTCAGCCCCGTATGTCAGTACGGGGATTACCTTCTGATGGTAGAAGGCCAGCACAGGTTTTAACAAGAATTTTCCGTATCTTTTGTGGATAATTAGTGCCTGGTTCGCTAGTTGTTTGCATTTTCTACTTATGTCAGCCTGCCACGGTCTATCCGTCAAAGAAGAACTTATGGTCATTCCCAGGTATTTAACACTGGCAGATATTTGCAAGGGTTCGTGGCCTAGCGTCCAGTTGGGGGTGCGTTTCCGCGCCACCCAGCCGCCTTTTAGATTTTGCAGGACCAGAATTTCACATTTTTTCGTGTTGATCAGTAGTTGATTAGAAATAACATACTGTCGAACTGCATTTAGCTTTCTTTGCAGCCCAATAGGAGTCCGGTCCAGGATGATCAAGTCATCAGCATATAGTAGCCAATTTAAGTGTGATTTGGCCACTTTCGGCGGGAATGATTTTGTTACTCCAATTGCTTCGCCTATGTCCGCGATGAAAAGGCCGAATAGTACTGCAGCTAACGGACACCCCTGTTTGACTCCTTTGAAGGTGTTTATTGCTTTGGATAATTGCCCTGATTGATCCAGCCTTACACGGATGGAGGTGTTTGTGTGCAGTTCTCTAATTGCCGCTAGTAGATCTAACGGGCATCCCCAACACTTCAGTTTTCCCCACAGGATCTCTCTATTGATGGTATCAAAGGCATATGAAAAGTCTATAAAAGCTAGATAGACCTTCGTGTTAGACTTTATCGCTTCCATTTTGATAAGGTTTAACAGGAGTAAATTCAGCGAGCATCCCACCTGCTTCACGAAACCTGCTTGACGCTTATCCACGTGGTTCGAAGTTTGTGACCAGGCTACGAGTTTTTGTTGGAGCATCGAGGAATAGATCTTACCCAGGGCGTCTAATAGAGCAATTGGCCGATAGTTCTTTGGTTTTGTTCTGTCGCCTTTTTTAAATATGGGTACCACTATCGCGGTCTTCCAGGATTTGGGCGTCTGGCCACTTAAATTTACTCGATTAAACAACGTTACACAGAGCTCCGCCCATTGCTCTGGATGTTGTTTTATAGTGCAATTTGTCAGGCCATCTGGACCAGGTGCCCGTGAATTTTTTGATTTTTTGATGACGGTCACTATTTCATCTTTTGAAAAGGACAAGGCCCAAGGTTTAGGTGTTAATATGACAGGGCCGTCGGTTGGAACAGGTGCTTTGTATAAACCTTCGAAGTGGCTAATCCAATCAGCTTCAGACACCATGCACCCTTGAATAGCTTTTTGGGGGGCGTGCTGATTGTTCATAAGCATCCAAAAGTCTCTAGTGTTCTTATTTTTTAATACCGTCAACATCTGTTCTGCATCATTTTGGGCCATTACATGCTTATGAGCTTTTAGCCAATTTTTATATCTCTGCTTAACCGCCTTTACGTCGCGTAAGTAAGTTGAGCCCTTTGAACACTTCAGCCTTCGGATGTCTTGATGCATACGATGGTTTTGTGTCAGCAGTTCCCGGTCAAAGCAGTGTTGGCGTACAAAGGCCATATTTTTAAAGCCCACTTGCTTGGGCTTATAGTGTGCCAGCAGATGATCATAGTCGACGTTTGGGCAGGTCTTGCAGTAGAGATTTACCAGATGTTCCACATCCTGTATTTCGAGGCTCAGTCTTACTCTATTGGAAACCACGTGGAGTTGATGGGGCCATAGCTCAGGTTTCTTTTTTGTCGTAGTTGTAAATTCAGTTGTTAGCATGTTGTGGTCGCTTTCAGTCTTTTCAATAATTTTCAGCGAGGTTATCCGAGGATGAAGGGCTTCTGATACAAATATGTAATCAATTGTTGACCTTTGCCCATCACGATGCCACGTGGGGGCTGGTGGCATATCATCACACGTGTTACCATTTAGAAGTTGTACGTTTCTAAGGTTCAATTCCTCCATCCACGACTTGGCAAGAGAAGTTTTTTCCGGGCCTGAAGGTTTAAAAAGGTCAATGTTTAAGTCACCACAGATGAGAATGTTTGGCCAGCCGTTTGTTTCTAGCAGTTCATCGACTATTTCCATGGTTTGATCGATGAAAATCTGTTTCCCAGCATTCGTGTGGTGCCAGTACAGGTTTACAACACACATCAGTTCCGTGAGTGACCCTTCGTGTTTTAGTTTTGACAATTGCGTTGCTTGGATGAAAGGGGAGTAATTGGTTGAACTCACAATTCTCCAGCCTGAGGATTTCCTAATCATGGTGGCCAAGCCCGACGTCGGACGTCCTTTTAAAGATTTTGGAGCAGGGTTTAAGGCCACCTCAAAGTCGTCCATTACTGGGGTTTCTCGTAACCATGTTTCCTGGAGACAAGCGATGTCAATTGCTGTAAGCCAGTTTGAGTTGAACAGGTGTGAAAAGCCACGGGTATTCCACGAAGCCAATCTGCACCGCGCTTCAGGGGCCTCATTCCGGCATTATTGGGGATTTTTGCTGCACAAGGCTGCAGATAGCCATTGCCATTCGTGCTTACCGCCATTGGGACTAAATGATTTGTTACCAGCAACGCTCGCTCCAACTTGTTTGGCGTTGCCGAGTATAGTGATTCGTATATTCTCTTTTTGTAACTCCCTTTCAGAGACCTCCAGTATCTGGTCGTGACAAGAATTACCCGGTTTGATCTGTTTGGTTCCATCCAAGGGTGCCTTCTGAGTTGATAAACGAGGGGGTGCTTGAACGTTGATGACACTCTGGTCCATGGATTCCGGCATTCTCACCCACGCGTCCTTGCTTTGTGGGTGTATGGGACCTAAGTTCCATTCGGAGTTTTATGGGCCGCTCCAGAGTATTTATAGACTTCAATGCCAAGGGAAAACAAGGGCGATATTGGCGTCCAGAATTGTTGAAGCAACAATAGGTGACGCAACGTGAATCACCACCTTATCGTTCCTATTTTCGTCAAAAAACTCCACGATCATCAGATCGTTTGAGCTTATGGCTCGTAGGGCAGGTACAAGGTATAAAAGCCTGATTGTGTTGCCTCGGTTCAGTATTAGCTTATCGGAGGAGTCTAGCCTTTCGATGACAAGTTTGTAGATAGGGCACTTCCATCTGGCACCTCCCGACGTTCTGGGCTGAGACAGTCGGGCTTCGTTCAGGGAAGCCTTTGAGTTGCGAACTTGGCACTCACCATGGAGAGTCATATCCGTATCTGAGATTTTTACGGTGTCATTGTGTAGCCTTGCTACCGCCAGATTAGCGGGGACAAACGGGTTACTCCGAGTGTTTCCAGGGTCCAACGACCCCGGTTCCTTAGAGACCCGCATCCTTTTTTCATGTAGGGTCATAAACACTGGACTGATCGGCGATTTCAGCAGCCCCTGCTGGGCTTCCTTTTCATTAATTAGTTGACAGGTTCTTCTTGCGGAGGACCATGCATTAGAAGTCGTTTGCGTGCCAGACAAGGAACAAGAGCTTAAGTTGATGATACTTGGAACAGTTTGGTTAACAGGAAGTTCGTTTCCCTGTCCATGTGCTGGAGCGTCAATGTTAATTTGTTTGGCGTTCTCTACGACTATCGCGGTGTGGACGACGTCGCCCTCTTGGTTCTCATGGGAAGAGATGGCTTCTGCATCCTCGATAACGTGTGTTACATCGTCATATGTTGATAAGTTCAACAGCTCACTTGATAACTCGTAATTAGAGCCTGACACAGCCGCTGCATCAGGACTTACGGGGACTACTCTGTCTAAGGGTTTATTTTGCGATTTCTCACTGATTGCAGTGGCTGCCTTTAGGCACTTGTTAATGTTACATGCCACATTCTGGACCACGTTTATGTTACGTAAAAATTTCCGTGCACCGTGTAGTGCCTTGTTTCTGAGACCTTTTTGGTTCTTCGTTTTCTTCACCTGTTTTGTAGGTGGAGTAGCCAAGGGCTTTGAGGTCGACACCTTGGGTTGAGACGCCTTGTTGAAGACAGAGTAAGTGGGTATTGCGGTCACTGCAGATATTACAGAGGGAATAGATGTAAAAGCTGCAGCGCCCAGATCTCCCTTGGAGGAAGATGCCACCTGTGAATCGCGTAGAGCTTGATTCAAATTGCCCCTCGCCTGTTCAAATGCAGTATTAAATGAGAGGTCAAAAGTATTATCTTCAGCTGTTATCGTCGTGGTGGGCAAGGGTTCTGCTTCTTGCGTGGGCAGATTCTCCGTTATGTATGTCCGACTTGGGGGGATCACCTCACTTATGGTTGGCGCAGTTGCTAGCTTTCCCAGTGTCGGATCCGTCGAGACCGACGGTCCAGGGTGCACATCTTCCTGGATTACAATCACGTCTGAAGGCTCTTGAGTGTTTTGGATTACATCCTTTAAACAGTGTTCCTTTAAGGAATGATTACATCGGATCGGTGTTTTACTCACAATTGATTGAGTGATTTGTTGCTTTTGCCGGTTTGCGGTTGGACCATCATATTTGAACAAAGCTAGCGCCTCTCTCGCTACTTCGGCCAAGAGTTTTTTATCAATTGCGTCGTTTTTCCTTTGCTCTTTTAGCAACGTACATGATCCGTCAAGTCTTTTCAAACCTTCTTGTTGGTCAGTGTAAGACTGGTCACAGACTTGTTCAATCCGGATTAGTTTCGAATACATTAGGGCCACAACAGTTGTCAGGTCCTTAGTGGCTTCATGCAAGGCTTCGTATAATTTCATATAGGGGGCCATCGACATCGTCATAGATGAAATTATTAGAGATTGTAGCTCAGTCTGAGGCATAATAGTTCTGTTTTCAGCACTGAGCACAGGTGGCTGAAGTCGGTTGGCCGTTTCCGACATTTCTCTGATGTGGCGTATTTTCGGGAATGGACGTTCCATCAGCGAGGAGTCTTGTGAGTCGTCCGACAAACAATCATTGGTGGCAGAGCGCTGTGCAGTATGAGTAAGAGACAAGAGGGATCTATTTGGGTGATGTTGTTGCGTGTTCAACCTTTTCTGAGAGGTCAACACGTGTTCGAGTTCCTCGTGTGGGTCACAGTTCCTTGGAGTTAGATTGTTGATTTTGAGGCGTTTGTAGCACACCTTAGACCATATGTCTTCATTTGCGCCACTTAATTGTGATATTTGCCTTTTTGTAGTGTGTTTGTCGGGTTTCAACGTAGGGGAGGTAGGACCTTTCTTAGTGTTAACAGGACGTTCTTTATTCGTTGCTGCAGAATTTTCCAGCCCCTTTGTCATGACACTAAGGGAATTTTTTCGTGTTTTCAGGGAAAGGCGCACTTGGGTCCACTTGTGTCGTACACACCGGTCTGTCGGGGTGGTGATCATGTTGGTATTGGACACGGTCCTGACACCAGCTCATCACAGACTGTGTCGAGTGAGCAGTCTCATCAGTTGAGAAGGAACGACAGAGAGCCATGCGGGACAGATGAACCGGGGAGCTAGCGCTTAGTGGAGTAGGCTGGGCAAGGCTACTGCCTTGCTGCAGCACACCAAGAGTCACTGCAGACAATGGAGGCACTCCATCACTCCAGCCATCTACCCGGTTTGCGCATACAGCAAGGCACACATCTCCCAAACCGGAGGGGGCGCGCCCTCCCACAGGCCCTCCCCCCAGGAGGGCCTCCGCGGGAGCAACGACGGCTCGCCTGCAAACATCGCCAGCTCAAGGGCCCTGCACCTCCGCCCCATCCAGAAGCGGAGGAACAGACGACCCAGCAGCGGAAAAGCCGACCGGTTTTTCAAACGTTATACACGCGTCCTGAACAGCAGTACGCAAGTCGCCATCAATTACGCTGGTGCCCACGGATAACCGGCCCACTTGTGAAGCTGCCGAGGGGCCCTCGACACATATCACGTTCTCAATCAACGGATTCTCAAGTGATAGGGGTCGCGCCACCTCGCAAGGTATTGAGTCAGCCGACACCACGTCTGAATGAAGTATACAGTTTTCGGACGTGCAAGTGAGATCTTCGGCGTCAGGTGATTCTTGGAGAGCATAGAGCGGCTCATCCACAACAAAGTCAGAGGTTGATGAACATGAAAAAAATCGGCTTTCTTTTCTTACCGGTGTACGCGGAGTGGTTTCAGGCAACGCCTTCTCCTCGCGTCGTGTTTGTGCCCTTGTTCGCAGGGCAGTTGGGATGGAGTCCGACATGATTGATGTGTCCTGGCTCACCAACTCGCCGAACAGCCAAACAGCAGGGATTTCTCAGCCCTTCTCTCCTCAGGGCTTAACCTCTATTCATAACGACGTCAAAACAAAACACCAAACAAAATAATTGAATAGACCAATTCCCAAAGGCATAAGTGAGGTGAGGGTCAAACCCAGCTCAGCGTCCTTCTTTCCACATGAAGGTGAAAGCAGAAGAAGCCTACCTGACCCTCTCCACATCGTCATAAGTCAAAATCAATCAATCAAGTAGTGGTCACTAGATAAAATAGTGTGTCTTTTTAACAGGCAAGCAGAGCAACATTTGTTGGGCGAAATTATAAATCCTGAAGGCTAATACAAAATAACGTGGAAATCATTATAATCTATAACTTTTAAATACAGTAAACATTTAAATAGTACCATTGCTTGAATAAAAGTGCAAAAGTTAGCAAAGCTGAAACAAGAAAAGCCAATGGCATCAATGAGAAGCCAAGTAAAACAAATGTAGTATAAAGTGGTGACGAGTTTGACACCTGAGGAGTGTAATGATGTCTCTGACATATAGTTGCTTTTTGGGTTAAATGAATATCAAGCCTCTAGAGAACAGAATTACAACTAGTTTGAGAGTGACTGGTGATTTTAAGTTTTCCAGCAAGATAAGTGATGAAGCCCTACCAAAGGACATGTAGGTGTAACTACACACCTTAAAGTGAAAATGTCCCTAAATATGGGGCTAGTGAAGAGAAATGAGGTAGCAATAACTTGATTGACAATGTCCGACAAATATTTTTCGAAAATCTATCTTTCACCAGTAACCCCTTTTTAAAATCCAGTCAGTCCATTAAATTGCTTTATTTCAGGGTTTCCACTATAAAAGTGCAAATACAAAATAAATCAATACAAGCAATAGAATAAAAAACAAACACCGATAAAAATACAATACACAACTTAGTAAAGAATTACAATTTCAGCGGTTGTGCTCAAATGAAAAAGGCTCAAATCATGGAGCAAGAACATAAATGTTTTCTTGGCAAGTACTTCCCCTGTGAAATGCAAAAATAGAAAGGTGAGTCAAGAGTGTAGCTCAGTAGTGATAAGGTGGGCTTTCAATTTGCTTTTGAATACATCGATGTGGACCGTGTTTCAAACTGCAGAAAGGAGCGAGGTTGACGTGAACAGAGCAAGAAGAGTGAAAGAGTGGAAGTAAAATAAAGCACATGGTGAGCGAGGTGCCACCAGGGTGGCGGAGGAGGCAGAGCGAAGGCTGCAAGATAGTTTGAAGAGGTTGATAGAAAGGGATAGATACAGCGGTGCCTTACCGTGGATGGATTTAGGCACTGGTAGGAGAAATGTGTATTTGAACCTGTTTTGCATAGTTAGCCAGTCAGCCTGATGGCGATAGAATGTAGTGGGAGTGAAGCAGGGGAGTTCAGAGAGAGTCCTGGTAACAAAGTTAATCATCTTGTCAAGGTATCAGAATGCATATTTTGGATAGCCAAAGAGGACACTGGCACAGTAGTCGTATTTAGAAAAGAGTGGCTAGGAGATGTGTGGTGGCTTTGAAGAGAGTGAAGTGCCAGATTTTCCTGATATTTAGGAGGTTGATACAAACTGCTGTTTCAGTTTTAGAGATAACTGATAAAGGTAGAGAATATGTGTGAAGTTTCGTAGATGACAGCAAGGATTCTATTCTATCTGAAGAAGAGTGGGGAAGAGTGTCAGGTGAGAATTGGATAGACAGGGTAGGAGCAAGAGAGAGGATGAAGCAGGAAAGAAAAGCACCTCTGTTTTGAAGGAGCGTGAGGCCATTCAGTATTTGATAGCAGAGACACAGTAAGAGATTTTGGTAGAAAGGTCAGTGGAGAGTTCAGGAAAGGGGACCAAGATGTGGTTGTTGTCTTCAAAGAGTTGGTACGAGAACCCAAAGGAGGAGAAAAGTGCCCCAGAGCAGATGTGTACAATGTGAACATGAGGGGACACAAGCCAGAGCCTTGCAGGACATCAACAGTATGATAAGTGAGTTGAGAGGTGTTGTTGTTCAAGGAAACAGATAATTGACAAGCTGCCAGGAAGGACCAGACAAGTGCTAGATAATGAAACCCAAGCAGAGAGAGAATGTTGAGGAGATCAGAATGATTGACGGTATCAAAATCAGCATGTAAGTCATGGAGGATTCGGATAGAAAATAGTTTGGAAGGTTTAGCAGAGGCAGTAAAGTTGGAGACATGAGATCAGTTTCAGTGGAGTGGCAAGAACAGAAACCAGCTTGGAGGGGGTCACAAAGGTTGTGTGAGTCAATCATGTTAGTAAGATGGTTGAATACAACTATCTCCAACACCTTAGAGTAGTGAGGAAGAAATGAGACAAGTGGAAATTTGGTTGACAGGTTTGGATTAGCACTGAACCTTACAGGAGAGGGGTGATGGTATGGTATGGTAATGTTTATTTGTAAAGCACCTATGCACAAGGCAAGTGTTTCAAGGTGCTCAAGGAGGGAGGGAACAAGGGGAAAAAAGAAACAGTCATTCAGAGCCCTTGAATTTCAGGTCTGATGACGATTCTGCAGTTTTACAAGTGCAACCATGCAACGAAGGGAGACAGGGAGGATAGACGATCTCATGGTACTTTCAGATCGTGCAAGTGCACAGAAGGTACAGGAGAGGAGGAGGGGGAGACAAGTGCAGGGGGGTTGGGAGAGGGGTCCAAGTGCACCCAGTCAGTCAGAAACTGGAGTGAGTGCTTAGAGATGCCACTCTTATGGGTCATTGACCAAGTGCAGTAGCGATGAGGCAAGTCAAGGCCCGGTGGCAAGTGCGAGAGGACTGGCGAGGGTGCCAGGGTCCTGTGAGACTCTGAGGTACACCCAGCGGCCAGGCAGCAAGCTGTGTGGAAGAAGGAGGTAGAGATGGATAGAGCAAATAGAGAGGTTAGCAGGGTAGAGGGAGAGAGAATTAAGAGGAGAAGAGGAATGTCTTAAGGAGTTTCTGGAACTTAAGGAGATGAGGCTCAAGACAGAGGGGCAGCTGGGAGGCTAATCAAGAGGGAGACCCCTGCTGAGGATAAAGATCTTCCTCCAAATCTCTGCTTGGAGAACCAGCTCACTCGCAGAAGGTTGGGGGTAGATGAGCAGAGCATTCGGGAAGGACAGTATTTAGGTAGGCAGCATTGCAGGTAGGTAGGTCCCAGGCCCAGAAAGCCTTGTGGATGATGCAGAGGGTATTGAACTTGATCCTTGCAGCCACAGGGATCCAGTTGAAGGATTTCAGCGCTGGCGAGATGTGGTCCCTGGGCTTGAGGCCAAGATAAGTCGTGCAGTTCTGTACTGGTTGAGTTGCAGAGGGCACAGAGCTGAGGCACAGAGTTTGAGAAAGGGGCTTTTGCAGTAGTTCAGCCTTGAGAGTTCCAGGGCTATGGAGACAGTGAGCCACTGGGGGAAGGTGAGAAAATGAAGGATACCTCTGAGCAGGTGCAGCTGGTAGTTGGACGTTTTAGAAATGTACGAAATGTGAGTGGAGAAGGAGAGAGTGGAGTCGAAGATGACCCCAAGGTTTTTTGCCTTGCAGTTGGGTGCGGGCACAGGGACAAGGGAGGTTGGCCATAGTGAACGTGGGAAAGTGGGAGCAGGAGTCCCAATGCGAAAGATCTCAGTTTTACTGGTGTTGAGGTAGAGCTTGTTTGCAGCACAATATGACTGAATTGCAGACAGGCAGTCAGATATGAGAGCGTTGGAGGAGGTAGCTAAGGGTAGCCTGAAGGAGAGTTGTGTGTCATCCGCATAACACTGGAAGTTAGAGATGAAGGTGGCAAGCACACATGCCAGGGCAGCCATGTAGACATTGAAAACCAGGGGATAGGTTACAACCCTGGGGAATACCACCGGTTGAAAGAGTGATAGTAGAGAGAAAGGACCCAAGTTCCACCTCGGATGGGCGATCGGAAAGGAAGGAAGTTAACCACGCCAGAGCCTGACCTGTGATTCCCAGGGTAAGATTTGAGAGCAGGTCTTCATTGGTGTTCAGAAGAGCAGTATCCATGCCTCTGGATGCTTTAAAGCCAGACTAATGGTCATGGAAGCAACCAGCAGATTCAGTGTGGAAAGTGAGCTGAGATATAGCCATCTTCTCTAGGAGTTTGCACAGGAAAGGGGTGATAGAGATGAGGCGGTAGCTAGCCTGAACGGAGGGATTGGTAGAGTATGTTTTAAGCAGGGGATGTCTCGGGAGGATAGCTCGGGGCAACGTGTTCACCTTGGAAGCAAGACGACATGGAGCACCACAGGTTCAATCCCTGTGTCTACGCTTAGAAACCTCTGGGTATTAAGCTTGTTATAAATAACCCATCACATCAAATCAGGGGGGGCACAAGGGAGTACTTAAGAGAAGTTGGGAAAACGTCAATGGCAAAAGAGAGATTGCAGAGATCAGCCAAGACTGGAACGAGGGAGTCAATGTTAGTCCTTAATGGTTTTGGAAGGGCAGGGTTCCTCCTGTTTGTTTGTTTGTTTGTTTGTTTGTTTGTTTGTTTGTGTGTTTATTTGTTTATTTATTTATAGGGCGCTCCAAACCCAAGGGTAACTGGGTGCAGTTTACAAAGGATAGGCATTTTCATGGTTACACAAAGGCAGTACATTAGTATAAAAATTACAATTATATCTTATATACAAGAGGGAATGTGCATAGTAAACAACTTCAAATTCCAGAGTGATCTACATTATTTACAAAGGTAGTTTCATACATAAAGAGTGTAGGTAAGCGGTGAGGGGAACCAAGGTGAGGGTGTCTACTATGGAGAGTCTTTGGAGATGAGCCAGAGTTTGGTTTCTTTCCTGAATTTGTAGAAAAACTGGTCATCTCTTAAGGTGGTAGGTATTGAGTTCCAGAGTTGTGCAGCCACTACAGGGAAGCTGCTGCCCCCTGCTTTTTTTAGTTTGTACCTGGGCACATTTAGGCAGCCAGAGTTTGTGGATCTATTGTGTCGGGAGGTATTGTTCTTGGAAAAATGTTCAGCAAGGTAAGGAGGGGCTGAGTTATTGAGGTATTTGTAAGTTAGGGAAACTGTTTTAAGTTGTATTCTCTCATTGATGGAGAGCCAGTTCTGATCCCAAAAATGTGTAGCCTTTTAGAGATACCCAGGGCAGTTATGAGTGCATTATTCTGCAGGATCTGGAGTGTATTAGTGATGCATTTGCTGGCACCTAGGTATAATGCATTACAGTAGTCAATTTTTGACAGTACTAGTGCTCTGGCCAGAGAGATGCAGCTTTTAGATGAAAGGACAGGGTTGCAAGCATGGATAAGCTTACAGGTTTATGCGGTCTCTGAGGCTGGGGCACTGACCTGTTTGCGCAGACTAAGAGAGTAGTCTAGGTAAAAGCCTAGTGTTTACCTCTTCGGCCACCTTAATGTCGTTCCCATCAATGTTGAAGGATTGGTATTGGTTACACATTTTTTTCAAATTGCAGGGTGTGGCTAAGAGGAGTAGCTCAGTCTTCTCATCATTCAGGCATAGGCCAAGTGTGGTCATCCAGGCCTGAAAGATGAGGTTGCTTTTGTTAATGAGAGCTAGATATTTGTAATAATCGCCTGTCTGAGGTATGAGGATCTGGGTGTCGTCTGCATAATTGGTGTAGGTGACTTCCAGATGGTCCAGATCATCAACCAGTGGTTTGGTGAACCCATTATACATGGTAGGCGATACACAAGATCCTTGTGGAACTCCAAAGGATATGGGGATAGGATCGCCTGCCACCAAAGCTGAGAAGACTCTAATGGATCTATTATTAAGGAAAGATTCAATTCAAGCTGTTGCTTCTGCTGAGAAATGGGTCGCTGTGGAGAGATGATTACATAGCACCTTGTGATCAACCAGATCAAATGCGGCTGACAAATCCAACAGGAGTAAGAGGGCTGATTTTCCCTTGTCTTTCAGATCATCAATCTGGATCTTCAGATCAATCAAGGCTGTTTCTGTGTCATGTTGGGGTCTGAAGACAGATTGACAGAGTCCAAGGATCTAATTGGTCTCCAGGTATGATTGTATTTGATTGTAGGCAGCTCTGTCAATGAGCTTAAGTAAAAAAGGGACTGTGTAATAGGCCTAAAGTTGGTGTTGATGTTTGGGTCCAGGGATGTTTTTTCTAGGAGTTGGAGGACCCGATATTATTTTAGATTGGTAGGGACAGTTCATGTGAGGAAGGAGGCATTAATTCATTTGGTAATAAAGGGGGCAAGTTTGCTTTCCGCTCCCTTTATAACAGATGCTGGGCAGGTATCTCCTTGACAATTGGAGGGTTTGAGTGAGGCTATAATGTTTTGCAATACTCGGGTAGACATTGCAGTGAATTTGAAGTGCTGATGTGGTTTAGGTAACATAGGGCTATATTTCAGGGTATTTGCTTGAGGTGGTAGACTACGTTTTTTGATAGCTATTTTCTTTTAGAGCAAGGTGATTTTATTGGATAAGGCGTCTTGGATTTTAGTGCACCATTTTTTGTCTTTGGTGCAATTATCTGTTGGTGGGGTAGGAGATTCAAGTTCTCTTACAATGGTAAAGAGTTTTCTTGTGCTTGAGCTCGCTTTATCAATCCTTTCATTATAGGTGTCATGTTTCGCTAACAGAATTTCTTCTTTGTAGTTAGCTGAGATTTTTTGGAGGATGTATTTGTTGGTAGTAGAAGGGTTCTGTTTCCAGGTTGTTTTGCATTTCCTTTTTTCATTTCTCATAGCTTTAAGTTTGGTCGTGAACTAGGTGTTCAGGTGTGCATTGGGTTTACTTTTGCACATTTTTAAAGGTGAAATGCTATCAAGGGCTATGATAATGGTTACATTATAGAGGTCCACTAGTTCTGCTGGGTCAGAGGTGGCAAGTGAGGGTCTAAGTAGCATTTGGAGAAAAGTTTTAAGATTATCCACTGTAATATTCTTTTTGTTCCTAGTCAGAATAGGTGGAGGAATAATGTTCTCTCTATTGGTAGGTATACAAATTTGAAGATTAAATGTGAGTAGAAAATGTTCAGTCCAATGTTGCGGTTCAATGGCGGTTATGTTAGTTACACAGTAAAAGTCAGCAACCCAGTCTAGGATTCTTCCTTTTTCATGTGTATGGAAGAGGGATCACTGAATGAGGCCTAAATCCGCCAAGGAGTTGGCTACAGCCAATGCAGTTTGGTTGTTGGGATCATTAAAGCCTAGATTGAAGTCACCTAATATGAGGATTTGTGACAATGGCTTGGTGTTAGTAGAGAGGAGGGAGATGATTTCTTCTTCAAAGGCACCTATAGGTCCTGGGAGTCTGTAAATTAGATGCATTGTTATAGTCCGCAAATTGGAGAGGGGAAGTTTGACAGTCAATAGATCACAAGATTTATTAGGGGTGTATGATGCAATTCTGATATCCAATGTAGCTTTGGCGATAAAGGCAATAGCGCCTTCTCTGGCAGATTCTCTATCAGCTTTAAGGAATGTATAGTTGTCAGGTGTAGCAATAAGGAGAGAGGGGCCTGCTGTAGCATGCAGCCAGGTCTCCGTAATTACTAGGAAGTCCAGTTTTTTTTTAAATAATTAAGTCGGCAATGTCTGCTGCGTGGGCCACCGATGATCTGGCATTGATCAATGCCCTATGGATAGCTGTGGGAGTGTTATTAAGGGTAGGGAGGTCAGATGTGGCAGATCTCAGTCTGGTGCTCTTAAAAGCTTTGTGGGCTTTGTGTGGGAGTTTTTTTGGGCATTGTGCCTGGATATTTGTCAATATTTGTGGCCATTATTTTCTCATTGTGGCTGGATATTTGTTGGCAGGTGTGGGGGACGTATTTTATATGACTTGCCTAATCTAGCTCCCAGTTTAGTGTTTCTCACTCTGGTAGGCAATGGGTGATTAGGGATATGTGATATGTGGAGTGGGGACAGAATGAGATTTAGGAGTGGTATTGTGTCTGCTGGGGGTGTAGACTTGTCTGGTGCCACATGGCATGTAATGGTTGTTGGAGATATTGGCTGCTACAGGTCGTGAAGGAGCACTGATGGGTTTGGTCTTGACCATGGGTTTGAGTGTGGGTAGGAATGAGGTGGGCTTGATACAGCTTTCCATGTTGGAATGTATAGGCATGTTGAGAGGACTTGTAGCATGGGAGTGAACAAACTGGTGCTAGAAGAATTAGGTTGATTGGTGATGGCACTTGTAATGGTAACAAGGATATGGAGGTTGATAGACAGTGTGGAGGTGATTTTTTGGTAGGAGCCTACATAGTTACTAACACCAAGGTAGGTGAGTACATTTTCTAGAACCAAGCTAATTGTGTACAGTTTCCTTCAAAGCTTCTATTACATTCGGTTGACTACCCTAGACTTGTGTCATGATTTAAAGGATGCTGAAGTGAGTCGGTGTATTGTGACATAGGTGCAGCTGACAGAGGTAGTTTGTAAGGACGGGCACTCTCACAAGCACTATGGTGCATGTAGGTTTTAGGAACAGCATCACAATTTCAAATCAGATCGGTATAGGGATCAGTAGCAGTGTATCAGCTAGTTGGTGACAAAGTAGTGATTTAATTTAAGTAGGTATAAGACTAACATTTGATGTCCAGGTCCTCACAGAAGCAGGGGCCTACCAGATAAGGATGCAGGTCATCACAGTATTTGTTAAACATTGGTAAAGTGCAGAGAATCAGTCAGACATTCAGAATGCATTAGTACGCTGAATGAAATAGATGCAAAGTATAATGCGGTACAATTATGTTAACTGTATAAGTGGAAATTCATTCAGAGGCAAATCATAAACAAAGGATGGGTAAGCTTGTGATCAATAGGTTTAACACACTTTCACATTAGTAGAACAGGTTGGAAGGGATTGGAAAGCTGGTGCCAGGCCATACTAAAGCTAATCAGTGAAGCGTACCCGTAACAAGGCTCAGCAATGCACAAGAGACGCAGGGTCACTGGGTTAATGTCTCTCTGGTGGGTTGGAATACAGATTCAGGCACGCGGATAGGGGGGTCTATCCGTTGACAGTAGAGAGCAGAAGATGAGTACACATACCTATACATTTTGAAAGCAGAGTCACAGCACTGTTAGGGTCGATGTGTCGCACATTGGCGAACAGGGGCAAACAAGGCCTTTTTCTTCGGCATTTGTCGGAGGTCGGCTTCCGCCTGCCGGCAGATTCGATTGGTTATGAAGAGTCTCGGTTCCTTGGCAACGGAGATGCAGCCTTGTTATGGGCTCGCGTTGCGCCCGCCATTATTAAATCAGGTGGTGCATCCAGGGTTCACAAAGGCATGTCAGAAAGACGGATTTCATGCCAAAATACTGTGATTTACCATATGCATGCATTCAGCAAGCCCTCATGATAGGGGCAACAGGAAATAGGCAGTATGATGGTAGTAGGAGGCCAGGAATATGTAGAAGTCATCGGATGATGCAGTCACACAGCGGGTTCAGCTTGTGGCTCAGGCAGCGCCCGGAGAAGGGCTCCAGCCCTCTCCATTACAATTGGAGTTGAGATCTGGTGGCCAAAGGGGGCAAACAGGTCGTTTTTCTTTGGAAGAGGCATTCATAGAATGGACTTGTCTGGCTACCTCATCGGGTATGGTGGGAGTGAGAGAACAGAGGAGAAGTGGCGTAGGGGCCAAGGGAGGCACCGAAGGTGTTGATGTATGATGTGGTGTGGAAGTGAGAGAACAAGGATGTCTTGGGATTTTGCGGTGAAGTGTGCAGCCAGGGCCAAGCAGATGTCCTGGGTGTGTGTGACATAAGAGGAGGCTGCTTCAGGATTGGCCAGTCCCTTACAGACTTTGAAAGGTTTGGCTGTGTTGTTTGATGCCACAGAGATGCAGGCTTGAATAAAGACTATTTTCTTGGTGTGGATGCAGAGTCGATATTACCTTTGAAGGAGGCGGCATGCCAGTTTGCCAGAGGGTCCGCCTGATGAATATAATTTCCGCTCAGCTGCCCTACACTTGCGTTTAAGGGCAGCCAGATCAGAGTCATACCGAGAGTTGAACTTCTTGGAAGGCTTGAGTCGGACCCTCATTACAGGGGCAAGTGTATCATACTATACTATACAGACCTCCAGGCCTCCCCTCCGACTTCCAACTTCACCTCACCCACCTACTTAGTAACAACATCAAAAAATCCTCCGAAATCATAAACCTCAGGGACTTGAACCTAGGCTTCAAGACCCCAAGGACAAACCTGCCACAGCACTAGTTAAAGATTTGGTAAACTTAGGCTTCACCCAAAAAGTTATGAGCCCAACTCACTCCAAAGGCTGCACCCTAGACTGCGTAATGGATCACAACTGTGCATCTACCATCACCAAAAATTCTGCCTACCCCTGGACGGACAACATGTGCATCCAGTTCACCATCCGCTCAGCCCCCAGCACTAAAACCCTCACACACATCCCACCGGCACAAGCAAGAAGCTCCAAAAAACATAATGCGGATAACCTCCGACCATACCTTGACACGCCATGTCTAGCACCCCTTTCTGTAAGGATCCCAACATACTAGCATACATCCTTAAAGATACGCTCACCAACACAATAAACTCCATAGCTCCACTCAAAAGTAATAAAGAAAAAAAAAATCTTTTCACTGCAACTTGGTTCAAGGATGAGCTCCAAGCCCTATGCTCACATAAGCACGAGGCAATAAAAAATGTGCAGACCAACCCCAATGACTCAACCAAAAACAACTTCAAACAGATAGCCTCCCATTACTAAGAAGCGATCATCACAGCCAAAGCCAGCTCGTACAATGTTAGGATCTCCAAGGCTAACTCCCAAGCCAAAGAGATATTCACCATCTTCAATGAACTTATCTCACCTCCACCTAGCCCAGATGAGATCATTAAGGACAAAACTTGGTGCACAAGCATCAAGACCGCAATGCTTAATAAAATAGACCTCCTCCAAAAATGCATTCAAGAACATTACACAGCCCTCCCCAGCAAACAGATGCCCCCAACACCCCGAACTACACACAATGACTTCCTCCCCTTTCAATTTTCGTTTAGGGACACATTAGAATCGGAGGTCATTGATCTCATCAATCACCTCAAACCTTCCGTCTGCAAAGGGGACATATGCCCACCCAAAATAATCAAGGAATGTGCCAAGGACCTCGTCCCCTTCATAATTGCTTTCATAAATGCCTCTTTCAGAACAGGGATTGTTCCTGAGAATCTCAAATAAGCTTGGGTATTCCCCCTTCTAAAAAAAACATCACTAGACCCAGCACAGCTCAATAACTATAGGCTGATAACCACCGTCCCATTCCTTCTCAAAATTCTTGACCAGCTCATAGCCAGATCCAACTCTACTTGGAATTCAATTCTATACTCGGTTCCACAAAGGTCACGGAACTGAAACAGCTTTACTAGACCTAAAGAACCAAATCATTCAGATCTTGGATAAGGGTAAGCGGCCCTCCTCCTACTCCTCAATCTCGCTGCAGCCTTTGATCTGGTAGATCACAAGACCCTGACCACACACCTCACACAAGCAGCCCACTTCTCTAAACAAGCAACCACTTGGATTACATCCTTCCTTAAGGGCTGAGGAATGACGGTATTCTCTAACATAGCGAATGCTGACCCCACCACAATTCACTGTGGAGTTTGTGGGATGTTCTGACCCATTAGGCTCTGCGCTGCAACATCACTGTGTGCTGCTTTCATCAGAAACAATAGAATGGCGGCCAAAAAGCCCGATGTGTGCTAAAAATCTCTGAGAAGTGCGTAGGGAAACCTGAAAAATAGGCTGCCAATCCATTTTGCCTATGTCAGTGGTAAAACAGGAGACCACACTGCCAAAACCTGTCATTGGGCTGCCCACAGAGTGAAATGGAACTACTTGAAAGGGCAGTGCGGCCTTGCAAGGAAAACCCAGAAGTGCTCTAAAATCTGTTTTTTGTTGGCTGTTAAATTTGCAAAATAATGATTCTCAAACAGCAGAGAAGATCCAACATCCTTGTGGAGTGTTCACCATCACCTTATTTAAGGAATCCCCATAAGCACAATGTCAGGAGAAGCACCTTTCATCACAAAAATATCCCCATTCAAAATATGCTTGCCTGGAAAAACCTGTCAGATATGGGTGCAATACCGCCGCTCGCCTGTGTCAAAGCTGTCATTTACTGATACGGTTAGTTTAAACTTGTACATTAAGATCAAATTGTGGAAAAGAAGAGACTTGCCATCAAAAGCAATATAGGTTTCTAAAATTCAATTTCTATGTTTTGAAAAGACTGGAATTAACAGATTTGTGTATATTTGTTGAAAATATAAGGTTTATTTTAGCAAAAGACAATTTTGAACCAAGTGTTTTACAGTGAACTGAGGCCAGCCACACTGGACTTCAAAGACACATTCCACAATTTGCACCAAACAAAGGTGCCCTCCCTTTTGCTCTCTGCCCAGGAACTATCATTTAGATGCTAATGAAAGAAGGAGGGGATTTTGCTCTGCTTCTCTGGGAGAGACAATAGGCTTCCTGGACTGAAAGGGACTGAAAATTCAGGTGTCAACAGAAACCAGCTGCCAGCAGGAAGAGAGCCCTGGACTGCTCTGGGCCCAGCAAACCATGGGGGTGGGACCAGACAGATTTGTGTATCTGAAACTGTAGAAAATATCTTTTTGGAAAAATACTCATAGAGAACTGCGCAAAACCTGTAAAAATCTGTAATGTATAGGTTGTTAATATGAAAATGCTGCTCACAGTTTGAGACTACTCTGAACTGTAGCAATTGTGATAAAGCTAGAAATATGAAACTTCACAGGATTATGACCAGATGTCATGCGCATGTATGGAGAAACATGTGGACAGATCTGACACTGGGTAACCAACCAAAAGTTCGAAAAACTGTCAGTTTTGAACCAAAGCTCTCACTGAGTTGGGACTCAGACGGATACATGCTCTACTAAAGCTGTGATGTGAATATGTATTATTAACAAGTTGGTGATATTGTAAATATGATTTATGTAAAAAATAGATATACAGTAAAGAAACAAAGGGGAGGTACTCCCTGGATTTTAAAATGCCACATCATCATGAAACCATGTGTCCTTCTCAAATCAGGAGAGAGGACAGATTCTGACCAATAGGATTCCTAGAGGGTGTGCCTAGTATAATGTAGCCTACCCACCCCTTTGGGAAATACATAAATAGGGACAGTTTAGGACCTAGGGAGACACAGATTCACCCATCAACTTATTTACTGGCGAAGCGCTCTGCAGGAAAAACCCAGATCCAAGACTCCCGAATTCTGAAAGCAGAGGCCCAATTCCAAAGCTGAACCCTTCTAAGCTGGCCTTAAAATCTTGAAACCTAATTTTACCCCCATTTTACCCCCAGACTTCCAAGGGGAACACCAAAAATGTAACAGCCTGGCTGTGCTGATTCTGCTTTCTTGCCAAGAACTCTTACCAGAACCCAAAGATCCGAACCAGTAGAGCAGAGCTGTAACCTGATAGCTGCAACCCAGAACCAACCCGTCAGATCCAGACCAGACGCTGTGCAGTGTCCCCAGTGCCGTGCTGAGTGCAGAACTAAGCGCCTGAATCCTGTCCAGTAGGCTAGCATATTCCAGTCCAAAACCTTTGACCAGATCTTTGACGGGCCTATTTCAAACCACAGTTGTGAGTATCTAGCATAGAATTGTCCATATCCAATCTCTTATCCTTGAGTAATCCTATCCAACCCATTCTATCAAATACAGAACTGCATTGTAGAATCTCTTTTGTTTTCCTGAATCTTTCCCTCATCCATATAGTCCTTTGATAATTGTAGTGATAATATCATCTTTCCGCTAATATAGTTGCTGAACAAAGACAAGTGTCTCGGCGGGCAAAAGTCAGAACAGAGGCGCCGCTGATCTGGTGGCTGTCCAGTTGGGTATCTTGTATCTTCATAGCCTCCCTAGTGTAAAGAAAATTCCTGTTTGCAGTGGTCGAGGTGTACGAAAAGAAGTAGTGGAACTATGTTCCCTGCTGGCCTGCCCCACTCCCTACAAACCCCATCACCACGCCCCTTCCGACACAGTACAAAGCCCCAGAAACATGCACCTGATGTTTAAGGGAACGTCCAGTGCAGTGCACTAAAAGTGCAAGTTTCAATGTGTTCCTATACTTTTATTTTAAAACGAAACCATTCCGGAACAGTTTCTTTTTAAAATAAAAGTATAGGAGCTGTAACACTTAATTAAAAAAGTAGAGGAGCACCGCTCCCGCTCACTTCGACCTATGCCTGTTTGTAATTCAAAAGCGCATCTTTCATTTGTAAATCTTGACTCTTTCTGAGAAAAATCGACCTCTACTAAAACCTTCATAACTTCCGTACCGTGCATACTAGGAACGAAATTTAAGTGTCAAATTGAAGCTAACATCCTTGTACTTTGTCTGTAATCGCGTTTCTCGCACGCTGAAAAGTTTGCCGCAGATTTTTCGTTTGGCTCAATTTCATCACATGTAAAATAGCTATTCTTTGCAATTGACCTCAGAATTCAGTTTTCTATCTGCTAGTTATTCACTCATCGTTAATAGTGTTTACCTGAAACTATACAAAGCGGATACCACTAGTTTTGAATCCAATTTAGCAAATTAAATCCATTTTCCTGATCCAATTTAGCAAATGAAATCCATTTTCCTGATGAAGATTACATTCCTCTCACCCCTCTTCCTGGACAACTTCAGAACTTCGACGGGAAGGAAATTCCCATTGAGGGGACTGCGGATTTGGACATTAAAATTGGGCGACACAAGACGAAGCACCCGGTCATAGTTTTAACTCCAGAGGGCACCCCTTGTTTACTAGGGATTGATCTCCTGCGAAGGTTGTCACCCCTTATAGATTGTGTAAACAAGGTCCTCTGGACCCAGACTAACCGACCAATAAAATTAAAACAGAGGGTCAACCATGTTAGTTTAAGTGGCACATGCCACATGGTTGAACAAAAATCGGACCAAGTAGAATTTCCCTGATGCCTATATTCATCTAAATGCTTACTTCGAACAGCAAGGGATGGGGGTTAACCCAACACCACTAGTCAAAAGAGAACGTGACACCATTCTAATAGAGGTGGATAACAGCGACTAGAGTATCACTCTAGCCGCAGGCTCCATTATCAGAATGGCGGTTGATGACCAACATTTTTCCATAGATTTAGGTAATGAACTGTTAGGACCAATCCCCAAAGACTGTTTTGACAGTGATAGTGATGAAAACACAACACCAGGCAGGATCTTTACCCAGCATGGGGGAACTTCCTGGTGTACACTTCCTGCCCTTATGGTAAGGAAGATGTGACCTGTGACTTCAGGAGGGATTAGGTGATTTTCCAAGTCCGCAAGGACTGCCTTCCCCACCTGAAGCCACCAGTCCAAATCAGCACATTGACCAGGGACTCCTCCACCCAGCTGGAGGAGGCCGCTGAGATAGCAAAACCGGAAGTCTTTCCAGGCTTCATGCAGATGGTTGAAGAGAGAGTCAACCTAGCTGATGTCTGTGAGACTCTGTGGCAAAAGCAAAAATTGAAACAAGTTTTCTTGGATTTTCAAGATCTCTTTGCGGTGGACTCATATGACTGTGGTCGCACCGACATCCAAACTACAACAATTCCCACGGACCCTGGCATGACTTCAGTGTTTGTGAAGTAATATCGATTGCCTCTCGCATCAGTGGAGACCCTTACTGAAATAATTAAGAACCTTGAGTCCCGTGGGATAATCCGTCCAGTCCACAGCACCTTCAATAATCCCGTGCTGGGGATATTGAAGCCAAACGGCCAGTGGAGACTCTGCTCCGAACTTAGGGAGCTCAACAAACGGGTCCATACTTCCCGATGGCCTCTTCCCTACACTGACCAGGGGCTGGCCCAGATCCAGGGGTCACAAATATTCACTGCAATAGACCTGACCAATGGATACTGGACTGTACCTGTCCGTAGGGAGGACCAATACAAGCTGGCCTTTACATTCGGGGGGCAGCAGTACACATGGAGCCGGACTCCCTTCGGATACATCAACTCCGGCAATTAATTCAACATTTTTCTACATAAGGCCATGCCGGACCAGGGTGAGAGGGGTAACCTGGCCTATGTAGATGATGTTCTCAACAAAAGCTCAACTGTGGAGGAACACATAGCAGAGATCCGTTATGTTCTGACACAGTTGAGGGCCGCCGGAGCAAAACTTTCCTTTCAAAAGGCACAGTGGTGCAGAACCCGTGTCAATTTCTTGGGGCATGAGATTACTCCTAAAGGGTCTCTGCCCCCAGGAAAAGAAAGTGGAAGCACCTCAGAAATTGAAAGACCCCACAACTCTGCGGGAAGTAAGGAGCCTCCTTGGACTGACTAATTACAGTATAAAGTTCATTGAGGACTACGCAGAAAGCACAAGACCCCTGATTCATCTTTTGAAGGGGCGGTCAAGTGGTAGTGGGATCCATAACAAGCCGAGGCAGTAAGACAACTCAAAAGAAGCCTCTCACAAGCGCCTTGTCTAGTTTACCCTGTCAAAAACAAGGAGTTCTTCTTAGAGACAGGGTTCCCAAACACATGCTGGACTGCAGTATTATACCAAAAGCATGACAAGGTCAATAAAGTAATCTCCCATGTGAGTAAACCGTTATCCTCTGTGGAGGAAAAATTCAACGATTGTGAGAAGGCACTCCTGGCAACGGTGTGGGCATTGAAGAATGACCGCCCGTTTATCCAGGGGGAACACATCATAGTGGAGACTCCACACCAGCCTCTGCAATATCTCCAAAGTGACAGAATACGGGCCGGAAATGTGAGTAATTCCCAAATTAATTCCTGGATTCTGTCAATGCAATGCTTTTCTGTGGATGTCAGATATGGCCAAAACAAGAAGAGTCCCCTCGCGCAAGGTCTGGCTGACTAGAGGGTGTGCCTAGTATAATGCAGCCTTTGGGAAATACATAAATAGGGACAGTTTAGGACCTAGGGATACACAGATTCACCCATCAACTGATTTACTGGCGAAGCGCTCTGCAGGAAAAACCCAGATCCAAGACTCCAGAATTCTGAAAGCAGAAGGCCCAATTCCAAAGCTGAACCCTTCTCAGCTGGCCTTAAAATCTCAAAACCTGATTTTACCCACAGACTTCCAAGGGGCACACCAAAAATTGAACAGCCTGGCTGTGTTGATTCTGCTTTCTTGCCAAGGACTCTTGCCAGAACCCAGAGATCCAAACCAGTAGAGCAGAGCTGTAACCTGATAGCTGAAACCCAGAACCAACCCATCAGATCCAGACCAGAAGCCGTGCAGTGTCCTCAGTGCCGTGCTGAGTGCAGAACCAAGCGCCTGAATCCTGTCTGGTGGGCTAGCAGATTCCAGTCCAAAACCTTTGACCAGATCTTTGACGGGCCAATTTTTAACCATAGTTGTGCCTATCTAGCATAGAATTGTCCATAGCCAATCTCTTATCCTTGAGTAATCCTATCCAACCCATTCTATCATATCCAGAACTGCATTGTAGAATCTCTTTTGTTTTCCTGAATCTTTCCCTCATCCATATAGTCCTTTGATAATTGTAGTGATAATATCATCTTTGCGCTAATATAGTTGCTGAAGAAAGACAAGTGTCTCGGCGGGCAAAGTCAGAGCAGAGGCGCCGCTGATCTGGTGGCTGTGCGGTTGGGTATCTTGTATCTTCATAGCCTCCCTAGTGTAAAGAAATTTCTGTTTGTAATTCAAAAGCGCATCTTTCATTTGTAAATCTTGACTCTGTCTGAGAAAAATCGACCTCTACTAAAACCTTCATAACTTCCGTACTGTACATGCTAAATTTAAGTGTCGAATTGAAGCTAACATCCTCAGCTTTCAAACAAATCTAAAACCGCATTCCAACTCCTTGTAGTTTTTCTGTAATCGCGTTTCTCGCGCGCTGAAAAGTTTGCAGCAGATTTTTTGTTTGGCTCAATTTCATCACGTGTAAATTAGCTATTCTTTGCAATTGACCTCAAAATTCAGTTTTCTATCTGCTAGTTATTCACTCATCATTGCTAGTGTTTACCTGAAACCATAAAAGGCAGATCCCACTAGTTTTGAATCCAATTTAGAGAATTAAATCGAATTCTCAGTGTTTTTCCCATTCATTACAAGCCACATTGAAAAGCATTTGACCTGTTTTGAAATCATTCCTGTTTCTCTCTATGCTTGCTGGGGGGAATTGGGATTGAAACTGTATTGTTTTAGATTGTATATTCCTGAAACCTGTTTTCTCTCCTTCCGTCTCTATATTCCATATTAGGGGGGATTGAGTAGGGTACAGGGGGAAAGAGTGACCTTGCATTTGATTGAACACATATCAAGTATTATTTTATGCTGCATTGTTTTCCTATCCATATCAAGTATTATTCTATACTGCATTGTCTTCTTATCCATACTCATTCTGATTAAAGAGATTGTTGATTGTGGTGAAATCACCCAATGGTGATCATTGTATAAATATTAATAGTGTGATATATATATTGTTCAAATTCATAAAAGTGTGATGTATATCTTGTTCAAATTCATAAAATAAATCTTTTAACTTTGCAAAACAGCCTGCTTCCTGGTTCAGTGAGACCGGGGGGATTCAAAGAGAGGGGCGTGATATAAGGGTACATTATTCAGAAATAAAAGAACTCATAGACACAAATATGTAATTAAGGGTTCCAACTGTGCATCACATGCTAGGCATTGACTTAGGTGGAGTGCCGGGTTGAAATCACTTACAAGATCCTCAAGGCTCTTGCATAGCCCTGACCCTATACAACCTGACACCATCAAATTACATAAAATGTACTCCACAATCCAAGCTTGGATGGCGACCAACGGACTATACCTAAATGGGGATAAGACCGAAATTCATATCCTCGGACAAAAAGCCACCTTAGCCAAACTTAAAATCCAGTACTCCAACTACAACATTGACAACTCCATCATCCCAGTCTCATTGTCGGTCAAGACGCTAGGCTTTTACAATGATGCCACCTTATCATTGAACAAACAAGTCAGTGCCATCGCCTCAGCCTCGGCATACAGCAGTAAACTCATAAATGCCATAAAACCTTACCTCTCCAAATCTAATTGTCTCGCAATAGCTAGAGCAACTATAGGCTCTAAACTAGACTATTGTAATGCCCTCTTAGCAGGCACATCCACAAAACATTTAAACAGACTCCAAACTACCCAAAACAATGCCATTAGAGCAGCTTTAAGCATCCCTACACGGGACCACATTTCTGAAGCCAGACAGGCAGCCCAGTGACTCCCGATCAAAGACTGCATCACACTCAAAATCCTCACTATCACGCACAAATGCATCAACCACACAGCACCCTCATATCTATCAGAATCGATATTCAGAACATCTTCCATGTGTCCCACTAGAACGCAGTACGCTAACCAACTCCAAATCCCTCACATCTGCAGAGCCAAAGCAGGCGGGATTAGTTTCTCCTACATAGCCCCGAAACTATGGAACTCACTACCTACCACCCTCAGAGCTGAAACTTCCCTCCTTGCTTTCCGTAAGAACCTCAAAACCTCCCTCTCAAACTAACCCTTTTTTCTATCCTTACACTCTCTTTCCGCTCCTAATCACCACCAATTGTAATTGTATATATATTGTATGAAATATTACACAAATTGTAAAGTATAAATGTATAACTCTGTAACAAAGATTACCACTCTCTGTAACAAGCGCAAAGATGCTTCAGGGCTGCTGCTACATATCAAGGGTGTTAGAGATAGAGAGATGGAAGTTAGTGAGGGCTGTGTCAGCATGAGAGTCAGCCACAGGAGTAGGAGGCAGCGAGTAGGTGAAGGCAAAGACAGCCGCTGTCACTCTTTTCATGGGTCTGGTGACTAAGATTCCCAAGTGGCCTCGCTGGGTGTGCCGATGCATGAGGAGAGGGGAGCTTCAAGTGTGAAGAGAGAAGATAGTGGTCCGTCCAAGAGAGAGAGGTAGTGAGAGGGATAGAGATAGGGACATTGGTGGAGATGAGAGCATCCAAAGTGTGGCCCGCTGTGTGCATGGAGATGGAAGGTAGGATAGAGAGGGAGAGAGAATTGCATAGGTTGCGGAAAGGACCTGAAGAGTCAGGAGAGTCCAGAGGATTGTTGAGGTCACCCAGCAGGAGGAGTTGGGAGGAGGCGGAAAGTATAGCGCTGGCCAGGTCAGCCCATTCCGAGAGGAAGAGGTTGGACTGTCCTAGTGGCCGATAGAAGTTGGCCATAAGTAGAGAAGATTTATGAGAGAGTGATAGCCTGCAGACTAGACACTCAAAGGATGAGTGGCCTGAGTGGGGATGAGGGACACAGGTATCCATTCTGGGAAGATCAACGCCACTCCCCCTCCAGACCCATTGGGCCTGGGCACAGAGAGTATCTTGTATCCTTCAGGTAGGAGTGTGTCAAAGCTCGTGACAGAGCTGTCCCTGAACCATGTCTTCATGATGGCAAGCACATCTAGATCCATGCGTTCAAGGAGGTTGCAGATATCAGACGAGTGTTTGACAGCAGAGCGAGAGTTTAGCGTGGCACTATGGAGCAGCTTGCCAACTTTGAAGGTCTTTGGCGGGGGGGCACATGGGAAGATGGTCCCCCTGAGGGTGGCAAGAGAGCTAGACAGATGGTGTAGGATGGCAGAGGAGGCAAGGCCAACAATGGAGCTGGGTCAGTGAGGCAAGGCAAGGGCACATGTGCAGCGGAGGAGGAAGGCACAATAGGCAAGGAAGCCTGTGAAGAGGAAGGCACAGCAGTCAATGGAGCATGTGCAGAGGTGGAGGAAGGCAAAGCAGGCAAGGAGCCTGTTCAGAGAAGGAAGAAGGCACAGCAGTCAAGGGAGTCTGTGCAGAGGAGGAAGAAGGCACAGCAGGCAAGGGAGCCTGTCGGGGGGAAAGGTAAGGTTTGAGAGGAGAGGTAGGAGTCTGTCAAAGAGAAGAATGTTGGGTAGGGGACACTGAATCATGATGGTTCCATTTCGATAGAGATTAATGATGACCCTGGACATGGCGAAGAGGTCAAGGAGGTCCTCCCAGTGGGTGCCACCATTAATGAGAGAATAGGCGATAGGAGAGTGAAAGGCGACCATGTACCGGGTCCATAGGTCGGGTGAGGTAACAACAAAGAGGATGTCTGTGAGAGTGTCTCTCGCGGATGCTGTGACATAGGTGTCTGCAATAGGAAGGCCTGGGATGGAGCCCAGTATGGCCTTCTTGAGTTTCCTCTGGACAGATTTAGTGATAGGTAAGGGATAGGAAATAGAGAAGCAGTTAGAGAAGATAGAAGAGATAGATAGCGACATAGCTAGCTGCAATGGTGAGGAGGACACTTACCAAGGCTGGTGTACTGATGCACCTGGAGGGAGGGTGGTGCAGGACAAAAACACAGGAGGTGGGGGACAAGAGGATACGATATGTCAAAATCAGGTAATCTCTCCTATCCGCTCTATTATTCCCTCCCTGTTAGATTTTCTTCACTAAACCTACTCTACCATCTTTCACTGCCCCTATCTCACACTTCAGTCATACCAACTCTGCAGAAGTTCTGCACTAATGATGAAGTTGGGAATGACACAATGTTGGTTTGGCCAATTGTTTGAAAAGTAAACAAATATGTGCAGTACAAAATACGTAGTGGTGTCTAGTGTCACCTAGAAGGATGATCTTCGTGGCAGGTTATGAGGGGTGTATAAAGTAGGGGAATGTCTGACTCAGGTGAGCTCTGTGGATTAGGCTGCCAGCAGAGTAGTAACAGATTGATAGTGGTTTGGGGGTTGAGTGTCAGTTTAGTAAGTAACATTTCTCAGTCTGGGAGTGCAGGGGTCAGAATCTCTCTGAAGGATAGAGAAAATATTTAGATAATGGCTATAAATAACCCCCAGGTTTGTAGAGGCTGCTGATCCGAGAATGGTTTAGCCAGGAGGGATGTCCAGGGAGAGTGGCGGGCCCACATTATTGTGGAGTCAGGATTCTATGATTGACAGAACATCAAGGTGATTTTCTACAATAAGATCATGCGTATGGGTGGCGTGGGTGCATAGTGAGCATGCATTGATCAAGGCACAGTTTAGATGAAGATGCGGTAGGGCTTGGGTGTGCTCTTGGGACTGGGAGGTGGTTTGGTGTGGCGTGATATAGTGGATAGCGAATGTGGGGGCAAGGGTGGGGGGTTCATGTAGCAAATGTAAGGAGTCTAGTGGCTCTAGTAATGGGGGTGTAGCCGCATAAAGCGAAGGATGCTGGTTCATTAGTTCAGAAGTGCAGGTTTGCCGTTCTTTGCGGGCCATTGCATGGGATCGAGGTAGTGAGAAGGTGACAAGCTTGTGGGAGGGGTGGATGGGATGTGAGCCTCATGAATGCAATGTGGTATGGAGGGGAGGTAGGAAGCATGTCAGGCTAGGTAGTGGGTGCTTGGCGGCATGAGGTGGATGGATAGTGAGGGTTAGGAATCTAGAGAATATATCAGAGTGATGAAGGCATCAGGACGTAGGGTTAGAACCTGCCACCTGAGTAGGGTTAAGGGGTGACAGGAAGTCTGTAGGTGGAGGGATAAGTAGACTATGTACAATTTTAGCAAAATGATCAAAACATACATTGCTTCTTGCTATGATGCTGACAAGCTTATCAGGAATTCAGAAGACTGCTGACAGAAGGAAGGTAGATTGGATTTGTTAGCTTCTGTTGGTGTTTGGAGATCTGTTTTCATAATTGAGGGTATCGAAGTGGGTAATAGTGTGGGTGTATTAGAGTTGTAGGCCACTGAGCGTCCGTACGTATCCTGACAGGCTCCGACATGCCATGACAGGCAGAGGCCTTAGTTGAAGGCCTTGTTTGGAGTCCAGCTTTACATTCAGGCTTGAACTGGCGTTGGGAATAGTGCACCGCTCATTATACATCTCTGGGTGATCCATTGACCTGCATCACGTGATGCCACCTTTGAACGGCTCAGAACAATCCTTCAAAATTACTTAACACTGACTCACCATCTTGTCCCATTTGAACTTTGACCTGTAGGGACTGTATCTCAAAGCCTGGTTCAACCCCATAAAACTCCCAATGAACGGACATCAGAATCTATTGATAGCCCCTTACCTTTGGTTCCTTTTTGGAGCCTTAGTAACTGGTTAAGGTATTTGTTGCATCTATTTCCTTATACATCCTTTCAGTAAAACAATTGCAATTCTTGCTATTTGCCACTCTGATAAAGTATGCAGAGTGCCTAAACATGTGTGTTTTGCATTTCCCGCCTTCTTTTACAACAGAGATTTTGTAATAGTTAGTTGAATGATTGATTTGCTAAATTAAAGTATGTATATATTTGTATAGAACCTTGATTGGACGTTATTTTGTTTTGGTACTGTTATACTATTGCTGTTTGGGTTGTTACCATCTCCCATTCCCTCACCTTCTAAAAGTATATCCTTCCCTAAACCCAGGTTATCCCTCAAGGTGAAGGAGCTATATCTCTTTACTGTGCCTGTTTTACCTTGATTATTGGAAAGTGTTTCAAAGCGTGATGAGGCAAGGGAGGGGTAACAGAGGGAAGACAGAGACAACGATCTTACTAGGCCAGATGACATTGAGATTGCGCAAGGGCAGGGGAGGGGGTAAAGGGAAAGTGTGGGGGTAAAGGGCAGTGCAAATCATAGGATTAGCAGTAGATAAATAAAGAATAGAACAATAGGTAAAAGTGTGGCCAGCTAGTGGCAAGTGCAGGGGTAAGTGCAGACATCAGGTGTCAAGAGCTGGTGGGGGCCGTAGGGATACAGAAAAAGCCCCCAAGTGCAGAGGTTGCCCAGAAGGCAGTGCAGGAGTGCAGCTGGCAGTGGAGGGGATCTGGGCCCTAGATCAGAGGGTAGCCAGGTGACCAGTGCAGTTTCAGTAAGGACTTCAGCAGGGGAGAGGAGGAGAGAAAGCAGAAGCAAAGAGGAAGGTCTTGAGGTGCTTTTGGAACCTGAGATGGTTCTCTTCAAGTTTCAGGTAGGTCGGGAGGTTGTTCCACAGGGAGGCCCCAGCTAAGAAAGAAATCTACTAACAACTCATTGCTTGGAGAAGCGAATGACCCTGAGGGAGTTGGAGTCGGATGAGCGAAGCACTCGAGAAGGAAGATATTGAGGAAGAAAGAGTTGGAGGTAATGAGGCCCCAGGCCCCAGGAGACATTGTGGATGATGCAGAGGGTTTTGAATGTAATCCTCAGAGATTTCAGTCCTGCAGAGGTACTATCCCTGGGCTTGAGACCAAGGACAAGTCTTGCAGTCCTGTTCTGGATGAGTTGCAGAGGGCGGAGTGTAGAAGCAGGCAGATTTAGAAAGAGGCTGTAGCAATAGTCCAGCCTAGAGAGAACCAGAGCTCTGGAGACAGTAAGATTATGGTGGAAGGAGAGGAAGGGAAAAATACCTCTGAGGAGGTGCAGCTTGCAGTGTGACTTCTTAGAGACGTCAGCGATGTGAGGAGAGAAGGAGAGAGTGGAGTTGAAGATGACTCCAGGGTTTTTAGCCTCACAGGTGGGAAAAGGAAGAGGGCCAAGAGAGGCCAGCCAGAAAGCGACAGGAAATGAGGGAGTATGAGTGCCGAAGTGCTGGGAAGTGTTGGCTGTTGGGCTGGCTACTCTGTTTCTCCCTGTCTCGATTGCGGACTGCGTGGAGTCATCTCCGTCTGCAGGAGGAAGTTTATTTTGTGCCGCAACGCCTCACAGGACCTGGAAAAGAACTGTCTTAAAACTCCCCCTTTGTATCTGAACCCGCTCACTGCTTCCAGCCAGTCACTACAAAGCACCGGTGCACGCGCATCCTGCGCACACATCTGAATTGCAGGGCAGTGTTGGTTGTTGGGCTGGCTACTCTGTTTCTCCCTGTCTCGATTGCGGACTGCGTGGAGTTATCTCCGTCTGCAAGAGGAAGTTTATTTTGTGCCACAACGCCTCACAGGACCTGGAAAAGAACTGTCTTACAAGTAAATGGACTTGTGGTTATAGACTCTGCTCTCTTAAGTTTGTTTTGACTGCGGGATTTGCCGTGGGTTTTGCTGCGGCTTTTGTGTGAGAGTGTTTGTTATACGCGTCACATGTAATTCACTGTTCTCTGTTTCTACAGCTCCCCCTTTGTGTCTGAACCCGCCCACTGCTTCCAGCCAGTCACTACAAAGCACCGGTACACGCGCATCCTGCGTGTACATCCGAAGTGCTGGGAAGTGTTGGCTGTTGGGCTGGCGACTCTGTTTCTTCCTGTCTCGATTGCGGACTGCGTGGAGTCATCTCCATCTGCAAGAGGAAGTTTATTTTGTGCCACAACGCCTCACAGGACCTGGAAAAGAACTGTCTTACAAGTAAATGGACTTATGGTTATAGACTCTGCTCTCTTATGTTTGTTTTGACTGTGGGTTTTGCCGCGGGTTTTGCTGCAGGTTTTGTGTGAGAGCGTTTGTTATACGTGTCACACCTAATTCACTGTTCTCTGTTTCTGCAGCTCCCCCTTTGTGTCTTAACCCGCCCACTGCTTCCAGTCAGTCACTACAAAGCACCGGTGCACGCGCGTCCTGCGCGTGCATCTGAAGTGCTGGGAAGTGTTGGCTGTTGGGCTGTTAGGGTGGTAGGTGGGTAGCCCCTGAGTTTATTATTTGCTATAGGCCTTATAGATATTGTGCTTGGGTGTTATTGCGAGTGTAATGGCGTCTGGTTCGAGGAGCGGTCACTTGACTGATATGCCTGTGCCTAATATTGTAATTGTGGATTCATTGCTTTGCAGAGGTAACACCTCATATTCTGCCTTTGCAACCATGGTTGAACCTTCCTTTGGCAGTGACTCGATCATAACCCCAAATAAAAAACAACCTTCAGTGTCATGCTTGCCTAAGCATGGGATGGCTGATCTGCCCGTGGCTGCGAGCACGAGTTTGGGCAAAGTTCCTGAAGGTAACACTGCCTCAAATACGTTGTACCCTATAACAATAGCAGGCAATGAGGAGAATGTTCCATTGATAGTCACCTTGTCTCCTGTGAGGATGAATGATTCATTGAACAGCTCCGTCCTAGAGAGTGAATATGTTAATGATGATTTGATGCGTGAGCTGTGCCCGTTCTATGATTTAAACAATCTTATTCAGGCCTCTGTCGGTATCTTAACTCCATTAATTGATAAGAAATTGTTATATGACCGAGCAGCGAACCTTTCACCTCCTATGCCTTCACGCACATTTTGCTCGCAATTCAAAAATGTTACTGATGACGTTAATGACCGAGTCCCAAGTCCTTCTATGTCAAAGGAGGGGATACAGTCTCCGCCATCATCTCAGCAAGCTTATTCTAATTTTACATAAGCCACGAATAATCTGATTCCTAACAATTTACAGGCCGAGGAACGTAATGAAATGCCCACTACTGGTCCACCCCCTAGTCCTTACACTTTTCCGGTTATTGTAAGGATTTTGGAACTGCTTGACAAAGGGCACGATTTCACACATATGGAACTCCGTGAACTGAAGAGCTCATCGAATGAGATGTTGCTCAAACTTAATCGCCTTGAAGGCTTCCCGATGGCAAAAGAGACCTTTCCCTCTGTTCTTTGCCCCTGTGCCGTCAGTAACCATCAGATACTGTAGAACTCCTTGTTCCTCACAGATGACCATGACCTCAGGTGAAGTTCAGTAACTTCTTTATTTAGTTCCAGTACATTATGATGGTCATATAATGTCAGGTACATCTGGGTTCAGGGCAACATACACCTGCATCCTCCCAGGTAGGCTTACATCTCCCAACTGACCACATAGAACCCCAGTCACACATAAACATTCTAACCCTTAACACTCCATTGTCAATCAATACACTGACCAAAGGTTCCATTAGGATGCAGGATAATACCAAATCCCTACATATCTCCCTTCCTTAGGGACATAAAAACACAAGTAGATAACTTAACCATAATGGCTAATAACAACACGCACACAAACAACCCCACGTTCAATGCACTTGCCTCATCACTCCTAACTGAGAACATTCTGCTAGTCTCATTACATATTCCAAAATAGTCCACACAGCTGTGGGACACAATTACAATCAATGCCCCTTCCTCTTTCTACCAAGTGAGGAAAAGGCACCCAACTGCTCAAACATCCTTACTAAAACTTTTACAAATAGAGGCACCCATACCTCTCTTCCTAAACTTGACTTCATCATCCCACAAAAGAACACACACACATCTCCCTCACACCCAACAATGCAAACTGGTATGTACCTAAATACACACCACCTCCAACTAGACTGAGTATCCCAGATACCCGGGTAAATACTTCACTTCTTGTGACACCATTACCCCTAAATTGCCCATGTTGAAAGTATTCCTAAATACAATACAGCTCCTATTAGGGAAAACCACACTTCATTCACACCAGCATCATACCAACATCAATGACTCTACTATAGTCTTTGCTGTATCATCATGAAACTCTGAATGGTTTCTAAACCAAACAACCAAACAAACAACTTTGTTTGACACTTAGCACTCTAAACTTTAGCATTATATAAGGTCTTAATACATCTGCATTACAAAAGTCCCACCTGTGGAAATAAAACATTAGTGCACATAACTATACTTCAGATTCCACATACCAAACTCTAGCAATGTTGTCAATGCAACCCATATTTCATTAAATGTCCATCTGTGGAAGGAAAAGCGTGTTAGTTAAACATGACCGTACCACAATTTTTTGCCTTTGCATCATAACATTACCAAGTATTTGTTGACAGAGGTAACAGAGGCCACGACTTTTACACACCCCCCGTGCACACCTATCAAACATGCTTACTACCACTTGCAAGATACCTCTCATACCAATGTACCTACAACATAAATACCAAATAGCATTTCAGAAAACACTATTACTACGCATATCTCAATCTCTTTCTACTAATATGCAATTTTAACCTACTTAATAAAACCTCACATTTGGATCACTTAATCCCTTGGTTGACTAATTACAAACACCCTTGAGACCTAAGTCCAATCTAAAAACTATAAACTTTGTTCTCTGCTCTTAAGCTTCAACAACTTCCATGAAGTACCCCTATTACAGGACAACTTATCCCACAAGAAACTACACCTGACAACATACAGGTTCACGTTCTCATGCACTCACGCTGTCCAAATGCCATTCAGGCCTCACATGACAACAGATTCTGAATCAATAACTAATTATAACTACTTAACCAATTCAATGAAGGCAAGACCAAATTGCTTCCTTTACTTATGCTCGTGAAAGCATCATCTCTTAACTTAAAAGTACCTCTGTTATTCATTCCGGCAATTAAGATCATTCACAACTTAAGCTTTTTGAAAAAAAAATTCCAACGGGCGGAAATGCAGCCGCCCGCAACAGAAATGGATTTACCAATCCATCTGCCACACTTCCTTTTGTAAATATCACCTCCCGAAGCGTTCCTTTCCTGGTATGTTCATAATGCTGCTTTTCATTGCTGCCAGCCGCCTGCTATAAAAATTGTACTCCCTTTGCCTCCTACCGCATCTCTCAGTTCTTAAGTAGGCTCCAAGCCCCTCAGGAACTACTGACAACATGCCCTCAAAGATCCTCATCACCTCATATAAGTGATAGCTCCTACAGGCACCTCCTTAGCGCTGCTGCAAATGTGCCCTTGCCCCTCCAGGCACTACACATGTTGTCTTGGGCAATATTCTTTCATCTCTGCACATGGGCTCTAAGCCCCTAAGGTGCAGCCACGGGCTACAAGTCTCTTAGGTGCAGGTATGGGCTCCAAGCCCCCTCAAACGCTGGAATGGCCCCCCAGGACCCTCCTCTGCTCCAGGCGCTTTTCACATTCGCCACCAATCTTCTATTTAACATATAGGCGCAGCTTAGGTTCCCAACCTCTTCTATTGCTGCTGCCCCAACTCCAGGCCTCAAGCTGTACAACTTCACTCCTCATTGCCTCTCCTGTTGCTACTGCCTTGGGCTTATAGTCCTCAGTTGCACAGCATGCCTCTTCATTGCTTAATTTCCAGGCGCAGCTTAGGCTCCAAGCCTCTCCTGTTGCTACTGCCTTGGCTATATCCCTCAGCTGCCCAGCATGGCTTCCTCATAATTTGCAGGCGTAACTAGACCCCAGGCCTCTTCAAATTGCTACTGCCATGGGCACCAAGCCCTCCATGCTGCAGCTAGTGGTCCCAGACCCCTTAAGCCATCAGTCTCTGGGCCCTCAGCCCCTCCTCAGTCTCTTGCTTTCCTCTTTGCCTGACCTGTCATTCTAGTGACAGGCCAGCTGGCCCCTGGCTCTGGCGCAGCCCCTTACTTTCTGCCCCTGAGCTCCATGCGCTGGGCCCTTCTGCGCCTACAGTTTTAAGCGCTCGCCCTACCTGGGAGGTCTTCTTCTTGGGTTGGGGGGAGGTGTATGTGCCATTTTCAATGCTGTCCCCCCAGCACAGCCAGCATCCTCGTCGCCAATGTAGAACTCCTTGTTCCTCACAGATGACCATGACCTCAGGTGAAGTTCAGTAACTTCTTTATTTAGTTACAGTACATTATGATGGTCATATAATGTCAGGTACATCTGGGTTCAGGGCAACATACACCTGCATCCTCCCAGGTAGGCTTACATCTCCCAACTGACCGCATAGAAACCCAGTCACACATAAACATTCTAACCCTTAACACTCCATTGTCAATCAATACACTGACCAAAGGTTCCATTAGGATGCAGGATAATACCAAATCCCTACAGATACCTATTGCTTCGCCTAAACCTTTATATGTAGAGAATCAGACTCAGTGTTGTATTCCTAATCTGAAAGAAAAATGTCAGTCAGTTACCGGTGACCATCCTTGCCCATCTCAGGTTGTGCTCGCTGTGTCTCCTGCTATTTATGGTAATGATATTGCTGCCATCAAACAGAACATCAGAGTGATAAAACTTGCCTTAAACAGAGTAAATCTCACCCCTCAGCTCGATTTAACTTCACCTCCTCCTGACAGCCCATCCATCTTGTTAAAAATTATTGAAGAGTTTAAGATTGATGAGATTAATGAATCCTTGTTTATCTCTAGGCGCTTAAAAAATCCATTTCACAGATAAAAAACGTGCTGAAAAGTGCAGAAAAGATAAATTACTGTTGAAGAAAGATGGCCTTCATTCATCTGATGTGGAGATGGAGGTTGACCCTGTGGAGAAAAGTGCACCGCCTGCTGTTCAAGATGATGATGCCATCGATGTTGAACAACTGTCTGAGGAAAGTCGTGCCCTCCTTCTCCATCCCCCTTCTCCCAAAATAAGAATAAAACAAATAATAAAAAAAAGGAAAAACACCAGCAAAGCTGCTGTTGGCTCTTGCATTAAAATTCCGCAGACTGAGATTGTTGGCCCTTCTAATGTGTTAGCTAAATGTAAACCACAGTTGAAGGTTCTGACATCTGGTGCTCAAGATTGTATAGTTCCCTTACTGAAACCTGATATAAGGAAAATGCAAACCAACTTAGACAATTATTTTCCCTCAACAGGTTTAAAAACAACGTCGAAATTACGGACTGGTTCTTTTGTCCCATTGATGCCTGTATGGATGCAAATCCATCTTGAACATCCATCTTCCCCTCATCAAATAATTACTGTTTTAACGACTCAGGCAGGCCCATCCTATGCTGAAATCTGCTGCAGAGACTCTCATTCTTGTTCAAAAAACGATTAAGTGATTATTTGTGGTTCAGGTAAGGATAGGAGCCTCCCTGTCTCAGTACTGACTGATGGTCCAATAATCCCAATGGCTGTAGCAACTGCATCTGCACATAAGATTGAGCATGGGATTAGGATTACTGACCAACATAACTTAACAATTTGTCTCTTTGCTGACAAACAGGCCTTAGTTGCTTGCTCCTCAAAAGATCTGGTGGTCAATGTTCAAACCCATGGTGTTTCACTTGACGAGATATCTTTTCTAAATATGATTCAAACTTTAAATATAGCTGTAAAGAGTGGCGCCCTATCCCCCCAATTACTAGCAAGGGAATTTAAACTTCAACCACAGATGGTGATAGACAAGCAGCATGCTCCCTTGGATTGCCCCCAAATATTACCTGAGGTAAATGCCTCACTCCCAAAGGTAGCATCTGTAATTATCCCACAGACTTCTGAGGTACGCAACCAAGAATCTGTCGATAGATCACATGTCTTGTCTCCTTCCGTGCAACCTTTTACTGAAGGAGGAGCGTCAGCTGAAGAATTTAACATCGTAGGACTGGAAGATAATCCTAAAATCTTAAAGGGGGATAGGATTAATAGGAACTTCCTCTTGGGATTTTGACCACTACAGATTTCAATCAATCAGAGCTAAAGAACATGGGCTTCTGTCTCTTTACTTTTAATAACGAGTTACTTGCACAAGAAGTTTTGCAGAAACCTGCTTAAAAGTTGGTGGGTGTCCTGCCACAGGGGATACCGAATGGCATATCCACGGAACAATCTTGTATATCCCAACTTATTGCACTGTCAGAAGGAAATCCAAATCTAGCGTGGGTTGAGCCCTTAATTCGTTCAATTCTGTCTTTACAAAATGCAGTAATTCCGACTTAGCAAATAAAAAAGGCTGATCTTACCTTTATCTCTTGGAACTCATGTGGTCATCATGCACTTCGAGGTTGGGTAGATAGTTTTTTGGGAGAAGTACAGCCTGACATCATTTTTTTTACAGGAAACTATGAGTATGAATGACTTGTCCATAGAAAGGTATTTTACTGTTTGTACACATGCAATTAAAGGCCTATTAGAGCGTCCTAGGGGAGGGCTCGCAATTGCAATTAGTAATAGGATGAATTGTAATTCAACCAAGATATACTCTTCTCCCAATATGTTAGCGATGGAAATGAATCCGTTTCAAAAGGATGTTGATCATTTATTTTTGTTATCTTTATACTGGAATCCTCTGAAAATAGATTTGGAGGATATGTTTAACAACTTGGATCAATGCTTGGAATGTTCATAGTTTAACAGCGAGGCCCAGAATAATCATAGCGGGCGATTTTAATTCCCAATGTCTCGGGAATAAAGTGGTGACCAATCCTAAAGGCAATGTAGTGAAGCTCGGAACACAGAGTCGAGGTGCCAAATGGGTGGACTACTTTGATACGTGGGAGCTTTCATCTGTAAACATCTTGCCAAAGGGTGCTCAGCACATTTGGTGCCGTGGTAATCTTACCTCCACGGTTGACTATTTTGCAATATCTGAGTCAATGTTGCACTTAGCTTCGCCAGTGATGATCCATCCATTTACCACAGGTGATCATGCACCCCTTAAGTTGAATTTAACTATATCACATGAGTCACATAGTGTCAACCATATGTTGCCTCTAAACGAATTTAAGCGGCATACATTATCTGTGAGGTGGAATCCAGGATTATGCAAGCGACTTTCAGAGAAATTAAAGCATGATTACTCCATTGCTTCTCGTCTTTGGGTCACTGACATCTCACCTTTTATAAAAGAAAGAGTTATGTGTGAGTTAGTTACTGATGCTATTAAATCTATGCAAGTCAAATCTAGTTTGAGAGATGTCCCTATGTCCCATAAATATGATCATGAGACGCAGCTTTTAAAATGTAAAAAAAGAAAGATCTAAGTATTATAAAAAAAAAATTCTCAACTCTGATCAGGCTAAATTTGCTACAAATCGAACATTAACTTCGTACAAAAACAACTGAGACTATTGCGCAAAGCCAAGTCCAATGAGCTTAATTGCGAGATAGTACGAAAACTATGTCGACATGACACCAAATACATATGGTCTATCATACGCAATACTACTCCATCTAATTCATTATCTAATGAGCATTTTATTCCTGGTCATATATGGGTCTCCTATATCTCAGAGAAATGTTCTATTCCTGCGCGTCTTAGATCTTTGCTTCCTGTACTGTGTTTTCAAGCGAAATGGGACTCTTTTAAATGGTCCGTGAATGATATTATTTGGGCAATTAACAAACTATCACAATCTAATGCTCCGGGACCAGCTGGCATCCCGGCATGTATGTACAAAGCCGATCCAGCTACTTGGGCATCTATTCTTAAAATTAAGTTTGATATAATTCTCATAACTGGCAACATACCGGAGCAATGGGGGACGTTTTTAATTGTCGCTAGCTATAAAGAAGGAAATGTATTAGATCCTCATAATTATCACCCTATTTCGCTTATCGACACAAGTGCGAAGATCTTTGCGAGCTTATTACTGTATGATCTGGAAAAAAATATAGCAGACAAAAATCTTCTTGCTAGAGCTCAGATAGGTTTTAGGAAGGAGATGGGCACTTCGCTTAATGCAGCTCTGCTGGCCCATATTATTGGCAATATGAAAAAAAGGAGGCTACCCTGGATACATCACAAGTATTGATCTTTCTGCTGCCTTTGATTCTGTGGTAAGACAGCTTCTTTGGTCTAAATTACTATTATTGGGTATACCCTTGAAAATTATGTATTGGCTAATAAGATTATATTCCAATACGGCATATAAGGTTAAGCTGTCCAAAGAAGGTGCAACTACTGAAACTATAAGAATGTTTATTGGTCTTAAGCAAGGCTGCAACCTTGCAGCGATTCTTTTCAACCTTTATATTTGTGATCTAGATCAGGTATGGAAGGAGCTTTGGATGTACCCGGTAAGAATAGGTACGGTTAGAATCCACTGGCTTGCTTTTGCTGATGATCCTTTAATAATCAATACGACTCCAGCCGGTCTACAGGCCAAACTGTCTGCATTTGAAAAATATGCATATAATCTGAATCAAATTCCAAATGTTAGCAAAACAAGCATTCTGATCTTACATGCGGGAAGAAAAATAAAATCATTCAAATGGAAAATTGGGGAAGTGGCAGTGCAGCTTCAAACTGAGATTTGCTACTTGGGCTACCAACTATGTAGCAACTCTTCGATTTCCCTCTGGAAAGAAAGACTCAATCAGAAGGCTCGCTGATTAGGAAGCCAAATGAAGCTAATTTTTATATAATACTGTCAATTTCCCCTTATTTCACTATGTGATTTTGTTACCATGAAAGTGCAAGCAGTTCTTATTTATATCTTGGACATATGCCCTTTCGATTTAAGCTTTTACCTGGACTCTTTACAAGGCTGCTTATTGAAAGGAGCCTTGCGCATGGCTTTGTTAATTCTTAATTGTGTGATCAGGCACGAGTTAAGCCTCATTTCACTATCTACTATAGTGCTATGGCGTTCATTGTTAAGCTAGCTTTAAATGTTGAATCCTCCAAATAATTGCCTTTATCAAGATCTGCAATGTGTAATGAATCGAAAATCAGTGGATTCCATTAATAGATTTAAAACTCGTATGCAAGAGGTTTTAGAAAGACTGGGTTTAACACACGATGATCTATGTATTAGACCTGCATATGCCAAAAAGAAATTGTTCGAAGAAGATTGAAACCGAACCATTGAACAATTGAAACATTATTCTTTGTACACTGATTATGCCAAATGTTTCCGAAAGCGCATACCATGTAACCAGTATGTTCTGATATTCACCTGTGCTGTTATTAGAGGGTTATTTATGCATTTCAAAATGAACCAATTCACCATTGGGCAGGTATGCCGACGCATATGCAATCCATGGAATGCAGATTTCCTTATTGTTTTGAACCAGTGGAAACTTTGAAACATTTGGTGTTAGAATGTTCTTATTTTAAAAGTGCACGTTCACTTATATTGATGAAATTTGTTTTATCGAATTTGATGATTGCACTGAATTTTTATGGGACCGACTTATGAACGGCACCCATTACCGATTAATTTTAGCATTAGGAAACTTTTTAAAGATTGTGGAAAAGGAACTTGCTCATTTTGAACTTAGTGGTCAGCAGTTGAAGCTGTCAATTAATCCAATTTAAAATGTATTTTAAATAATGGGTACTATATCAGCAATTCTAATTGTCAATTTAAAATGTTATATTAATGTAAAGATTTAGTAATATGTTATGCATAAATTGTTCTCTTTTTTTTCTTCTTTTTCGCTTGATATTTTATTGAGATATTTTTAAAGGTTTTTTTAAACCAAATACAATAAAAAAAATGTAAAAAATTTCAAAAAGTGCCAAAGAGGTCAATCTCAGTCTTACTGGCATTAAGGCAGAGATCGTTGGCGGCACACCACTTCTGGATAGCAGTCAGAGATGAGAGAAGGAGAAGAGGTGCAGGAAGGGAGCCTGAAAATGAGCTGAGTGTCAACGGCATTGCACTGAAAGTTGGGGCAGAGAGCGGCAATACGGAGGGAAAGAAGTGCCAGGTATTGGTTGAACAGCCAGGGAGAGAGGTTAGACCCCTGGGGAACACCACAGGTAGAAATAGAAATAGAGCAGAGGAAGGACCCCAGTTGGACCTGGGAGGGTCGATCTGAGAGGAAAGAGGTCAGCCAAGCTTGGCCTTAATCGGTGATACCCAGGTTATCACAGAGACGGTTGAGCAGGATAGCATTTTTGTCTGTGTCAAAGGCAGAAGAAAGCTCAATTAGGATGAGGACACAGGGGGTATTGGAGTCAAGTTTGCAGAGCAGGTCTTCACGGATGTTCAGGAGAGCAGTTTCTGTGCTTCTGGCAGCTCTGAACGAAGACTGATTGTCATGGAGACAGCCAACCAATTCAGTGTGAAGATTAAACTGGGAGATAGCCAGTTTTCCAGGAGTTTGCCTAGGAAACGGGTGATGGAGATTGGACGGTAGATAGCAGGGCAGGAGGGATCAGCTGAGGGTTTCTTAAGAAGAGGATGCACAAGGGAGTGCTTCAGGTGGGAAGGGAAGACTCCAGTGGCGAACGAGTGGTTGCAAAAGTCATCCAAAGCAGTAGCCGGAGTGTCAATGTGGTCCTTGGTGGTTTTAGAGGAACAGGGGAGAACCTGTTTTGATGAGACTTTCATACATCAGACTTGTCTAGCAACCTTGTCTGGGGAGAACAGGAGAAAGGCAGAGTAGGATATAGGAGATGTGGTCACAGAAGGGCCAGATGAAGAGGGGGGATTAGAGGTAGGAGGAGGAGAGGGAGAGAGAGAGGATAAGATGTCCTGAGATTTAGAGATGAAATGAGAAGACAGGGCCGTGCAAAGGGGCTGGGAGGGTACAGGAGATGTAGAGACTACAGCAGTGTTAGGATACCACCTACCTGTTGGCAGCCCCCGAGGGGTTCCCCTGGTCTTGCTCGACCCAGGAGGCTCTACCCCTGTCATCGCTGGTGGGGTCAGCGGGTGCCTGGAACACCGCCTCACGCAGGCGTATTTCGCTATGTCCCGGGTCTCCGTGCATGCGCAGTTGGGAAGCGGTGCAAGGCTTGCGTTGCAAGCCTCGCTTTTGCGCCGGAGGCTCACGCGAGGAGGCATTGTGTGCCTGGCTTTGTTTTCACATGGACTTCCTTATTATGCGCTTGGGGCAGGATCTAGTCACGTCTCAACACGCTTGGTTCCTGACCCTCTGCATTGCTCCTGTGATATTCCTCACCCGCTCAGTTTCTCCTCTTTGTTCCCCTGCCCTGCTGAGTAGGGTTCCTGTTCCTTGACCCCTTCCTGCCTGGCTTGGGGGCTGGATTCTTGTTCCTGTCTGCTCCTTGCTATGGGGTTCTGCCTCCTTCTGGTCCTTTCCCGCCTATTCCACTTCCTGACCAGTTCCTTGTCCCTTCTTCCTTGCCTGGAGTCCCTGCTCTCCATCTGCCCCAGGTGCCTGGTTGTCACTTTGCCTTGGGGGTCCTCCACCCAGTTGTCCTTCCTCTGCCTGATCCTGTCTGCCTTTCGCCTTCGGCTTGGGCATTTGCTCAAGTGGGATACCAGCATTCTTCACTACCTTGCTACTACATCCAGACCTGACATCTACCAGCTCAGTACCATGCTGGAACGGCCTTCCCTGTCAGTGCGTGCACTGTTCTGATGCCACATTAAGATCCAGGGAAGCGCCTAAATTGTGGTGTCAGGAGTTGGTTCCCCTTCAGCCCTGTGCCATTAGGGCGGGAGTGGGGCTGACTTCTGGTGTCATCTTTCTTCATACTACCAATCGACCGACAGACTGGCATCACATCAACGTGCATCTCCTGGAAGCTCAGGTACGCAACGCCCATGGGACATACACCTTAACAAGCAGGATTGGCCATCTCCTTTCAGATTTTAAACAGTTTGGCTGAGTTGTTGGATGCAGCAGAGACATGGGCTTGGATGAGGGCTCTCTTCTTGGTGCGGACAGAGAGCCGGTATTGCCTTTGGAGCAGGCGGCAGGCCACTTTGTCAGAGGATGTAGAGGATGCACCCCATTTCCCCTCAGCCACCCTGCACTTGCGTTTAAGGTTGACGAGGTCTGAGTCGAACCAGGAGTTGCACTTGGCTTCTGGCTTCAACAGGGTTCCTTGTGACAGGGGCAAGACCATCAAGAGTATCAGATATAGCAGAGTGGAGCATAGAAAGGGCTTTGTTAGGATGTGAGTCAGCCGAAGGGAGAGGAGGAAGTGAGAAAGTGGCAGTGAGAGCCTCATCTGACACACGCTTCATGGGTTGGATAACCGAGAAGGTAGGTGGCAGTGCTGGAGTTGACTTGGCCTGAGGGGTGGAGAGAGTGAGCTGGGAGGAAAGGAGAAAGTGATCACTCCAGCAGAGAGGAGTGGTAAGAGAGACAAAGAGGGAAATGTCTGTAGAGATTAGAACATCAAGAGTGTGCCCTGCAGAGTTAATCGGGCCAGAGGGGAGGATAGAGAGTGAGAGAGAGTAGCAGAGGTCGCAAAATAGTCCAGAGGAAGGACAGGAAGCCTCCAGGTGGATGTTAAAGTCTCCAAGTAGGAGGAGTTGAGTGGTCAAGACCAGGAGGGAAGAAGAGAGGTCCGCCCACTCAGAGAAGAAGGAGGAGATCTGACCATGTTGCCAATAGATGGTAGCCACAGTAAGGGAATGGCTAGGAGAGAGAGAGAGAGAGCCTGCAGACAAGGCATGCCAAAGAGGAGTAGGCCTGCCTAGGAATGACAGAGGGAGGAATCCACTCAGGGAAGATCAGGGTTACACCCCCTCTGGATCGATTGGACCTGGGTGCAGAGAGGATCTTGTAACCATCAGGGAGGAGAGTGTCAAAGCTTGTAACAGAGCTGGCCGTGAACCATGTCTCAGTGAAACCGAGGACATCGAGGTCAAGTTCTTCAAAGAGGTGGCAGATGTCAGAGGAGTGTTTGACAGCTGAGCAAGAGTTTAGAGTTGCAATATGGAAAAGGTTGCAATCCTTGAATGATGTCCGGGGCAGGGTACAAATCAGAGGTATGCCCTGTGGAGGTTTAGAAGAAGCCCAAGGGGGGGCAGAAGAGGAAGGAGGAGAGGGCGAGGTGGCCAAGGAAGAGGCAGCAGGGGGAGGCAAGAAAGCCATGGAGGGAAGAGATGGGACAACAGGAGAAGAAAGGAAATTGATGAGGCATGGGAAGCGTCTATCAAAGTGGAGAAGGTTGGCCTGCGGGCCTTGGACCAAGACGGTGCCATTCAGGTAAACATTAATGATGACCTTAGAGGAGCAGAAGTAGGCCAGAAGGGCCTCCCACCGGGTGCCACCATTAATGGGAGAAGAACAGAAAGCAGAAAGCACAGAGACCATATTGAGAGTCCATAGGTCAGGCGAGGGAACAACAAAGATGATGTCAGTGAGGGTTTGCCTGGAGGAAGTACTGGGATAGGTATCAGTGATAGGGAGGCTTGGGTTGGAGACCAGGATGTCCTTTTTAAACTTCTTCCTACCAGATTTAGTGAGGAGAGCAGGATAGTCGATAGAGAAGCAGTTAAAAAAGGTAGGAGAGACAGAGAGCACCAAAGAGTAGGTAGGGAGATGAGATAAGAGGATAGGGAAATTGGGGGGGGGGGCGGCGAGAACACTAGTGAAGGACACAGGGATGGGCGCAAGCAGATGAGACAAAGAGAGACAAGACAATAGTAGACAATTAAACAAGACAGCAGGACCTTGGACAATAGTAGAACAGTCTGCTAGAAGAATGCTTTGCTAAGAAGGCACAGCCAAAGAACACTACTACTTTCACAATGTGGTTTAAACACTGGAGAAAAGAACCCCTAAGTCTGAGAGTCCTATATAGTGGGAAAAAATCCTAGGTTACACAATAACATTTTTAGTATTTTTTATATTATTATTTTTTTTTAAATATTGGAGAAAAACACATCCAAACTAGATCACTGTTGGTTGGTTGAAGAGTGATGGCTGAGTAAGCAGCTTGGCCACTAGCCATTCTTATACTCCTGCAGGGCAGTGGTGATTTCCTCACACTGGTGGCAGCAGTTGGGATTTGACACAATGGGTTGTGCAGTTAACGTTAGAAACATTGACAGACATTCCAGTATCAGTGCAGAGTTTGTGTTGAAGTCTGCTTTGGTCTTTAGGTCCTTCCACATCAAGATTAGTGCCGTCTCTGTTACTCTCATGGGTCTGAAGCCCACTTGTGCCTGGTCCAATAGTTGGTTATTTTTTATGTCTTCCAGTATTTTTTCGTAGACATAGGTCTCTAAAAGTTTTGCCGGGTAAGGAATGTTAGAGATCAGCATGTAGTTTGAGAGGTCTTCTAAATCACAAAGTACCTTTGAAGAGTGTTTTGATGTAGGATGATTTGAAGGCTCGTGGTACTTTTCTTGTTGAAATTTAAATTTTTCAGAGGTTACAGTAGTATTCCGCAAGTGTACGCTGTGTATGGATTGATTTGTAGATGTCAGGTGGAAAGGAGCCGGTTGGGGAGCCTGCCTTGTTGCTTTCATTCTCCAAGCTGCCGAATTTATCTCTTGACATTTGGGCAAACATTTTCAGCCTGTTCTCTGGGCCAGGTATTGGTTGGGTCTGGTGAACTGTCTGGTTGGTCATTCTACTTTGTATGATCCGTTGCATGTTGGTAATTTTACACTTAAAGTGATCTCCAAGATCATAGCATAGCTTGTGTGAGGGGACCGGTGTATTAATGCATCCCAGGGATTTCTCATCTCGTTTTAAGATGTGGAACAGTTCTTTGTGATTGTTGTTGGCTTTTGTGATCCGGTCGTTGTAGTATTTCTCTTTTTCGCTTTGTGAATTTCCACTTTGTATGATCAAATCTGTTTTTGATATCCTATTTTTTTGTCTTGTAGTATTTCCTCCATTCTTGTTCTATTTTCCGGTTTGATATTTTCAATGCTTTGAGGTGTGGCATGAACCATCTTGCCAATGCTTTTTTATATGATGGCATGTTTTTTTTCTTTTTCTGGAGAGATGCCATCTATTGTTTCTTCCATTTCACGATTAGGTCTGTTTTTTCGTCTCTGTCAATTGCATCCAGGGTTGCAATCAATAGCTTTGAGGATTCTAGTGTTTCCTCTAGGCTACTGCTTTGACGGTTCTCAATTTTAATTTCCAGATCGGGTGGGTTCTTTTGTGCCTTGTCGGAGCCTTTTGATGGCATTTGGATCACAAAGGGTATAATGAGGTTGTCACTCCATAATATTTGGATTGATTGTTTGTTTGTTTGTTTATTTATTTGTATTGCGCACCAGACCCGGGGGTATTCGGGCACGAAGGCAGAAAGAGGGTTGTTCAACTTAGTTTACATGTTACAAATAAACAAGGAATACAGCTCCGGTTACAGTGCTGTAGAAATGTGGTGTCAAAGGATCATATAAGTATGTACAATAGGCTTACAAGAATGCCGAGTTGACAGATTAATAGAACAGAGCACATATACAGAATATACAAGAGATCCCAAATGGCAGTAGTGCGAGGTTAAACATCATGAACTTTTAGCCATTGGATCAGGTTGGATCTGAATTGCTGGTATGGGAGATCTTCCCTTAAATCAGTTGGGAGGGAGTTCCACAGTTGTGCCGCTTTGACAGCGAAGTTGCTCCCACCAGATTTGGTGAGTTTAAATCTGGGTACTAACAGGAGGTTAGAGTTGGCTTTTCGTAAGGGATCAACTTTGTGTTGGTGAAGATTTTATCCAGAGTGTGGCCTGCTATGAGTGTCGCTCCTTTCACCATTTGTGATAGTTTCATTGTCTCAAGCTGCTTAATTAGGGTTTTCTGCTAGTTTGCATTCTCTTGTTCTAACCATTTATTGAAGTCCCCAAGAATGATTAGGTGATCATGTTTAATGACCAGGTTTGTGACTACTTCTACAAAGGTGTCTATGAAGGTTGCATCGTAGGTCGGGGTCCATAGATGAGTATAAATGTGGTGTTTGTTTTCTGTACTGAGGTTAGGTGTAGAGCGAGGGATTCGCAGTTGGTGACGTTCAGCGGATCAGCAGTTTTTATTCTTAGATGTTCTTTGTAAGGCACTGCAGGTCCTCCTCCTCTTTTTCCTTTTCTGTTTGCCTGTATGCATTTCAAATGGTCAGGCAGATAGCTGTGCAGTATAACTTTGTAGTTTTCAGGTAGCCAGATTTCTGTGATGACTAGGATGTCTATTCCCTCATTGTAAAGTAGATCACAGATCTCTGTTGTGTCTTTTGACATAGATCTGGCGTTGATTAGGTTGCAGTGCATGTTTTTTCTTTATAGTGGCCTGTTTCGTTCTTGCTTGTGTCGTCTGGTGATCGTGTTGGTGATGATCATCATTATCTTTGGGGGGTAGGTGGGGTTCTGTTAGGTCTGTTTCATCATTAAATAGGTTGGCTAGATATAGTATTTGGTTCACATCTACTTTGGTCCTCTCCTGTTTCCGGTTGGTGTTGCCAGTGGTCTCCTTGGATTTTGATGATGTAGGGAGTGGAGGTGTTGTTTCCCATCATTCCCCTTCTGTTTATTTCTGCCCTTTCCCCTGGGGGCCACAATATCCTGTTGATGTGTCTAATGTTTCTAGTTGTTGATTGCTGGTGAGTGGTCAGTTACGAGATGGGGCATTAGGTAGAATGATTTTTTTGTTTGTTTTCAGGATGGTTCTTACAGTCATGCTCATGTGTTCCATTGAAGTGTTATTGCTTTCTGGTGTGGTGGCCTGGTGTGATTCCATGTTGGTTATCCTTTCTCCATGGTTTCTCCCACATTTCCATCTCCTCTGTCGTGGCATCTTCTGTACTTCTAAGTATTCTCGTGGTTTTCCTTTGGATGGTTGGAGTGTTTCACGGTTGCAAATACCTTTTTGTGATTCTGAGGTTTATTATTTTGTAGTGGTGTGTTCTTTGGTGTTGTGCCTAATGCTGTCCTTGCTAATTTGTGGGTTGTTTTTAGTGTCCTTTTTTGTGTCCCAGTTTGTTGTTTTGATTCACATGTGTGCCTTCCTTCCTGGGAGTACGATGCTTTCTTTGTATTGGCTAGGTCTTGTGGTTTTGTCTCAAGTATGGTAGTTGTGTCTGTGAGGCTCCTATCACAGTTTATTCTGTGTTCCTGTTTTCATTTTGGTTGGGTTTTGTTTTTTATGTTATTGTATTGGATCACAGGGGCGTTAGCCCTCCTGGAAAATTGGATGGACAATTTATTGACCTTGTTGGTTCCTCAGAGCTTATTAGGATTGCATGGTATTTTGTTATTGGAGTTTTCTTTGTGATGTCTGTAGTTTCTGTTGGGGGGTGAGTGGGATTTGATTAGGGACAGGTGCCTTACAGTGGCAGGCACTGTGGTTTTATCCAGCGTTAATGGGGGTGATGCTACCTGTTTTGTGATTCGGGGAATTGAGATAGTAGAGGGTCAGGGCTGGTCCAAGGGTGATGAATCACAAGGTGGATTCTGTTGTGCCCAGTCGAGAGGGACATACCACTCAATCACCTTACAGAAAGTATGATATCCAGGGGGTATTGGTGAACAGAAGACATATGACGTTTGGGCCAGAAGCAAAGCAGGGCAGGCCCTTCCTGCAGGGCAGGGCTGGAAAATATGGGTTATCTTTCCCAATTGGGCTTGATGCAAACTTTGGGCACCTTAGACAACTAGTTCAAATGCAAACATAGGCACCCATAACTGCATAGGAAAAATGCATAAAAGTTCCCCCCCCCAGGCAACTAGGCTGAATGCAGACCCCGGCTAACCCACACATGTATTATGCTAGTTGCAAACTCTAGCCACCCTATTCAGTTGCCCAGATTTAAGCTATGGCTACCCTACATAATATAAAAAGGAACTCTTACTGAGACTTGCGCCAAGTTTGGTAGTACGTAAAATTGTTTATTCAACACAATTAAACGCCTGCCTGTGTTACTTCCAAATCGTTATATTCATCACAATTAGTCATTTGACCTCTTAAGATGACCCGCGTTTCGGCCGACTGGGCCTTTATCAAATCAGGGCATGCACATATCCTTTATAACATATGCTACAATTGTATGTTTGTATACGTAACAGTATGATGTAAGATCATTTATACACAAATGCAAGAAATCATGACATAATTCCAACAGAAATATTTCATACATGAGTATCATTTGATCGTATTCATAATGTCATACAGTTGGAATTGATAGAAAAACAGGTTTGGGGTTCAGGGGAGGATTGTAAGGAGTGAGAAGAAACAAAATAAAGAAAATAATGTTTTCCCATGGAAGAGAATGTGGACAAAAACATAATTAGTCCCATGTGTTGCGATACATCTGGGTTAAGTAGGCTTAGTACTCTAAGTTTGTATGTCCTACCGTCCATCTTTGGGATAAATCTCTGTGCAGCTAAGGGTAAGACAAAGATTCTTGTCAGATGTGGGTTATATTAGGACTGTCCATTCCTTGTTTACAAAGGGACTATCAATGGGATTGCTACTGTGTTTCATCTTTTAGTCTTAACCAGTGAAAATGAGCTGAATAGACAATATGTTAATCCAACCTATGGTCCTCTAATAATACTAATACTAATCCATATGGACTTAGATATTATTTATTAAGCTGCTGTCACACAATTAGTATTATCAACAAACTACAAACAATAATCAGGAAAGAAAATATATGCTGTCAGCATATGTTGTAAAGGATATGTGCATGCCCTGATTTGATAAAGGCCCAGTCGGCCGAAACACGTGTCACTTTAAGAGGGCCAATTAATATTTGTGATATATATAACAATTTGGAAGTAACACAGCCAGACGTTTAAATGTGCTGAATAAACAATTTTACGTACTACCAAACTTGGCGCAAGTCTCCGTAAGAGTTCCTTTAAAAAATGTTGTACACTCCAAGGTGGAACTTAGCTTTCCTTCCACCAATTCTAGGGAGACGCGACAATGTTTTGAAACGATCCAGATGGACTAACTCATCGAACAAATAAATACAAGGGACCTCAGAGTCGCCAGTGGAAGACCAGCCTAAAGGAGAGCAATTCATTTTTCTTTCTACTCTAAAGAATAGGTTAGATGCCAAATCTTGGTCATCTGACACCCGCAGGTCGAATGCACATCTTGTGTTAACTCAGATAGCTAGCTAAATGTAAGCTTTAGGTACTTTACACACTTGGTCCAAAAGCCAACGCAGGCTCACCCAGACAACTCGGTCTAATGCAGGCCCTGGTTACATTAACACCCTTAGGCTAAATGCAAACTTTGGCTATCTTAGACCATTGGCTAGATGAAGGCTATGGCTAGCTTAGGCAATTTTTCAGATGCACACTTTGGCTGCCTTACATACTCAGGTTGATTGCAAATCTTTGGCCATCCACGTCACTGTGGTGTTTGGCTGAGGTAATGCTGGTAGTCCTCAATTGGTCGCAGTCTGTAGGATGCATAGAAGACAGACAAGGAACAGCTTCAAGTGAGGGCTCTAGGGCAAGGAGGAAGACTTAAGTCCACATAGAAAGAAAGAAGGCAGGTAATGACAATTATACCAAGGTGGTCAGGCTGACAAGGGGAGAACAAAACAAGGGGAGGTACAGGACAGGAAATACCAAGTGGAAAGGCTTAACAGATGGAAGTCAAGGAATAAATAGAAGAGTACCAGATGGATAGGCTAGCTAAGCACTAAGGGGAAAACTCTGGACTGGGGGTAAGGACAACGTTTGGATCATTAAGATGCACAGAATTGAATGAGGGGCGGATTGAAATAGTTTTTGATGTGCCATGGGCTAAGCATGACTCTTTGGAAACAAAAAGTACCTTGCCAATGGCATGCGCTGTCGTGAATCTCCCCCCGTCTCACCTGAGATCGCTTCTTGCAGGGATCCGCGGGAAGATTCTTCTTGTGGGCGGATCGGATTTTGTACAGGCCGGCACGAGTCTCTTCCGACTCCAGCGTGCGCTCAGCATTCCTGGATACTCACAGATTCATGACGTCCAGGAAGGAAGAAGCGGTCGCAAGGATATGTGGATTCCACGAACAGGGTGGAAAGGAGAGGGAATAAGGGTCCAGGAACCTGGATAACAGAAGGGTTCACCAAGCTGCGAAGTACACATCTAGTCACTACCTGTTGATAGCGTTGAGACGCGCGGGGCCGCGGGGGCATGGCATATTTATGGGACGTACTACGTCCGCTGTGAAGGCGGGTGCGAGGCGTGTCACGTGATACGGCCATGTTGGGAGATACAATGAATGCAAGCACCGCCATGATAAGGACCAGGAAGTCCAGAAAGGGCGCGTTCTGTGGGTCATGACAGCATGCCTCCTCCGAAGACCTGTTCCACCAGGTTTGCCCGGGTGTATGAGATGATATCTTCGGAACAATCGAGGGGTGTTCAGGTTAGAAAGTGGTTCCCAGGTTCTTTCACTAGGAGGATATCCTTTCCACTCAACTAGGTATTGATGTTGACCCCGTTTATACCTGGAATCGCATATTCTGGATACTTCATATTCTATTTGGTAGTCCACAACCACGGGACTAGGTCTGCAGGATTTCCGGCAGGATCGGATGTAGGGTTTCAATAAAGAAGTGTGAAAAACTGGGTGAAATTTCTTCCAGGAGTATGGTAGCTTGAGCCGGAATGGGACTGGGTTGATGACTTATTTTATGGAAAATGGCCCATAGTACTGGGGAGCCAATTTGTTTGGTCGTAAATGTTGTGGTAGTAGTTTCGAGGACAACCAGACTTGGTCACCGACTGAATAAGAAGGCCCTGATCTTCTCTTGGAATCCGCATAACGCTTAGTGTGTGTTTGGGCCTTTTCTAAATGTTCTTTGGCTTCCTTGTGTATGTTGATGAGAGTTTTGATCCAGGAGTCGATGGTAGGTACCGGTGTAGGATGTGGAAGAACAGAAGGTAACACTGATGGGTGGAATCCTTGACTACAATAGAAGGGGCTGGTCTTGACTGCTGAGTGATCGGAATTGTTGTAGGCGAATTCAGCCACAGGTATAAGTAGCGACCAATCATCCTGTACCTTGGTGGCGAAACAACGAAGGTATTGTTCTAGGGTCTGATTTAAGCGTTCCGTAGCCCAAGTCAATGCATTTCCTGCGGGGTGCGAGATTATAAAGCCCACCTTTGCCCTGGAAGTTGAAAAATAATAGGGCTTAAAGGTAAAATGCACCAAACAGGAGTCCAGGAATCCACGAAGGGATTTTGCAGACCCATCATACTTGTCTACGACACCACCCAGGAACACACTCTCTTTTGTAGCGGAATCGCGAGACAAAACAAGTTGCTTTAATGCGGCATTCTCCGCTTTTAAGTTCTGCACCTCGGTTGTTAGTTCTTGCATGCCATGTATGAGATCCTGGACAGCCTTTTCCATATCGGTCGTTCGGCGTCTCAAACCGTCGTGAATCTCCCCCGTCTCACCTGAGATTGCTTCTTGCAGAGATCCGCGGGAAGATTGTTCTTGCGGGCGGATCGGGTTTTGTACAGGCCGGCACGAGTCTCTTTTGACTCCAGCGTGCGTTCAGCGTTCCAGGATACTCGCGGGTTCAGGACGTCCAGGAAGGAAGAAGCAGTCGCAAGGATACGTGGATTCCAGGAACAGGGTGGAAAGGAGAGGGTGGAAGGAGTGGGAATAAGGGTCCAGGAACTTGGATAACAGAAGGGTTCGCCAAGCTGCGAAGTACACGTCTAGTCACTACCTGTTGATAGCGTTGAGACACGCGGGGCCGTGGCAGCGTGGCATATTTATGGGATGTACTACGTCCGCCATGAAGGCTGGTGCGAGGCGTGTCACGTGATACGGCCATGTTGGGAGAAACAATGAATGCAAGCCCTGCCGCGATAAAGACCAGGAAGTCCAGAAGGGGCGCGTTCTTTGGGTCATGACATGCGCTTGCTGCCCAAACATGGCGACCATAGTGTGATCTGTGAAGCGGCAACCAGCATTCCCTCATACAGCGCACCTTTACCTTATAGGTAAGCATTACATCTGTGCTCATAATAACAAGGATCACAGAAGGGTTGGAGTTAGTGTTGACCTTTCCCCTGTCTGTTTTACAAACATTCCCATACCATAAATGCTTCATATCAAGATGAGGCGAATTAAATAACCTTCTACAAAATGGCTACTACCTGGTAGGTGTGTGGATCAGCAGTATACATCTGACTTGTCAAACTCTTTGCTGACAAATGAATTTTGGCTTTTTTAGCTCACATGTAATGCACCCATGCTTACATATACACTGTACTGCTTTTAATTATGGACACAGAAACAATTTGATTGGGATTGAACAACTCGGCTATGTCCTGATGAAGGGCACAATTTGCTGGAGCAAGAATGTAGACTCCTGGAGATATGATATCATATGATATGATATGGCATTTATAACGTGCCTATACACAAGTGTTTCAAGGCGCCACGAGGCAAGGGAGGGGGAAAACAGGGGAAGACAGACAAACGATCCTACTAGGCCAGGTGTCATTCAGACCGTGCAAGTGCAAGGGAGGGGAAGGAGAAGAAGTGTGGGGGGGGAATGGGAGAGGAAAGTGCAGTACATGGGATAGAGAACAAAAAAAATAAATAACAATAAGTAAACAATAATGAAGTGCTGCCAGCAGGTGGCAAGTGAAAGAGAGATGGCTGAAATACACTGTGTCAACATTATAAGAACTCCCCACGACACTGCAAACAAAGTGCAGGTCAAAACACAAAAGAAAGGACTTAGAAACTGTGGTTGAGCCTTCAAATAATAAACAGTTTTACTATAGTGCACACATAGAGGTTGGACCCGTGTTTGGTCAAAAAGTGGATACTAATGTTCTTTTTGTGTCTAAAGAAAGTAAAGAATGTGGAATTTTCTGTGAACATCATCACAGAAAATATGTTGGAATGATTGTAATTGAGTCTGTGAAAAGCTATCGATCACTATGTTTAGTCTATGAATAAAATATGTTTTTGAATAAACCATTATGAAAAATCCAGACGTGTAATGGGAAGTGTGTATGACATGATGGCCTTGATTATTGTTGTGATAAGCTAAATGCTAAGGGGTCATTACGAGTTTGGCGGTGCAGTAAAAGTGCTCGTAAAAGTGCCGGTAAAACTGTTCCCAGCATTTTTACTGCATCGTCAAAGTACAGGTTTGCCGGTGGAGATTACCTGATTTACCTCCAGTCAAGAACTAAATCAAGTCCCCACTGAAAAAAAAAACTGCCAGTATTAGCGGCACTGATAATACTGCTATCAATAATACCGGTATTTGCCTCCATGGAGTCCCATGGAATGGTCAAAGAATGTTGTTGCCGGCACCTGCTATATCCTGGTAATAACAGGATATCAGGAACTGGTAACAGTATGTTAATTTGCCGGTGTTACAGGTGGGATACCGGAAAACCTGTAATGACCCCCAGTATCTTTTGCTGCCCATCATTTGTCCATGTAATGTGTTCTAGAATGTGTCGAAACTAAGTGCAATTTACACGTAGGCATGAATGCTGAAACAAATGAAATAAATACTGACGCTAAACTGACCATCTGCAAGTGCTATTAGAATATACACAGCCTGAACCTGCTTCCACGTTTAGGATGTTAAACCTGCATGCCAACCTTCCCTCCATTATTTAATTAATTAACTAATTTAATTGCTTCCTGTTGCTTTTCAAAATCTGTCTTGAGTAACCATACTTTACACACAATATGCCAGCTCTCTCCACTCTGGGCATATTTCTCTGAAGTACATGTTAGGAAACATCAATCCCCATTTCCTGCACAATCAACCCAATGTTCAAAATCATTCTCTGGGTCGGCTGGAGGGTTAGAAGGAGGGTTAGAATGTGTTCCTTGTTGACCAATTGGATGCACTACCCTTACTATAGGGTGCTCTATCTCACCATTCCATTTGTCTGTCTGTTTGTGCACATGTTTCAAGAAGGGAGTTGCTTCACCTACTTTAAGGGTTAGGTACATCAAAGTTGTTCACCTGGGAAGCATCATCATGCAACAACATACAATCAGTTGGCAGGAACAAAAAGTTATAAGCACCACAACAAGAACAGGAGTCAATACTTTCCAAACAGTAATAAGCCATGATGGGACCCATGCCAATATTTATGATAACCAATGTTGCTCCACCACCACCCCACCTTCCGTTTCCATTACAGTGCATACATTTTGTAGGGCCACAATTGTGCATGCCAGGGATCCGTTATCTGAATCATGTGGTGGGATGTATGTGCAAACGGAACTGCCTATTTCTGCGCACGGTGAACAAGTCAAGTATATACCTATTTTGCAGTGTCATCAATCTAATGGCCTTAATTCTCCTTTAATTGCATTACGTCCGTGCTCAGTGTCATTAGCCAGCTTTATCATCTCCCAGCTATTTGTAGCCGCTTGGAGTTTGCTGCTGCCTGTATTCCTGGAGCGGGCAGGGAGGTGATGAATTTCTCTGTTTTGGTGAACAGCCAATACTGCACGATAATGGCATTGAGGTTCTCTGTTGAGTCTTGGGAAAAATAGTTTGAGTGTTTATGGTGGTGGAGGACCAGTGACCAGCGGGCCTGCTGGTGGATGGGGTGCACTTTTGTGGTCGGGGGATGCTAATTTAATATGGTGAGATGGGCCTCTGGTACAAGAAGGACATGGGAATGAAGAGTGGCTAGGAAGCTGAAACCCCTCCAGAACAGAGGAATCTGGAAATATGCGAAGCCCCGCATGTGCAAAACAGAACCATGAGTGCTGCAGTTCCCCCATTGAAGTCTGGAATATCGGCACTCTGGCATTGCCCCTGAAATACTAAGAGATTTGTGTTGGTTTCTGTATATTAGTGGGTCACACACACTGCTTTATCCATGTCATTTGTTTCACATAGCTTTCCCACACAGCTGCATGGGGTCAAGAGTAAGATTGCGACACAACGGTCTTTTCAGTGTTGGTTAAAGACTTTTATTCATAAAATAAAAGAGGTTTGGGAAATCCTACCTATCCCTAACTCTAATAGGGGTTTCCCAGACTACCCAGCACTTACCCCCTCTTCCCTCTTCCTTGCTGCACTTACACATTCTGAATTCTCAGAGGCATAGTAGGTACGTCCCTTCTACCTTTCCCCCCTCTGCTCTTAAATATTGTGTTTTCTAATGGTATGCCTCCCTCGCTCCCTCCCTGCCCTGTGGGTGCTTTGAAACAGTATGTTCTTATTGTATAAGCGCCTAACAAGCAAACAATAAAATAAAAATAATCAAAAATGTCCCTCCGTCAACAAACATAAGCAAAATCTGTGTCAGAATGTCCAAAACAAAGAGTTATCTGTCCTGTGTCCAAAATCCTAAACTGACCCTCACACACTCAACTAAATATAACGTGAGTTATGGCATATCTTTTAGCTGAACATCTGCAGCTTCTTTCCAAAGTTCCAACACAAAATTCTAAAGTGTAAAAGAAAACCAATAAAGTTCGACCAGAACATTTTTTTTTTCCCTTCCCCTGGATTTCTCTGGCTTTTCAAAGTTCTTCACGTTCACATTCATATACTTCACAATCTCAAGGGGTACGGCTCTTCCCCTGAGATTGCTCCAGTTTATACAGTTTATCAACACCTCAAGATATACGTTCTTTCTCTTGACCTCCTATGGGTTATACCATTCCGCAATCAAAAGGGCTATGGCACTTCCCTTCAAGGTAATCACAGTTCACAGATTTCAAAGTTCCACAATTCACATGCTCAAGGAGTATATCTCTGCCCCTGAGCTTTCTGAGCTTTTCCACAGGTAACAGATTTCACAATCCCACAATAAAAGGAGGGGAAGACTCCCTTCCCATAAATTCCCCTTTCTCAAGTTCAACAATCTTGGTTGGGTGCAGGTCCCCAACTCACCAAATGCCTGGTTTACTCTCCTGCCAGGACTTTCTTACGTTGTTGCTTGGGTGCGGGTTGCAGACTTATTGTATTCCTGATTAACACTTCTGCCATGACTTTCTTATTTTTTTATTTTGTTGTGGGTCCCAGATTCGCTGTATTCCTGGTTTACTCTACTGCCGGCATTTTCTTACTTGGCTCAGCATTTGGATAGCGGACCCAGACTCACACTTCTTATCAGTAGAAACCTTCTCTTTTATACAGTTCCAAGATTTTTAAATTATTACTTTTCATATATTGGGTCAGGGGCCCCTGTTTAATAGTCCAAGGCCTTCATTATAAGTTTGACAGACCAGCAAAGTAAAAATCTTCAGGTAGGGGCAGTGAATTACCCTAAGGCGTGACCTGCTGGTAGGTCAAGCCCCTAAAAGCAGATTTTTCACTGAAGCACCGGCACTGTTACTTACGGTGGTGATGCTCACTTTTCCTCTGCCGTCTGTAGTATCCCGGCATTACTGGTATATTGGGTGGCATAAAGAGTAAGTCAAGGTTGCCGGTAGGCTGCCAGTAACACTGGAGACATACCGGCAACCTTGTAATGAAGGCCTATTAATCTATTTGCTCAATCGCCCTGGTATCCCAGCTTGCTTGTTTGGGCTTACCATGTTCATCCACTGTACACAGCATCTGCCATGAAGCGCCATAGCATCCTAACCTCTCTCTGGGTTTACCTGTCTCCGTTGGAGGCTTGGACTTCCCTCGCATCGCACATTCTCGCTGCTGCTTGCCGGTTTGGAGGGTGTCCCGTCAGCTGTCCGTTTCTTGCTTTCTCTCCTTCTTAACAAGTTAGGAGAACCTTCTACTGCCTGACATCCCTGGACCGCACTAACAGCAGGTCCTCTGCTTCTCTGCTCCACACTGCAGCTTGCTCTGCTCCGGTGTTCTGACCGAGGTCAGGAGAAGTGAGCCTTAATCTGACTATGAGTCTCTCTTTCTATCTAGGAGTGTTGCATTTAAATGTCCCAGCACATATTAACCTTTTCCAACAACTAGAACACAGTGTTTGCTTTCCAGTTCTAGTATTCGTCATTACTCTGCCTTCTTCCTCATCGCAGTGTTATAAAAAATGGGGGATGGAAAGTAGGTTGATTATTGGTCATGAATGGAGGTTTTACCCACAGTACAGTATGCCACGCAGGAATGGGGGAGAGCACGTGGGTGTTACCAGAGGCTAAAGAAACAGGGAAATGCCTGTCTTGACCTAGCAAGTTTACTCCGCCTCCCCGAGGGTTGTGTTCCTTCCTTCATCTGGTCCTCCCACAGATGGCCATGCCCAGGGTCAGAGTCAAGTAGCTTCTGCCTTTCCCTAGCAACATGAGGGGAGATTTCTCTGGCGAAGTAATGACGAGCTCGCTAGATTCATCACACAGCATAAAATGTCTCTGATATATCCCACTCTTTCACCCAAAGTCCTCCTGCTTTGAACCCCATCAGTCCTTTAACCAATTTATTGTTGTGAAAAATGACACCTTCCATCTGTAATTTATATCTTATTTTGAACCACAACCACTCCTGCCCCTTTTCCTCAAAACACTCACTATCATCTGTTTTCACCACAAAAGCTTGAACCCTGTGTCCCTGAAACAGCCCATGTTCCCAACATAGGGCTAGGTGCAAAAAGCATTTAGCTATTAGATGTGACATCTCTTGTGGCAGAAACAGTCTGATGTGCTGGTTATCATTTGACTTTCCTACTCCCACCACCCTCATGTGGTTATTCAATAAATTGTCTGTGTTGGGATGCTGCACGTCTGTACTACTCATTAGAAAGATCTCCAGATCCACCATGTCCATCTTTATTCTGGTCACTGATACACTACTATTGTTTGGCATCGATGCAAGGTTGATATCATTATTAAACCTACCTCTAAAAGAGCAATTTACAATTATGACTAAAATTAAAGGGAGGGACAGAGAGAGAGAGAAAGAGAGAGAGAGAGAACGGGAGAGAGAGAGAGAGAGCGAGAGAGAGAGAGAGAGAGAGAAAAGAGCAGGAAAACAACACAAGGCATTATCCCTTCCCCATGTCCGATGTCCTTGAAATCTGCAAATAAGTATTATTGTCTGTCCGCCCAAAGGGTTCTTGAAACACTTCTACTAATATAAACACCCCAAACCTCCAGCCACAGAATGGGTTACCAATCTCCACCTCAAGCCCTTCTATATACATAACTACTTAACGAAAAACATTAATAAAACACATCTACTTACACAAAGATGTAGACCTTTCCTGTGTCTCCTTCTCCCATGACGAAGATACTCAACCCTCCCAACGTCCCTTTCACTTTACGACAAAGGAATAGCGGGTCCTTTCCACTCAGGACCATCACTTTAAATACAGTGCCGACTTTCCTTGTTCAAATAGGAGCTAACCCACATCAGTTCTTCACTGTTATTTCTATGTATTATGTTATCTTTCCCTGTGACAGGAGAGCTTCACCTCACTACTGGTCAAAACTCATACACTATTTCACAACATTGCCTTCCCTTGTCTTTGAGGGGCTTCCCCTTCTCTCCTTATTCACCATGCACCATATAAACCTCTAAATGTTTCCTCGCACCCTGGTTTTTCCACAAGAGTGAACTCATGTTCTAGGTGTTCTCTGAGGTCCTGCGATGGAGTGTCCTCCTCAATTGCCTACATTGCTAGATGTAGTGCCCTGCTCCAGGAATCAGGCAGGCCTTCAGAGAAACATGGCACCTGCAAACCTGCTTGTGGTGTGCACATGGAATGGTCACTGCAGGTAGGTGCCACAACCCAGAGTATGCAGAGGAGAGTCTCCAGCCTCTTGAGGGTCCTGGAAATCACATTACGTTCACCAAAAATGTACGGTAGGCCCAAATTCCAAATGATATTAAAACAATCTGAGGGATCATTAAGGAGTGCATGATTTTGCAAGAAAAACACATATTACATGCAAATACAGCTGGGAAGGTCAATGATCTCCATAGAACTGAAACACTGAAAACGCTCTTGATGCACCCATATCAGGTTACAGTTTTCATAGATGAACACCACAAAACAACATTTGTTGCAAATATCAAGTAAATGTTAATACCACATTCTCCATTGAATAAAAACACAACCTATGTAACTCAAAATGATTGGTCAGTAACCTATACATGATCATTTAAATGCTGCACTCTATGGATGACCTTATTGTGTGGTTAGCAAAAAATACTCAACATTATTTATATTACTGTTGCTACATGGGAATTTTCCCATTGCCCAGGGCAACTTCGTGATGTGCATGCCCCCTAAGATGACCCACTACTGAATCGAGTTTGAACAATGAATTCAGTACCCTGTTTCAAAAGAATGGATACAGTACTACTTTCTCATGAGACCAAACAGCTTGCCACCCCTCAACGACTCTCCAACGTTGCAGTTGGACATTGGGCAACAACTCATGTGAATTCCATCTTGAAACCTGTTGCTTTTCTAGCACACATCCTTGCATCTCTCTCTTGTGACCCAGGTGGCTTCATAAAAAAACGCATCTGAGGTACTGTTCTTGAGGACTAATTTATCTGATTTGTTTTCTTCAGCTGGAGTTTCAATTTTCCTTTCATTTCTCAATGGGGGCATTATACCCCACAACTTTGTTCACTACCCTAACTAGGTCTTGCCTCTAGGTAGTGTTCCAGATAAGATTTTGAAGTGGGAGTATTTTTCTCCGTATGTTTTAAAGTTGGTAGTAAAATGATTTTTTTGGGAGTAAAAATTCCCAATGGGAGTATTTTTTTATGAGTTGCATAAATATGTTTTAACTGGAAAACAGAAATGTTTTCATAATAATTATTTCTTTGCACCTTGTTATTCATATGCATTAATAGATACATGTTCACTTCTTTCAATGATTCAGCTGTAATAGTAGTTTCCTCCTGTGGTCCCATATGCACTACTGGTCCAAACGTAATCATGAAGCTTTGTGGGTGAAAGTAAGGGCACAAGGTTCTACGTGCCTGTTTCCTATTTTTTGTTGAGAGTATTTTTACTCCCTATTTTGATTTGTTGGGAGTATTTGCTAATTTGTAGGGATTAAATGTAGCTGATACACCCCTTATCTGTAAAGCTGCCTCTAGGCCTTGTTCACACTGAAACGTGTCCTTAACGGTCATTACATTTATCTAGCATTGGGAGCATAGTGTTACCTATCTCCTGCCTGAAGCATTGGGGAACAGCTACTTCTTGCAACAATAACCAATCCTTTTGTGGCGCTTCACCCTTCCTCCAAGGGCTTGATCATCTGAACACTCACTGGGGGCAGGAATCCAATCTAATTAATTTAATAGGAAAGAAGTTCAGAAGTGTAGCCTAGTTCCCTGAATGACAGAAAGCTACCGACTATTAAATTGGGCTAGTTCTATATGACAGGGCTCTAGCTAAGATGGTGTGTGGTCCTTATGCTAATAATTAATTATATCTATCCTACTCCACACTTGCTCTACTTGGCACATCAACCATATGCTCGACATTAAGAAAAAGTTTGCCATCATACAATAGTGTCACAATCTAAATCTCTCCACTGCATCAAAGACATAAGGCCTCATTACGAGTCTCCTGGTGCTTAAATTAGTGCACCGGTAGCAACGTACCAGCACCCTTTCCTGACCGACAGACTAAAACTCTGCTTTCTTGGGCCCGTGTGCCCGGCAGATCTGACCTGCTGAATGCAACGGCCCCGGAAAGCAGAGTTGTCATGGAAGCACCGGGACCATCAGCAACGGTGCTGGTGCTTCTGAGTCCCCATTTCCATGGAGTCCTATGGGACTCCACGGGATGGGTAACTAACATTTTCTGCAGCCTGATACCCCGGGGTGCCAGGACTTGTAATGTCCCGGTGGCACCGGGATATCAGGCGGAGGAAAAAAGTGCCCCAATGCAATTAGCGTTACGCAACTCGATCGGGTGTAATTTACAACGGCTCCCGATTTGCGGGGGAAGGGTGGGCGGTAAGTCCCCATTACCATTGGTTCCATTGGACCCAAAGGGGTTGCGGCTGCTATTACCACGGGCGGTAATAGCACCATCGGTAATATCACCAAAAAAGGCCTTAATGCTGGCGCATTCACCTCCAGCTAAGAGCTAAGAGCTGGAGGTGAATGCCCTGGAATACGTTATTGGGTGAAGCAGGGTAATTGCGCCAGGAATATTGTTGCCACCGCATTCTTCTGCTCCGCCCAACTCATGATGACCCCCAGAATCTTTCCCTGCCCCTTGTTTTACCATCTAATGCTTTCTAGAGTTTGTCAAAACTTATTGAAATTCACACGTAGACACAAATGCTAAAACAAATTACAGAAATACTGACACTAAACTGACCAGCTTTCCATGCTAAAAGAATGTACGCAGCCTGAACCTTCCACATTTGGCACATTCCACCTGCATGCCAACATCTGCGCAGGACTGTGCAATACGTTAACATTCTTGTCTTGCACACAGGTTGTTTGACTTTTTCCGAGAAAGTGCTGTGTGATTAAAAAAGTAATTGTATATTCAAAAAACCTTCTTTCACTAGTTATGCAAAGAAAAAGGCAAAGTAAAAATAAAGGTTTAACTTTTCATCCCTGAATGGAACCAATGTTAACTATGCTGACAGTATGTTCACGATCTTTACCTGAATCAACTAAATACGTATTATTAGTCACTATATTCATACCCGGAGAAGTGCCATTCGTCCATCAGGTGGCTGGAACAACAGGCGAGAATATACATTCTCGCCCGCTGTTCCAGTCACCCGATGCCTTCACCGGCTGGGGTAATTTCTTTATGCCTCTCCCTGTTGCCTCCCCATCTCCCTTCACCCCCCAAAACCAATGAACCCCCTTTCACACCACCTCCCTCCCTACATACCAGCGGGATCAGAACTTTGAGCTCCGGTCCCTGCACTCCTTCCGATCTCGGCCGCCGCCATAGACATGAACAAGTGACTTAGTCTCTTTTTCCTATGGCGGCAGCCATTTTTCTATTTTTTTTGTAGATTAACTGGGCAAGTAACGAATCTCCTGCAGGTGAAAAAACAAATGTGCACCCCGTGTGAACCCCGGGGTCCGGTTGGCTTTCACCCCCAAAGCGGGTGTGCAGACATGACCGGTAATGGACGCGCCAGCCCAAGCCATGTTAGGCTTCCTAACATGGCTCGGGCTGGCGGGCCGTTACCAGCCATGTCCTCATCCCTCCCTTGACGGTGAAAGCCATAATGGTATTTTCTAGCTTTAAGATCATCTTTTACTGAACTGAAATATACTGCATGTTAGAGCAGTGTTTTAAGATGTGTTACATGGTCGTTCCTTTACTGCGAATGGATATTTAAATGAATGCAGAGCAGAGTATGTCATCTGATGTCATGTTTTTGGCACTAGTGAGGTGGTGTTAATTGCCCTCACTGAGGGTGCTAAACGCATGTGGTATCTGTCTTTTCTTTCCTTCCCGTGCAATAGTAATCAGACATTAAAACATCTGGTTCTGACTTTTGTATTCTGCTGCCGTCAAGCTGCATTTCTCATTTTCAGCGTTGACCACTTTATCAGTGTAATAAGATGAGAACTGCTGACTGCACACAACATCTAAAGATAGATGTAGGACTACATCAGTTTTATTAGAAATGGGACATTTTCCAAATAGAATGGCAAGCACTGCCTGCTTTGAGGAATTCAAATAACTCATTTAATGCCCACAGTTAGGCTGACAAAATGTCTGCTTGTGCCATGGGTAATAGATCCCGCGTGTGATATTCCTTGTGACTTGGCTTTACAGGGATTTAGTAGAAATAAGCCAGTCTACTCATCTATATCCGAACCATGAGAATATTATACTTATCATTATTTATCATTCAGTATGGAGACACCCATCATTTACTACTAATTGACTGCCCCCCCTCAACCACTCTGCCTCAGCACCCTGAACGTGCTACTAAATGAGAGTACCATGTCAGAAAGATGGACTGGGTGAATTTATTCGGCCAAACTCAGAAACTACATACTTTTCAAGTTATTCAGAGTTTGACAAACTTTCCAAACAGTTCAGGATTTTGATTTTATTATTTTATTTGTTGATGAATGTTTCTGTACCATGGAAGTAAATAATGTGGGAGCATTTTCTTCTAGCACACGTTCAAAAATAGAGTCAGTGTCAGCTTGCAGAGCTAATGACTTTCAGTTTTGTAGTGCTGTAGTATGGCTGAATAATGTCTTGTTTTGCCATTTAACTGACTGTCAGAGCCAAATTGATATTTGTAATGGTTTGGGTCTTCTCCTACTCACGCCTCTCGCATATTCCCACACACCTGCACCTCTATGCTCCATCTCTCCCCCTTCCTTCCCTTCCAAACATGCTTGCACCAGTTGGCTCTAAAATGTCACGCGTGTCAGATGAGATTTCCAAATCTTATTGTGCTGTTCAGGTAAAGGACAATATTGCCACCCTCGCTCCCTCTATGGCTGAATTCTGCAATTTTGCCACTGGCTCCTTCCCATCACCACTTAAGCACTCCCTTGTGCACACACTCTTAAAAAGCCATCTGCATACGCTTTCTGCCTGGAGAACTACTTCCCTATTTACACTATGACCTGCTTGGGCAAACCTGTTGGAGAGATAGGTCATCTCACAACTAATCTGTTACACTGAAACTGTTGGCTGTCTTCATGACCACCAGTCTGGCTTCAGATCAGCCAGAGGCACGGAAACTGGTATCCTGAACACCTGTGAAAATTTGCTCTCAAACCTCGATTACAACTCTCCCTCCGTTCTCATCCTCCTTGAGCTGTCCTCTGCCTTCAACATGGTCAATTATGTCACTTCCTTAACCAACTCTGTGATACTCTGGGCATCACAGACTAGGTCCTGGCTTGGCTGACCTCGTTCCTTTCAATTCGGCCCTCCTAGGTTCAAATGGGCCCTTTTCTCTCCTCTACTCCACTCTTTACTTTGGTCGTCCCTCAGGGCCCTTTCATATTATTGTGGCTTTTTAACATTTACCTTTCTCCTCTTGCCCTCCGATCTACACCTTCTCTCCCCACTTCCAGTGTTATGGGAGTGACACTCAGCTCTCTTTTAAGCTTCTCTCCTCTATCTCCTCCCCTTCCACTCTTATTCCCGGTTGTCTGACTGCAATTCAGGCATGGTGTGCTGCTAATGATCTCTGTCTTATTGCCAGTGAGACTGAGATTCTTCTCATTGTTATCCCTCCACGTCCTTCCCCCCTGTTCTCTGGTCCCCCTCCTTCCGCCCCTTCCTTGCACTCTCTTGTGGAGCAAAAAACCTGGAGGTCATCTTCGACTGCTCACTCTCCTACTTCACCTCATATTGCTGACCCTGCCAAGAAAGCTTGCTTTCAGCTTTACCTCCACAGAAGTATTCTCACTTTCCTCACCTTCCCCCAGAAAATCTATGTCTCTAGAACTCTGGTTCTCTCTAGGCTGGACTACTGTAACAGCCTCTTCATTAATCTGCCTCTTTCCTCCCTTTACCCTCTTTAACTAATCCAGAAAAGGACTGCAAGACTTATCCTTGGCTTCCGGCCAAGGGACCTCATCTTTCCAGCCCTAAAAGCTCTCCACTGGCTCCCGGTAAATGCAGGGATCAAATTCAAGACCCTCTGCATCACCCAGAAGGCTTTCTGGGGCCTGCGATCATACTCCTTTCAACTATCCCTCACTAAATACCACCCTGCTAGAGTCCTTCATTCCTCGAGCTCTAACTATGTGCAAGTTAGGCATTTCTCCAAGGAGAGAGTGGGGGTAAATCTCTTTCTTCAGCAGGAGCCACACTTTGGAACACCATCCCCGCCCCTCTCAGATTTGAGCCAAATTGCCTTCCATTCCGGAAGCTTCTCAAGTCTTTCCTCTTCTCCTCCTCCTACCCTCTCCCCCTTCCTTGCTAAAGCCAACCCGCTGATACGACTGGCTGCTTGGTCCCTTCTGAGTCATACATGGGCCAGCCCCTCCCCCCCCTCGACCAGTCTGCCTCAGCACCCTGCACTTGCCTTTGGGCACGCTTTCCTGATCAGACTACTGAGTCAGTTCAACCCCACCCTCCTCGCACTACCTATGCCTCACACCTTAGCCCACAGCAGTTGCACTCAGGCCTAATTTAGCACTTGCCCTCCAGGCTTTTCCTTGCACTTACCTAGCCCCTGGCACCTTTTTCCTTCCTGAATCCCCCTGCCCCTCCCCTTAGCTTCGCTTCGACCTTCCCCTCCACCCCCCTGCACTTCCTGTTGCTGCACTTGCACAATCTGAATGTCACAAGGCCTAGTAGAAATGTTTACGATGTTTTATCCTCCCATGTTGCCTTGCCCCTTATTCTTGGGCTGCTTGGAAACCCTTTCTGCTGTATCAGCGCAATACAAATGTTCAATAAATAAATACACAATAAATAAAAGGAAGATCACGCCCTCTGGGTGTGAACTGCAGTAAATGCTTAAGTCCTTAGAGGGGATAGCATCATGGAGTCATGTGATATTCAGAAAAAAGACAGGTTGCCTACTGCTGCATGAACTTAATTAAACTCAAGAAGGATAAATTATCAAAAGCAGCCAATTCTGGAATGTTCCTTTAGTGTTAAGATGTCAGGTGGAGTCAGAGATGGAAAGATTAGTTGGGGAAAATGTAATAGAGTGCAAATATGCATCTGAGTTAATGTGTCCCATTGTTGTAGCAAGGAAAGCAAAAGGGACAGTTAAACTCTACATATATCTACGTGGCCTGAACTTGACTTTTGAGATTAAGCAGTTTTCTCTCCAAAAGATACCAGAGCCGACATCTGAAATATCCTGCATTACATCGTTCTCATTACTTGATCTCAAATTTGTTTACCATCAGGTAGGGATGCACCTGGACTCGATGGACCTTACTGCCTTCATAAAATGTTTCCGGTGGTCTCCTTGGGTTTTGGTGATGTAGGGAGTGGAGGTGTTGTTTCCCATCATTCCCCTTCTGTTTGTTTCTGCCTTTTCACTTGGGGGTAACAATATCCTGCAGATGTGTCTAATGGTTCTGTCTGTCGATTGTTAGTGAATGGTCATTTACGAGATAGGGTATTAGGTAGAGTGATTTTTCTTTTGTTTTCAGGGTGGTTCTTACAGTCGTGCTAATGTGTTCCATTGAAGTGCTATTGTTTTCTGATGTGGTGGCCTGTTGTGATTCCACGTTGGTTATCCTTTCTCCATGGTTTCTCGTGCATTTCCCTCTCCTCTGCTGTGGCATCTTCCGTACTTCTCAGTATTCTTGTGCTTTTCCTTTGGATGGTTGGAGTGTTTCACGTTTGAAAATACCTTTTTGATATTCTGTTGTTTATGATTTTGCAGTGGTGTGTTCTTTGGTGTTGTGCCCAAGACTGTCCTTGCTAATTTGTGGGTTGTTTTTAGTGTCCTTTTTAGTTTCCCAGTGTGTTGTTTTGGTTCACATATGTGCCTTCCTTCCTGGTAGTAGGCTGCTTTATTTGTATTGGCTAGGTCTTGTGGTTGTGTGTCACATATGGTAGTTTTGTCTATGAGGGTCCTATCACAGTTTATTCTGTGTTCCTGCTTTCCTTTTCTTTCTTTCTGACTGTTGGTTGTTTTTTTTTATGTTATTGGATTGGATCACAGGGGCATTAGCCCTCCTGTGAAATAGGATGGAATTTTTGTTGACCTGTTGGTTCCTCAGAGCTTTCTTTGTGATGTATGTAGTTTCTGTTGGTGGGTGAGTGGGATTTGATTAGGGACAGGCGGCTTGCAGTGGCAGGCACTGTGGTTTTATCCAGCGTTAATCGGGGTGATACTGCCTGTATTGTGATTCAGGGAATTGAGCATCTAGAGGGTCAGCGCTGGTCCAAGGGTGTTGAATCACAAGGTGGATTACCTTGTGCCTGGTCCAGAGGGACATAACACTCCATCACTTTCCAGAAAGTATGATATCCGGGGGTGTACTGGTGAACAGAAGACATATGACGTTTGGGCCAGAAGTGAAGCAGGGCAGCCCCGTCCTGCAGGGCGGGGCTGGAAAATATGGGTTACCTTACCTAATTGGGCTTTATGCAAACTTTGGGCACCTCAGACAACCAGTTCAAATGAAAACATAGGCAACCATAACTGCCTAGGATGAATGCATAAATGCCCCCCCCCCCCACCCCCCAAGCAACTAGGCTGAATGCAGACCCTGGCTAACCCACACACTTATTATGCCAAATGCAAACTCTGGCCACCCTATTCAGTTGGCCAGATTGAAGCTGTGGCTACTCTAGAGAATATGTTAGATGACAAACCTCGGTCATCTCACACCCTCAGGTCGAATGCACATCTTTTGTTATCTCAGACAGCTGGCTAAATGTAAGCTTTGGTTACTTTACACACTTGGTCCAAAAGCCAACTTAGGTTTCCCCAGAAAACTTGACCTAATGCAGGCCCTGGTTACCTTAACACCCTTAGGCTAAATGCAAACATTGGATATCTTAGACCATAGGACACCTTAGACAATTTTTCAGATGCAAGTTATGGCTGCCTTGCGCACTTAGGTTGATTGCAAATCTTTGGACATCCAAGACACTGAGGTGTTTATCTGAGGTAATGCTGGTAGTCCCCAATTGGTTGCAGTCTGCAGGATGGATATAAGACATGCAAGGTACAGCTGCAGGTGAGGGCTGTAGGACAAGAGGGAAGACTTAAGTGCAGCATAGAAAGAGAGAAAAGGCAGGGAATTACAATGATACCAAGGTAGTCAGGCTGACAGGGGAGAACAAAGCAAGGGGAGGTACAGGACAGGATTAACCAAGTGGAAAGGCATAACAGGCGGAAGTCCAGGAATAAACATAAGAGTACCAGAAGGATAGGCTAGCAAGTACTAAGGGGAAAACACTGGACTGGGGGTCAGGACAACATTTGGATCGTTGAGATGCACAGAATTGAATGAGAGGCTGATTGAAATAGTTTGTTTATGTGCCATGGGCTAAGTGTGCCTCTTTGGCAACAAAAAGTACCTTGCCAATGGCGTGTGCATGCTGCCCGAACATGGCAACCATAGAGTGGTCTGTGAAGTGGCAACCAGCATTCCCTGACCCAGTGCACCTTTACCATATAGGTAAGCGTTACATCTGTGTGCACAATAACAAGGATCACAGAAGGGTTGGAGTTAGTGTTGACCTTTCCCCTGTCTGTTTTTACAGACATTTGCGTACCATAAATGCTTCATATCAAGGTGAGGTAAATTAAATAACCTTCTACACGCTAACTACTACCTGGTAGGTGTGTGGATCAGCAGCATACATTTGACTTGTCAAACTATTTGCTGACAAATGAATTTCGGCCTTTTTACCTCACATGTCATGCGCCCATGCTTACATATACACTGTACTGCTTTTAATTATGGACACAGAAACAAATTGATTGGGATCGAACAACTCGACTATGTCCCGATGAAGGCCCAATTTACTGGAGCAAGAATATAGACTCCTGCAGATGGCTGAAATACACTGTGTCGACATTTTAAGAACTACCCACGACACTGTAAACAAAGTGCAGGTCAAAACAAAAAAGAAGGATTTAAGCATTTTTTGGAGCCTTATAATAAAAAATAAATAAATAAATAAATAATAGAGGGTTTTACTATGGTGCACACATAAAGGTTGGACCAGGGTTTGGTCAAAAAAATGGATACTAATGTTCTTTTTGTGTCTAAAGAAAGTAAAGAATGTGAACATCAACACAGAAAATATGTTGCAATGATTGTAGTTGAGTCTGTGAAAAGTGTATAGATCACTATATTTAGTCTATATTTAGTCTATGAATAAAATATGTTTTTGAATGAACCATTATGAAAAATCTGGTAGTGTAATGGGAAGTGTGTATGACATGATGGCCTTGATTTTTTTTGTGATAAGCTAAATCCTAAGTGGTCATTTCAAGTTTGGCTGGGCTGTAAAAGTGTTGGTAAAACAGTATTTTTACTGCATCGTCAAACGACAGCTTTGCCGGTGGGGGTAACCTGATTTACCTCCAGCCAAGATTTAAATCAGGCCCCCACTGGCAAAAAACTGCCAGTAGTAGCGGCACCGATAATACTGCTACCAGTAATACCGGTATTTGCTTCCATGGAGTCCCACGAAATGGGCAAAGATCACTGTTGCCGGCACCTGCTATATCCTGGTAATACGGAGATATCAGGCACCAGTAACATTATGTCAGTTTGCGTACGATACCAGAAAACCCTTAATTACCCCCAGTATCTTTTGCTGCCCATCATTTGACCATGTAATGTGTTCTAGAATGTGTCAAAACTATGTGCAATTCACACGTAGACATAAATGCTGAAACACATGAATCAAATGAAAGAAATACTGACGCAAAACTGACCAGCTGCCCATGCTATTATAATATACACAGCCTGAACCTCCTTCCATGTTTAGGATGTTGCACATGCATACTAACCCTCCACCCTTTAGTTAATTCATTAACTAATCTGCGCCCTTCCTGTTGCTTTTCAAAATATGTCTTGAGTAGCCATACTTTACACACAATATGCAAGCTCTCTCCACTCTGGGCATATTTCTCTGGGGCACATGTTAGGAAACATCAATCCCCATTTCCTGCACAATCAACCTAATGGTCAAAATCATTCTCTGGGTCGGCTGTAGGGCAAGGGTGTGTTCCTGGTTGACTTATTTGATGCACTACCCTTACCATAGGGTGGTCTATCTCACCATTCCATTTGTCTGTCTGTTTCCACAAATGTCAAGAAGGTAATGGCTTCACCTACTGTAAGGGTTAGGTACATCAAAGTTCTTCACCTGGAAAGCATCTTCATGCAACAACATACAACCAGTTGGCAGGAGCAAAAAGTTATAAGCACCACAACAAGGACAGGAGTTAATACTTTGCAAACAATAATAAGCCATGATGGTACCCATGCCATTATTTATGATAACCAATCTTGCTCCACCACCACCCCACCTTCCATTTCCATTATAGTACATAGATCCTGTATGGCCACAATTGTGCCTGCCAGGGATCCGTTATCTGAATCATGTGGTGGGATGTATGTGCATCCGGAACTGCCTATTTCTGCGCACGGTGAACACGTCAAGTATATACCTATTTTGCAGTGTCATTAATCTAATGGCCTTAATTCTCCCCTAATTGCATTAGGTCCATGATCAGTGTCATTTGCCAGCTTTATCATCTCCCAGCTATTTGTAGCCGCTTGGAGTTTGCTGCTGCCTGTATTCCTGGAGTGAGCAGAAGGTGAAAATTTCTCTGTTTTGGTGAACAGCCAATACTGCCCGGGAATGGCATTGAGGTTCTCTGTTGAGTCTTGGGAAAAATAGTTTGAGTATTTAGGGTGGTGGAGGACCAGTGACCAGTGGGCCTGCTGGTGGGTGGGGTGCACTGGTGTGGTCGCGGGATGTTCATTTAATATGGTGAGATGGGCCTCTGGTACAAGAAGGACAGGGGAATGAAGAGTGGCTAGGAAGCAGACACCCCTCCAGTACAGTGGAATCTGGATATATGCGAAGCCCCGCATGTCCAAAACAAAACCATGAGTGCTGTAGTTCCCCATTTGAAGTCTGGAATATCGAGTGACCTACTACATTGTCCAATGGTGCCAAAAGGGACTCTGGCATTGCCCCTGAAATACAAAGAGATTTGTGTAGCGTTCTGTACCTTAGTGGGTCAGACACATTGCTTTTTCCATGTCAGTTGTTTCACATAGCTTTCCCGCACAGCTGTACGGGGTCAAGAGTAAGACTGCGACAAAGTGGCCTTTTCAGTGTTGGTTAAAGACTTTTATTGATAAAATAAAAGAGAGGTTTGGGGTAATCCTACCCCTCCCTAACTAGTAGGGGTTTCCCAGACCACCCAGCACTTAACCCCGCTTCCCTATTACTTGCTGCACTTGCACATTCTGAATTCTCACAGGCATAGTAGGGATGTCCCTTCTACCTTTTCCCCCCTTCGGCTCTTAAATATTGTGGTTGCTAGTATTTTGCCTCCCTCACTCCCTCCATGCCCTGTGGGCACTTTGAAACAGTATTTTCTTATTGTATAAGTGCCTAACAAGCAAACCATAAAATAGAAATAACAAAAGATGTCCATGCCTCAACAAAAATAAGCAAAATCTGTGCCAGAATGTCCAAAACAAAGAGTTCTTACTCTTACAAAGGATTTACTTTCCAAAGTTCCAACACAAAGTTCTAAAGTGTAAAAGAAAACCAACAAAGTTCTACCAGAAAATAATGCTTTCCCTTCCCCTGGATTTCTCTGGCTTTCCAAAGTTCTTCACTTTCACATTTATATGCTTCACAATCTCAAGGGGTACGGCTCTTCCCCCGAGTTTCCTCCAATTTATACAGTTTATCAACTGCTCAAGATATACGTTCTTTCTCTTGACCTCCTATTGTTTGTACCATTCCACAATCAAAAGGGCTATGACCCTTCCCTTCAAGGTAATCACAATTCCACAATTCACAAGCTCAATGAGTGTATCTCTGCCCCTGAGCTTCCTTAGCTTTTCCACAGTCACAGATTTCACAGTTCCACAATTCATATGCTCAAGGAGTATATCTCTGCCCGAGCTTTCTGAGCTTTTCCGGAGTTCACAGATTTCGCAGTTCCACAATAAATGGAGGAGAATACTCCCTTATCATAAATTCCCTTTTCTCAAGCAACAATCTTGGTTGGGTGCAGGTCCCCAACTCACCATATTGCTGGTTTACTCTCCTGCCAGGACTTTCTTACTTTTTTACTTGGGTGCGGGTTCCAGACTCGCTGTATGCCTGATTAACACTTCTGCCACGGATTTCTTATTTTTTTATTTGGGTCTGGGTCCCAGACTCGCTGTATTCCTGGTTTACTCTTCTGCAAGGACTTTCTTATTTGGCTCAGCATTTGGATGCAGGACCCAGACTCACACTTCTTATCAGTAAAAACGTTCACTTTTATACAGTTCCAAGATTTTTTTATTATACTTTTCGTATATTGGGTCAGGAACCCCTTTTTAATGGTCTAAGACCTTCATTATATGTTTGACAGACCAGCAAACTACAAATCTGCCAGTAAGGGCAGTGAACTACCCTAAGGCATGACCTGCTGGTAGTTCAAGCCCTTAATGGCAGATTTTTCACTGAAGCACCGGCACTGTTACTTTCTGTGCCGATGCTCCCTGTTCCTCTGCTGCCCATAGTATCCCGGCAATACTGGTATATATGGTGGCGTAATGAGTAAGTCAAGGTTACCGGTAGGCTGCAAGTAGCACTGGTAGCCTACCAGCAACCTCGTAATTAGGGCCTATTAATCTCTTTGCTCAATCGCCCCGGTATCCCAGCTTGCTTATTTGGGCTTACCACACTCATAAACTGTACACAGCATTTGCCATGAAGCGCCCCAGCATTCAAACCTCTCTCTGGGTTTACCTGTCTCCATTGCAGGCTTGGACTTCCCTCGCATCTCACGTTCTCACAGCTGCTTGCTTGTCGGTTGGGAGGGCATCCCATCAGCTGTTCGTTTCCTGCTTTGCCTCCTTCTTATCAAGCGAGGAGAACCTTCTACTGCCTGACTTGGTGTCCAGCCATTTTTTCAAATAAAAAAGTTTCAAAAGGCAAACTTTCAAATATTTTTTTTTCGAAATGCCATTCTTTCGAATGACCATTTATTTGAAAAAAATTCTAAAAAAATGTGAAAGTTTTCCTTTCGAAACTTGGGTTAGGGTTAGGGGTGGGGCTTGGCTTAGGGGTGCGGCTTGGGAAGGTGGCATAGGGGTTGGGGTGGCACCCCCCAATATACACGAAAACCTTGAAACGTTACATGGAGCTGTCCAGTGCTGAAATTACAGGTCTGGTCAGCTCCATCTAACGTTTCAACGTTACCAAACAAAAAAAAAAGCATTGAAATGCTACTTTTAACATGTAAAAGTGCATTTCAATTGAAACCAATCCATGACTATTGTCGACGGATTAGTTTCGAAAGAAATGCACTTTGCATGTTAAACATAGCATGTTGCAGCTTTTATTTTTCAAATATTTTTTTTTCGAAATGCCATTCTTTCGAATGACCATTTATTTGAAAAAAAATGGAAAAAAATTCGAAAGTTTGCCTTTCGAAACTTGGGTTAGGGTTAGGGGTGGGGCTTGGCTTAGGGGTGGGGCTTGGGAAGGTGGCATAGGGGTTGGGGTGGCACCCCCCAATATACACTAAAACCTTGAAACGTTACATGGAGCTGTCCAGTGCTGAATTTACAGGTCTGGACAGCTCCATCTAACGTTGTCGACGGATTAGTTTCGAAAGAAATGCACTTTGCATGTTAAACATAGCATGTTGCAGCTTTTGTTTTTGAAACTTTTGTTTCAAAACTTTTGTTTTTCAAATCTTTTGATTCGAAACTATGACTATGAACTGCCTGACTTCCCTGGAAAGCACTACCAGCAGCTTCTCTCTGCTTCTCTGCTCCACACTGCAGCTTGCTCTCCTGACCGAGGTCGGGAGAAATGCGCCTTACTCTGACTCTGAGTCTTTCTTTCTCTCCAGGAGTGGTGCATTTAAATGTCCCAGCACCTATTCATTTTTTCCAACAACTAGAACACAGCGTTTGCTCTCCAGTTCTAGTATTCTTCATTAGTCTGCCTTCTTCTTCATCGCAGTGTTATGATAAAAGGGGGGAAGGAAAGTCGGTTGATGAATGGTCATGAATGGAGGTTCTACCCACACTGCAGTATGCAACACAGGAATGGGGGAGAGCAAGTCGGTATTACCAGAGGCTAAAGAAACAGGGAAATGCCTGTCTTGACCTAGCAAGTTTACTCCGCCTCCCCGAGGGTTGTGTTCCTTCCTTCATCTCGTCCTCCCACAGATGACCATGCTCAGGGTCAGAGTCAAGTAGCTTCTGCCTTTCCCTAGCAACATGAGGGGAGATTTCTCTGGCGAAGTAATGACGAGCTCGCTAGATTCATCACACAGTATAAAATGTCTCTGATATATCCCACTCTTTCACCCAAAGTCCTCCTGCTTTGAACCCCATCAGTCCTTTAACCAATTTATTGTTGTGAAAAATGACACCTTCCATCTGTAATTTATATCTTATATTGACCCACAACCACTCCTACCCCTTTTCCTCAAAACACTCACTATCATCTGTTTTCACCACAAAAGCTTGAACCCTGTGTCCCTGAAACAGCCCATGTTCCCAACATAGGGCTAGGTGCAAAAAGCATTTAGCTATTAGATGTGACATCTCTTGTGGCAGAAACAATCTGGATGCGCTGGTTATCATTGGACTTTCCTTCTGCCACCTCCCTCATGTGGTTGTTCAATAAATTGTCAGTCGTGGGGTGCTGCACAACTATACTACTCATTAGAAAGCCCTCCAGATCCACCATGTCCATCTTTATTCTGGTCACTGATACACTACTATTGTGTGGCATCGAAGCAAGGATGATATCATTATTAAACCTACCTCTAAAAGACCAATTTAACATTTTGACTAAAAAGAAAGGAGGGAGAGCGAGACAGAGAGAGAGAGGGAGAGAGATACGGGGAGAAAGCGAGAAGAGCAGGAAAACAACACACTGAAACACTTCTACTAATATAAACACCCCAAAACTCCAGCCACAGAATGGGTTATCAATCCCCACCTCAAGCCCATCTATACACCCAACTACTTAACGAAAACCATTAATAAAACACAACACATCTACTTACACAAAGGTGTAGACCCTTCCTGTGTCTCCTTCTCCCGAGACGAGGGTGCTCAACCCTCCCAACGTCCCTTTCACTTTAGGGCGAAGGAATATCGGGTCCTTTCCACTCTGGACCGTCACTTTAAATTCAGTGCCAACTTTCCTTCTTAAAATAGGAGCTAACACACATCAGTTCTTCACTGATAATTCTTTTTATGATGTAATCTTTCCTGTGGCAGGAGAGCTTCACCTCACTACTGGTCACAACTCATACAATATTTCACAACATTGCCTTCCCTTGTCTTTGAGGGGCTTCCCTGCTTCTCCTTATTCATCATGCACCATATAAACCTCTAAATGTTTCCTCGCTCCCTGGTTTTACCACAAGAGTGAACTCTTTTTCTAGGTGTTCTCTGAGGTCCTGCGATGCGGTATCCCCCTCAATTGCCTACATTGCTAGATGTAGTGCCCTACTCCAGTAATCAGGCAGGTCTTCAGAGAAACATGGCACCTGCAAACCTGCTTGTGGTGTGCAGATGGAATGGTCACTGCAGGTAGGTGCCACAACCCAGAGTATGCAGAGGAGAGTCTCCAGCCTCTTGAGGGTCCTGGAAATGACATCACGTTCACCAAAAATGTACAGTAGGCCCAAATTCCAAATGATATTAAAACGATCCGAGGGATCATTAAGGAGTGCACGATTTTGCAAGAAAAACACGTATTAAATGCAAATACAGCTGGGACGGTCATTGATCTCCATAGAACTGAAAAACTGAAAACGCTCTTGATATGCCCATATCAGATTACAGTTTTCATAGATGAACACCACAAAACAACATTTGTTGCAAATATCAAGTAAATGTTAATCCCACATTCTCCATTGGATCAAAACACAACCTATGTAACTCAAAATGATTATTCAGTAATCTATCCGTGATCATTTAAATGCTGCACCCTATTGATGACCTTAGTGTGTGGTTAGCACAAAATACTCAACATTATTTATATTACTGTTGCTACATGGGAATTTTCCCATTGCCCAGGGCAACTTCATGATCTGCATGCCCCCTAAAATGAACTACTCCTGAATCGAGTGTGAACAGTGAAGTCTGTACCCTGTGGCAACAGAATGGATACAGTACTACTTTCTCATGAGACTGTTAGGGAGAATTCTCTGTTTAGGCTGAATTTCCTAACCTAGTGAGTCCCCCAGCAGCTTTGCTGGATTTTTGGGGTTTATTTTTTTCTCCTCCCAAGAGTGAGACTCTTTTACCCTCACTCTTGGGCATGATTTGAGTGTGTTTCTTTGACTCTAGATGTGTTTAATGGGCTATGGGGTCTTTTACTCCATAGGGCTTCATGTGTTTTTGTGATGTGTGTTACACAGCGCCCTCAGCGCAGTAACACAGGGGTGTCATAGTGACCCCCCAATATAGACTCCATACCCTGGGACTGACTACTGTCTCCCAGGGCATGTAAAGTCACCATTCACTTTACTAGTCTCAAATTCTGAACAGAACCAGTACAAACCATCATATTGTGGATGTACTGGCTGTGGCAATTCGATTGCCCCGGGGTCTGTTAGTCGAGGGGGCACGTCTCCGTCCCCCCTGATCGAGTTTTGGCTGGTGGCAGTGGATACTACTTTTTATATTCGACCGCGAATATATCTCTATGGGATTTCCATTTGTTCGAGGCTACCAACTTTAATTATTTAATTCTCATAGCCTCGAACATACCGCCGGTTTATTTATTTAATATTAATCCTCCGGTTGGTATTTTTTGCCAGAACTCGGTTCTAAAATGGCGTTTGTGTTCGCTTCTGTGACTCCAACCCAAGTTGAGCCCTTTGTTCCACTTTTTCGCGGGCTTCTCCACAGAAGCCCTCCACCACCACCCTCACCACTTAGCATGTTTGAGTGACAGCTAGGCTGAGTGAATGGGGGTTTTCCGCATAAAAGCAGGGCTTTGGGGACTGGAACTTTAGAAGTCGCCACAGGACCTAAGAATCCAACGAGGGAGAAGCTGAGCTGACCTGCTACGACAACACCACCGGTGGAGTCCTGCTGGACCGGCTCACCACTTTTCCCAATGACAGAGGAGATCTCCAGCCCGGAGAGTCTTCGTCCTTCGACTGGTGGGGATAACCAGTCTGCTTCCTTTTTTGCTTCCTGGAGCATCTCATGGCCGCCTTGCCTATGCCAAGCACCCCGGCAACCGAGATACCACGTTTTACCACTACCGCGAATCAACAATTTAGTAGGTTTAACCGGAAAACTCCGCGGCTGGTTTCTTCCCTGGCAGTGCAACGATCTTCATCTTTCCTCCACGTTGAGATCTTCTCTTCCTCTGGACGACGCCATGACTTGCACCCGCTGCCAGGAACAACTGCCCCCGCTGGAGGATCCTTTCCACATAAGGTATCGTGTTCCGCCTGGCTTCCCTTGCAACCGACTGTACGGGGTAGATTTAGCCCCCGGCTTTCGAACCTGGGTTAGCCTGGGACACCCTGGCTAAACTTTACTGAGCCTAACTAAAACCTTTCTGAACTCCCTGCAAGACTTTTTAAGCCTGTTGTCATTGTGTGATCTTGGGTGCATTTGTGCCCTGCTCTCTCCAAGAGTGGGCCCGGCCTATGGACTTTGACTCACAAGTAACTTTTGACTTTCTTGCCTTGCTTAAGAGTTCCTAAAGAGTAGTGTGGTGTATTTTCCTGCATTCTGCCTTTTTCCCTCCCTTTTTCGTTAACTTATTGGAGTGCCATCTATAGTTAAGCGCTCACCTCTGTCTGGAAATAAGTGCTGTTAACTAAGACTTGTTTGATAAGGAATAAGGGATGTATATATCATAATAGTAACTGTGTTGAGAGTGATTTACAATAATAGTGCTGGAGTGTTTCAATCAGTGTGTTTTTAAATAAATAATTATATACCTTGATACCAAAGATCTGGTCAGTGTTTGCTTGTGCTATTGTATCTGCGTGCCTATTGTGTATACTTTGCATACTGCCTAACTCTTCTTGAGGGAAGTCTGACTGCTCAGCCACAGCTACCAAGTGAATCCTTGTGGTACAGACTGCTACCAAGTGGGTTTACTGCCAAACACCGGTAGTCTTAAATCTTTTGCAGTGGTCCCAGAGGGAACTGCACAGGTTTCTGCCTAACACTGGTGTACAGCGGTGGGATTTGTATTGTTTATACATTTTAGAGTGCTTTAAGAGACCTTAGTGCAACTAACCACAAAGCTTAGCAATGAAAAAGTAATCTTTCTAACATGTCAACTATGGAGAATTATAGTCAAGAGTCCCTTGCTACAAAAACTGCTGATTGTTTAAGAGTTCTCTGTAAGCATAAGAATCTCCTGACTAAACGCAAGAAAATGGAATTGATAGAAAGGTTGTTAGCTAACCAAAGTCTGGATGATGGTTCAGAGGAACCTACCATGCCAGAAACTGTAGATAACAGTATAGAGATTGATGTTGATCAAAATGTTGATAATCTTGAGGAAGAGTCAGAAGAGGAGGGTGAGGCTGCTGTAACTGTCCCCCCTAGGCCTCTGTCTGCTCTGCCAGCTGTACCTACTGGACCTTTGCCAGGTCCCACACTTAGTCCTCAATATCTTGAGCTAGAGAAAATGAAACTTGAGTTAGAATTCAAGAGACTGAATACTCAGGCTGAACAAAGACACCAGGAACTGAATCAAGAACTCAGGCTAAGGGAAATGGAGCTCAAGCACGAGCTAGAAATGAAGAAATTATCTGTAGACAATGCTTCTCTCTCTGACTCCTCTAGACGTTCGAGTCCTAAAAGACCCCGGATGCCTAAGGAATTGATTGGTATGTATGAGCCTAAATTGGATGTGTTGGATTGGTTGTCTCTGTTTAAATATAATCCTGGGCTCCAGAACATCACAGGAAATGACTTACTCACCTGGTTGTTCTCTAGGCTTCCCCCTGTTGCAACTGATGTGGTAATGGAGTTGGGGGAGGAGGATAAGAAGGATTATGAATGAATGAAACTAGCTTTGATAGCTAGATTTGGGAAGACCCCTTCCCAGTATCTTAAGAGGTTTAGAACCCTCAAAAAGCATGATGGTACCCCTTGGGCTACCTAGGTGAGTGAAGGGTTGAACAACTTAGAGGGATGGATTAAGGGTTACAAAGTGAACACTTATGAAGGTATGAGAAATCTGTTTATGTTGGAGTCAATTTATGATGCCTGCTCTCCTGAGCTCAGACAGCACTTGGCTGATTCAAAGGAATTAGACTCCAGAAAACTAGCTAAGGCTGCTAACTTGTGGGTTGCCAACATGGCCACTCACAAGGATTCTGGGGTAACTTAGAAAAAGGAGGAGGGGAAACAGCCTAAAAGGACTCCAAAGGGAATTCTAATACTGCAAATTCCAAAGAGGGCCCCAAACAAAACCATAAGGGTAAGCCACAAGGGAAACCGAATCAGGCTAGTGTACCTTCTGGTCCCAGACCAGAAGGAGGTCAGAACAAGCCTCCATTCCAGAGAGCCTTTGGCTCTTGTTATGTTTGTAAGGCCACTGACCATGTGAAAGGAGATCCCAGATGTAAGGGTAAACCTCCAGGGATCCAGCTTGCCTCCTTAGCCTTCGCTCAAGAAGAGGAAATCCCAATGGCAAGTGGAAACTTTCTAGTGCTGGCTGATGAACCCATGGGAGTCTCAGCCAGTGTTTCTTTAGTCTCTCTGGGGTTGGGGGAACAACAGAATTTAGATGTATATTATTCTATCCCAGATAATACTAAAGAGTATTATAAGGACAGTGTCCAGGTGAATGGTCAGGAGACTCCTGCCATTAGGGACGCTGGGGCCAGCATAACTGTGGTGGATGAATCATTTCTCAAGGCAGAGGATGTTGCTAAGGCACCCAAATGCCTCACCAAGTTAGCTGGAGGGCCTGTGCAGATGTGTCCCCAGTTAACAGTTCTCGTCCAGTGCAATGATATGACTGTAAAGATACCTGTCAGTGTACAATGTGAGGTGCCAGGAAGGGTTCTGTTGGGTAATGACCTGAAAGCTCTTGGAGTTGTGTCACATACCCCCAGACCTCCTAGTAAAAGGTTACAGGAGCTCACTAAACCTGCAAGAGAGAAAACCCTGCAAGGGTCATCTCAGGAGATGATGACAGAGATCACTCCTCTCCCCTTGGAGCAACTTACTGCAGTGACTACCAGATCAGGAGCCACAGGGCAACCCAAGACTCCCAGGAAAAAGCCAGCAGAAAGCACTCCAGTGTTTCCAACAAGGACTTCCCCTAGGTTGTCCAACGTTACACCAGTAACTCCCCCTCCAGCTGAGGCTGAGAGGGTGGTTGAACCCTGTGTGGCTGAACTAGACTCTGAAGAAGAGATAGTAGGAGGCCAAGACCTTATTGGAGATTTAGATCCAGCTGACCATCCTGAGCTGCAGTCTTTACTGGCAGAAGGTGGACCCAGCAGATCAGCTTTCCGTAAGGGCCAAAGAGAATGTCCAACTCTGGAAGGTCTCCGCCAACAGGCAGCTTCTCAGGCTGATGGGCAAGAGCCTGGGAAGTACAGGTTACACTGAGAAGATGGCCTCTTCTACAGTGAACCAACTGAGTCTGAACCTGGAGACTACAAGCGCCTTGTAGTACCTCAAGAAAACAGACAACAGTTCTTACAGCTAGCCCATGAGATACCTTTGGCTGGTCACTTGAGTTTCAAGAAGACCAAGGAAAGGCTCTCTCTCTACTTTTATTGGCCAAAGATGGGGGCTGATGTAGATAAGTATTGTAAGAGCTACCATACCTGCCAGACTACTGGCAAGGTTGGTTCCAAGAATGTGGCACCTTTAGTGCCTCTCCCAGTTGTGGGAGTCCCATTTGAGAGGGTAGGGATTGACATTGTTGGTCCCCTTGATCCCCCAACCTCCTCAGGCAACAGGTTTATCCTTTTTGTAGTAGACCATGCTACCAGGTACCCTGAGGCAATTCCTATGAAGACTGTTACAGCTCCGGCTGTGGCTAAGGCCCTCCTTGGTATTTTTACCAGGGTTGGGTTTCCTAAGGAAGTAATCTCTGACAGGGGGTTGAATTTTATGTCCCACTACATGAAAGCCATGTGGAAAACCTGCGGAGTTACTTACAAGTTCTCAACAGCATACCACCCTCAGACAAATGGGTTGGTGGAAAGGTTTAACAGAACCATGAAGAGCATGATAGGTGCTTTAGAGGAACCCCTTAAAAAAAGTGGGACCTTCTACTGCCATGCCTTCTCTTTGCTTATAGAGAAGTCCCTCAGGAGGGAGTAGGTTATTCTCCCTTTGAGCTTCTTTATGGCCATCCGGTCAGAGGTCCATTGGCCCTGATCAAGGAGGGGTTGGAGAGTGCTCCTTCCCCCAAGCCAGTCAGAGTGACTGACTACGTGATAGGTCTCCGACGGAGATTGTCACACATGATGGCAGAAGCAAGTGACAACTTGAGAGCTGGACAAGCTCTGGTCAAGCATTGGCATGATCAGAAGGCTAACATGGTTTAGTTCACTTAAGACCAGCTAGTTCTCGTTATGCTCCCAAAAAGGCAGAGGGCCTTGCAAGACAAATGGATGGGACCCTTCCAGGTTGTGGGAAAACTTGGAGAGGTCAACTATCTGGTGGATCTGGGCAAACCCAGGGAAGCTCCCAGAGTCTTCCACACCAACCGCCTCAAAGCCTATGTCTCTAGACCAGAAGTAGGAGCCTTGCTTCTAGCTTCATCGGAAGAGGAGGAGGAGAGTGAAGCTCTATCTGACCTCCTTAGAGGCTTACCTTTGGATGAAAAGGTTGAAGGAGTTAATCTCTCTTCAGATCTGACACCTGAGCAACAAGAAGAGTGCAAATCTATGTTAAATCAGTTTGCCTCCCTGTTCTCACTTTCACCAGGCTTGACCCATTGGGGCCAACATGATATTCTCACTGGTGACTGTCTGCCAGTCAAAAGCAGAGGGTACAGAATGTCAGACCTTGTCAGAACCCACATCAAAGGTGAGGTCAAGAAGATGCTTGATCTCGGGGTAATAGAGCCCTCTACTAGTCCATGGTCTAGCCAAGTTGTAGTAGTACCAAAGGCAGGGTCCAAAGAGTTGAGATTCTGTGTGGACTATAGAGCTCTTAATGCAGTCACCAAGACTGATGCCCACCCTTTGCCAAGGACAGATGAGTTGGTGGATAGACTTGGCTCAGCCAAGTACCTCAGCACATTTGACCTTACGCCAGGCTATTGGCAAGTAGCCCTGACAGACCATGCCAAGGATAAAACTGCATTTTCTAGCCCAGTTGGCTTATACCAATTCAAGGTTATGCATTTTGGACTGAACAATGCGCCTGCTACATTTCAAAGGATGGTAAACCAAGTTCTAGCTGGAATGGAGGTCTTCTGCATGGCATACTTGGATGACATTGCAGTCTTCAGCCACTCCTGGGAGGAACATGTGAACCACCTAGGACATGTTTTGCAGGCTCTTGAGCAGGCCCATCTGACCATAAAGGCATGTAAATGCCAAATTGGACAGAGTGAAGTGGTCTACCTTTGGCATGAGGTAGGAGGTGGAGAAATAAGGCCTCTGCTCAGCAAGATCGAAGCTGTGCAGAATTGGACAACACCTACTACTCAAACCCAGGTAAGAGCCTTCCTAGGCCTCACTGGGTATTACAGGAATTTCATAGAGAACTATGGGACCATAGCTTCTCCACTGAATGTAATCTCCTCTCCCAAATTCCCTAAAAAGGTCAAATGGAATGAGGAGTGCAATCAGGCATTTGAAAACCTGAAGAAAGCTCTGTGCCAAGCACCACTACTGAGAGGTCCTGACTACCAGCAAACTTTCATTGTACAGACTGATGCTTCCACCGTAGGTATAGGTGCAGTCCTTAGCCAACTGGATGAGAAGGGTGGGGAGCACCCCATTTGCTTCATCAGCCGTAAGCTGAAGGATCCTGAGACAAGGTGGGCAACAATTGAAAGAGAATGTTTTGCCATTGTGTAGGCACTGAAGAAGTTTAGGCCATACTTTTATGGTTCTACTTTTGTCATTCAGACTGACCACCAACCCTTGAGATGGATGATGCAAATGAAAGGGGAAAATCCAAAACTATTGAGATGGTCAATCTGCTTTCAAGGGTTTGATTTCACCATTGAGCACAGGTCAGGGTGTCACCATCAAAATGCTGATGGACTCTCTAGGATGTATGTCATCGACTAGAGGTAGGAGGTTCATCCAGGAGTGGATTAAATCCTCCTGTCCCTTAGTCTGGGGGGGGGGTGAGTGTTAGGGAGAATTATCTGTTTAGGCTGAATTTCCTAACCTAGTGAGTCCCCCAGCAGCTTTGCTGGATTTTTTGAGTTTATTTTTTTCTCCTGCCAAGAGTGAGACTCTTTTACCCTCACTCTTGGGCATGATTTGAGTGTGTTTATTTGACTCTAGATGTGTTTAATGGGCTATGGGGTATTTTACTCCATAGGGCTTCATGTGTTTTTGTGATGTGTGTTACACAGCACCCTCAGTGCAGTAACACAGGGGTGTCATAGTGACCCCCCCAATACAGACTCCATACCCTGGGACTGACTACTGTCTCCCAGGGCATGTAAAGTCACCATTCACTTTACTAGTCTCAAATTCTGAACAGAACCAGTACAAACCATCATATTGTGGACGTACTGGCCGGGACAATTCGATTGCCCCGGGGTCTGTTAGTCGAGGGGGCACGTCTCCGTCCCCCCTGATCGAGTTTTGGCTGGTGCCAGTGGATACTACTTTTTATATTCGACCGCAAATATATTTCTATGGGATTTCCCATTGTTCGAGGCTACCAACTTTAATTATTTAATTCCTATAGCAATGAACATACCGCCGGTTTATTTATTTAATATTAATTCTCCGGTTGGTATTTTTTGCCAGACCTCGGTTCTAAAATGGCGTTTGTGTTCGTATTTGTGACTCCAACTCAAGTTGAGCCCTTTGTTCCACTTTTTGGCGGGCTTCTCCACAGAAGCCCTCCAAAATGGTGCCACTCTGTCTGGGGTACTTAGGAGGGGTGGAGGGAGATTTAGGCACCCTGGACTGAGTTGCCTAGGCAACTCAAGTCGCACTCCGTCTTGATTGGCCCAAGTGGTGAGCCGGCCGGCTCACCACTTAGCATGTTTGAGTGACAGCTAGGCTGAGTGAATGGGGGTTTTCCGCATAAAAGGAGGGCTTTAGGGACTGGAAATTTAGAAGTCGCCACAGGACCTAAGAATCCGAAGAGGGAGAAGCTGAGCTGACCTGCTACAACGACACCACTGGTGGAGCCTGCTGGACCGGCTCACCACTTTTCCCAACGACAGAGGAGATCTCCAGCCCGGAGAGTCTTCTTCCTTTGACTGGTGGGGATAACCAGTCTGCTTCCTTTTTCGCTTCCTGGAGCATCTTATGGCCGCCTTGCCTGTGCCAAGCACCCCGGCAACCGGGATACCATGTTTTACCACTACCGCAAATCAAAAATGTAGTACCTTTAACCGGAAAACTCTGCGGCTGGTTTCTTCCCTGGCAGTGCAACGACCTTCATCTTTCCTCCACGTCGAGATCTTCTCTTCCTCTGGACGACGTCGTGACTTGCACCCGCTGCCAGGAACAAATGCCCCCGCTGGAGGATCCTTTCCACATAAGGTACCATGTTCGGCCTGGCTTCCCTTGCAACCAACTATACGCGGTAGATTTAGCCCCCGGCTTTCGAACCTGTGTTAGCCTGGGACACCCTGGCTAAACTTTTCTGAGCCTAACTAAAACCTTTCTGAACTCCCAGCAAGACTTTTTAAGCCTGTTGTCATTGTGTGATCTTGGGTGCATTTGTACCCTGCTCTCTCCAAGAGTGGGCCCAGCCTATGGACTTTGGCTCACAAGTAACTTTTGACTTTCCTGCCTTGCTTAAGAGTTCCTAAGGAGTAGTGTGGTGTATTTTCCTACATTCTGCCTTTTCCCTCCCTTTTTCGTTAACTTATTGGAGTGCCATCTATAGATAAGCGCTCACCTCTGTCTGGAAATAAGTGGTGTTAACTAAGACTTTTCTGATAAGGAATAAGGGATGTATATATAATAATAGTAACTGTGTTGAGAGTGATTTACAATAATAGTTCTAGAGTGTTTCAATCAGTGTGTTTTTAAATAAATAATGATATACCTTGATACCAAAGCTCTGGTCAGTGTTTGCTTGTGCTATTGTATCTGAGTGCCTATTGTGTATACTTTGCATACTGCCTAACTCTTCTTGAGGGAAGTCTGACTGCTCAGCCACAGCTACCAAGTGAATCTGTGTGGTACAGACTGCTACCAAGTGGGTTTACTGCCAAACACCTATAGTCTTAAATCTTTTGCAGTGGTCCCAGAGGGAACTGCACAGGTTTCTGCCTAACAGAGACCAAACAACTTGCCACCCCTCAACGACTCTCCAACGTTGCAGTTGGACAATGGGCAACAGCTCATGCGACTTCCATCTTGAAACCTGTTGCTTTTCTAGCACACATCCTTACATATCTCTCTTGGGACCCAGGTGGCTTCATAAAAAACGCATCTGAGGTACTGCTCTTGAGGACTAATTTATCTAATTTATTTTCTCAATTTAGCCTGTCAGTGGCAGTTCCAATTTTCCTTTCATTTCTCAATGGGGGCAGTGTAACCACAACTTCTTTCACTACCCTAACTAGGTCTTGCCTCTAGGTAGTGTTCCAGATAAGATTTTAAAATGGGAGTACTTTTATCCATATGTTTTCAAGTTGGGAGTAAAATGATGTTTTAGGGAGTACAAATTCCCAATGGGAGTATGTTTTTATGAGTTGCATGAATACAGAAAAAACAGAAATGTTTTCTTAATAATTATTTCTTTGCACCTTGTTATTCATATGCATTAATAGATACATGTTCACTTCTTTCAATGATTCAGTTGCAATAGTAGTTTCCTCCTGTGGTCCCACGTGCACTACTGGTCCAAACATAATCATGGAGCCGTGTGGGTGAAAGTAAGGGCACAAGGTTCTACGTGCCTGTTTCCAATTTTTGGTTGAGAGTATTTTTACTCCCTATTTTAATTTTTTGGGAGAATTTGCTAATTTGTAGGGATTAAACGTAGCTGATACACCCCTTATCTGTAAGGCTGCCTCTAGGCCTTGTTCACACTGAAACATGTACTTAACGGTCATTACATTTATGTAATGACCGTTAAGTACGTTTACGCCATGGTGGTTGGCGGACTTACCGCCCCATTCCGAGGTTGGCGGGGCGGTAAGTCCCCAATCCCCATTTACCCTTCCCCATTCCCATTTTTGCCCCATAGGGCATAATGGGAGTGGGGAAGGCGTTAATTACGCCACCGTAAATTACGGTGGCGTAATTAACAACAAGGTCCCTTAGCGCCATGGATTTTAACACCTGCTAAAAGCAGGTGTTAAATCCTCCATGGCGCTAAGGGACCTCGGAATCAGGCGGTAAGGGTCGGCGCTGTTTACGCTGCCGTAAACCCCTTACCGCCTTGGTCGGAATGAGGCCCCCAGTCTACTCATCTACATCCGAACCATGAGAATATTATACTTATCATTATTTACCATTCAATATAGACACACCCATAATTTACTACTAATTGACTTCCCCTCACCCCCTCCACCAGACTGCCTCAGCACCCTGCACTTGCTACTAAATGAGAGTACCATGGCAGAAAGATGGCTTGGCTGAATTTATTCGGCCAAATTCAGAAACTACAGGCTTTTCCAGTTATTCAGAGTTTCATAAACTTTCCAAACAGTTCAGGATTTTGATTGTATTTGTTGATGAATGTTTCTGTACCATGGAAATAAAACATGTGGGAGCCTTTCTCGCTAGCACAAGTTCAGAATAGTGTCAGTGTCAACTTGCAGAGCTAATGACTTTCAGTTTTGTAGAGCTGTAGTATGGCTGAATAATGTCTTGTTTTGACATCTAATTGACTGTCACAGAAAATTGATATTTGTAATGTGTTGTGTCTTCTCCTACTCACGCCTCTCGCACATTCCCACACACCTGCACCTCTATGCTCCATCTCTCCCCCTTCCTTCCCTTCCAAACATGCTTGCACCAGTTGGCTCTAAAATGTCACGCGTGGCAGATGAGATTTCCAAATCTTATTATGCTGTTCAGGTAAAGGACAATATTGCCACCCTCGCTCCCTCTCTGGCTGAATTCTGCAATAACTCTTTTGCCACTGGCTCCTTCCCATCACCACTTAAGCACCCCCTTGTGCACCCCTTCTTAAAATGCCATCTGCTGACCCTTTCTGCCTGACGAACTAATACCATATCTGCACTATCACCTTCTTGGGCAAACCTTTGGAGAAGTAGGTCATCTCCCAACTAATCTGTCAACTGAAACTGTTGGCTGTCTTCATGACCACCAGTCTGGCTTCAGATCAGCCAGAGACACGGAAACTGGTATCCTGAACACCTGTGAAGATTTGCTCTCAAACCTCGATTACAACTCTCCCTCTGTTCTCATCCTCCTTGATCTGTCCTCTGCCTTCAACATGGTCAATTATGTGATACTCTGGGCATCACAGACTAGGTGCTGCCTTGGCTGACCTCTTTCCTTTCAATTCAGCCCTCCCACGTTCAAATGGGTCCTTTTCTCTCCTCTACTCCACTCTTTACTTTGGTCGTCCCTCAGGGCTCTATCCTATCGCTGTGGCTTTTCAACATTTACCTTTCTCCTCTTGCCCCCTAATCTACACCTTCTCTCCCCACTTCCAGTGTTATGGGAGTGACACCCAGCTCTCCTTTAAGCTTCTCTCCTCTACCTCCTCCCCTTCCACTTTTATTCCTGGTTGTTTGACCGCGATTCAGGCATGGTGTGCTGCTAATGATCTCTGTCTTATTGCCAGTGAGACTGAAATTCTTCTCATTGGTATCGCTCCACTTCCTTCCCCCCTGTTCTCTGGCCCCCCTTCTTCTGCCCCTTCCTTGCACTCTCTTGTAAAGCAAAAAACCTGGAGGTCATCTTCGACTGCTCACTCTCCTACTTCACCTCATATTGCTGACCCTTCCAAGAAGGCTTACTTTCAGCTTTACCTCCACAGAAGTATTCTTGCTTTCCTCACCTTCCCCCAGAAAATCAATGTTTCTAGAACTCTGGTACTCTCTAGGCTGGACTACTGCAACAGCCTCTTAATTAATTTACCTCTTTCCTCTCTTTGCCCTCTTCAACTAATCCAGAACAGGACTGCAAAACCTATCCTTGGCTTCAAGCCAAGGGACCTCATCTCTGCAGCCCTAAAAGCTCTCCACTGGGTCCCAGTAAATGCAAGGATCACATTTAAGACCCTCTGCATCATCCAGAAGGCTTTCTGGGGCCTGCGATCACACTACATTCAACTTTCCCTCACTAAATACCACCCTGCTAGAGTCCTTCATTCCTCCAGCTTTAACTTTGTGCAAGTTAGGCATTTCGCCAAGCAGAGACTGGGGGTAGATCTCTTTCCTGAGCAGGAGCCACCCTTTGGAACAGCATCCCCGCCCCTCTCAGACTTGAGCCAGATTGCCTTCCATTACGGGAGCTTCTCAAGTCCTTCCTCTTCTCCTCCTCCTACCCTCTCCCTTGCTAAAGCCCACCCGCTGATACGACTGGCTGCCTGGTCCCTTCTGAGTCATACATGGGCCAGGCACCCCCCCCCTCGACCAGTCTGCCTCAGCACCCTGCACTTGCCTTCGGGCATGCTTACCTGATCAGAGTACTGAGTCGGTTCAACCCCCCCCTGCTCGCACTACATGCCCCTCATCCCTTAGCCCACAGCAGTTGCCCTCAGGCCTAATTAAGCACTTGCCCTCCAGGCTCTCCCTGGCACTTACCTATTCTCTGGCACCCCTTTCCCTCCTGAATCCCCCTGCCCCTCCCCTTACCTTCACTTCGACCTTCCCCTCCACCCCTCTGCACTTCCTGTTGCTGCACTTGCACAATCTGAATGTCACAAGGCCTAGTAGGAATGTTTATTGATGTTTTATCCTCCCATGTTGCTTTGCCCCTTATTCTTGGGCTGCTTGGAAACCCTTTCTGCTGTATCGGCGCTATATAAATGTTCAATAAATAAATACATAATAAATAAAAGGAAGATTACGCCCTCTGGGTGTGAACTGCAGTAAATGCTTAAGTCCTTATGGGGGATAGCATCATGGAATCATGTGATATTCAGAAAAAAGACAGGTTGCCTACTGCTGCATGAACCTAATTAAACTCAAGAAGGATAAATGATCAAAAGCAGCCAAGTCTGGACTGTTCCTTTAGTGTTAAGATGTCAGGTGGAGTCATAGATGGAAAGACTAGTTAGGGAAAATGTAATAGAGTGCAAAGATGCATCTGAGTTAATGTGTCCCTTTGTTGTAGCAAGGAAAGCAAAAGGGACAGTGAAAATCTACATATATCTACGAGGCCTGAACTTGACTGTTGTGAATACGCAGTTTTCGCTCCAAAAGATACCAGAACTGACATCTGAAATATCCTGCACTACATCGTTCTCATTACCTGATCTCAAATTTGTTTACCATCTGGTACGGATGCACCCAGACTCGATGGACATCACAGCCTTCATAAAATGATTGGTCTGTTCTGCTGTAAACGTATACCCTTAGACTTGATTTCCACTTCAACAAATTGTTCACTGTCTATATATGAACATGCTTGGTGTAAGATACTACCAGGAAGACATTTGTTTATGAGGAGGGACCTACAAGAGCATGATGCATGTATCAGAAAGGTCTGGGTGACTAACAATTATTCATGTAAGTGCAGAATTATGGGAAGGAAGTGAATACCTAAGGCATAACTTGATGCAGGAATGAGTTAGGTAAATATTGACACTGTGAAGGTCATCACTTCCATGCTGAGCCAACCCATAAAACAGAACTCATTTTGTTCCTTGGGTTTGTGGGTACTTCTTGATTTTTTTTTAGAAACCGGGCTAACTCGATAAAATGGATGAGACATATCAATCACCAAGAAAAAGAAATGCCCTTTCTTTGGTCCAGAGAATGCAATGATGAAGTTTGCCAAATCACAAAGGAAATCTCTTAAGTTCTGGGCATGAGCAGTTTTAATGAGAAGACCGTCATTGTGTACATTTGATGCACACTGATGGTTATAAGGAGAATGCAATCACCTTTGCTTCCATGGTATTAAAGAAGAGTTGAGTGTCATCAGCATAGTTAGAAAACAGAATATTAGCCTCAGCCAATTTATCATACAGTGGCTTGACATCTACCTTAAAAATAGGCTGGGGACAGACAGGCTACCTGGGGGTCTCCATAACAAATGGCAGCAGGGTTTCAGCCGAAATCGGCCAGTGCACTGCAGAGACTCTGCCCGAAAGGAAGCAGTGAAACCACGGTAATGCTTGGTGGCAGCATCTGCCGGACCTTTGAAGTCTAGCAAGAAGGATGTTGTGGTCTAATAAATCACAAGCTGTGCGTAAATCTAACAGTATCAACAGACTGCATTGATTTTTATCAACCATGTTCAGCATCCCCTGGGCTAGAGGTTGGGCACATTGTTGCAAGGGCTTCTGTGAGTTCAAGTGAAGTGATGGCTTTAAATGAAAAGGTAAGATGTTCTGCCACTTGGTCCAGTTTCTCTGGCATGGTGATGGTGTGAGGTGAGCAACCTGGGGTCAATTTGGGGTCGATCTTGGTGTGAGTTTTGATTTTCTCCAGTGCGGCTAAGATTTTATCAGAGAAAGCGAGCTGTACCTTGGAGCAATATTGTTTTGTTGGCAAGAAGGTCAGAGGCTGAATTTTAGGCTTTTCAAGTGATTTCAAACTTTTAAAAAGTGGTGTGGGGCAATTTTTGGCATTAACTATGTGTTGGTATCTAAATGTTTTTTTGCCTCCAGAGACCGCCATTATACACGTTTTCGTCAAGGCCTTCCAAATTACTTTCTGATGATCTGATTTTTATTTAGACCAAGCTTGTTCTGTTTGTCTTTTTTTTTCTTTTTAAGCTCCTCAAGTTGAGGTTTGAACCAGCAGTTACATGAGGTCCCGTCTCTTACTGTGATTGTTTTAGTAGGCGCAAGTCGGTTGACACATGTGAGTCATATGCAGCTTAAAGGTGGCTGCCAAGGAATTCGGACAGTTGCTATCTGTGGTGTCCCTAAAAAGCAGAGCAGTCCATATCGCAAGATCGGCTGGAGTAATTTTTGAAACATTTTTACTCTGGACTTTCTTGAGTGGTTTATGCTGCTTTTTTAGAGACTGTGTTGGGTGGATATGAAATTTGACAAAAGAATGACGGTACCAGAAACATGGCTTTGTTCCCGTAATTCTAATGTCTAAATGCTGAGTAATCACCCAGTCCAAGATTTTTCCCTTGCTGTCGGTGGGTTCATGATTTAATACATTGAGATCACTATTGTTTAAGTTCATTTCTAGTTTGATAGCTTCAGGGTCTAGGATGTCTCCACACCACCCATTTCAATCTCCCAGGACTAGATTAGCACTGCCTGGTTTATTTAGTTGTTATAATATTTGCATATGCTCCTCATTAAAATTTGGCATGTTTTCTGGTGGTCCGTACGCAAGCAAGCATAATTTAATGCAGGAGGAGTGGGTGTGGGAATATTTGAGATGGATAATCTGACACCCTGGGCATGTGACTCTTCTTTTGCAAGGATCTCTACTTCCCCTCCTTTACTAGACTCCCGATTTTGCAAAAAGAACACATAGTTATCCGGCACTGCAAGATCAATTGTGGGACCATTAAAATCTTGCAGCCAGGTTTCTATAAGGCATAATGTAGATCTAAATTCTGTTCCAATATGTAGATGGGTACGACATTGGCATAAGCATTCAATGATCTTGTGTTAAGGAGAGATGCCTGGAAAACGTGATAATACATCGTCCTAACTCTAACATGGGTATTCATTTGTGAAATGACTTTGTAAGGACTGAAGTTTGGCTGTGTGCCTGACTTTACTGGAGCACCAAGATCAGTACTCTTGTCTTCTGCATCATGGATGAGTGAAATGGCACTAAGGATGAAAGCCCCCTTTTTCCGAGAAAGAGGTAAATGACTTCTGATCATTAGGTTATGTGAGGCTGCAGCCGTAATATCCTGGGTGTCGAGTGGCGGGAAATGATTAGCCGAGCCAGATGTCACTGTAGTTATGTCAGTGGTACCGATCAGGGGCACTGGGTTAGTGGGTATGCGTTTACCCTCTCTTTATTCATTCAGGTATTTTAGAACAATGGCCTTCCGTGCAGTCTTCTGAGCTGGTAGGAGCAAAGACAGCTGGGTGGGGAGACCCATGACTACTGTCTGGAGAGGGGATCTTCTCAGGGAATGAAACACTAAGGGGCGTGTCTTGCTAGCATGACACTGGTAGCACCGTGATGGAAAACATAGGCAAACAATTCCAATACGTAAATCGATCAAGGTTAGGAATGGTACTTACAAGCATACAGAGTTAACGAAGGATGGGTGGTTCGATGTGGAATGCAGAGCTGCCAAGTGTGATTTAATGTGCTGTTTTAGGAGGCGTGTAGTATTAAATAACGTGTGATTGTGCAATCTCAGGGCTACATACACATCTTTGACTCTGAAGAAAAAGGCAGCCCTTAACCCGAATAGATGAGTTGCATTCTACATGTGGAAATGGCACCGCACACCTGTTCTGGAAAATGGTTGCAGGGAAAGATCTTAATGCTCCCAAAGTCCTTCAGTGTAGCATACCACCTTCTCCATGGCACAAGCACTTTGAGAAGCTATACCAAATTAGGGCAGAACAGCTGAGGAACATTTTCAGTCTGAAAATATACTCCCTTCATTTGCAAATCGCCTGGTCCTTACATAGAGGGAGGTAGAAAGGGTATTACACGCACAAACTGGAAAGCACTGGGCCCATACAAGATCCCAGTGAATGTATACGAAGATGAACCTTGAATATGGGCACCTTTATTGTGCTGTGTCTTTAACGTAGCAATGGAGAACTGGGCAACCCCAAGATTGTGGAGGAATGCGCAAATAGTTACAATAGCAATTACAGGATAAGGTAGATTCAACACAGTTTAGTTAGTAGGCACCTGCAAGCTGGTTTTCGAAAGGGGTGCAAAACAATAGATCACAGCTTCCGATTCCCTCTAATCCTGGATAAATACATGGCCTTAATCACGGCAGAGTATATGCCATCTTTGTAGATCTAAAGACCACTTTTGACGGTGTTCCCAGAAATTGCCTGTGGCAAATGCTGAGGAATAAGGGTATCCCCAGGACTTGCTGATCCCAATACAACTGTACTGATAACACAGTGCTTGTTCGCTGGGGTTTGCGGGGAAAGTTGACGGATCTAATTGCAATCCAGAGAGGTGTCAGGCAAGGCTGCATGCTTGCCCCACTCCTCTTGACTCACCTAGATTGGGCAGCACCCGCTTTCCCGTATTGTTATTTGCAAATGATGCGGTGCTGCTGACTGCATCTCCGATGGGGTTTAAGACCACTCTGGCAAAGTTAATTGGGAAATGCAATGAACTGGGTCTGGAGCTCAAGAAAGAGAAAATAAAGACCCCTCTTGGTGCAATCCTTGAAGCTTGACATCAAGGTGGATGGAACAACCCTAGAACAGGTTCCATCCCATGGCTATCTTGGTGTCAGGTTCACGGACAATGGTATGTGATCACAGCAGGTAATTAAGACAACAGTCACTCTTGAAAAGTATTGTGGTGGCATATGGCATTTTCACTGCGCCTATCAAATCCATTAGCCCATCCCTGTTGTTTCATCGGGTGCAGGCAATTTCCTTTTCTTTATATGGGGCCGAGCTCTGGGGACATGTGGGAATGAAATTTCTGGGTATTGTTGAAAGGACTTTTAAAAAATGCTACTCATGTTAACAATTTCTTCACCAATTGCTAGTATATTTATGGAAAGCAACCTTCGCCTGGTCGAACATCAAGCCAGGTTGAATTCCCTTTTGTATTGGACCTCGCCAGATTTGGCTGTATCTAAAGATGGCTCTGTACATGTTTGGTCCCTGGCGGGATCCAAATCTCTCCTATGGTTCAGATAAGTGAAAACAGAATTATATAAACTGAATCTGGACCATTATTTGAGGACACCTGAATGGATGACTAATGATTCAAAGTGGCAGATCAAATGTGCGGGTGGTGCCCTCTCACATTGCAGGTTAGAAGAGGAATGCACCACTCCTAGTACAGGTTTGCATTATTTATTATTGTATGAACCTGATTTGGGGTTTGAACCTTACATGGACATGATTTGTCCATGATATGCCCGGTCTGTTTATATGCAGTTTCATCTCAATACCCTAAAAGTGGCATCTTTTATGCAGAACTGGCAAGTGTCAAGGGGTAACATATGCCCGACCTGCAGGGTTAGCGAACAATCTACTCCCTCAGAATCACCTCATGTATAAACACCCTCAGCTGAAATATAAACAATGCAGGCATTTTTGAAAGGCAAGATCATTTCACATGGCTTCACTAAATTGTATCACCCCAAGGACTAGGGATGTGTTGAATACTTTAGTAGAACCCTGTTCAATGTTATCCAAAAGGGAGTCAGAACAGCCCTGTGAGATGTTAGGCTAGGCAAAGATAGACAATCTCTTCACCCACCCACCAGGGACCTTGGCATTCTGAATGCTCAATGGGGGAAAGAAGGAACACAATCTAATTAAATGAACAGAAGATTCAAAATGACCCCTGCCATTAGAGACACTGGGGCCAGCCTTACAGTGGTGGTAAAATCTTTTATCAAACCTAAGGATGTTGCTAAGGCACCAAAAGGCCTCACTAACCTTGCTGGAGGCCCTTACCAAATGCTTCCTAGACTACCAGCTCTCATCCAGTGCAACAACATGACTGTCAAGATGCATGTTTGTGTACAAAGTGAGGTGCCTGGTAGAGTCCTGTTGGGGAATGACTTAAAAGATCTTCTAGTTGTATCAAGCACCCCCAGGCCTCCCAGTAAAAGGAAACAGGAGCAGGCAAGGAAGGCCAGAGAGAGGACCTTAAGTTACTCTCTAGTGGATGTTACAGATGACTCCACCCTGTCCACAGGAATTGCTCATTGTTATTTCAACGAAGAATGAGACAATGGGGAAACCCAAGCTCTCATGGAAAAAGTCAGAAATGACCCCTGTGCTACCAACAAGGAAATCCCCGAGAGGACTGTCCAGAGTCACACCTGTGACTGTTCCACCAGCTGAGGCTGAGCGTGAGGAACAACCAGGAAAGGTTGAATCAGCTGCTGAAGATTCAGAGCTGCAAGAAGACCTTGCCCCTGATGGATATCTGGATCGTAAAGACCATCCTGAGCTGCAGTCTTTACTGGCAGACGGTGGCCCCTGTAGGGCAGACTTCTGCGGAGGTCAAAGGCAGTGCCCTACTCCTGAAGGTCTTCGCCAACAGGCAGCTTCCCAGCTGGATGGGCAAGAGCCAGGGAAGCCAAAGTTGTACTGGGAATATGGCCTCTTCTACAGTGAACCAACTGAGTCTATCCCTGGGGACTACAGAAGATGTGTAGTGCCTCTAGATACAAGACACCCGTTCCTACAGTAAGCCCACAAGATTCCTTTGGCTGGTCACTTGAGTTTCAAGAAGACCAAAGAAAGGCTTTCTCTATATTTCTACTGGCCTACATAGGGATCAGATGTAGATAAATTCTGTAGGAGCTGTCACACTTGTCAGATCTCTGGCAAGAGTTGAGCAAGAATTTAGCACCTTTAGTGCCTCTCCCAGTGGTGGGAGTCCTTTTTGAGAGGGTAGGAATCGACATTGTTGGTCTCTTAGACCCTCTAAACTTTTCAGGCAATCCATTGATATTGGTTGTAGTAGACCAGGCTACTAGGTATTCCGAAGCTATACCTATGAGGACTGTTACAGCTCATGCTGTTCCTAAGGCCCTACTTGGTATTTTTTCCAGGGTAGGTTTTCCTAAGGAAGTAATCTCTGACAGGGGATCCAGTTTTATGTCCCACTAAATGCAGGCCATGTGGAAAAACTGTGGAGTGACTTACATGTTCTCAACTGCCTACCATCGCCAGGCGAATGGTTTGGTAGAGAGGTTTAACCATACTATGAAGAGCATGATAGGTGCTTTAGAGGAACCTCTTAGAAGAAAGGCCTTCTACTGCCATGCCTTCTATTTGCTTATAGAGAACTCCCTCAGGAGGGAGTTGGATTTAGCCCCTTCTCTATAGTCATCCAGTTAGAAGTCCATTGGCCCTAATTAAGGAGGGGTTGGAGAGTGCTCCTTCTCTCAAGCCAATGAGAGTGTTAGGAAACACAGTGTCTTTGTGACTCACAGTTCACGCCATCCTGTCACCAGAGCATTCCGTGGTGCTCCTACATGCTCTCCTTACCAGCGTTTTGCAACATCATTAGCAAAACGGGTTTTCCTCACGGCCGGACAGATTTTGCCGAAGGTTGCAGGTTGCCTTGGCAACTAGAACGGCATCGGCAGAATCCCGGTCATGTGCAACGCCACACAAAATCACATGACCAAGTTCATATAAGGAAGTGCAGGACCATACTGCGGCACTCCTGATTACGAGTTGTTTATGTGGTTTCTGACTCTCGCACTTTGGATTCCTTTGTTCCTCGACCATTGCTTTGTTTCACGGACTCCGCTGGATTACCCTTATCTGTCAAGTCGTCTGTTTTGTTGCAAGATCTTGGTTACGTTTCTGGACTGCCCTCACTACTGCCCGTGTCTGTTTATGGTTATGGATTCATACACGTACCGACCCCTTTTTCTGCTACCTTGGATTCTTTTGCCCGTTCCTGATTTGCTTAATTATTCAGGGATATTCTTTCAAGAGATTTTACCTTGCTCTCTCTAGTTTCCTCCTCCATCTCCTTCCTACATCACCCTGCTTCTATAATCCCTGTTCATTGGATGACCGGTACACGTCGCTTCTCACCTGAAGCATAGAACCTCTCTACTCACCTGGAGACCCCGCTACTCACCTGGAGCACAGACCAAATCTTGGAATTTATTGCGGTTAATTTTGGCTGGTGAATGTTACAGGAGTTCTATATCAACTTCTGCTGCTAATTCCATACCCCCCAGGACTCCTTAATTCCTCTGGTGCTAGTTGTTTTTACCTTTTTAGGTGTCCGCCATGTCCGGTGGCACTCGGGACTTGGGACTCGTCACCTCAGGTATAGGCATCCTCGTTCCATCGGGCCCAGTGGCAATTTGAACTAGAGACCTGTCACCCCAGGGCTAGGTGTTCTGATTGTCGTCAGGTTAGGATACCTCCTGGTGACGAGAGGTGCCTTCAGCCTACACCTTGTCAAGTGGTAAGTCTTTCCTCTATCTACTTGCTTCATTCACAATTTCTGTCCTTGTGTTGTTCTGGAACATTAGTTCACATTGTTTCTGTATTTTCAGGGGGTTTGCCTTTCTGTTGTCAACATCTGCTGTTCTCTGCATCTTAGTTCTACTGCCACAGGTTAGTCCTCTTTTATAGTAAAGATATACTTACAAGGTACCTTACTACAAACTGCATAGAGGCTTCGAGCAACCATCCTCCTGAGGTCCGCGACGTCTTCTGGTCTCCATCTTCTGGTTAATACTTTACTTGGTGTGTTCTGGTTTTTCCTCACCCAAGGACTGTATTATCTTGAGGATCTCCACGGCTACACCACGAGTTCAAGGCCCTCGGTTAACGTGACAGAGAGTCACTGACTATCTGTTAGGTCTCCGGAGGAGAATGACACACATAATGACAGAAGCATCTGATAACTTAAAAGCAGGTCAGGCTCTGGTGAAGAATTGGCATGACCAGAAGGCCAACATGGTTGAGTTTACTCAAGACCAGCAAGTTTTAGTTATGGTACCTGCAAGGCAGCAGGCCTTTCAGGACAAATGGATAGGACCCTTCAAGGTTGTGGGAAAACTTGGAGAGGTTAACCATCTGGTGGACTTAGGCAATCCTAAGGATGCCCCCAGGGTCTTTCACAGCAAGACCACACCAAGACCAGAAGTGGGAGATTTGTTTCTAGCTTCAGCTCAAGAGGAGGAAGAGAGTGGACTTCTACATGATCTCAAGGGACAACCTTTAGATGAGAAAATAGAAGGAGTTAATCTCTCTTCTAATCTTACACTGGACCAACAGGAGGAGTGTAAGTTTCTGTTAAATCAGTCTGCCTCCCTGTTTTCACTATCACCAGGCTTAACCCCTTGGGGCCAGCATGATATTCTCACTGGTGACTGTTTACCTGTTAAAAACAGTGGTTACAGGATGTCAGATCATGTCAGAACCCACTTAAAGGAAGAGGTCAACAAGATGCTTGATCTTGGGGTAATAGAACCCTCTATCAGTCCATGGTCTAGTCCAGTTGTACTAGTGCCAAAGGCAGGATTCAATGAGTTGATATTCTGTGTGGACCATAGAGCTCTAAATGCAGTCACTAAGACTGATGCCCATCCTTTACCTAGGACAGATGAGTTGATGGACAAACTTGGTTCAGCCAAGTACCTCAGAAAATTTGACCTAACGTCAGGCTATTGGCAAATAGCTCTGACAGACCATGCCAAGGAGAAAACTGCATTTTCAACAACAGGCCTCTACCAGTTTAAGGTGATGCCTTTTGGATTAAAGAATGCACCTGCAACATTCCAAAGGATGGTTAATCAAGTTCTGAATGGGATGGAGGACTTCTGCATGGCATACTTGGATGACGTTACAATGTTCAGCCGTATTTGGAAAGAACATGTTGACCACTTAGGATATGTTTTGCAGGCTCTTGAGCAGGCCCATCTGAGCATTAAGGCAAGTAAATGTCAAAAGGATCAGAGCAAAGTGTTTTACCTTGGACATGAGGTAGGAGGAGGTGAAATAAGGCCATTGCCTAGCAAAGTACAAGCTGTACAAGAATGGGCCACCCCTACTACTCAAACCCAAGTGAGAGCCTTCTTAGGTCTCACTGGATATTATAGGAACTTCATAGAGAATTATGGGTCCATAGCTTCTCCCTTGAATGTAGTCTCCTCACCCAGATTTCCTAAAAAGGTCAGGTGGAAAGAGGAATGCAAAAAGGTATTTGAAGGACTTAAGAAAGCCCTTTGTCAAGCGCCGGTTTTAAGAGCTCCTGACTACAGCCAAACCTTCATTGTGCAAACAGATGCTTCCAATACAGGTATAGGTGCAGTTCTGAGTCAGCTGGATGAGAAAGGTAGGGAGCACCCCATCTGCTTCATCAGCAGAAAGCTGAAAGAACCAGAAAAAAGGTGGGCAACCATTAAAAGAGAATGTTTTGTTATTGTGTGGTCACTGAAGAAGTTTAGATCCTACTATGGATCTACCTTTGTGATTCAGACTAACCACCAACCCTTGAGATGGATAATGCAGATGAAGGGGGATTTTACCATTGAACACAGGTCAGGGTGTAATCACCAAAATGCGGATGGTCTCTTGAGAATGTTTGACCGACTGTAGAAAGGAGATTCATCCAAGAGTGGATTAAATCCTTTCGTTCCTTAGTCTGGGGTGGGGGGAGTGTTAGGGAGAATTCTCAAAAATGTGCTAATTCCCTTCACCTTAGAGACTCCCAGCAACTTTGCTGGATTTTGAGGACTTGATTTTTTTACCTAGAAAGAGTGTGAGCCTTGATTATGAAGTTTTAAGATAACTCCATTGACATCTTTTCATGTGTGTTACACAGCACCCTCAGTGCAGTGACACAGGGATGTCTTTCTAGACTTCCCAAAGGTTTAAATACCTTCTGTGGGATAAACTACTGTTTCCCAGAGAATGTAAGGTTAAATTGACTTTAGTAGTCTTTTTAAATTCCTAGACCCAGCACACACTATCTTCCTACAGAGTGCTGGAGGGGCTACCTAGTGTCCCCTGTTTCTAGAAATTCACGTAGCAGTCAAATGCTACCTTTTCTATCAAAATGGCTGGTGGCAGCGGTTTGACAACAAACTACCATGATTTTTCCCGACCGCGAACACGGGTAGCTAAAAATCGCGGGAACCATGTTTTTCAAGATGGCGCCTTAAACCCCTTTGTTTAAACAGGTTCCTCTATTTTTTTTTCGCCATTTCTCTTTGGAGAGGTCCTTCTACTGTTTGTCTCTGTGTGCCAAACTAGGTTTGGTCCCTTTGTTTATATGCCTTTGGCTGGCTTCAGGACTAAAGACCGCCTCTGCCATCTGAGTGTCTGGGGTGGGCAGAAAATGAGGAAGGTGCCCGAAACTCCCTGTGCTTAGTCTCCTAGGATACCCAAATGCTCTCTGGCTGAATGTCTGGCAAGGACAGACACCCTGCTGGGTGAGTGGCAGCTAGGCTGGAATTAATGGGAGAAAACTGTTTAAAAGGCGAGTCTCTTGGACTGGAAAGCAGAGTCAACCACTGGAACGAAATAACCGAAGATGAGCTGGAAGAGGACGGCTGCTGGAACTCCTGGACCGTTGGTTTACTTGGTGAAACCCTGCTGCAGGTCCAAATTGCCAAGTTCATCTCGACAGAGAAGCCTCTTCAAGGAAAACTTCTGCCTTTGAGTTGGTTGGACCAATCAACTCGTAAGCCATCTGGATAACATTCTCGAAGCTTGTTAGGATTAATCATGGGGAAGGACACCAGCTTGTGTGCTTGAATTACAGCTACTCGAACTGAAGTGACTCCATTTTGTCCACGTTTTCCAACGATCCCGTGCAGTGCAGGTGTCCCCTGACGTCCTCCCTCTTGTCCCTACAACTGAGGCTCAGGAACAGTGATATCTGCAGGAACTGCCAGGAACAAACGTTTTCAGCTGCATCTTTTGCTTCATATTAAGGTACTGTGCCAACCCGATTAAGAGAACGCCTCTCTCGCGGTGAAAGTTTGTGGAACTTTCCCAACTTGCAGGCCTAATCAGCTTGTTACCCAACATATGATTCCTTTTTCGTACAACCTCCTTCTGAGAACTTTTGCAAGGACTTTACCGTTTACTTCAAGAACTGCTCTTTCCTATCCAAGACACTAGTCCATTGGCTTTGGCCTAGGCCTATTGAACTGAATCGAGTCCTCTAGTGAACTAAAACTATTTGCACTGCCTAAGAAAGTATTTGTGATCTATTCTGCTAACTGGTGCCTTTTTAATTCCATTGAAAGTTACTGAACAGCCATTTTGGTCCTATTTCAGGGGAGCCTAATTTGTTCAGAAACTCATTGGTTTGATATTGAAGTGTGTTTGTGTATAATATCAAGTTGCCTCCTTCAGGTGAATGTTCTCTAAATGATTGTGTAATAAAGTAATGAGTGTTAGAACAAGAAACATTTAGTGTAAGTGTCTACTTGAACCACTGTGAATGTAAGACCTCTGTGTAACCTCTTGTACTGCTCACATTCCCTCTTGGGAAAAGTGTGGCTGCTCAGCTCGCTGCCACAAAACTGTGTACTACAGACTTATACCAAAGTATGGTTTTGCTTACACCTGTAGTCCTAATTGTATGTGGTGGTCCCAGAGGGTACTGCATGCAATTCTGCCAAACACAGACAAACAGTCAGAGATGAGAGAAGGAGAAGAGGTGGCAGAGGGGAACCTGAAACCGAGCTGAATGTCATCCACATAGCACTGAAAGGTAGAGCAGAGAGCGGCAATGAGGTGGGCAAAAGTGGCAGGTATTGGCTGAACAGCCAGGGAGCGAGGTTAGACACCTGGGGAACACCACAGATGGAGAATGAGCTAGCGGAAGCTATAGGGTTGATCAGAGAGGAACGGGGTCAGCCAGGCCAGGGCCTGATTGGTGATACCCAGGTCATCATGGAGATGATTAAGCAGGATGGCATGGTTGACTGTGTCAAAGGCAGAAGAGTGATCGAGTAAGATGAGGACAGAGGGGTGATTAGAATCAAAGTTAGAGAGCAGGTCTTCACGGATGTTCAGGCAAGCAGTTTCCATGCTTCTGGCTGCTCTGAAGACAGACTGATGGTCATGGAGACAACCAACAGATTCAGTGTGAAGATTAAACTGGGAGATGGCCAGCTTTTCCAGGAGTTTGCCCAGGAAAGGAGTGATGGAGATCGAGCGATAGTTAGCCAGGCAGGAGAGGTCGGCTGAGGGTTTCTTGTCGAGAGGGTGCACAAGAGAGTGCTTCAGGGGGGAAGGAAAGGCTCCAGTGGTGAAGGAGTGTTTGCAGAAGTAAGCCAGGTCAGGAGCAAGGGTGTCAATGTGGTCCTTGATGGTTTTGGAAGAAAAGGGAAGAACCTGTTTTGACAAGAATTTCATAGAATGTCCTTCTCTGGAAACCTCATCAGGGAAGACAACCCTGTTTAGCAGGGGTAAGGGCACAGTCTTAAGTTGCTTGTCCCTCCTGTCTCACCCAGGTGAGGCACAGGCAGAATTTGCATGTCGCAATTGTCTTGTAGAGGCACACTCTCAATTTGTACACCTTACCTGTCCTGCGGTGCTTGTCGCACACACTCTCAATTTTATGTCTCCACTGTCGTGCAGGGTTGAGTACACACACTCAATTTGTACATCTCTTCTGTCCTGCTGTACACATTGAGTTAAGGAGAGATTTTGCAAGACCAAGTATTGTGAGTGACTGGGATGAGGAGGAAAGATGGAGGGATAAGGGTAATGAGGGACTGGGCTGAGGATCATAGTTGCAGGGGTAAGGGTCATGTGAGACTGGGACAACATGGGTAGTTGCAGTGGTCAGAGAGAAAGAGAGTTAGAGAGTGAGAAACAGAGAGAGAGAGAGAGATAAAAAGAAAGAGGGAGTGTGAGAGAGGGAGAGAGAAGGATTGGTTTATGATATTCTGGCAATTGATGGCATATTTATATATGATTTATTATTTATTGAGGGAACAATGCACTTTGCACATAAATACTTAAAAACAAACAGATTGGGAAGCAGGGCTATCCTGCTTCAAGTGACATACATTAGAGGGCAATATGAAATACAGAAGGGAAAATGTAAGGCAGATACCTGAGACACAGATATGTACAGGGTCCTAGTGTGATCAATTAACATCTGCCAAGATGAGTAAAGTCTAATTCACTGTTAGGAAGGATTTCTCTTGTAGTCAACTTTCCCCCCATACTCTATGGACCCTCAAGCTTTGTGCTTATGTTTTTGACCCAGTCCTGATATTTTTGCAGAGTAGTGAAGAATACAGCTTTACTTCCCTGGCATTTTTCTCATTTGTTATGGGGAAACCGATTGGTCTTTTAGACTGTCAGTACTGGGAAACTATGTTTCCCTTTAGTATTTTTACCTTTTTTATGTTTAATATCTGCATGCAAACTTATAAATAATGCCCTTATTTTCAGGAAAAATTCTTGAAAGGCTTGTAACAAATCCTGATCAGATCAATTTATTTTCATTTAAATTTGTATTATCCTCAGTTGCAGCCATTAGTACAATATCATGGAGTAGTGCATTGGGCACCAAGAAGGGATGCGCTCTAAAAGCCCACAATGAGGGCATAAGCCTCTGGCCTTTTCTGTCCCAGCTCTAAGAAATAGCACTTGAAAGCCCCAGTCTCAAGACCCTCAGCATTCCAAGATACCAGCCAGTCCGAGACTAACATCATAAAACTGTTAGACCCCCCCAATCAATCAGAAAATATCTGAAAAACAAGGATCATTTGCCTTTACCATAGGTTGCATGACTTGTGCTGCAAGGTGCCGGGAGCTGATAAAACAACATAGCTAAAAAGAGGGTGCAGAACTTTGGGTGGGTGCCAACGTGTCTGGAATCAAGCTGTAGTTTGGTAGAAGTGATGGCCTCGAAAGTATCCACTTAGCCCATGTCTGCAGTAGCAGGTGCACATCAGGTTACAGTTAAATTTTGAATTGTTTTTCTTCACATAATTGCCAATTAGTTGCAGCTTTCTGCATGTTGATGTGCAAGGAGTGCCCGCATGGAAGAAGATGGACGGACAGAGCTGGGACCAATGGCCTGGCATACCTTATAGACTAGGTAGCCTATATATAGGGTCTCGACCAACCAGCCATGAAGTTTTGTACATTATGTGATATAGGTCACTGATGACGCTGCATGCCTTCATAAAGTGTTGTTGGTACTGATTTTGCCAACACTTTCGGTGGCAGCAGATTTCTTTGCTGGAGCATATCTATTTTTGTGGAAATAAAACTTTGATTTCCTTGCGAGAGGTGTGCTTGGCCTTTTTCCCTAATGGGTTGTATGTTATCAGGTGTGAGTGTTGAGGTGCTTCTCTACAGTGTCCCCAACATTTTAGTCCAGTAACAATCTATGTCCCAGGACCATTGAACACCTAAAGTAATAGGATTTGTGCCTCCATAGGCTCAGTTGGTAATTCCAATATGCCCAAATTAGCACCAGTGCAAACCTTTCAGGAGGAAATATCTGAGAATGGACAAGTGCCTATTTTTCTTTCAGTTATACATTTGTATTTTGTTAAGTAAACACAATAGACTATAGTAACCAAACAAGTAATCGCTAGAACAGCATCCAAGCAAAAAGGTGAAGGTTAATAGAATCGTGGGCACATGCATTGTAGGCATGGCATACGTTAAAGGCCATAAGCAGACAGCCATAACCTTCTCTCGATGGCAGAGGTGGTGTGGGGGTGGGCAAGGAAAAAGACATGTGAGGGGGAGGAGGAATGTATATCAGTAAAGGGTTGTGACAGAACCTGTCCAAAGCAAGGATTAGAGAGCGATTGTAGCAGGAGAAATGTGCTGAATCCTGAGCAGTGGTTCACACTGGGTTCAACTGTATGCTGTCTACTGATTAAGCCATGTATTTCCGGGACTGCCTGGAATGTTTCTATCTCCGCCCATCTTCTGTAAATGGTCTGTTTATCGTCTACAGGGTCACTCGGTTTGGATGTACTCCTCAGTGCTCAGGCCCGTGGTTGTTTTTCAGGCACAGAGGATGATTTTTGCACGAATATTGCTCTTAAAGAAGTCCTACAAAGCTGGAATGAACTGGTATGCCATTCCTTGTTTGAAGTGCCAATTCAATCAGGTATTGATAAGAGCAGGACCTCGGTATCACACCATTAATCTAACATAACGTCTTTAGAAATCTGCAATCCTACTCCGGTTATGAATCAAAATTGTCCTCCCAAAGTCCAGTTCCTGGTTTAAGGTTAAAGTGACCACTGATGATAATACATTCAACCCGTCCATTTAAAAAGTAGTCAGATACAATATATTTCAATATTTCTGAAGTCTGCCATGCGTCTAAGAAAGTTAAAACACCAGAGTTTGTTCTTGATGATGAGTTGAGCATGAGACCACATGTTTCCTATATTCGATCCTCCTGTGGTCTCATCTCCAAGTTACTTAATTACATCCTCCCATTCCTCACTATCAAGAACTGCACACTGCTGACCTCTGCACTAATAAACTCTAGACTGGACAATTGCAACAGTCTTCTAGCTGGAACAACGTGCTTGAACATTCAAGCACTCCAGGTTGCACAGAATAGCGCAGTCTGAGCTATTCATGGCATGTCTAAATGCGCTCATGTGTCCGATGCACGTAGGACATTACACCGGCTGCCTGTCCAGCATAGGATCACGCACAATATCCTGGCATTGTCATTCAAATGTCGTACCAATGCCTGTCCCACATACCTAATGGATTGAGTGAAGACACACACATCAAGGGGACAGCTCCGCTCTTCTGCCTTCCCCACCTTTGCCCACCCGATATACAAGCTGGTGCATTTTGGAAACCCAAGAAGAGTCAGGAGCAGGCCTCAAGTCGAGAGTACACGTGGGGGGACGGAGTCCACCCATTTTTTTCGGAGGGTGGACTCAGTCCCCTCTAGCTAAAATGAGAAAAATTGAATGTCCCCTTTGAATTTGTGAATTAAAGCCGAGCTCGGGGGTCGAAACCCAGTTATCAGGTTTTCAAGGCCAGACACTCAACCACTGCACTATATAACCTGATGAACAATAACAAACAACTAAAGGCAAAATGTCTCATTTCGATACAGCAAGTCCCAGGAAAAGCATTTGTATTGGTTCTTGGCGTTTAAAACATGCACACCTTTTTAGCGTTTTCAAAAACACTATTAGAATAAAATATCCGCTCTTGGTTTTATGTGTGTGTTGAGTTTCTGAAAAGCAAATGCCATTTATCCTGTGCTCTTCCAGCCAGCCAAACAAAACTTCCTCAGAGCCCTACTTCAGTATTAATATCAATGGAGAAATCAATGTAAGTGAATGATATTGAAGAACTGTAGGGGGTAGGGGTTCTCGACGCAGACATACTATTCAAAATTGAGAAGCAAATTAACATTTCACAAGGAACTTGCATTGAGCTTTCTAAAAGGCCAGTGAAACTATGCTGCAAGGCTCACCAACATCCTCAGCCACGCTGCTCCCCGCTTCTTAGCTAAAAAAGCGATGTCGGTCCAGGTGTATGTCCAGGTCCAATTTGAGGGGTGCAGGTGGCAAGCCCATTCCAACCTCAAGTAGTCAGCCACCAAAGAGTTGCAACAAACGAGATCAAGGAGGTCAACAGAGGGAAAGGTAACTGGAGGGACCTATACCAACCAAAGCACCAACACAGCAGGTGATCAGTATAAAGCTCAATAGTAGATAGATAGATAGATAGATAGATAGATAGATAGATAGATAGATAGATAGATAGATAGATAGATAGATATTACATCAGGACCTAGCCAACTGCTCAATGGATTATATACCCCCACCACAGATGTAGGGTGGGTTAAAACCACAATGCCACACTGTCACTTCCCCAAGCCCACAGAAGCAAGTTAATCTGCAATTAGAATTGCCAAACTACCCAAAATTCAAGTTGATATACAACTGATGGCTGGTGGTGGAGGAATCGCTCAAGGACAAGTACAGCAGCCGGCAGGGAGCCTTCACTTCTAAAGTGCCCTGGGTACCTCAACACTAATTCAGGGACTGAATCCAGCAGTAACACTTTCCTGGCCTTAAAGAACCTGCACCACTCATAATGAACCTCTCCTTACCTCCATAGTGCCATGTTCTCCAAGCACCTTCAAGGAACTCTGATCTAGTGCCTGAAACCAACTAGAACTGCATACAGTGTACAGCTTGCAGTGATGATGTTCAACATTCAGAGAAACTGCTTCGCACTGGGATTTAAGGGAGAGAGAGTAGGGACTCACCCCAAGGGTCAAGCAGCACATCTGCCTACATCACACGCGTTTCACAATGTAAAGAGACTGCCACTGAGTCAGAACTAATATAAAAATGCATGCTTGCATGATTTACAACAAACTGTGCGTAGCAACGTATGAAACGGATTAAACCATCACATTGATATATGTGCACAATTGTACAGTTGATGGATAAATCAATTAGACTCATTGAAACACGAAAAAGTGTCATTTGATCAACAATAAATGCATGTACCACCTAAAGATAATATCATTAATTGCAAATCAATGTACCAATTAGTTCATCTAAAAGAAAAGTGATCTATTTGATAGTCTTTACCTTTATTAGAAACATGCCCTTCTCCTGTGATACCCTATTCATATATCATTTAGTAACCAGGTGGTTTAAGTGGTTATATTGAGCAGCACAATCCCTATTTAGTGATTAGCAACATCACCATACAATGGGCTTCAATAAAGTTTGGTGGTAATTTGGTGTTAAATCTGCTGAAATAACACCAAGCTTGTTTATGGGTACCACCACTCGGTTATGTGAGTTTACCACAGGATTGCAAGTGGTGATAGGGCTGTGTCAATCCCCATCGTTGGAGTACATATGACTCCATGGGGATTTGGCAGAATTACCATGATCAGTAGTTCTTCTGCTGAATATTTACTTTAAAATGGTGGATTTACCTCCAGCATGATGCCGGAGGAAAATCTCCATTTCAATACAAAATTGTAGATCAGCATTGTGGTAAAAACACCAGTAATTCTGTTACTGTCAAAAAAAGTGCTTGTAGGAGAATTATCACCCACTGTTTCCTGCACTGTCAAACTTGTAATGAGGTTATCTTAAAACCGTGTGCTATTAATACTAATGTTTCTTCTTCCTCCAATGAGATCTTCAGGATACCTCCAAGAATCAATCTTCAAATATTTTCATTCTGCTCAGCATACAACATAGAGAAGGTAATCTATCATAAAATTCCGGCAATGTGTGCTATAGGCAGAGCGGGAAAACTCCCTTCTGGTATAGAGTATGCTGATAGCAAATGTTACGTTCTTCTAGGTTATTACATAAGAAAGGCTGGCTTCTTCGCTGCAGGCTAGATTTCTGCTGCTAGAACATTCATAATGTCAGTTGAGGCTTAACAATAAGATGCGTCGAATAATACGTGTCATAATAAAAGCAAGAGAAAAACATGGGAAGGAAAGGCGTGATCGTCAGGAAAACAGCAACGGAGTTGTGTGTCAGTAACACGGCTGAGAGCGGATATAGACACAAGGCAAGGATAAGCCTCTGCAACTGACGCGGACAGGCAAGAAGTAATTAGTCACGCCATATATTTTCACTTACCATCCCCAGAATATCCATGTTTGAATTCTGAGGGGATGGAGGTGTTCGCCCAATCGAGAACTGCAGATTTTTTTACGGAGAAATGCTGATAGGTTAATAACCAGGTCCTGAAGAAGATGACACCAATACTATCAGTCATTGAAACCCGTTGACCCATTGAGATTATGATGATATCCTTGAAGTTGCGTTAGGATACAGTTGTTACATTTTGCATACACCTGTTTTCTCCCTCTATCCCTTTTCGATAGGTGGTGCACGACCGGCAACCTAGGGAAAGCCTCTCCTGACAGGGTCAGCGTGTGCTTCTTATTGAGAGACAGATTGAGTGGTCTTGATGCATTTTCTTGCACGATAATGACATTGTATGTTTAAGATAGTGCTTCACAGTCCGTTTTGTTGTGTTAAAAAACTACTGCTTTTTAGTTGGCCACCCTGTTTGTTGTGCATTCTATTAAAGTAGGCCATTATCTGTCTTTATTTTACTGCGTTGTTAAATATGTAATATCTCTTTTTTTGTGAAAACAAAAGGTTTCATTTCCATAATATTTCTACCTACGCTTAAAGTATTTCAAGGTATTTAAATAAATAGAAGTGTTACCTAATGCAAAGATGTGACAAAGCCGATCAATCTAACTTTCAAATGCACACATGACAGAATAATGACATATCGGTTTCCTTGGGAAGAAGATGATTGCCCCGTTAATTTGGCTGGGGAGGGAACAATACAATGTTTTAGGAAGTCACACGAATGACAATCTTTCCTTTGTTGGCCGAGACTAATTTCCCGGAGGAAAAAAGGGGGCGCTATACTAGCTTGCATTAATGACAACAGATGCTCAGCTTACAAAAAGTACAGACTCGACCTGGCACGAATCCTGTTATGAAAGAGAAAGTTATGACTAGTTAGATTGATCGCATTCCAGCTGAGATAATGGGATGGCGACTTGCATGCTATAAATCAATCAAGGATTTCTGGTGATTAATACATTGCGGATAGAAAAAGAGGCTTGAATGGTTGCAGAGATCATCAGTGCACTAAGATTGATTTACAACCACAGTTATTAATCTTGTCCCGACCATTATTTATTTTTATGTGAGGAAAGTACAGACCTTAAGTTTTGAAAATGAGTGAAACGGCCGAGTGCAGAATGTGTTTAAGCTGTTCTGCCAGAAAGTGTTGTTTCCACGTATAACAGAGTTTCAAGCATTCCCGTTAACACACTGGCCCTCATTACGACCCTTGCGGAAAGCGACTGACCGGACCGCCACAGCGTAAATAGCGTTTCCGCCATAGCACGAAGGAGCAAAGTGCGGCCCATTCCGACCCATCGAGCACGAGCACCACGGCATGGCGGAAGTGCAAAGTCCGCGATGGCGGAAATGACCCCAAAACGGCCCACACCGCTGCCGTACGGCGCCCCAGGTGCAATACCGCCACCCCTCTTAGCGGTCACCGCAGTGTGCGCCTACCGGAAAGTACGGTGGCCTGAAATATACGGAAACGGAAGTCAAAACACGGGGCCGGAACGGGAAACATCCCGGCGTACACCCATAAATACACTAAAACCACACAACCACTAAAAACACTACCCTGAGACACACCCCACCCCGTCAACCACCCTAGCGAAACCAAGAAAAATGGGAAAAGTAGCGAAGAAAGCGTGCGACCGCAAGCGGCAGGTCCACTTCTCCCGCGAGGAACTCACCGTGCTAACAGAGACCCTCCAGGAGAATGCTGCCGTCGTCTTCAGCACGCAAATGACCAGGACGGCACTTGCAAACAAGAAGGCCATATGGGCTCTGGTGGCACAGCGTGTAAGTGCGGTGGGGACCGCACCCCGCACCCCACAGCAATGCCGCAAGCGATGGGACGACCTGCGGATACGCGTCCGCAGCATACTCTCTGCCAACCGCAACATTGCCACAGCCACCGGGGGAGGTCCTGATTCACCCATCAAGTTGACCCCCTGGGAAGAAATCTGTGCCTCCACCATCGGAATGGAGAGCATTGAGGGAGTCGGAGGGATGGAGAAAGGAGTGCAGACAACCGAAGATTCAGGTAGGTGGGCCAGATATAACAAGCCACACAGTCCATCCATGTGAAGCGCCATGCGTCCACATAGTGCAACAGAAACACATGTCCAGGAGAACGTCCACACACATCGGCCTGATAGCGCACGTTAAAACCCACAATACATACATAAATAATTAAAAACCCCTAATACACGCACTACACGTGCAGCAGGCACACCCAAACTGCAGGCTGCCAAACAACTGCACCCTCACTCCACACACAAATCATAGCACCTCCAAGGCCCCGACCCAAATCACCCTCAGGTACCACCCCAAAGCATGTGATACAATGCCATTCCAATTCCCACAGACCCATCAATAACCCTCGCCCTCCTTTACTCCACCACAGGGTCCGATCCAAACGACGAGCCACAGGACACCCCTACCAGCACACCTGCAAAGAGGGCCAAGACCAACGGCCAGAGACCCTCCACCTCAGCTGCACGCATCAAGACACGGCAGCAGCACAAATCAGGTGGCAGCACAGAGGAGGGAACATCAACAGGCACCCCAGCAGCCAGCATGGCCACAACACCACCACCACAGGTCCCCCCAATGGATGCCACAGAAGGCACTGCCTCTGGTGGCAGCAGCACCATAGGTGACACCCCATTGATGGCAGCATGCTCGGACACAGAAGACGGGGATGTCGAGGTCAGATCCATCCATGACCTGTCCCAATCCCCCTGTCTGTCCCATCCCGTACAACATGAGGATACCACGCAGGTGCAGCCACAAGACGACGACTGGCCATCCCCCACAAGCCCTGTGGCAAGGCAACTTGAGGACAACAGCCCCTCTGTGACACCCCCGCAAATGGGCATGGCCCAGCAGAGGCAACAGTCCCTCGACAAGTTAATCGTCCAACAGCAGCAAATGGCCACACTCCTCAAGGACCATGCCGATGAATGTGGGGGCACCAAGGCAGACATAGAAACATCAACAGAGACACTTAGGGCAGAAATGGAGAGAGGTACAGAGACGCTAAGGGCACAAATTGAGAGTAGCACCGAGAGCCTGAGAGTCCAAATGGAGAGAAGCACCGAGAGCCTGAGGGGGGAACTGCATGCGACGTCCAAAGACGTATGTGCCGAACTTGCCGCAGTGCGCCGTGTGCTCACTGAGCTCTCGCAAACCCTTAGGGACATGCATGGACGTGAGCAGGCAGACACATCATCCGTTGCAAGTTCCGTCCAGGGCAGCCCCCAACGTAGATCAGGGAGGAACCTGCGCTCCACAGGCAGGGGTGCCCCTGATACCCGCAGAGGGGGCTTGCAATAGCGACAGGCCACTGACAATGAGCATCTTTGGACACTGGTGTTCGGGTGGGAGGTAGGAGGGTGGAGGGGGTGTGTTGGGCTCACTTGGGTGGCGGGTCGATAGGGTGTTCAACATGATATCACATATGCCATAAAAAGTGCACGATCACCCAATGAGATGTGTGGACATTGATCTTTGTGTACTAGGCCATCATAGGCGTACAGTCCATATTGTGCATGTCCCAGACACACGCAGTGCCACGAGTCCCGTGTCCATGTATCAGCCACCAGGCGTGAGTGCTAGAAGCATACATCAATGAGATGCTGACGGATGTCACGGCCCTCCGGTGCCTCGCAGACTCCTTGAGGTGCTGCCACATCCCCACCCTCATCATGACCATCATCCGGTGCTTGCAGTTCAGCGTCAGGGGGCATGGGCACATTTCTACGTACGCACATGTTGTGGAGCATGACACATGCCATGACCATCTTTGCAACCTTCTCATGGCGGTACAGGAGTGCCCCGCCAGACCTGCTGAGGCAGCGGAAACGAATCTTCAGTAGGCCGAATGCCTGTTCTATGACTACACGGGTACGTGAGTGGGCATGGTTGTAGTCCTCCTCATGCTGGTCCCGTGGGTTCCGGACTGGTGTGAGGAGCCATCTCTTCAGTGGATATCCAGCATCACCTGTATGTGGACGATAAACGTAGGATGTGGAATGCCATTGATACGTACGCACACCCCCCCCCCTTCCTGCCAGTACATTGCCAAATCACATACCCCACATCATCATGCATGCAATGAGACTCACCGAGTAGCCAGGATCTGTTCCCTGCGTGTCGCTCCATGTAGCGTGGTATGGTAGAGTTCCTCAAGACCATGGAATCATGGGTTGATCCAGGGAATCGGGCACAACAATGCGTAATGATCCTGTTGGAGTCACACACCATTTGTACATTCAGGGAATGAAATTGTTTTCGGTTGCGGTACTGGGCCTCCATGGCATGTGGGACGACCAATTCAACATGGGTGCAGTCGATGGCACCAATGCAACCCGGTATGCCGGCAAGTGCATGGAATCCCACTTTTGTGTTGGTTATTTCCTGCTCCGAGCGTGGTAGAGAGATGTAGTCGTCTGCGTGCTGCAGGAGGGCATCGAGCACTTGGAATAGTGTGCGTGAGAACAGTGGCTGAGAAATGCCATGCAACTGTCCGACTGTGTGCTGGTAGGTGCCAGTGGCCAGGAAGTGGAGTACAGACACCACCTTCAGTAGGGGTGGGATGGCGGTTGGGCTCTCTATCATGCTGACTAGGTCAGCCTGTGTCATGTCCACAATGGCGGCTATGGTGTCCCGGTCCAGACGGTAGAGGGTGTGGATCTGCTCATCAGTGAGGTTGAACGGATGTGCTCGGAGGCGTGGGATTGCGGGCTGCCTGCGTGGTGGTAGTGGCTGTGCTGCTGGGCCTTGCTGGCCCTGCCTTGGCCTCCTCCTCCTCCTGCGTCTCCTCCGTGCGGCTGGTTGTAGTTGTTGTTCGTCTTCTTCTTGGAGTCGGAGCACTTGCAGTGCTATCAGGTCCCCCAGGGCCAACATCGCGAGTCCTGCCGGTAGCATTTCGCTGTGGTTGTGGGAGGAGACTGGCTGTGCAATTTATGTGTTTCCAGCCTGTATGGCCTCCACCTGTGGTGATTGATTCCACCTGTGCAAACTGCTCTCCCCTTTGGCCGAGCATGTCCCGCGCACAACGCTGCAAATCGGGTAATTCTATCTTGCTATTGCATTCATGTATTTGTACCCGATGTCCGTGTAAGATTGGTTGATATGTTCATTCTGCTGTGGTCCCATTGTTTCCCATACTGTCTGTGCAGTCGCGAACAGACTTGTGAAGGGTCAGTGGAACGTAGTGCTCGAGTAACGGTGGGCCCTCATGCATCACTGTACTGAGTTGCAACGAAGGGCGTGGCTTCCCATTCGTGGGTGAAGGCAGTTGCCATTTTCACGCACAGCTGCACTCGATGGAATAATTAGTGATTTCAAACGGCCACAGATGCCTTCTCGACGTGATGTTGCAAATGAGGAATTCGAAGGGCGGCGCTTTCGGTTTCCGGCTAGCGGCGAGGAGATGCCCACAGGTCTGTCTGCAAATATAACGTTCTATTGTTCTGTGTCCTTGAGACAGGGCCCATGGCGAGGGAGCAATGATTGATATGAATAGTTTGGGATACGTGGGCGATGAGGCCGGGCATTCCCAAATACATGTTACTTCACAACACTGGATTCACGGGCTGGGGCACTGTGGATTTAGCAGGCTGCATTAGGCACAGACTCAATGGATGTTTCTAATGTCATGTGAGTAATTATTCAGGCGTTTTGATTCCGGGATGAGGGTATGATGAATGGATGCATGGTCAGGTGATTTGATGCAGAGTTTGCCTTGTACAGGGCTTCTTGGGGTCTATCCGGCTCCCCTACGCTATGTGATGCAGGCCTGCCATAGTGGGCCCATCGTCTATCTGGCCTTGTTGAGCCCTCCCTGTCTCGACGCGCACTCAGCCACTTGTGTCCATGCACGTTAACATTCCCATCTGATGGATTCTGTTATGGCAGACGCATGCACAGGTACACTCGTTCGTGATGGTGTTTACACCTAGGTATAGATGGTTATGATTCGCAAGTGGCTTTGGGGTGGTGATAATCCTTTGGAGTGGGCTAGCATGCATATGGGTGTGGATTTCGTGTGCTCATTGAAGTGAGTTGTTCGTATGTAGTTCTGATGGCCATTCTGTTCTTGTCCTTTTCTTTTGGTTGACAGGTATCTCCTACCCTTTTGCCACTGCCATCTGTATGCCACTCCTGCTGATGGATTTTACTCCCGACACCTGCTGCTTCGTGTTAATCGGTGGAGCAGCATTACGATCTTATGGGAAGATCGCCAGTGGCCCACATGCCCTTACGCAGTACTGGTGGCTCGGAGCAACATTTCGGCCTTTCAGCTGGACTAGTGCCTCCACATTGGGACGGCCCTGCGGTTGTGTGCGCTTCCATGTAGCCTTTTCGTACGTGGTTGTGGCTCTGTGTACCATGATGGGACAGGGCGTCACACAAGTGGTGGCTGGTCATGTCTTGCGCATGCAGCCCACAATGGTGAAATGTGTTTTGGAGTTCGTGGCCTGATGGCTGTATGGGCTTGGTGATTTAGTTGTGCATTAAATTTCTGATCTGATTTGGGCCGTGTAGCGTTTTTCTTTGCAAGTGATGTGGCATGTGCCTATTTGTGGGGCGATGTATTGTGAGGAGATCTGCATTGGGTTCCTGCTTCGGGGTTGAGTAGCGTGGTACTGTACTGGGCGCGTTTGCCTACTGAGCCCGTGAGGTCAGGGATGGGGGCTGCCAATGTGCCAGTTTGAATGTTGTCATGCTCAGGGGCGGGGGATTGGGTTTTGTGTAACAGATGGCGGTCAGCCAGGTGGACTGGTGGAATGATGTGTTTTCGGAATGTTGCTGGGCACAGGTGCCTGTGTTTGCGTGCGTTTCTTGGTGGGGGACTGTGGTCATGTCCATTGGGATGGCTTCTGTATTCGTGCCATCTGTGCCCTGCAGCTCCCATTGGCACCTCTTGTGTTGCTTTTGTTCGTTGGCATGCATGGGTGCTTTGTACTTTTCAATGGTTGCATTGTGACTTCTTTGCACGTACAGGGAATTGTACTTTGTGGCAGGGAGCGGTGTACAGGCACTCAGTGGGGCCGTTTACGGTTGATTCGCGATGCCGTACTTCTCGCCATGGCGGAATGGTCCATTCCGCCATGCCTGATGGCGTTAGGTACATGTCCGCTAGGGTCGGAATTGGCGTACCGTTGCATCATGGTGGTGTTTGCGGTTTGGCATGGCGCGCGCGCGCGCGCTTAGTGCAGTTAGCGTTGGCGTTCACTACGGTGTCGCTAATGGCTTCGTACTTTGCGGTGGCGGGTCATAGTCGCACCGAGCGCTATTCGATGGCGGTATTGCTTTTCCGCCATCGTTTTCCCCTTTCCGCCAGGGTCGTAATGAGGGCCACTGTGAGTTATCAACTTGGCTAAGTAAAATGCAAAAGAATATTGCGTAATGAAAGTGAAATATTTCCTTGCAATGCACTATCACCTTTTCAGTGCCAACCTGCAGCTGACTGAATGTGTTGCAGTTAAATCAAGGGTTGTGAAAATTCCCGTGCCCTTGGTATTTATTGTCACCATGAGCAAACGTTTGTCTGAAGACCTTTTATAGTGATTGTTATCAAATTGAGTATATTGAACTGGGATCAGTTTAACAACTATGGCAGTTCCAAACATATTTCAACAACCCCTTCAGTGAAATACCAATAACTCACTGTGATGGCAGCAGTCTTCAACCCATGGTGCCTGATTCACAACACCTTTTTTTGGCCCAATTATTGGGATTTGCCAGTGCACCCCTTTCACATGTTCCTAAAGGTTTTGCCCAATCCTTAAACGGGAAAGTATTGTTTCCCTCATAGATGCATGCATTTAATTCGGCCCACACACTTTGAGCAGATGCTAGGGGTGTTAATGAACATTAGTCCCCGGCCGGGAATCCCTCGCATGCACGTACGTGGCTGCGCTTGTTCCCGGTGGGGACGTGGCAGCCCCTTAGCCAATGAGGAGACTCGAAATGGGGCAATCCCCGCTCCGAGCCTCCCCAAGGCTGGAGGCTGCCTTCTTCTCCGCCCGGGGTCTCAGGTAGGATTTATTTTTTCCTCCTCCCCCTCCCCTGCAAACTATGCCCTCCCCACCCTCCCAACCCCACTTACCTTCTTTTTTCTTCTTTTTCTCTGGAACGAACGCGCTGGGAACACTTCTGTTCCCAGTGCCTCCACTCCCGATGACCGCCATGGAAAGGGAAAACGGACTACGTTTTCCCTTTCCCATCGGCCATTTTATTTTATGTATGTATTTTATTTTTTTCTGTTCCGAAATGCGAAACAGAATAAAAATGCTATTAGTATCCCAGTTTAACGGGCCAGGATAGTAATGGCGATAAGCCCCTCAAGGCAGGCCAATATCGCCCGCAGTAATGCCCCCGGTGCCTCGTTAAGGCCCTCAATATGCTCAGGCCTGTAGCTATGGGCTCAAGGGGCATTACCTGGGGCGGTATTGGCCCGCCGTCTCAGGGCTTATTGCAACATTATAAAATGCAACCTGAATTCACTAAAGGGATGTGTTTCCAAATGCTCAGAAATCATTGCCCTAGGCATGTTTGGAACAGGAATTAGGGCACCTACAGAACATGAATGGGTAATGTCTACAGATGCTTAAGTTTGCCCAATTGAATGATGATCATTCAGTGAGGTGTATCTAAAGATTGCACTATTACATAAAGTTATCACGGTTTGTTTGCGCTACTGCAAAGAAGTCTTCTATTGTACTCCTCCAACTCCAGGACTAACAGTTTTTACCAACATATTGTCATCTTGGATGGGATTGTCTTATCATTTTCCATCTGCAGGAAGAAAGGACCATTCCAGCTGAGAAATATATTTGACTGTTTTGTCTTATTATTCACCCTAATTGTTGAACAACATTAAAGCTTTCATTTTGGAGACATCTTCATAAAGCTGAAGACAGAGTTTCAAAGTTGAAGTATCATGTTCAGGACATCTTTACTAAGCCCATGTGAGCGAAGGGCGTGTGACTAGAAAGCAACTGCTGTTTTGCTGTGGCTGCATTTGTATCCATTCCCCTGCCTTACCTCGAGGATCTGAGGACCGCAGGAGACCGAAGGAGAACGAAGCGCCGTCGCGCTGAGAAGCCCCGCCCCCTCCTCTGTGGCCCGCCCAGGCAGGAAGTGTGCCTACATTAGAGCAACCCAGGCACCCTTGCGGCGCTAAGCCCATGTGAGCGAAGGGCGTGTGACTAGAAAGCAACTGCTGTTTTGCTGTGGCTGCATTTGTATCCATTCCCCTTCCTTACCTCGAGGATCTGAGGACCGCAGGAGACCGAAGGAGAACGAAGCGCCGTCGCGCTGAGAAGCCCCGCCCCCTCCTCTGTGGCCCGCCCAGGCAGGAAGTGTGCCTACATTAGAGCAACCCAGGCACCCTTGCGGCGCTAAGCCCATGTGAGCGAAGGGCGTGTGACTAGAAAGCAACTGCTGTTTTGCTGTGGCTGCATTTGTATCCATTCCCCTGCCTTACCTCGAGGATCTGAGGACCGCAGGAGACCGAAGGAGAACGAAGCGCCGTCGCGCTGAGAAGCCCCGCCCCCTCCTCTGTGGCCCGCCCAGGCAGGAAGTGTGCCTACATTAGAGCAACCCAGGCACCCTTGCGGCGCTAAGCCCATGTGAGCGAAGGGCGTGTGACTAGAAAGCAACTGCTGTTTTGCTGTTTGGCTGCTTGCTGCGGCCGCGGATACTGAGTTGTGGCGTACGGCCGAGCCTGAGGAAATCCGAGCTCCTCGTGCCCTACTAACCGGACCAAGTGTGCGTGGCCCGCTACTATTGGTGTCATGTCTTCGACTGCCGATAAAGGGAAAAGTGGTAGTGTCTCCATGAAAACTCGTGCCCAAAGAAAGCAGAGGCTGGAGTCGCCTGAAAATTGTTTACAGACTCCTGCTGAGCTGCAACAGTCACCAAGGCGCCTCCCAAGTGAAATCATGGACACAGCGACGCAAAGATCAAGCCACCAAGTAAGTGAAGATGGGTCCACTGTGTCCTATTCGTATGACTTTAATTATACCATGAGAATAGGGGCCCTAAGCCAGGAAAGAGTAGCGATCCTCCCTTCCCCCTCTCACACAATTATATCTGCAACGCCTGTCTGTCCTACTCAGGCAATGACGTCTGGATGTCACACAGAAAGCGTGCATAGAGACGACACGACAGCTGCTCCTTGTCCTGTTCCTGAGGCTCCGATCGAATCCTGTAAGGCCACGACCTCAGCGCCGACGGCAGAGTTAGATATGGGTGCTAATGCCGAGAGTGAAAGTGCAACGCAAACTGCTTTGCCCATGATTACGACCCCGCCATTGACAGGGACCACTCCTGGTCACAAGGAGCTCTCACCTCGACACACAGGAAGTAACCCCATTAGCCGGAGCCTTTGCAGCGCTGCGTGGCCAGTGCCCCTTCACCTGCTCTCAAACGAACTAGCAGTCCAGCCAGGCAATGTAGTCCTTGACAGCGCAAGCCCGAGCAAAAATGAAGCCACGAGCGGTGTTTCGCCTCGGCTGAGGTTCTACAGCGCCCTTGACAAATTGGTACCCTCTCCAATAAAACTGTATAGCGGGCTCTCTGAAGGCGAATTCCACGACCCCCCATCTACGATTATGGGCAGGGCGGAATCTGAGCATGGTGCGCGCCCAGAAGCCTGCAATACGCCGTTACATGGCGAAGGGGTGTGGTCCAATTTAAAGTGTTTGGATACCAAAACTGACTCACAACGCAGAAACTCACTGGATCTGGTTAACAAACTGCTAACAGACCTTAAACAAATCAATCAAGTGAGAAATAACACTTCGACCTCAAAAGATATAGCTAACGGAGGACATGAGCCTAGGACAGAGGCACATGACTCGTTATCCAGCGCACATGGTAGGGCGTTGAGCAACCTCGATAATCGCCAACACGTCCACCAAATTGGGCCGTCAAAAAGAAGAAGAGCCGATTCGAGCATTTCCCCGAGCTTCCAATGCTCACAGAGGAAGATTCCGAAACAAGGGGTTGCCGCTCTGGCCCAACCCTCGGCCAGGCTGAACGCCAAAATATGTCACGAAGCCGTAGGCTCACCGAAAGCCCATGACTGCTACGTATCCTCAAGTGACACTTCATCCTCGGACTCATCCATTATGGATCGCCCATATCCGAAAATTAGGCGACTCCCTTTGAGCAGAAAGCGCAAGGTGGAACATGAGAAAGAATGTAACAGCACTACGAGTCAAACGCCATATATGCCTGGCATTCAATCCACTATTCTATCATCCATGACTTTATCCCTCGCACCATTCCTTAAAATGTACGAACATCTAAACGAGAACATAAAAGACCTGTTAGTGGTTGTAGCAGGCTTGCAGTCCAAATTGGAAACCTTTGAAAACACGCATATGCTGCATATGGCCGCGGTGTTGAACACTAACAATAAGGCAGAGATGGCGTTGGGATCTCTGATGGATGTTAACAAAAATGCAAACTTGGACAAAAAATTATTGGCTGAAGTCGCAAAACAAGCTCTTAACATCTTCCAACAAAAATGCGAGAATAGATCCAGAACTGAGTCCGTAGACGTGAGAGGAATCGTGGCACCCTTGTGCTGTCATCCTACAGAGCTCGGCCATACAAATAGGTTGGCCGTGAACAGAGGCGTGGCGGTGGAACCTAAAGCCCTCCCTGATCCAACATACCAGCTGTGCTCTACCTCTCACGACAACAATGACACTGAAATCGTCCCTTCGAGCTGTACCCGTGTGTCTTCCACTCTAGTGCCTGACAACACTATCAACACTCCTAGAGTTCAATTGTCAGTGGAAACTCCCCTTATGGACTTAACCAACACAAATAACTTGCCACACTTCAAAGACATTTTGTTGGTAAGCCAATCTGTGGAGAACTTGGCCCTCCTGGACCCGCAAACGGCCACCTCGTCTCATCAAATTCATGGTCCAAATCAAAATCAAGGTCCAAACTTTATAGACGAACCGATTGCAGTCTCATACAAAGAGACAACTGATGTGTCCCCTCAAATTTTCGACATATTCAAAGCCAATAAGGCCTCCGCCCCAATCGATACAACAGTAAAGATCCGTAAGGGAAAGGGGCCTCAAAAGAAATCGAAGAACCTACCATCAAAAAAATCAAGACGTGGCAATGATTCTAGAAAATTTCTGAGAAACATTAAAACTGTGAATGTTACTGTAAACCGAACAATTACGAAAGAACATAACGGAGCTGTTGGCTCCGAGAACAACACAGCAGTAATCGAGCTTGATCAACCCAGTAGCAGCATCGCAAATTCGTGCGACATCTCTGAAACCCTGCTCAACATGTCAGTATACGGAGACGCTGAGGCGGAAGCCCAGGGTGCGCGTGTTGAAGCGACTCCTACGGTTGGTGCCATCCCCACAGTGTTTAAGCCCGTTAGTACTGGACCCCCAATGGACCAAAACAATTCTAAAGATCTGTCGCAGATGTCATCAGGTACAGACAGGCCTCCTTCGGATGACAGTGTCGCTCCTATCAAGACCTCTACCCAGTACGCCAACGTGTGTCAAAATGCGCCAAGCTCCCAATCCGACAGAGTGGTCACACTACTTGAAGTAACGCAGGCGGTGACTCCTCTGCCCCACGGATTAGTCAGTCAACCAAAGGTGTTCCTGACTTTGGAAGAAAAACGCCGCAACACTATGGCTTCAGCAAAAGACCGTGTTTGCCAGCACACTGTGTATGGTGCCTCGGAAGAGCCGGCCTATGTCAATAAAACCTTTACAACCAGGCCTGCAGGACGGGCGCGTACACCTGAGCCCTCACAAGGTACCAAAGTTCATCCACCACCGCAGCCAAAAAACAATAGAAGTTTGCAAATAGCCTCCACAGCCAATAAAAACCCGTCTATTTATCGCAAACAAGGCTGCCTGTCAGGTAATGCCGCGTCGCTTCATCAAGTGCTCCTAGAACGTATAGACTCAACTGACGATTTAATTCTAAATCGGCACAACGTTCTGTGGCTATGCCACCTGGTACCGACCCTCAGAAATATTGAATCTGAGGATCTCAAAATTGTGGAATTCATAAACGACAACAAAAATGATGCCGTGGTACTACACTTACAATCGAAGCTGATAGCTGACACTCTTCTTCAAGCAGCTCCGGTTCTCATGTCTTTGGGCTTCGACATATCCCTAGCACCAACGCACGACAAAGAAAACCCGATACAAGATGATTTCATTCTACATAAAACGGACGAAAAAAACCAAGTGCGTAAATCTCCTATAAGGTCTACTGCAACACTAACACCTTCTGCACCCCTTACCACCGGTCCAGAAATCTCACTTGCAGCAAGAAGCATAGACTGTCTCAAGATTACAATACAAGGAGCGGCCCAAGCGAAGACCAATGGGGTATTAACTACCCAATGCTCGTCTGAGGCGTTGGACGTTAATGATTGGTCGTGGGTCGCTGCCTCGCTAAGCTCAAAGAAATCATGTTAACGCCAGGATCCTAAGGACCGTTTGACACACACTCTAGGCTCCTGGAACACCAGGGGCTTTAGCCACTTGTTTAACGTCTCGTGGTCTGACGGGTTGGACATTATCTGTCTACAGGAGACATGGATATGTGAAAGTCCTATTATGGAAGACTTTGAAATTGCTTTTAATCCTGCCATTAAGCAGAACAAAGGAAGACCCATGGCTGGTCTTGTGGTTGCCGTCAGGATCGCCTCAGGCTACAGAATCATGAGTTGTGCAAACATCTCTCCCTTCATTCAGGTGGTCACGGTCAGCTTGGCGGACGTCGAACATGTAATGGCTTCCAACCTCTGTATTATCAATATTTATTGGAACCATAAGGCCACTGAGGCTAAACACTTCATTGATGAGATAACATCAGTCATTGACGACCTTTTAGTGAAAGAGCCCACACAAGACTTAATCATCTGTGGGGACCTCAATATTGACTGCATTAACCATTTAAACACCTCCGGTCATAAAAAGATCGTAAACAAGCGTGAACAAGAAGTAACAACGCAATGGCGTATGGAAATGGATCTTCGAGAGATAACGTCCCTTAACGGGCAAACGACCGGAGACATACCAGCGGCCCCTACCTGGAGAAGAGGAGAGTCAAAATCAACATTGGATTACATTCTAGTATCTAGCAATCTTCATAAGAAAATCAGCAGTCTCGTGGTAGTGTACATGACCCACAGTGACCACGACATGGTAACCCTGACGTTCTCTGCTGAAGCCTATACATGCCAAGCCCCTTGGCCCCACGCTGTCAGGACTGGATCTGGCCGCATTCGGCTAAACCTGGACTCTAATGACATGGATCAGATTGTGTCGTCCTTCAAAGCATCAGGAATGGTAGAGTATGCACACACCCTGACTCAATACCAAGAAGTGAAGAACAAAATAAGACATACTCAATTCACAGAAAAACACAAATTTGATCTTGCGGTTCTCCAACGTAAAATGCTTCTTCGTCGTGAACTGAGACATATAGGGAACTTAAATTCCAGTGACTCCACCACCCAAATACGCAAGATCAAACAGGGATATAAGAACTGGTTGAAGTCACATAAATCGATTATGCTCCAGAACGACGCTGAGCTCATGATGTCCAGGATGAAGAGTACAAACTCAGCCGATTATTGGCGACTCATTAATGACAACTTGACTCCACAACATGCCCTCCAGGCAAACTTAGTCTTAGAGGCCGAATGGGTAGATTTCTACTCTGACCTCTTTCAGAAGACCAAACATTCCACCGTTTGGGTTCCGCCAAATATAACTCAATGGGACATCGTCTTTGACTTCGACGACATCGTGAGAGTCATAAAGAACTTGCATGCCTCTAGGGCCCCTGGCCCGGATGGACTCACGAATTTTACGCTCAAACAGCACCCAGAAGAATGGGCAGCCTTCTGTGAGACGTTATTTAACAGGATCCTCAAGAGTCGTAAGACCCCGGCCTCATGGAAATCGGCTGTGATTATACCCATCTTCAAAAAAGGAGACCGCAGAAACCCCAAAAATTATAGACCCATTGCCCTACTTGACGTCCTAGGGAAAGTGTATGCCTCCCTCCTCCAGCAACAACTTCTTGAATGGTCCGCCAAGTCTAATCGGGTCGACCCAAGACAGACTGGCTTCGTCAAGGGCGTGGGGTGCGGTGTCAACTTACTCCTATTAAATCTATTGAAAATGGAAGCTCTTCGAGTAAACTCCAAGGTCTACCTTGCACTAGTTGACCTATCGCAGGCATTCGATAGTATCAATAGAGAATTACTTTGGGAAAAGATGAGCAAGTGGAACTGTCCACCAAGCCTGTTAGCTGCCATCGCGGAACTCCATACAGACACCTCCATTAAAATTAGACTAGACTTAAAGGGAACTCTAACAGCTCCTATTGAGACATCAAGAGGCGTCAAACAAGGCTGTCCTCTGGCGGCAACAATCTTTAACTTGTTCATCTCTGACCTCAAAGACTCCATGATTGGCTTAGTTACGTTTCCACCCAAAATCCACGGCTTGCATGTTGACTACTTAGTCTACGCGGATGACATCATTCTCCTGGATTCCACACCGATAGGTCTCCAACGCAAACTCATCGCTGTGGAAAAATACCTGACAGAGAACTGCTTAAATATCAACAAAGGCAAATGTGAAATCATGGTATTCGAGAACCTGCGTGGAGTAAAAAATAATAAGAAAAAATTCACTTGGTACTTGGGTAAAGATCCAATCACGATCGTGCCAAATACAACATATCTAGGTATGAGACTAAGCGCAAGCAGAAATGACGCGCCCTGGCTGGAATCTGTAAAATGCAAATGTCGGACGCTGGCTTGCCAAGCGTCATTAATTAACAAAAGATTTGGCAAATTCTCCTTAAAGCCTACGATAAATTTCTTTCAGCAGAAAGTAGTTCCGTCCCTGATCTATGGTGGTGAAAACGCGTTTGGATGTGGGAACGAAATATGGAATTCACTGGAAAACATCTTTTGGTCCAAAGTTCTACACCTACCTAAAGGGACCCCAACATCATGTGTAAGGTATGAGCTTGGATACATTTCGATGCAAGCCAGGGTTGCTTGGAACCTCCTAAGTCTGTTCAGAAAAACTAAAGTGTCCAATCCAAAGCCACAAATTGGAATTCTTCATAATTCAGACATCAAGAAAACATCCACTATCTTGTCTCAATGGAATGAGTTGTGCTATGATGTCTTGATTAATTATGACATCTCAATCCAAATGTTAATAGAAAACCCTGATGCTGCGAAAGTGAAATTGTGGAGAAATGATTGGATACACACTTGTAAACAAAGATCGACTTCGCGCACAACCCGGGAAGCCCCTCCCGAGGCAAGAGCGTATGGCACCACTCCGACCTACTTGTCTTGCTTCCCGGACGCATGGTCGAGAAAGCTATACCTACAGTTTAGGTTGAATGTTCTTCCGACCAAAGAGCGCCTTTGTTTTTGGAATCTGGCATTGGCTCCGGACCCCATGTGTCGTCTGTGTAAAACTGAACATGAAACACTCAAGCATTTGACGATGAATTGTCCGGGTCTAGTGAAAGAAAGGAACATTCTCTTCGGGCCTGTGACAAAGAACTATCAGTGCCTGTCCAGGGACGACTGGTGGAAAGCCCTCTTTGTAGAAACTAAAAGGCCACTGCTACACGCATTAGTCATCTTTCTTCGAGCTGTGAAAAATCGATTGGACAGCCTCGTGTTATCCTAGCCGGAGGAGTCATCCGACACACAACTTGGCAATCTTGTACACAGTCCCGAGGCTACGCAAATGAAATAATGAGATGCGGTTTCATGCTGGTTGTAAAAATCTTAAATGTGTCTTTGCTTCTTTTTTAAAGGTTTAGAAAATAAACCATATAAAATAAAAAAAAAAAAAAAAAAAAATACAAAATGGACATTCAATATGGAGTCTCAGTTGGATAAGTGAATGGAAACTCATTGCCAGCACTTCATAGACCAAATGTGAAGCCCAAATTGCATTCCTTGACTTTGTTGGTACCCAACATTTTATTTGCATACTGTTGTTCCTTCATCACCTACCTCTCAAATGACCAGCAGCACCTTTTAAACAGCTACATTCCCTCACAGGACATGTCTACTCTAGAGACTTCCTGAAAACTAAGTTGATTGTTCCCCTACATACTTACAAAAAACCTTGAGTACTACAAACTCAAATCAATAATGCACATTTGATAATGCTGTTCACTTAAGTAATCTGAGGCCGAAAGACTGTGCTACTGTTTTTAAGTTCAACACAGATTATGTCCAGGAAAGATGGTGAGACATGGAGATTGTATCTCTGTGCAGTGGGAGAGGAAACATGTATTAAGTCTTTCATGATTTGCAGCTCTCACCAGCTACTACAATTAGTAGTAGTAGTAGATAAGCTTTAGTTCAATCATAAAACCATAAAAGCAACACATAACATACATAATTCATTGAATATTGTTAAAACGCAGTAAAACCGTCAAGATATTATACAATTATTAAAACATCACTACTATTCAAACTGTGCATTTGTTGACCACTCTTGCCCCTTGTAACCATGCTCTGTGGATATAATGTGGTGTGGAAAAAACAACACAAACACTTTGAGGATTACCTAGGTATAACAATGCCTCTCTTGTGCGGCGAATCCCAGTTGTAATTAAAATCAGTTTCAAGTATCTACATCTCACATAAAAGTATTTTGGCAAATCAACATAAAATGCATTACATTTTCTATAGCAGTCTTACACATTGGGCACATAGCAGACTCTTAAGATTTCTAAAGGTCAGTGATGCTTGCAACTGCCAGCATACCTAATCTGAAGCAAAAGTATAAAGATCTGTAAGATCTAAAAAATAATGGTGAAGCGGGGGATACCAATGCTTGCCTTCCCTATTGAGAAATTGCCCCCATAAACTTGTTGGAGTGTTTACAAATTCACCAGGAACTGTCCTTGAGAACTGACTACACATACTGAATTTTGAACATCTAAAAAGAAAATGGCCAGTTGTGATGGAAGACCCTGTGTAAAAAAAAAACAAAAAAAAACACTATCTGTATTTATAAAAGATGTGTACCTGCCACATTGGAACAATGCATGTGTATAAATATATAAACTCAAAGTATTGGAGAGCTATAGTATATTTAGACAATTGAACAGATACTACTCACTCCTTACAAAAAATTGCACTGGCATGCGTAACAGAAATCTTCATTTTGAAGTTTGGTTCCCAAGCTGTACCTGGAAAATAAAGCCAAAATATCATGTATTCTTTCAGGAAAATATACAAAAAAATAAAATAATAGTGACATTTCTTGAATGCATATGAGGGCTATGATAATTATGTATAGATGCACGATGTTAAATATTTTTAAAAGGGAGTAAATTATCATAATCATTCAACATAGAAAAAAGTTTGCTTTGTTGTGTTCATTTCAGTCCAATATTGTGATGACTTCAAGTTGACCTTGGTTTCAATGCAGAGCAAACTAGCCTCCAATTCTTTGACATTCCCTCCAGAGGAGTCTTACATAAATATGTTAAAATATTGACTACTGGATATTTGCACTGTATGTAGAGATTAACATCAGCTGATTAAATCCTGTTCTACCTTTGAACTTAACTTCAAACAACGTATTGCACTTAGCAAATCACCGTTTGAACTCTGCCTGGCCCTACAACTGATCAACTGTATGCTAAAACAATGAATCCAAAGGAGGCCTGTTCTGTCATGTTACGCAAAATCAATCAGTAACTAACGCCACCAAACAGGTATTTATATATAATCCATGTGCTGAGCATGGAACCTTGGTGCACAGTTCAAATGGTGGGCACAAATGTAATATATTGCATTATCTGAAGCCATTTAAAATGATGTGGCTCATTACCTTTGAACCATACCAGGTACAATCTTGGGACTGGGTACCTTACAAATCTGAGAGTAACTTCTTCAATTTGACACTACATATGTATTCCCTATGACCATTAAAAACTACTAAACTTAAACATATTCATAATGCTATGAATTTTTATACCCATTTGTGCCACATGTGTAGATGTTTGTCTTGGCTAGGCTAGTACTGCAATTTATTATTAATGTAGCCAGTTGCTACCTGAAATTAGAGAACATAAATCATTCTCCAATCAAGAATATTAAGAGCAGATTGGGACGCCACCTGTATCAGATTTCAAGTACAGAAATGAACATAGTTCAATGGTGATTGAAGGGTGTTTTCTCTGGGAGTGTCCGATTACTAAACAAGCCAATCCAATCAGGAAAATGTGATGTCAAGTAGGAATAGGAGAGGTTGCATGAGGCAAAACAGAGAGGAGGAAATTATCTCTCTCTGACATATAGGCAGATTGGATTATGAGTAGCAACAAGCTGCCTGCCTAATTGGTGAAGCGCTGAGCTGGCAATTTCTGTAGATGAGGTTCCTTGTCCAGGAGGGTGGTGACAGAATTCACCTGTGCCTAGAGGTACCAGAGACCAAGGGCGACCAGAGCTCTAACTGATGCTGCTTCCATGCTGCTGCTGTGCTGTTTCCATGAACTAAAATATGTATCCCAAAGTGATTATAAACTAATCCTGAAAAGCAAATCATATTTGCCCTTCAGCCATTTCTATGCTAAATCCCATGAGTTGGTTTTTTTGAGGTGCAAGGGGATGCTGGTGCCCACTAGAATACAGGAGCATTGCCATGTAAAATATATTTTGCTCCTCAATATATTTAAGTGCCATGTGAGATTCCTTTTATAGAAAACTAATTGCAACGTATGCTGTGTGGACAGTGTCAAACTGACAATATTTCTGTGCAATCTGAGCACATTTTTAGTAAATCAAGTCCAATGAAATTGAACTACACATGTTTCCACAGGTATAGTTGGCAGTTGGCCTTTCTTAAAAACATGGCACTGTGTGGGCACCATCTTGGATTCACATTCCCCCCTATGGTAGTGTTCTGTGTCTTTCCGAGCTTAGAGGGAATGCCGTCTTGTCTCCTCAACCTGAGAGCATGACTTGCGGACATTCTACAAACTGTCTCAAAGTTGCTTTTGAGGCCGGGAAGCTTACAATTGATTGTAAAAAAGAAAAACTGTTGAGCGTTTGCATCATGCTTCATGTTGAAGTCCAGCATCTAAGCACGGGACTGGGTATCAACCCCATGCTGCTCAGTGTTGTCCTCCTTCCAAAACAAACACATTTCCCTGAGCTGTCTTCTTAGCCCTTTTGTATCCCACAAATTCAATGAGTTAAAGGATAGATGCACAGGAAGGTTTGATAGTTTTCGCAATCTTAATGGCTTCACAAGTGGTTTGATAATATAAACTCTTGGATTGATAATATAAACTCTATGACCTCTTTTGGGAGTTGAAATATGACCTGATCTATCAGCAAGCACTCTATTGCTGTCGTTTATTTCCCTTTTTGACAATAGTAGGACTATAAAACAGTACTAGCAAATGTATTGCTGTCATCAGCAAGTCTCCAACTTGTCTCACAGTCACTACCACAGCTATTCCCAACCAAACAAACGTGCTCCACTATTTAGTTTCTGACATGTGCTGGATAAAAAGTCATCATCATTATCCAAATTGGCATGTCTGCTATGGGTACATGAAATCCATAGTATTTTAAAATGAAGTGGTTGTTCTTTTTTTTATAAATGTGAAATGCTCACTATGTGCCACTGAGAGGCTTCTGAACTAAAATACTTTTCGACTGCTCATTTGTTGGGATCATCTTAGTAATTCAATAGCAATGCTCATACATCCGGTTCTAGGTCATTTGGTCGAATATAAATGGTGGACAGGACAAATGGTCGACACCAAAAGGTCGACAGGTCAAATGGTCGAATTTTTTTTTGTTTTTGTTTTTTCATATTTTTTTTGGGGGGGGGTCCCCCCAACCCCCTTTTTTTTGCTAAAAAACCCTTTTTTTCTCTAAACAAAAACCTAAAAAAAAAAATTCGACCATTTGACCTGTCGACCAAATTGTCATTGAGTAGGGGTTCCAAAACAGTTCCTCAACTTAGGATCTACCCACACTGCCCAAGAAGCTTTTAATAGGTGTCAGTGAAATAATGCCCATTGATGCTGTCAATCTCGAGCAGTACATTACAGGGGTAGTTGGAGAAGTTGGGGCTAGACTATATTCTTCCTGCTGCCTGTATTCTTTTTAAAATGCATGTTCCATTCTCAGCATCGCGATAGTTTCTGCGAGTCCTCCTTATCCAACACCAAAACACTTTTACCTTGAAACATGGAACCATAATGGAAGCTAGCAGGTATTCAATGTTACCTTTAAATCCATCTAACCATGACTCACCATTCAAGTTTCAAAGGAGGTACTCACCAACTGTGCCACATCGAAAACACCTGCCAAGCCCTCAACTACAATTCAAACAGGTATAACAGATAGAGAACCTTACCGAGGGAAAAGCTGTCTCCTTGAAATGTGGCATCAGAGAACAGACATTAGAGCACAACTGCAATTGTCACAGTGTCAACATGCCATATCTACAGCTTTACTTGCAGTAATCTGTGAAGGCATCACACTGTCCAACATATGCAAAGTAGAATTCTAACTTGGTGGGTAGGAGGGGGCACTGCTTTTTCAGGCCGTTCACTGGCACATTGTGTTGCAACTGTAATTGGCACAATGTCTGTTTGAATAGTAAACGTGGTTGAAGTTAGAGCTGATCTTGTGGGCCACAAGAACCATTTCTTTCACAAGCTGACAGTTGCTGAAGAGGCGTGTGATGATGAAGTGAAGGCCATTTGAAAAGCAAGTGTTTTGCATTGTCTTGGTAATTCAACAGGCATCCAGAACATTTGATTCATGGCTTGCTGCAATAAAGTCACCTTGTAAATTATGAGGGGTCAGCCACTGTGCCTCAACCTCTCCCACTTTCTCCAGGATGCCAACTGCCCTGTGTCTTCATCCATAACAAACTCGTAAATACATCATTACGTTGGGTCCCCTCTTGCCTGATAGATTAAAGAAAAGATGCCCACTGTGCTATACTGTGCTATGATGGCAACATGTTACCTCCCACTGGTGATTGGCTTTTACTTCAGCAATGTAGGGCTCTCCAAAACAGATTAAGGCAAGAGGTCTATTGTCATTATTAAAGTCAGGATGTCATAAAGCAGGCATTGTCTGTCATGTGATTTGTGATATTTTTGTCCCCACTCAAACACATTCAAAATACTGGCCTGAAGCAATTGGGATGTTTGTTTTTCTTCGCTGGGTATTAGGGCTTGGTGTTTCAAGCAATGAAGCAGCTGCAGCATAGTTAGTGGTAATTATGCAGACTCTTGTTTGGCACTGCTTGTCCGAATGTATGTGGAGGGCTCTTAAAATCATTTAACATCTCACATCTCTGTGTGTGAATCCACTGCCCATGGAAACGCATAGATATGGTACCCAGTTTACTCATTTATTTATTTATTTATTTATTTATTTATTTATTTATTTATTTATTTATTTATGCATTAATCAGTGTCATAGGCCTGCGGTCAAATGGGTGCTTTACACCAAAGAGAGACAAGGCCTAAGGACACAGGTAAGAAAAATAAAAAAAAAACAAAAACACACAATTGTAAAATATCAAAAAACGCCAGAACCTAAAAGAAACATAGGACAATAATTGGATAAAAACATTAAAAGATGCAAGTAAAAACCTAAAACTGATAAAAACGCCAATCAGGCATAAGTAAAAAAGAATGTTTTTAGATCCTTCTTGAGCACAGCCAGGGATGGTTGAATCTGAAAATGGGTGTTGTTAAGAGGTCTGGCACAAGAAAGTTCAAAGATAGCTTACACACTCACTCCAATTTAAAATGTGGTATCACTAACGAATGTGATTCACTAGTCCTCACATGCTGTTTCACTGACAGCCTTTGCTTCAAATAGCTGGGATTTTTACCTGAACGTTACCCGTTCTCTCACTGGTAGCCAATGCCAGGCCTGTTTGGCCTCAGTAACATGATTGCAACATTTAAGGCATGCTATTATCCTCACAACTTTATTCTGCATTACCTGTTTCGAAAGATTATCCTGAGCTGAACCAGCCAATAAACTAGCACAGTAATGCATTTGTGCTCCCATAATGTCTCGATCCAGTGCAGTATCATTACCTTCAGATATGTAAGGGCAAATCCTGGACAATAGTCTGAGATAATAGGCATTTGAGGAACTTATAGAATTAACCTGATCTTTCATAGATAGTGTAGCGTCCAAACTGACTCCCAACGATTTGACCTTTGACAGCCCCTCTAATTGGCATCAAGCTAGCTATTTGTATGTGGCCATCCATTTTTCAAGCCTTTGGCAGGTGCCCAGAAGTGCTAACTCTGGTTTAGATTCATTAAGTGCAAGACCATTTTGTGCCATCCAGCACAGAACCAAATTAAAAGTGGTATTGACCTAGACGGCATCCACTGTGTAATTACCCAACAATTCTAACATTATCTGAGAGTCTTCAGCGTAATTAGTAGGAAAAACCTGCAGCATCAAACAATGAGAACAGAGGCTTCATATAAATATTGAAAAGGGCAGGAGAGATACAGGAGCCCTGCAGGACCCCATATTCCGGCTCCACGTGGTAAGCATCCATGTTCCCATTAATACCTATTGCCATCCTGTCAACTAAAAATCATAAAATCCAATCAGCAGCATCCATAGATAAAAATACCTGAGCTCAAATAAAATCTTAGAATCTACCAAATCAAAAGGTGCTGAGAAGTCCAAAAATTAACAGTGAGGTGTGCCCTTGATCTATGTTCCGGGAGAGGTTAGATTTGAAGTCTAAAATAGCCGATTCTGTGCTGTGTGGGGGGCACGAAAAACAAAGATCTTAAAAGTCCATGCTCTTCTATATGAACTTGAATTTGAAAATATGCCATTCTAACCAAAAAAAGTCAATAAAAGAGTCACATGAGTGATAATTAAGGTATACCTAGTCACCTTACCTGGGTCCCAGGTTCTTTTATTTTTTTTAATGGGTAATCCAACCCTGTGTAATCACATCCGGCACATGCACAGGTTCGAAGGACACAATTATAAAATTTGGAATGTGTAGAGCAAGATTAGTGGTGCAATTTCTTTACAACTTTTGCCCGGACAGGATTCAGTAACTTTCTTGAACTGGAATAATGACACTGTAACAGATATGGGAGTATAACCATGTTCCTGTGTTTGTAATGGCAGTCTTTTGATATCAATTGCATTTTTTACATTAGCTACTGTAAGGGAGGCATGGTATCACAAGTAGACACTGACACAAGAGTTGCACATTTCAAAACCTTTATTGTTCGATTAAAGGGGGTTGGACAGACTCCTATCTGGCCGTATAACTAGGATGGGAGTAATTGTGACCATCAAACAATAAAGAAATAGTCCTAGCCAGTCTTAGTCAATCAATAAAGGACTATACTAACAAAAACCTAATGCCTGCACTCACTCTAACACAAACAAATGTGACATAGTGATATGTATCCAAAAAAGGAAAAATGTGTTGTGAAACAAAATGTCAGAATGGCAATATGAATCAGTATTAATTTTCATCCCTACCTTGTATAGCACGGGGTTAGATGGAACACTTGATGGATGAACACACTTTGGCTTGCAAAAACAGTTACAAGTTCACAGTTTTACCTCTCCGGTTCCCATCAACCAAGTCCAGGTCACCCTTTAAGCTTCTCCACAGTTTCAACAAAACGTTTCTAAGTATAGTATTTGGTCACAAATCACTATAGGTTCCCCTCAATCGGGCTAACACCTTTTCTCCTTCCTTAAGCTTTTTTCACATTCCATGCATGGGCTTTCCTCCGTCTGGTTCGAGCCACCTTTCATGTTTTGATTTCGCTGTCAAAGACTTTCGAAACTAGGAGGATTTTTGCTCCCACCTCCACATGACCACTTTGACCCTCCATTCTTTCTTTACTTCACTTTCCATATTTTCCTTCAATTCCAATGCCTCTTGAAAAATGTACTTTTTACGTATGACTTTCTTTCATATCAATAGCTCGTAGATCAAGTGTTTCAAACTTTTCTTTCATGCAATTTTTTTGTGGGTACTTTCTTTCTCTCACCTCCTGCCGCCCTGCAGCTTTAAAAAACTTCACAGAGACTTTCGATTGGGCAATCTCCCTTCGCCGGAACTCTCTGTTACTTTGAATTTCGTATTCACAGTTCTTAACAATGGATTCCCTTTCTCTCGCAGCATAACCGTCATTCCACGGATACTGATGCAAGCATTTCAATTAAACACAGACCAGGCATTCTTTGCTTCCCTAAACTCACTACTCGTGTTCAGATGCTTTCCATCTTCTGTGCCTTTGATGCAGGAATCAAGGTTGATACCACTGCCGCTTCTGCGCCTCCCCAACTGTGCTGTTTACCCGGGAGGTAAAGGTGCTGTTTACCTTGTAGCACTCAGAAGACATTTTCTCCCTTCAAGCTGGGCTGTCGTGCGCAATCCCCACAGCCTTTTGGAAATAATCTCTCAATGGGGGGGAGGGGAGGTTCTCGGCTTCCTGCCCCTTCGGTTCACCCTCTTGGTTTGTCACTCTCCTTTGCGTAGTTCAACATCACCCAGGAGGAACTGCTCCTTCTCGTGCAACGCCTTGCTCCGTCGTTGGGAGGGGAGCAGGCTACTCTGCGAGTACCTGGCTTTGGGCGTGTTATTCTTCCCAACACCCCGGCCAACTTGCTGATTACCAAAATGAATTTATTTGGACCAGGGCCTTCCAGTCTGATCATGTTAGAGGGACATGTTGTGTGTATTGCATTGGTGGTAATCCTTTCAGCCTTAGACCTCCTCTTCCACAGCTCAGTGTTTGTGTGGAAAGGGGGGGCGTGGGAAGTTGGAACATCCCATAAATAGGATTGGATAGGGTTATTGCAAAAGGGGAATACCGCGTCTCACCATCGGTTGTCTCTTACCACACTCCCCAAGGACTCCTCACCCAGGTAATCCTCCCGCACTTGTTCACACCCAGGGTCTGGATCCAAAGGCGATGGCCATGCCCAGGCCACCTGAGTGCACGCTCTGGTTTTTCACACTACCTTATCCATACATGCCTTCTGTATAGCAGTACAGTAGTTTAAGTCCTTCACAACATGCTGCTCTGGCACCACTTCTGGTTTTTCAAGTTCCTTCAGGATTTTGAATAATTCACTAGTATTAGAACTAGAATTGCATATACGCTCATCATAAAAGTACCTATTTGCTTGTATAATGGCTTTTTTTATGCTTACTTGCAGCGTGTCTGTAAACCACCTTTTCTACTTCTGTTGGCGTAGCCTGCCATTGCCCATATATTTTGTTCTTCCAAGACCTTAAAGTCATCAGATCTTGATTATACCATGTCTGAGCTGGGGAAGTTCCCTCAGTGTGCTTCCTCAATCTCAGTGGGGCAATGCTATCAACCGCATTGGATAGACATTGATTATAGAAAGTAACAAAGTCATCTGCACGGACATGAGATGTTATGTTCGTCAACAGTACCAAAGAAGGGGAAACACTTGTAGGCGGAAGTTTACTTAGACTATGCTTAGTTACCTTCAGCACACTGTTTTCCAGCAGACTCTGTTAGGGGCCAAATGGGGTTGTGGTTAATTTGTGTGTAGTTCTTCCACACTTTTTATTTTTTATTTTGAGCTAATAATACATAGGCTGGGAACATCTGGGCATGATCGCGATAGTTATTTTGAGCTAATAATACATAGGCTGGGAACATCTGGGCATGATCGCGATAGTAATGGTGGTGTTCCAGGTGCCATGTAATAATATGTTGTCTTTTCTGATCTGTAACAGGAAAGCTGTTTCTTAAAGAGACTATAGATGGATGTCAGGCAGATTTCTACTAGTATTTTCTGCATCTGTGTCTAAGTGACATTTGTATCCTTGTCACAGTCACTGCTTTACGACAGCAATACATATTCTTGCATGGCCTCTGATGGATCATGATCTTTATCCTCACAATCACCCATATTGATGCCATCATCATTGTATGACATCTCATTGGATGGACCCATTGGAAATAGAAACTTGCAATTATTAAACTCCTACAGCTGTTAAATTACACTGTGTGTTTTTCTTTCCTTATCCTCAGTAGATAAGACCTGGACTTCTCCTCCTTCTGCCCCTGAGATAGTGAATAGTACTGATAGTGTGACATCCTCAGTTGGTCTCACTGGATTTGTATTCTTGTGATGCAAACCCTGTGCATGCACCTCTACTAGTACCTGTACCCAAGAGGGATTTGTGATGAGGAGTGTGAGATGGATGATACCTTAATTTGACCACATGCTATTCTGGCATCTCCAGTTTACACATGAAGTGTCTGTGTAGAGGTTAAAAGACCACAAGTAGCATTACTTTTCCTCTCTCAGGCTGGTTTTGGTCTTCCAGTCATGTTGTCCAAATGAGACATTGGGCCTCATTACGAGGCGGGCGGAATGGGTTTAACGGCACCGGTAATGGTGCCGGTGCCGTTAAACCCACTCCGCCCTATTACAAGGTCCCTCGTGGGAACTCTGCACGTTGTTAGCTCCCTCCCTATTCCCATTGAGCCTTATGGGGCTCAAATGGGAATGGGGATTCATTTTTAACGGGTCCATGGAATGGGCAATTACCGAGTCCGCCAAGGTCGGCATGACCCGGTAATTGTCCATTCCATGGACCCGGTAAAATTTCATTACCGGCGGCAGCCATGTCCTTAATAAGGGCACGGCTATCGCCAGGGTCGTAAGGAGGCCCATTCATTCCTTGAATGGTATATCTTTTCCTACCTAACTGTATCTTTGTAACTTTCTCGCTCAACATTATATCAGTGTTAGTCTGGCACAAGCTGCTCTCATGGATTCTCTTCTCCAAGTGGCACATGCTGCATTCAATAATCAAGGTGACTGGTTCTCAATGGTTTCTCAAACATCCCTGAATCTCTTCTACTACTCTCACAAAATTAACAAAAGTGCACGTTTCGCACAGGGTGCTCTCCAATAGTCCCAATGGCATGTGTCTTGTTCACTCACTTCAAGAGACATGCACACATTGGTATCTCTTGCTTTCCTGAATTTCTGCTACTTTCTCCCGAAAACACAATGGAAGCAGAACTCATGCAAAAGCTGCACTTGGGGAATTCTCTGCTCCGCTTGCCAATTGTAACCAGATTGCACGTATCTCTTCCCTTTACTTCAAGAGATGGACACCTAATAGCACCACCAAACTCCCTGAATCAGCGCTACTTTGCGCCACAAATATCATGCAAATGTGTCTCTCGTGTACACTGCCCTCAGCGATTATCTGCTCCTTATGCCCTTCCTTCCAACTTTATCACATTGGAATGTGTCTCACTCACTTCAAGACACAGACAGTGTATGGAATGTCTTGCTGCAGCAAATCTCTGCTATTTTCTCCCACAAAAAACATGCAAAGGTGAGTCTTCTACAAGCTGCCCACAGATGTGCTATCCTCCTCCTTCCTCCCATGTTCATCCACTTGTAGAAAAAGTCCCAGAATGATTATCTCCCTTCTCCCTGAAACTCTGTCTATTTTCGTGCAAAATGCCATGCAAGCATGACTCTACACTCATACCGCACTCATCAATTCTCTACTCCTCCTAACAATTGTCACCCATTGAAACATGTTTCGTTCACTCACTTCAGATGATGGACACTGAATGATATCCCTTGCCTTCCTGAATCTATGCTACTTTCCTCCACAAAAAACATGTGAGCATGAGACACTCACACACTGCCCTCAGGGAGTCTAACCTCTTCCTGTTCCTCCTCCCAAGTGTCACCTAACTATGTGTCTCATTCATTAACTTCAAGAGACTGACAGCAAATTGTATCTGCTACCTCCCACAGGGATTCTCTATGACACTTGCTCCTCCTAACCACGGTCACACAATGACAAGTATTTGGTCCATTTACTTCAATAGACAGACACTGAAATGTATCCGGTACCTCTCTAAATCTCTTTTAACATATTCCACATGAATCATGCAGCCTAAAGTTTTGCAAATTCTACCCATGGAGATGATGTGCTACTCCCAACAAGTGTCACTTGATGGCATTTATCTCACTCACTCGCTTCATTGGAAAGACACTGAATGGTACTTTCCACCTCCACAAATCTCTGCTACTTTCCGCAACATAAAACACACAAGCATGAGCTTTTCTCAAGCTGTCCACATATGCTATGCTCCTACTGTGCTTCCTCTCAATTGTTACCCAGTGGCATGTGTCTTATTCACTCACTTCAGGAGATAGACACTGAATAGTATCTCACACCTCTCAGAAATGAGTGGTCAGTGTCTTCTGCAGTGCCAGGACAGGGCATGGCCAACACGGAGAACAAGTAAACGGGCATCATTCTTAGCCTCTGCCCTTCAAAAGCTGCTCTAGGTGGCATTGAGATGTGTCCAGGGGTAAGGTAAAAGTATCCTGTTCTAGGATGTCAGCTTAATGTCTGTGGGCTAGGAAGAGAGTCAGGGCGGCAAGAAAACAAATCAGCGTGGCAAATGAAGTTATAAAATCACCTTTCATGATATGAGGAATGGATATTGTGAATACTGTCTGCTGTGGGGAGAGTCTTCTGGTTTAGGTGCATTCACATGACCCACCATGCTAATCAGCTCTGCTCTTGTTTTTTGGCCAGATAGGAGCGGTTTGGGGAGGGCGAGGGCAGGATGGGAACAAACAGATGCAGCAAATGACGCAGTCAAATCATCTTCCTCAGAGTGATGTTGAGTTCCTTCACTCTCTAAAACATTAAGGTAGCGCCGGAAGAAGATTGATGCCTGAAGGGAGAGTCATCAGTCTTCAGTGAAGTCACTTTACCCACCCACAACTTCACAACTTTCCCCGGCTACCATCCAATCAGCTGCAGTGCAGGGATCTTCATTTTTTTAGCAGGTTGAGGAGGGCATGAGTGAAAAAGTAACAACGAAATATTGCAAATAAATTGTAAATTCAACTTATTGGTGGCAAGAGAGTATTCCTGTGCAGAAGATTGCCGAGCAAATTCACACATGGCCAAAATACATACCTTATATGATACATCATCATGTTTACTGATCCTGACATCATACGCCACATGCAGCCTTGTAAACCCCAGTAAATCCCACAGTTAATCTCTCAGATGTGTTATTAAGTCACCATACGTAACATATAGTTCCACATGTCTTCATGTTGCCATATCATAACAAGTGCAGCATCAGATGTCTCAGTACTGTCATGCAAATCTAGTTGTTTAATTCTAGTTGTTTAATATGCCTGTTATGGCCATCATATGTATTGCACAGCATCAAATGCCCAGTAGCGTCTATGGAAAGAAAAATGCAATCTCCGATGCTCAATTTCTGCAGAGCTTCTTTGTATTTGCATAGTTTCATATTCATATTTAAGGCAAATCCTTCTTTGTGTGTTTTATGCCATCATGTGCCAGGTACAGCCTCAAATGGCCAAGTAATGCCATCTTGTGATAGTTAATGATTCACTTCCATTGTCTATTCACCATAAGTAATGTATAGCCATCATCTGTCAACTGCACCCCCAGGACATCATTACAGACATTGAATGGCAGTGTACTTCAGTAGCGGACAGAGTCATCATATGCAAGCTAATGCCTAGCAGACAGTCATCATATGCAAGCTAATACCTACCAGGATATTTACTGCCCACAACCCCACATCCCCACGTCCCCACGTCCCCTTTTACCATTTAGAATCATGTCCTTTCTAGATGGGGAGGCAGGACAAAAGGGACCTTTGTTGGCGCTACCAGTGCCATGCAGGATTGCCCAGGCAGTCTTGATCAATGTCAACTGCAGCACTGTGGTATTTTGACCAGGTAAGTATGGCCACTGGGGGGCGTTTGTCCCAGCATGTTGTCTCCTAATGGGATTGACGGGGTGGGTCTGTACGTCATCAACCATCAGCTAAGAGGAATTTCCTTTCTCTGCTCTGTGCATCAGGAGGAAGATATTTCAACCATTCTCCTCCCTCTACCTTCTTGCAGCAAATAGAAGTCTGCATTGGGTTAGTAAAGGGTAAATGCATTGATAGCTACTTGACCCACCAACAGCATCATACTGTGTCCTGGGATGAGCAAGACATTGGAAGTATATACATTGAACATGGCTTGAAGCAAATCCTGTTTTCTTCCTCTCCAAGGAGATGTCACAGAGCGCTCTTTTCTACGGGTGAATGGTTGGCACTGAGGTACCAAAGGTGACACCCAAATAATGTTCCTGGCTGCCTATGAAATCATTAACAATCTGCCTCTGCTCCCTTGTTATAATGTCCGCCTCACTCTCAACACTTACAGATGTACTTGGCTACAGCAATCCATGAGGGTAGAGGGCTGCAGTGTGCAGACAAATAAAAAGGGCAATTCCTGTTTTAACCTGTTTGGACCAGAATCACTAGAACCATACCCCCTCCTCCTCTGACATCAGGGAAGCTCCATTAAATATGCATTTAGCCCCTCTCACCCAAAAATTCATCCCTACCATCACCACACATTGCCAACCATGCCGCTCACCAGTAACATCATGGACACTGCATCAGAGCAATCTCAAACGTGCCATCATAGACCCACTCAGCACTCCATCTTCCACAACTTCAAGAAAAGGGATGCTCTCCAATGTCCCTGAGCAACCCAACATACAGCAGACATTGCAGACCTCATCATCACACATAACTTGGATGCCATCTTCATTAATGCAACCTGATATCCTAAAGACCTAGATATCCTCATCCCCAACAGTTACAGAATTCTACAATGCAACCGTACAAAAAAGATTGTCGGAGGCCGCACCATCATTCAGAAGGCATCATGGCCATGCACCCAATTGGAGATCACTGCCATTGGCTCTTTTTTTAAAAATTTAAAAATGGTTTAGTTTGACATCAAACTTTACATTTTCTTTCCGTTATACTTACTGCTTTATCCCATTTGATTCTTACCAACGTTCCTCAACTCTTCTTACAGACATAAAATCAATAAATCTCACATCAATCAGTCAGGAACATAGTCAATTAATAATATCTCTCAGTTTATGAGTTATTTATCATTTTTTATCCACCGCTCCTAGTTTGTCACTGCTCAGGTCTAATGAGTGCCAAAAGTGAATAACTCGCATGATCCATAGCTTGTCATGACCCATCACAATATACCCCCAACATTCATTAATATCCATATTTCTGCTAGTTAGTGGCAGCATCTTGCCGAATATCTGCCAGTTGTCAGTCAAGGCATTACATTCCATAATCAGATGAAATGGAGATTCAGATTGTTTATCATGGTTACAGAATCTACACACATTCTGTTTCTTTCCGATTTCATAGATCTGCGCCTTTTATTCTCACTTTGGTAGCACATTAAGTCTCAGTTTTAGGAATGTGTCTCTTATCCGTCAATCTGGAAATTGTTTTAAGTTTTGAGGCAATACGTTCAATGCTCTAGCATCAAGGGCCAGATGTATGTTCATTTTATATTCTGATTTGATTTGTTGTGTCTTAATCCAATTGTCTCTTTTTATTTTCAATTTTAGTTTCTGAGTCCTGTTTATGAGCATTTCTTCTGTAGAATCGAACAGTTGCAGGGTGTGTTTGCAGTTTGTTTTCCAAACATGTATCACTTTTCCATTTATCGCTGTTGGATTTTCATGTAGTATCTTAATCAATGGATTATTTTCGTCTGTCAATGTTTCCCTGTAGAAATCCACGTATTTCCATTGTTCAATGACAGCTAGAGATTGTAACCCCAACTCGGGTCTAATTCTTGGCATTGGGTACGATTTAGGAAGACCAAGAACTCTCCTCCAAAATATTGCTTCTAACTTCATGCGTATTAGCTTTGAGATGTTTATCAATGATTTGCTACATATGTTAAAAAGGGTGTTACATTTTGTTTATAAAAAGTCCATACCAATAAGAGTGAAAATTTACCATATTTTATATGGATAGCTGAGCCTGGACTCGCAAGAGACACAGCTTTGATTTTTAGATTTTGTGACCATTGGTAGATTGATTGACCCATATTCCTAAATATTTTACTGTTCTAACTGGTTGCAGTCTCTCTCCTTTAATGAATATTTTCAACGGCCTTTTCGCTGGGCTTGCCCGTGTTGTAAGGGCCATCATTTCAGTTTTATTAATGTTGATTTTCAAGTTGTTGAATTCTGTTAATTGAAGAAAAGCCATCATTCTTTGTTGTAGCCCATTTTGAGTTTTGTCAAACAAAACAACATCATCCGCAAATAGTATACACAAAATTTTTATAGAATTCAGCAGGGGCGGATTACCCACCTTTACTACATCCATTTCTTGTAGATCCGAGATCTATAGAACAAAAAGTGTCGCTGCGAAGGGGCACCCTTGCTTCAATCCGTTCTCAGTTGGTATGGATTTGGACATCAATCCATCTAATGATAATCAGATCTTAATAGATGTTTGGGAGTATAACCCCTTAATAGGTTCTAAGATGTTAAGTGGGCAGTTCGTCTTTGTAAGTTTCTCTCATAACTTATATCTGTTGAATTTGTCAAATGCTAACATCAAATCCACGAATTTCGCAAAGGTTGCAATGTTATTCTTCTAAGCTTCTTGTTTCAAGCATTTTAGTAATAAGATGTTTACATTTGTCCCAATATTCTTAGTAAATCAGGTTTGTCTTTGGTCAAACCAACCTTGTATTGTACCCAAGTGTATAATTTCTTCAGAGGAAATGCTGCATATATTTTGCCCAAAGGATCTAATAGTGCTATTGGGTGAAAATTAGTAGGAATGTTCCTGGGGTCCTGTTTGTAAATTGGAATTATCGTTGCAGTTTTCCATGTCTTCGGTATCTGTATTTCCAATGATGTTAAAGAGTAGATAACATATATGTTGCCACATTGCCAGATGTTTTTTGATTGTTGCATTACTCATTCCTTCGGGACCGGGTGCTGTTGATGAATTAAGATTTTTAATATGAGCTTTGATTTCCTCCTAATACCAGACAATATCCCAGTTTGCAATCATCTTATTGGATGTTTTTATCTTTATGGGTGCAGGATGACTGTATAGGTCTGAGAAATGCTTTAAATCTTGGTGTGGGCCACCTACAAATTGGTTTGCCATCTGCACTTCCTTATTATTAATTAAAGCCCAAAGATCTCTTGTATTTTGCTGCTGCAGCACTTGGAAAAAAAAATCTGCATCTTGTTGTACAATTAGGGCTTGTTGGGAACAAATCTAATTCTTATATCATGTTTTGATGTGTATTCCTTAGCACATTGATCAAAGGGCAACTTTTTCGCTCTAGCAATATTTTTCCTCACGTCTTTTTTCATTTGAACAATCTGAGCATAGAATTCATAAGTAAATTTACGTTTCTAACTCACTAGTTGATTATCTTTCCTTTTATATGGAATCAGCAGCCCTTGATAATTCAATTTTGTTTCCTCTTAGACATTCGAATCTTCAAAGATTCCATTTAAGTTGTGCACATGTTGTCATTTAACCTTATTCTAGTGCCTGCACTGTCTAGAAGTAAGGCTGACAAAGCCTGTAATTCCAATTGATCAAAGGTTTGCTCCCATTTCATTATTCATTTTTTGTGATCACTAAATGGGGACGATATAACTTCAAATCCTTGGATTCTCGGTAACAATGTGTGCGAGACGTAGATGTAATCCAACAGAGAGTCCATATATTTGCCAGATCTTGTTTGTTTTAGAACTTTGTTCTCTTGCCACAATTAATTTACCATTTTTAGATCTCTCTTTTTCATTTCATTCTCCCACATCTGGGCTTTTGATATTGCTTTCCAAATGGTATTATTGTGCTGTCATGATTAAACAAATGCATATTAAAGTCTCCACATGTTATCATTTCAATTGGTTCATATTTTAGTTGGATTTCATATAACTTCGTCAGGAGCATATATCTATGAACAATCTATGTGGGATTTCTTTCGTACTACAGTAAATATTTATTAGCGCCAAGCAAGTTGCCATCTTTGTTTGAAATCCTTTTTTCTGCAAATTTGTTGTAGTTAGCAATTCTACTACTGATACTTGGCTAAAAGGAATCACATTTTCAACTTCTAGAGTTTTAAACTTTGCATCAGTTTTTATTGCAGTTATTAGCCCTGCTGACAGGCTTCCTTTTGACCTCTGAATAGCAGGATTCATAGTTATTTGGAGTCTATTGCTTATCGGTTGATCACTTATCCAAGTTTCCTGGAGACAAATAATATCAGCCTTTTGGAATTCTGCATTTGAGTCTTTAAATAGGTGACTAGAACCCCTTGTATTCCATGAGCATAAGGTCAATAAATCTTTTTCTCGTCTTTCTAGTTATTAATCCTCATATATCCTTCTTATCATTTCCAGGTTAGAATCATACCTCTGTTCTATATGTCTTCCCTTTACTTCAGATTGCCTCAGGGATTGTGGACCTCTTATTCTCTCTTGTCGTTTTTCTTTTTTTTTTTATTCATTCCACTTCGCATCAACATTGTCTGGGATTTCTATTTGGTTTGGTTTCTTCTTTTTACTTGACTTCTTGTTCTGCTCTTCATTCTGCTTATACTTACTACCAGGTATTAAGATTTGAAAGCCTAAAGCTCTTATTTGCTCTGCATTTGCTCTTGCTTAATCATATGTCTCTTTTTTGGTAAATTCAATGTCCACTACATCTAGCTCTTTGTCCAGAGGAAAGATTACTAGGTGTATGTCTTTTGAGGAGATCTTTTGTGTACATTTTGAATGACCTTGAATAATCTTAATGTATTAGATCTATTAAATATTAGATCGTTCTGATCTTCTGGCATCCTCAATTTATAGATGTCTTTTGTTTTTCTGGGATTGATGAATCTAGGTTTCCAAATCTGATCTTTCACAGTAAGGTTTGTGGTGATGGATGTAATTGAGTGATATGAAGCAATGGAGAATTCTAATTCTTTCTCTGAAATATCTTCTAGCGTTAATCCATCCACTTCAATTTTGGATGATTAACTTGCTTCATATTCATCCACAACATATAGTGTTTCATTGGGCTCATTAGATGTTATCTGTACAGATTTTTCGCTAATCTTTCCATCTTGACTTTCATGCTCATATGTTGATAAGTCAATAGGCAATTCAATCATCTCTTCATCCGATAATTTTATGTCTTCCAATTTTTTGTTACCTTTCTGATTTTTTTATATCTTCTTATCATTCATTGACCTTTGGTCTTTCACTTTAGAATTTAGTAGCTCTTGTGTTGGCAGTGAAAGATTCCTTAAAAAGGCTTGAGATCCTTTTCTCGTTCCTTTTAATTTTGCATCACCTTTCTAACTTTTCTGTAGTTGTTGGTTTCCCCCGATCTCATTTCATCTTTCAACCTTGGGGTCTTAGTTTGAAATATAGAGAAACGTTCTAATGTATTAGCCACTACTTGCATAGCTTTTTGTTTATTTTTGTTTGCCTTACTTATTTTCAACATTTGAGTCTTTTGTTTAGATTTCACACTTTTAGCCAGCTTCATAGAATTTCCCTCAATATTATCTGTCATTCTTCCATTGTGTGGAATTGCTTGATTTGGCTGTATTTGTTTTTGTAATTCTACTTGTTTACTTCTGATAATTGTATCCACAGATGTTATCACTCTAGGTTGATCAATACTCTGAGTGAGTTCTATCGGTGGTTGTTTATCTGTTTCATTCACTGGTTGTATCCCTAGTTTGGTTATTTTTGTTTGCAGGTGAATATTTTTCTTGTGTGTCAATACCATCATTTCTGTCATCGATTTTGTAATTGCTGCTTTCTCTAAGTGGTCATTTGTGATTAATTCAAAGAGTCTTCCTTGGCACTGAGCTGAAATTTCGGTTTCTTTCTGTAATTTGAATTGAACTTTCTCTATGAAGGATTCAAGAAATATGTGTTTTGTGTGAATCAATGCTAAAATGGTTGTTTCGATCTTTCATATTGTCAGCTAATGTTTCATACAATTTCATAAATGGAATAAGAGCATGTGTTACCGCTGTTATCAAGGTGTTCTGTAAGTCCAACATTGTTGTTGGAATTGCTGGATAAGGCGATCTTTGTTCTTCTCTATTACCTTGAAAGGCCTTTCTATTTGGTGTCATATTCTGCTTTTTATCTAAGTGTGAAGCTGCTAATGAATTGCTCATATCTGGTAGAGGGGCAGGCAGCTTTTCTTGATATGATATGATATGGCATGTATAACGCGCCTATGCACAATTGTTTCAAGGCGCAACGAGGCAAGGGAGGGGAACAAAATGAGGACGGACAATGACCCTCCTAGGCCAGGTGCCATTCAGATTGTGCAAGTGCATGGGAAGGGGGCAGGGACAGTGCAGTACATGGGAATAGATAAAAACAATAAGTAAGTGACGGCCAGCATGTGGCAAGTACAGACATCAGGTCTCAAGAGCTGATAGAGGGACTGTAGGGATACAGAAACAGTCCCCAAGTGCGGGGGCAGTCAGGTGGGCAGTGCAGGTGTGATGCTGGCAGTGGAGGGACCTGGGCCCGAGATCAGAGGGTGTCCAGGTAGCCAGTGCTGTTCTGGTTACAGGCAGGAGGTCAGCAGAGGAGAGGAGGAGAAAAAGCAGAAGCAAATAGAGAGATTTGAGGTGCTTCCAGAACCGAGATGGTTCTCCTAAAGTTTAAGGGGGGCAGGAAGGCTGTTCCAGAGGGAGGCACTAGCTGAAGAAAGAGATCTACTACCAACTTGTTGCTTGGAGAAGCGACTGACCCTGAGGGAGTTGGAGGCGGATGGGCAAAGAGCTCGATTTAAGGGAGGCAGGGAGGCTGTTCCAGAGGGAGGCACCTAGATCTATTTGCCGTATTTGAATCTGACTTTTTAGTATCAATTCTCAGTGTTGATGTCAGATCTCATTGGATTGGAGTTCTTCCATTTCTCGTTATGCTATTGAATACGTTTTCTCTCTTTTCTTGATCCATCATAAGGGATTCTATTTCTGTAATATCCAATGAGAGTTTTCATATTCTTTGATTAGCATCACTTATCACTTATTTTTCTACATGTCTGTTCTTATTGTGTTCTAGAAATCTCCTTTGGCATAATTATATTGCCTGACTTGCTTTTTGTCGTTGTATTGATTGTGAGTTCAATGTGTCTCCTAATTTGGTGATATTTGTTCTTGAATGTTGTTCATTTTGTTCATCTCTAGATAGTTGTTGATGTTTAGGCAACCTATATAAGACATCTGAATCCTGTGTCCATATCACATCTGCAGAAATATCTTTTGTTTCAATGAATGTATTTACATTTTTTATCATCTCTTGCGCAATAGAGTCTTGTAAATGTAAGTGTTGATTGTCAGATTTGCTGAAAAATTTTGATTCTGGAAATAACTCCTTAGATTTAATCCCAAACGTTGTATTTACTTTTATACCATTAATTTCGTTCATATTGGTTTCAAATGCATTTTTCTCAATCACTGTTTTATGCTTCACAGCGGGTCAGCCCATCGTGCATGTTACTACAGAACATTCATTTAACAGTGTTAAATCCGTTTTTACTTCGCCTAATTCGGTGACTTCTTCCAACTGCATATTTTTACGGATATCGAAGTCTGACAAACTCGAACATGTAGGTTGTTGTTGATCAAGAGGATATGTGCTTTCGGGCAGGAAGAAATTTCCCTTATCCAATACAGTTTGTTTCACAGATTGCTTCTATGTATGTTTTCTGCTAAAATGTCGAGCAATTATATCTAAACTTGGTATCACTGTAGTGCTCTTGTCCTGTGCTCCACTCCTCAAATTGTAACTTTTCTACATTTCAAGTAGAATAAGAGACTATTACATCTTAGTGTGGGCTTTTTGTTAGGATCTATCTGTTATGTACCAATCCACAGATATTTTTGGTTGTATTCCCCTTTTGTTGGAAACTCTTCATAGGCAATTTAAGTCAAATAACTTCACCCTCATATACAAATCATGAGCCCTTGATTAGTTTTAATCTTTGTTACCCGGGTCAAAGGCACCTCGCCCGCAGTCCCCGGCTTAAGGATAAGTGCCAACAGCAGTTATTGCTGACATAATGACTGAGTCCACTCTTAGCTCGACTCGTACCATATGTCAATTTTTCATGATCTATCTCACTTGAAATCGCAAGAGCTGTTTGTTTAGGTATGTTGTACCAACATAGATATATTACAGAGTTCATTGATTAAATCAATGAAGTAGGACGCCTAATCTGAAGAATATGTAGTCAACTTTGCAATCAGCTCTCTTTCTTTAGACGGTTTTACCAATCACATTTCAGTGCTTTAGGCAATATTAGTCTTACTGTTTTTCTCTTGAGCAGCATGCCGCGCCCTGCGTCCAGCGTAAACAGTGTAAAACAGTGTCCTGCAGCAGCCCTTTACTCCACACAGGGCTTTACACTGCAAGGGTTCAAATGCCCTGTTTATATTCCCCAATTCCAGGGGCATGGTAATAGCATTCCTCTGGTTCGTTAAAAGGCCAGGCAACTCAATTTGCCGTTTTTTAACGGCCTGGCTCTGCTTGCTTTTTCAGTATTTCAAGGCTCTGAAAGTGTCACACCACCACAATACTGACGTGAGAAAGATCAGCAAAATTACCATCAGCAGTGAAAAACAGTGTCCTGCAACAGCCCTTTACTCCGCACAGGGCTTCAGCCATTGGCTCTTTAGAAAATCTTTCCTGCCGCTTCCTGCGCCACTCAATGAACAAGCACAACACATCCTTCATCGAAGACTTCACATATTTGGTCATCACCATCCATTCAACATCCCTGGCAACCCATAAATCAAGTCAATGAAAGAAGATCTCCACTGCTTACTCACCATTCTGAACCTCATCTAGCAGACAAAAGACCAGACTAACAGGAAAGGTAATATTTCTGACCTCATCATCACCGGCCTGCCCATCCTCCATCACAGTTTACCAATCCCAATGAACTGGTCAGACCATCTGGCAATCCGCTTTGAAATTAGTCACACCAGTCAAGCAAACCAATTGGAAACCCTGCAAACAAGTCTTCAGATAATTCAAGAAGGTTCTAGTAAAGACTCTGATATAAGGCCTCACCAAAATCCACTTCTCATTGACTGATTTACCTGTGATGAACCAGGACTGTGAATCACTCCTCCAAAAACTCAACACCACCATCACAGTCAACATCAACCGCCATGCCCCAGTGAAAAAACACACCTTAAACCCTAAACCTTCCACACCATGGTACATTAAATAACTCAAGTTAAACAAATGATCCATCAGAAAACAAGAGAAGACCTTGAAAAACTCCTGCAGCACATCGGCCCTTGCCCTGCTGAATGAGCTCTGTGCTACATGCAGATGACTTATGACCGCTGCCAAAGCACACTACTAAAACACTATTGCCAAGGCCAACAATTAAAGTAGAGTTCTCTGCAAAGCCATTGTGCACTGCATCAACCCTGTTTCCAACCAACCCGTACCCCACGCTATCGAGAACTCCACTGCCATCGGCTCTTTCTTCATCAATAAGAACAGCATGATACAAAAACACAGAGATATCAGAACTACAACTGACACCACTCGACACATCCTTACTAAACTAAGCCTTACATCAAGAAAAAACTCAGAGGCACCACCTTCTACCACTTAGCCGCAAAAACCTGGTTCAGCATCCCAAAAGAAATAAGGAACACCAAAGGTCACCTTAAATTCAGAAAATTACTAAAAACCTGTCTCTTCGATACCAGAGACTAAAACCAAAGCAGCAGTAAGACAAACGACTAAACCGGAAAGGACACTGACAAGCCCCAGAACCGACTGATAAGCACTCAGGGCACCAGTAGGGGTGACGCCAGACAGAGTGGTACACATGCGAGACCCACGGAGATGGAGGCAACAACCCCAGCCAATTCTTACCATCCCCAACTGCTGTATAGCTACAACTAGGTACCACTGGGTTGTGGAACTAGCGAGATACCACCAATCACCGCACTAACTAAGATATGGACACTGGCAGGTGCACTGGCCATGTGGGTGGGGGTGGGGAGCATGCAACGCTGTTGACAGAATGGGCGGAAGAGGTAGTGAGATGTGCAAGGGGCCTCGTATACAAAATGAGCACGAACCTCCAGAGGCACATGAGGCCCAAGCACCCCATTGAGCGAGATTACGAGAGCACAACTCGTCAACCAGGATATAGATGCCAACTAACCGAGACCACTAACAATTTCCTCCTCCGCATACACCTCTCAAACTCCAAACCAAACACAACCACAAACCTCCAGCACAACAAACAGCACAAACTTCACCACACTACAACAACAAAACAATAAATGCACATAGACCCGCACATCAGTACACGACGACTACCGGCCGCATACACCCCAGGCCCATCCGACGGACCCACCGGGCTAAGGCAGCCAACAGTACATCACTGCTCTCTTGCACTTTTCAACCTCCACCCACTGTCTCACCCGCCCTCCCTCCCTCTTTCCGAGCCGCCAGAGCACCTGGGGACCACTCCGGTGGTGATAGTGTGCGGTACAAATGTCCTTTAACATTAACATTAACATCCCATCTGTCAAAATCACAACTACTTGGACAACTTTCAAGACAATCGCTATTGAAGACCTCATTGCAATTCTAGCATCCCTCAAGGCCACATCTTATGTGGATGACATCCTCCCTGCCTCTGTACTCAAGAAACATCCGACTGCACACCTCCCATACCTAACAATTATCAGCAGCTCCCTAACTCAAGGCACCTTGTCCTCAACCCTTAAGTCAGGGCAGATCCTTGCACTGCTCAAGAAACAACACTGAACCCTGATGACCTCTGCAACTACTGCCCCATCACCAATCTTTCAATCCTAGGTACAATCCTTGAGAACACAATAGCCACTCAACACCGACAAAACAGCAAAGCCAACAAACTCCTTCAGTCCGACAAATCTGGCATCAGGCCCAGATGCAGCACAGAAATGGCTACCATCAAGGTGATCCACGATGCCCTTAAATTCCTTGAAGGTGGCCGTCCTTACCTCCTGGTTCTCCCTGAGCTCTCAGCAGCATTTGACAGAGTACACAACCAGACACTCACCAATAATCGACATTGCTGCATGAGGTTCGGTGAGACCGTTCTCAGATGGTTCAAATTGTACCTTGCTAATTGAAACCTGTTTGTACAAATGGATTACTGCAGAAAATATATTCCTCCAGGTCACCATCTCTTCCCATCTCCTGTAGGGTCCTGCAAGAATATACCCTCTCCTCGTGATCTTGAATCTTTACATGGAACCTCTCAGAACCATATCGCTCAACACAACATCCACATTCACCAATACTCATATGACACACAGCTCTACCTTAAGATATCCTCCATCGAAGACATTCAAAGGTTCAAGGCCTGCCTCTCATTTATCCAGTTGTGGATGTCCAGTGCTTACCTGAAGTGCAACCTCTCCAAGACTGAATTCCTACTGCTGACCAACAACACTGAGCACCCAGACATCCAGACCTGGCTCTCTGCTATGCACCTTGAGGACTTCACACCCCAGCTGGCCACCTGCACCAAGTTCCTTGGAATTGACATCAGCAGGCACCATTATTTCAAACAGCAACTAGCAAGTAAGACACAAACGGCTTGGTACCAACTTTCTTTCTTGCGAGAAATCAAGTCTTACAACCCAGAAAAGAACTTCAGATCTGCTTTACAAGCCTTGGTCCTCTCCCACCTTTAGGTGGCCATGTCCTTTTGGAAGGCCTTCCACTGACTACCCTGGCTCCCCTGAGGTGCGTCTAGCATGCTGCAGCACAACACATCAAAAAACTGCAAATTGCACCACATCACCCTGATCCTCATTGAAGTGCACTGACTCCCGCTGCAAGCCTGTATCCTCTTCAAATCCGTCTGCAGCATCTAAAAGGCAGTCACCCTGAAGTCCCCTAGCCACCTCACTGAGAAACTCAGCATCTCCAGAGTATTGTGAACCAACATAACTAAGGACATGTGCAGACCCCAACACTGCCCGTGTCGGAAAAAAAATAACTGAAGATAGCCTTCTCTGTCTATGCCACAAGACTCTGGAACCTCCTCCCCATCAGCATCCAGCTCATCTGCTCACTTCTACTTTTCATGGTGGCGCTCAAGACCCTCGTATTCAAGGAATGGTTCTTCCCTAACATCTAGGTCCATAGACCGTCCACTCCCCAGCCTACCTGAGACTGGATGATCTGATCCCAACTGTTTCCTCTAATGGTTACTTATAGAACCATTGCTGACAATTGCCCTCCCTCCCTTTTCGTTAGATCCACACACCCTTGTTCTCTGCTCCCTAACCTTGTTCTTCCCCCTTTGATTGTAAAACACTCCATTGCCTCCCGGACCTAGATCTGTGCTCAATACATATAATAACAATAATAATAATAATAATATAGGGCTGAGGTCAGCCCTCCGCCTATATGAGTACTAGCTATGCCAGTGATGGCGAACCTATGACACGCGTGTCAGTGCTGACACGCGTAGCCATTTGGGGTGACACGCGCTGGATTTCATGCGATTCATCCTCGGCTCCTGCACGGCCGCCGAGGATGAAAGAATCTGTGCTGGAGGGGCGGGGGGGCGGGACGTGTGATCACCCCCACCCACACTCACTTACTGTATCGCCGCCGCCTGACAGTGAAGCCCAGCCCAGCCCCTTTCTGAGCGCAGGGGCTGGCGCACACACGTCATCAGCACGGCGAGAGGAGCGCGGAAACAGTGCGCGCCTCTCTCCAGCACGGCGAGGACGTTAGCGAGGACCCGCAGGACAGGAACGCGGGAACAGTGCGCGCCTCTCTCCAGCACGGCAAGGACGTTAGCGAGGACCCGCAGGACAGGAACGCGGGAACAGTGCGCGCCTCTCTCCAGCACGGCAAGGACGTTAGGGAGGACCCGCAGGAGAGGAGCGCGGGAACAGTGCGCTCCTCTCTCCAGTCAGGCTGCAATTCAGTCGCTGCCAGACTGACCTTCACGGTAAGCAGGGGAAGGAAAGTGGGGAAAGATTATATTTTTTATATATTATTAGCAATAATGCTACTTAGGTTTGGGGTCTGCTGCAGACCCCAAACCTATCAGGGCATGCTGGGCGTTGTAGTTTTGGCTCAGCTGAACTGCTGCTGAGCCAAAACTACACGCATGTTGCACCATAACCATACTACTATATTAGTGGGTGCTAAGCCAAAGTAGACTATTGAAGTAGTCATTTAAGAACAGGCTTAAAAGTTACAAACATTGCTTTTTTGCAGGGAAACATCGAGCTTATGTTGGACATTCTCAAATGCAAGAACCTGCACTTCATTTGGGAAATAAGCAACAAGGACCTTTGATGTTGGTTGTAGTGTAAATGATTAATTAAATATAATAGTTACAAAGAGTGTTCATGCTGATCCCTTGTGAATTACCATTTAAGAATAGTAAAAATACGGCTGGACACCTGTTCGTCGGTTTCAAGATCAATGAATGGAGTGGGAAATTGATCAGCGTATTCATTAAATAGTTTGAAGTTACACATCTGGTTTCTAACAAGCCCAGCTGTAATGGACATGAAAATCAAAGGGGGGTCTGGGAGTCTCTCTACCAGCACGAACACAGCCCATTGACCTGGTCTTGGGTGGATGGCCCCTGGGAGAGTCTCAACCAAGTCTTTAGCTCACTGGAGACTTGGAAAGACGGATTCATGCTACACCGGGTTGCCTGGCTAAATGAGTGTACAGTTGTGGCCAGTAGCAGAGGCAGCTTTTGGTGCCAGGGGGGTGGCCAATACGGCGCCCGCGGGAGGCTGTCGGGTGCACTGGGCACCAGAGGGGAGCCAGGCTGCACGACCATCTCCCTTCTGCCCCCCCCCTGTAACTTGTAGCTTACATATTATGGTGTGATTTCACACTGAGTGGTTTTTGCAAAATGAAAACCCAAAAGCAGGCGGCATTGCTTTCACGCTTCCATTTGGACCTTCAGCTCATTTTCTTGCCCTTCCAATGCGTTGCAGGGGCACAGAGGGAGTTTTGCATTCCTGCTTTACTCCCTCCCCCCCTCCCGTCTTGGATGAGCACCCAGTTTTATTTAGGCCTGCATGATATTTTCATGCAGGCATAAAACCATTGGATTCCTTTAGAATCCGTTTTACATTTGCACATGCTAATGAGCAGGCGGATTCCATAGGAATCTGTTAATAAAAGTCGCCTGCAAAGCATCATTTTCAAGCTGCGTTTACTGTTTTTGCAAAACGGAGCTTAAAAGTGACGAGTGAAGGGGATTGTGCCTACTTTTACTCTTTAATTTCACACTCCTTGCAGATGTTTACAGTTGCATGCAGGGGACCCAACCGCATCTAATGCTGGCACTCCCCTGATTGCAATTTACACTTGTAAGAAAAGGTCCCCCTATATATAGACAAGTGCAACATGCTGGGAGTTTTAGATTTGGCGTAGCTGCAGAGCCGTAGGCTGTATGCAGGCATGCTGGGAGTTGTAGTCATGTAGTAATAAAAGTTTCAACCCCTTTTGTCTGTAGGCCTGAACTCCGGCACAGAGAGTCTACTCCTGGGACTTCCGGTTACGACCGCACCACAGCAGGGAACAGCGGAGTGCCGGGGGGAACTGTGAGCGCCATTAGCAACAACTATTGGGGTGCCATGGACTTGTAATTGCCCACAATAACTGAGATAAGTGAGGGGGAGGTTGTGTTAGCCAATTAGGGGTTAACTAGCCTAACAAGCTATCTATAATTCTATCTGCTGTCACTGGCCGACTGATGGAGCACCCAAAAAATAAAAAACAAAGGTTAAGTAAAGGGAGTGGTAGTACCAGTGGCCGACCCTTTCAAGAGACATGGAGCGAGATGTATGGCATTATAGAAAAAAATGGCAGATCATTTTGCGTTCTATGTACTGAAACGGTAGTAAGCAGAACGTGGAATATAAATAGACATTTTGAAACTAATCATTCCCAGCTCTTGGAAAAAAGTGAGGATGAAAGGAGGGAATACATTTCCATGAAGCTACACCTTTATAAGAGCCAATCTAACTCCATCCTTAAATTTATAAAAGGCTCTACAAATTTAAACTCTGCAAGTTTGAGCATTGCTCACTCCATAGCTCAGCATGCAAAAGCGCTTAATGAGGGAGAATTTATTAAAGAAACTCTCCTAAGATGTGCGCCAGTTCTATTTCACGATATGCAGAATAAAGATGCAATTATTAAGAGAATATCTGAGTTACCACTCAGTAGAAACATCATAAAAGACCGAATAATGAGACTGAACACAAACGTACAACATCAATTAAAGAGAGACATAAGGAATTGTAAATATTTTTCCATCTCTCTTGATGAAACTACTGATGTCACATCGCATGCTCAGTTGGCCATTATTGGTCGATATTCTGATGGTCACACAATGAGAGAAGAGTTGATAAAGTTAGTATCAGTGCCAACAAGTACATCAGGAAGCGAAATATGTAAGGTTGTTATGCAAACATTCTGCGACCTAAGCATTGATATATCTAAAGTTGTGTCAGTGACGACAGATGGTGCCCCAAACATGGTGGGGAAAAAAATTGGATTTGTGAAATTGTTTACAGATGCTATTGGACATCCGATTGTGCCTTTTCATTGTATTATCCATCAGGAGGCTTTATGTGCCAAGGCAGGATTCACTGACTTAAATGACTTAATGTCAGTTGTTACAAAAATAGTTAATTTAATAGCTGCTCGCCCCCTTCACAAACGAGAATTTTCAGCACTTTTACAGGAGGTTGATTCCACCTACAGTGGACTGCTGATGTACAATAATGTAAGATGGCTGAGCCGAGGCAAGGTTCTTGAGCGCTTTGTGGAGTGCTTTGAAGAAATTAAGATATTTCTTGAAGAGAAGGGTCTGAGAAACTTTCCTCAGCTCAATGATGATAAGTGGGTCAACACCCTGATGTTTTTTACAGATCTCTCTGTTCATGTTAATGAACTGAACTTAAAGTTACAAGGTTTTGGCAAAAGTATTGATGTTATGTTTGGATACATAAAAGCTTTTGAAAGTAAAGTAAAAATTTTCAAGCGAGATGTAGAAACTAAAACGTATAAGTATTTTCCTCGAGTACAAAAGCATTTTGAGAAGGCCAGTGCAGCTGTACGAAATGAAGTGGAACTCTTGCATATGAAGTACCAGCATGTTTTAGACTCGTTACTTGACCAGTTTACTGATAGATTTAGTCAATTTAGAAGCCTAGAACAGACCATGAAAATAATTAAGTATCCTGATGTAGTAGTCTACAATAGTTTGGAATTAAATGGTTTCCAATGGATGCAAATAGATGATTTGGAGATGCAGCTTGCAGAATTTCAAGACAGCATCTGGGCTCAGGTGTTTGTCGACTTGAGGTCAAAGCTTGAGAATCTGGAAAGGGGCCGCTTGGAGAATAAAGATGAGTGCCACTACGAACAGGAAATTTGGAGTGCCTGGAACAGACTACCAGACACTTTTAGCACCCTGACAAATATAGCAACAGCTTTACTCACAATTTTTCCTTCTACGTACTTTTGTGAGACCTTATTCTCAGCATTTAATAATATCAAAACCAACAAAAGAAACAGATTGACAGATGAGGTTACTAGCGCTTGCTTGGGCCTGAAGTGTACAAAATACCAACCTTCAATTGAAGATTTAGCCAATGAAATTCAGCAACAAAAAAGTCACTAATAGGCAGGTTAGTTAAAGAATTTGCCCTCCCCCTCACTTATCTCAGTTCACGGCAGGGCTGAATATTCATAATCTTCGCCCTCACGTAACTAGGAATATTCATAGCAGGGGCGGGCTGGAGTGGCATGTTGATGAGGACGTGGAGCTGGAAGCAGCCGACTCCACAGCCCTGGTTCACGGCACCCCAAATAAGTTCAATAATATCAAGGGCAACATACGAAATCGACTGATGAACAAAGAAGTTACTAAGCAGGTATGTTAAATAATTTGTTTTTGGTTTATTAAATACAATTATATATTGCAATTATACATTTTTGTAGTTTAAACTACTATAAATTGCGCAAAATTATGTTTTTTGTCGAAGTGACACACCACGCGAGTTATGCTCGATCTTTTGCCGATTTTTGACACACCACGCCAAAAAGGTTGCCCATCACTGAGCTATGCACTGCTGTGAGGGTACATAAAGGACTGAAAATCGCCAATGGATTTGTTTTGATACATTCCCACTTCTGTTTTCGGGGGGAAAAAGTACAAGTAATTTAATATATGCTAATTATTTGCATGAACATTAATACCAGTGGCACATTATTTAAAATGAATTGGTCAGAAAATGTACCTTTTAAGAATTCCAGACTGCGAAGTGCAGCAGCTTCACTTGTGTGCAAATTTGGCATAAGCAAATACATCTGTGGCACATTCTTATGACAAAATTGAAAGTTAAAGTTGTTGTCCTTTAGGAGAACGGGGCTTGCAATTGTAGAATTTGCAGAGGAAACATTATGTAAAAGAAGAATGAGAGGGAAGGTTAGCAATGTTACACTAAGTAGGACACAATACCTGTGCAAGATGGATCAATATTAAATTAAAAAAGGCATTTTATGTTATGTTATTGTTATATTGAAATTAAAACTATTTCCTATATAATTTCAATACTTGTAAAAACAACATTTTCATTTTTCCCATTTAACTGATAATGAATGCCCAAAAGCGCACATACATGTATATATGTTGGGTAGGTGTGGGTCGTGTGGTACAGTGGACTCCGCTCACTCATCAAAACCATTAAATATATTTTTCTTTTTCTTTATTAGCGGCTGGGCTAGATTTTATTTGCAAAGCACTACAAAGAGCTGATATGATGTTCAAAGCACAAACATTTTGGAGCACATCGTATGAGACAAAAAGCAGATGCTGTAAAATATGTCTGGTAACCACTCCCAGAAACTGGGCGGGCCTAGGTGGTAACTCCACAAACTGTTTTTGATGAACAAACTCAAAACAAATCAATTAAACATTGTAATGTGAATGTCCACATTCTGGGTTAGTAATCCTTTCCAACAGAAAAACAAATATATATATATATATATATATATATATATATATATATATATATTTACCAAAGCTGAATTCTGTGTATTGCTTTAATTATGAGCATAGGCAAAGATGGCACTTCAATTCATTTTGGAGAAATCTCTCTCATCAGGGAAAACAACCAAAACATAATAATGACAATAACAATTATGAAATACGAGAATTTGAATACTTAAATAAAGTTCTACAAACATGTGCCAAAACCATCAATGCAATTCTGCCTTAACCATGTTTTCACTAAGGCAAATAGATGGAATACCGAATCGATATCTTGCAATATTTCTTATCTTCAATAAATAATTAACAACATTCCAAAAACAAACCAACAACTTTAAAAGAAAAAGTGGAGAAAAAAAGAGTGTACGTGAAAAAAACAATCCTGAAATGAGAACTCCTAGAAACATTTCTAAAATTCCCTCTGCCAGGTTCTGAAGAGTGAAGCTCTTTCCCAAGCCAATAAAGTATTATTAATTAAATCTTAATATATATACAATGCATGTATAAATTTTCAAATGTAAAGGGAATTGTTGAAACAAAACAAAATGTACTACTAATATACAAAAAATACCTCTTTTGGATAAAAGAATCTAGTATTTCATATGTAAGAGGACTGCAGCCATGTGCCGCAAACGTACACTGGACTTGATCAGCATGTCGAACAGTGTGCCACATGGTAAAGACGTCTATATGTCTAAGATGTCATCACATCACGACGTCCTTGTAACCGCTGTAGTTATGCGTTATAATGATCTGCATTTATGTGCCAGTAAAATCCACTTCACATTTGTTCTCCATTGGAACACATTCTGGTTTGAGATACATTCACCACCAGGGGCCAGATTACAGAAACTTTGCGCCCGTGCAAGGACAAAGTTGCATGGTATTAGCACTAGGTCAATGTATGCTCTATTTTGCAAAACAGTGACACACACTAGAAAACTCTTGCACCATGAAATGGGCAGTTTGGCACATTAAAGGCACCAGGGCAAAAATTGCCCTAGTGTAAAAATGATACATTTCTACTGCATTTTTGTATCAGGGCAAAGTTGGCCCTAGTGCTAATACGGAATGGTATTAGCACTAGGGCAAACCTTTCCCTGATGCAAAAATGCATCAACAATGTATCTTTTTTGCCCTAGGGCAATTTTTGACTTGGTGCTTTTAACATGCCCATCTGCACTTGTCATGGTGCAATAGTTTACTAATGTGTCCCAGTGTATTTAAAAACTGGGCACACATTTCCCTAGTGATAATACCATGCAGCTTTGCTCTTGCACAATCGATCTGCAGGTCGTTAAATTGGCTATAGGTACTCCATTCAAAAGATTACTTGAACCACATGGATGTTGTGTACAACGTCCATTCATGCACATTTAACAGCAAACTTACTTGACTTTTAGGTGAAAAGAATCTTAAAGACCTCAAATACTCTGGACGGTCAGCCAGGACGAGATTACAAAATATTTGTGCCAATAAGCATCCTACATCAATCCTCTTTCGGTAGTGTATTTTGGGGTGCATACATCATTTGGGCCACAGCGAACCTGAACCCATGCGTTTGATCAGAAAGCAGTTATTCATTTTAATAGAGATGTAGGGGTACCAGCTTAAACCATACGTTTGCCTAGCAACACCATCAAAGGTGTTACACATTTGTATGCAAGATATCTTGTTCACCGTACCTAATAAGTGTATGCAATACACTGGTGGATAAGAAGATTTTGTTAAGCCAGTTTGGGACCACAGGATTAATCTGCCAAGTTTGAGAGCTGTTAAAGGAGGGTTCTGGTGATCACTTTTCTGCTTAATTGCCTAATTCATCTTTTATTACCGCTTAACACTGGAGACCAGTCTCCAAGCACAGGACCAGGATTCGAACCTGCGTTGCTCTACGTTCCAGGCCTTCTTATTTCTGATGAGGCGATCCTTTTTTTATTAATTTTATTTTTTAAATTGGCACTGTTTATTGAAAGGTGCAATATACAGCTTGAGAGAGATGTCAACGTTACAGGTAAGATATATAAAAACTTCCAGTAAGTGATATCTCACCTAGTCACAACACACTTCTCAACGCCTTCAATGTTATTGATCAGAGATGGGGTTGGGATTTGCATCCTTACCACGATTGGACACCAGAGGATCCATTTACAAGAGTGATATTTTGTTTAACTGTACATGGAAGGGTGAACAATTTTCTGAGCATGAAAAACCAGGGTCTCTATACATGTAATAAATGACAATTGATTCTTCATCAGCTGTTTGTGTGTAGGCGATCTATGCTGTCCTATCAAGTACAGAGCATAGTTATATATATATGTTATGTTATGTTAACTGAACTTATAGAGCGCACGGCCGCCCAAGGGCATCAATGGCGCTAGAGAGGAGAGATGCTTGCTAAAGAAGAAGACCAGAGGAAAAAGAGGGCTAAAATAGGATGGTCTTAAGAGCTCTTCTAAAACCAAGATGAATGGGGGTGCCTCTGAGTGACAGTGGAAGGTTATTCCCGAGTTTGGCAGCTGCAATGGAGAAGGCCCCCCACTTATATAGTGTCAATGCAACATGTTGCACATGTTAACACAACATTTAATTGGTAATCGTTGTGGAATACATGTATTACATGTAATGTAATGACACTGCATCATAAATGTATATTCTGTACTGCGACCTTCGGGGGCCACAGAGATTATCCTAGTATGCAGAGGCGTGTTACTTGGTATATGGTGTGTCTTGGGAAAGCGTGAGTTCAGCATGAAAATCTGAACTGCTTCAATTATCATTCTGCTAAAAAAAAGCACAGTCGGTGTGTGTCGGAAGCGGCCTCCCCCTTGCGTGCCTCTGTGTTGCTGTGCTACGGTGCTACGGTGCGTTGCTCCTATTGTGGGCGGAGGTGCGGCTTGACACGCCCACGGTTTGTTTTTCGAGCTCTTCGAGCTGTGCTCTGGTTTCCCCAGGGACTGGTCCGTTGGAATCCGCCCCGTTGGAAGTGCAGACACTGCGGTGGGCTGTCGGTGGGCTCTTGCTGCCGCTGCCTGCGGTGGGCATCCTACGGTCCGCGGCCCCCAAGCGCAGGGTTTTCCCTCCATGCACACTGAAGCTCAGAGCGCCAGAGCCTCGGGACCCGGGAGCGTGGACAGCGGCCGTCCGGCCTTTTTTATTGACATCGGCCCAATGCGGAGCGGATTGACGGATTGACGGTGTTTGTCCGCCCGCCGCCACCGCCGCCTGCTGCTGCCGTGGGATCTTTGGATCGCAGCTGGTGAAAGAGGGGCTGAGGTGGGAGGCGTGTGCCGGGAATAGCAGCTAGAGTGCAGTGCACAAATGGTGCTTGGCTGCGCTCTGCTGAAGGACAACTGCAGAGAGGGACTGCAGGGACTTTATACAGCAGCCCATAGGTCCCTGAATTTGAGCTGGAGAGCACTTTGCTGATTATCTTGTGGTCTGTTCGTGGTATATTTTGTCGTGGATAATTACGGCGAGGTGTCAAACATCGCCCCTGTGGCGGGCATTGAGCATTAAGAGGTGCTATTGAAGTCTATTCTCCTCTATCCTGTCGCTTGCTCCCCTTTTTATATTGGGTTGAGAGCATATGTATGATAGTGCGCATACATTTTTTGAGCACTATTGAAGATATTGAAGATATTGACCTGATTGTATAAAATAGCAGGGTGCTATTTGGAGCAACAGCCCATCAAACCCCCTCCCTTAAAAAGAGCTGACACGCAGTGAACAGTTGAGGCCAGGAGACTGTGGGGACTTGTTCCCTTTGATCCTGACCACCGACATATTAAAGAGTTTGTGGGGATTAGTTGCTTTTTGAGCTTACATCCAGCTATAGAGAGGTGACTGAGGACCGTACCCTTATTGGTACTGACTTGCGACACTATTAAGGTGGGGAAGACCAGAGCTGTTGCAAACCCGAATGCCTCCAATGAAGAGATCTACACAGCTCAAGTATAATCTGAGAAGAACTAAGGGAATTGAGAAAGCAAAGAGCCCTTTGAGCAATGATACAGTATGGGTAAAACCCAGGAAGAAAGCCAAGAACGCTATCCCGGCTGACCGGGGCATGATCACTGAGTTTTTTCCACAAAACACTCCCCGAAACCAACTCGACCACTATTGAGGAGGTTAATGTTCCAGTGCCACAAAACGCTGGTTCTCTATGTGCCTCAAATTATGACGACATAGATAACAATTCGCTACTGGAACTATGCTTAAATATCCAAAGAAATATGACACCAGTACCAGGAACATTGCCTATTATCATTGATGGTACCCAAGCTAATAAGCAAGTAAATATCTCATATGAAACTCCTACCCCAGTGGCATCAATGGGTAGATTGTCAGCATCCACGAATCTGGCAATGGCTTCTATGGAAGATAGTCCTGAAGCTGAAAATGAATGTTTAGCGAATACCTATCCAGGGACGGCTGAGATTGCTGAGATTTAGTCTTCAGTCGCTTCCCTGCAATTCGCCCTTAAAATTCTACTGAAAATGTCTGGACTAATATTGGACAATACCAATGCCCTAACCTTAGATATGGTCAAAAGGGAGAAAGTCGACAGAATTGCTGACGTTGGTTGTTCAGCAGATTCCAACCTTTCGGAAGCTAAACAACTGGTCGAAGAAATTGAAGATCAACAATCTGAGGAACAACAAATACCAAGGCCAGAGGCTGATAATGTAACCATGGAACCTTTCTTCTCGCGTAAGCCACGAAGAATGGCTAGGAGGGCGGCTGAGAATAAAAGAGACAAAGTATTGGCTCCTTCCAGGCCCAGTAAGGAAGTTACTGGGCTTCCCTCAAAGAAAGCCAAAAAAAGAGCAGCCAGAGCAAAGAAAAGGAGGAACTTTGGAGAGGGTAGTCTGACCAGCTGGTTAATTCCTGAACGGGAAAAAATGAAGGAGCTGGATGAGGAGGATGATAAACTGGAGGGAAATAAAGTGAGTGACGATGAAGAGACTTCGGAGGTGGAGTGCCTGGATAGAATATCTGAGCCATTGGCTCCAACAACTGACATAAGTCAACCAATTGTGCCTAAAGCTCCCACGGAAGGAAACCAAACATGTCTGATAAAGAAGTTATACTTAAGCAAAGAGCCAAAATGGCTCTCTCGCTCTGAATTGTTATCTAGACTGAGCTATGTACAGAAACTGAGGGTCCTCAAGTCAGACGACTTCCAATTCGTGGAACCACTAAAAGGCCCAAACCTCCAGGTCACAGCTCGCCATTGTAAGTTTCTTTCAACCGCATAATTGCTAAGGAACTATAAGATTGAATTGAAAGCAGTTGATGTGGAGGTGGATGCTGACTTGAATAAGGTTGATACAAGCTATCTGCCTAAAAAGGAAAATTTACCAGATGAGACCAGTGTTTGTCCTAACCTCCCTCAAGGGAAGAACGTGGAAGTTTCGGACATCCAACAAGTATTAAAATGGCTGGCTGACTCATTACCTGGAGTGCTGCTAAAACAATGAGATATCTCAATTTTGTCATGGAATTGCAGGGGCTTCGCTCACTTGCTGTCATCAGAGGGCTCTACCAAAATCTTGGATAAACACAATTGCTTTTGTTTGCAGGAAACCTGGGCAATGGATCCATTGATTTTGGATGGTTTTGCTACTTACCAAATGGCAGCAAAAAAAGGTGCTAAGGGCAGACCTTATGGTGGTCTTATCACGGATATAGCCAACACCTTTGGTTCAAAACTAGTAGAAACCCAATGCTCTAGTAGCATGATGGCGGTTGAAGTCTGCTATGATAATGAGGCAGGAAAGGATCACTTCCTATTAGTTAGCCTTCATAACCCCCCTGGGGCAGTACTTAGAGAACAATTGCAGGAGGCTCTACATGACTTATTGGCTACCTGGTTGTTAAAACTCAGAAATACTGGGGTAATAGTGGTTGGCGATTTTAACTGCCACATGACTGGGATGAGAGGGAAGGCCCATAACCCTAAGTTAAAATCTAATAGTTGCATGCAACATACCAAATATAATGATGTTGAAGGCTGAGGGTGGGAATATCTATTTAATCTATGGGAATTTGAAATGGTCAATGGTAAAACCATTAGTGATTATCCAGGGCGCCACACTTGGTCTAATGGAACCTCCTGCAGCACTTTAGATTACATCTTTGTTTGCCCTAGAATACATGAGATGGTGGATGACATGCAAATAATCGCTAACGAATGGAGTGACCATGCCACACTTACATGCAAACTGAAAATCAGGGTAACAGACCGCCCTACCATCAATATGGGTAACATTAAATCAAATAAAACTGGTTCACGGATTAGCTGGTCCGATAAAAATGTAGCCCATGCCATGGCAGCTTTGAATAATGATAATTTACTACTTTTACCGAATTATGGGGAGATGTCGATCAACTCCATCGAAAACTGGATTTACTCTTTTGTTGAGACTCATGCAGTTTGTCGAATAGCAGCTATGACTAGTGGGGGGGGAAAAAAGCTTCCTTTTGATAGAATGATTAGAGATGCTAAAAGAGCATGTAAAGCTGAACTTGGGCTTGCCAAGAGACAAATACGTGATCTCGATCAGTATTATATTAAGGTAAGCAATGTTAAAAACAGATACAGAGCCATTATTAAGGCCAAAAGGAAAGCTGACAAAATCTTGTCCTGGCAAAGGCTAGTAAATACGATCTGCTCCGGTAATACCCGTAATATATGGTCTTTACTGGGTGAAGCGCGGAGCACTGTACTAGGCCCATTTGTTAATCCTATTAAGTCCGAAACATGGATAGCATTTCTTGAAAATCGTAATTGCAAGGAAGTTACTGAGGAATCGTGTCCAGTGTCCAATATGCCATTAATTCCGCCTATTAACCCTTCCTATGATAAGTTGATAAATATGATCACGGAATTAAAATCCTCACGTGCCCCAGGCCCTAATGGACTCGCAAATATTGCGATGAAGTCTCAACCTGAATTTTGGGCAACATTACTAGTCATTATGTTTAAAAAGATCTTAAATGAGGGGAAAATACCTAGGTCCTGGCAAACGGTGGTTCTTATACCGGTCTTTAAAAAGGGCAATCGAGCGGACCCCAGCAATTATAGACTCCTATCCATGTTAGATGGCACGGGGAAGATATTTGCCTCACTCTTATTAAAGGAGCTACAGCTCTGGGTAGAGCAAGCCGATATACTTTGCAAATTTCAGAGTGGCTTTAGGCAGGGTTATTCTACGGCATATAACATTATGGTTATGGACCTCCTAAGGACACGAGCTAGGTCAGGGGGTCAGCCCCCATTATATGCCCTCTATATAGACTTCTCTGCGGCATTCGATTCCCAGAGATTGTCTGTGGCAGAAGTTAAAATCAATGGGCTGCCCGGAGGGCCTGATCTATTATCTCAGACTGCTCCATCAGAACACCTCTGTAAAATTAAAACTGGACCAGAAAGGTCATACCACCAGAAGCGTGCTCCAAAATAGAGGGGTCAAACAAGGTTGTGTCACGGCTTCCTTAATATATAATCTATACGTACACGACATCCCCGTGGCCATCAGGGCTGCGACCAACTGCCCACCTAAAATAGGATATTCCATCTGTCCTGTTCTTGCCTATGCAGAAGACCTAGTTATACTTGATCACACTATTAGTGGACTACGTAGATCGGCCCTTTCCCTGTGGGAATATGCTGAGAGAAATGGCCTTAAAATTAACTTGGAAAAAAACTAAGGCCTGAGATTCACCAAACAGAATACCTCTCGTGTCCAGCTGAGAGTGGGCCGTGATATTATCACCTATATTCCTTATTATCACTATTTAGGGTTCAAATTTGAGAACATCGGGGACTACGGAACCTGTAAACAGTTGCGTATTTTAAGAGCGGCACAATTGACCGCCTTGTTCCACAGATGTACAGTAAATCAGGGGGGTTTTGCTATTTGGGGCACACGTCAACTCTATGTTCAAGTACTGTCCCCTATGATCATTTATGGTCTAGAAGCTCTCCTTAATACCGACTTGAAATGGCTACAGGTGATAGAAGGAAAATGTTGGCGTTCTATCTGGGGTCTACCACCAGGAATTCCCATGGCAATAATAAGACTAGAACTGGGATTGATCTCGCTGAAAGCTCAAGTCCTAAAAAAGCGAGCCTTACTATATCTGAGAATGAGTGGTGAATCAAATAATGGGCTGCTAAAGGCCGTCTACCAAGAGATCTCTAAGGAGAACCCCACATGTCCTGAGAAAGAGCAAATGTCCAAATTGTTGATGGACATTGGTTGGCAAACCCGGGTGGGAAGTATTACAGAGGAAGCACAGAGGGCCCTAGGTAAACCGATAGATCTCTGGGATTGGCTTGAGAACTATGCCCATCTCCGGAAACTGAAAAGCTATCAGTTTGTCCAGTATAGACTTTACAACTTTAAAAAACCTCAGAGCTACCTCAATTTGTGCCCTGATGTGAGACTTAGACGGTTCATCTTACTTCTAAGGCTCGAACAACTATCCACATTAACGATCACTGGGAGAAGAGATAGGATCGCTCCTGAACTACGACTTTGCCGTTTATGCAAGGAGAGGAATCAGTCTGAGACGGCCAGACATTTGTTGACTGAATGCCAGCAGATGCTAACTGCCATAAAGCTTGGCTTGTGCAATTTTGTACATAATCATGGATATATCAAAGAGGAATTATTCTGGCATCATTGCATTAATTCTAACAGCATTTGACTTCTGATGGCATTATATAATATTTGGCTAAAGGTGGAAAAAAGTCTTAATATAACCATATAGGAGGACATAAAGATAATCTATTGAACATTTACTGTTTAAGCCTATTGGGCTCTGACATTTATCATGGGAATGCATTTAAGCAAAAACTATTATAACAGAAAACTACTATTGCCATGTTAACCAAATGCTGGAAGCTCGCCCTGAAGATTAGCTGCCATTATGAGGCATTATATGTTTTTTTGTTTTTGTTTAAACTGTAACTATTGCTCTCCTAAAGCTATGAGATGAAGACATGATAGCTTGATTGTTTAGGGAATTTGATGATAAATTGGTATGAATTCTTTTTTTTATGATCATTTTTACTTTATATATGTTCTTTTTTTTGTTCCTTTTATGTAAACGTTGTATTAATGTGTAAAGTTTCAACGTAAACTATATCACAATAAAATATTATTATTATTATTATCATTCTGCAGAATTTCTGGAATGCCGACCAATGACTTGAAGAAGGAGGGAACACGTCAGTAAAATGAAAGAGAAGCATGAGATCGGATGATTGGGAATTGGGTACGTGTAAGGGTTTGATTAGAGAGGGAAAATAAAATAAGTGAGGGTTAGGGTTAGGATGAGGGGAGAGGAGACGAGGAAAGTATAAGCAATACAGATGGAAGGGAAGAAAGAAAAAGGAGTGGACATTAAAAGGAAAGAAAGAAAAGCATCAGGCAATGTAACGCAGTAGACACGAAGCGCATGGGAAGGCACAACATAATAAAACAAGGGGCAAAACATTGTAAGAAAAAAAGTCACGAAAGATGAATTGTTTCCAGTTCAGCAAAAAAGGATCACACCAATGACACACATGCACTTATTACAGCTTGCAAACTGTGCTTCCTGGTGTGTCAACAACAGTTACATGTATGTGCCAGGATTGTATTTAAGAAGTATTTGGAGCACTTGCAAGTGAGTATAGTGAAGGTGCTCAATGCCTTTGAAGCCCGTGTCTGTATTATGCTTAAAGAAAGTGTGTGATTTCTCTTATACACAATTTGATCAATTCTGTTAAAACTGGTGGCTCTATAACATTACAGACAATTAATTGCAAAGGAATGGCCGGGAGGATGTTCTCATTGCTCTAACTCCCATCTAAAACATACTCTTTCCTTTAGATGAGGAGAGAATTGGTAAGATTCTGCAACCAACACATCCTTGCAGTTTCAGACTTGCATTATGCTGTGCTATGAGAAGTACATGTATTGACACATGTTTGTAAACTTACTTCTTCTGCATTAGAGCATTAGCAGAAGAAAATTACTTTTCGGTCACTGGCTCGTCTTGAGGTGAAAGAAAGTTATTTATAATTGGCTAACCACATGTGTGGTCTGCCATCACACATTATCGCACTTTCTATAGTGGTCACAATCCACATGGATTGAAGGGTTTGGCCCACGAGTTTGTCTTTCACCATCTGTCAAGTATTATTCACCATGACCGAAGGCACTGTCATCTGTTAGATAATTTATTCATTACATGATTTATTAAACACAGAGCATCTAGGCATGGGCAATGGTGCTTGCAGCACTGTAAGACATGTCCAAGGACACAGCCATGTAAATATTTTATATAAGAGGAAATGATGATCTACGTTTGCAGGAAGACTTGAAAATAACAACAGAAACATTGTGCATGGTTTTTTTTTTCGATCAATGAAGCGTATCCCACTTACTGACACAATTTAAAATGTAGGCAGCTTTTATTTTAGAAATAGTTAAACTAACAAGATACACACAAACATAAAGCTTGACAAATGCTAGAGGGTAAGGACAGGAATCTTTAAGGACCTTCAGTAAATATGATATAGGGTAATAATATGGTCAGACACAATAATAACGATTCACATAACAAGGAACCATCAGCATCATGGGACACGCATGGACACATTTTCCCATTCTTCACTTAAATATGTAAGAAGAAGTATAGTTAGAAGCCAAGTTCCATCAAATAATAGAGTGCAACAAGGATGCTCATTGGCTTAGTTTAATGTATATAACAACAATATGTGGAGCACACTACAGGAGGACAGAGATTGTGTGCCGAATGTCTGAGACACTAAGGTGACAATCCTTCAAGAAGACGATGACGTGCTTCGGCTTGCAAAAACTCCCAAGCCCCAGTACAGCAGGTGGAAGCTGATGAAATATACTGCAGTCAACCAATACATCATTAAGTATAATAGATCCAAAGTTTTGATGATCAGACGACCAAAAAGAATGAGTTGGAAACATCTTTCCAGTTAAAAAAGCCAACATTTTCAGACTGTTGTAACCTTTCATTATTTGTGTCTCAATATTGATAACAACGGTTTATGGTTTACAAGTGAAAAACTTCTGTATAGGCGCGTTATAAATGCCATATCATATCATTGCATGCCCTTTTAGGTATAAACTCTTCAGAAATCTCACTTTACTGGACATTACATAACAAATTTTAACTGGGGAAATGATGCAGCCTTTTACTTATTTAAGACCACCAAGGCAGAAATTGATGGTATCATAGCTTATTAGACAGCGAGCCTAATTTACAAAAAGTTAAATGTGACGCAAAGTAGCTTTGTGCCGCAAAATGTTACTTTGCGCCACGCTAAACACTATTTTCTGATTCACAGATCGGATTTTACACAGCCCCATCCCACTTAGCACCCTGTACGAGTGCTTTCTACGGGACGGAACTCAGCGTGCCAGAAGGGCCAGCTCAAAGAAGGAAAAGAGCGTGCAACATGCACTTCTCCTCATTAAAGGAGGACAATGAGGAATTACATGTGCGTGGGGAGGGGGGCACCTTGCAAACTACAAACATGCCCCATCAAGCACTAAGTAAATCGTAGTCACAGAAACAGTAGTGCTATCACGTTGACAGCAAAGGAGAACGATCCTACTGGCATCCGTCACCCGTCATAAAGCACAAAAGTGCTATGAAACATCACATATAAAAAGCGGAATGCAATCCCAACGAACAACTTGCTCATAGGTTAGTATCAACTGTCACGCACACACAAGCAGTCTCATGACACCAGTAACACAGGAAGTGACACAACATGCAATCAATGACCACTTCCTCCTTTGCACAAGACAGTACCTATCCACTGCCACAATTCTGTTTGACACCGTCAGGAATCCAGCCACTCGAGGTGAGGCACAATATAACGCACCACACATAGCCACTAGGGGCATAGTGGAGCAAACATTCTGAGTGCTAAAGTCATGGTTCCGCTCCCTTGACCACTCAGGTGGTACATTGCTAAATGCACCACCTGTAGTATGCAAAATCATTGTGGCATGTTGTGTCCTGCATAATATTGCTACACGTTGTGTCAAAGCAGGAAGAGTGCTAGAGCGTTTGCTCCCTCATCCACACGCATCACACATTCCCTTAGCAGGCCAAAGTGCACAGGGTCTGGACACACACAACCTGGTAGTACAAACCTACTTCACATAAATTACAAACAATGTGGAACACACACATTAAAGTCACATCCCTGACGGCTTTTAATCATCAAATCGTGCTAATCCGTGTTGCAAATAACAATACCTTGAGGATGCTTCTTTTGAATTGGCAAACAGTGTGTTTGCTCCATAACATTAAATGAACACTGCCTCCTCCATGGCATCCTGGCCCTAAAGTTTGCAAACCACGTCCACACTCATGCCAAGTAGAAAGAAAGGTGTCCATGTTACAGGACCCAAAATCCAAATATTGTAAAGCCAGTCCCTTGCACCATGTCTCCATACCATGTGTTCCCTTCCTTTTCATGCATGAAGTACAACCAAAATGGCTCACTGAGGGACATGTAGGTCAACTACTTACAATGAACAATGTCTTAGTTACTGCTTGCACACTAACCCTTTTACCATTCTCTCCCTTTTACCTTCGATGCACCACTTTTGCCTTGTCCCTCCATGTGTACCCCGATACAACACCCCTCCAACTCCTATTACAGACTACCATGCAACATCCACCCCTTTGCTCTTGTATTAAATGTGCTAATTCGGCACCACACAGGGGGATTCAACGATGGGGGATTGTGGGGGCAGCTACACAGGAAATGACACAGCTATTCTAAGCCACAGAAGCCACGTACACATGGCTTTACCGGGAATGGTAGGGGGCAATGATGCATTGGGTGTAGACATAGTCCAAGACACAGGCTTACGATTAGCTAACGAAGTCGAAGAACGAAAATAGTGCCATCATAAGCACACATAGTGGGAAATCCCTCAGGATGGGCTGGACCTGGGAAACCTCGGTCTGAAACATGTGACCGATAGGACAGGGATCTGCTAAAGGGGGTGGGGCTCAAGCTGCTCATCAGGAGGAAGCTAAAATAATTAGAACTGGGTGATGTAATTACAGGGTGGACAACCAAACTGCCACCCTGCATGGCAACAGGGAGAGTGGCTCTGTACCAGTGTGCTGGTCACCTGACCGCCGACGCCCATCAGCAGGCTGGGGTGGGAGTGGAACACTGGATGGAGTGGTGTAACTGGGAGAACCAAACAGACTGTACGTTCCTGAGCTCAGGGAATGTGGCCAGCCTCAAAAGTATATTCTACAGAACTTCTGAAGGTCATTATCCAACAGGTATCGTGTGAATGTCCCCTTTCTGACCAGCTGCATGATATCTCGGGTTTGGTTCTCAATGGTGCTCACCATTGGCAGTGCATTAAAGTTCCGGTGGTCAGCACAAATGTTACTTCAGTAATAACAAGTTGTTCCAGGGTGGGGTGTGAATACATTCGGTACCTCATGGGGGGCATTGTAATGGGAAACTGTTAAACTGTTGGCTATAATTACGCATCACTAAAAGGTAAGCTTCGAAGAGGTGATGTCCACAAACCAATAGAATCCCTGGGAAACATACGCAAAGTAAATTCTCCAACTTGTGTTTCTATGGACTTCCAACCATTGTATTTCATAAAACTGGTATTCATGTTGCATTCAGATGTTAGCATTTTGATCAGAGCTAATACACTGTTATGTTACATTTGTGCTCACTGAGCAGTAATAAACAGTGTTTCTTCGTGCCTAGTATTTGCTCTACTTTTTGAGTATGTGGTTTTTATTATGCTCTAATTAGTGGACGCCTGACTACACTCTCATCCCCCACCTGCACTCACACAACAACCACCTTAACACAAGATGACCTGCTGACACGCCACTCACCTCTGACTGCTTGTCAGCCCCCATTGGCCCAGAACCCTCTTCACACTTCCCAGTTGCACCCAACCCCACACCATCTGCCATGCCATTGACCACTCAGTTTCATGCTCGACTGACTAACATCTTAATCCTGGTTCCCAGTGCACCATTGCAGCTGGTCCTGCTCACCTCCACACACCTCTGCCATGTATGTGCTCCTGCAATGGGGACAAACAACAGCTTATCAGCCAAAATACCTGTTTACCTTTCTTTTCCTCTCCACACTTCCCCCAATTACATCCCTACCCTGCCACCTACATCTACTTACACCATCTCCACTTTGTAACCATCATCAATGCCCTGTACCTCCCCGCAGTCATCATCATGCCTTTCCTACTGTTGCCACTGTTCATTGTTTTTAAAATGTACTTATTTATTTATGATTTATCTGTATTCCTTTGCTCAGTACTTTCCACATCTCCCCCTCCCATGCACTTTTCCCCTTTCCCTCTCCCATGGACTTGCGCGTTCTCAATGTTGCTGGGCTCCCTTTGACCTTTGATGCACCACTTTTGCCTTGCCCCTCCATGTGTACCCGGCACACCACCCCTCCAACTCCTATCACAGACTACCATGTAACATCCACCCCTTTGCTGTTGTATTAAATGTTCTAATTCGGCACTACACAGGGGGATGCACCTACCAACTGCAAGAGGAAAGATGGGGGATTGTGGGGGCAGCTACACAGGAAATGACACATCTATTCTAAGCCACAGAAGCGCATACACATAGCTTTACCGGGAATGGTAGGGGGTAATGATGCATTGGGTGTACATACAGTCCAAGATACTTTTCCCCTTTCCTTCTCCCATGGACTTGCGCATTCTCAATGTTGCTGGGCCTAGTAAGATCGTTGTTTTTGTACTCCCTTGTTCCCCTCCCTTGCCTTGTTGAGCTCTGAAACACATGTGTATGAGCGCAATACAAATAAAATATCAATATCGATCAGTATCCTATAATAGTATCCATCGATAGACCCTCGCGACTCCTGTGGCACCCTGTACCACTGTGCGCAATCCATACCCTTAGTGAAAGTATCCTCCAATTCTCACCGGTGGGAGCTCACTCCCACACACTGCCCTACCCACTAACATGCTGCACATGGTGTGTGTGTGGGCTTAATACCTGATGCCCCTGCCTCTGTCTTCAAACACAGTGTAGCCCCACTCCGCCTCTGCTGCCCTGCCACCACCCCAGGCAGGGTCGACCACTTTGCCTGTTATCTGTGGCCATGTTGGTTGGTGGAGGCCTGCCCATAAACCCACTACCCCTCCTTCTCCCAGAACTCACACTTCTCCCATATACAAGAGCAGTTGTGTCACCTATGTCTACAACCCCTTACTGTGTCCCTCATAAACCCCCACCCTTGCACAACCTCTGCCAACTTCAACCCCTACAGCTCCCTGCATGCCCTACTGCCCCTGTGTCCCATCAACAAATGACCCACACACTCTGTCAGCCCACCAGCCCTCTATCAAGTCCCTGATCAGCACCATTCTCCATGTGAAATCCACCCTACGCAACCCGCTCCGGTTGCCTGCACCTCTCTCCAGATCTGGCTATTCTCTCCTGTCCTCTCACCTGGATCTCTTAGGTCTCCTGAATAAGCCTCTACCTGGACTGCCAGTCTCATTCTCCTTTATTCATCAGTTGCTGCTTTTGCTGCTACTTTCATTCTCCCTGCCACGTCTGCCACAGACTCGCACACTGACTCAACCATTTCAAAGCTTCACCTATCTAGCACCAACACCCTGGACATCCTTGCCACTGTCATGAGGACTGCTATTCAGGCATGGTGAGCTGTGAATGAGATATGCCATAATGCCAGTAAAACTGTGATACTTCTAATTGGGACATCCCTCCTATTATCTGGCCACCCTCTATGTGTCCCTTCCCTTCACCCTCTTGTGAGGCAAAAACACTTGGTGTTATCTTTGACTCCTGCCTCTCCTTCTCTCCTCACATTGCGTAACTTGCCAAGAAGGCACACTACCAGCTTCACCTCCTCAAAGGCTTTCTCCCTTTTCTCACCTTCCCCCAGAAACTCAATTTCGCCAACGCTCTAGTTAGGACTACTGCAACAGCCTCTTCCTCAATCTCCCTTTATCCTCCCTTTGCCCCCACAACTAATCCAGAATAGGACTGCAAGACTTATCCTTGTCCTCAAGCCCAGGGACCGCATCTCTACAGCCCTAAAATCTCTCAACTGGCTCCGGGTTGCTGCTAGGATCAAGTTCAAGACCCTCTGCATCATCCACAAGGGTTTCTTGGGCCTGGGACCCCGTTACATCCAACTCTCCTTCCCTAAATACCTTCCTGCTAGAGCCCTTCAGTCTTCTAGATCCAACTCTCTGCAGATCAGATGCTTCTCTAAGTAGAGAGCAGTGGTTCGATCCCTCTCCTCCACAGGAGCCTCCCTCTGGAATAATCTCCCTGCCCCTCTCTGGCTTGAGCTGGATCTCATTAAGTTTCGGAAGCTCCTCAAGACCCTGCTTTTCTCTTGTTCTTTCCCTCTCCCCCTCCCATGCTAACACCCCTGTCTGCCACAGTGAATTGGTGCCTGGTTCCCTCTGAGTTCTATGCGCACCAGGTCCCCCCGTCAAGTCCACCCCACTCCTCGCACTTAGCATGTGGATCATCACCCCCTGCACCCCATGCAATCCCTACCACTTGCCCTCCTGTACTCCCCTTATCACCCTCCTTGCCCCTGCGTCTCTCTTCCGCCCCTCCATCAGACTCTTTTACTTGCACTCTCTTCTCTTTCCCTTGCACTTCCCTTCCCACCCTAGCACTTTGCATTTTGCATAGACCGGCACTCCCTCCACTCCTCAGACTTCTTGTTACTGCACTTTCACGGTCCGAATGTCACAAGGCCTATTCGGAGGACTGTTATTGTTATCTTTCTCCCTTGTCGCCCCCCCCCTCCCTTTTTGGTTTTGGCGCATTTGGTGGTGCAAAGTGCCACCATAAGGACAAAACCATAGCTACATGCAAGGGAAGAGAGAGAAGAGGGCTTTCAAAGAAGGGCATTTGGTTCTTTTATTAATGAAAGAATGATTGTGCCATGACATGGCTAAATCCCCAAGTGCTTATGTTGGTATCCTGGTGCTTTTTAAACTAATGAGTAGGGGCGTTATTGACTGTGAGCCAATTAAACTCTAAGTTGGTAAAGGGTGCATGCTGCATATTTTGTAAAAGGGTGTGGAAAATGTTTTGGGGGGCATCAGTGCTTTCACTTAACCAATGAAATCTTTATTCTATTGAGAGCAGTGTGTAATAGGATGTGTCGTTGGCTTTGAGTAATGAGGGTGAGTGTTTGTTGTGGATTGGTTAATAGGGTATAGTGGGTGGGTCTTTGTGGGCAGTGTTTCATAAGGTTGAATGTTTGTGTATGTGATGTTTGAGAAAGTAGATAGTAGAATATATATGTATGTAGAAGAAATTACTGAATTGTTTGAAAACACAATAGAGAGAATTTGGCAGGATGGCCTTTTGAATGCTGACTGCCCATTCACAACGATGACTATGGCTTTGTGTGAGACATTACCCTCAAGTGATCTTAATGACTGGTGCAGTGTTTTGTAATCCCTGCACGCTATTGATGAGCCTGCACCCCCCACGGGCTCACAATATGTGCTATAAGGTGTGTTGGCATGATTAACTAGAGGGAGGGTGATGGGGTAATTAGAGTATTGTTGCTGCCATCCTTTGAAGCCATGAATAGGCCACGTGGGTTTTGCATAGAGTCCTGTGCCACATCTGACAAGCATCGGAGGAGACACTTCACTAGAAAAGGTGTATTGGGTTACTCCTTTTTACACGCAACCCCCCCACTGTTTTGCCATGTTAGCAGACCTGTGAGATGTGTGTACTGTAGTTTTACCCAGCGAAGTAGGGACAGGGGAGGGGGTGGCGGAGCAAGAATGTGTGTTTACAGCAGAAGTCGAGTAGACAGAAGTGTTTTCACCTTTAGCCAGCTGCTCCTCCCTGGGCACAGATGCTCTGTACACACCCCTCTGGGTGCTGCACTAGTGCACATTTGGCCCTTGATTTTCCCCCTTCATTAGTTGCGCTTTCTGAGATTGGCATGATCTTTGTTGGAAAGGAGAGAGCTTATGTCTGGGGCTGTCAGAGGACCTACAATGCTGAGGGAGAGTGGCCTATTCACACATGCGTCCAAAAAAATGCACCCTACTTCCCCAAACTAGATCGATCTGTGCTGTCTTCTATATTAAAATGATCCTGTTACTCTGTTTACTCGTATGAACTGCAGGTTGCACACACTTTACACGCATTATGCATATGAGAGACAGCAGCTGCCCAAACCCTCCCAGTCTCACACAGTTACCTGCTCACCAGGGTATCTCCAAGCTTCCCATTAACCCAGCACATTTTGTTCTGTGCAATAACATGCACACCTGGACAGGTTTGCATGGCGACGCACTGCTTCAATTCAGCAGTAATCTGATCGGCTGTGTATTTTCAGATGAGTTTCTGTTTCATCTTTGTTTATTAGACAACTTCTTTTATTACATGTTTGAAATCACCGAAAGTACAGTGGGGTTAACTAGATTTTTCAGGATGGTATTATCTTGCATGCTGGGACTTATCGTTTACCATTCAGGATGTGAAAATGAAAGTCACAATCCTACTCATTCCTTTTTTGATCTAGCCAAACTACCATTAGTTCATTTTTTCCACTTCCACCACTGCCTTTACCTTTTGTTCCAGCTACGGCAGCCCCTTCCTGACATGATATGGTGGGTATGTTTTGGCTACTGCTTGCCGGCGGAGAAATCAGGGACATCATTTACGGGTCACCAGGTGCCGCACTTGCGACCCCTGAATTCTCCCTTGCTACCCCTTTGTTCTCCCTTGCAACCCCTTACAAATGGAAGCTCCTCTTTGTTTCTAGAGTGTCTGGCTTTCTTTTTCAGGCTTCTTCGATGAAACAGGGGGTTCCACAAGTGTAACACTTTGAGCAGTGACCCTAAACAAGAAAGAATAGGAATAACACATAATTTGTCTTTGTGGAATTCTATACAATAATTGCTAGACTCATTAAAGGTTTATTTCAGGGACACTTCAGGGGGTGTGTCACTGATTTAGTCTGTTCTTAAAAACACCTCAAATTCACAATGCAGACAAAATACTCCAAAAAGCATTTAGAGTACAATACGCATCCATTTGGGACTATGTATTTTGCTTTTCACAAGTTGCAGTTATAGCATGTTTTTTTCTGCCGATACATATGGTGATCCATTCTTGTATGAAATGTATATCACGTTACAGTGATATTGTAACCATATTTTTCATAGTGTACTTAGAAACAATGCTATTTGATGAAACTTTCTGTTGTGTCAAGGGTTAAACAGTCCTGTTACATCGCTTCTCGTGATGTCACTTCTTGTGGAGTCGAATGGCATCACATCTTGTGATGTAATCAGAGTTCAAGGGTCATGCGATGTCACTTCCGCTACACCAGGCATTTTGGTGAAATGACGTCCTTGGGAGAAATCAGAGCCTGTTAAGAACGATTGCAGTTTATTATCCTGATTAAGATAGCTGCTCATTAGAAGGTGCGCTGCTCAGAGCAAAACGCTTGGTGAAGGACAAGGGAAGTAAACGTGCTCGGTTGGGACATAGCAGGCTACATGCTCAGTTATTCCGGACCACAGATTGCCGGCGAGTTGTAACACAGAAGCAGAACAGGATAAGTTAACCGGTTCCTCTAGGAAACCAAAGACATTTACCTAGTTATATGAAAAGTGGTGTCTTACTGTACTCATCTCGCCACCTTAGTAACAAAAGCTGGAAGTCATGTTCTCTGTGCCCTGCTTTCTCCACCCGATTAGCGCCTTGACGTCATTTAGCACCCACAGCAAAGATGAACATGTTAATATCTCATTCAAAGCTCCACAGCGTGCTTAGTTTGATGATTGTTTCATTACATACTGAAAACAAGAAAGTATAGGAACAACTTGTTTATACTATTTTCATACACTATATGAAACTGTTCTTTACATATATTGCCAATAAATGTGTTTATCTTACAACTAGATTCCTCTTCAAACATCTTTACTAATGCTAGATAAATAGTATCCCAAATTAAATAAATACTTACAGATAAATAGAAAATGCAAGAAACATCTACCAATGCCAAACCTATTGGCATTGCCAATGCTTCTTGTCTTGTGGCGCTTTGAAACACCATTTGTTGCATAGACGCCTTACAAATATCCAATAAAATGAATACATAACATAAATACATGTTTTACCGATTATTTCTTTTATCTTCATTTTTTTATTTATTGTGTTTATAGTTCATAAAAACTTTCGCATAATACATACACAAATAATTACAATATAACATTGACCATCAATACATAAAACTCGAAACATAAAACACATAAATTTAAAAATATAGCATTCATCTCATCTCACACTTCAATCTGCCTACACCATGCTTCGCCGTATTACAAGTTTCCCTGTAGCTAGCACTACAGTCCATACACGGTGTAGAGCTATTTGTGATGATTTGTTATCTGTGTTTAAGAAATAACGCCAAAAAGTGGTGCCTTTTACTTATTATAACATTTTAACTCTTGACGCAAAATTGTTTTTTATAATAGATTTTAATGTCTAACATTTTTTTGAATTTGGTACTGCTTTTATGGAAAATGTTGCTTTTTCGAAATCCAGTTCATTTGACTTTGACTGGTTAGTGGGATTGGACATCAAATATGCTTACATTATGGTCTGATTTTTTTTAACCTACGTATGCTTTCTTCAATTCCGTTGGCACATGATTACTTAGCAAATCTCGATCCTTCCCTTCAGTCTGTTATTGGCTCCAGGGTGTTTTGTGAACCTATTGTATCGCCTGGCTGTAGTTTACGAGCCAGGGGCATTCATCTCTTATTTGTCTGGGCCACACCCTCATAATGGCTCAGTGTAAAGAGAAGGCACATAAGCAATTACAATGGACATTCTGCCTCCCCCAGTCAAATCAGACCCAATTCCATTCCAGTACATATATTTTCTGGGAATCATGATCAACTGCAGAACTTCTTCACTATTGAAATTGTGTCCATTAAGACATTAAAAGAGCACCGGCCTTACTGATAGCTCTCCATTGGGTACTTTCAACTCCATCGGTCTCTTTTTCCTGACTATTTAAGCTGTATTCTGTGTCCAAAACATAAACGTGCTTTACACATTTTTAACATAAAACCACTTTCAAAAAGGATTTGATTATTCAAGTTTGGTCTCTCTTGCCACAGAAGCAGGTGAAGAAATGCTTTGGAGGATTATACATTTGAAAATATGAAGTGGAAGGGGCATTTTTAATTAATCTCCAAATCCCCAATTGATATCAGAGCAAGGGCCTCATTACGAGTTGGGCGGTATCCCTGCGGTATTCCCGCAGGGATACCGCCTGCGCTAATAGCGCTAACGCCAACAGGTCCGGCGCTATTAGCATCGGATCACAGTTTTGGCGGAACAGAAATTCCCCATTCCCCATTGGGCCCATTCGGGAATTCCCCATTAGGAATTTTTGGCGCGACTAGCGTGATTTAGCGGACCCTTAAATTTAAGGGTTACTGCCAAACTCGTGATGACCCTGCAAGTCTTCAAATTTGGGGCGACATATGTGAAGCAATGTTAACTGAAGGTTCATGTTCGCCTCTGGACTGGAGTCTCGATGCCACATTAAACTCTTAAGAGACTCTAGTCTGATCTTTGTTGTCTGATGTTTTACAAATCAGTTCACCCCCTGCATAGTATGTCTTCTAATGGATGATGAATCTGCAGTGTATTAGACCAACAACGAGTTCACTTCACAAATCACATGGATCTGGCCGAGGGCTTTCGGGGAATGTTGATTTACCTACTGTAGAAAGGTATAAGCTACTTACCAGGGACTGTTACCCTGGTTGCAGGCTGTTGCTCCAATCAATACATAAACTCGACTTCCAGGTCGAATTATTCACTTCCAATTTTTTTCAGCTGGGAAACTGACCCTTATACGCTTGTTTTCAATTGGGACCAGTGCTTAATGATGCTTTACCCTTTTTCTCCATGATATCCCTGGATTTAACCATGCTCATTTGCAGAGGACATGTTTGTTCCAGTGACACATTGTGTCCCGGTCTGGATTGGTACCCATTGACCATGGACATGACCATGAATATCAGGATTCTTGCAACACTTTTAAAAGACGACATCTAGGTAGAATTCAATCTGTCATCTCAGAAGAGTCCCTGGGGCAGATGGCCTGATTAATTTCGGTATTAGGTGGTCCCACAGCAGCTGGTAAAAAGTGGCTTCAGTCCTCAATCAACATTCATCGACCACCGGTACTATCAGAACCTCCAATTGTGTTTGCTCGACAGGCACACAAGCGTGCTCAGAGGCATTTGGATGGCATTGATTTGGACCTAATTGAGATGGTGCGTTTTTTGGCAAGCCTTGCCTGATTCTTTTTCTATCATACTGTGAAAGTGTATTGATTGACATTTATTTATTTATTTATTTATTTATTTATTTATTTATACATTTATTAAGCACACAACACACTTAGGAATCGAGGCACTTATAGACTTCAGGACTTCATTAAGGGTTTTCTTCTGGTTTTGCATCCATTAGTGCATAGGCCCTCACAGAGGTGCAAATCCAGGATCACTCATTCTTTTTTTTAATTTAAATATATTGGTGATTTTTATTGCACTCAATGCTAGGCACATCTGGCTTCAGAATGCTGGACCGGGATTCGATCCCATGTTATATTACATCTTCTTGCTCCAAGGTGAGAGTTGTGACCCATGAGCTACCCTCTCAGTGTACATAAGTATTCACGCCTTTAAGATATGAATAGTGTTCTATCTTTAGTCAGGCAGGGGCCTGATAATTCGGCCTTTGCTTACATGTGATGTCTTCCAAGCTAGTGATGTTGATGCTATGAGAGTTTGGCAGACACCAGCTTGTTTACCATTCCCAGGCATTTTTTGGTGTTACGTGCCACTTTCATTGTAGGGCCATGTTCTGCTCTAGGTGAATTGAATGTCCTTACGTTCATAGCATTAACTGTCTTTTGTTTGCTGTGTACACCACTATGAATCAAGCACAAGGGACCTGAGAGTGTCCTTGGAACAGTTGTTCATCTTTTTTCATTAACATGTTCCTCCTGTGTCTTCCCTCACATTTTCATGAACAGTTAGGTGGATCACACCATTGGGGTTATGCATGAATCTACATTTTGGGTCTTATTCATATAGAAAGATCAATGCATTCAAGGATTATTGGTCAGGAGCCAGCATATAATGCATTCCCTGGACAGCTGACTGGTCCACTGAACTGTTGTATAATAGCTATTACTGCATTCCTGTATGCACAGTGAAAGTACTTTCTCAGCGTTACATCTGAAGAATTGGAAATCTCATTGTTGAGCTATAGAATGTTATTTGTTGCTAGTAATTTACATTGGAGTGACATAATTCGATTATTGACACAGGTTTAGTTACAGTATACATCTGGAAACTTTGCAATTCTTCCTGAAAAGAAAATTGAAGTATCCTGTAAAAATGTAGGTCCACTACAATGTCGTTTCCTGTCTACTTTACTCAGGTTCATCCAAATGCCCTTCTCCACAATCAGGCTGCATCAACTGCCTGTGCTTCACCAATGGGCTCCATATATATATATATATATATATATAGCTGACATTTATACATGTCATAATGTTACAGGCTGGGCAAGAGGCCCGTACTGAACATAAACAAAAATATTTGAATATATACAAATGCTACAGTAATGCTATGACTGCTTGAATCCACCATTTTTAAGATAAACATTTGAACATAATGTAGATACATAATATAACACACCACCCTGCTTTTACTAACTGAGAGAAGCAACACGGTTCACCTCTTGCATGCAACTCTAGCTTTATTGAACACTCTTCGGTCCTCCAGAACGACGGCCTCACACACATCCTTTTTCACCACTACAGGTACATCATCCTTCTTTCTCTCTTCTGCACAAGCTAGGCTTATGGATCCAGACCCTGTCCCCTACAGACACTCTTATCAGCCTGGTCCTCTTCTGGACAACATACCTTCTTTTCGTAAGTTTCTTTTTGCCTTCCACCCTTTCTCTTAAAACATTATGGCCCCAGTCTATAAACTTTGACCTCTCCAGCCACGGTGGACAAACTGCTGTGGGAGCTTTTCTCCTCTTCAGAGCTTTGAATGGTAGCAAGCCTGTCACTGCATGGGGAGCTAACCTGTAGGAATACACTGTTTTGTTAACTTAATCTTCCCACATGTTTCCTTCATTCACAGCCAAGCAGATTCCTTTCATTATAGTACTGTTAAACCTTTCAACCATCCTGTTGGTTTCAGGATGGAAGAGAGAAGACTTAAGGTGAATAATGCCAATGCCTGACAAAAATTGTTTAATTGTGCAAGATGAGAATTGAACCCTGTTATCAGATAGCATTCTGCTGCACACACTATCCTGAAATGATACTGCAGCATAGTTATCTGCTTCTTGTACAATACATGTTTCTATCCATTTGGAGAACAGTATGATTTATTTCCTTATCCATAAGATCTGAGTCTAGACAGGGCCTCTGTGTTTATAAGTCACAAAGGGACATAAGTGAGTCAAGTGACCCATTGCCCCCATCACTAGATGGTGTGTTTTTCTTTTGTTCTGGGGCCCGTGACCATGACAGGTGCTGAAGAAAAGTCACTATAGGTATTTTTTAAAGTCATGGTTAAAGAAATGTCTGCGGGTCAGGAGGGTGAAAGTAGCAAAAATTGTGATGAAAAGCGAGATGAAAATGTGACCTGGTCAGTGCTTAAGATGGGTAGTAAGACCAAGAAAGTGCCAAGACTACATGCCAATATTCTAGTTGGTAACAAGTTGATAACAGTCCGGTGGAAATGCTATTGAAATCTGGTTTGGATTATTCCAGCATGGATTACAAAGTATGGAAAGAGTTATACAAGAGTATACCTCCACTGTCTCCATGAGTCAAAGCCAGTGCATATGGAGGTATACCATGGATGTTCTCAAGTAGGAAGACAAGTTTGCAGGAGTTTTGGAGGAGAAAATATTGTGTTTAAAGGGCTTTGCTCACAAAATTACACTGAAGAAGAATTCTGTAACGTTTACAGAAAAAGATTGATGTTTTCCCATACCGCTAAAAGAAGAAATGTTCAGGGAAATTCGAATGTTGCTGTCACAACGAGTAATATTTATTATTTTTATTTAATTGAGCATTTGTTAGGCATCTATACAACAGAATTGTTTTTCAAAGCGCCAGAAGTAGAGGCTTCAGAGTAGGTTTCCCCAATGGTGGTAGTGCAAAAGGGGGATGGGCATTCAGGTTGTGTGTTGATTTTCCTGCTTTGAATATGTGTGTAGTTATTGACAAGTTTCCCCTACCCAACATAGGGCAAATGATGGGCATGATGGCAGGTGCCAATTAATTCACTTCGTTGGACCTAACGTTAGCCTACCATCAGGTCAATTTACATCCATTATCCAGAAATCTTTTAAAATTTGTCATGCAGGAGGGCACATTTAGGTACAAGAGGATGCCCTTTGGCCTAATGTCAGTGTTGGCTTAGGTTAGGATGATGCATAAACTTTTTATCAAAGTCCACAGAGTGTGGTTCTTTCAGGGTGATATATTGATTATAGGATGTTTAGTAGAAGAACATGACCAGAGATTTTTTACTGTGTTAGATATATTAAGCAAGGTTGGCTTGGCACTGCAAAATAACACATTTAATTTCAGAGTAAATGAAATTGATTACCCATGTCACAAACTCAGTGGGCAAGGAGTTTACCCAAAGAAAGCTTAGTGAATGCCATTGTAAACATGGAAGCCCCGGGTGATAAGCACAGAGTACTGTCATTGTTGGCTTAGTAGAATATTACCCAAAATGTGTGAATGGATTTGCTAACAGTTCTAAGAGTATAAGGGGACTGTGTAAGAATGATTCTCCCTTTTTATGATCTAGAGAATTTGATAACACTAAGAAATGTATTATAAATGCTCCTGTACGGAGTAACTTTGGTACCATATGTGAAACCTTGGTACGTACTGATGCCAGTGATACAGGACTGGGAGCTGTGTTACTGCAGGTCAAGGAAGGAAATGAAAAGGTTATAGTTTATGCATCTAGATGTTTAAAAGGAGCAGAGGAGAAATATTCTGTCATAAAAATGAGGCTCTATGCGTGTTATCGTCCATTAAGAAATTCAAAGCATTTTTATGGGGCAGGAACTTCACAGTGTATACAGAAAAAAAAAACACTTGTACATATTTTCAACTTCGGAGGTTTAGACTGTGTGTCTAGAAGAATTCTCAGGTGGGTCACAGCTTTGCAAGAATATCAATTTGTAGTACAACTTATTTCTGATAAAGACAATGGGCCTCATTACGAGTCCGGCGATAGCCGTGCCGGAAAAACCGGCAGGCTGCCACCGGACCCGTGATACCATTCTACCTCTGTGATTCCTGGAATCACTGGGGCATTACAACCCCAGTGACCCGGTAATTCTGGAGGCGGAATACTGTAAATCCCAAAGGACTCCATGGGGATGGGGACCATGGAAACACTGGTTCCGTCTATGACAGAGCCGGTGTTTCCATGTCCGCCTGCAGGCAGGTGGTGTTACTCCTGCCAGGTCAGACCTGGTGGGAGTGACACCTCCCACCTGCAGGACTCAGAATCAGCCAGTCCGGAAACAACGCTGGTGCCAGATTTACCGGCACTGTTGTTCTCCGGACCGGCTGACTTGTAATGAGGCCCAATGTCATGGCTCATTTCTTGTCTAGATATGAGATTAGTCAGGTTGATGGAGAGAATACTATTGAACACCAGTTGGAGGGGAAGGTATTTTGGACATGCGGTCCCTCCATTTTGGAAGCTGAGTGTAAGGAGGTGGATGGTAAAGAAACGCAATTGAGCAAAATTTTGGGAATTTGTGCAGAATAATTGGTCTAATTGGACATTGGAGAATGGTTTAAGTGTGTGCCATGAAGTCAGAGATGAACTCTGTGTTGAGGGAGGCTTTTTGCTCAGATCAAGTAGAGTGATTCCTCCACAAGGCATCAGGTGTAAACTATTAGAAATTGGTCACAAAGGACACTTAGGCTTGTCCAAGACCAAGGGACGTTTGAGGGCTCTATACTTTTGCCCAGAGTTGGACAGCCAGGTGGAGAGCTTAAACAAGAGGTGTGATGTGTGTAAAGAATTTGACAAACAAAGAGGTGTAGCACCCAACCATTGAGACCAATTGAATTTCCAGAGATGCCTTGGGAGATTTTGGACTTTGATATATTAGAACCAATGATTGGATTGGCACCAGGCTCATATAGAGATGTGAGCAGTAACAGTTTATTTCAGTGCAGGAGCGCTTTCACTTTATTTCAGTGCAGGAGTGCTTTTATTTTACAAGAAATTTCCAGGAGCTGAAAGCCTTTATTCCAGAAAACATCCTCATGTGCTGACTCATCGGGTTTGGCTCCCTAGGCCTGGTCTTCATGTGCTGACTCATCGGGTGTGGCAGGGTGCGGCCAGCAGGCTGAAACTGGTGGGCGTGGCTTCAGAAGCTCAGCTATATAAGCTGCTCCATTCTTAAGGCCGGTGCTTTGCATTACTGTGCACTCGTGTGCAACATGACGCTCACCACTGCTTGGACCAGTTTACTTACCTTTGGAAACCAGGTGTTCTCCTGCATACTTACCTCAAGGAAACTGGTCCTTCATCGCTTCATCTGCAGACTCATCTCCTGACATCCAGTGATCTTAATCCTGACGCTGCAGCACCACACTACGCATCCACAAACTCGGACCCGGTAAATAAGAAGAAAGACAAGGTTAGAACATCCGTCCTAGGGCCGCGCTGCATTTGAACCCCCACACCCCCACTAGTTAACAACTTACCAGATACTGTACCGCTGCAGCTTTGTTCCTCATTCACTTGGGCTGTCTCCTCAAGCTCCACATCTTCTGCTGGAACGGCAACATCACTTGCAAGGGAAGAAAGCAAAAGAGCAAACATCAAAAGTGGAACAGACAGCAATACAAGACAACACACTTTACAATAACACAAAAACAGATGAGGAAAGACAAAGGCAATCAGGAACAGTTATCCGAAGTATAGTGGCTTAGTCGCAGCAGGACTGGACTACCACGGGCAAGGGACTAGTGAAGGAACTTGGTCCAGATCATACAAGCGCCCCTTGCAAGAATCAGCTTGACGGAGTGCTCGCCAAAACTAATCAACAGGTGAGTTTTCCAGGGACAGCGCAACCCACGGGTACCACGGTTTGGAAGAAGGGGTCTGGAAGGGGATCAGGCTCACAAGCTGTCATACTCACACCCCATATTCTCACACAGGAGCAGTCCTGAGCATCATCACCTATTACCACCAGTCACCACATAAGCGCAGAGGGCAAAGTCCGACCTGAGCGACCTCACCCCCGGGAGGTCTGTAATCGTGCCCCAATGCCTTTGCAGGGACCAGGTGAGTGTAACAAACCTGGCAAAATGGCCCTTCTTTCTACATTTTAGGCATGCCACAGTTAGGGCTGAGCAATTGTAAAGCATAAGCATAATGTGAAAAACATCTTCACTTAAAGCATTTCCTCCCTTTAGGCAAGCTTTGACTCCTTTCCTTTGACTTGCCATGTTCACTACCCTTGTTACCTTTATTCTTAGTAGCTATACTTTTTGTAGTAGGTACATTCTGATGGCCTGTGGTAGCAGCATTAGCATCATTTGTGGGTAGTTTCATATCGAGCTCTTTTACACAGGCCATTGTATGCTCTATGCACTTAGCAATGTCTAATGATTTCCCTAGTGAAGACTTGCTCTTAGTCCATATCCCCTCTCTTATCTTATTGTCCTTGACCTTCAGCATGAACAGGTCTCTCAGTCTTTCATCATAAGCTGTGCCAAATGTACAACTGTTATCCAATTCACATAGGGCAGTAATAAACTGTACCACAGATTCCCCTTCTAATGGATCTCTGGTAGAAAAATGATACCTTTGTAATATGATGCTCACTTCTTTTCATTATGTCTGTCCATCTATTTTATGATGGAATCAAATTCGTTATGCACATCTGCTAATTCCCATCACTGGCAGCTGGATATTGACATCAGGTAGACTTTTTAATATGCCTCTACCTTCAAAATCCAAACTGTGCATAAGAAAGGTTCTGCTCCTTTCAGTCCTAAAATTGGGCTCATGCACTGCCATTGCATAGTCCAAAAGATCTTCTTTCCAGACATTGAATAGAGAGGGCACTAATTTTCACAATAATAGTTACAATAACTGTTCCACAAACAAAGTTTACCAGCACAGATAAGCCTAGGGAAACATATGCAGAGCAGAGATAATGGCACTATCCAGTATTGGAGTGAAACACCCCAATACATCTACTAGAATGATGTAAGAGCACATTTTGTATTAAAATCACAAACAGGGAAAAGAATAGAAGGAATGTAGAATGGGGTGCCAGAGACCCAACATGTATTACACAGGTACACAATGTAAGTCAAAAGTACAGTACTATTACAATAGGAATTGTGACAAATGGAAACAGTGAGTCTGCTGCTGCATGGTTGCTGCTCCGTTGAGATCCCTTGCAGATTTCTAAATGTAACAGTCTGCATTGATTCACCTTTTAGGATATACAGAATAAACTCCTCCCATCAACACCGCGACCTGGACTTGCAGTGCAGGACAACACAGAAAATCCAGCACCAGGGATACCGCTTCCAGGTGCATGCTGTGCATCGGACATGCCCGTCGGGACCACAAAATGTCCTATTCTCCATTCCAGCAGAGAAGAGCAGGAAGAGTCGCCAGGACACAGTAAGGACCAGGGGGTACACAGGAATGAACAGGCAGCCACGGAAGGCCTGCTCTGCCCAGCCCGTGCTTTCAGCTGTCCTTCCAGCCAATGCAGGCATTGCAGGACACAGGAATGGCACAGCAAGGACTTCACAGCAGGCCCTGATGGCTCGTGCCCACCACAGGGGCATGGAGAAAATAGCTAACACTGATGCAACACTGATCCTGAAGATGCCTGGAGTGCAAAGGCCGCCAGTAGCAGGCAAAAAGGTGTGTGCAGTGGATCCTTGAGAAAAGGAAAGGCAGCAAAACATCCTCAAACTGGAAATTGCAGATGGGGAGAGGGGCAAGTTCCAGCCCATCACCAAATCCTGTAAAAAGGTAAGTCCACTACAATATAGTTTTCTAGTTTCTTTATTCAGGTTCATCCAAATGCCTCTAAACCAGGCTATATCAACTGCCTGTGCTTCACCAAGTGGGCTCCATATATATATATATATATATAGCCATTTTGCCAGGTTTGTTTCACTCACCTGGTCCCTGCAGAGGTGTTGGGGCACGATTACAGCCCTCCCGGGGGGGTGAGGTCGCTCAGGTCGGACTTTGCCCTCTGCGCTTATGTGGTCACTGGTGGTAATAGGTGATGATGCTCAGGACTGCTCCTGTGTGGAGAATAGGGGGTGTGAGTATGATAGATTGTGAGCCTGATCCCCTTGGCGATCCCCTTGGCGAGCACTCCGTCAAGCTGATTCTTGCAGGGGCGCTTGTATGATCTGGACCACGTTCCTTCACTAGTCCCTTGCACGTGGTAGTCCAGTCCTGCTGCGACTAAGCCACTATACTTCAGATAACTGTTCCTGATTGCTTTTGTCTTTCCTCATCTGTTTTTGTGTTATTGTAAAGTTTGTTGTCTTGTATTGCTGTCCATTCCACTTTTGATGTTTGCTCTTTTGCTTTCTTCCCTTGCAGGTGATTTTGCCGTTATATATATCTGACATTCTGTCATAATGCAACAGGCTAGGCAGGAGGCCCAGATTGAACATAAACAAACAGCTTTGAATATATACAAATGCTACAGTAATGCAGTTACTGCTTGCAGTCACCATTTGAAAGATAAACATTTAACCATAATGTAGATGCACAATGTAACACAAATGTTCATCTAGCTCATGTGATGTTATGTTTAAGGTCTATATATGCAACTAAATTACAAAATGTTAATTACAAAACTCTGAGTCATTTCACTAAAGGCTTGCTGTTAGATAGAGACCAATCGTAGGTATTTCCTAGACAACTGACAAAGGTAATCAAGTTATTTAACATCTGAAATGACTTTGAGGCATGTCATTATTCCACTAAGTTTGATTGTTGCCAACACTGTTGTTCTATTCTCCATAACAGGTTATTTCTGCCTGTTCTGTTTATGTGTTTCAGGATGATCTAACAGGAAACTAGGCTCTAGAGCAATTGTATGTGATTTCTTCGAATTCAAACAAGCATCGCTTGCGTGTATTAGGCAAAATAAACTGTGGAGGCAAAAAAGCGACTTTATTTTTATTTCATATGTGTAGTCAATTATGATTCCAGAGCAGGTCGTTTTACAAGTCACAGCAGATGGTGCTGACATGCAACTGACAAAATAGAAACCTTATTTTATTTTAATGTAAACATATAGATTTTCGAAGGCAATTTATATGACTGTTACTCTTTTCTATGTGACAACTGAAGACAATGTTATGTTCTCTTGCTAAACAAACATTGAGTTGAAATGCTAATTTGCAAGTCTAAAACTTCTATTGACTGCCAAAATTCCACCTAACAAAAATATATGTGTACAGTATAACGGATGCTAAGGCGTTCTGCTTGCAGAACAGTTGAAAGGTCTTACAATTCTAGATTGCAATATATGCCACCCAAAAAATAAACCCGAGCCTTAACTGAAAAACAAAACACAAGTGATTGCTTTATTTATTTGTTTGTGTACTGATGCACCCTGTTGTTGTGTGAAACAAGTTGACATTTACCATTGAAGTTTGTCTGGAATACGTATTATATCACTTTCATGTTCTCCCTGTGAATCCTGCTGTCGGCCAGTCGCGACTCCATATACAAAAAGTATCAATGAGTCCCTATGATGGCCTATTATCCTGAATGAGGAACGTTTACGTTCTTTTCATGATGACGAGTGTGATCCACTTTCCACCATATTATAAGAAAGAATGTAACAGTCAGACGAGTGTTCCCGGGGCATGTGACCCACTCCCAATCATAGGGATTAAGTCAACCAGGATGACGGCCTGGGAATCTTTTTTGAAGAGATGCACCTGGATCACTGATTCACAACACGCTTGGCAATAGCATAGCAACATTTTTGAGGTGTATGCTTATACAAGCCTATGGCCTTCATTTCCCTCCTATCTGCCCCATGAAGACTGGCGCGGCCACCTTTAGGGGAGATGGTACATGACATGCATCTCTCCCAGAAGAGGATTATTTTATTTTCGAGATGACCATTTGCATACTATATGGACAGTGGACTGACAAGTGGCCAGTCTGCAGTGTCTGCTGGTTTCATTGCTTTTTTCTGGCTTGCTGTTGCTCCTGCCTCCTGCCTTAGAAGCTCCTCCTACCAGCTCCTACATTACCAGTACCCACTGCAAAGCGGGCCTGTGGTGGACTGACAAGTGGCCAGTCTGCAGTGTCTGCTGGCTTCTTTGCTATTTGCTAACATGATGTTGCTCCTGCCTCCTGCTTTAGAAGCTCCTCCTACGAGCTCCTACATAACCAGTACTCACTGCAAAGTGGGCCTGGGGGTGGACTGACAAGTGACCAGTCTGCAGTGTCTGATGGTTTATTTGCTTTTTGCTGACATGCTGTTGCTCCTCCCTCCTGCCTCACAAGCTCCTCCTACATGCTCCTACACTACCGGCACCCCCGCAAAGTGGGCCGTGATGTTGACTGACAAGTGGCCAGCCTGCAGTGTCTGCTGGTTTCAGTCTGTGGCCCGAGTGTCGAGGGCTGAGGGCCGAGGGTGTCTGGATCTATCACCTGGTGTACTGCTGCCTGTGTTTTTCTGTGCCACGGACGCTGCTGGTGAGTGACATTGTGGAGCTCCTTCATTGATTTTTGACTGCTGACCTGAAGCGACCTAGAGACTGCAGGGATTTCTCACTTTGATCTAGGCCTGCTGCTTTTTTGCATTCTGTTATTGTGTCACCTACGCCATTGTATAAGACATTTCCTCCATGAGATCAGGCCTCAGAAGTCAATCTGTTCTAGTAGATCAACCAGAACTACAGTATTCATGTACCCTTGGAGTCTGATTCGCTCTGCAAATTTACTCCTCCCTCTTTCAGTGCTCGAGAGGTATGGCAGGAAATCCCCATTAACCACGAGGTATTTCCCAGCATACTCTGAACTCTGATGATCAATTCAATCCGGTCACCGTTGGAAATGCGGGAACTATTATCCCGCAAGTTAAAGGACTCGAGGCCTGTTTAAATTTCAAAAAGAAATTATCTGACTTTAAAACCCCTCGATCTGACTGTCTTTTCCTCAATTGCTGACCAAAGATTCATGGACCACTACTTCGTGAAATCCATCGCCACCAGTATGGAATTAAAATCTGTGGCCCCAGTGAAAGGAATGGCCATGCCCGATCACTCTTTTATGAAGGAACAGAGTATGTCGGCTGGGAGAAAGGATCTCACTGACCTCAGCATAAGCGAATTTGCTGACCTGGCCCTGGAAAACAACTTACGTATGAGGATTCCGCCTAATGATACTGTCTGTAGTGTCATACAACAAATGTGATGCGTCCAACTTGGGCTCTCCATCTGATTTCACCAACATCATCAATAAATACTCAATCACTAACGAACCAGATGCTTACACATGCGTTAGGTCAAAGTCCTCTGCTGAGGCAGTCGATCTCACTGAAAATGCTGCAATGCATCACACTCTCCATGAAGTCGACAAAACAATTTGTCTAACCCACCCTACCGTCTCTGCGCTAAATATGGTCTTAAGCTCCTGTGTTGCAACATCGGGAATGAGCTGAAGTCCAAAAACTCCATGATGTCTGAGGTGAATGGCAAACTGGATACCATTGGCTCAGAGCTGCTCTTCCACCCGACTCTGAACTGCTTAGTAAGTTGTGGAGGTGAATTCTTGCCATCCATTGGAAAATGTGTACTCCCCGACAAGGTAATTGAAATAGTCGACCTGTCTATCAACCAGTCAACTGAAATTGTTTTTTCCTCTTCGTCTGCTGCACCTCCTCCTCAGTTTTGCAATTTGAAAGACGTCTTTTTGCCCCCCTGTTCAACCAATTGTGCTACGCGGTAGTCAGTCAAAATCTCGAAAACAAAATATCGAATACAAAAAGACCGAAAAAAAAAATATCGAAAAAAAAAATATCGATTTTTTTATTTATTTATTTATATATGTTTTTGGGGTCAGGTAAGTAAAAAAAAGGGGTAAAATAAAAAAAAATGAAAAAAAGGGGGGTTTGGGGGGAACCCCCCCATTTAAAAAAAAAACACATTGAAAAAAAAATTCGATATTTTATTTTTCAGCCTTTTGTATTCGAGATTTTGGTTTTCGAGATTTTTGAATTCGATATTATCACTATGAACCGTGCTACGCGTGATTTGACTGTGGAATCTCTGTTTCCTCTTAACTTGGACAAACATATAGAGGCTTGGGAGGCGTTATCTGTGTCCCGTGATTTACCCTTGTCAAATAAATCGATAAAGGCAAAAATGGCTAAAAACTCAAAGAAAAACCTTTGCTGTCCACGGAGAAACATGCAAAGTGCCCTAAGACTCAGTTCCAAGCCATTTTCACCATCAAATATGTCTCCATTGTTGGAAGAAGGGACATTTTTAGAATTATTGAACGTGAAGCTCTCCACAGCAGACTTTTATTCACAGATGGACCCTGTGCCCCAGGACAGTTCAATGTTTCCACCTACCTCTCTCCCCAATCAGAGGTTAAGTACAGGTGTCATGTGTGATCTATTGGATCTACGTGAAATCACTGCGGCTGATTTTAACGCAACGGAAATGTTTGCATGGGAAATGCAGGAACAGAAAATGTTTGTACATTTCCCATGCGAACATACAGGGGTGTCCCCCGCAACCTTCGCTCACTCTACTGCATAGTATAGTGAGCGGGATGTTTTGGGGGATACCCCTGCAGCCCCCGTTTTTGTTTGTTTTTATTGTTCTGTCGGGAGAGCTGCGGCGGTGTCCACTACAACCCCCGCTCACTGTAGTGACCGGGGTGTTGCAGGGGACACCCCCCTATTCCCCCACAGCCTTTTTTTTATTTATTTTTCAGACCGACCCCACCGAAACACCTAAAAACATACCACGAAAAGTTCAAGCTTTTGGTAGTTAGAACTTTTCGTGGTGTGTGTTTTAGGTCTTTTGGTGGGGTTGGTAATTTTTATTTGGACATTTCGTCCTATTCTGATCTATTGCCCATGCTGCCTGTGACACAGGTAGTCCAAAATACCCGGCCACCACCTAGCTGCTCTGAGAGCATTAATAACCGATGTAATTGTGACATGCAATCAGCTGAATGGTAAAAGGCTATCCCGCCCAAATGTGATAGTGTCCTTACACTGTCCAGGTACTCAGGTATCTAATCATTTCCTAGTTTCTGGTATGGGAGGTGCATCTAACTTCCCCACCCTGGGCTCTGGTCTCCCTGTATCACAGCCGATCCTGGGAGGTAGGATTTGGTCGCAGGCTACGTACTGCCCTCCCACTCAGGTCATGGATCTACCTAGTCATTTTCGTTCTGGGGGTGCAGAAAAGCATGGGCAATCCTCTGCTTTTGGCGCTCCTGCCTAGCGGAATCTGCCCCCTAACCTATATCCATCTTTGGCAGTTGGTGTGGGACCACTCTTGGGGCGACTACACACGGCTAATATACATCAGCCGATTGGGGCCCATTTGTGTAGTCTTGAGTCCAACAGACCAAAATTCTATAGCGTACTGCAACAAGCAAGAGGAAATGACGACCAGTGGGGTGGGAATGATAGAAATCAGGTGGGCCATATGAATGAACCAACTCCAGGCAAAAGTGAGTTTTTACTAAAACTGAATAGCCTAATGGGCCCTAACATCTCAGTGTGCTTAAATATGACTACCATTCTACAGATCTTTGCTGAAATTCCAGCTTTGGGTTTCCTATGCTCCTCTGATATTGACTATGTTGCTTTTTCTGACAGAAACCACATAGATAGCTCTATTATCCATTTTAATTCCAACCTGCTCAATGAGCTAGTTTACTCTAAAAGGCTAAGCCTACAAACCCTAGGCTTTGATGTTTGTAGCATCACTTCACAGGAGGGCAGCGATATAGGTACCCAAGGGTGCCTGCACATTGTGTTCACCCCAATGGCCAGGGGCTAAGATCAGTGGTTAGGGTTGATGAACAGCCTGATGGCAATAATATTGATAGGCTGTCAGTCACATCAACATTGTGGCATAAACCTGTCCCATAATTAACCTACTGGTGGCTCTCCTGTGAAGAGAGATATATCCTTGTGTATTAAATCGTGCAATACGAGGGGGAGCTGCCATCTCTTTTCCAATCTTGCTATGTCAACTCTTACAGAGGCAAATTGTATCTTTCTCCAAGAGACCTAGCTGATCCAGGCCCCAGTGCTCGGTGGCTTCCAAGTGTTTAACCAAGCAGCAAGGGCTAGCAAAGCGGGAGGGCATCCGGAGGGCTTCTAAATGCTGTTCATTCGGCTTTGGGAATGTCTGCTGTAACCCTTGACAAACTTGCATTTGGGGCCATAGCAGTTGCTTTTTCCTCAGCTAATCTGATTTTCAAATTGTAAGTGGTGAATGTCTGCTGGCACAAGGGGATTGCTGAGCCTAAACTTTTCCTAAAGGCGATCTCGGAGTGCATTCTCTTATGGTCAGTTGGTAACCCTCATCGAAGGGTAATGCTTGCAGGGGACCTAAATGCTAACTCTCTTTTCCAGGATATTGGATATGACTTGTTTGATTAATCATTTGTTTCTCCAGAACTTTGAATCCCAAGCATGAAGAAGCTGGTGTTTGGCTTTAGGGGCACAGGGGCTTCTGCCTCTAAATGGAAAGGACTTTCGTAAAACAAATCATATGGATTAATGGTTTAGAGGAGTTACCTCATCAACCCTGGACTATATATTTGTTGATGATTATTTATCAAATTGTACTTCTTTCATTGTGTTCCAGAATTATTGGAGTGACCAAGCTGAATTCAACATTGTACTAATCACCAGAGAACAAACAGATGCATAACATCAATATGTAAATTGTGCACTGTTATCAGAGAAAGTTGCACCAAATTTGCAAAGCAAGTATTTGGAGATTATAATTATGTTTTTTTGTGTAAGTTAAACAAACGTATTAGGTACTCATTTTTAACAAACTCTTAGATCTGAAAGTGCTATCATGCTAATATTATTAAGGAGGGGCCTAGGAAGGGCAATGTTTTTGAGCACCCACCAAGGTGTAATTTGTATTGTTGTCAAAACATATTTGCATAATAAATACACACAAATATCCTCTCTATAAGCATGTATCTGAGTGACCTAGGTGCAAGTGATGCAATAAAATCAATATGAGCTGAAAAGGAATTGATGGTGAATTGGCACAACGTGAAGATCGATTGCCGCTCTTTTTTAACAACATTGCTGCTAGGCAGATCTTTCACAACTCTTTCAACCTTAGGTCTTGGGCGTGATGGCCCATGTGTACAAAGTTCTTCACCAATGGGGCCATCATTCTCTTCGTCTTAATACAGGACCTGTGTTCGATGATTCTTTTCTTCACCACCCGCTCGGTCATTCCTATATTCTTCAAAGCACATGTACAAGTAATCAGATGCTGCAAGAGTAAAATGACTCTCACTCGTTTGGGTGCTGGCATTTTGTTCCAAATGTATCCCAATGTGTGTCAGCCACCACCCTCACCAGTAAAACACTGCTGCTTCCTACAGGCAGACTCTGGCGAGCATGGGTCTTCCACTTGCAGTCCTCAGGGTTACCCGGCTCTTACCGTGCATCTTCTCAGGTGTCGCTTGATAGCATGTGTCTGATACACTTCCTACAATAAATGGACAATGCCTGGTATATCAATCACCTCCTGATCCATCAATCCAAATCCTCATTTCCTCAAAGCACATGTCACGATGCAACAGCTTCCCTCGGCCTGAAGTCACTCACCTCTCTAATGGGTCTTATATTTGTCTATCTATCTATCTATCTATCTACTGCTGTGTTTTTACCATCAATTCTGATTGACACAACAACTCCGAAGCATGATTGGTGGCAAGGGGAACACCAAAGGAAGGGGAGTGCCCAAAGAAACATGATGGATCTTGAAAGGGGACTAGCCTCCTGGATCACAGTCTCTCTCATTTTTAAGGGTGGTTGCAATGTTTTCCTGTTATTTACTGATTTGGCCAAACGTTTTCTTGCCAAAGGCTTTTATTTATTTAAAGTGGGTTATTTGCTCGTTAACAACCTTTATAAGGTACAGTTTCAGGATACAAGGCTACTACGGAAAGGGACTCGACTTTTTATTTTCCTACGTTCCATAAATACAATTAGTGAGGGGTTCCAGTGACATAGCGACGTACAGGATCTTTCACCACACGCTGGCAGTTTACAATGACAAGAAAGAAGGAGTATGTTCAGATCATAACAGATTTTATACAGAGAGGAGTTTAAGTAGGCTTGTCATTCCCGCTGAATTTCAAGTCACTATCGAGCCCACATGTTGCTTCATTTATGGAACACAAGATGAAATCCAGTTGTCCACTTCAAATGAACGCAACGTTGTTCGAAAATAACATTTTCTAAAACAATGATTGTTTCGAAGGCTCCTCTACTCAAATTGTGGCTGTTTCAGGCGGTGATTACATGTCCTTGAATGTTGGTTTCATTATCCTGAGCAATAGGCATCTCTCACGGGTCATAATCACACCACAAAGAGACTAACGCCTGGAATTATCCTCCTCACATTAGCGGTAGACTTTCAGTAAGGGTTGGAAAGTGCATTCGAAGAATGTCTTGTGCAGAAAATCATTGACGTTACTGAGGATGTACGATGGACTCATTTAATATTCACGTTGACACATGTCATACATAATGCATAAACACTTAAGGATTTAAATGTAGGAGGCTAATCGCCATTGCAGGTGCGGCTCTCTCGTGGTTCTCCCCATTTAAGCATACACAAAAAAAGTAATTAAAAATGTATAGTAGCCAGGGCCCTCTAATTGCGTGTCACTGTGAATCCAACATCCTGGGACTACTATCTAACTCATCAACCATATTTGGTTTCCTGAGAGTAATCAGACTCTGTACTGACAGTTACTCGTTCATGGTGGGAGCCTGTACTCAATCTTTCAATCTTCTACTTTCAACCCTCTCTTCTGTCCCATGTAAACACATTATTTTTCTGATATTATTGTTTTGTTCCAATTTTCTTATCACATCATTGCTATTGTTATTCAAATATTCTGCCTTCCCGCAAATATCCACTCCTTGCTCTTGTTATGCACAAAATGTTTAATGTTATACTGGAATGTCTTCCATTGCTTAATGCTCAACTCTGTTAGACAAGAAGGTACACCCCTTGCTGCACTCCAGGCCATCACATACCCCCATCATGTTATCTTCTGACTCCATTTCCCCCTTTCTCATCTGCTTGTACATTTGTGGGCTCTTTTCAATATAAAGAAAATTGTTATTCCATTATAATCAACTCAACAGTTGGGACTAACAGCTATGCCACAGACCATGGGCCTCATCACGAGTTGGGCGATAAGGCCTGCGCTAATAGCGCTGGCGCTATCTGCCCTACCGCCAAATCCACCGGCGCTATTAGCGCCGGATCACGGGTTTGGCCGATTTGGAAATCCCCATTCCCCATTGAGCGCAATGGGGAATGGGGCATTCCCGAATGGCATTCCCGAATGGCATTTCGCGCTCATACCGCCGGCGGATTTCCCCCCAGTTCAGAGCTGGGGAGAAATCCGCCAAGGCCATGATTTGGTGGACCCTTAAATCTGGCGGTAACAGCACTACCGCTGGATTTAAGGGTTACCCCAAACTCGTGATGACGCCCATGTGTTAGCCACACTCACTGATTAACCTCTCTGCCCATAAAGTCACCATCCCACATGCACTGAAAAGCAAAGCAAGATTCACAGAAAGGCTAAATCATCCAAAGACGATAACCGCTTATTCCTGGCTCACAATTGCAACCTTGTGTGACGTCCCGAGTTATGTGTAGCGCGCATGCGCGAGCCTCGTTGTGGCCCGCGCATGCGCGGCAGCAATAAAGTGCGCCCGTGCGGCAGTTCCCGCCGGGACGCAGACGAACCAACATCGCGTCCCGCGAATTCCTTGTGTGCCTGCATGGATGCCTGTGTGTGTGGGTCCCCGGGGCATACATAACACCTTGGTTCTATGGGATGCTGCAGCTTGTAACACGCTGCATGACACTGGTGCTGATCTAAGAATGCTGGCACCAAAAGGTTGCTCACCCATTATTTCCCATCCACTGTTTTTCACCTTTCAATCTGCTGCCTTTGCTTTTAGGGTTATTCCACAATCCCTGAAAGTTGCCCTTTCCAATTTCATGGTGGTCTTCCTCAAAGACAAGAGAATAGAACATTTCATTTTTGGTGGTCTCCTTCCTTGTATCCCAGATTTCTGCATTTCATTTTCATGGTATCCCCTGAACACTCAGCCTTCCCCCCAAACACTTCCTACAATGCCTTCCTCACCTCTTCCACATTCCTACTCTAGTCCACCACGAAATATGTTCCCATTTTCACCATGCATCTACTGTATGCTGCGTTTCTGCCCTCGTTCACATACCCTCCCTCCTCCCTCCTCATCATTGTCTTCATTCTACATGCTCTGCTGCTGGGTCACACACATCCTCTTCCAAGTATTTTCCAAAAAACACACAAGTGGGACCAAATAGGGTTTCTAAACCCTGTCGGTATTCCCAAGCCTTATCACATAAAGAAGGCACAGGCCAAATGTCCTGGTTTAGAAAGTAAAGAAAGCTTGTTAATAGCCTGATATGACTCTCCAACGGGTGCTAGCTCCCCCTATAGTGATGTACTCTCCCTAGAAAGAGGTTGTTATCCACCTATCTAGTGTGAGGGGAAACAAAAGAGACTGACCCTCTTCTGGCTATTGCTTAGCGGGTTGGAAACACCAATTTGTGAGTAACTGAGTATTATTCTAATGTTAAAAATCCAGAAGAGAACAAGACAAAGTGTCCGGATTATGAGTCTAAGCAGGCAAACACACATGTATGTAGGCTTTACTGCTCCTGTTTCTTATGACTCAAAACGTGAGATATTTAAAAGGAAATTCTTTAGAAAGGGGTGGGCATTTGTTGGTTGGTCATCCCATGAAGTGTCTGGTCACCCGGTGAGTGTGTAAATGTGCAGGTGAATCCACTTTCGTCGGGACAAATGAGGTTACAATTGAGGTAGACTGAGAATACAACCAATACATATGAATGCAGCTTTATTGGGTGTTTATTCACTATTCTCAAAACCAATTTCTTTGTTGACTGTGGTCCTCAATCCTTCTCTCTCCCTCTTAGTTCCTAGTAGCCTCTAAGAGCTGCAAACATTCATTCAAAATCACTGGGATTTCATGGGCCCCCAAATACTACTTTCTTGCTACCTTACATCCACCCAGGACTGTTAATGTTGTCTGATAGAGGTCAGGCATCAGGACAACATGCACAATTTGACACCAGGGAACTTCATCCTTTCCCACTCTGGTTTATTCTCAAAGGCACCACCCCAATAAAAAGGAGTTATAGAGGTCACCTCCTCTAGTTCCTTGTCTCAAGCTTATGTTTTGCTCTTGATCCATTCCATTTCCATTGCACAGGTCATTGAGAACTAACAACCATTTACATCCCTTATAGGAATTAACTCTCTGCCCTCTTCCTTGTGGTATTCTCCACGTTGTATGTGAAATTTTAAAATATTGAAAGCCGCACACAAAAAAGAACGTTATTGTTTGCCGTTTTAGGTCTGCCCCTAATATTCTGAAATTCCACTATTTCAGGGGGTTCCCTGCCAACCTATCCCCTGCTTTCACTCTTTAAATCTTTCACTCCACTGAATCTACCTTTACTCCCCTGCATCACTATTAACGTCACTACCTGACCCCCCCCACACACACCAAACCACTAACATAAACACAGACACACACACTTACCTGCTGCGTCCGTGGTTTCCATCTTCCAACAGGTCAGGATGTGCCTGTCAGCCCCTGAATACACTCGTGTTTGGCAGAAACAGGACAGGTTACTTTGTCTCAGAGTAGTCTTTCTAAAGAGAGTTTTGTTTCTATTCCGTTAAAAAAAAACATGTTAACTCCAGGCCATTCTTTACAGTCATAATGTTGCTGGAATTATCATACTGTCTGTATCTCCATCTACCCACTGATTTATGTTTTATGATTTGTAACTCTTTCTGCCCCATAATGAGACCTCTCTACTCTCTAGTACCCTTACTCAATGCTGTCTCTCTGTCTCCTTTCCTATCCTATCAACAAGTGGTTTCCATTAACCCCTTTTCCTTTCTCTTTAGTTGTCTGTCGGTTGACTTCCTTTTATTTTCCTGAGATGCCCCACCTCTTATGCATTAAAGTGGTCTTCCTCTACCTCCTCTTTTTTACCCACCTATTTCACCTTCTTCCTCACCCGCCTCATTCCTTTCATATTCCTGCCTCGTCTGGCTAAAGTTTGCTCTCCTTTTCCTTCATTTCCTCTCTCCTTTGGTTTGCCACTTCCATCTTTCCCACCCTCTTTATCTCTCGTTTGCTCTCTGCTCCTCTGTATGTTTCACTTCCTCTTCCCCTCCTCTCGCCTCTTCTGTTCTGATTTCTCTGCCTTCCTCGATTTAGGCCTCGTACTCCCTCATTCCTTATCATCCTCTGCTCCACTATCCCTTTCATTCCTCTGCTCCAACCTCTCCCTTCTCTAATTTGCATATTTCTCTCTGGATACTTCCAAACCAATTCATAACTTTCATCATCAACTCTTGATGCCCTGCTTTATATACACAAGTGGGGTTTGTAATTTGTTTTGTCAGTGTGAAATGAGTGTCAGGAGCAGGCCTTGGCGCCTACTTGGGCAGAACAAAATGTACCCAAATGGGATTACTTGTGTACCGAGCTAAGCCACAGCCAGGCACACTGAGGTTATGTAATGGTCATATGTCATCTGGAAGTTAGGTTCCAATGTCCTTCTTGCTGCCAGACTCAATGATGCCGTTGCTGTAAACTACTTTAACATTCTTCGGTCTCTGGTCTCCTCTGAATTTTCGCATTACCAGGATTTGATGTGGGAGCAGTTTGTGGTATCTCTCATGAGCTGCTCTTGCATACCTGTTTTTCCAGCTGCTGTTTTTGCTATGGAGAACAGATGGATCATGGAGATCCACAATCATTAATACACAGGCAGCATGCTATGAAGTCCTCAGACGTGTTGTTTACTAAACCAGGTCATACATTATGTGCCACAGTAGAGTTATAAGGGCATAATCATATGTTTGGCACACACATTAACGTATTGGTTGCATATTATAAAATAACAATATGTTTTGATTTCATAACAGTTGCATTATTGTGTGTGAGGCTACCAAGTATGAGTTAGATAATTCTATAATACTAGGCAGTCATCTGTGAAACTTTATTTGTATTTATGGCTACATGCTCAAACCAATAGGAAATGTGTGTGAGTTAGCGAAAAAAAGACTTCCTGTTTATCTCGTCTAATCTTGGTGTCTATGCTGCCTCAGATTTCAAGTGAACACAAAGCCAGCTCACCGACACTGGCAATTGGTTTAGGTGCATATATGTGTCTCATTATAACTAGGACTGAAAGCTGAGAGGACCATGTATGTCATTTACAGGTTTCCAGGGGTTGCAGCTGGACTTCGCATTGAAGCTCGGCTAGAACCTCTGGGGCATCATGTCACTCAACTTGAACCAGTGTTACTCATCGTTTTGTACCGTGCTCGACCATTGAACAATTTATGGCCATGCCTTCCACCTACATTGACCTACGATACTCAAGGACACCTCAAACTGCACAGAGCGCACACTCGAATTTGACTCGCTGCTAACTTGCCATCTGGGATCAATGTGACTCGACACCTTCAAACATAGCAAGCTTGGTTTGTAATCCTCAAACCTACAGACATTGGAACTACGTACTTCCAATTGACATCCACCTGACCTTCTGGGGATCTAAAGCCTAGTTAAGTCCCCTTTCCACCTTTTAAACCAAGGCATATCCTTTTTTTCAACATTATTGCATTTGCTGACTGCTTACTACTTGACGAAGTATCCAGAGTGCTTATACATTTCTGTTCTTCGTAGTCTGTCTTCTTTTACAGAGGTGGGCTTTTGATAGCGTTTTTAATGGTAGTTGTATGATTGATTTGTTTAATTCTTTACTTTTTCTTTATGAGTTTATTTCGGAAATGCAAAGTTATTTCCTTAAAACAATTCCATAGAATAGCAATAACAATTTCAGAAACATATACACACAAGATAAAAACCATTTCAATACAGATACAAATAATTAAGTCAGATTCCTATCAAATTCACTAGATATTTCCTGATAGATAATGCATTCTTCAAAAAAGACAAATAGTGTCCACCTCACAAATGGTGATTTCACCCAAAGCAGATAGATCAATGTGTGTCTAAACCTGGAAAACCCCAACTCCCGCAGGAGAGGTTTTAGCATGTAACCTCTCAGTCTCGAATAAACAGGACAGAACATTGAGCCAGGCCCTCCCTTGGTGCATTACACAGAGGACACAATTGATTTTCAATATTTTCAGTCCATGCTGCCACCACTGTTCATAAAAATAAAACAGTTAAAATGTGGCATAATTATAAGTATGCGCTGAAATGGATTCTCAGCCCATAACAAATAGCTTTGGAAGCCAGGGGCTGCAATAATAGCACGCTTCCTATTCGAGAGTTTCAGAATCTCCTAGGACTCTCTGTTCTCTGAGATATACAAGTGGACCCTTATTGTCAAAGCTCCTATTTCACTGACAGGTAGGCTATCTGGTGGGGGAAACAAATCGTCTGCAATACCTTCTAGAAGTTCACCTTGACATACTTCAGCCAGGGAATTCCCCCATTGAGATCTTTGAGAACCAGATGTCTAATTGGCGCCTGAGTCAGTACAGCTCTGGGACTACCCCAAAGGCTGAGCCAATGAAGGACAGTTCTCTTCTGAGATGATGTCACTGATAAATGTACAGCCCAGTTCTATGAGTATTTCAAATGTGGGAGCCGAACAAGAAAGACCCAGAACTCTCTTAAAGATGTTAAGAAAACCTAACTCTGAGATATTCAAAGCTTTGGACTCTTGGTATCTGTGTGCCCTTGTAGAACATTGCTTGGAATTTCAGGGGGAGGTTCCCCCTGCAGCAGGCCATTACGTCCAACTTTTAAGCAATCATGGATAAGCCCTGCAATACTCGAGGGATACGCATCAATTAGACTATTGTCTGCATGCACCAAGACTAGCAGAAGCAAACTACCCATCCTAGGGACTTGTTTAATTAAGGTATATATTTTTGTAAAATCTTGATTGGGTAGTCTTTTATTATGGAACTGATTTTTATTTCTGTTTGGGTTGCTACTGTCTTGCATTCACACCCCTTCTTAGAGTATAGCCTTCCCTTGGCCATGTTACCACAAAAGGTGGAGGAGGTAAACCTATTAGCTATGTCTGTTTTACCTTTATGATTGGGATCACTGTTTATAGACTGCTGGAGCTGAGTATGCATTTTGCCACTACTCACTCGTATACTCAAGCAGGGCAGAAGTCATTTAATCACATCGTGTCTCCTGGAATCTGTACTGACCAGACTTCTCTGTGGGTGATTCAGTCCCACATTCAGCATGCTAGAAACCTCTGTGTCATAGATACATTAGAGCCCATGGTCCTCGGAGAAGCTCATAAGCACTCAGTGAGCATCATCATTCTTCAATGTAACACTGCCAGCTTGTGTGCTTCCAAACCTGACACAATGGCCACAGCTTCACTAGGACTCTGGTATCTTCCTTCAGCTCTTGTGACAAGGGCTGATGATAAATGTCATTGTGAATGGACCTTTGCAGGTCCTTCAGATAATCTTGTATTTCTTTGCAGGCAATATATCTGAATGTGATGACCTATTAGATCGTTTTGCCTGCATCTGAGATGTCGAAAAGGAGATTGATTAATACATTTTGTGTGATATTGATTAAATGCTCAATTACTCTCAACTCAACTATGCTGTGATTGAGTTCTGTTTGATAAGCCTAATATAAGTTCTCTGAGTGAATAACTAAACGTGAAAGCAGCACAATTCTGGAACTCCCTACCCCATCCATTAAGGAAGATCTTCCTTGCCTTACATTCAGATCTAATACTATCCTCTGGATCAAGGAACAAGACACCTAACGCTCTTCCTGCCACGTTATACCTAATTACTGTAAACTGTGTATAACTCTGGAAATTTTAATGATCGTATATGTTTAGACTTGTAAATCCTGTATATATCCTGTATTTATAATTGGCTGTTTGGTTTTCACTGTTCTTGATTTTGTCCAATAATGTAACCTCAGCTGGACTCCATCTTTTGTGTTCCTGTAACCTAAGCTACACAATCCTCTTGTTTCTTCTGCGCCCTGCTACCCCTGGGTTAGGTGCGCACTACAAATAAATAAACAAGCAAACAAACAGAATAAACGCAGGTGCTATATCTGTATAGAGTAACAGAGAGAAATAATTGAATATTTAACATCAGGTGTGGCAGCTAAGCCCTCCCTTCAAAATGGCCACTATTAACGTCACTAAATGTACAACGTTCCATTGGCTACATGAACTATAGGACCCCAACTACGTGGTCCTCTACAATTGGTTGGCTTCTACCCCTGTCAATAACTTTCAACCTACGTGAGCAGCATGCCGACTGAACAACTAGGTGCGGGTGAGGTTGTTTTGATACCAGCTTCCCACCAATTAAAAGTACACTCCTTCATCACCTCAATGTTTCACTGTCAATTAGTGTTTGAAGTTGGCCTTGAGTCTGTAATGTTCTCTGAGATGTTTTAAGGAGTATGGGTACTGTCTGGCTTCTGTGCATAGGTGTGATCTCCTCATGCATTCAACTTTCTTCCATCACATGATTAGACACCACGATTTCAGCCTTTTTCTTGTATGTGATTTTATTCCTCAATAGTCCTCTGACGTCTGTTGTTTTCACTTGAGCTTCTTGACCGTGAGCTTCTGTTCTTTCACGTTAATTGTATCTAATGTCAGCCAATTTTAGTTCTGATAAGATCATGGCTCTTTGGCTCATCCAACTCCTTAGCTGAAATATACTCTGTTTAATTCAATTGCTTTTGTAACTGTGACACTGATTTGAAGCCTTCCTCCTTGCTCAAAACTGCTATATACGTAGTGAAAACATAATTCTTTATTCAATCCATATGTATCTATGAGGTATATATGTATATGTTGGCTCTTGCCGCTATCTATTTACTATAAGCATTTGGCTAGCTTCATGATTGCTTTGCTGCTTGTGTTTCATTGCATCTGTAGACGTTAAAACTAACTATCTTCATTATGCTTATGGCATAAATCTCTTTATCTTGATCTCAAGATGTCACTTATCCTTAGTACTTCTTCATACTTCATAAATCATCTGCCTCTCTGGTCTTGTTATCTTCTCTATATGGAGTCGATTCAATTTCGTATGATGTTAACATTCATCCTGGTCATTCAGTTTCTTTGTTTCATCAGGAATCGCATTCAAATGGCCATCATATTGTCTTGGATGTAGGTATGGTTTCCTAAATGGATACTTCACTTCTCATATTCTCTTAGGTATTGGTGTTCGTATGGGTACTGCACAGAGTCGTTGCTCTTCTTCTTGCCTTCTGATCGGTGTAGTATATGCCACATACTTTGGTTCATACTTCTCAGGGAATCTAGGCGGGTAGGTGGAGCAGGGATACTTTGCTCCTCCTCTAAACTCCCCCCTCTTGGCGATTTATCAACCACTCTCACATCGTCTTCTATCCCTAGACATCCTGGTCTAAAGAAGTGCCTCTTAGGGACCCACATCTTTATGACTCCCTTCAGGCATCCAGTTGACTTCACATGCTCATCTTCATTCCATGTTGAGAGCATGCACTGTCCACTCAGCCTGTAGCAGATCCATCTTCCCACATATTTTCTGTGGTCCTTTGGATACAGGAACTTCATTCCCTCGCGTGCATGGAAGCTAGACTTCACAAACTCTCTGATCTCTTCATCAGTCAAGTCTTTAGGCTTCCATCCTGATTCAACATCGATCATGATCTTCGTCCCTATGGCTTTCTTTACTGTCTTCTTACATTTTGAGATTATTATCTTTATCACACAAAATCCAAGCTTCACTAATAATAGCAAGGCTCCAAGAAATTTGAACATATCTGCCATCCATTGTGGAATCCATGAGAAAAGATTTCCAAACCAGCTGTCATCAGCAATATATTCTATTTCGTCTATCATTTGACCATGGAGTTTTGTCAGCAAGTTCCATTTTCGTCATCGTGAGAGGGTATAAATGTGCAACGTGATTCTCCAATTTTGGCACAAACATCTCCATCCATGTCTGTAATCATATCCAGGATGCATTTATTCTGGAGAGCCATAGTCTTACTGCTCTCAGTTCATCTCTGATTACAATGAATCCTTTTATAGTTGTGTTAATTGTCTGCAGCAATTCCCATCTGGTAATTTGTAACCACTTGGTATTTGCTCCAACCTAGATTCTTGGCATAAAAAATCATTGTGAACACTGATGAGGTCTGTGTTACATTCCAACACGGACCGACAGTACCTGCTTTTTCTGGGAACTTCATGCGAGAGATGGCGCGCTCCAGAAATCGGCTATGGCTCAGATATCGGTTGCCATGGCACCTGGCTGTGCAGCAGAGGGCGCCAGGTCAGCTGAGGCATTCTGTGTACAGAGAGCACATAAGGAGGCCCCGTCCCCTGCACAATTAAAGCCGAAGCGCTCAAACAACTAGTTGCTGCTAATTGTGGCGTTACGCTGCTTCGGTTGCATCCCGCTCCTGGTGATATCTGCCTTTCCCCTTCATTCATTTGCTTCCAGTTGCCGACTATGGACCGCTTCCGGACTTCCACTGCCTGCTCCCTATCTTGTTTGTTTACTTCTTCGACATCAGCGCAGGCTGCGTTCCTTTGCTGCACGGATGTTCCTACAGAGCATTTCATGGCTGCATTCATCCGTGTGCTGTGCTTAGCAGAAAATGACAGATTCACAGAGGTTTTCTCCTCCTCCAGCATCCGTACGAAAACAAGGTAAAGACATCTCCTGCCTATAGTTGTCTATTCATCACTCCCTGAACCAAAACTTCCCTTCATTTGTGGTGTGGATTCCTGGAACTTTGCATTAACTTCAGTCTTCAATCCTTCTCAGCAGTGCATAAAAGTGACGCTTTCCTGTACATGCACCAACCCATGACTAGTGCGACCCTAGTACCCCCCGGGTAGTTCCTCCCTTTACTAACCTTCCTGTTTGTTATTTTACACCTGCAGTTGTTATACCTTCTACTCAATATTCCATGAGAATTCCACTTCTCAGGTCTGTTGTGTATTACAGTCATAGTGAGACCTGTTGGTAGCCAGTACAGATTTATGATTTTGGGTTTTCTTGTAGGTTCAACAGAATATCTCCATACCACGACAACCAGTATTTAGGTATTCACATATCGTTCCTAACCATACTGTTTTTCTTTGCAGCATTGGTTGTTGGCGGTGTGTGTTCTCCCCGCTCTTTTATGGGATAGACTTCTCTGCTAGTCTTCATCCTATTAGCTGAGAGGTACATAGTGGAAAAGAGCCCCTACTTGGAGGAAGCCTGAATCATTGAATTCAGGGGAGGTGGATACCTGAGGCTGGATCGTACCTACTGACTATTCCCTTCCTTCATGAGGTCTTCTTACTACGCTCCAAAACAAATACTCGGAGCGGTAAGTAACAGTCTGGCTGAACAGCCTGTGTTCATACGGGATGGCATCAAAGGCTTCTATTGATTTAGCAGTGAAGTAATTACCTCCCTTTGTTCGATTTATCAGTTACACGGATCTCCTTTTTCTTAGATGAGCATCTGCTTTTGGGGAAACTGTCAATATTCAGGTCACCTTTAGGAATCACCAATGCACGAACATGGACATTCACCATTGTGCAAATTCCTTCCCAGTCTAGGCAGTATGATGTAGGCTTTTGATCCACACGCCCAATAATGATCCATTATTACTGCTGTTCCATGCACCATTCCTGGGACATCGAATATTTGTCCACAGTTCTGATTTTCTCCCATGTTTCTTGTACCATTGTTCCTGAAGCAAATCTTAGAACTTTCTAATGGTACTATCTGCAATGGTCCTCCCCTGTCTTTGATCCATGTCAGTAGTTTAGCAAGTCTTGGCCATAATTGCTTGCATAACATGTGTGCTTTCTCAATTGTTTCTTTGTAGTGTCCAATGATCATCCATGCTCTGCAGATCACCAATCCTTTTTCCCATCTGTCTGGTGATACTACCATTCCCCAAATTTGCATTTGTCCTCTGTTCTTCCATATGCGAGTGTCTTCTGCAGGTTTTCCTTTGACATCACGTTTTTTTTTCACTTCCCATCTAACGCCAGCTCCTTTAACTCCTGGATTCTCATATCTGATCACGTGATTTCTCGTATGGGCTCTGTTTCTTGTCTTTATATCTTGTATGTAGTCATCTTCATCTGGATCTGTCTTTTTCAGTTGCCCATTTAAAAGAAGCATTGCTTCCCCATAAATTGACCTCTTGTTTTACAAAGTGCTATGTCCAATAGGCAATGCACTGTCTGGACATCAATTTCAATTGCTATGAAATATTTGACTGCCCCATGCTGTATGGCAGAAGTGCACATACAAAGCAGTCTTCATCTGACGTCCTTCTTCCAACTTCTTTCATGTGTTGGTACCATATGTTGTTTCCCAAGTGTGCTGTGCTGCCTAGATAATCATTCAGTTCATAATTGTCTTCTTGGGTTTTTCTTTTAATTCTCAAAGTCTTCCTGAAGTTTTCTATAACCACATCTCTGAATACATCAGTATAACTTCTTCTGGCTGATCGAATTGCAGAAACATCCATCTGGGTTCCCAGAGTAGAAGAAAGTTCAGCAAGTCTTTCTTTATCCCTCTGTCTCTTTCTGGTAATGGCTATGAACGGCCATATTGATTCTGCTATCATCTCTGCACGTGATTGTATTGTGGGACTTGTGCTTGGGCTTCTTGTCACTGGATCAGGTGTGTCTGCATGCATTATCTGTGTGGGCCCAACCTTTGTCAATCCCTTATTTAGCAAAAGTAGTGTTTGAAACAAATGCTGTGTGTGATGTATTACTAATAACATCCATTTCAATCTCTGGTATCTGTCCATTTTGTCTAGGTATGGGAATGACTACAAATGGCCTTGGTTGCTTTGTAGTTGCCACATTTACTTTTTCCTTCTGTTCAGACACATATATAGGAACCTTTGCATCATGTGCTCCTATATAGACAGCAGTTCTAATTGTCAGTGAAAGCAATATTAGTATGAATACAATATACGTGTAAACAATAAAGTGATAAGTGAGCTTGCAGCATCTGCTTCTAGGGCAATGCGACCGTTTGTCCTCTTGGGGCAAAACAAAATTGCTGTTCTGGTTGCCCATCTTGATCATTTGATTCTAAGGAAGGAAAAACATTTCTTTAATGGTGCTGCTTTTTTAGATTGCTTCTGGAACTTGTTATCTTTCTGCAGCATTCGTCCTCGATCAACTAGCTGCTTTCTGGAACCAATTTCTCCACCAGTCACAGTGCAATTGTTCCTTTATCGTGAAAAAAATGATTTCTGCCAACTGCTATGAATTCGGCTTCATTAACCAGTTCCCAATCGATACCTCGAATCTGCTTCAGACCAGATGACATTGTAGCTTCCCTGTCAGCATGAACAAAGTTTTAGGTTTTATCACTTCCTCGATCTGTCCCTCAGAGGAAAGTTTCTATGCAGCTCTGTGGTTTCTTTCAGAATAGATTGCAACGTGGATCACATTCAAATTTGTAGTATTTCTTGGGTTTCTAAGAAATGTTACCACAGCCGTGTGTCTTCCAACGAGATGTGGGTAGTCTTCAATTAAACAAAAGAACACCACATTGAAAGGTCAATGTGCTGTGTCGGGTGATAGGGGCATTTGTGTTTTCCTCACTGAACTCAGGCAACTTCAAAAACTCTTCAGTGATCATTATGAGCAATCTTCTAACAATCTTTTCGTTGTCAGTATTACCAAGAAAATCTGGAATGTGGCAAGTTCTCCCCACCAGTGACAGAAATGTAAGTAATACCAACTCAAAATACGTAAGTATGTGCCTAGAAAGGTCATCACTGGGTAACACCCTGAGTAGTTCCAAACAAGAGCTCTGTATGGTATGAATCAGAATACTGTATTATTTTCCAATTGTTGTGTCAATGATCAAAGTTTGGCCTATCTTTATTTTTATATCAAGGATTAAGTGTGCCTCAGTCCAAAGTTAATAACCTACTGTGGCTTTTACAAATGCAAATATTCTCTTACTCTGCAGCTAGGATGCACAGAGTGTTCGGATGTGTCCTTTTACCCTTTTATTTATAGCTGAAAAGGGAATGTCCAAGTTAAGCCACAGTCCACTAAAAGTTCTTCAAGCTTTCCACTTGTCGGGTTATGCGTCTGTCTTCCTCATCATGGAACTCGTCTGCACGTGCTGCAGTTCTTCCCTGATGTTTGTAGCTTCTTCGCAGTGGGGTGTAATCAGAGGTGTCTCTCTGGTGTAGATCTTTGTGTCACCCAGGAAGATCCAAGCTCGCCTACCCTGCACTTTGACAGCAGATGGAGTGACGTCCTCAACAATGAAAGGACTGTGAAAGCGGGTCTCATCCTACTTTTTCCTTGTGTGATTACAAATCAGGATTTTATCACATGGGTAAGTTCTTGGATGTATACATTTGGGTGTTTCGATTGTTGAAGCATCTCCTTCTGTGTTCTGTACTGCTGTACACCCTCATCACTGCAAC